>NW_026535792.1:2715833-3951666 GCF_028551555.1 Melozone crissalis | reverse complement strand
GAATGCAGAACAACTTCAGCTTCCCCTTGTGGGGGTGGAAATGCCCTTGGGGTAACCTGGGTGATTCCTTTCAGGCAGGTAAGGGAAAGCTTAAAATGGGAAAAATTGAGATTGGACCTTGGACATGTTCCTAACTATGGACACGAAAAACACACAGGGAAAATCACTGAGGGGCAAAAACTTCAACCACTAGAAGAAGGTCTAGTATCAGCTCAAACTCTGCCAAACAACATCTTATTAAGCCAATTCTGTCCAGGCAGGCATTCACCCCAACACTCCAGCTGAGCTACTGACACTGCAGCAAATTTAAATACTGAGTTAGCCCCCAAAAGAAACCCCTCCCACACAGACTAAACACATGCTACATCTCCCACAAAGGAAGGAGACTTTTCCACAGCTCCAGAAATATTCATTTGACAGTTTCTCTTTCCTTGGTTACAGCTCTGGTAATTGATCTGCTCTATTATTTTTCCCCATTCTTTCTCTCTTACATTTAAATATGTCCTTCATACTTCTGGAGGGTTTTTTTCCCCCTAGCCTGTATCTCCACTGTTACATTATTTTTTATCTCTATCCTCTATTCTTCATGTGTGAAAAGGGTGCTCTGTTCTCTAATATTCATTTTTCTTTTTTTATTCTCCAAGTACTTTCTTTCCCATCTGTAACAGCCCCTAATATGCACCTCCATTCGATTTTACTTACCCAGCTTGAAACCCTCTCATTCTAATTACCTTTTCAGTTTTCTTCTATTTCTCCCTTGAGATGTCTCAATTAGTGTACTTTTTCTTACTGGCTGTCACCTCTGAGCTACAAGGTGGGTCTAACTCCAACTTAAACCATGCAGAAAATAAATGAGGAGCTGTTCTTGGCGGCCCTGCTGAAGGTGGTGTTACTTTACAAACTAGTGCACCTTTAATAGATGATAAATGGGCAGAAAAGTGGCCTTGTTAATGCAGCAGCCCTTGATTTGGTTGCCATGCCGTGTCCTTTCATTACTCAAAGATACAGGAAAGGCAACCTATGCTAAGTCCTGGGTGATGTAATTCCATACAAAGAGAGTGAGTAGAGGCTAATTAACATAGTTCTGGTCAAAGCCTGAAATTAACTCTTGTCTTTAAAGACCAAAGCTAAAAATGTCATTTGTCTTGCCCATAATTATGTTTAGAGGTAATTATGGTAGCAGAATAACAGCAAGCAAAATGAGCCTAGGAGTGGGCTGTTCTGCCCTTTCTATCGCTAGCAGGACTCGGAATTCTATTTCTGTCAAAGAGAACTGGATAAAAATGCAGGTGACATCCACGGTACATTTCTTTGATTAAAATTGGCACCGTTATATTGAAGTTCACATAGAGCTTTCAGAACCTGAGGAGTAAATTCTCTCTCCACATGTTCCCACATAATGGAGAAACGAGCACCCTCCCCATGGCCGCCGGCACTGCTGCCAAGGGGAGATGTGAGCCTGATTAAAGAGCCAGGCTGGGACCCCAGAACCACATCCACAGGGACGTGTCCTGCCACAGACTCACCTCCCAGGTCCCTTCAAATGACCCAAGATATCTACACAGCACAGAGTTACCTCCAAATTAAAGCATTTACTTCCTGGGGTAATTAATTTGTCATGCAGGTCTGACCACATCGTCATTTATCCAGAGCCACAATAACTATCTCTGTGTTCTGCAGAACAGATATGTACCCCACATGTTTGAATCCACTTATTAAAATTATATATCTATGCTTAAAAAGATATTATTGTTGTTATTATTGCTGCTATTATTTAAATCCCAGTGGCATATGCTGCTGTCACCATTCAGGTGTCCTGAGATCCATCTACCTGCAGTACCCGCTTCACCACCAACCCTGAAATTTATGGGCACATCAGCCATAAGTGACTTGGAGGATTTATTTGTGAGGTATGTAGCGCTAATTTAAAGATTTCAAACTAAACTTTAGATTTCTACTGCACTGGGGCTGAAGGGGATAAAAATGCACACGCACAGCCCATTACTGCATGGGCTGCTGGCAATGCCAAGGTCTGGAACACAGCTGTAAGCAGAGCACATTCACTTGCTCCAAACTTGTCTGTTTCTGAAATTATTACACCTTACAGTGTAAATTCAGTGAATTCACCCAAGGGCCCATAATATCATTTTTGGCACAAGTACAAACTAAGTTATAGCCATGATTTCACAGAGATGACGATGCTGCATAAAACACCTTACAGCAACTTTTATGAAGTTCTGAAGGAGAAAAGATCACCTCTGCAGACTTTTCTAATGGTTCTAATGGAACACCTCTGCCATTTTCACTGGCATCTTTCATGGCAAGAAGGGAATTAAGGAAAGGTTCCTCTGAGGGGACAAGCCCTAGGGGTTCCAAAGGCATTCTTCCACTGTGCTGCTGAAATCTTAGTCAGTCTTAAGAGATCAGCTCCACTGGAGCACTAAATTTTAAGCACCAGTTTAAGGCCATGGTACAGGAGTTGTGCTTTAAAAAAAAAAAAAATTTAAAATGCCTAAACCTGTATAGCCCTTGACCTGTCTCTTTTCAGAACTCCAGAAAACTTCCAGAAAGTTTGGGGGGGTCCTGTCCCCTGATTTCATGGTTTTCTCCCCAGCTATATCAGTTACCCAGTAAAATGTGTCCCTTCTCCCTACAGACATTGCCTCACATCCTTCTTTTGACCTTCACAGCTATTGCATTACTACCACTACTTTTACAAGTGCCAAAAGTACCTTTAAGATGACATCTGCCAGTATCACCTGACAGACACAAGCACCAAAGCCCATCTGGAAAAGCTGCCTCTCCCCATTATATTTTTGCATACTTCATGAGATTTTCTTGCAAAATTTTTTAATGATTTGTTTAAACACACAAAAAAAAAGCTGAAGAGTTGCATGTTACACTGACATCTGTTACATTCAAACTCTCTTTGGGGTCCTGTTAACCAAGTTTCATCCCTAACTATGTGGAATTCTAGACATGCAAACCTTGCAAAGTTGCCATTTATGGGACCTGGACTGAAACTGCAGACACCTCTCTCAACTCCTAAGAGCAAGGTCAGTTCTCTGCAGCACACCCAGCCTGCCTTGTCCTCCCAGAGGTAATGCAAAGCACAGAGAGTGCAAACCAGAAAACCAGATTGTGCCTGAAGTGAGCCAGAGACAGCAAACAGTACCCCTGAACCTAAACCACCTTCTGAAACCTCTCACTGGCACGGCACAGAACCAGCAGAACAAAGATGTGATCTGAAAATAGAAAGCTTTTGAGTTCAGAGTCTGTCACCAGGGGCATGTGTGACACTCTCTGGACCTGCACCTGCTCTAGAGTGCACCAGGAGCTGGATAGAGTGGCAGCAGTGACAGAGGATGACCATGTCAGTGAGCCCACAAGACCCCAGCCACCAGCACAGATTTATCTCTGTTTAGCCATGTTAGCCCAGGGCTGGCAAGCAGCCTCTCTTCACACAGTGGGCTCTCAATCAGGCTCTCAGATGCCTTACACCTCCTTTCCAAAATATTTCATCTCCATTGCCCCAAGGTTTGGTGTGGCTGGACCCACCAGTGTACACATATTATAAAGAAATGTGTTCTACAATCTCACCACAATGCAGAGACCAAACTGGAAAATATCTTAGAGGCCCCAATTTCATTAGCCATGAAACAAAATTTTCACTGCAAATCATTAGTTTTCGCAAGAGTAATTCATCATCTCCCTTTGGCATGGGAAGCTCATCAGATGCTCTGATGTTTGACCAGCTGAGCAGCCCCTGGCAGAGCACCTTCTTCTCTGAGATCAGCAGGTCTGTGTCAGCCAGGCATCCCACCAGCAGTGGCACCTACACCCATGGTTCCCAAACTGCAGCACTGCATGAAGCCATCCCAAGGTGGCCTGCTGCCACAAAGAGCTCATGGCTTTCCATTCACATTACTTGGCCATGACTGGTACCAACTGCTGACCCTGAGCTCACAGGACCATGATTTTCCTCTCCTTGACATCAATGGGATATCTAAAACAGTACAACACTTTTACTGAAGCCCCAACTCCTCCTAAAAACAAAGATTTGCACTGGAGGGGAGAAAGCAGAGATCCCAGCTTGTGCTCAGAATCCAGCAGGATGAATCCATCACTGCCACTTGGCTTCCAGTTGTTAATTTGAGTGAAGGAACTCTCATCTTCCATGGAAACCTTCTCAAATCAGCAGGAACTCGTTTGTTAAAACTGCTTCCCTGTCTCTACTGTGTTTGAGAGCACCTTGGTCTTTGCAGAGCAGCACAAAACAACACAGACAACTCTAAAATGTCTCAGATGGCAGCTCCAAATGCTTACAGTTTATGTAAAGCCATGGAGCCAGCATGATAAGATCTAATTACCAAGCGAATTAGTAAAAAAACAGCTGCAAGGTTTGCAGAAATGTCTGGAAGTGCAGAGTAAATGGCCACAATTGATGGAGTTATTACACAGGCATCCTGAGGGCACAGTCTGCAGCACTCCAGTCCTAACCAAAATCACTGTCAACAGTTGTTGTTTTCTCCATTCTGTTAAATGAGAAGAGCATGAAAATGATCCTGCAAACAGCCATTTAATATTCTCATGCACGTGAACTGCAATTATCAGCAGCAGCAACAACAAACTCTGCTGTAATGTGTTCATGGTTAATCAATTCAATTGATCACTGTTTATTAAATAAAAACCTGCTCTCTAAACAGTTCTCTAAATGGCAAGTTTTGGGGCTTGGGATTTTTTTCTCCTAGCTTTCTTTTCCTTTTTTTTCTTTTGTTTTTTTTAAACATGCTTCTAGGAGAATCAGGAGACCAATTAAAGCTTTTAATTTAAATCCAAGCTAAGAGAAATGTTAGCAACATATAGTGCCTTTACAAAAGCATTAGCTTAAAAGAGGTTTCAATCAGCCTGGCCACTCCCTGGAAAATCTGCACTGGGTCTGATTCCTTCCAATTCCAAAGGCTTTCAAGGCAACAGCCAGCACATTTATGTGTGTAAGAGACAGTCATGACCAGGTCAGCTCAGGATATCAGAAGTGGGCTGTTGGCAATGCAGATTAGGGGACACACTTTATTCACATCAGCACTGTAGCATTGATCACCCCTATTCTGCACCTTTACAAAGTAGATTGGAAATCAATGAATTGCAGGCTGGAGAGATGCTGTGGGTAACAGAAATCCTCTATAGCCAGTTATCTCCCTACAAGGAATAACGACCCTGCACAGACTGGAATCCTTTAAGCCTACGAGGAATATCCACTACATCACAAGTTCAATGGAGATTGATACCAGGCACAGCCAGGGTCTGGCTATACCCCAGCCCAGAGCCAACTCCAGCACTCGAACACCACACCCAGAACTTCCACCTGCAGGGCTGGAGTCCTCCCTGCCCTTCAGCTGCTCCAAAGGCTGCACGAGGGAGGAGAAGGGGAGTGTTGACACACAAAAATAACCTCGTGGGATTTAATTAAGACCACTGAACCTGTGTCACTTGTAATTTATGGCAGATTTGAACCCATGCCTCCAGAGGGGGAAAATGAAGGCATTTCCAGTACATTAGCTGACTTCAATGGCAAAGTCAAATCTGACGTCCTGTGACCCTCGAGTGAACGAAGACTAAGGAGCCCCTGTTATCCCAATTATTTCTGACTAGATTTGTGAGATGTTTGCACTGCCATGGAATCCAGACACAACCTAATGGGGCAAGTGCAAAGCCTCCCCATGCCATGAAACCTTGGTAAGAGCATCAGAAACCTCCAGCAAAACTGGGTCACTAATGGCATGTTCCATGGAGAAAAAGGGGAACATACATGGGGTATATTCCCTGCCCTGCCAGCAGACACCTGGCCTCCACAGGAGTTTGGAGAAGGCTTACAAATAAAGCTCTGCAAATAACCAACTTTCCCTTTTATGACCAAAGTGAGAAAATGAACTTCCCAAAACTGCTTTAGGTCAAGTGAAATATTTTGTTCAGTCTCATATCACACACAGAATCACCAGGTTGGAAGAGACCTTTAAGATCATTGAGTCCAACCCAATATCAAGTGTTTCACCTTTGATCCCTTTGAAGACTGGGTGAAAGGTGAGAACTTGCTTTATTTAATGGCCAAAATGAGGCATGAATGTTAATATTTTTTTTTAATTATGTTTTAATTCCTTACTTTTCAACCAGAATTAATTGCTAACTAGGCAACCAACTTGCAAATAGGTTCAGCTGACCAAGAATTATCAGTTCCCTTCAGGAGGAGGAGAGGAAATCACTGAAATCTTTCCCTCAGAATAACTTCTGCAGAGGTATTTCAGGGGAACTGAAAATTTTATATGAGTGTCCCAAGTAAACGAGTTCAATAAAATAATACTAAAAGGAAAACTTTTCCCCAAGATGAAATGTCTTGCCTGACTGACCAGCAATAACACCAGGGAGGCTGAGCAGTAGCAGCAGCCTCTCCAGTCTGACCTGTTTGAGAGAAAAGGGATTATTAGGGAATAAAATTAAATCCTTTCGTTATAGGTTCCACAGCCAGCGAGTTTAGCACACAGCTGTCTAGTGACTGTGCTAAATCCATCTCTACCCCCAGGCCTGCCAGGCAGCATCAGCCAAATGAATTCCCGATCATTCCAAATGATCAGACACTGACAGCCGGGAGAGGAGCGGGGCAGGTACAGCCTGGAAAGGAGCCGGGGGACCCTGCCCAGCCCAGCCCGGCAGAAATGGCCCCAAAAACACCCCAGCCCTGCCCTGGGTGCTCACACGAACCCGGCACTAAGGGAGGGGGATGTCCCCTGTAGGAAATTGGCATCTGAAGGATAGAAGCGATGCCGCATCAAAGCGCTTCATAATGAGCTACAAATTTTGCTCGTAGTTCAGCAATTTATATGGATTAGCAGCCGCTGACCTTGCCGAGGCCCCCGAAGGGCTGCAGGCTCCATCCCTGGTCACAGAGTGACCTCTAGTGTTCCCTGCAGCCGAGCAGATCGGGCTGAGCCCAGGGGCTGTGAGCGCCTCCGAGCCGGGCTCACCTGGCATCCTCCCACTGACCCTCCCGGAGCGCTCCTGATTTAAATCAGGGCAGGAATCACCTCCCGGAGCCGGCTCCAGCTCTGCTGCACTCAGGATGATAGGGAAGCACCCAAAAACCTGAAGGTGTTGATCCTAATCACAGAAACTCAGACGGGTTTGGGTTAGAGGAGACCTTACAGCTCATCTTGTTCCACCCCTGCCATGGGCAGGGACACCTTCCTCCAGACCAGGGTGCTCAAAGCCCTGTCCAGCCCAACCTGGAACACTCCTTCCTATCTTCTGCTTCCCCACTTGTGAGAGCAATCTGCTCCTCTTACTAACTGGCACACAAAAGTTTTCATGAATTTTTAAAACCTGAAGAATGTTGGTGCAGAAAGGTAACACAGAGCTGAGTGAACAGGTTTGAGTCTATTTCCTGCAGAGCCCAGGTGTCTGTAAGCAACTAAACAGACCGGCTGTTTAAAGCAGCAGCATCCTCCAAAGGCAACTTATTCCTGCATCTTTGCCATCCAACCCGGAAACCCAGGAGCTCCAGCACACTGCCAGGAGGGGACAGACAGTGGCACATCCTAAACCTGGATTTCTGTTCGAGTCTGGATCAGCACTGAGCACACCCAAACCAAGGCAAGGGAAGGTCACAGAATCACTGCCCAGGGACAAATGCTGGGAGTGAACATTGTCACACACCTCCTGACAATCATTCCTGCAGATTTTCCTTTTCTGGGAGCTGCATTTCTGATCACAGAAAGAAAGAAATAGCTTTGAATCATCCTTCCTATCAGTTACTGTCCCCAGTAACCATGGACACTGGACTTCCATGGAGCAGGGGAAAACTACACTGCAGACAAACCCCCCAGATCTTCTCAGTAGGGTTATAAGTATAATACAGCATTAAATAATATAACATAAGTTCAAGCAGGTCTTTCTGAGATGACCACAAAATGTTCTCACAACTTCACACCACAGTTAGTTCAGGTGTCTGAAGATTCAGGGGCCCCATGTACTCTTGGGGAACAAGTCCAGCACAAAATCTCCATGCCTGCCTTTCAGTGATGTGCAGTAAAACCTCTCCAGTCTCACAAGGTTCACATCCCCTCCGTAAAAGAACATCCTGGATTAGCAAAATTTGAATAAGTGAGGTGCCAGAAGCTGACAGGCCAAGGGTAAATGGGAATGGTAGGAATTAGTGTAAGGGTGGGAGTACAGAGCTACCAAAAGCTCACAGGAGAAGAGGAAAGAGCTGAAGAGCAGTGGTCAGGATGCTGCCAAACTGGCTGTTACTGTGGCCATGGAATCTTCCAGCTTCAGCTTTTCTTGTAACAAAAAATTAATGCAAGTATCACACCGCTGGAATGAAGTCAGGGCTTACAGATGCTCCTTTGGTGTTTCTGAGTCCTCTGTGCTTTTAGCTGCTCCCTTTTCTGTCCGTCTGTAAGGACACTTCAGACCACTTTGAGTTCTGACAGTCTGCTTAAACCCATGGGCAGGCTTCACCCTCCACAGACCTGTGGCACACATCTCCTTCCCCAAATCATTGGATGAAAATACATAATAAAATCCAATAAACAAAACCATTTAATTTTGAAACCTTGTCCAACTCCTTTCACCTACACAAAAGAGCTGAAGGGACAAGTGCCTATTTTAAGCAGAGAAGGCCAGAAAGTCCATCAGTAGCTGGCACAGTGGCTTTTCCTGACAAAATGAAGACATGAGCTGGAGTGGCATGAATGACAGGGCTGGCCCTCCTTGCAGGCCATGATTATCACTTATCAAATTACCCATGAGCAGAGCAAGCCAAGTGGAGCAGCACATCACACTCAGACATACCAAACCAAGAACCAAGGCCTCAGCAAGCTTCAGAACTCCCTGTCCTCAGCTGGGGGGAAAGAACCTTGTACTTAGGCATAAGAGAGTGACTCAGTGTTCAAAATTACCTGTTCCCCTCTCAGAATCATAAAAGGCACAAAAGGAACACGCTGCTCAGAGGAAAAAAAAAAAGATATTCTGGTATTATATAGGGATGAGGAATAGAATAAAAGAAGGGTTAAGGAAGTGTCAGCCTGGAATACATCTGGTAATTGCTCGGTTCAGTGTTCTGAGGGATTGGCTCAATTGTCCTTGGAGTGGTTTCCATCAACTTCAGGAAGCCCTTAACACACAAGCAGCCTGACAGATGGATCTCCACCATACCTCAGGTACCACTGCACCTGGAAAAAATCTCAGCTGAAAGAGAAAGCAGGTTTGATGAAGGCTGAAATTAAGGCTTGTTCAATACAGGGCACTGAGTTCAAATAGGAGGGAGGAAAATTAAGTATGTCTGAAGGCTCCCTGACAAGACACAGATTCTGGAACAACAGTACAAATACTCTGCATCCATTTCCAAAGGGCAAAGGAGCTCCCATGGAGTGATAATCCAGAGATATTCCTGACTGATATCTCCTCCTGCAGACAAACACTTGTTAACAGTGAAACACAGTGTATTGACAGGAATAAACTGTAGAATTCAGATACATTTGTTAGGGCTAAGAGAAGTGTAAACCTTGAGGATAAAATTAGGGAAAGTGTCTACTTGTAACTTGTTGAGGAACCAAGGGAGAAAGCTAAAATCAAACAGTACCAGACAGACAACTATCAGTAACCCAAACAGAGAGGTACAACAGGGCAGAGAAATAGCAGCCCAGATGGTGGTCATGTGAAAAAACACATTCCACAGATTGCAAAGTACTTAACTTATTTATGATTACACGAGACAGAGAAACATGGCAAAGTTAAAAAAGAAATTAACTTGGACCACCATCACAGACATATGCCAGTTGTGTACCTCTCTGATTTTGACTCACTGTTTCTTATTTTTTCAGCAAGATACCTTTGATGTTTTAGATATGTCTAGGAGCAAAGAAAAATCTTACAAGATAATTTACGATATTGCATACCAAAGTACTGAAGGAAATGGTGAGTTTGCTGAGAGACAGAAATTCAAAAAAAATGTTAAGCTGGTCAATAGCTACTTGCTGCTGATCTCCCCAAGAAAAAGACTGAGGTTATTCTGATGAGTAAAGTGATAATATTGCAGCTTCTGCCAGTATTGCCTGAGCATCAGTGCTCTAACAAGAGAGAAGAATAGCCATGTCAGGAACATCTCCCCTCTTTGTCTTCATTAATTTACATTTTTGGCTGCACACCCCAGAGGTGTGCAGCAGAGAGGAATGTGCAGGCTACAAAGGGCTCAGCTGGAATTGCAGCCCAGTTCTACCATAAAATGACTCAAAAATTCATTAAATAAAATAAACCTGTTGTAGCCCAAGGATTGACTGACTTGCAGTTTCCCCTGCTCCTGGGTTAATACAGCAGAGTTGGCACATTGATAGAACACTCAGCAGGACAATGGGGTGTGCTGAATTCAAATGAGCCTTCAAGGCTGGTAGGACTCTGCAAGGGACTCTGTGCATAGTCTGCAGCTTGGAGGAAGGGCAGAGAATACAGATAAAAAGGGAAGAAAAATGTAAAAAGCAGCAGTAGCACACTGACATAGATTTGTCACAGAAAACAGAGGATCCTGCACACCTTGAAGTGACTACAAACCAGAGAGGACCACAAATTCTAGCTTTGAGTTTAGATTAAGTGGGTCTTCTGCTTTAGGTGTGTCTGACTACGGGTCAGCTCATTATAAAAATCAACAGTCCATCTAATAAGTGAGAAATCTGCAATATCTTCATTAGGTGAGGACATCAGCTAAATGTGTATTTCACAAATTTGGAGGATGGAAGACAACCCGAAATATTCTCCCCACATACCACCCACTCCATTTATGCACAAATCAGATAAATATGGGGTGATTTTCTCCATGCACAAGAGAAGACATTCTGGGAGAAATGCCCAGTGGCTAATATTTGTTCCATGCTAGATGCATCAGCAGTGTTCTGGCAGCAACATTAAGGCACAAAAGCAGGTGTTTGTGCCTGGGTGCACTCAGCAGCTCCCCTGGGAGATGTTGCCACCTCTAAGCAGCATTTGGGTCATGTTCAGCATGCAGGGGTTGTCATGCTGAATGCAGCACACCTCCCATGCCATCAGAACAGCAAAGGCTAAATGCAAGTGTTTGGGGCTGGAGAAGAAACTGGCAGTTTGGGAAACACATTAATTCCATAAAACAGAAATAATACAGTAGGTAAGAAGTGAACATGCTGTGGCGGGCAGTGCATTACTGAAAGGTTAACATCAGCAGGTGTCCTGCCCCAGGAGATGGGGAAACAACCCTTGAAATGGTGACTGACATGGGGAGCAGAGAGTTTACAAGTTCTCACCTCTGCACAGCCTTGTCTTTACACCTCCCCATGCTGACAAGAGGAACTGCTCTTTTGAGGGGCTTCTCCACTTCATCTCTCTGGTTTCTGCATGCCCTTTGTGCAGCAGCCCCATCAATTTGGGCTGTGCTGACCCTGGTTAGCTCCTCTGGGACCCTGCAGAACCTGTGTTAGCTGTGATGGATCTGTGACAGCAGCCACAGAGCAGCACCACGAGCTGAGACTGGCCCAGGACTGAGGGGTGGAACTGAGGAGTGAGGACCTGGAACAGTTCTGCTGGAACTCCTCAGTTTTTCCTCTGTTTAAAATTACAGATGCACAGGTTCTAAGGAACCCCATTTGGGGTCATCCAGTTCTTCCTCCTGGCCCAAGAAAGGGCCTAAATCACTCCTGAGAAACGAATTATCAGGAGAAAATATTCTGAGAGCAGAAAAAACAATTGCTTAAACATCACTTCTTAATGTGTATCAGCTTTCAATCTTTATCTGTGTCAGGCTGGGGGTGTTTAACATGGGATTGTACAATTCCTAGAGTAATTTCAGGAACAAATTGTACCAGAGCCACAGAAAGAGAGAGAGTTCCCTGGGAGATATTCGGGTAACACAACCAATTCATACAGAGAGAGGGGTGTGTGTGTATTTTCAGGCAAGTACAAAAAAAGCACATGGACAAACACACCCACACATCACACCAGGATGCTGTAGAATCCCAAGGACAGCAGCAGCATGAAAGCCTGGTTTTGCCTGCATTATTTCCAAAATTTCTCAAGTCCTCCTGCTTTGCAAAATGGAATTATTTAAAACCAATCTAGATTGCACTTTAAAGAGGAGGGGGATACAGCCCAACACTACCTGTATCTGTTGAAATCCAATTTTGTTTCACAGTCACAAATAAAGTTCATAATTCTGGCTTCACCTCATCTAGATCTGCACTTTTCCAACTCACAGGGTGACAAAATGAAATTGAACCTTTTATCTGAGTACACTGACAGCAGCTTGACCCTGGCTTGAGTTAAACTGATTTTCATATCTGAAGACAACAATAATTTTTGGTGTCATCAGAAGTAATGGGGCTAAAACAGAATGTCACAGTGTGGGGTGCCACAGACTGGAAACACAAACTCCTTGGTGGGGTTCCCTGGTCTCTGGGGTGCCCCTGGTAAAACGATCCAAGTGGTTCTGGCCCATTGCCACGAGCCCTCTCCTCTGCTGCATGTGCAGAGAAATGTGCCACAGCATTCTGAACATGGCACTGTTAGCAGGGCACAGGTAAAACCCCCCTCATCTTTAGTGCAGCAAGCAGGGAAGGATCCCTCCTTTAATTATTGAGGATAAGTGAGCCATCCTCCCAAAGGCAGCTCACACTGGCTGTGCCCTGCAGCTGCAGAGCTCGTGAGTTGATGTTGCAGAGCTTCAGAAATATTTTGCTCTCTTTCTTCAGCCATTTCTCACTTCTTTGTTTGGTTCGTTTCTCTCCTCCCTTGAACTCCCAAGCCCTGTGCATCTGAGGACAGCAGCAGCACGAAGG
The DNA here is from genome assembly GCF_028551555.1 of Melozone crissalis. Taxonomy (NCBI): domain Eukaryota; kingdom Metazoa; phylum Chordata; class Aves; order Passeriformes; family Passerellidae; genus Melozone; species Melozone crissalis. The sequence continues at coordinate 3,938,815 of NW_026535792.1, read as the reverse complement.
AGGCCTGAACAAAGCTGGCAGCTGTGCTGCCTCCCCTCACCCTGGCCTGCCCAGGGTCTGCTGAGCCCCCTGCACCTCTCACCTGAGCTTGGTGCTGACCCAGCCCAGGGGAAGGAAGGGCCCAGCTGCAGCAAACAGAGTGGCCATCACTCTCCCAGGAGTGGGATGGATTGTGTCACTCAGGAACAATTTCTCCAGCAAACACAACTCCACTGGTACCTCAGCTCCTGCAGCCCAGGCTGTGGGGCCAGGAGGGGCCAGGGGAGGATCTGTGAAGTGAAAGGCACAAGATCTGAGTTTTGGCCAAAATATCCTCTAAAGTTTTCAACTGCCACCTGCAAAAATCTGTCCTTTTCACCAGTTGGCTCCTGTAGGCTGTTGTCCACTGTGACTGGACCTTCTCATTCATTTGGAGGTCAGAAGGAACAGCATTTTATGTCACAAAGCCAAATCTGCAATAAAGAAGAAACCAAATTAGTCCTTGGAGTAGAGGCCAGCTTAAATCTTGATATTTGAATGATGTCAACTACACCAAAAGAATCATGAGCATCAAGGCTTTGGTTTAGCATCTCTGACTGGGTGTAAAACCCTGTGTTCCTTCCAGATCACATGTTGCCATCTGTCTCTGCTTCTCACCAACTCTGTTTGGCCACATGCTGCTCTTTAGGGCATATGGATGGATCAGCCAGCAGACAGGAGCATTACCTGAGGTTTCCTTTTCCCTTTACTCTTTCTGTGCTTCCTTAAGGTAACCAAGTCTGACCTCTCCTGACCCTCATAAACATGGAGCTGAGTTTGAACTAACTCCAAGTTCAGGGCATTTCAGGATAGAGGAAAAACGACTACAATGCAGGTTGTGCAAGACAAGAGAACCTTTGCTTTCGGAAAGATAACCATGGAAAAAGTGAAAGAACAAATTCATCAGCATCTATTGTCTGGCAGGTGAAGCTGTACATTGATTGAAGTAGAAGTGGTACAACTGAGCTCCTAGGAGCAATCAGAAGAGGACAGAGGAATGCCCTGTATCTAGGTAGACATGCATGCTCAGATTCCAAAACCTGGATTAATATCATCTAAGCACAGAGTACAAACATAGTAACAGCTGTGCCAGTTTGTGCAGCTCTGCATGGCACCCAGAAATTTCAGGAGCTCAGATCAGACCCTTCACAGCTTCCCATGGTGAGGTTTTCCTGCAGGCCTTTAACCACCCTGCAAATGTAAAGCTGAGCCCAAGGCACAGGGAGCGCTCCCTACCAGCCCCACCCTCTCCATCCAGCCTCCTCACACCCCTTTTCCTTTCCTGGCTCGTTTGCTGCCTGATTCAGCCGTGTGCCCTCCTTGTGCCAGTGCCAGGCAGGACAACACACGTGGGCTGTCTGCAGCCTGTCCTCAGAGAGCCCCACAGGTCACCTCTGTGCCAGCTGCCAGCCACAGGACACCTTCTGTTTGCTACTGCCACACTCAGCCAGAGCTGGAGCCCTCCTGTGAAACCACAGTGCTGCTCCAAGCTATTCCATGGCTTGCACTCAACCAACACATCGCTCCTGTTATTTTTTCTGGGCTCAGTCCTGTGTTTCTCTGCATATGTGAAACTGGGTGGGGAAGAGAGTTTAACACTGTGTCAGAATTGGATTTTTTGCACTGCTAGCTTGTGCTGAGTGAAGAGGAAGGCAGATGCTTAACCCCCAGCAGGGTCCCACCACTAAAATCAGATTTGCAACCTCCTCTCCCTTGCCAATGTTCCTGTGAAGATCCTCCAGGCAATCTGCACGGAGCAGGCTCTGGCTCACCTGCAGTCACTTGCATCTGTGAGATCAGCTGCTTGGTGCCATCTCATCCCTGTGAAGGGCTGGAGCTGCTTCATCTCAGCTCCTGCTGAGTTCTGAGGTCAGCAGAAGTTGTGAGTCTCTGCTACAAGAGGGAGCTCAGTGAGTAGCAGGGTCTCACAGCCCCTGCTCAGATGAGATTGCAGCTGGAGATGTAAGCCAGCATGTTACCAGTGGCAGGATTTTGCTTGCATGAAAGGCAGATACTCCTTTTCCCCGTGTCCTGCTTCTCTAGGAACCACATTCCCCTCCTGAGCAGTGCTTACCCCTGCAGCCTTTCACTGCCTGCCAGTGATGTTCATAGCCAGAACCACTTTGTGCTCCACGCTCTGCCAAACCCCACTGAGCATCAACCACCTTGTACAGGCTAAGAGAAAGCTGGGAAAGCCTCTCATGTTCCATGGACACCACTTGCAAGAGAAGAAACAGAGTAAGGACCAAAATCAGCCTTCAGGATTTCAACCAGCACACAGACAAGAACGAATTTGAATCCATTTTTTTACTCCAGAAAGGTTGACTTTGCTGCCAAAAGCTTTTTAGAGCCTTTTATGGGGGAGTTATCTCAGAAACAAGAGGTACAGCACCCCATGATTTTTTTTTTTCAGGAGGAGAACTGTGCTTCAAGACATTTCTTTGTATTTCTGAGCCAAGGCACACCTGCCTTTTATTGATCTGCACAAGTGGAAGGGAGCCAACACAGTCCCACAGAGCAAGACCCAGAGCACAGCACGATGCTCCATCAAACTCAGGCCACCTACCCATTGTCATGGATCCTGTGGTTGTCACCAGCCAAGATCAATCCCATGCTGTTCAGCACATTTTAGGAACCCAGGCTAATAAATCATTTAAGTGCCTCTCACTTCACAGATGGTAAGTGCAGTTCAATGAAGGTAATTATAAAAAAAATTACTTCTGGAGCAAAAAAATCAAAACATGGGAATATCTGTCTAATAGAAAAGGCCTGCAAAGAGATTTGGGAGTTCTAATAATTCTGAGGAGCAGGTTAAAGGTCTGGGAGCCTGACAGTAGGTTTTCCCTCTGATTGACTGAATCGATCCTGTCCTCATGTAACAGCTCTGGGCCCCTGTATCTACCAGATTTCAGGTCCTGAAAACAGTGTTGAGGGAAAAAAAAACTACACTGGGCCTCCTCTCACTCTAATGTGCTGGGCTTTTTCCTTTGTGCAAATGCAATATCCATCACTAAGAAGACAAGATGATGGAAAGCTGCAGGTCCTGGAGGGAGCAGGGGACATACAGAAGCAAGACCCAAACTCTGGTAACAGTGGCAGATTCAAAGTGAACTCCCAGATTCCATCTCACTTTTGTTCTTGGCTTTTGTCACGGCATGCTGTGACTGTGCCATTTCAACCTATTGCCTACATTGATCTTTCTAACACAGCAGAATAAAACTCCTCAGTTCTCAGTTGATACGCATAAAGGGAAGAGCAGCAACTCTGAAGATTTGTTTACAGATGGTCAAGCCACCCTCTCCAGCTAAGAGTGATGAAACCCCTTTTGTCTCATCATCAAAGCCACGGCCACCAGCACCTCTGGAGTGCACAACCCAGGCAGAGGAGCAAGGCAGACTGCAGAAAACAGATTTTCTGAAGCTTCTTCCACACCAGGAGAAGCTGAGAGATCTGTGACTGTTCAGGTTCTGTCCTGACCCTTCATTTCTGCTCTGGTTCCTGTCTCTGATTTCTGATTGTCTCTCCTTGTTCCAGCCTCAGATCTAAGTACAGAAAAGGGCTGTCTCACCCTTTCCAGCCTTCAGGTAGCAAAGCTAGTTCAGCCAAACTTATCAATGCTCCCAACACTGCTGAGATATAGAACCAAATACTAAATTGTTGGATTTTTTTTATATGTACCATGGCAAAAATGAATCCAACAACAGACAAAGTTCCTCCAGAATTCAAAGCAAATTCAAAACTAAGACCAAAATAATTAGTTTACCATTTTTCTTTTTTTCACCTCAGTGAAAGATAAGTTCCTGCCCTTTCAGCAGTTTACAAAGTTACTCTTCTTATTCCATCTGCTTTTGTATTTTGTATTAATCTCTGCACCCAATCTTAAAAAAACCACAGTAATTAAAAGAAAAAAAAAACCACACACATAAGTCCTTTACATAAAGCTTTTGGAGTGCAGAGTGTTTACTTGTTTCCCTTACCACCTAACAAGTTGTGATCTTCATTTTCATCTAAAGACATTACATTGACCACCCCAAGGGTAAAGCTTTGTTTACAAAGCACCAGGTGAATACAAATGGCTGAGCCTCTTCCTTTCAGGACTCAGAACAAACAACCCTTTTTGGATTGCAATTACAATTTTAAGAGCATGACATTTAGTGATGCATTCTGAGTGACCTGAAATGATTATATAAAGTAAGATGCACAGGCCAATGTGAAATATGCTTCCAGAAACTGTTAGGAGATTAGAGATATGAATAGATAAATTTGTTGAATAGCTTCCTTGGACCTTAGAATTTCAGCTGGCTCTCAATAGCAGGCAGTCACAAGGCCCTTTTAATTGTGCAGAGTGGTAACAGCAGCATGAAACAAAGCAGCTACAAAAGAGAAGAGTTAAGATGAGGACAGTATTGGTGAGATTTGTCACTGTGCTGAAGGCAGGAAGGACTGGCTCTGTACCCAAGACCTTGGAGCTGTGATTGTTTTTACACACTCCTGAAAACCCAAGAGAGCTTACCTTAGATCCATCCCTGGCATTTGAGGATGAATCAATAAGGCTTTGAGAATTACTAAATAGGAGTTAGCAGAAGTTTTGTGATTTCAATGTTTGAAGCTTTCCCGTTCAGTTTCCCTAAAGTCATCAGCTAAATGAGTGCATAAACAAGGTAGCCCTGAACTCTCCCTCCCTGTCCCACTTTAATCACAACTTTCATTTAATTAGCACCTCACCAGGCTGAGACCTTGCAAGGGACTTTATGAAAGCTGTGCAGTCATGTAAGCTGCAGTGCCAAGACAGCAAATAAAATCAAGAAATTAAAATCAAGAAATTAAAAGCGAAGAAAAGCTCCCATTTAGATGTACAGAGCAATGAGTGGCAAAGCAGAGCACAGGATGGATTCCCAGCAGGCACAAATCAGGGCCTGGGCTCTGTTCTCCATCTGCTGATAACCCAGTACATCAACTTGAGGAGAAGTTTCTCCTTTCACCTCAGTAATGCTTCATATTTGCATTTCCAGACATTAGGAATGTCTAATTAGGAACCTTTCGGTCAGGAATGAGGAACCTAAGAAAGAAAATCTGGAAGCAAAGTTTTGATGCTGCTGACTGGTAACTCCCTCCCGCTCCAAGCCGAGCTCCAGCAGGCTCTGTGCGTGTCAGCAGCATGATGGGGAAATGACACCCTTCAAACGACAAACCAAACAATCTGGATTTCTCCTGCTCATCCAGATGGACATTAAAGAGGGCACGGCACTCTTCAAAAAGCACAGGGGACAGTGCTGGTAGAACTGACCAAAATTCCACACTCAGAACTGCAGGGATGTGTCCTGGCCTGCGAATCCCCAGCAAACACATTCTGCTGTCCCCTAAAGCACTATCCCCATTATCTCCCCGGCTCATGGGGCACACCCTGATGCTCCTGCTCAGATGCTGCTTGGGTGAAATGCCCAGGTAATGCTGAGGATTCCCCTGGCCCTGGAACATTTTCTCACTAAAAGCCCCATTTCTGCACCCATTTCTGGCGCCTTCAGCAGGAAGGCAGCTGAGGCTGAAAGAAGACCACAAGATATTAGAATTAAGGTTTAAATTGAGGAGTCTACTCCAGCTTGTCAGCTGGGCCTAACTGTTGTTAGAACCACTGATAAGGAAATAAATACATACTTTCAAACATCACATTTCAAATGCCTTTTCTCGTAAAATTCTTTGCTAGGCATTGACCTCACTGGATTTTATTATATGTTGCATCCAGCTACATTAATAGAAGTGATGTTAATGCATTAAATTCATGTCAAAAGAAATTATAACTTTAAGAAAACCTTTTCTAAGGGGAAAATGCAATTTTAATGACATCAAAGCAGAGATTCATATGAAGAACATGTGCTCTGGTTTGATGAAAAGAAGATAATCAAGGCATCTTCCTGATGTATAACAATGAGCCAAATAAATTATACATTTGAAAAATGAAATTTGAAAAAAAAACATACAAGAAGAACAGTGATTAGAAACTAAAATCACAGTCTAATCTCACTGTTTCTGAATACTCAGTAAGCACACAGTATTGGAAAATACTGTAATGCAACAGAAAAAGAAGAGTTAAAAAATCAATTAATAAGAATCTCACTGCTTTAAATACACAAAATATGTACAGAATGAAAGTGTCATAAAAAATATTATAAAAACCACAGCAGGCTGTATTATTATCAGAGCTTCACCAATGTTCTCAGAATTGTGATTTTAAACTCAGATTTCTCCTCTCATCAAAGATAATATTCAAAAGCTCACAGTTTGTGGCTGTAGAACAAAAACATCCTTGAATAACATTTCACATTATTCCCTTTTCTCCCTCTTGGTTTCTGTGATGCCACTAAACCCAGAATGTATTTTAATTCAGAGACATCCTCTGGCTTGTCAACTTTCAAAATATCCATCAAGCCATTTCTGCAACACATTGGGGCGAGGAGAGGAGAAACCAAATTTGAAGGACTTGTCAAAGCTCATTGTAATTTATGACATGGATGGAAAGTACCTTTGACAGCAAGAAACTGCTTGCCATGAATCCACTTTGCAGTGAAATAAATGCTGCACACTAAACTGGGATGCCAAACTTCTTGCACTAGCAGGGGCTGAGCAATCCATTGCCCTCTTCTGTCCCCAAATTCTGTCCCCAGCTCTGAAAGAAGATTGTGAAAATCCAGACTCTGAAAAGCTCATCAGCAATAATTAATGGTCTCAAGGAAAGGTAAAAGCCATCTTCACTTCCACCCTTTACTGAAAGCACACCCTGTCCCACCTTATTGAGGTATTTCTCAGGTTATCACAGCAGAGAGAAGTGCCAACAACAGAAAATCTGTTAAATTTGGCACCACACACCTATCATGAGGCATAGGAGTTGTAAAACATTGAAAAATCATCTCTAATCTCACAAAAGGACACAGGAATTTTTTCTGTCCCTCATTTCAAGGTCAAGAACAGAGAGCATGAAATTTCTGGCAAGGATGGGAGTCAACTCCAAGTCTCCAAAGTAACTTAATTATAATTTGAATTAAGTAGGACTAAAAAATCCCACATAGCAAAAAATGCTACCAGGTAAATAAAGTCTACAGAAATAGATAAAGAAAAAGTAGGACTGGGAAAAATTCCCTATGTTGGAAGTAGAAGAGCTCTGTGGGTATTTGGGTTTTTTAATAAAAGAAAGCTTTAATAGAAATGTCTTTTTCCTGGAAAAAAAATTGTGTGGATAACATCACAGATAAATAGCCTCTAGCTCTGATAAATAGCCAGTCACAACATTACATTTGGTAAAGTCTCTGCAGAGAACACATTAGTTTATCACTGTTGTCATTTCTACAGAAATAGCTTTGTACCAGTACTGTCATGGAGCTCCTCATCCTCCCCAGGTTTTTGGGGTCAGAAATGAAGATATGGTGCAGCTGTCCCAGCAAGGGTGGCCAGGCAAGGCAGTGAGGGGATGCAGTGGGAACACAAGGCTGTGGAGCAAGAGGGGGGACACTTCAGAAGAGGCAAATTCACTTCAGAAGGGGCAAATATGAACCAAAACTGAGGGAACAGCCAAGTATGGTGACATACTGAGAGTGGGCTCTGAAAAAGGAGATTCATGAGCAGGACAGACTGAAAAGGACAATAGAAGACAATGTTTTTGGGATTTAGGCCTCAATCATCTTAGCACAATATTTAGAGAGCTTGGAACAGGTGAAACACCCAAAGCCTTTCCCTGTCTTACCCTGAGGCTGGAGAAGGTTTGAGGAACCTGAATCAGCTTCACACCAGTGGAAAAGGGGTTGCAAGAGGCTGCCATAACTCAATGCAAGCATTACCCAGCTAGCACTGAAAAGAATTCAGAAGAAGAGTTAAGATTAGTTGGCTCACAGAGCAGTCTAAGTCATCAATCTGCGGATTGTTCCCAAGCACAACTGAGACTGAAAAAAAATTTAGCTATGAGAAAAGAGTCAAAGATTCCTTTTGTAAGCCCAGTGGTTGATTAGAATTGCAGGCAGCAAGTTTGGTCATTGTTGGTTCATGTTTTGTCTGTAAATCTGAAAACTGTAATAACATTTCCTACTGCCAAAGACAATTCAGAAGCAGAGAAAAGATAGTCTGAATGGTCCATCCAATGACTTCCATTTCTGAAGCCCTTCATTCCTTATCTCTCACTTAATCAGTGAAGGTTATTAATAGAAACAACCCCAGGTTTTATTGGTCCTTAATGCCAGGGTTGCTTGCTCAAATTACACAAGAGGTGCCAGTATGCAACCCATCTCATTCAGCCAAGTTACAGTGAGATTTAACTTCCCGTGCTAGTAGCAAACTAAAAATTGTCTTTGCCATGAAAACTTCAAGGATTTCAAATAAGTTTTAAATAGTGAACATTACCTTAGGCTATTTCTTTATTTTCAAGTTTCAGCTATTTATCTTTTTAATTGCTCCAGAATTCAATCTTTAAATTGGTTTCAATCAGGTTTGGATGATTTTTTGCATTTGTCAGCCCAAGGTCAGAGTTTGGATGAGTGGTTCATTAGCTCAAGGGTTTTAACAAGTAGCATAGGAGCTGGAGATTCAATTAGCAGACAGGCCAGAGTCTTTAAATACTTAGGATGTTTTTGGGATCCAGTTGTGTTTTGGTTGCTGTGGAATGAAGTCTCCCGTAGGAAAAAAAACACCTTAGGGCACTATGTCCACATTCTGGGATGTGCTGGCAGCACAAAAATTACACTGTGCCAGTTGCAGGCTTTTTCATTTTTACAGTGTTTTGCATGCAGAGGGATGGAACCAAGATAAATGGCTGCAGATGGCTGACACAGGACTTCAGAAAACAAACGGCGTTTACCCAGCGCGTCGCACATCGCCACTGCAGATGGTCCCCAGTCAGCAGGTCCTGCTGAAACCATCCTAAAGGATTGCTGGTAAAACTGGCTCTGAGATTAGAGCTGCTAAGGGCATTAGTGTAGCCCAGTTTATAAAACATCATCAGTCCCAGCTCATTTTCACGGATTTGTGATCGGGGTGTCATCGGAGCTTTCACCTTCATCTTCCTTTGGGTTGGCTCTGTGTCCTAAAAACTGATGAAGGATAACCTATCAAGGGCTATCTGTCACCACTGACACAGTGCACCCCTCAGAACACAAATGTAGACATGAAGATGTTAGAGGGGACTATCACACATCCTTAGAGTCAAAAGCACAACAAGAAAATCCAGATTCTAATCCCACTTTGCTCCAATGAGGACAACTCACATCAGAAAGGGAATTGGAAAAGATTCAGGGAGACAGTAGGGAAAACTTCTATCAGGGAAGGATCACACAGATTCTTCAGGACTCCAGCTTCAAAAAGAGATGACAAGCAATTTATTTTAGGAGTCTATAAAATCATGAGTGGTCTGAAGGGCTTGGAGAGAAATGGATTGTTCAGTATCTCTTCCAATGTAAAAATGAGAGCCATGAAATAAAGCCTATGAAAGCTACATTTGAACAAGCAAAAGGAGATTGTTCTTCAAGTAACAGAAAACAAACCTGTGGAACTCCACCAAAGGCATTCTGAACACAAAGAATTGACACAACTTCAGAGGGAGGCTGGACCATGACTGGGAAGAGAGATCCAACCCAGAAATTCTGAATTCACCCACCTCCATCAGTGGCTCTAGATCTGCAGCCTGCCAGAGCATTTTCCAGCATGTAGCATATCACCTGATTGCAAACAGCGTTTGTTGTCCTCAGTCAAATGGTACCTCTGTCTGTGACAGCCCAGAATGTCAGAGCCTGTGCTTATCAAGGACAGGATCAAATGAAGATTTCTCCTCTTCTCACTTTTGTCTCTTATAGCCACCTCAATGCTTGCAATGTAAGAAGAGGTCACACACTGATATAATTAAGGACGTCAAAGGGGATTTCAGCAACTTTGAGCAGATTAGTAGTATTCAAGCATGAGAAGGAGGCTTAAGGAAAACAAAAATTGCCTGGGAGATGAGTTAATTCTTCTCTGAAATTAGGAGTTCTTTGAGGGGTAGTTAGTAACAAGAAATGCCTCAGGACAGAAGTGCATTGGGGAAGAATGTTTATGTAGCAACACACGAATTTTAGGGAGAAGAAATTCTGAAGTCCCAGGAAGTATTGCCTGTTTCTGATAAAAGACATTGTATACAAGCTGGAAGATGATTCAATAGCAGGAAAAAAAAAATTTTAAAGGTAGAATTCTCTGCTGAACTTAAGATTTTTCCCTGTAGATCCAGAAGGCAGAAACTGTGGATCTTGTAATTCTGCACATACACAGAGTCAAAGCCAGCAGTCACAGGGTAGTTCCATGTACAAGAGTTCATGACCAAAATGATGCATAACCTCCTACTGCTCATCACTGAGAGACTCCAGCCAGGTTATTCAAGGCTTCCTATGATAAGATTAATAACAAGGGACACACTAAGCCTGGAGCAAAACAGCACCTAGGTCAGGGCAGGATAACTTCCAGTCCATCAAAATGGCTTCACAAACTGAACAACCTAAAGGAGATGCAGAGAGGTACTGAATAACTCAAACTTAGGAATGCAAGAGAGCATTTTCATTACAGAACTCAGGGAAAATGGCTTATTGTTCACATCTAGTAGCTGCAAGAGAAACACTGTGCACTGATGAACCAAAGGTGCCTTTTGCTCACTGAATTTCTCAGTAATGCAGAGACAGAGAGGGGATGCTTAGGGTACATTATGGAAGGGGGAAAACATTCTTGCATTAAAGAGCCAGTAGATTTTGGACAAGCACATCACCTTCACCCCAGTTCATGCTCTGGAGGGCATGAAGGCCAGTGACCTGCCTTTCAGGGCAATCTATGCCTGAAGTTTCAGAACAAAATAAATTATTCTTAACCTACATTATGCTACACAATACCATAACAAAAAAAGCAATAGCACAACAGATGTGTTAGAGATATTTTTGTGTGAGTAACTTTTTCCAAAGATCAGCAATCTCACTAAGCAGTTCAAGTCTTGATATCCATCCACATCATTTGCTTCTGTAACCTTGTATGACAGCAAGTTCCTGTGCTGAGTGATAAAACATTTCTTTTTTGCTGCCCTATATTCATTGCCATTGATTCCATTGATTGACCCTTTAAATCAGTCAGTGCAAAAATATAAAGGGCACTGATGGGGTTCCAGAGTGACCTAACTGGACATTATATAGCCTTATGTGACAAGCTGCTGAAGTCTGAAGGGGAAGATATTCCCAATTCCATCAGATATCAAGGCTGAACTGAGACAATCCCAGTCCTTTGTTCAGACCTGTGTGACCCAGCACCACCTCATCAGCTCCTTTGGAATCAGTAACCTCCAGGGGTAAGATGAATGAGAGCTGATCCCTTGAATATTTACCTTGATGCAGGAGGCTGTTGATGGCTCACACTCTGCCGAAAACCTGTGGGGAGGAAGCTCCAACACTCCAAGGTCTCACCACGCCTGCACTGAGGAGCTGGAGAATATCAAGTGTAGAGTGGCACTGCCATCACAGGGGAGGTGTAGGGACAGCTGCTTTCTAAGCACAAGCACATGCTGCTCTGTGGATTTTCACAGCTCCTCCAGCATATGGAGCATGTGCTGCTCCCTCCGAGCTGCCACTGCTGACAGGAGCTGATGTTTTCACAGGTTGCATTCCTCCTGGAACAAGGTCAAGACTTGAAGGGCTGCCAGGAAATAAGGAGTGTCCTGTCTTTCATGCATAACTCTTAATGCTGTTCTTAAATATCACGCCGTGCCTTACAGCTCAAGAGAGCTTGTGACTGCACGTGCACAGGTGATTTCAGTGTGTGACGGGGCACACTCGGCCATGGGCAGTGAGCAGAGAGAGATTAACAACTTCAACACTTCATTGAAACCCCTATTTTATTCACAGGATCCTCCTTGTGATCAGATAAATGTTTCAGTCTCTTCAGACAGGATAGGTACACCTGAATGCACACCTGAATTTGGCATTACTGTAGGTGTCTCACCTGGGAGATCATTACCTAACAGCGGAAAGACACAGGCTTCTCCAAAGAATGATTCAAAACCCAACATTAAAAGCAAGTTCAGGTTTCTCCACTGATTAGATAGGAACCAAAGAGGAAGTGGCTTTCTAACCTCATCACTTACAGGCAATGTCAGCAGACCCAGTGTTTCACAGGTTTATAGCAGTGATCTGTATTTGTTTATAAGAGTGATTTCCTGCACAGAAAAGAAACAGGAAGGTGTAGAACTGTTTGCATAACATCAGTTCAGGGATTGCAATGGGTTTTCATTGGTTACATGCACTCACACAGTACTGTACAACAAAGTGAGGCCAAGAAAGCAGGTTTTATCACCTTGTCAAAAGTTTGCAAGAAAATTCTCTGTGTCAGGGAAAAGTGCACACTTACAACTTATGCTGTAGCAACACTGAAGTCTGGAGACATGAAAGAAATAAATAGAAAGCAAGTCCAAGAATGGCTAGATGGCTTCTTTTATGTCATCTGTCTAGGTTGTCAAGGTTCTACAAAATCCCCACACAAAAACTCTAGAAGAAAATAAAGGCACAGCTAGACAATCCTGATGCAGATGACAGAGTAGCTCAGTACTTCTGAAAGCAAAATTATCCATCACCTCCGGTTCCATACACCAAAAGCCACAGACCCATAAATCTGTCTCTAGAATTATAATCTTGCATATGTGAAACACTGGAAAACATATATTGAACTTCAACAAAGGCTCTAGATAATAAAATACTAGAGAATTATTTGTCCCTGCAGCATCTCTCCATCTCTGCTTGGCTTGTGATCACCTAAACAATGACATGACCAAAATCTGCCAGAGTCACAACACCAGGCAGATATTTCCATGAATGCCTCAGCACCCCAGTGCTGTTTTCATGATTTAAAGGGATTTTAAAAGACCAAGGACTTGGTCCTGGCTGGAAAAAGTATATTTTATTTACATTTAAATAGTAAAATTATTGTTATTTTGCCATGTGCTTTGCATGCTTACAGCTTCTGGGTTTTTTTTTTTTTTTTTTACTTGCAACTTGAAGAGATAGCACATACTGAATTTATTTTAAATGGTTTCCTAGTCAACCCCCTGAACTCACACTATCCAGTACCGAGGCTAAATTCTCCACTTCAACACAAACAAGCCTCGAAGTTCTCTTTTCTCTCTGACTTATCTCTCATCTGTTTGAAAAACCTGACCAGATCCTTCTTTTTGTCTCACAAAAATTCACACCAAGAGAAGTAACATCATCACAACCTGTCAACACTTAGAGGCTAAACAAAGAAAGAAACAGATCAAGAAAACAGAGATAAAAAGCTTTGGTGTCCCTCTTCCCAAATTAATATTCCCAAAACGTGTTTGGAGAGAGGGGGAAGGGCCCATTGTTTGAGCTCCCACATCAGCCAATGTGATTATTTAACTAACTATCTCCATCCCCAGACATATCAAACGGAATGCAATGCCAGCTGAAAGTATTATGTAGCCTTCAGTGATGTGAAACATCTAAGCTCCAAGGCACACAGCTTGGCTGGAGACTCCAGCTGGCACTGGTAGTTTTATTGTACTGTGAAAAACATTAAAGTCCTCAGATGCCCTGCTGATCATGGGATCTGAGAAACTTTCCCTCTGCTGCCTGACATGTGCTCACACTGCAATTAACACACTCCTCCCTCTCTTTTCCCTGGCTGCAGATGTGCACACACACACACACTTGTGCACACACATTCCCGATGTTATTCTGCCCAGGAACACTTGTGTTGGGAGCCTCTGTTCTGCTGTGCTTGGGAGGGGGAGCCAGGCTTTCCTCCAAGTGCTAAAAAATCTGATACCTCAACTTTCACTTGGAGGTGGCTGCAGCACATGTAGAGACCATTAAGGGCTGTGTTTTGCTTCCTAACTTTTCACACTTTTCCCTCCCTTTATGACATGTTTATTGGCCTTGGAGGGCGAGGAGGGATAACAGAGGAAACCAAGGTGCTGCATTCAGCTCTGACTCAACTATTGTACACCTCAGCCTCATTTAAGGGCAGGTTGCACTCGGCATGGTGGCTTGGCAGTGTGAGCAACTGCAACCATTAATCCTTGTTCACATCTGATTTTCGGCAAAATCTGAGCCAGTGGGCCCAGGGTAGTTAAATGTGCAGCTTGGGCAATTAAAAAAAAAAAAAAAAAAGGTTACAGATGAATATTACTTGGTCTGAAAACAAACCTGCAAGGGGTTTTGGAGACTAGTGCCTTGAGGATTAGAGCTTATTTGTGGAGCTTTAACAGGAAACTGCTAATTATCACACCTGCACAACTTTCCTTGAATTAGACCCTGGGGATGCACTGCCTTGCCTATAGATGTTAGCCAAAGCCTCAGGCTCTTAATCCACAGCCATCACCTAAAGTGAGAACAGAACAGCCAGCCACAGGGCATTTGCAATCTTAGTTAAGAAAGGCTATTGCACCATTTAAACTGGATTTTTCCTACCAAGACAAACTACTTCAGTCCTGAACACTCTTCCAAGGAGTTTTACCTTCAGGCCCTTGCGAAATCAGCAGGCTGATCAACTAAAATGGCTTCCACTCAGAGTGAATATGTTATGCAGCGCTACAAAATTGTTGGGAAAACAGATTTGAACTCTAGGAGTCAAAGCAAATAGTATAATGGATATGATTGTAAAATAAGGGAATGCCTGGGACATTTTCTGGTTTAAAATCCACCTGGTCAGTGGCAAAGACCACTGCCCTTATCCTGGTAACTGTAGCAGCCACTCCTGCAGCCTCTCTCAAGGCAGGCTCTCATTCTATTGACAGAAAGATGCCCAGGGTAGTAACTGATCCCTGCGTCTTACACAGCCTTCCTGAGCTGCAGGCTGTGAGGTTGTCTCCAAAAATAACCTGTCAGTGCCATGCTCAGACAGCAAAGCCCAGGCCAGAGCCAAACCTCTCATCTCTCCAGGTCCTGACACTCCCATGTAACATCACAGTGTGCTCTGGCCTTACTGAAAGAGCAACGTCCAAGCAATGACAAAGCACCATAACATTTTTTTCCTTCTTGGGGCAGCCACAGGGTTGACAACCAGGTGGCAGGACAAGGTTAAGCAATGCATGCACAGAAGGAAGCACTCATGGGCTTATTTCCTTCCCTCTACCAAGGTTTTCCAAATGTCTCAGCTCCTTTTTGTCTCAAACTGCTTAAAACATGGGAGCGTTCCAAGTAATAATAAACTTCTTGTCTTTAATTTATAGCTCCTAAAATTGACAGAAGCCCAAAACACTTTTTTAAGCCTGAAAAGGTGGCAGAAACACATATTGTCTTCTCAGCACAAGAACTTGTGTGGCTGCGAGGAGAGAGAGCTGCCAATGCGCTCGCAGAAATAGCAGCAGCATTTTATTTATCCCGGCAAAGCTTGGCCGGTCTATTTGCATCAAGGAGCAGATTTACCACGAGGGAGGGAAGTGCTGCCTCCATCCCTTCAGACATTGCTCAGTGTGGAGCCCTGGGCTGTGTGTCCTGCCCTGCCAGTGCCTGTCCAGCTCCAACATCTCCTGCAGGAGCACCAGGAGAGGATTGTGAACCCTCCTGCTCAAGTGTGCAGCCCAGAGCCTGTCTTCCCTCTCCTCCCCAGCTTTCCTACTGCAAAACCTGGCAGCCAAACACCAGGCAATCCCTCTGCACCCTCCTGTTCCTCCAAAGTGTGCAGTCGAGGGGCTGCTGCACATCTGTGCAGTACCAGAGGCACGGGAAGCGAGGGGAAGTGCACACACCAAATCCTCCATCTGCAGCCCACAGTAACAGTGTTGGAGGGCAGGAAAGGGAGAGGGAATGTGCTGCACACACAGCAATACAAGAAGTGGGTTTTGTGCCAGGCTCATCAGTGTGGCAGGGTAATAAGGTCAATGTGAAAACAACTGGAAGGCACATTCCCCAGTAAACATGTGCTGAGTGAAAACGGCCCGACCTTATGTTGTAGAATCCAAACCCATTGAGTCAATTGCCAGAAAACATGACATGACCTTTCAGATTCAGTGAGCATCAGTTCCAAGAGCAGGCTGCCGTGCTCTTTTCCATTTCACTGCTGCCCCCGGAGGGCCTCAAGTCACCTGAAATAATAGCTTGGGCTCAAAATCTGCACTCCTTTAATGAAAAAAAAAAAATACACATGGCATCAAGTCTGACCCTGGTGGCAGATTTTTTATATGCTTAGCTCAATTTCTTTAAACTAAACAATTGGGCTTTGTTTTGCTTACTTTTTTTTTTTTTTTTAAATCTTCCCAGAACTCAAGTTTTCCTACAGACAACCCATTTTTTGGCAATGGAGGAAACCTCTTGTTTTTGTGAATGAGGAAAATAATTAATAGCTAATGAGGTGCTCATTCCAACCCACAGCCTTCTCTGCCCAAACGAGTAAAGAAAAAACTGTTTCAGTTGGAACATATTCTCTTCACTTTCTAGCCTGAGAAATACATAAAGATGTATTTTCGCCCACAAACCTTCAGAATCTTATTTTAATCCTCAGAACTCAAGCTGCCCATGAGACAAGCAAAGCTGTACAATGTTCCAAGCACCAGCAAGATGAGAGCTTGTGATATTAAGTGCAATCCAAACTGTACTTTCCCTCCCACTGAATTATTTTCGCTGCTAAATCCTGATTAAAATTGTTCTCCCCTTTTACTGTTTTCCTGACAGACTGATAGGGCTGAGATTTGAAATAAATTCAGCTTTTTAGGTGAAATGTTTATTTTGGGGGACAAACAAGAAGGGCTTTTTTATACTATTCAGATTTTTCTTCTCCTCTGTCAAAAAAAAAAAAAAAAAAAAGCAGAAAGGAGAGGCAGGGATCGGAACCGTCTGGAAATTGTATTTATTTTGACTTGAGCTGTGCCAACCTGCAGTATACAAATACTCAGTCAAAACTGCCTCCCATCTGTGTTTATTGTGGGGGAATAGCAACATCCAATGGCCAGTTCAAGGCAGGTTAATTGCAGGCGTGTATTGAATTCCCTGGAGAGCCAAGTACACAGTTAGCTCCCCTGGTGTAATCTCTTTCTGTTCCATGAAGGAAATCAAAAAGAGAAAGAACAACAATGCCAACCCACAGAAGAGCTTGATGCCTCTCTGCACAGAGGGGGGGAATCTGCAGGGAACAATAAGAGTCTATTAAATTCTTTCACTGCCACTGGAGAAGTAAAATGAACATAAATTAATCAGCTACAAAAGATGGGACAAGTGTTGGTGCAACTCTATTGAAGTCGGTGGAGTTGTGGAAAGGATAAATTTAACTCAGGATCTTGCACTGTCTGCATGCTTGAAAGTGGCTTGTTGAAAAAAGTGGGCATTCTTAGAAAAGAAAAAAGGAGTGGGAGAAGCTCCCTGTGAAATGCCATCCTTCAGTATCCCTGAACACTCACATTTTCACCACAGACATATTGACATTTACCATTTCATTTCCTTGCATTTATAAAGCCATTTAGCCAAGTTTTTCAAAGGCATTGACACACTGTGGGCCTCAAAGTTTGGAGCTTAAAAGACCCAGACTGACAACAGCTGCACAGAAAATTAGTGCCTTGCAGAGGTGCAGGTTGGGCAGGGCCAGGTGTGCATTAGAAGAAGGAGAGGGGCAGCCCCTGGTCTGTGTGAACCAGAGAAAACACACCAGATGTGGAAAAAGGGCAGGGAAAGGGATCTGCAGCTTTGTTACAGTCACAGCCTGGGAAATCCACAGGAAAAAGGCACAAAAAGTTCAGGGTCCTAAGGTCAACCTTGGTCTCCTTCTCACAGCTGATGTTTTATTCTGTGCACTGCATGTGGCCTAAGAAAAGCCATATAATGCTTAACAAAACAGGAAAAAAGAGAAGAAAAATTGCTGTTTGTGATGTACCCAGAAGACAGAAACTCTGGATGGTGCCGGAACAGGAGCACAGTCCCCAGGCAGTGAATGTCCTTCTATGTGCACACTCCCAGCACCCACAACATGATGGGGATGGGGATCTCCCTCAGACTCCTCCAAAGTCAGGTTTGAGCTTTAAAACCAGGACCATACAGGGTGAGGAGAAAGGGAAGGAGGCACTCAAGGGACTGCAGTGTCACACACATTGGAGGAAAGGCAGAACCTTGGCACCTTCCCCACAGGCAGGTCCAGCCTGGAAGGCAGAGCCTGCTTCCACATGGAGCAGGGACACTCAGCCAGGCCAGAGGAGATGAGGACAGAGCATGAGAACAACACTCCAGGTGCAGAGTAAATTGCTATCACAGGGATATTTCCCTGACATCCCCTTCTGCTCTGGGAGTGGGAATCCACTTTAGCCTTAAAATATCTCCTTCCCACCTCCCCAGTGAGCTCTGTGGCTGGCACAGTGACCTGACACCAGTGTGAGCCCCCTGTCCCACTGCAGGAAAAGCTGCTCAGCACCCACACTCTGCACCAGCTCCAGAGGGGCTTCATGGGGCAGTCGGTGCCTGCTGCCCCCAAACTCCTCCTGCGTGCTCAGAATTTCAGCCTCTGAACTGTCAGCCTTGGGGGCTTAATGCATTTTCTCCTTCCTTTCCACATTGCCAGTGGCGATGCCCTTCTCACAGATCCAAATTCTTGGGGGCATTTTCAGCTCTTCCTCCCTCTTCTCCCAGATGTCAAAGCTGCCATTAAATCCTCCTGGCCAATTTACAATGCTGAAGCCTTTCAGCCAAGGCTCAGTCATCTCACTGAAGCTTTCTCCCCTCCAGGCTTCTGCCCTCATCCCCTCCAGTCCATTTATCCAGAGTCACCTACCTTCTCTGCCATCCTCAGATCCTCCTGCTTCCCAGCCAATGTTCATCACATCAAAGCTTATTGTTTTCACATTCAGCACCTTGCACAACTTCTTTTCTTTTGACTCTTTCCACTTCCCCCTCTTTTCCCTTTCATCCTGGCCCTCCTCAGCTCTCCCAGGAGACAATTTGTTCATCACTTTCTTCCAATCTCATGCCAGAGTTTCTTGTATATGCCAGAAACCTGATCACGCTACAGTTCTCTACCAGGTCAGAGCTGTATCTCTTATGTCTATGAGTAAGTTTAGTTCTTTCTCACTCTGCAACATCAAAATAACCACTACCACCACGAAAAACAAAATTAATGCCACACTTTTCTGTTTACTTTAGTTACATCCCAGCCTCATGCTCACACTGGCTTCAGGTGACAAGCTATTCTCAGGTCTCACACCTTTTGGGCCTAGAAGGGTTTTACAAGCATTCACAACTGTGCACCATCTCCCTAAAATCCATTCCTTATAGTTCACTTAAAACTATTCAAGCTCCCTGTTTCAAAGCAAAACCTTAAACCATTCTCCAATATTACAGTGCTTAAAATGAAATATCTGTAAGTATGGTGGGTTTGGATTCTTAAAAAGCAAAAGCTGATAAGACTTTGTTGACATCCATGAAGGATAACTGGCTTTATTAAAGTGTGTTAAGCACAGGGAAGTTGGCCCCACAATCAAACAGCTGAATAGATTTAACTCACTAATTCTGAGTTCAATTCCGAAGGCACCATTGCAGCCCTGGGATTTCACACTGCCAAACCTCTTTCAGAAACTCCAGAGTAAGAACATGTTTCTCTTCACTCTGAATTCTCAGTTCAGAACAAGCTCTAGGCAGAGGCTCCACATGGGCTGCTGTTCAAACTGCTGAGCCAAGGAGCTCAGCTGAGCCTTTCAGCCTGGAGCTGACACCTATGGCCATGACCCAGGCTGCCCTCATTTACCTCCTGAATTAAAACAGAGCACAGTGACACATTTCCTGCCTTACTCCTTGGGTTGTCTCTCACACAAGGATTCAGACTGCAGGGTTCATCATTAAACGCAGATTTTTCACCCCCAGGAAGTTCCAGAGGCCCAGAGAAAGATGCTACAAGCTTGAGTTCCTAGAGTGGATTCAATTACAGTATGCAAGGGACATTTAAACAAGCTTCCCTGGGATAAATGAGAGAAAAGAGCCAGCACACTCAGCATGAGGAAAATAAAAAGCAATCTTCAGCTGGTGCCAGCCATGCATATTTTGAAAACCATCCCCTTCAGCCATTACCAACAAAAAGTCAGCAAAAACTTATTTTAGAATCTGAAAAGACAGAAATTTAAAGCATTTGGCGGCACAATCTGTTACTTAGGGACAAGCTCATTAAAAATGCAGCACTATTTACAGAAGGCAAAATGCAGACATGCACTTTTGCATGTAAAGCAAGCACTTATGGAGTGATAGGAACACCTTTCCTCCTGACTGCGATGGGAAGGAGAGCTGGTTAATTGTTCTGATGGATGGCCCTCTGAGAGAAGGTAAAAATTGGAGAAGCCAGTCCCAAACCTCACACAAACCCACAAGGCCAGTGAGCAAGAGATGGGATTCAACAAGAAAAGAGCTACAGGGTGTTAGGAGAAGCTCAGGAGGAGCTATGGAATGAGCCCTGTCTGCAGGCACACTGAGGAAGAGCAAGGGTGAGCTCAGCCAGGGAGCAGATCTGAGCAACACAACTCCATGGCTTTGGGAGGAGACAAACTTGAAAAGGGAGGAGAGGAACCAGGAAACTGAGCTGCAAAGGCAAATGTCAAAAAAATGCAGGAATAGGAGCAGGGGAAACCAGAAATCAAGAGAAGTGACATGGTGGGAAGATGAGACTGAGGGAAGGACTCCGATTGTCACCCCAAATCAGAGGGGAAGGAGAGGGGGAGGACCCAGAGTGGATGAGATTTGTTATTCTCCTTTTCCCTGGCCAGAGGCTGCAGATTGCAGCTAAAGCTTGTTGGAAAACCTCACCTGCTTGAGCCAGAGACTGATCTCACCATGGATTTAAACTGCCATGAATCTCTGGCTTAAATCAAGCACTTACTCCCCAATCCTGCCTGATCAGGAGCAAGCCCTCAGGAGCAAAAGGTGCTATAAGACAATGAAGCATTTCCTTAAAACACAAAGGCCCTGAGCATAAACAAACACTTCAAGCTCACAGCTACAAATTCCCTAGCTTTGTGAAGACACCACAATTCCTATGATATATTCCTCAAGACAACATATTAGACATATTGTGTGTGCTCTTTAAAACATCTGAAAACAAACACAATAACCACTGACATCATCATTACCAGGTTGATGTGCTCTGAACCTTTCTAGATCTTTTATATTGTGATTTTAATCTCTGGTCTTCACAGCCCATGGTATCCATGGTTCCCTTGGAAATACATCTATGTAATTTAACTTTAAAAAACCCAAAATAACAAAAACAAAGAAGGCAAGAGAGCTGTCAAAAGGCTTAAACCCAAGAGTTCCTGTCCAAGAAGAAAAAAGGGGCAGATTGGCAAAATGAAAAGGGTTAAAACTTTGAGAGACTTGCAAAATGAGTAGACCAGCCTGCTACAACTCCATGGCAACCGTGTATTTCCACAAATGGAAAAGAAGGAACAGTGGAAGACAGCTTCCCAGTCAAACAATATCTTTTCCTGGTCAAAGAATTTATTGTGGCATAGCTCCACAACCCCACATGATTCAAAAGACTGAACATCCTTCCAAACTACTCTGGCTTCACCAAAAAATCTCCAGAAAAAGGAGATTTTCAACCCCAAGACCTAACTCACTTGGCTACTTAACACTGCTCCAAGCTTCCAATGTGGCAGACAGAGAAGCATCTTCTCTATTGGATAACTGGAGACACATGCTAAGATCAATTCATTCAAAACAGCCTGATAACAAAGCAGAGGTTTATAAAAAGCCGGTCCCTTCCAGATTGTTTTGCTACTTTAAATTTTCCTACTCCAGGAAATATGAGTGAACATTAGGGGAAAATTTATAGAGGGAGCAGAAAAATGTTCCCTCTATACCAACATTTGATGCAATAGATAATTGGAACAAATATTTCAAAAGACAATATAAAAAGCCCTTATTTCTGTGGTTTTGTTTTGTGTCTTACCCTCCACTTCCTATTCTGCACCCCTTATATAAAAAATAAAAAGAAAATAAAGAAAATAGATTTTTTTTAACACAGACTGCATGGAAAATGAATGAAAAGGAAATAAAAGAATCAGTATTCCTGGTGAGTAATTTGGCTAGAGGAAAAAGACAGATACAGATCAGATTCTTTTGATATGTTAAAAGCATCCCAAAATGCCTACGCTTTGGATGCTTTTACACAAATTATCTTTCATCATAAAAGTACAAAATACATATAATGGACAGCTCATCTCTCTCCAATGAATATGTAGCCACTAGCTGATAAGATAATAGACTAAACACTGACCTGTCACAGACTTGATGATCATAAAAGTAGAGTTTAAAAAGTTGGTTCTCATGTCTCAGGCGTTTAATGGGCAGGCACCAAGATCTGCTTCCAATCTTCCAACTCTCTTCATACTGTTCTGCCTTAATAAGCACAGGCATAACCCTCAGACTGGTTTTATTTGAAAAAAGACACTGTTTGTACAAATAATTCTCCTACAACCTCAGTTTCCCAGAACTCCTTCCCAGTTAACCTTAGAATGACTTCAGTGTCACTCAGTTGCTCTGAAACAGATTAAAAATCTCTTTATTGAGAGCAGCAGCCCAATTTTGTTTAGAGTCTGATCTCGAGAGGCAGCTGAGGCATCAGCTGATGGATAGGCTCCTAATAAACAATAATTGTTATTTCTGCAATGTGCAAAGCAGCTGAACAGTTGAGAACAGAGCCTCAGAACTGGAAGCTCTTTACTGGTGGCCTTCTCCATCTCCCCCTGGCACCCAGACCTCCTCCCCACTGTGCCACAGTGCCCATGAGTGCCAAGCTGGTTTTTCCTACATCTCCTTCCCCTGCCCCTTTTTCCAAGGCAGCACAGAAAATGTATTTTCAGCCCTAATAATTAACCTAACACACACCTTTGTTCCTTTACATGCACTGCTGGTATCTGATCCTTTTCTCTCCTACCCTGCAGAACAGCCTGTATCTCACTGCCTTCCTTCCCTTCCCTCGGTATCTGCCTTTGGAATCTCACAGGGTTCACCTGTGGATAGAAAATCCTCCCTAACACAGCAGCTGAATTCATTTAAACTGGGCAGGACACACCACAGATTTATTTTATGTGCCCTGCAAGATGCCCCATTAATATTTCCTAGTTATTGGTAAATACTGCATTTCAAATGAGCAGCCAGCCTTAAAACAAATAGCCCATGGTGCTCAGACCCCAGAACTGATGGGCCTGGGTCCTTACAACAGTCCTACAACAATTCCATTGTGAGATCTCTGGAAAGTCACCACCTTTGTTTTAAACCTGACAAAGGAAGATTAGCAAAAAAAATGATAACTTATTAAGGCAGCCTCATACAGGTAGCAGCATCTCTTCCAATTAAATTAATAGAAGTTCAACTGTTCAAATTAATTTAGATGCTTACTTTCACCATAAAAGCTAAAAGTACAGAAAAATAAGTACACTTGGACACATCCTAGGGGAACAGACCTGCATCTCTCAAGGCTTCCCTTTTCCTGCCCAGTTCACATCAATACTGCTTGTGTAGCACCTAACACTCATTTAAACCAATATTTATTGATTGATTTAGGCACTTTTGCAGTCACAGAAGAGCTTTTATTCTCCTTTAGTGCTATGTAGACATAGTTACAGATCTCGGAGCAACAGCTTTTAGATGACAAAAATGCAAATGCTGAAAGCATTCAGGGCAAAGGCACACAGGCATTACAGGTGTAAAGTGGTGAGCTCCTCCCTGAGGAATGGGTTCATCTATATGGCAGGTAGCTCACTTTTGTTTATCCTGAATGAAGATTTTCTTATTCTCCCTCACTTAGAGCAGGCCCTGGGCATCAACTGTTTTCATTCTGCAAAGACACTTGAGCACTTGTGCTTTTCCCCTTTAGGAGGTTGTGATGAGAAAAGGGGTTGCCTTTATGTTTTTCTATTTATTATACTCAGGAGTTATCACAGTGTAACTCCAAATCAATCCCATTTGGGTTAAGAAAAACAGCATATGATTCATTTAGGTAGTCTTAGGGACAAACACTCTGGGAGTGCAAAACCAACGCTTTGTTTTGTGGCAAGTAATCAGGAAGCCCAATATGCCTGAAATCACCTTTTAGCAGTCTAAAGAACCTGGTCAAGCTCAGGCTGACTGGGAGCCAGGTGAGAGCTCAGACCATCACACCACTGGCTTGTTAAGACACTTTCACAAAGGCTTTTTGATTTCACTTGCACCAGCAGCCTCACGCTGAAAGGTTACACTCACAATCAAAGAGAATCTATGAGCTCAATGCACCATGAGCCATTTCTTAGTCACAGAAGGAAAAAGACAAAGATTTTCCCCCAGAAGCAGTGGGGTATCATTCAGCATAGAATTGGAACCTGAATGCAGCATTAATAAGAGTATCAGATACATTGATCTATAGTTGGGGGGTTTGTGGAGCTCTGTGAAGCCCAAACCCAAGAGGAATGAAAAGGCAGACAAAGAGATGAAGCTGTGGTCTTTGCAGCTGAATATACAGAGGTATATTCACCCTTGGGAACCAGCTTTTTGGAAGAACAGAGGATTTGCTCAATGTTGTGCCAGAAATTAGTGCTGAGGCAGGAGCTGGCTCTGTATTTCCAGGACTGTACCTGGTATTTCTTGCTCCTATCACACAGCTCTGGCAGGGGCCACTTCTCTGCTGGTCCCCATTTCAGGGGCATGATTCCAGGAAACCAACCTCCCTGCCTTAACTCAGCCTCTACAGGTGAATTAATGCAACCCAGAGATTTCTACAACTAGAAATTACAAGAGGAAAGTCCAGCCTAGAAATGTAGCATCTTTCTTTACAATGGTGCTAGGCAGGCTGGACAGCCCCTCCAGTGACTGTTAATGTTAAAGTGGTTTAAAAGGATGGAGGTAGGCACTCTGGAGTTCACTCCCTCTGATTTTCTGACCATCAATTGCTTCCTGTAATCACTGAAATGCTAATCTTTCCCATTCAGCCATGTGGGCAGGGATGGGGATGTGGAACCTGTGTGTTTTGTCACAGGGTTAGTTATGGTGGCTTACACATTACTGTACTGTCACGACAGCAGGCTGACACTTTATGCTTCAGACTGCACAATTCAACTACTGCCAGAAATCAACATGCAAATTATATCAGCCCTGTAAAGAGAGGGTATTAAACAGCGTGATACATGGAATACCAGCAATGCCCAAGAAGGGATAAATACAATCCTAAGAAGGCACAATCTTCCATGGAGGCTTGAAACTCACACTAAGCAGCAACCTAAAGTGGTTACTCACAGAAAGACCAGAGAAACACATCAGGCCTAGAGTGATGCTTCTTCCACCTTCCAGCTTCTGGCAATCTGCCAGATGGGGATTTCCTGAGCCAGAGGTTGCATCTGCATCACTGTGTTTAATAGCCCCTGCTGGACCTATTTTCCATGAATTTGTCTAATTGCTTCTTGAATCTATATCTGTCAGCAATAAGTTCCACAACAGAATTATGCCCTGTGTGAAAATGCAGTTTCTGTTTGTTCTGGTCTAAAGCAGCTACCTTAAAATTCCCTTCATTGCCCTTTACATTATAGCAGAGTAATTTCCAGATCATCTTTCCCATGCCATTTATGACTTTACACACACTTGTATTACCTGTCTCTATTACAAACCTAACTGCCCTATTTTATTTAATTTCTTCCAGGAAATCCATTTTAGAACTTTATACATCCTTGTTGCCCCCTCTGTATCTTCTCTTTTTCTACCACATCCTTTTTTAGAGAGGATGATCAGGACATGTGCTTGTTCAGGACATGATGGATAATAACTCTGCAAGCTTCATAAGGCCATTCTTTATTTTGTTGGCCATGTACCTGCAGGATTAATCCCAGAACTGCATTCTATGAATGACGGGTAGGTAATACAAATGGCAGAGACCATGCAGGCAATAGTAAACATTTCTGTTTTAGTAAAGTGCTAAAGTGCTCAGGAATTCATGGGGGAAATCCATTATGAGCAATTAATAATTGCTCTAAAACTCCATTTCTGACTCAGGAAATCCTGAACCCCTGCTAACTTCTGCCAGGGGAATGCACCAGGGATTAGTGCAGAGTTCTGTCCTCCTCAGAAGCTCTGCAGTTGGCCACTGTTGCCAACAGATAAAGGAACAGATACATTTTTGGTTCCATTTACCATGACATCTGTCTATATATTACATTTTCAACCACCTTGATTGCAGATGCATCCCAAAGAGCAAACCCAGGCATCAGGGCAGCTGCTCTCTGAGTATATTTAATTCTAACCAGGCACAAAAAGATCCAGGCTTTTGTGTACTAAATACATTTCTTGTTTGCTATGGAATTGCACTTATTGCACCCAAATGTCCCCAGCCATGCCTTTCCTTGCCAGCATTGTCTGTCCCTCCCCACTCCTTATCTCCAGCACCCACAGACTCTGTATCTGTACTTTGGAAAGTGCTTGCAAACAGAACCTGAATTAATTTTTAGAGCAGATTAGCTGAAATGCATTGAATATCTGTGTGGACATATTCATTCAGAATTAAAGCAGGTCTAATTCAATTTAACTTACTTTACTTCCAAAGTGAATTAAGTAAATGTAATTGAAGCTGCTTAAATTCTGATTAAGAGTCTTGACATCTGCTGCAAGTGAAGCTATGTTATCCACAGGGAGTTAATTCACCACCAGAAGTGTGGAAACACAACCAACTGCATAGCAGGAAAGCTTGAGAAAAAGGAAATCGTTAGTCCCTGAATTGCAATAATCACCACAGTGTACTTATGCTAAATGCATGTTTAATTTGGGAGGCAGCATTCCTGCATGACAAAAGAGGGAAATAGACTTACCTGCTTAGAAGAGCAATAATATAGATTTTTTTTTTCGGTATTTTTTTAAATTTTTGTAACAGAATTATAATTGTGTCAGAATCCCAGAGAAGTTGGTTAAGGAAAAAAAGAGATGAAGTTGTATCACAAGAAGTGCAACTGCAATCAAATCTGCTTTGCTAACTCAGTGTTGTGTGAGTATCCATCTTCTTGTGGGGGAGTAGAAAATGGCTTAGAAAACGACCTCACTTTGTAGGGTACATCACAGAAAACCCCCGTGTGCCCTGCTGGGCTTGGCTTCTCCCTGTCAATTTGCTGCTCAATGTGCTTGTTCTCACCTGATGGCAGAATCACAGAAGCTCAGCCTCTTGCTGCCTTCATGCTGTACCTGTTTCAGGCCACATCGATGGGTAACTCTGCTGCTATTGACAGTGAGAGAGAGGTCTATGGGTGTCCTGTCTCTTCTGATCTGTTTTGTCTCTAAATCAGGAATTCTGTTATTTTAAAAAAAAAATTAAAAGCTTATTACACTTTTTGCGACCTTCAGTTCATCCCATGCCATTATTATGCAACTTTTTGTGTACAGCAGCAGTTATTTACTACTGAACTTGAATCTAAAAAGCAGCTTATTCCTCACTTCCCTGCTGACAAGCACAGCAAAAATAGTTGCTGGGTTTACTGGCCCAATTTGGGCTTAGGAAGATTAGGAAGACACTGAATAAAGAGCAGCAAAACATTGCCTGAGACCAAAACAAGGCAGTAGTGACATGGGAATAGGTACCTTCTAGACTTTCACAGCCCAGCAGCTGTCCCCATGCTCTCTCTATGTTTTTTCAGGTATCTGAAGTCCTTGTGGTCCAAGGCTTTTGTTGTCCAAGCCACAAGTTGTGCTGGTCTGTATTCATACTGGAGGGACACACATGATTTTAGCAAGAAATAAGAAATAAAGTTGTGACACTTCCCATGAGAAAAGTCTAAACATTTTCTGGTCCAGTCTCAAACCCAGTACTGAAGAGATAAAATTCCTTTTCTGCTATAAATATACATGTATTTTTCCTAACTTTATCTTCTAAAATTTTACAAGGTTTGACAGTTGTTCACCCCTGGACACCCCATCCCAAAGGGAATTTCTCCAGAATCTCTAATATTAACACTGTACATTCTGAGAATGAGGACTTTGACCAAGAAATTTCCCTCCTTTCCCTTCATTCTGTTGGATTTCAGTCAGATAGAATTTTACTATAGAATCAAGGTTAATTTCATGGATTTTTAAAGAAATTCCCAGTAGAAATCTGAAGCCTCCTGGTCTCTAGACCAGCTCTCCTTGTCTACCCCATATAAGGAGTGCCAAGGATACGCCTCTGCCTGGATTCTTCTCTCCTCCACAAATTTCCCACACAGTTCAGCTAATTTCCAGGTTGTACTAGAACCTTCAAACTTGTTAACTTGTTTTAACTACTTTTCACTAACAGTCAGAATATGTTTTCTACTTTAAAAAACACTGCTTGAAATAGAAACACAAAAAGAATTTACTACAATGGTGGGGGGGAAGAAATTCATGTGCAAAACCAAAATGTTTTGTTCTGAAAATTCCCTTAACAAAGTCCATATTAACACCAAGTGAGAAGAGAGAAAAGGTGCTACAAAATATTTCTGAGAGATATATTCCTCTAAGAAAATGTTTATTGACAAAGACAGGGGAGAAGAAAAATCAAGCAGAAAAAGAAAACACACAAAGAAACCCCAAAGCCTAGAAAGAAGTGGGGGAGAGTATTTGAAGGCCAGAAGTGATACAAGACCTTCCTACCTCATCTCCAGATCATTTCAGAGCAAGGCTAATAATACAATTTTAATGACATCTGTGTAGGAATCAGTTTTTCTACCTGGAATTTCTTGCCTGACAAAATGATCAAGGCCTCGGCCTCAGGTAATTCACAGAGGAATAATATGTGGGGGAAATATAATTTTAATGTCTTGTACCAAAAACGCTGACCAGCTCTGCCCTCTATAGTGGCGTTATTAGTTCACTGCTTTCACATAATGGGGAAGGAGCTTTGCTGCGTGGTCATAAATGAAGTAGACTGGAGGAGTTTAGTTCAAAAGTGACAGAAAAAAGAATTCCAAGAACTCTACTGAGGAGCTTACTGGAAAAGTGGGGCTGAAGATCTAAATGCAGGAGGTGGATGATTCAGTAATGAATGGAAGGCTCATTTTGACAGCTTGGGCTGCCATCCAAGCTAATTTGTTTCCAAGCCTTCAGTTTGCCAACTGAAGTGGCTGAGGAATAATAGGCCCCCAAAAATATTTCTAAGGAAACACAATGCCCATTATCACTGAAGGAGAAAGAAACTGCACATTTCAAAGAGCAAAAAGAAATTTGAGATCTGCCAACTTTGGCCAGTTCCAAATGACACAGGAAGGAGTAGTTATAATGTACTGAAAGGGAAGAAGTCGAGTATTGTTAAATAAAATAAATTCAAAGTAAAAGTCATCATAAAAAATGGACACAATAAATAGAAGGATGTTTCTTTCATAGAGAGATGATTTTATGGCTGAGCCCATGCAAGCAGCCTATGATAAAGAGGAATAGGAAAAAAATTAAAACGAAATTGGTAAAGAGAAGTAATATATAATAACATGAAAAATAATGAACCAGTATTCTTATGTTTGACCAGTAAGGCCACAGCTCAGGGTGTGTTGGTTTGACTCCTCCAGCCAGGAAATGGAAAAAGCCACATTCTGTGCTTGGATCAGGCAGATGTAGAGACCAGAGCTGCTGAACAGGAGCTGCCTGTCCCTGCACCACAGCTCAAACACAGCCACAGCCACTCTCTGCATTCATATCCTGTTTCCTCATGTTTATCAAGATGACAGCTCTGCTAGAAAACAGGAGAGATTTGATAAATATGGAAAGAGTTTTATAGATTAGAAGAACCAAATGATCCCCACTAGAAAAAGGAGTTAGGTTAATGTGCAGGTAAGCAGAATGTGAGATTTTTAAGTGTTGAGAAACTACTGCATGGCTACAAGAAATACCTTTAGATGCTGTATACTCTCTTTCAAAACAGACTTTTATGAAGAAGCTAGAAGTGGCTGGGTGGGGGGATTGTTTTCTTTATGCAAACACATAATTTGTAAAATTATTTCCATAGCTTTTTTCTCTATCTAAGGGGGAAAAAATCCAGTTCTCTATTCTAAAACCTGGTCACCAAAATACTGAAGTTACCTGTTAGCCTTCAGCTTAGATTTTCCTAACATTCAGCAGCTGCCAAACTCACCTCTCACATGCTACACACTCGATGCCACAAACAGCCTCTCTTTTTGCCAGCAGTGTGCACTAAAGCAAAGCAACATTTTACTGAGAGACTTGCCAGCCTTTTGAACTACAGCACCTCTGTGCTGCCCCAGCAACACAGGCCTACAGACACAGCCTCCTCTGCCTCCCAAACATCTTCCTGATTTGAAACCTTTTATTTTTCCCCTGAATTTTTAAAAGAATGAAGTAATAATGAAACTACTGAAATTTTCTTGCACTAAGATTTCTAAGTCCCAAGTGGTTTTGGATGCGTGTTTCATGGTAGATGGTATTGAGGACCCTTCCTAATAGATTTATACAAGTGTTCTCTACCTGCATTCCCACTGAGAAGGGAAGCAAGCACTGAAGGTTATTTTTTTCTATTTCTACTATAATTGTACTACAAAGCTACTTAATTAAATGGGCACTCAAAGCTCATGTGCTCCCTCAGGGTAGACTTAAATAGCAATGGGAAGGTGTGACTGCAGCTTCAGTGCGTGCATCAGGCCCAGCTTCCACCCCAGGAGTATCACAAAGCTACACCTGAGCAGGCTCCTCTGCAGACTGAATCACTGCACACATTGACACAGCTCTGACACCTCTGTGGTTTTACAGGAGCTGTCTAAAAATAGCTATGGCAGCATCAGGGCCAGCACTGGACTCATTAAATATTTGAGAAGATAAGACATGCAGTCCCTTCTCCTTCCAACCACACAGAGAATTTCTACCAAAATTAATTTCAGAGCCTTTGTAATTGTACCTATTGCTCATCCCTAAAGCCAACAGTGTTTCCACGTGCTCATTTCCAGCAAAGATACACTTTTAATAAGTATGCACTGCCATACCTTGCATTCTTTTCATGTCAGTAGTTTTCATGGATGGTCACCTCTCCTCAGCAGAGCCCAAGGACTTGATACTTTGCAAATTGATTCTTCCTCATGAGAGGGCACTGGCTGGATGCCACTGAAACAGAAATAACCACGATTCCAGAGGTAAGATTGTTTGTGTTTATTCAACAAGCTGCATCTCCACAACATTCTTATAGCTGGAAATCCAAGTATTTTAAGAAATTAACCTTTCAACAGAATTCCGACAAAGGAGGATGTTTTGCTGATAGATGAACAGTATCTTGCCACACTTAAAAAGATTAGTATTTGTGAATTTTGACATAATTACTGATCTCCTCAACAGATTTAAAGTCTAAGTTTATCTTCATGTTAATCCAATTTCATGCCTAGAACAGAGCAAGCACAACAGAATGTCTTTCGTAACCTTCTGATATCATTAATTATTGCTACATTGGGAGTTACAGCATGGAACAAACAGGTTTTTAAATGGAAATCATTTGTCTCTCAGCAGGGAGACTCAACAGTTTTATTTCCTTCAACACCAAGCTGCATTCATGTAATCTTGTTTCATGGTGATCCTCCCTCGACAACCTGCGAGTCAATGGTGAAATCCCATCTATTTTGTTCCTGGATTGGTCAAATATGCTGCCCATAAGGGGAGGTGTCTATTTCCTCTCCTAATTGTGGAGGAAGGGTTTTCTATATGTTAAGGGCACGCTTTCCCAAAGCTGTGGGCATTTGGTCAGGTTTCCTGGTGATTTTCCACAAAAGGAAATCCCCTAACTCATTAAAAAAAAAAATAGATTAATTGACCGGTTCAGTAACAAGCTGCCCCAGGACCCAATAAACTTTACAAAGGGTACATTCCAATTATGACTGGGCTCAGCATGAACCTGATAAGTAAGCCAGCAGAATCATTCTCCAGCATTAAGAATTTTTTTTCCTTTTCCTCCATTAATTTAACTCTTTATTTGCACTTGTGGATTGACCAACTTCTTATTTTCCCTTTCCCTGTGAATGTTAACCCTGCTGGTGAACTCCCAGCAATGTGATCTAGCAGGGTCAATAAACCAACCCCTGGTGTCCAGTCACTTTCCTGGCACTGCTGTGGCCTTGTAAGAAGGGTCAGCTACAGCACTGCCTTCTCCCACACTATTCCTGGTGTTATAAAATGAATCCAGCTCCCTGACCAGGACAGGGGAGAGGGAAAGTCATTTTCTCACAGCAGAAACATCTACTGCAGAAATTGGAAGCACCTGCTAGCAGAGCACAGCTACAAGCCTGGCTTCACTGTGTGAGAGAGGTGGTACAGGGTCTTTTGGCAACAATCACAACAGCAGCAGCAGGAGAAGGAGATGCAAGGTAAATATTAAATTAGGGAGATTAAAAAAGAATGGTTACTGGCTACAAAAAAATCAGTATTTTATATTGTCATGTGTTAGCCCATCATGGCATTAGACAGCACAGACACACAAGAAAGGGCACCTAAAACTTGAGAATCCCCAGCCCTTTAGTGCCCAGCCCTGTCCTAAGGCACTGTCTGGGAAAGCCTGACCTTGGTAACACTCACCTGTCAGATGAGAGTAAGCCTGGCTAGCCAGAAAGAAGAGCTCCTAATTTTAGATCTTTGGAGGGTTCCCCACCCAAGGCACCAAGCTGTGTGTGGATACAGAAGTCCCACACACATCAACTCCACCTCCTCTCTGCCTGTGAGGAGCATTGTGGAAGCTCAGGCTGGGCACAGGGCTGTCCTTGGGTACCAAAGACATCATTTGGTCACTCTGGCGGCATCTGGATGTGGTTCAAACAATCATTATGCACCTCCTCCAGAGACAGGCTGCAAGGATCAAGTTGGGGTGCCCCATGAACTGCATTTGCTCTCCTGAACCCTCAGCCTGATTTGGGTGCAAGACAGCCTTTACTCACAGAGGCTTCTCTAGGAAACATTCAATGATTAGCTCACTATTCATGTAAAGCAAACTTACACACCTGCCTGGTAACTACTGCTACTTTTGACACATAAAAATGCACAGAAATTTGTACAGAAGACATTTAAACTGTTTGGACCTGCATCTACTTGTGCTCAGATTTTGAATATCATTTTCATACATTTATTATGCCTAGCCTGCACTGTATTTCTTAGAGAACAAGAATAACTGTAATTATTGTTGTCAATCAAAGTTGCTCTGAAGTCCTCAGCTTTTACTGTTTCAATAACTCATTTTAACCGGTGGCAAATGTCTCCAACAAGCACTAGAGCCTAATTTGCAGTCTGGTTCCCTTGTCATTTTCTGAGTCATCTTGGTGGAATGCTGTGAGGCAAGAGATTAGTTTTAGGACTTTTTTTCATCTTCCTTTTCTTTACATCTGAGGGCTGTTAAGAAGTTTGGCTTCAATAGCTCAGACATATCCAAGGCATACTACAGGTACCGAAGGTGCAATGAAATGCTAAGTTTATTCTACTTCACTACAAAGAAAATACCTGATAAACTGTTCCAAAGTCAGCCTTAGCACATGCAGGTGCAGGTGTTATTGGTTTCACTGAAATTACAGTGCTTACAACTGGTGCTGGACTTAGCTCCTAACAAGAAAACTCCTCAGCATCACATAGAGATCAACAGTGATTGCACAGCCGTGTGTGTAAATCTGGAGTAATTCTACCAATGATGCACAAACCTCGAGGCAAACATCAAAATAGCTAAGATGCCAAAAGCAGACATGATACAATGCTGATGGAGTAATAGGTAACTGACAGTTTCCTCCTCAGATCCTTAATCAGGTGTCACTGAGAGGTGCTAATATAATTAGGGATGAGATATGGATTAATAGGAAGAAAATATCATAACCTCCCTCCTACAATAAAATGGTTCATAGACTATACTTACCCACAAACTGCACCATTCTTCTGGTAGCATGACATTTGCTAAAGCAAAAGCCTGTTGATAATTCTCTGTAGTCCTATATAGCACTCAGCCATGGCTGCTCTTCAAAAGGCCATATTTATCCCCTGGGAAATATAGCTGTATTAATATGACATTTTGTCACAAATTAATCTTAAACAGGGGTAATATTTTTGACACTGAGTTGAAACTGGAACTAAAAGGCAGTTCAGGTGGTTAAAGTAGCAATATCCTGTCGCAGACTTATATTCCCTGAGACAATACTGTTATGGTGTAACTACCAATGTACTGGGATGTACTGAGGGGGAGAACTGTGCAAGTCTTTCTTCATTTTAACAACATACAGGATCATTGGACTTCTACTCTTTATTATAGCTGGCAGTAATGCCCACTAATCCCAAGGACCAGAGCCTGTGGTGCCAGGTGCAGCACAGAATAACAAACCCTGTGCTCAGAAAAAGCCAAGACAGATAATTAGCACCTCATCTCCCATCACGATGGGCTGCACTGTTAGAAGTAGAGAGACAATTTTAAAAAGATTATTTTTTTAAAAAAAACCTGATTTCTCATTAAAGCGATTAAAAGTGGCCTGGTCTGGCTTTTAATTGAAGTCCCATGGCACAAGGCAGTTGTGACGAACGGGATTCTCTGTGATGTGCTCCCTTTCCTGCTGTGGAGGTTCCCAGGCTTTGTACAGTTCGTCAGTGCCAGGCTAATTAGCACAGTGTAATCTTGCCACTTACACTCACTTCCCAACTCATTTGCACATAACTCCCACTATTGCAGAAATCAGGGTAAATTCATACTACACATTTCCACAGCAGATGACCTTATTATACAAAGGATGCTGGAAACCTCTTTTTATTCCATTCCCCCTAACTCCATGGTGCTCATGGTCACTGAAGATGGTTGGTGATTTGGTGTACCCAAAACTACCTTGTGGGCACTTCAGGGAACATCTCAGCTGTTCTTCACCAATTGTATGTCATTTGCCTTTAATGGGATCATTTTCATTAAGACTAATGTCTCCTCCCTGGCTGTTTAACTGAATTCCCACCTCAACCTGAAGGCTGCAGCCACAGGCCATTCAGAAATATTTGTGTTACTCAACAGAGTGGAATACCCACACTTCTGATTGTTTAATATCAGTCCTGGAGATGTGATGTGAAGCCTGCTGACCACTAGCAGTCATTAAAGCTCCTATGACACTTTTTGCAAGAGCAGAGGGTATTATTAACTCCAGGATCCTGGCCATGCTCCAGTTTGGATAATTACATTCTAGCACTCTAAATTTCCCCCTGCAGTTTCAGATGGGGAACTTCTGTTCTTCACTTCCTCCTGTAACAACCAGAGCAAAGTGTGGCTGGCACTGAAATGCCAGCGTGTCCCAGCCAGGGAACAGGACTCAGCCCATGGGCTCACATTCTGCGAAATGCTCTGGGACTCGTTAGTAAGGAGGTGCACAAAGCATGACCTAGAAAACCATAAAATCACAGCTCTGACCTCGGTGGCTCTGCAGGTTGATCATGCTCTCACATTGCTGGATTTTATTTCTGGCAGTGCAATCCACATGAAAGGCCCGGGCGTCTTCCAGTGCTGCACCCAAAGTCCTCAGGATGCACCAAGAGGTTTTGCTATTGTGTGTTTTATCAACTGCTTGGGTAATTGCAATTAAGATCTAAAATTAAGGCCTTTCTATGCCTAAGAATCACTTCATTGTACTCAGTATCCAAGACCTTTTAGGTAACAATGGGATCTTCTGTAAATAGATAGTAAATACAGGCAGACATTAGGTTCTGCATTAGGGAACACCAGAAAAGATTGAACTAAGGGCAAGATTTCTTACTTGAACAGGAAATGTGTATTTATCCAGCTGAGTTGCTTGCTCCTTCTAGGTACTATGAATCCACAAGGAAAATGCATCTGCAGTGAGGCAACGAGGGCCCAAGGGGTACCATTGCCATGGCCTAGAGAAAGAATAGAAAGAGACACTGTGAGAAAGGGAAACATTTCCTGTAATTTTGTTGGGAGAGACAACTCACAACATATTTAGTTTTAAATGCTCATTTGATTGATTTTCATATGAAAAACATTCCTGGGAAATCTAAGGGATCTGGGATTCAGAAAGTATAATGACTGAAGAGACCAAATCGCTAAAAAATTAAAGAAACCTTGAAAATACTATTTCTGTGTTTATCTGAGAACAAACAGACAGAATTCTCTTTTCTGAATTTCTCCAGCTTAGCATAAGAAAGATGATATGCTGCAGATTCTGTTGCTTCAGGCAACTGATGAGGAACATCTTTGATGTGCTTTGATTAATTCTGCCTTCTTTGATTCAGTGATATTTGGTTCCAACTCCACTTTAAAAATAAAAAATCCTTACTACCAGAGGGGAAAATATTAAGGACATTTGCTTGGGAAACACTTGGGCTTATGTTATGAGTTCTTATTCAAGATCAGAAAGTTTTCCTGACTATATTGTTCTCTCTCCTTTGAGCTGGTCACCTCGACTGCAAACCTGAACACCAAGTACCCTCTCCTGGGGTAGCACTTTCCATCTTTTAGGACAAGAGAAAAATAGGAGTGAAAGGTACTTCTGGAGAAACTGTCACTCCCTTTGTTCCAAACTACCTGATTGTTTCTAGCAGACACCTATCTGTCTTTGAGATGGAGATTTCACGCTCTCCTGGAATGATCTATTTTGAGATTTGACTATCCTACCCACTCACGCCTTCAGACAAAGAGATGCTGTCAGGAAACATCAGAGAAATACAGCCATTTCTGTATTGTAAACTGGGGAAGTTTATATAAAAATATAGAGAGCAAATAACTTCAGCAATGTTTGATGAAAAAATACAAATGGATTATGTATCCAGCCCAGGTGGAAAGGGATTCAGTTGGAGTCAGAGCAGCTGGAATCTGCCAGGCTCCCTGGCTATTCCACAGCTTTTGAACTTCACCATTGTTAATTTTGCATCTAGCAGTTTTGGATTAATCAGAGCAGATCACGATACCCAGCTATCTAGGTCTGACATCCAGTTTACAGTAGAAGGAACAGAGCCAGGAAGCAGAAGGAGGAAAAGAGGGACCACCTATTGTGCTCCATTCACTGGGCAGACATCCTCAGACTCTCAGTCCAAGAAAACTCCCACCTGTTTCTGAACGAGCTGTTCAAAAGCAGCATTTTCCTGAATGGATCAGTACAGCTCAGTACTAAAGGCTCTCCTACAATGAGCCAATGGCATTTTTATACTGCACTGACTTAATATTAGTCTACACTGCAGTGTGTATACTGATCATGGTTTAAGATTTTTTTTTTAATTTTTTTTTTAAGGAAATGTGAATTCCCGTATGCCCTACTTTGGTAGCTTAAAGATTGTAGGAGGTCAAAAAAAAAAATAGGTCAGTGAAAATAACATTGCAACAAGAAATTAATTGCAAAGAACGTTTAATATGACAGGGGACTACATAAAATCCTATTATATTTCTTCACTATCCTACTCAGTAGTCTGTACTACTGCTATACTCAAAGGCCAGGGCAGTCTCCCAGGGTAAATTGCTACATTAGTTTGACATTTCTGGCTCCAATTAACCTTATATTTGAGCTATTTTCTGAGGGTTTTTTTAAAAAAATCTCTGATAAGGTTATGTTTTTCTATTAGAGTTTCAATTGCTTAATGGCCTGTTCCTGATGCCAATCCCTCTTTAAACACACCCTAGGTAAGTAAAATTAGGCCACAGTTTGACAATACATTGCTCTTGGCAGCAGGACCAGCCTAAGGTACTCCAAACTGCCATACTCCACTCATCCCCAGGGGACCATGCAGGAAAACTTCAGGAAGAATTTGTTCATGGAAGGGGTTGTTAAGCACTGGAACAGTTTTCCCAGGGCAGTGCTGGGGTCCCCATCCCTGGAGGGGTCCAAGGAAGGCCTGGATGTGGCACTCAGTGCTCTGACAAGGTAAGGATCAGTCACAGGTTGGTCTCCATGGCCTTGGAGGTCTTTTCCAACCTCAGCGGTTCTGTGAATGGTATAAATTGGATTAGAGAGGTCTTCCATGTGCAAAGCAACCTTGAGAAAGAAGAAACAAGATTTACCTCCCAGTCAATATATTAAAATAACACAGAACCAATGCAACAAATTGTCTCCACAAGGACAGAGCAGCACTGAGTCCTTGCTGGCACCGTAAGCACAGAGGAGCAGCACCTTCACTCTCATGCTCCTTTCAGCTCTTACTGGCCCTTTGAACAGGTAATTCCAAGTCAGAAAACACTGCCAAGAACACGCAAAAATTTGTTGAGAACCAATGATCCCTGCTCATAGCTGCAGATCCAGCCAGATTAGTATCTTCCGGGGACAAGTCAAAGAGAACTGAGAAGAAATTCAAGAAAGCTTTTTCTGTGGCCTTTTGCCCAAATAATGTGCAGTGAAAGACACTGGTAGTGAAATCAGCTTCCTCTCCTTCCACAGACACAAACATATATTTATTATTTGAGCTGTACCAGAAAGTAATTCTTGGAAGTGAGTCTTGGCCTGTAATTTGCTGGCAAGCGGCTCCCTCCAAGTATGAAATTTTCAAAACACGAAATTCAAGCTCTATGACCTACAGTCTGGCAGACAAGTCAATTTTCATGCTTTAATCATGATCCTGCTATAAATGCTTACATTTATGAATGCAAATTCATTAGCTACAAGCACTTGCCAAAAAAAATATGTATTTTTGAAACATTCCCAATGTCAAGTCTGCTTATTTTAATATTTCCGGAATAGAATTACTTGGGAAGTGAAAACATCTTAAATTTTATTTTTATTTTCATATTAATGTATTTCAAATGGAAAGAATAATAGCTAGATTTTGCAGCTCCATCCAGCTCCAGCATTAGGTAAGGGGTAATAATACTGCACAAAGCATCATAGAGACAACTACAGAAGTGGGAGAGCTGAGATATGGTTGGCAAGGAAACCACAACTGACAATAGCCTGGGTTTTCACATGCAGAACCTCCAGCTCTGTGATGTTAATTATGTACAGCACAGCTCTGCTGCTGAACTCACCCCATTGCCTGCCACATGAGCCAAACTAAGCAAATACTTCATCACCTCACTGAATTTCTCTGATAGACCCAGTGGAAGTAAATGATAAAATTTCCCTTTACTTCAGTGGATACAGACCAACACCTTGGGCCTTATTTTATTCATTTCAATCCATTCCTAATATCATTTACCATCCAAACTCAATGGTACGGTAAAACCCACACGATGCAATTCAGTACTGTACTTAAAAAAACAGAAAGATTTTGGACACACAGAGTAATTGTGGCTAAGATTTTCAAGACTGATACTTAAATGAGGCAACTTAGTAAGTCATGGTGTAATCTTTAACAGCACAGCAGCTCTTGAAATCATGTAACTAAAATGAGGCACTTATTCAGGTGCATAAAGAAAATTTAGAAAAGTTAGTTTACTTACCATCAAAAAATCCCAACACTAAAATGATGATTCTGAACTATAAAAATCAATACAGAAAACATGGTCAATATCTTGTTAAAACAGGGCATTTACAGAAATTAATAAACAAGATTAAAGCCCCTGTTGAAACATTAATCACAAGTGTGACTCGCAGGCTACGTGGGCTGTGCAGACATAGATCAAACTTCAGGCAAAGTTCAGCTCTAATTGCCCAGAGCAATTGGCTGTTGCTCTCTCCCTTCTTCTCAGGACCAGAAAATCAAAGAATTACAGAATGCTCTGAGTTGGAAAGGACCCACAAGGATCAAGGAGACCATTTATTCAGTGAACAGCCCCTATGGGCACCAAACCCACAACCTTGGCATTATCAGCACCACGCTCCAACCAAGTGAGCTCACCTCAAATTGCTCAACTCCAAAATAAATAAGCTCAAGTTTGGAGCAACCCTTCCAGAATGTAACCCTACAGCACATATTGATGGTGCAGTTTGAACCTAGAGGTCTGAGACACCGGTTCTGCTGCCAAACCTAAAGCCATGAGAGCCGTGCCCTCCATGCCAGCCTCTGTGCTCCGTAGTTAATCCCACATGGAGCAAGGCAGGAGCACAGCAGGAGCAAGGCATCCCTGCCAAAGCACAAGGAGTTTGCAGGGTTGAGGAGCCCAAAGATTGACCCAGAAGTCCCCTCTCCCCTCCCTGCTCGTGGTTGTCCCAAATCAGCAGAGCAGACCATTATGTAATCTTCAGCCAATTTGCATTGGAAATGCTGCGTGAGCACCGCTTTATCCGCCGGGAGGTTCCCAGCAAATCATTTATTTATTGTGTTGTCTAAAAATTACCTTTAGAAATAGAAATGCTAATTTGACTGGGAAAAGATTGCGTTGATGCAGAGATTCGGGCTGGAGGATGTTTTCTACATTCATTAACGCAAAATAAACTGCTCTGGTGTTCAAGAGCAAAGGATCAATGGCTGTCTTTCACATAATTAAAAATTTGAAATTTTCACATTATCTTCCCTGCACAACATTCCAAATTCAGGAAATACCTCTCTGAGTATTAATTGTGCAGAATAATATGGCTGACTGTCTGTATGATCTCTCCATCCTTTGATGTTTAAATTGATCCTGGTATTCTGGGGACAGCTTCTGCAGAACCGATTTCCTTGTCTTTATTTTAGCTAGGTTCATTCAAAGGGCAAAATATCTAAGCATTCAGCTTTTGACCCTACTAGCAAATATTTAATGTATGAATTAAACTGGACAGGGCTTTGCCAGAAGCTCTCTTCATGTTTTATTTCTGAAGCTATTTTTACCAACATTTAATCGCTTACATGTAAGGAGATAAAGACATCTCTGACAAACTGTGTTTATTGAGCTAAATGCCATCAAGGAAAGCCCTTTTATTTTTTTATAATGGGTTCAGTGCACTTTGTATCTCTGGCTTTATTCTCAAACACACTGTTACCATCCTGGAGGATGATACAGTACCTAATATACTCCTAAATAAATGCACAAGTGGATGGACACAGGAGGCAGCTTGACAAAGAGACGGATGGATAAACTTGAAACCATCTTTAATAGGCTCCCAGGAAATAAAAGAGTGGTTACAATCTCCAGTTACTCTCCTGCCCTTTCTGTATATATTTACAAGGGACCATTCTGTAACAACCATCAGCAAGCAAACAACAGCCAGACACCTGATTAAAGGTCAAACCAGCAGTGACAAAGCACAAATTAAAAGGGAAAACCCTGATTTTCACACTCCCTCCTCTATCAACCAGGAGGCATTAGAGATCAAAATGCTGGGCATCAGCAAAATTAAAAAAAAAAAAAATGGGGAAATTGGGGTAGAAAAATAAACAAATATTTTTGGATATTAATGATGACCCTTGGATGACCAGTAATGGGAGAAAGGTAGTGAGGAGGGGAGCATTTTAAGATTAAATAGCCAAGAGGTGGAGAGGGCAACAGCAGAACTGAAGAATGACAAAACCAGGCAACTGCCAGGTGGAAAGGGCTTTGGGAGGGAACATGACCAAGTAATTAGCAGGTGCAAGGGGAAGTTAAAGGTCAGAATCAATCTGTCAGGGGCAGCAGGGAGGTATTACCACTGCAACGGGCTCTCGTCTGACCAGCACAGGGGGCTCCACAGGCTGCTGGCAGGAAATTACAGCCAAACCTTTGCCTCAACTCTGCAGTGCTTCCAGAACAGCCCAAACTTGCCCTGCACACACACCATCGCTGCTTGTGCTGCCCCAGCTCATCTTTGAGGGGAAACAGAGCTTTGCTTAGCTCCCAGTAGGTAAACCACAAACAATCAGCTATGACAACCAAGTCTTTGTTTATCTAAACAGGGAGACAGATGTTCCCAAACTAATTCCAGTCTATAAGTTGTTTTAATGGAAGTAATGAAACACAATGGCCCCCTCACTTCCCAGCCATCTTGGACCCCAATTTGTTTCTGTTAAATTGTTTTTATCAGGACTTTTCATGGCAAAAGGAACAACACAAGAAAAACAGCAAACATGAGCTAGATCGATGGGGGAGGTTTTCCCCCAAAATTGATGAGGGGAATTTTTACACTCTTCTGATTTCAGGAGCACAGCTACATCTCTGTCTTTCTGAACTACCCATCCTTTGATGTCCAAATCCATCCTCAAGGCCTGGACAAAGCACTGCAGAACTGATTTCCTTGCCTCAATTTTTTGTAAGGTTCATTCAAAGGTCAAAACCCCAAGTATTCAGCTTTTGACCCTAACTAATTTGCTGGGCAGTAGCACAGTCAGGAAAACTCTGTAGTAGAAGACAGAACATCAAGAGCTGAGCCAAATTTCCCCAACACACCAACCAGACTGTTGACAAATCCCCATTTTCTGCCAGGGACAGAGCAGTGCTGTAGCAGGTGAAGCCCTCCACCACTGCCCAGTCACCCTTTGGTGCCCCTGCAGAGGCCAATAATTGTGCTGATTTTTGTTACGGGGCAGTGATCTGTAATTTAAGAGGAGACATTCATCATTCAGGAGTCACAGTCGAGCAAGCTGCTCAATGATGACCTGAGGGCACTCCCAGCCATGAAACCAGCCTCAAAGAGCAAGTGGGGACATAAATGCTCATGTTTAGG
Organism: Melozone crissalis; assembly: GCF_028551555.1. Lineage (NCBI taxonomy): Eukaryota > Metazoa > Chordata > Aves > Passeriformes > Passerellidae > Melozone > Melozone crissalis. Next base: position 3,896,400 of record NW_026535792.1, on the reverse strand, counting down.
GATGAGAGTTTACATCCTGTCCCTCTCACTACTGCTATTGTTTAATAAATGGGTTTAGACCTCATATGATATTGTTCAGGAGTCCAACAAGAGCTACATGAGTTTCAGCAATCCAAAGAAAAAGGATATTCTGTTAACAGTCCACACCAGTGAACCACTCGCATTCATCATAAAGGCCAAAAAAATCAAGTGTCCAAAATTCTGAAGACCAAATAAGCTGCTCATTAATGAATACGGGTGCATTAATCACCTGTTCTCCTGCTTCCTTAAAGGCCTGCTCACAAAAACTGTCATTTCAACAGCAACTGCAGAAATATCTGCTGTCTCCAGGAGGAAAAAAAAAAAAAAAAAACGGGAAGGGGGAGAAAGAAATCTTTCCCCCAAGACCCTCTAAATCCATTTTTAGTCCAGGCAGGACTCATCAAGAATGCAGAGATTTTTCAAGGTGAAGGGCTTGAAATCTATAAAATTTGGAGAACATTTCATGGCCAGCACACCACGCAAGGGACATTTGTGAGTAGATGATCAGGCATCTTTATGACTGTCTAGTTACCATGCCCATCTAATTACCTTTTAGAAAAATTCCATCCATCATCCCCCGCCTACCTTCCGTGAGAACAACACAACAGCCCAGTCCCTCTTGCCAGTCAGAGCAGAGTGCCAGGAACAGCAGCAATAATGACATTATCCCCTCCTGTCCTCCCAGGAACTCAGCACAGAAATGCAGCTGCTGGGATTCTTCTGCACACTCCTGCCAGCTCTCTTGCCAGGATCTAGCTAGTAACACACACTGGAACCAGTAAGGTGAAAAACAAAGAAACAAACAAACCCACAGCAAAAATCCCCATCCACCAGATGGGGCAGCTAATTGAGGAAAAAGTCCCTTCCTCTCATACAGCTGCATGAAACTTGCAGCATCATGCAATAAACAGCTAAAATATAAAATAGGACACCAGAACTCTTAGGATTTTGTTCCTCTCGCTGATCTTTGATTCACTTCACTCATCTGTGCCTTGGTATCCCTTGTCTAAATGAGGATGACAGCACTTTCCCATGCCGTGGTGGTTTTGTGAGGTTTAACCCTTATTAACATTTGCAAAGCAGATTGGGACCGTTGAATGGAAGGGCTGAACGGAATTTTCAAAGCTTTATTACTTGAGAGGAAAAATATTGGGGGAAAAATTATCCCTGTTAGGAGCAGAGAACCCTGTCCCCCTTCTCAGAGTGGCAGGGTTCCAGTCTGTGGGACCAGTTTAACTCAGTCCTGTGAGGCTGCTCCCTGGCTCCAAACAACCCTGCTCTGCAGCCACCTCTTTTCATCCCCATTACAAAAGGTGAGCAATATTTATTGGTTCAAGCAGGGCCAAGGGCTGACATTAAGCAAATTTCAAGGGTTATTTAAAGTTAATTGAGTTTAATCATGTAATGATTTTATAATTAGTCATAGTTCCCAGTCTTGTACTGAAAAAGTCACACTTAAGAATTATTTAAAGGAAAATTAAAGCCAATTTAGAGCAAGCAGGAGGAAGCTGCATCAGTGATTGGTGGGGCTGGGTGAGGGATCAGAAAGTGCTGGCTAAATGCACTTTCTGCTTTTGTGCCCTGAACCTCTGCCTGCCAGTGCTGGGATTGTCCCAGCAAGGACAGCAGCAAGTTCCCAATGCTGGCCAAGCAAACTCTATGGCATTTCTCACTGGCAAAGAGTTGGGTGGATCCTGCCCCAGGGCAAAGGAAACTTCCATTTTTCCACCCCATTGCATCCAGGTCCACCAAGGTAATTCAAAAGCAGAGACCAGGAAATTGTGTTTATAGACCCTTCAGAGAGGACATGCCAGTGACAAACTATATTCCTCAGGGGAAGGAAAGTCTTATCACCCTGCACAGAAACATAATTATTGTTAAAATTATCCTTCTCATCACCCACTGATAATTCTTCCACAACTGTCTTGCTTATTTTTACCAAATTACAGAACTGATGTGTTCCCAGCCACTTGGCAACGATGAGCCACAAGGAAGATTAGCTGGGACATTTTTTTTTTTCTTTCAAATACTCAAATTGTGTGGAAAATTCAGCCAAGGAGAAAAAAACAGATGAACAAAAATTCAGAGCAAAAGTAAACTAGAACACTCTCTAACTGCAATATATTAAAAATTAAATTGATTTCTCACTTCATAAATAAGATTTTCAAGTGACATCTTCCTAACTTTGTTTACATATTATAAATATATGTATATATATATTCCAGTTTCAAATAACTGGTTCTGTTTTTACCGAGGGAGAGAGGATCTGAGACAGACAATTTGGTGCTAATTTTTTCAGAGCAAATGATGGAATTACAGAATGGTTTGGATTGGAAGGACCCTTAAAGATAACCCAGTTCCAGCCCTCTTCCATGGGCAGGGATGCCACTCACTACACCAGGTTGCTCATTTGAACACTTCCAGGGATGGAACATCCAAATCGACCTCCCAGGACAATTTCCAAAAGCCAATGCCATAATTCCAAAAGGCAGTGTTTGAAATGGTCCTTACAAAGGCTCCTTTTCATTTTAAACACAATTTTATCCAGTGTATTCTTACCCTCTCCCTACAGCCATAAATAATACCAGTGTATTACTTAATGATATGACTTATTTATTATTTAAATGATTTATGTAGAGCCTATAACCTTAACAACTATAATGATAACGACTCAAAAACCAGAAGCAACATGAAAAGGAGACGCTTAAATAATTAAAAGCCTCCCTCCTTTCCTGAAACAGAGCTGAGGAGCAGTGTGGTTTTCTTTCTTTAGGCTTCTGGCTCTCGTGCACGTGAAAGAGCAGAGTGCCACTGGCTAAATAGCAAAGGAAAAGCAATGAATCAGGATACCCAGTGCTGCTGTAGCTCTGTCCATTCCCTCTCATCCACACACCTCAGAGGAGGGTAGGTGCCACAGGACCCCTTTTCCAGAGGGTGAGGCTGAGGCCAAGGAGGTGACGCAGGTGGTCCACGGTCACCCAGAAGTTCATGTGCAAAGCTGGCCATAAATCTCCTCCTCCATCTGCTAGACCAGGCCTCACCCACCAAGCCACATTGTTTGCATATTCCCTCTTCTTAATTTTTTTTCCCTCTCATGATCCTCTGCCTTTTCAGCATTTACCACTTTTCTTCTCTCTCCTCCAGTGCCTCTGCTCTCATCCCCAAGCATTCCTCCTCCCCTGGTAGCCTTTCCCTCCAGGTTTACCCCATCCTGGCTTTCACTTTTTACCCATTTTTTTTTCCAAATGGGTTTTATCCTCTGCAAATAGGCAAATACTTGGCAACTCACAGCCCAAGTGGGTAATTGAGCGCAGTTGTAAGTGGATTATCATGGAAATTACTGATTATGCCCAATGCAGAAAGCTCAAGGCAGCAACAGGGTGCTTTGCAATTTAAACATTGTAAAGAGAGGGAAAATATTTTCAGGTTTCATTTTAAAACTTTCTAACTGCAAAAATGGAAGCTGATTCCCCAATGGCAAGGCATAAATACACATTGTAAACTCACATCACCAAATGTTTGCCTAGTTCTATTAAGGGGAACAGATGAATAATCAGAATCAGACTTAACAGAGCAGCTGGAGCAATAAAAAATAAAATAAAATTTTAAAATATATTCTGGGCTACTCTTCAAACAAGTCAAAAAGACAGAAGTTCCTTGACATCAATCTTGGGGTGCAATGAAAACATTACCAAAGTAGACAGACAAGCACCTCCAAAAGAAAACCCCAAATACTTACTGAGATCTCAAAATTTACACCCACGTTGTGGGGAATTCACTAAAATAGCATTGGGAACTCAAAGTCTTAACAAGAAATTCCTAAAGCCAAACCAAGCATCTCTCTGGTCTGGGGATCTTCTCTCTCAATTTGACACTAAACTAACTCTTTAGCAAAGGGGATTTTTTTAAATTTAATTAGGAGTAGAGAACAATAAATACTTATGGGTGTTTACAAATATTTTAATGTGTGAGTGGGGTTTTTTTAAAAGGAAAAAAAGACCAATTCAATATCCAGCTCTGTCATGGACATTCTGTGTGACCTTGGCAAAATCATTCAGGTCTGCACATCCACATTAGGCAGCTAATCCACCTAGACAACGCAGAGAGACAGAGGCAGGCACCAAAAGAGTGGGGATGCAGACCACCTAAATAATACATAAACATATTTTTTTCTTCTACTCCTCATCTGCTCTATTGAGCATTGCTCGTTCGATGCTGCATTATCTTTATGGCAGGGACTTTTCTCCCACCCCCAACAGGATCCCCATTTCATAAACCATCCTGGAAAATTGCATTAATACAAATAAAAGTAAGACTCTGAATTCCAAATTGTTGTATTTATCTCATCAAAGCTGCTTACATTTAAAAGATGTAACTGTCACAGTGAACAGCTCACAAGCAATCTGCAAACGAAAAAGGCAAATAAATGTTTTGTTAAAAGTTATTTGAGGAATGATTCTAAAAACCACAATCAACACAAGAAAACCGCAGTCTGCTCAGTGACCCATTGAGAACATACAGAGATATGAAGTTTGAATGAAAAAGAAATTCACAACTTAATCTGCCCAGCTACTCTCTTTATTCTCAGAAATAGCAAATAAAGGCAAGCATTTGTGAATAAGGACTATTCATGGCTGGAAGCAGGTACATTAGATATGGTGGACTGGGGAAGCAGGCTCAGGCTGCTGGAGACAGACAGTCGCAACAATTTCCAGTGTCAAAGAAAAATCTGGCACCTTGTTAAATATTAATAAGCTGTCGGGGTCAAAATGTTTAGGTCCTCCCGACTCAATCACGTTCATTTCTACTTCTCAGAAGCCATTCAATTGGAAATACCCTTTCCTGTCTTGCCCCTCCTCATCCTGCCTTCTCACCAAGAACCATGCAGAACCAGATGAAAACGGACAGCAAATGAGTTGGCAGCCAAATGAGGTTTTTGTCTGCCCTGCTTTTGCTGCTATGAATTCTGTTATTGTTAGTGAGGCACAGAAAACTTAAATACAAGAAAAAGAACAATGTGAAGAGTTGGTTTAGCAAACCTCTGCTGCATTTTCTGCAGGTTAGTGTTATTGATTACTGACACCTAAGGGTCTGACACATAATCAATAGACCCCATGACCCACATATGTGACATGGCCTGTGGGGGCTTTAGAAACAAGAATGAACATGGCAGCTCCATCCAAAGCTTTTCATATAATATTTATTTATTTATTTGCTGGCAAAGCTGTTTCCACTCAAATTACTGTCATGGTGAAAACTAGTGTCAGAGGGGTTTGTTCATATTTTTCTCTGAAACCCTAAGACTTGGAGAAAAAAAAAACCTGCCAGTGAAACAAAAATCTAACTCCACATCAACAAGCTTAAGAGCTGAACTTCCCCTTCCCTCATGAATTTAGTTCCTTGTAGTGAGAACTAAGTCACCTGAAGGAGAAATAACTGCTAGAATAAGAGAAAGAGGCAGAAGGTGTCTCACCAGCTTACCTTTATATCTCTGCAAGGTGCCAGGGGTGCACAGAGCAGTGTGGAAAGCACCAGTCTGCCTTCAGAAAACTGGGCTGGAGGGGCTCCTTCCTGGTGTGCAGTCCTCAAAAGCAGGTGGTGAGAAAAGCTTTTGTACTGCAGTTTGCAGACCAGACTCTTCTCCAAGCACAGCTCCTTGTTTCGTCGTGTCTTCTCCCAGCACAAAATGGTCACTCAGGATCACTGCTGGGACTCAAGGAGCCAGATGCGCTCATTTCCTTGACTGCAGCCTTGGTTTTTACACTCCCAGAGCTTTCCTTCCTCTCACAGTTCGCTTTGCTGTTTCTGAATGTGTGTAGTCTCCACTAAGCATTTTTCCCTTTTAGTGTGAGGAGTCTCGGTGCTGAATTCCTACACATGTATTATTCAAATGAAGGCAACCACCTGAAACTCTCCACCTGAGTTTGCAGGTATCACTAAAGATTTTCCTCCAATTTCTCCAGAGTATACTATCAATTGCCAATTGCCTCTGTCAATTTTCTATTTTCTTTGGCTTTTTTGCCCTTAAATTGATAATGCAGTATTTTAAGACCAATCCATACACATAGGCTACATGCAGGCTGCCTATGAAGACACCTGGGATAAATGCAGGCATGAGCTCAATGAACAACTGAGATGACTCTGTAGAGAGTTAGGAGATTGTGGCTGGAAGAAGGGGAACTAGGAAAAGTTAAGCATGATCAAGTGGTCTGAATCAGGCTCTGGGTGTGCATTTTCACCCACAAAAACTGATATACTCACACAGCAGAGCTGACAGTGAGGCTGGAGAGCAGCAGGAGTAAGTCGTGGCCTAGCCTGATGTTACTGGAGTGCTCTGCTGCACAAGGGCGACTCCTCACTGCTTTGGAGACTTCAGTATCCAACAGAATGGCTGAGACTTCAATCAGCAATGCCTTCTTACAGCTTGCTTTCAAGCCAGGCCCCAGCACTCACTTGGTGGAGCTGTTTGAGGCCACAGAAGGCATCCTGCTGCTCTCTTCCCTGTAGCCTTTTTGCCCTGCTTCTGTCACGTTGACACTTTCTTGGCAAATCTTCAAGGAAAAATACATTTCTGACCCAAAGTTATGTGGACTTTCAATGCTTATTCCACATCACAAAGAACCAAACTGCTGGAACCAAGGAGTTCCCACCAATAGCAAACAACCAGGACTGACATTAAGACCTCACAACAATCCTTTCTTACATTAATGTCCTACAATAGCATCCAGTCTTGAAGCATCAGTCAGCAAAAGTCAATTGAGAGGCTGTTGACAAGTTCCTCCACAGTCCTGTTCTCTGTGCCAGCTTCTGTGCAACGCTGGAAAGGTTTCAGTTCCAATAAACTCTTTGTCAACATGAGCAGAGTTTTTTAGTAGGCCAGTGAAGCCTAAATTTTGTAATGCATGCAGGGTACAACACTGTTGTTGAGGGGAAAATGCAGATTAAGACAGAGGTAGAAATTAAGAGAGTGGGGAACACACAACCCACACTCTAAGTGGCCTTAGAGCCACTTGCTGTTTCAACTGGTCACTGCTGAGCTTGGCAATTCAACCCTTTCCACTCCAACCATTTCCTGCCCTTCTTTAATAAAAACATCAATTCCTGATGCTGGGCAGCTTCACCTCAGTGTTGTGCTTCACATCAAATACTGAATTCAGCTGGCTGAATTTAAGGGAGGGTGGCACAGAGCATCCCTGGTCTGAAAAGGTTTCTGAATCCTTCAGGATGGAACACACTACACATTTTAAACATAAACACACACACACTACACAAGTCAACTACTGACATTTTTCTCTAGTTTTCAATCTCTAGCAAGACACTGTTATTTTATAGAGAGCTGAAAAATACCCCTAAGTTGCAGACAAATAATAATACCCATTCAGCTCCACACTAGAAACCCTACGAAGATTTTCTCTTTCCAACAGACCTAGCAATATCCTGCAGGAGAGATGACCTGCTGCTATCATTTTAGAGGTGCAATCTCTTCTTTTTTTTTCTTTTTTCCATCCTTCCTGCTGCAGAAAATTCTTCATCGGCTCCTGATAAATAGTGTTCTAGCCTGTTGTGCTGCATGGGGAAAAGCAGTGCTGGATGCAGGAAGTTCCTGATATCTATTTTACGCCTCCAGGAGTTTTCCAGCAGCCAGCAATAATATAAAAGATCACCATGGGCTGTGATATGACCAATTACAGCAGACAGCAGTTATTTATAGAAAAGGCAGCAGCACTGAGGCTTTAACACCAGCCAGCACACCCCTCTGCTTCCCATCACTCGGAGTGAGCACCAGCATCCTGCAACGCCCTGCGTGGTGGGGAGGGTAAGGCAGTTACCTTGGAACCTGCCAGGACTGTGGAGACACATGGCATATACCCACAGGACAGGGTAGGAGTAGCACTTTACACACACCATGGCTTGGAGCTGCCACAGCAAATTTCATTTTCATCAATCCCTGACCCCAGATGTCACCCGCGTTCTGAAATCCTTGTCTGCCCGCCGAGCGGCACAGCACATTAGGGCACAGCACAGCCAGTGTAAGACCCTGGAACACACCTTCCCCCATTCTGGCTCTTTGCTAAGTGGCTCTTCTCTTCCTCTCCAGGACCTGCTACAAGGTCTGGCCAAATATTCCAGCTGAAAGGAAAACAACATGTGAGCTATGAGCCTCTCTGACCTTCCCCAGTTATGATATAAACTAAAAGAGTTGATTCAGCTTTCAGTCCCTTGATGCAAAGGTAAAAAATTCACTGGAAAGGTGGGAAAGTCACCAAAAAGGAAGATGAATTAAAAAAAATATTAAAAGGTTGAAAATGTATGAAAAATGTAGACAAATGACAGTAACCAGGTGGGAGATGTTCCTTCCAGGGGTCAGATACTGCCTCATTGAATCCCTGCCACAGGACAGACAATGCTGATGGTCCCTAACATGCAAATGCCCATTCTCAGAGCAGACAATCAGGATCAGGACTGGTTGGGTCCTGCAGTTTGCAGCTCAGGCACTTGACTCCAGTCACTAAAGAAATTTGGGTTCGAAATGGGGTTTTGAATAATTTCCCTTCTGGAATACTTAATGCAGCCTGTAAGTGCAAACGTGCTCTTGGAAGCTGAGGGGAAAAGTTCACGGCCCCTTTCTGAGGTGAGCATTTCTCGCAGAGCAGCTGCAGAATGAAATGCAATATTGCCATCTACTGCCCTGCCATGCAGCCAGCCCCTCTCTGGCTGACACAGCCAGCTGGAGATGAGATCAATGTTTCAGGACAAGGAATCTTTTAATCATAATGAAAATGTGATCTTGACTGATCCGAGGTCACATTACATTAATACAGTCTTCAAAGCTTTTTTAATAATACAATTAATGATTTCTGCCATACCATTAAGAGAATTAAAGACCAAAAAGCTTAAGGGGTATTGACCTATTCAGTTTCAGTTTTTAAAATAACCTCAAAGCAACACAGACTTTTTTCCTTTTTTCAGTCCCTCCTTTTAACTCCCACATCCATAATTCTTGGATGCATTTTTCTATTTGTGTTCATGGATATCACACTTTTAGTAAAGATTTGGATAAGCCAATAGAGGGGATCTCCATTCTGATGAGTTAACCCCTTTCATCTTGTGAACCAACAGGTCAGCCTGGACCGCTTGCACTGCAGTAAGAAGAAAAACAACAACATTCATTAGGGAGGTCAAAAACTACAGTTTGATGCAGAAAGAGACTTACTTACACGAAGGCACTGTAATTCCTCACCCCCTTTTCTCCAAGCCAACATTCTCATTCTCTTCCTTAACCTACCATCTCACTGAAGTTCTCACCCGTGCCTCTGCAAATGACTTGGAAGCTTTAAAGGAATTTAATAAATGCAATTAAAATACACCCTGGCTAATTTTCCCTCCCAGTCAGTTCACTCCTCAGCACCAGAAGCCACAGATTCAACTGGTATTTCTCAACAAGTGGTGTGCTATTAGATGGCCACTGAGGGTAGCCTGAGCATCCCTGGGTTCAAACTGCTTCCTTGGCAGCAGTGCAAGGTGTGGGATGCTGGCTCCCAGGAATATCCACTGCCAGGACATGGTGAGGCTCAAACCACCCAGAGGCTGTGATCAAGCAGCCAGGACTGATGCGTCCTGCTATGGCTGCTGGACAAGCAAGGTCAGCATCAGTCACAGCAACACTGTGACTTTCACCCTGGATGAGTTCCAGCATTCAGGAAAACACTTCAGCCAAACTAGCACTATGTTGTTTGTCCCTGTACCAACAGGGCTCTCTTCTGTGCTTCTTTGTTTTCTTTCTTTTTTTCAGGCTTTATATATAAAAGCTGTCAGTCCTTGCTTATGTTTTAGGACAAGTGAATCCCGGGTAAGTCATTTTCAACCGACTGCAGACGATTCTGTGAGGGAAAGCAGCCTGCTCTAAGGATCTGTGTAACTCCTGAGCAGGATACAGGAGTGGAGAGCAGAAAAAACTGCAGACAAAACCAGGGGGCTGTGAAAAATCTGTAGCAACAGTGAAGAACACAGCTCAGCCCATGCCACCACCATATGAGCTCTTTGTCCTGGGCAGGGGTTCAACCTCGGGATTTGGCAGAGAGGATTCTTTCTGATCAGTTACATCAATCCACTGCCATAAATACAGGGAATAATCCAGTATCAAAGCTGCCAGGCTTGTATTTCCCTGCATTTCCAGTCCTGAGCAATAGGATTCTGTCTGCCTCCTGGATTTCTAATACCAATGACCTTTTCCCTTGACTAGGACAGGCAATATTGGTTGTCCTGACCCTGCTATGTTGAGAGGTGAACTATCCACATATGTGTTACCTCCCCTTCAGATCCCATTGCTGGAATCATCTCTGCCACTGTAATTACACTGCATCAAAGAGACTGACTGGTCTGAGAGTAAGTCACTGCAAGGCTGCAAGCAGGCAAAAATACAGAGGCAAAAATCAAGCACTTCTATCGCTGGGAACTGATGTCAGCTCTGTCTTTGGTAGAAACCTGCCTTCCCCTTCCTCTGCAGGCCCACAGCACCACTCCGTGAGCTTAGGCCCATAAGTCAAAAGCCAGGCAAGGACAGAGCACAGCATGGAATATCCATCTGTGGAAGCAAAGGCTCTCTGAAGCTCTCAGTCTCAGTTACCTCAATGACTAGAAAGACATAAGGTCCCTCCCTCCCATGCCCAGCATGGCAGAGCAACGTGCTTTGCAATCTATTTGACAACTCATGAGGATATTACCTATCCAAGTGCTCGTGTCTTTGATGCCTTAACTGTTCAGGCAGGACATGCTAAATATCATCTTGCAGAAACTTCTGATGTCTACAGGGAGCAAGACCCCTTCTTGACCTTTTCTCTTGCTATTTTGCTGGTTTTGTTCTGTGCTTCTCAGAGCTGCTCCTCCATCCCAGATGCACAAAAGGGGTCAAGCTAGCAGAGGTGGCTTGTGCCAAAGGCTTTGGCTTCTGCCAAGAGACACTTTAAAAGGAAGATATTTGTGCTTGTGACATAGAGCAAAGAGGGACAATGCGTCTTTCACTCCAATTGATTTACCCATCAACCTTCTACGCAAACAAGGATAAAAGCAGCATTTCAGTCTGTATTACAGCAGATGGGCTCTGCATGCAGCACAAGAGAAATAGCTTTAAAAAAGATTGAACCAGCCCCAAGATCTGGAGAGGGCGGGGGAATCAGAAGGCTCTTTTATATCATGAGGCTTGAAGACAGCATTTACCAAAAGGCATCTTGGTTAAGATACTTATCAAATCCTTGGATGAGAGGGGACATGCCAAGCAAGGAGAAATTCAGAAAATTAGTCAGTTCAACTAATCCTTTTAGGAAGGGTTTCTGTGTTCTCCCTCCCCACTCCTTGCAGAAAGCTGGGACAGGATTACTGGTTGCAGGTAGGAGGATTGAAGATATGCTGCACATCTGTATCTTTTAAAAGCAGCATGAAATTAAAGCCATTAAGCCAAGGGCACTGTGCTGACCAGAGGGCACACACAGCTCTGAAGTGTTTCTCCTCTCATGGTCACTGACCTTTAACATACCACAGCCCAGAGAGGCTGAGCTATTAATTTACAAATCCAGTGTTGGTGAATGAATGCCGACATCCCCAAATGCTCTCATCATGGTGAATGCAACCTCTGATCTCCTCCCCGAGAATGCAAAAAAAACAAAAAAGAAGAAGTTCAACTTCATCTAAGTGTCAGGTGGCTGGGAGAAAAGAATTCTTCCAGATGGAGTTTATTGATCTTCCAAAAATGGAGCCTTCAGTTTAAATTAAAACCAAAAAGACTTCTTAAAAAAACACCACCACAAAAAAAAAAAAAAACCAAAAAAACAAACAAAAAAAAAAACCTTCAAGAGATAAAGTCAATAAAGCCTATAAAGCCTAATGCAAATAGAGGAAATTAAACTGTGACTTTACCATCAAGCTGGACTGAAAGAGGAAACAAATAGCAAAGCAGGCTAATTACAAACTGCTAATTTGGTTTCCCATATGCTTTAATTTTATTGCATGCTCATCTGTAACAAGAAATACATAAAGGACATAGACAGTAACAAACAATGAACTACAGAGGGATGCATTCTTTGTTTATGCAGTTGAGCAACAAAGTTGACAAAGCACATATTCAATTTGGATGTGTTACTTTCCCCTTTTTCTGCAACATTCTTAATATGCAAATGTTAAGAAGTATCCAGGTAGATGAAGTTTACATTGTTCCCTCCCTTCATCCATAGGAAAGGGCACTAAAATGTGAATCTGAACATCCGTGATTCTTTTCTACTTTGGCACCCACTTGTTTGGCAGACTTTTGGATGGCTCACTTCTCAGAATCAAGTCACACAAGTCAAAGCAGTTATTGAGTGTTCATTTCTATTCCCAAACATCTCAAAATTTTGCACAAATGAGCCAGAATCTTCTGCTGGGAAACAATGAGATACAACACAGAAAATCACAACCAGGGTTCCTGATGAGATAAGCATATAAAGGGGCAAAAACTGGGTGCAATTTGCATTTTGTGCTACTCTGACTTCACCTTGACTTCACAAATATTTGAAAAAAATCATCCTGGAGCCCACTGAAGACAAATGAGCCTAATGCCAAACACAAGACAAGCTTTACCACATTCCCATCCTCCTCCCCGAGGAAGCCAAGCCAGCCCGGCATGCATTTAAACCCCGGGCAGGGTCTCCAGCCCCGAGAGAGGACGCCAAAGTTCCGCTGTGTAATGGTGCCATCTCGTGGTACTGAGACATGGGACACTGAAAAGCTGCATTTTCTGCGCAGATATCACCAACCAGGCATCAAAATACACTGGTTAAGTTTTACCAGTTATGACCTTACCAAGGGCTTGGCCATCCAAAGGAGAATTCAGTGATGATTTACAACCACAGGTCACGGCAGCCCCACATTGCTCAGCGTGACCGGGACCAGGACAGGGGCTCTGCTGATGTTTCTGCTTCTAAAAGGAATTTGAAAAATTGGAAATCCATCTGAAAGGACAAAAGAATGCTGCAAGGTCAGCAAAAGCTGCCTCACAGAGGCAGATCCAAAATCAAGGGCTGTTCACTGATGTCACAACAGACCACAAGGTCTCCATCCCCACATTTGAAAGCATCTTGACAGTACCAGAGCCATAGCTCAGAGTTAAACAGAAAACCAAAATCCATCACAAGAGGCTGAAACAAATTTAATTCCGACTAAAGAAACTGGATGCACTTGTAAAGACAAAACTTTAGAACAACTAGCCAACAAACGTTGGGCAGTGGGAAATCTGTCACATCTGAAAATCAAAACTGCCAAATCAAAACAATTCCTCCAAAAAAATGGATTGTTTCAACCAAAACCAGTGATTTTTGACAGAGCAACCATGCACGAAATTGTCTGGCTTACATTATGTGAAACATGACAGATTAACCTAATGAAATTTCTAGCCTTAAAATCCATATGTTTACTTGTCTTGAGAGCAAATCAAATCCTTTTTTCAGTTGGCACACACCCACCAGATGACTGCTAACATTAATTCTGATGTTTAACATCTTATTTGCAGGCCAGACTTCAGTGTCTCTGCTTATAAGAACCATAGACACAAAACTCCCTCTCTGCAGATCTGCCTCCCCTCTCTCACTCACCTCCTTGTCTCCAGAGCAGAACCAGCACCATGTCTCATCATGACCAAAGTGTAGATTCAGAAAGACAATAAATTTGAGCCTTTGAAAACTTTCCTCCAAAAACTGGAATGCTCTTTCAAGCCTTTGCCAACTTTTTCAGCACACTGAAACAATCCTATCCCTGTGTAAATGCAGATTTTTTTTAAATAAAAGATCTTCCACTGAAAGAAAAAAATGTGTTTGTGCTATTAGGTGTGGTTTTTCTACTCTGTTCTATTGAGACAGTGAAAATATTAGATTTGTTTCTGATTCTGACCCTTTTAGGATTCCTCTGATCTCATCAAGCAGTGCTTCAGACTGCTAAGAATGAGTTGAAGGTCCAAGCTTCTGCATTAATCAGATACCTTAAGGCACTAATATAACAAAAAAAAAAAATCAATATTCAGACTAATTGTTCTGTAAATCAGCATTTCAGAAACAACATGGAACAAGCCTCTGCCCTCCTGGAACCTGTAGCCATGGAATTTAGTACAGTTAAGTAGGAGCTCAGAATTCCTGGCTCTGATTGTCACAGGTTTTGATGAGAAGGATGATCTCTGTGTGATTAGAGAGAACCAAGCACCTGCCACCACAACCTCAGCAAATGCACCTTCACTTACCTCAGCTCCCAGCTTGAGAATTCTTGATACCAGGAACACAGAGAGATACTCAGAAAACAAAAACCTAATAAAATCAAGGAAGGAAGTTAGTGCACAGAGGAAAGAAGCAACTTTTCTGTGAGAACAGCCAGAAGTGGTTGCTAATGTAGCTGTGGATCCCTGGCCAATAGGTGAAACATAAATTCATATGGGGAATTTTGAAAAATTGATGTTTTTACCCTCTAAATAAAAGTGTCTCCAGATATAGAATAGATTAAATCTAATTAGTCATCTGCCCAGTCCAGACAGTACCTTATATTTCTCCTTTATCCTCATATAAATTCATTTAGTTTCTGGGGCCTTCTTAAATAAAATGTTATTGAAAGACTTAATTCAGATTAAAATTCCTAATGTTCCTCACTTGCTGGAACAACCCCAGTTTTCCTCACTCTGCCATCATAATATAATGAGCAAACTGGACATGAGTTCAGTTTGCCAGGGCACTGCAAGCCCAGATCAGCTTTCATGAGCAGAGATATAATTTTTTATCATATTTCAAAGCAACTGGTATTGTAACTCTTCACAAATTTATTTTTTTTTAAAGCATGTATTTGACCATACCTTTAACAAGAATACAGGCTGTTCCACAGGAGGACAGGAGTTTCTAGAAGTCTTCACAGCACAGTCGTGGTGACTTTTTAACAACCTTAAGATCAACTGACTTTAACGTTAGTCCTAAATGCACTTTCTTTGCAACAAGAGAACCATAGCAACATGATTAAGGCTGGCACACGATCCAGTGTTTTAATTCTCTTGGCAAAAACTTGTAAGTTCCAATTATAGCATTTCTTTTTCTTTTTCTTTTTTTCAAGAGATGCTTAGGAAGGTTTGATTTCACTGTGTCTCAGGCATATGGTTTACAGAGCAGCTCAACAGGGAAGGAGTTACTTGGATACATGAATAAATGCTACATTAAGTCACAACCTTAAACAAAAACAGGGTGATGGGGCTATGTGTGAGCAATTATGCTGTACAGAGAAAAAATATACATCTCTGCAGTGTACCTACAATGCCTGCCCACAGATCTGTCTCCCTGGAAATGCTGGATTAGTTTCTGGAAAGAAACAACTACTTCTCCTTGTTCCAAGGCAGCCACTTAAGAATTACAGGTTGCTGGATCTGTTCAGGATTATCAGGACCCTCCTGCTGTTCACCTCTTTGCAAAGCCTTCTCTGCCACTGGAATAAAGATCTGATCCTTATGAGTTTCACCTGAAATTCATTAACACAATATTCAGCCTTTTGAAACTCCCCACTAGAAAAAAAAAATATTCTAACACAGAACCAGCCTGTGGTAAAAGAGCAAAATTTCTTTACCAAGCCACAGCATGGTAATCTAGTGAAGTATATTTCCAAGTTAATTGATTGCAAAACATAAGGAAAGAGCCTACAGGAAATGAAACATGCAATATAGAATCTACATGCAGTTCTACATCCTGAGCTTGCACACAGAATTATCACAGCGCCTGGACTGAAAGGCAGTTTAATGCCTGTAGCTTGTTCACTCTTCTTCTCTGCACCAAACTTTTTCTGCATGAATGGCCTTTGTGTGCCATCCTGTCCACCACAGGGTTTAAGGCAGATTTTTCTGCTAGAAAAGCTCAAATGAAAGCAATTCAAGATCAATTGTTCACTCTGAAAGGAAGGTTACAACTGTCATTCTGATACCAACGTGTGTTGTGGTATCTCCCTTCCATAATGCAGGATGTGGTTTCCATAGAAATATCTTCTTACATCAGTACCTACAAGCCCTCCAATTATTCCCCTTTGGACACCTCATGCAATCCAATAAAATCTTTTCAGAGCAGGGAAATAACTAGGCTCAGCTACTACTTAATTACTTGGTGAGAAGAAAAAGAAAAGCACACTTAGTAAACAAAAGTTTTATTTTAAACAAAACATAAAATTAAGAACACGTACTGCAAAAAAATTTCATCATACCTGGAGAAATTTCTCCATTGTTACAAATTAAGAACAGTCAATTACAACTTTTAAGATCATACTGAATTTTGCTGGTTTCTGAATTTGCAATTATGGTGTAGTTTTAAATTGTTTGGTGGCCTTTTCTCCATCTAAGTCCCCAGGACATTCTCTTTTCCTGAGTCCTTTATGTTGCTGAGTATCACCTGCACTTTGTTCCAAGTTCTCCTCTTCAGGACCTTGTGAGTTGAGAGTCCCTGCTGCTGTTTTGTCATCTTCTTTCTCCATGGCATCTCCTGCCACTTGCCCAACTCCAGGAAAGCAGTCAACACCCTGAAATTAGAGCCAAGACACAATGATCAGCAAATTATACACAAACAAAATAAACAGTGACTTGATCCTGACATCAAACATTTTCTGTTGGCCACGGCTGCCATAAACATGCAAGGCACGAAACTCAGCTGCATTTTTTGTCTAGAACAGCTTTATTCCTGCTGCTCTGCCTGCCTTCCCAAAGTGTCAGCATAAGGAAAACTGGGAGCACAGGGAGCCTTGGTCTGGCTGGGTGGGCTCTGGAGCCATGGCCACAGCACACAACAAGAGCGTGCACCACAGGAGCTGGAGCCACCACAGCTCCCTTGGGACACTCAGGGCTGAGGGAAACAAACTGATTTAATTGTGTGGCAACCAAAATGTGCTGGGCAAACAACCCCTGCAGCTCTCTGTTTTGCTTCCACTCATCTTGCCATTTTCTTTATTACTTGAAAAAGCTTCATTCCTGTGATTTGTTTTCTCAGATACATGGCTTAGGCTTCATCTAAACCTCACTGCCTGTTTTAGGCCTAGGTGCTAAAAATACCTAAATACGGCCAGATCTGCAGCTCAGCAGTGAGATAAAATAATTAGGACAATAAAGAGTTAGGCCTATTCATTCTGAAGCCACACTCAAGCTCCTGCACAGAAAAGATGACAAGTGGAGTTCAGAAAGTTATTCCATTTGCAAACACAGAATTCACAGACTCATTAGGTTGGAAGAGACCTGCAAGACCATCAAGTCCAACCCAGCCCAAACACCTCAACTAAACCATGGCACTGAGTGCCACATCCAGTCTTTTTTTAAAGACATCCAGGGGTGGTGACTACACCACCTCCCCACCTCCCCAGGCAGGCCATTCCAGAACTTTATCACTCTTTCTGTGAAAAACTTTTTCCTAATATCCAACCTGCATTTCCCTTGATGCAGCTCAAGCCTGCATCCTCTAGTTCTGTCAGTTGATGCTTGGAGAAAGAGACCAACCCCCACCTAACCACAGCCACCTTTCAGGAAGTTGTAGAGAATGATAAGGTCACCCCTGAGTCTCCTTTTCTCCAGGCTGAGCACCCCTAGCTGTTCCTCACAGGGTTTGTGCTCCCAGCCCTTCTCCACAGCCTTGTTGCCCCCTCTGGATGTGGCTGAGTGCCTCAACGTCCTTACCAAACTGAGGGGCCTAGAACTGGACAAAATACTCAAAGTGTGGCTTCACCAGTGCCAAGCACAGGGGCAGAATGACGTCCCTGCTCCTGCTGGCCACACCATCCCTGATACAGGCCAGGAGCCATTGGCCTTCTTGGCCACCAGGGCACTCTGCTGGCTCGTATTCAGTCAGCTGTTGACCAGTACCCCCAGGTCCCTTTCTGCCTGGGCGCTGCCCATCCACACCATCCCCAGCCTATAGCATTGCAGGGTTATTGGGGCCAGAATGCAGGACTCAAGCCCTGGCACAGCTTGGCCACTGTGGTTCTGATCTTTTTTTCTTTTTTTTTTTTGGGTTTGGTTTTTAGTAAAACAAAACAAACAAAAAAAAGTAAACCAAAAAAGCAACAAACAAACAAAAAAACCTCTCCAAATACATTTATTTATCACCAATGAGAATACTATACAATGGCCCAAGAAAGAGGTGGGAAAAGGCAAGGTATTAAGTCTGGGTTTCATCAACATCCTTGTCAGGATCCATGGTTGCCACTTCGCTCTCCTGCTGCTGCTTCTTCCAGAGCTTTGCCATAGCCAGGAGTTTGAGGCTGGGTTGATTGGCAGCGTCTTCTGGGAAAATATAATCATAGCACTCCTCCCATCCAGTATCAGACCCATCTTCAGCCTGCAGCTTTCTCCTCTTCTTTATTCTCTCAGGCATCAGTTTGTCTATCCTCTCCTTAGTGGCAGGGGTGCCATGCTCCTCCTCGAAGCTCCTCCAGGACTCGAGCAGCACGACCCTCTCCTCCTTGTCCTCGCAGCTGCACATGGCCTCGCTGGCCTCCTCGTAGATGCGCCGGCAGCGCTGCAGCCGCTCCTCCTGCCCCACCAACAGCTCAAACTGGGCCAGGCTGATCCACACCTTGCTGTGCTGTGTGCGCTGCAGCAGCCGCCGGTAAAGCCTCCTGGTCCTCTCATACTCCTCTTGCTCCATCTCAAAGTCAATGTAGGATTTCCAAAGCACCTCCGGCATGTCCAGGCGGGGCTGGTCGATACCAAGCTCGTAGATGGCCCTGGCACGGTCAATGTCCCCAAGGATGGTTTCTAGCTCAGCAAACTTCATCCAGGACGTGCAGTTTTCTGGTGCAAACTGCAGGAACTTTTCATACAACTTCCGGCAACGGTCAAATTCACGCAGCTGTAACTCCAGCTCAATGTAACCTTTGAACAGTTTGTTTTTTGGACATTTACCTATGGATGTCCCCAAAGCCCTTCTGGCAAGCAGGAGGTTTTTCTGGCGAATTTCAAACTGTGCATACAGCAGCCACATCTTGGCAAGCGTAAACTTCTCGTGGGGCAGGAGCTCAAGGCATGCCTGGTACACCTGTCTGGTTCGCTCTGCATCCTTTGCCTCCAGCTCCTCATAGAGTGCATAGTTAATCCAGAGGTAGATGTACCTCTTCCAGTGGCATTTCTCCTGGATGGGGGGTACGTTGGCGATGGCTCTCTCGTACACCTCCCGCACGGTCTCGGCGTCCATGTCGCTCTCCACCAGCCGCAGGTAGTCGAACCACGCGTCGTAGTTGTGGGGGTTTGCCTTCACCTCCTCCTCATACTGGAATCTCCTCTTGCTGACAATGATGTCCTCAATTCCCCTCCTGTCTCCAAACTTCTTCTCAAAGATGGTGTAATTCTTGAGGAGATCCTGGGCATCCTGCTTTGGAATTCTATCCAAGGCATACTTGTAGATAACCCTCACTCTTTCAAATTCTTTCTGGTTCTCCTCAAACTTGGCAAATGCCACATACAAATGCTCATCCATGTGCTCCTCCCCGAAGAACTCCACCGCCCTCTCATACACCTTCCTGGCACGGGCTAAGTAGCTGTGCTTCTCCTCAAAGCGGGCATACTTGATCCAGTTCTTCACACTGGGGTGAACAAGGACAAATCTCTCATAAATGCTTCGTGCTCTGTCCACCTCTTTGTATCTGAGCTCGAAGTTGATGTAGGAATGCCAGGCTTGCTCCTCTGGCTGCCACTCCATCCACCGTTCAAACACCTGGCGTGACCCAGCAACGTTCCCCAGCATCTCCTCCATGTACGTGTACTTGTACCAGAACTGGCTCACCCTGGGCAGGGCGGTGATGGCCCGGTCCCAGATGTTCCTGGCATGGTTGACCTGGCGGTTCTTCATCTCCATCTCAGCATATTTCAGCCAGAGGGTGACACTCCTGTAGTCCACATCCAGGGCACGCTCGTAAATGGAACGGGCTCTCTGAATTTCCTTCAGGCTTTCCTCCCATTGTGCGTACTTTATCCAGTTACTGATAACAGTCCTGTTCTTTCTTATGTTATCTTCAAAAGTCTTCCTCTTCTGGAGTTTATAGTCATTTAGCTCTTCAACATCTGTGATCATCTGCTGCGGAGGTGGTGGGAGAAGCTCAAGCTCTCTCTCCTTTGCCTCTCTCAGAAGCTGCTCTGCTGTGATCTGAACTTCAGCAGTTGCCTTGTTTTTCACCTTTGCCACTTTGGGGATGTGCTGCTTCCCAGGCTCCATAGAGGCCATCGTGCTGCCTGGGCCCATAGCTCTCCTCTTCTCCCAAGATTATTTGCAGCAATTAATTTTAAGTTCTTAACTAGATACTATAACCTTAACTGCAGCAGTTCTTTAAAATTTGGAAATAATTTGCTCACAAAAAAAAAAATATTACTGCTCAAGCAGACAAAGGCAGAATACAACCTGACACCCTGTGGGTCAGGGTGCTGGCAGCAGTCCAAATAAATGGTGGCTGCAGCTCTCCTGGAGTGACAGGTGTGGTTCTGTTGTAGCACTGATCCTGTAGAAGGGTGGAGTTCCCCTCTGAAGATCCAGTGGTGGCGTAGAAGTGTCCAGTCCTCCTCTGGGAATCCAGTGGAAAAAGGCTGCCTGTGGTACTCCAGAGCTCAGATTATATCCAGGTGGGAATGCTTGGCTCCTCCCCCTGGGCAGAGCATCTCCCAATGGGATGATGTAATCTTATCAGTCATGCAGGGAGGCTAAATGGGCCATTAACAGAAGATATCTCCTGGAGGGAGGATGGGTCATGGAAGAGATAAAGAAAAACTGTCCTACCTGGTTTTAACAGATGTTGATAGAATACACCTGGTTACATCTTGCCGTGCAATCTAAGACAGTTAAATTCTACTTTTCTATGTTGTAAGATAAATAGTTGTTTTCTTTTAAGAGATAAAACAACTCCAATAAAACAGCTGTGATGAAACAATGACAAACATCTGTTTATGGATAAAGGAGACACAGTGTGTTCATCCTTGATTTTGTCAAAGATTGTATTGCTTGTTACAATCTCTGCTATTTTATCTTCCATAGATAAGACAGAAGAGTCAGTGATGATTCTACATTATTACTGTTATTGATTGTAAGGTGTTTTCCTTTGTTTCATTTTACTGTCACAGGTACATTACTGTTTAGAAAGGGAGAAAGGCACCAATGGAAAACAAAGTCATAAGATGGCATATTTGTTACTGTACCTTATTCATCTGGTCTAATTGTCTGGGTTTAGTAGTTATAGTCTTCTCCGTACAAGAGCCCACTTCAGCTTCTGGAAAATTGGGGAAATATTTTGCCACAGAAAGAGATTAAAAAGGAAAAATATTATCATATTTGCACAGCTATTTCCATTTAAAAAACCAGCAGAAAAAGCCACCTGACTCTCACCCACAATCCCTCTTGCCTTGTTTATGTTAATTAACCAAATCAGATGGCCCCATGACACTACCACAAAAACCTAAGGTGAACAACTATACTAGAAACAAATTGTCTGTGGATCTAGAAAGTGCTGCTAAATAAATAATCTGTTCTCCTCCTACACCTAGAAAACCCATATCCCTTTCTCCAGAAAATACAGGTACTCTGACCAATTCTGATAAAGAATTATATGCAATCACTTGAAATTTATTTTAATTCTTCTCAGCCTGCTTGGTTCTGCATTAGCTTCACATTTACATGCTTTATGCATATTACTAAACTACTTCCAAACAGCTCTGTTCACTGCCTGGTAGATTTAGCAACCATGACCAAACCATGTGAAATGACACCAAACCATGTGAAATGATTTCTGTTCCTCCAATCAGCCCCAGAAGAGAAATGTCATTATGTTCCTGTTGCTGAGACTATTTGATGAAACTAAATCTCCTACATTTTTCAAACAATAAGAATTAATTCAGAATGAATGACTGCAGCTGTGTGTGACAACATGCTAAAAAGCTTGATTTTAATAGATATATATGCAGACAGTGTGTGTGTGTGTGAACATGCCTATGTATCTGTGCACATCCAAATTGAAGTATCAGCCTCAACAGAGGGCTGCAGTTTATATGAACTGCCACTAGATGCAGCCACATCACCTTGCAAAATTGAATATTCTGACCTCAAGATTACAGAAACCTGTTTTGGAATATGCATGACTGCAGAATTCCTACAAGAACATAAATGGTATTCAATCCTGAGTACTGGTGTGGGGAAAAAAATCCATAATATGAGCAAAATATTCAATTTTTCTTCTCAGTAATTTTGTTCCAAAACACAGCATTGCACAGCATTGCAAATGTCAACAGGAATCTAAGAAATCAGAGCAGAATAAGACTTGTCTATTTTCACAGTTGTTGCCATAGATCCTGATTGGAGCTGACAATATTGAATTGCATTGTGTTTTGCTTTCTGCATAACAGAGAAAGTAGGAATGAAGACCTTATTCCCAAGAGACACCCCTAAATATAGAATCATAGCATCATAGAATAGTTTGGATTGGAAGAGACTTCTAAAGGTCATCTAATCCAATCCCCAGCAACAAGCAGGGACATCTTCTACAAGACCACGTTGCTCCAAGCCCCATCCAACCTGACCTTGGACACTTCCAGTGATGGGGCTGTCACAGCTTCTCTGGGCACCTTGCACCAGGGCCTCAACACCCCCATAGCAAAAATTTATTTCCTTATATCTAGCCTAAATCTATCCTCTTCTAGTTTAAAATCATTATCCCATGTCTTGTTGCAACAGGTCCAGCTAAAATCTTTATCCCCACCTTTCTTATTGTCCCTCTTTAGGTAGTGGAAAGCTGCAAAGTTCCCCAGCCTCATGTGTATTTTTTACTGACAGCAATTCTGGTGGAATGGTATTTCCCCATTCTTTGGGTCATTCATCAATTTGTTTTTCTAGAAGATGGCAAAAAGAAGAAAGAAAAAAGAAAGCATCTTCTCCCCCAGGATCTGCTGAGTTTTGATCTGATCGTAGTTCTGTTCAGTTGCCATTAATAAACTTCACTTAGCAAGATTAAAGGTTTAGCTGGCTTAAAGCACAAGGAACACAGATATAATGGCTTCAGAGGAACCCAGCCTAGGGCTAAAGTCTGACTGAACTCTCCTGTGGGTGCTGCAGACAAGATGAAACGTGGTGTCTCAACAGAAGGTTCCCGAGCCAAAACAGAACAGGATGGATGTGGGAAGGCATGGGAGAAATTTGCTGCACTTCCAGAAAGAGACAATGTGTGCCCTTTTTTTGGAACCCAGTGCTTATCACAGCTTGTGGGCATGCAGCAGAGGGGCCTGCCTGGGTCCTCCAGCCACCTGAACAGATTACATCAACAAGATTCCCATATGAACCATGAAAAGGTTTCCCCATTCTGTCGCTATCTTTTGTGAAGCAGGCAGAAAATGCTCCCAAGCAAAAAGGATTTACCCTGTAGGAGAGTACTTGGAATCTTCCAAAACCCATAATGAAAACCTTTGTGTTTCCATCCAAGAATGGTATTGGCAGCAACTGAAGGTAATTAAACACACTGCCCACTGGCCATACAAATTTTTTCTTTATAACAATTTCAGAGAAACAAACCCCTGTCTATAACCCAGACAATGTGTTGTGCAACAGGGATTTTTTGGGCTAACTTCTACCCTGCTCTAAGCACACTGCAACAGGAGTTCCAGCCACTTTATGCCAAGGCTGTGCTTTGTTCAGGATCTCTCAGATGCTCTGCGGTTCCATTTCATTACCTCATAATTTCTAAGAATTGTCCTGTTTACTGCGAAAAGATGAGGAAACTGGCCTGCACACTCAGTAGTGCCTCCATGTGCAAACAACAGAGACATCACCTCTCCATGATCACTACCTAACCCTTGGTTACATTTCTTATCTTTATAGAACTATAACACAGACAAGTTCACACTGCTTGTTTTAACTCACTTCCTGAAGGGGATGACTCCATCTGAATTTTTAACCAGATATTCAGTCGCTGGCTCCAATCTCCTGGTGCTTCCACTTCCCACAGTCGCTTCTGCTCCTCAGGATGAGCCTGCAGGAATTTCTGGCATACTGAAAGAAGAAACCAAGGGGTAAAAGTATGAATGAGTGAAAAGTATATTGGAAGAGGGAGCAGGTTCTATCCCAGAAATTCTCTCAGACCTGCTTTCATTAGTTCCTTTAGAAATCTTTCTTCTCCCTTCTCGTCTTCCTCCTCTTTGTTTTAGCTGGGACTTTTAGGAAAAGTCTATGTGAAATGGCCTAAATACTCATGAGTGTATCCTACCATCTGCTTCAATCTAGATTATTTCCTTGTGAGTGCAGAAATAAGACTTGAAATGATTTGCTGAGCACCCTCTACTGGCACTGCAGCACAGAACAACGTCCAGACAACCAGTGGGTTTCACAGCAGTGTGGGGTTTTTTACCCTCACTACTCTGAAAGGAAAGGTGCTCCTCTATCTTCCAGCTTTAGCCATTCAGAATGCTACTTCAATTTCTGTTTATAAAGAAAAGCTCTTGCTTCAGTTTAGTTTTGGCCCAAAGTCATCCTCCTTTTCACTACACCTACCCTAGGCCCCATTGTTAGGTTCATTTATTTCTTTGGATGTGGAAAAGAAGAAATGGGAAGAACCAACAGAAAAATTACAGGATACATGTGACAGGTGTACAATCACCTTTATAAACCATATTGCCACAGATTCCTACCACTGTCAGTACACACTGACCACCCAAAAATTTAGGTCTGCTTATGTTATCAAACTGAAGTAGGTTCTATTTAGTGGTATCCTTAGGATGTGTGCAGTGTCAAGAGGAGGCCTACGCTGTGGAACAAACAGTTCAAAACATTTACAGGGCATTTTTCAACTTCCCTTAATCACCATCTTATCAGTTGCATCAACTGCTCTAAGATAGTGATCTGTAAACAACGAAATTACTGTCGTTCTCTGTCCATTGTAGTTCATCATACTACAGAATGGGTCATTTATCTTCAACATTCAGTTGAGCTTAACAATGGGATGTCGAAACAAAAACCCTAATTCTAGTATGTAAACATTTGCCTTACACTAATGAGCAGATCGCAGCCATTAATTTTATCCAAGGATATCCAGACCAAATTATTCATTCCAATAAAAGCTACTAAAACTAACATATATACTAGAATCCAGGTATCTGCCACACAGCTTTTTCCTTCCTTCTAGGCCTCTACAGCATCTTAAATACCATGTCCATATTAAATAAAGTGTCCACAGCTTCAGAGATTTCAGTACAGAGATTAAAAGGTTGCATTCATTTGTCAAAGCATGAAAATGTAGTTCCAATGAAATTAAAAACAGACAGTGACTTCAATACGCTCAAAATTTAACTAACAGTATTGGTATTTTTATAAAAGTAAACCTAATTAAAACACGATGCAAGTCAAATTTATTCACTACTAGCTCTAAACTTAATTGAGACAAAAGCAGAGTCTTCCAATACATTGCTAGTGTTAACACATAAGAAATGCAGCTTTCTCCTCCTGATTTCTAAAGTCCTGAGGTCTGCCAAAGGAAAAATGGATATTATTGGGAAAAGAGAAGGAATGCTGTCAATACTATTCCCTCCTGAAATCAGAAGTAGCAGTACCTGCTCGGGTGCTTTTGAATACATTCAAGGGCACATAATAACCAAGAGAGAGAGCAGATGGGGCCAAAATTTTGTTGACACTTATTAGAAAATAACTGGAAAGCTGTAAATCAATCAAAACATCTCCCCAAAAATGATGGTGAAGACTGCACCACATAGAGAGCAACCTCAGAAAAAAGTACTTTTCTAAAGAAGACACTTTTATAAATAGCATGAGCACGGATTTTTTTCTGTGAATTTTACTAGCAAAACCAGAGTTTTGACCTGAAGACAGAGAAGATATATGACTACTTTGTGATCTTTTAAAAGTGACAAATGTTCAAAGACAGTTGATACAAAACAAGTACTGATGTAACTGTATGACTGAGTAGAGCCTGGGTATTTGGATTATTAAATGTAATTTCTTAAACATGCAAGAACTACCAGAGCATTATGTGCACAGTATGGTCTTGTCAAGATCTTGAGTCTTTTCCCTGTGGTGTCAAATAAAATGTGTAAGTCCCTGTCTAGGGCAATGACATAGTTCTGAGAGAGAGCAGTTCTAGGAACACAAACTGTCAAACAGGCACCATGAGTTTTGTGCTTCTTGTTGTCTTACATAAATATTGGCCTACCGTTCCACAGGAAATTCCAGATGGCTCCAGAAAAGAACCATTTGCAGGCAAACAACAGTTCAGTTCAGACAAGGGCACTGAACTCTTACACAGTGAGGACAATCTTCCCAAGACCATATTGAAAATTATACATTATACATGACCCTTACCTAACGTGTCCACATCAAAGGATTTACCTTGATACATGGCAGCAGAAATAGGGCAGCTGATCCCCAAGGCATCCTCAGCCAGGAAAGACTGACAGAAATCATGCAACATTTTCATCCCTAGGCCACCTCTTCTGTACTTTCTCTGGACAAATATAGTGTCCAAAACTGGCAGCAGGTAACACTGACTGGTTGTACCACCACACAGGCTCCCTGAAAACAGAGAGGGAAAAACACATCCATTTACAAACAAAATTGGTATTGCTGCACTAACTGCTGTATGATTTCAGCCACATCCACCGCCCTGGTACCTTTCCACAGGCTGTGAGGATGATCCCAGCTGAAGTGTATTTGCACAGACAGTAAATCACTTTCCAGGAGGATGATTTTTCCATGAAATGGAGAGGACCTGCCTAACGTGGCTGACAGGTCTCACCAGAGTCTTTTCCAGAGTCTGATTCTTCATCACACTATCTTGGTACACAGGCAATGTATATAGGAAAGCTCACTGCAAAGATTTAAGATTTATATCTCTTTGGTCTAAAACCAAAGAGATATAAATATTCTGAATGTAATGTCAGTATACTCCCTTAAAAAAACCAACTGAGTGGTGCATTTTAAAAAAGCACTGTAAGAGCTCCTTTGTAAGTCACTCCATTTCTACTGAGTGATAATTTATCACACATGTAGTGCTTCTATTCCATCACTTGAACTGCCACTATCAGTGTTAAACCACGGGTTTCACTCAAGGACAGTCCTTGCTAACAAACACATAAAGTCAGTTAACTGAAATCACGGGGTCATGACATCATGCTCTACATGTGGACAAAATACAGACACAAGCATAAGCCTCCGAAGTATTAAAACTAGTTCTCAGTGAAAATTGTCCAAAATAACCCCAAAACACAGAATGAAAGGATTTATTTTGCAATCACAAATCGCAAACTCAAACTGGAGTCAAGAGAGAATTGATTAAGTACAGACATTCAGTATCCAAAATTTTGATGTTCACCCTAACCAACCTAGGGTCCTATTGCTGCATGCAGAATACCCTAAAAATAGAACTTCAAACTACTTTACAGTATAAGCACTCAGATCTGAAATGAATAACCAACATCAGTTCCCCAACGACCTACATATAGGAGAGGGTCTCCATAGAAAAACCTCATGGATTTATTTTAATTTCTAGAAAATATTTATGAAGATTTTATGCTGCTTTTGAGCACATGGCAGGTTAAATACAAATGGATACCCAGGCCTTTACAACAGAAAATGGTTAGATTTTCATACTTTGTTGCTTAAGTCTCATCAAGACTTCTCAGTTTATCTTTCTTACTACTTCCTAGTGGACCTGACTCAGTCTAGTTTTCAGTGTTTTGAGATGTGAAGCTTTCATCACTTCACTAAGACAGTTTCATAGTTTTATCAATGTCCTGTTGAATGCCTGTTCCTAAATTCCAACAAAAGACTTCTACTTAACAGATCCTTTTATTTTTATTTTTTTTTCACATTCCCACAGCTGTCTTAAACTGGGGTCTATTTCTGCTCCTCCGGTTGGTGCCCAGCACCTTTCACTGACACTGGACAGGCCTGACTTTTACCACTCTCTTTTCTGGATGCCAATCCAGCACAGCATACATGACTAATTTTAATTCTAGACCCTGCTTTGTCAAGCTCACCATTTAGCAAGAATCCACGTCTCACAGACTGAGCCATACAACAAAAGTGTGTAGCTACATAACCACCCATTCACATCTTGATTAAGCTTGGTTCACTCCTGCTTAACCAAAGAGCATGCTTAACTTCAAACACATGTTCCAGCACATTGTTGGAAGAAGATGGGTTGTGGTGGTGTTTATAACCTTTCAATATTTGTAACACATGATGGGTAGTTACTCTTTTTGTCATGAGCCAAAAAATTGAGTATATCCCCGGTCCTATTGTTAGCTGCCAACCCAACAGAGATGTCAAATTCCAGCAGAATTGCACCATACGTTCTAAGGGATAAAATTTTTCTCATGAGGTCTTTAAGAATCCCTGCATGTTGCAAGTGTTCTTTTAAGTATATTATTATCTCATATAGTCTGTCTCCTATAAATCCTGAGGAGAGTGCTGTGCAGCAATCCCAGGAGCTGAGTGATTTATGTCCGAGCTCCTAATTTTGTGTTGAGAAGATGACAAAAACTTGTCATGTCTAAAGGCACTGTAAATAAAGAAACCATGAAGCCATTCTTCACCTTGTCCCTGGGAAACACATTAGGAGAGTCACAGCCCACAGGCATTTGAAATAAAATAAAATAAACAAACCAACCTTTGGAACAAAGGCCACTTTGTCCCTGTTTCCCATCAAACAGCACAAGGTTACTGTTAGCTAATGGTGGCCCGGAGGTGGCCACTGGGCTCTCACACATTTGGTAGAAAGGTTTGTTTGGAACACACAGACAAAGTTTTGAGGTGAAGGAGGAGACAGGGAAAATAAGGGCATTGGTGATGGAGAGGGAAGCATTCATGCAGCCTGCCCTCTGAAAGCCTTTGATCTGCTGGGTTAGGTCACGAGTGCCAAATGACCAACTTAGGAGACAGCAAAATGGCAAACAGATATTGCAAGGGCAGGAAAGCAGACAGCCATTAGCATTCCCAAAGAGCCACAAACCAGAAAAAAAAAACAATCCGGTCCCCACATCCAACAGACCCAAACAAAACAAGGTTGTGCACACTGACTGTTTCTCTGCTGAACAACTTGGCTTGGCACACACATGTTTGGACAGGCCTGAGCACTTGTGTAAAGGGTGGGGAATATTTCTGCAGAGCAGAACCCAAGGTCAACTCATTGTGTGAGTTTGTATGTGAGAAGGCGAACAAAGGTTCTGGCTTCAATAAAATTAAATGAATTCATGTCTGGACTGGTATGTAGTCATTTCATTTTCATTACAGCCAGAACCTTCAATCCGCCTCAGAAATGCACATTAAAAATATTATTGCTAGCAAACAGAGGGAGACAAAAGCAATTATTCAACAAGATTTCAGCTAATTGTCTGTCAGGTTAAATTCAATGCTGATTTTTTTTTTTTTTTGAAAGAAATTTATGTAATTGATTAAAAAATAAAATCCTGTTTTCTTTTTAAGGATCTCTTTCTACAGGATAGCACCTGGGCCACCAATATCAAAAGGCATTTCCAAAGGCTTGTATGAAGAAAGGTGTGAAATGAATTTGAGCTCAGGAAGCCACTTCCAAGGACCATCTCTAAGGCTCTGGTGTAGGAAAAAAGCAGAGATAGGGCCAGGGATGCTTTTCTGCCTAATCCACATCTGCTTAAGAGTTTTTGCAGTCAGGAGTTCCCAAACTGTGACTTGTGGAGCATTTCTATCGAATGAATGAGAAGCCAACAATGCACTTACTCCTGATACACCTGTATGTTTTACAGCCTTCTCAGAGGACTCTGTTTGGTTAAGGCTGGTTTGATTCACATCACTCCAGATTTTACTACTAAGATTTGTCAGGAGGGAAGGGACAAGCTTTGACAATCTGACTCTTTTGTTTTTCATACCGCAGACAGCTTGGTCTGCAGCTGGGCAGCTCATGTGTGTTACAGAAACACTAATACATAACAGTAGGGGAAAAAAAAAAGTCTATAAAAAAGGGATTTTGTTCTGGTTTGCTCTTAAAAGCACTAAGACACTCCTGGCTCACTGCATCCTCTAACTTTCTTGTTGATTTATTTGCATCATGAATCTTCTACATTCTCCTGGCATTTATGTGAAGGTGGTAAAGTCCATTTTCAGTAATTATTAGTCCTCAGTAAATAAGAAAGGAAAAACTTTCAGGGAATTACATAGTCTCACTGCACAAGAAACAAGTGTCAGTAACCGTGGTAATTAATCCTACATCACCCCACAGAACACATTCTTTCTGAGGTTTTCACACAGAGCATGAAATAAATACTTTAAACAGCATAAAACAGATCCCAAACCCCAAGTATCAACATGAAGGCTTTCTGCAAAATATTTCATTTTCAGGTTGCTGCCTGTAGAGGAAGGTACAGGAAGAGGGAACTGTTGTTTCCTATTGTACCTTTAAGTAGCTCCATTTAGTGAGGTCTAACTGCTCTGCTGTCTGATATGGAAGCCGCTGACATAGATAAAATTGGAGACATTTATCTTGGCACGTGACAAAGTGTCTTATCAGCCTCATTAGTGGCTTAGTACATCTCATCAATCTTTAGGATACCCAGTGGTAAATGCTCCATGCCTGTCATTGGACAGGAATAGGCACATTCCAGAGAGGCCAAGTTGATGATCTGTGCAGTCATGAATAAATTTTGCTTTAATAAAGGTGTCTAATGCTCACGAAAAGTGATAGCCTTGAAGAATGAGACTTCTGTTTATCTATACAACAGGTGCAGGGTGGCCAGTGCCAGGAGTGGCCAAATTGTCTCAAAACCTTGATTTGCAGAGGTTACTGCATCTCTGAGCAAGGAGGGTGCTCGAGACCATCTGTGCCTCTTTAGCTGGACTATTAAAAGAGATCCAGCTAAGGGTGGTCATAAGATGGATGGAAGCATGGAACTGAACCAAAATTACCGAGTTCACTTTGTACAGGCCACCTAGGAATTGGCAAATGGAAATGACATTACAGTATTGCCAAGATAGTTAATTGGAATCATTGAAGTCCATTGAAAATTTAGTTTGCATAACGACACATTAAATCTGTAGCAAAGATAGAACAGACTCACTGTTCCTTGGTCACCACTTCTGTGATTCACCCAGAAGACTTATGTTTGAAAGAGCCATGCTCCACAGACCTTTTCTGGCTTATTTGCCTCCACTGAAGCATGTTTTTTGTCATGCTGTAGATAATGAAAAATTCACAGATGAGAAATACAGTTGAATACAACATCAATATGAGAATCTCAATTATCCAGTGAAAAAATCATACTGGAAAGAATGGTCAGGTAATTGCAGGGCATGGAAATAAAAGGAATCAGAATCACATGGTGGGCACAAAGGAAAATAATTTTTTCCTAGGACCAGCACAATAAAAATTCCTGTAGTTAAAGCTGCCTCTAC
Source organism: Melozone crissalis (assembly GCF_028551555.1). Lineage (NCBI taxonomy): Eukaryota > Metazoa > Chordata > Aves > Passeriformes > Passerellidae > Melozone > Melozone crissalis. The sequence continues at coordinate 3,864,967 of NW_026535792.1, read as the reverse complement.
TAAATGTTCTGACCAGGACAGCAAAAGGAAAAAGAACTTATAATATAATTTTTAAAAATTAATTATGAAAATATGCAAAACAACCTTGTGAAATACAGCTTCTGAGTGAAGATATTTATCTTAGTCTGTTTTGGGCCTAATAAATCCAGGGCTCTTCTAAAAAGTAGAGAGAACAGAATCAGCCACAGCATGGCTGGTATGAAACTGAAATCACAGAACTTCAGGAAGAGGAATTATTTTCTAAATGCGTACATCAAATAGCAAAAAGCAGCAAAAACAATCAGCTTCAAGCTTCCCGAAAAGGCTTTGGCAAAAGACTGCAGCAATTTGTGACACAGGCCAACAACTAACAAATATAGCTGCCCAGAGAAAAAAAAAAAACACTGGCAAGAAAAGGCAGATGCTGACAAAGCTGGACTTGAAGGATTTGTATTTTATGTGGACCTGGTTTAAAACCAAACTGTGACTCTCAACTTACTCAGAAACAGTTTCAACTTGGCTAATACTCCACCCATAACAGACTACTGTGCACATTCATTTCACTGGAGCATGAATCATTACAGCCCCTACAAGTGTTTCTTTCCAAAAGCTTTGCTCAGGAATATTTATGGACTTAAAGGAAAATGCACTTGTGTTTGGCATTACAAACCAGTTCATGAGCATAATCAGAGACACAGACAGGGCTCCTTGATCAGAGGCTGAGTCCAGATTCCTCACTGATGGTGCAGCAGCACCAGCACGGCGCTGTACAAGCTACACCTCTGTGTGTACCAGGATTTTTCCATCCCAAGGAGCAGAACATCTCTTGTTGCTGGCCTTTGGGACTGCAGCAGAGAGGCACCTTCAGAGTGTCCTCTGGAATCCAAAACAACCCATCTCTCAAGCTGGGTTTTTTTCTGCCATTTTGGATGGAGGGCTATCAAGTCCTGACTTGGGCAATATCTTACTTCCAAAGATCACACCTTCTCTGTGTTTAAACTGCTGGTATCAAAGTGATTCCCATGAATCTTAAGCACAGGCTGGTAACCAGCTCCCACATGGGGGCACAGGCTCAACTGCAAAACTGGAATTATTCCAATTAAGCCTCTTCCACTCCAGACTGGTTGACAGCAATTATTTGCATTAATACAGACTCTGTGTTTAATAAGACCTTTACTAAAGTTAATAAAGTATCCCTAAAGAATTAAAACACATTTTCTTTTCTATGCTACTTAATCAATTAATTATGAAATCAATTAATCATCATCCTTTAAACTGGGAGTACCACAACTGCATAAAGCATTCCAGGAGTGATCTAGTGCACACACTTTCCTCTACACAACCCAGCCACGGCTCCTCACACATCCAAAGATCCTTCCTCTTCTTGCCACCACCAACTCCCAATATGTTTATCCACTGGGAACTGCACTCCTTTTTCAGGTATCATTCTTTCCAGGATGCAGTTCTCCATCCTGTGGATAGGCCCTACATTCTTTGTTCCTAGATGTACAACCTCCTACTTGGCTGCATTAAGCACATTTTATTGGAGTAAGCCAGTACCTCAGATCAGAATGGAGCTCGGAACTATCATGTTTAAATGAAAATAACATGGATGGCTTCCAAATTCTGGGAAGGTTTGTTCCCCAGATTAATTCTGAGGGAGATTTCATATAAAAATGTAAATGAGAGCCAGGATTATTTATACTGAAAGATAAACAAAAGGATTACATTTCTAGCTATTAGGAACCAGTGGAAATGTGTCTCTAAAATGACCTTACCTTTCATCTTGACCGAGTAAAAGGCAGCAGCCTCGCCGTTCCTCCAGAGTATCTTGGCACGCTCGGTGGCAGAGTGAGGTAGAAAGAATGCATCATTAGCTGAACTCCCTTCCAGCATTCCAAAAATAATGCAGTTCAGAACAAAGAGGACAATCCTTTCTCCAAATGTCTGGACCTAAGAGAACAAACAAAAACAGACCAAAGAAAAATGAGGCAGAGAATAGTACTTTGCATCTCATAAAAGGTTTCAAAATCAAAAGAGGCTGGGAAGGAGGAGGTCAGGAAACACATACACTTAATTTGGGGAAAATACCTCCTGAGTTGGTTCAGCTACAACAACAAAAACAGTTTTTCCTAGTGTTTCACCCTCTATCCAGTGGGCATAGAATAATTTAGTACCTATTTATAAAGCTTGACATATCTCTTGTTGTCACAGAGAGGAATTCTAAAGCAGCAGAACTATCTTGATTGCAGTCACAGATTTGGAACCAGGATCAAGGCAATCTAATCCTGCTCAAAAGTGAAATGAAGATTGGATTCACACTGTGGGCCTGGTCACCTCTCCTCTATTACCTGTGTTGTCACAGAATTTAAGAACTTCGTGGGCCAGGACCTTACTGAGTTAGACACTGTACAAAACAGAGAATGGTCTGTCCCAACCAGCTGTAATCTAGGTGTAACATGAACAATCATTCTGTGCTGAATTCTTAGGAGACAACTGACAGGGGAGGGAGATGAAGGAATCTAAAGGAACAAGATTATATTGATCATCAAGGTAAAAACTGCTGCCAACAAGCTTCATATGAATGCTGAAAAAGAAATGAGAGTTTCCACATATAATGGCAATTTACCTTTCAGCAATGAGCTAGAGGGGGTAAGATTTCTATTTTCAGACATTATTTTTCATTCTCTGTTGATACAGAGATGCTTGAAAGCCAGAAGGTCTGTGTCCCTGCTCCAGGTTCTATCTTGCAAGGATTGGTATCTCAAAATGCCTCCAGTTCAGTTACTCATAAAAAGCCTACTTAATTCTGCAAATAATTAAACACTATGTATGACAGGAAAAAATGATAAAGGAATGGAATCATTAAGGACCAAAAATACTGAGAGTTGGGTAGGAAAAAAAACTGACTTAATAAGCTCATGACAACACAGCTCATACGCAGCAGGCATCTGACTTTTTGGTTGCAAACAGACTCCAGGCTACCCAAATCTTTCCAATTATGAAAAAGTAGTTCTATCTTACCAAGATAATTTATCTACCAAGATAATTTATTTGGAAAAAGAATTATGGATATAGAAATGACTAAATAGCAACCATTTCATAAAATGAATACAATATAAACATTATCCAAGGGGAAAAAAATCATAACTAGCTAGATAAGACATTGTTCCAAAGGGTAGTAACACCTCCCACCAGACAGTTAATGTGAGAAATTATTGCTAATGTAGTAATTCAGTTTATGATTACTCCATTAGAAGGCAGTGAAGGTAAACTAAAAACCAAAAGACAACAAATCCCACAGATGAATAATAAGCTGCATGCACAGAATTGTTTAGAGAGGGCTAACGTGCATGTCACTGTGTCCTGGAGACATGAAGCACTTGGTGAGCCACAGAGCCCAGATCCCACAGGTTCAGAGCAGGAGCTGCTGGAGACCAAAGACAATTCCATATAATTGCTCTGGCTGGGAAGTTCCAGGGTAAAGGCAACTGTTCAAAATAGCATCCTCACCAAAATGAGCCCATCTCGAGCAGGATCAGCTGTCTTCACAACATCCTCCACAGGCCACCAGCGCTGGCTCAAATAAACTGCCAAAACTACAGAAACAAAAACAGGGGAGCATGTTACCCACAAATACAAAGCAGGTTCTCAATTTTTCCACAGGCAGCCTCAGACCTACTTCTCCCTCCAGCTGACTCCAGTCTGTTCTGCTGTGAGACAGAAGAACAACAATTGTATTTCAATTTCACCTCCGCGTCCCTTGATATCCAATTTTCAGTACTGCACGAGGCATCAAGTGAAGGTAATTTTTCTCAGGAATTGATGTGACTTTGGTGTGACAGCCTGTGTTCCATGTGAATAAAGCACTTCCTGCTTAATACTAAGTTCAGTAGCAGAGTAGGTTTGAGTGGCATTTGGGACAGTGGAGCTACCTGGATAAAGGTTACAGTTTTCAAGTTTCTTTCAAACTTTCCCCTACCTACACATACATATTTGCATATATTTGAGTGCACATATTTGCACTCATGCAAGTCAAACATGAAAATTCTCATATCTGCTTATCAAACAGCTTTCCAGCTCTCTCTGTGATTGAATTTCTATCTATGGGTAGCTTTAGAGTACAGACTCCTAAATCTCTGCATGGACAGATATTTTCTGAGGTTCAAATGCACACTGAGAGGTTCCTATCAACAAAAGACAGACATAGACATGCATAATAAGACACACTTTTGCTTCAGGGCAAAGTGTATCAGCAACCCACGTAAGTCAAGTCCTCATGTAGGTGTGATGCAAAACTTGCACCCCACTTCTTCCCATCCTTCCTCATTTTTTCACATTTGCAGGAACAAGTATTTAAACCCTACTCCTACATGTTCATCTACAGAATTCATTGCCTGCCAATAGATTTACAAGGAAAAGACTTGAAGCAGCAACAATGACACTGAAATTACTTCCAAGCCTTGTTCAGAAAGAAAAGTTTTGACATGGGGTCATTTCAAAGGATAGAGAATAAATTTCAAGGATTTAGATGAGGTATTGGAATAAACACAGAAATCTGATCATTTATGACCACAAACACATCAAACAGCAAATATTTCAGCCAAAAGAATTCTTAGTATCCATGCACTGGTGACATTCACCTAAAGTACATGGCCATGATTTCAGGATTGCTCAAGAACACCAAATAGGGCGCCTACCATGTCCATTTTTATATAGAAAGACAGAATATAATATAGGAAGAATGTTGCAAAGAACAGCACAGAGTTCACATGTTTGAGTCCTAAAAGAGTGCTTCAACAACTGGCTCTAACCTACCCAGCTAGGGACAAATATAGGAAAGTTCAAAACCATCTGTGAGTTAGAAACAAATTCACACACGAGGAAATGAAATGACTTTAAGGACAGGATTCATCATTTACCTGTTTTAGCCTCAGGTTATATGATTGTCACTGATGCACACAGGTTAACTTCCCTTTTTGCTTCAGCCTCTATCACTCCTGCTGGTTTTAAGGCTGGAGATTCAGCTTAGCTAACTTATATTTCCAATAAATTATTAAAGCATGTGCCAAAAAGCATTACACTTTGTGTGCTGGGTTAACAAGGAAGAAGTATTGCACGCAAGGGCAGATGCCTGTTTATAGCAGCAGACTCAATTCATTAAATATTATGCACTTACTTGCATGGGATTTTCATACTCTTTCTGTGATGGATTCAATCTGTTCCCTCAAACCCTTCCCTCTGCTTTCAAATGCAGCAGCCACTGCTCCATTACACATCCATGAAACATGCAGCTACAAAGGGAGCTGAGTCACACAAAGGGGACATAATGGGCCAAATGCTGACTTTAATAAGGGCTGCAAAGAGGTTTGGCACACAGTTCAGACATACAAGACACATAGTAAAGGTCAGAAAAGTTTTTAAAAGCTTTGAGGAAAACAGGAAGATGCATAACCACGTTGGAAGGAGTTGCTTTTATAGAACATTTACTGTGCTATTCAATAATTTAAATGTGTGGAAGGGAACACTAGTTGACATAGCAACTGTCACATCACATTACTTGAGCAACCTTATCTATATGGATGCCTTCCTTGAAGGAAAAAACATTTCTCCAGATTTCACACAAACATATGTACTTTGCTTTTTGTTATCATTTTTCAAGTCAACATCTGGTCCGCAGTTAAATCCATCCATGCTTCCCCATACTCTCATTTTCATTTTATAATCAACTTTGAGGAACACTACTTCAAATGCAAACATGATTTGTGAGACCACATGTTCCCTCTCTCTCCCTTCCCAGTCTTGTTATTCTTTCCAAAACATTCAGTCAAGTTCACCTGATCACAGGAGATGGAGTTACTGCCAGCACACATCACCTGCACCCTGTGAATCAGGATGTGTGTGACTGCAGTGACCTTGCAACTGCAAAACCTGATGTGCTTGATTGTGCAGTTGCAAGCACAGGTGAAATGAATTTCAGGTCACAATTAATGGGGTTTACACATTGCCCTGTAAGCACCAGCTTGCTAAACCTCAGTACTTTCATCACCTGCACTCAGACAAACACAGAGTGTTGCAAGAAGCTGACAGGCAGTGGAGCACAGGATTCCACAGCACAGGGTGTTTGAAATCCAGGACTGAACTGAATTAGGCACCAAGCATAATGCAATTGTGATTATGAAATGTCTACTTTTGCTGGGCAAACATGGATCCCTTCCCAACTCAGGCCTGGATTATATTTTTACTTCCTAGGCTATGCCGGCCAAATGTTCCCACACTGGTGTGCAACTATTTAAATGAAATGTGTACATCAGGATTCTACACACAGAGCAAAGAAGAAAAAATAAAGCAACATCCATCTTGGCTCTTCTTTTTCCCCTGCCTTATCTGAATTGCTGAAAGACATCCCTCAGTTACAAACTAAATAAAGGTGATGTTACATATGAGAGATGTAATTAGAGTTAATAAATATCTAAGATAGAGTAGTGGCACTTTCTGTAAAGTCATCTTTACCTTAATCCTGTCACTCTTTCAGATTGCTGACACACTTAAAGAGGTCACTTTTGTAAGGCTTCCACTGTGGAAATACTCTGATACTGGAACAAGGTCAGAAATCCTACTCTGAAGTGCATTCTGCAGCACTGACATACTCTGAACTAGCTGGGCCCCACAGTTCCCTGTTGTTAAAATGGAATAAGAGCATTTCTCACCCTTTTCTAGGAATTTTATCAAAACAAATATATTAAAGTTTGGGAGGCAGGCAGATTCCTGCTGGAATGGCAGCCGTTCAAGTTTCTCAGATAGATCTTTCCTGTTACCAGTTACATTTTCTTCTACTGTTCAGGCTTCACTCAGTGATTTGTTGCAAATGTCTTGTGATAAATGTTCCAAGGCATCTCACAGTTATTGTGAATTATTACATGCAGCATACAGAAAATGCCACAATAAGGTATGTTTATTTAGTGTTATAAAGATGTTAATCACCCATGTTATGCTCTGTATGCCCTTACAATGCAATTTACATTCTCATAAAAATATCTGTACAGATATACGAACAGAACACAACACTCAGCCCATCAAAAATAAATTTAAAATGCTTCCAACCAAGACCAAGTCCTACAGAAAAGCTGCCATTCTCATTTTCTCTTTGAAATATGCAGATCATTTCAAACCACAAGCTACTCATCGCTTCTGGACAACCCATCTTATCAAGATGATCAGAAATAAATCTCAGCGGTGGAATCCACCCCTCTTTAAACCAATTCTCAAGAATTAAATGCCATCAAACTGAAACACAGTATTTGGGGACAACCAGGAAATTTGCTTCTAAGAGTGCTTCTGCTGTGGAAGAAAACTAAAATGCAGAGGTAGAGGACAGGTAGAGGAAGAGAAGATATTAACCACAGCAAGACTGTTTCCCCCTTCCATCTGGATGAAACTTGTTTCATAAGGAAAGTGCAAAGCTCAAGTCAGGAAAAGAAAATTATGTAACTTGTTAAATGTTTTCATTTTCTGCCCCTAAAGTCAAATATCCTTAAAGTAACAAAGACTAAGTTAAAATATATTGCCTTTCTCTGAAGGAATTGGTTCTGAATTAATTTGAGCTGCTCACTGGTCAGAACAAAAGGTCATGTAGGTGAGCAAATCCAGGTGGAGTTTCCCCATTAGCACAGTCTGCCATCCTAACTGTCAATTCCAAATCTGCTGAGCTGTTGGAAAAAAATTAGGACAAAATACTTCTGATGTATAAACCCATCTGTATAGGTATGCACACACATCCCAGCAGGCTTTAAAGAACTAATGAAAATTTTTTAACACTCATCTGAAAAAAAAAAATCACATCGGTCAAACCTGATGTGAGCAGGAAGACTGGTCACATGTTTATAGTATAGAAAATCCAGAAACAAAGAACTTCCAGAACTTTTGGAAGGAAATATCAAAAGCCAGGTGATGCAGCAGGCTTAGAGATGTCTCTGTTCCTCTGACTCTGGACTGGTAACTTGAGCTGAAATTTTGCAAGGGGGGGTCACAGCAGTCAGTCAGGCTGTTGTTTATAATATAATAAGGTGTTTATTCTGGTAGGTTTAAGCTTTTAATGAAGATAGTTATCAGGTAATTTAGGCTCCAATTGGACTTGTTTGACTCGTTCCTGTGAGAAATCATTTTTCCTTGTGTGCTTGTATCTCATTAATACTTCTTGTTCCTAATACTAAATGAGATCATTTAACTGAAGAGCTGTGCTAAATGCACTTTCACCTGCATATGTTTAGTAATCTTTTGTTTCTGCACTGTAGTTACAGATCCCAATTCCTCTTGTGAAGCCTAAACTAACTCAGTGCTGTTTTCAGCCATGTTCCTTTGAACATGAGTCAGGAGATGAGCACAACTGCACCAAGAGCCAGTCTGGCCTCAGGTGTAGATGCTTCTCCCCTTTATCACACCAGTGTTTCTCTCTTCAGAAAAACACTAATGGAGTACATAAATTAGTGTCAGAAGAGTAATTCTACATCAATAGTTTTAGAGGGACCAGGAAGTCCTTTGACTACAGCTGGAACTTGGAAAGGTCTCCCACCTTGTCCTGTGAACCACAGCCCATTAGCAAAGGCCCAACTGAAATCCTGTGCAGAAGGAGCTGGGAAACTGCAGAGCTCACCTCTAACCACAGGTGATCCTAATCTGCTTTTTGTTCTTCTGAAAAAATTTCCTGGTCACAGGGTAGGACTGAACAATGAACACTTGCACTAACAGAACCTGTTCTAGGAGTACAAGATCATTACCTGCCACATTTGGAACTGAACAGAGGATTTTGCTCTGCCTTTGCTGTATTATTAAGAATACTGGCTATTAAAGCCTTTCAGGTATAATTTATAGCTTATCCTTTCAAAAAAGTACACTTTTAATGACAGATGTCGTTAGCTGGCTGCCACATTTGGAAGCTGGAAGTTTAACAGGTTTCATGTGTTCTGTATTTCCTAAGTGACACAGTGAGTCAATATAAAAGTTCATGTCCTCGTTGCAGATATTCCAAAAACTCTACAGCCCATTGCTTCACAACAACACCAACACTCCTCACCTAATCTACACACCAGTCCTCACACACCAGTACTGGAAATAAAACTCAATTAAACCTAGGACTGAAAAAAATATTATAAAACAAAACAAAAAAATAATATTAATAAGAATCAGTAAGAAGCAATACAATTTCATACCTGTATTTTATTGTTTAAGGATTTCAGGATTCTATCCAAACCATATTGTGTTTAAATTTCACATCATTCTGAATTAGAAAAATATTATCCTGTTGAATAAATTCAGAAAGAATAACAGATTTACCCAAGGAGATTTTTCAGCTATCAGCAGAGAATTTATGCATAGAATTTAAAAGCCCTGATTATCAATTCTTCCATCTAATCAGCAGCCCACTGACAAAAATCCTTGACAGATAAACTGAAACCACTTCATATTCAAAACAAAACCCAGAATATTTAAATACATAAACAAACAGACCATCTTAAAGGTAAAGAAATTACAACTACTCAAATTTCAAAATATTTTGACCAATTCTAACCTGTCTTTTTATCCTTTGGATCAGTTAACAGCAACAGTTTGCAAGTAGGATTATTTCGGTAGAGAGGGACAAAAGACACACAGGAATCTTCAAGTTTAACCTAAAAAACAAACAAGCCCTGTAGCTCTTTGTACTGCAAAGCTCACAACAAGTACTTCACATATCAGATGCACTTATGACATGTTTTGCTGACATGCATGGTACAAGCTTAGCACAACACCCTCTCAATCCTCAACTTCAAGGCACTGAAATACACATAATATTCTAATATCATCCATAAGGAAAGTTAATTTAAAAGAAATCAAGCTACTGAAGTTAGTGAAGACCTTAATGCTGACTTGCCCTGGTTAGCACATAACCTGGTTTGAGCACTGTCACACGCAGACAAATGGTGTCATGAAAGACCAGACACATCAAATGAAAACAACTTGCACTTCTTACAGCATCCTCCAGCTGAGTATTTGTGGTGTTTTGCAAACAATGAATTAAGCCTCAGGGTACAGGGAGTATCAAAGCATTAGGGCAGTGCCTGGGCAGTTTATCTTCCAGGCACAGCGAGGGCAGATAATTGGCACAAGGTGGTTAAGCTGAAGGCAAAGCTAAAATCAAAATGCAGCTCCCAAGCTTCTGCTCTTAGACTAAACTTTTAAATGATGTGACACAAACACAAAATTACTGTGCTCAAACAGCTCTATATGCATAGAAATGACGATTTCCATATGAATATTGCAAATGCTGTCATGTAAGCTTAGGTACAGGCGAAGAGCGTGCATGACTTAGCACAGTATGTACTGTACTTTCCAAAATCTGGTCCATTGTGTATGTGTGGGTGTGCCTCTCTCTCTAATTGCACCCATTTGTCAGTTTGCTATGAAACTCAAATCAGTCACGTGTTACATTTAATATTTCTTGGTACATGGAAGAAATATGAATATGGATTATTCTGGATAACAACTCTAAGCTGAAACCAGTGTTCAGTAGTTGATGAGTGCCAGAATCCTGGAAGCATCTATGCAAACACTGGACTCCAGGAAAAAAAAACCCAACAACTTGAAAACTGCTTGAAATCTGTATTCATGAGCTTGCCTAAATCTGGGGATTCAGTTGTTCTTTGCATGCTTCAAACATAACAGCATCAATGTCATTACAGCACCTGGGAGCATTTCCATAATGAAGAGGCCAGGACTACTTCCAATACTGCCATGATTGTTACTTTGTTTGATAAGGTAATGTGCACTTTCACAGGTGTTAACAAGAGCAGCATGAGCCAAGCACAGCTTTGTGTGTGGCTGCTGCCAACCTGTGGGGCTCTCATCCTGACTTGCAGTAATCCTTGCTATTTGTGGCCTGAATGCTTGACCAAGCCACACCAAAAAGAAGTTCTGTGACCCCAGCAAAGGGGCTGACAGCCACTTAACTCCTGCTAAATAATTATTCACTGTTGCCAGTCCTGCCACTTCAAACCTGCTTTAATTCAGAAGGGGAAAAAAATGTTTGGTAATGCAGCCATTATTCAAACACCAAACCCCTCATGCCTCAGGTTGTGGGTCTATAATAGAGACTGTTAGCTGGGATGTTCACTGGGAATGGGAGTTTTGCCTTATTACATTTGAATTATTTTAAATTACAAAACATCAACATTCTTTGAGCTATTTATTATAGACTATAAGGAAAAAGACAATACAGCAAGAACACTACCATTACTTATGCCCTTGACTGGCTGACTGCAGATTAGATTAGACCTGAATTAAATGAATGCAAAGAGAAATGTGTTGCTATGAGACTCAAATCAGTCATGTGATATATTTAAGGGCTGGTGACAAGCCACAAAATCAAGACAGTTGTGAATCAAAAGCCAGAAGTTCATCTTTAACTGATCTCAGTGTGTGTGGCTTTTGCAGGAATACACAGAGCACTGCCTGGGATTTTAACCTTCTCTTCCTCCTACTGGAACAGCAAATGAACCTCTGCAAGTACAAGCAGGCATGGAAGGTAAGGACACAGAAGCCCTAAACTGGGGGATCTTTGCATGTTCCCTCTGTATTTAGCCCCACAGGCTCCACTAGAGGGCATTAAAAGAGTATTTAAACCCCGTTACACTCCCAGCTCAAAGCTGAAGCTGATCCCACCTGGAACAGCATTTTTCTGGAAACTACTGCATATTATTTTCCTAAATTGCAGAAAAGCTACTGTATTCCAAACATTCATTTTAACTAATCCAATTTCTGCTTTGATAGCACAATAACAGGTACCTCAGCACACCATTTATGATCTACAAAATGCCAGATTTAAAGGTTTCATAGGTTGACTGCAGTAAAAATGTTTAATAGGCCTGTTCAGTCATCTCTATTCCACCCAGGTGTCTTAGGAACAGAATTCCTTTGGGAAAATCCACACTCAAAACTACCAATATAAGTACTGGAAAGAATGGAAAAAGATAGACTGTATCACAATGCCTGTGTAAACTGCATAGCAGAGGCAGAACACAGAGCAGCACCATGGTGTAAATCTCCATAAAATTTCCTTTTGGTTCAGTCCTGTCAGGAGGCAGGTCAAGATGCAAAGTTCACCAGAATACTTCAAACCCTCTTCAACACTCATGCTTGGAGTTTAAGCTTATCTCTCATTTACAGCATGCAAATTATTTGAAATAATGCAGGATTTACTGAATTTTTCTGCAATCCAGCCATACCAGTTTATCCCTATTAGCATACATGAGCACAACCAACAAACTAATCTGCAAGTGTCTAACTTGCAGCATGAGAAGCATCAGCGTCCTACCTCTCCTCTTCCAGGGATGGAAAAAACATCAGGAGTGGACAGTGACTTCTTCAAGAGTTTTTCATAGTATGTTTCAGCATCTGCTTGCAGAACCCCTGGATCTCCTGTTATTGTATCAACCAAGTAAAGTCGACCTGTGATTAAAATAAAACACAAGATATTTTTACTTTTTATATTAAATAAGAAACTTAAGTCTTAAAACCTCCATTTCCCCAGCAGCTGCTTGGTGTGGCTGGGCCCTTAATGATCTCATTAGAGCCTTTTGTATAAGCCTAGTCTAAAATAGTAAGGCTGGTAAAAACCTGCCTGTATGTTATTTTCTGTATGTTATTTACCTCTTGACATGCAACTTTACAAAGCAGAACCATGACAGCACCAACTCACATTTGTCTCCTTTGAATTCAACAAGCACAGTCTCAAATTTCTCTAGGTGTAAGAAAATTGCTTTAAAGCTGGAAGAACATTAAAAAAAAAATCTTCAAAACACAGCCTGAGTTTAGCACTGTCCAAAAATATAACAGGGAAAGAATTCCAAAGCTTCCATGCTTTCTTGGAAGGCTGCCCCTTTTTGGGTCAGTCTAGGATCTGTTGTTTGTCATTAACTTTTTCCTTCTCTTTTTTGACTAACATCAGTTGGGCACTTTCACAACAATGAAATAATGTAAAAAATTTACCTACACAAGTCTTTCCAAAATAGAAACATCATCTTTTATGCAACATAACTCTGAATCCATGTGACTCAGTGATGGAGGGTATTTGTTAATTGCATGCAAACAAAAATTACATATATCTGATGCCTGTAACCTAAATGCAAAGTCCAACTGGGTGTTTCTGAAGAAGCAATATCCTCCTTCTGATCTAACAAACCAGACTTTCTGGTGGCTCATCACCAAGAAAAAGAACATGACAGGAAATGTGTAAGTAAACCAAATGGTGTCCAGCCACTGTTCTATCACAGGAATAAAACAGCTTCAATTTAAGGAGCTTTCAATCAACAAGCTACACCTGCAACTCTTGTAAGCCCAAGTGAGGACCAAATCTTCTACCCACAGCTGTTGTTGGTATCTTAGCTCTGAATCCTCCTTTTTAATGATGGTTTGGTCTCACATGGCACCTCCCTTGGTAAGCTAAATATGAAATAACTGCACTGATAGTAAATGGTTGAGACAAGAAGTCTTAAAAGGACCAATGCAAGACCTGTCTATACTAAGATTAACAAACCATGAATCATATAGGTACCATATTGAAAGTGATACCTTTCCACATAAAAGCAGGAGCATGGGATTTGTAGTACCAGCTCAGACTATTCACCCATGGTGCCTCCACTGTCTCTCCAGCAGTGATCAGTATCTGATTCCTCAGCAAAAGGATAAGAAATTTAAAATGCTTAAAATGCTTGAAACACTATTTTCCTGCCCTTTGCAGGCAACCAGCTTCCATCCTGAGGCTTGCCAGCAGAGCTGTGTACTCAGAATGCTGAAGAGAAGCTGCTCTGTAGATGGGTTTCCAGCATGTTTGTATGTGACAAAATGAGAGAAAAAAGAGCATTGCAGCATTAGCAAGGCAAGTCATATTATAAAATCCCAGGCAGAACCTAAACACCATTGAGCAAAGAACTTATGTCAGGAGAGAAATTAAAGATTATTATTCAAAACTTTGGTAATTCACAAAAGCAAATTTACTAGTAAATGAATCCTTTACAAAAGAGCAGCATGTAAGACTTGAGTTTAGCACAAAGAAAAATATTTGCCATGCTAATAAATACTGTTCATGAGGTGCTGCTTACAAGGCTCCCTCCTGGCACGGTGCAGCCAATGCAACTTTACAGCACAGTCATGTTCCCTCCTCACTGAACAAAGCAATTAAATTTCTGCTACACAATATGCTTGTACTCTAAGGTAACAAGGACCACTCCAAGGACAAAATAAGGTCACAGATTAAATAATGAGGCATTAGAAGAAACTTCTGATCAACTTTCCATCAATACAGCTTTGCACAGAAGTAATCTTTTCCTTTAAAAAATGCTTTTAGATTTCCAGTGAACTTGGCTTTCCTGTGCAATACACTGAAAAGGCCCAAGTGAGTCAGGAGCACGTGTTCCTATACAAACAGAACCAAAAAATTTCTTGTGAAGAAGAAAACTGTCAGCAGGGGAGAAAGACTGAGGCTGTTTAGGAACAATATGGAACAGAAGTGTCACCTGAATTTCTTTTTATGTTAACTAATGTGTTTCCCAGTTTTTCCCAGTATAAAGTGACAAAATAACATTTACCCTGCTGTATATGTCCCTTTTACACTTCTTTTGTACACAAGCACAAGAAAAAACCCTCAAAGTCTGTCCATAACTATTGTTACTAGGCATTCAACTAAAGCCATAATTATTACTGGCTAACAGGGTGTTATAAAGGTTGCTAAAACAAATGCAAAATAACTTTGCTTTAGAATAAAAGTAGTGCTGTTCTCTCAGGAGTGCTTCAGTCTGAGGCCCAATCAGCATCTTGGGATACCAAAATTACAACGTTCCAAGGACAGCCTGTTGACCTAATTGGAATTTCAGGATTTTATTTGAATTTGGGCTTACCTAGCAGCAACAAAAGAGCACATGGAGGCAGCCAGCCTGCCAGGACCTTGCCAGCAGCTCCTCAGAGGGGCTCTGTGCACAAAGAGGGACCCGAGGGGCTCCTGCTGCAGCCACAGAGGAGAGACCACAAAGGAAATTCAGAAGGAGAGGCCTCCTGCACCAGAGAGACTCCTGACATTGGCACTGACACCTTAAACAGCCAAAGCTGCTCCACAAGGGCAAGGCATCCTCGAGGTGGACAGTGCAGCAGCAATGACAGGGAGGGGGTGACAGACAGGTACCAGCCTTTGTCTTCTGCAGGGCACCTGCTTTCAGGGCAAAGGACGTGGAAGCTTTGCAATTGCACAGGGAAAAATTATCTAGAGGCAAATAAATGAGAAACCCAACGAGCACATTTCCATTTCAGGCGTGCAGAAGAGATTTTAAAGCAAAAACTAGCAGCGCATCTGCTTCTCTCTTTTGTTTCCATGGAGCAGTCTGGGCCACATTCTCAAGCGAGGATGTGCAAGTACATCTCCTCTCACTCTGGTGATCTGTCATCAATTTGCACTAAGAATCTGATTTTTTGAAGTGAAAAGCTACAGCTAAAACCAGCTATAAATATCAGCAGGCACTGCCCATACAACTCAGTCATCTTTAGGAGATTCTACCCTCTAAAACCTCAGCCCAAAACGTTGTCCAACTCTGCCAAAAAGAAATAAACCAAGGCCCCTGCTTCAGTCTAGACCCCTAAACCCAGCTTTTTCTACTCCCACTGCTATTCTACCCCTTGTCTCCTCCAGAAGAGAGAACCCAATTTCATGGGGGTTTCACCAAGTGGGCAAATATCCTCCTTGAAAGGTAAAAGTCAGAAAAATTTTACTTCACTTAGTACCCAAAAAGATCAATATGTGGGAATCCAGATATATCTCACCAGCACACACATGTTCTGCACCAGGTACATAAATGAAATCACAAAATGGGAGACAATATTCTACCCTAACATAGAATTAATTGTTATGGATTAGAGACAGACCCCCATCACTACAGATTCAGGAAGATTTCATTCTATCAATTAAAGTTAGCAGGAAATATTTTTCCATGGGCAAAAGAATTTATTCTCAACACAACAGAAAACACATGGAGCATGCAGTCATATGTGAAATTCCAGAAGCGAAACTACAGACTGTTGTAATGTCCAAAGGTAAAGGACATCCTTCCATCTACTCACATACTCTGAAGTATCTGATTTTATTCTTGACCATGAAGCCAATACACAATTTACTAAACAAGAGATATTTCCTAGAACCAGGGAATGGTTTGGGTGGAAAGTGACTGTAAAGATCATCTCATTCCAACCCCCTGCCATGGGCAGGGACACCTTGCACTAAACCATGTCCAACCTGGCCTTGGACACTTCCAGGGATTGGGGGTATTTGCTTTAATTGTTAAGAATCTTCTATTCCTGCACTCACTTGTAGGTAATTAATACTGTTCCCTCAAGCCAACAAGTTGGTGATGCAATTTTTCCCACACTAGACATACCACTGGCTTGATTAAGATGCACTGAGGTATTGCTGGTCCTTCCAGGAAAGTCAGACTTGTTGAAATGCCCATTTCAGAGTAAGGGCATTTAGGATGCAGCCAGATTGTAAAGCAAAATACATCAACCTCACCGTAGATGAAGCATGAAAAGTGTTATGTCTGAAGTGAATTAATCATTTATCCTACAACTACTTTTCCATGTTCTACAAACACAGAGAAGGATACTACATGCATCCATTAAGAGCTGTATGTTTACAGAAGAGCCATCAGTCACCACAGGACTTGAATCTGGATTTTGTACATTTGGGCAAATTTGTGAATAATTTTACATGTAAAAATATGAAAAATACCTCAGTCAGATTTCTAGTGGTGTAGGAACAAGAGAGATAAAAAGAACTTAACATTTCTAATTTTCAAGTTTCATTATTTTTTAATTCAGTTTTTCCATTTCTAATGCTTGCAATTGCAGCACTGTTTTTGTTTATTGGCTTTATTTTCATGCCAATACATTTCACAATAACAAAAGAGGGGAAAAAAAGAAAGAAAAAACAAAAAAAACAACTTCAGCAGGTTTTAAGTGTTTCTAATGATGTTCTGAGGGGTTCTGTCCAAGAAATATTTTCCTTTTTTTTCATTTCAAAAACCAATTTGCAATATGAGACAAACACGCAGCAAAACAAAATGACAGTACATCAGGTCAATATTTAGGAGGGAGTGTTGTAATTAAACCATGCAACTGAGACTAGAAGTCCTAAGATTTATTCTTAACACAGGTGTGTTTTTGTGGCTCCTAACAAATCACTGCATCTTCTGACTGGTTCCTTATCAGTTAAGTGTGTCTTATCTACCACTTCAAAGGGTGTGATGTTTTCCTTATCAGCGCCTCTGAAGCCACTATGTAAAAAGACCAAGAAGTCACATAACATAAATTGTTCTCAGTTCTCCATGGGCTGCCACTGCCATGCAACAGAAGCACACCCAGGACAGTGTCCAGGATTGAACAGCTACTTTTTTTGCCCTTCTGAACCATACACACGTGACTGAAGTGCTGTCTCTCACCTTCTCATAGGAGCAGGAGCTCTGTGATGAACAGCAGGGGCTTCACATCAACTCTTCTCCCTCCCTGCCCATGAGCCTGAACAGCTCCAGGCATGTGGTTATCGTTAGACAACCATATTTGTTTAACCTTTCAAAGGAAGGAAGAGGTCTCTGGCACGCTCCCGGGAGTACACGCAGAACCTGACTCCCACATCCTGAATTTAACTGAGCAAATACATGCCAAAAACCCAAATTCTGGTGGAAGTGAAACTGCAGGATCAGAACAGCGTGTGGTGGCAGCTGAGCCAGCGGGTGAAAGCAGCGCTGTGGTGTCTGTCCAGCACAGCAAGGCAGCTCTGCACCACGTGCTGCACATCATCCATGAAAACAATGTCCTTCCCACTGCTCTGCTTTCCCCCATTTCCAACAGAACAAGAACTCCTGGAATATTCAGGATGTCGGATTCAGGGTTGTATGTTTCAATCCCAAACTTCCATTCATGTATCACTTACTATTCTATCACAACTCAAACGGCCAGAAGGGCTTCAGGACACAAACTAAATAAAAGTCTGTCTGTAAACACTCTTCAACTGTGGAATTAATAACTTAAAGCAGAGGGGCAAAATAATCCCAATCCCACTCTCAGCCAAGAAACCTGTTTGATTAAATAGATGAATTCAGCTATATATGTCATTACTACAAATTTTGTCACTCAAGTGGAGGGCAGACCAAACCCCAGGCATTGCAAACACAGGCTGCTATCCCACCAGCCATGCCATTCCCACAAGCACATTTTTATTACTGATTTCAGAAAAGAGAAGGAAAAAGCTTTAGGTATATACATGTTTTTAGCTGAACATAGATGAGACAAAGGAAAACACCTTCAATTTTCACACTCTTCCATAAGCTCTGAAGGCCTTCCAAACCTTTTATTACCAGGTCTATAAAACACATGTTTTTCATTACCCAAAAACTTAAGGTAATCCACAATTTCTGAAATGGAAAAAAAATAGATGAGGAAATTAAATAATTGATTTAATTATTTAGCTTTTTAAATAAAAATACTTAGCTAAAACCACATTAATTAAAATGTTTTGAAGGCTAGAAAAGCAAGTGCATATTGAGGGGAATCATGTAATGGTGACTGCATATTGAAGGGATATTTCCTCCACTCTAACCTGCACTAGTCCCACAATGAAAGTTCCAGCAAATAGGTTCCAACTATATCTGTTTCTTCTCAGATGGCTCTTTAGCAGTGTTACACTCACAAATATAAATCCACATCCAACTCACAGTACAAATAAACTAAAATACATCTGTGTAAACAGGCTACCCCTGTCCTATTACACACACAATGCACATCTGGACTGGCATGTTTAGCACAAAAGTTTTAACCCAATGTAATTGAAAAAAGCTGAGGTATTACAGCCCAGAAACAGACTTCACAAATAAAAACTGCAGCATGCTGTTAAACCATGGAAGTGCTACCAGCTATAGCTATGACATATCAGAATTCATACTTCTGCACATTTAACTTTGTTTTTCACAGAGCTTAGATGTAAAAAAGAAAGAGGCAGCTTACAGAATAATTCAGGGGAAAATGCAGTGCTGGAGAAAAGGGAGATTGAGGACTGTCATTAATTCAGGCTTTGAGATTCATGTTCACATCAGGTTTTCCAAAGAAAATTCTAATGATTCAGGGTGATTGCTGCTAATACCTCTGAATTTGTGAACATCATCATCAAGTTCTTAATAAATACTGGTTTTCATACAATCAAGAAATGGGCAAAAGTGCTCCTGGAAAAGTCTCACTCTGACTACTGAAGGCAGAGGTATAGATTTCGGAATTATAAAATGATTCAGGTGGGAAGGGACCTTAAAGATCATCAATTCCCTGCCATGGGAACCTTCCACTATCCCAGGTTGCTCCAAGCCTGGTCCAAACTGGCCTTGGAGATTTCCAGGGATGGGGCAGCCAAAGCTTCTCTGGTGTCAAACTTGTCTTTTCTTGCATATGGAAACAAATACTCAAATGGCAAGAATTTGTCAACTTAATTATTCGCCTATCCCCTAAACAAAGTAAAATACACAAGCTCTCCAGAATGACTGGAAAGAGGCTGATTTGAAGGAAAATGGCAGGAAAGGTTCTGTGAGCAGCAGCAGATCTTTTATGAAGCACAAGTGCAAATGCAGATAGTGGCAATTCAACCCTCTACAAAGATGGAAGGTAGAGAGGAGGATGCATCACTCCAAAGTCCTCCTGTAACTTGAGGGAAAGGAGGAAAACAATGACTCCCATTGTGATGAGCACAGAATGGTGAAATGGCAGGAAACGACAACTGAGTTTGACAAATGGTCTAGCAGGGAGATGAACTCATCCCACAGGGAGAAGCCAGGCAGACTCACAGGACACTTTCAGAAAATGGCTGTGTTTGAATAATTAAAAGTTATTACTGGAACACACACGGTTACAACCTGGCACCAGGGCTAGGATTTAAGTACCACATCAAATACATTTCCCCTTTACAACCATCATCCAAAGGAAGTGTGAGAAACCTAAAGCCATGCCACACACAGCCCTTAACATCAGCTCATACAAACCACAGCAGAATGTGGCACACCAGGAGTACCTGAAAGCCCTGCTTTCCTATCAGAAAGGACAATATTCCCCAACAAAAAGTAGTGACGAAAATCTGAGACAACTGTCTGGATTTTCAGAGATACCAGCTTCAAATACCACATAATTTGAGCTGCAAATGCTTTACATCTGACAGGCCTACTGCTCCCACCAGCAGAGAGCATAAGTCTGCCTGAGAAAGCCTAGCAGCCTTTCTCCAAATTCCTTGCAAGGACCAATTTGCAGAGCCAGAATAATTTCAAAATAAAACAATTAATTTGGGTTGGGGAGGGAGAAGGAAAGAAACAAAATCCAAAATCCCTTCCCCCACTAATTTCCACTTTGCTAAATTTATTACATGGCTGCAAATTAATACATCACCTGCACCAGCTATCACAAGGCTGTCTCAGAACTTGCTTTAATAAACAGCTGCCAGTAGTGGAGGAAATATGTAAACATCGCTCTTGTTTCTCTGTGCCATTGTGTCAGCTACTCTACACGTCTTTGAAGGTGCTCCAAAATCAGCATGGCTCTGCTTTTCCCTTTTTCTCCTTTTGGGAGGAGGAAAAGGCAGAGAATGAAAGACAGGCTGGCAACAGAGGGCTAACTCTGTGCTTGCTGTGCTCTTGATAGTGAGGCTCAGTGTGTTCAAATTCAGTTTACACAGGCTCTTCTGTAAGGACAAAAGAAACCACTGCTGGTGGTTAAAAATGCAAAAGGTTTTGATTGCAATTGCTTGACAATCAGCCAAAGATATGACTAGGGGGAAAAACACAGCAAGGCAGCTATGACCAGAATGGAAGAAACAAGGAAAAACACATGGCTCGACTTCAGAGCAGAAAATTGACTTAGGCTTTGCATAAATGACAGCATACCTCCAAGCCTGCCTTATCCACAGTCTGCCTGCAATGGGAACATGTAGGCTAAAAGCAGAGCCTATTAAAAGGCATAATGTTTCTAAACGGCATCTGTTACGTCCTAATAAGCATTACTTAAAGGACACAGGCCTTAAAATTGCTACCAAACGTGCATTTATCTGAAACTGCTGCAAGGCAATCGTTACCACAGCGTCACATGACACCACTGGAATCTGAATAACAGAAAATGTTTTTATTTCGTTTGGCTTGAAATCATTATGCAGGAAAAATATGGAGGCACTTTCTGAGATTTTGAAACTGTGCAACTTCACAGGAATGAAACACCAGCAAGAATTACATCAGCAGAGCCATTTGCCATCTGTTGTCAGTAATACTATAAAGCCCAGCCACCAGACAGCAGTTTCAAAGGTTACAAACACAACGTTTTCAAGCATCCACAGACCTCTCTCTGGGTAACTGAGCAGGACACGGTTTCCTTCAGAGATATGTGCAACCTGAGGGTCTGCCAATCATTCAGCAAAGACAACATGCCAGAGCTGGGAATTGCCAGGCGAGGCGTTTGGAAGTCTCTCAGTATGCAACCTTTACACAATGTGGCAAATGCATACCAGCCCCATCACGTAGGATCCCATAACGCGCTCGCAGCCATAATGCCTGCACACCTCCCACTTGCAAACTGAAACCGGCCAGACTTTCTCCTCTGCTGTTTGTTTTCCCAAACTTCCCCTCAAGGGAAGGAGTGTGTGCACTGAAATGCTGCTATGGAAAGGGACTCTGGTTTGTTTGCTGGGTTTGGGCTGTAATTTTCCTTTGAGGGAAAGTATTTTGGATTTTGTTTCCTGATTTCTTTTCTTTCTAGGCCGTAACTACATATTTACGTTAAAGACAGCAAGGTTTCAACAACTTGCCTTGGCTGTGGCAATGTTATGGCAGCCCTTACCTCTTATGTACACAGAGTCTGAGTAAAATTCTACCTGTTCCATACATGAGATTTTAGTCTGGCTGTTAATCAGTCTCACCTTAGAGCTCTGAGAAGCTTTTTTAGTTGCAGAGGCCACACTCCTGACGGTGCCTATGTACTACCTGAATTTTGTGTTTCCACCTTCCAGGCTGTTGACCTCCTTCCTATAAACTGATTAACACGGATTTCATGGAGGGCAGGGAGATTTCCATCTTCCTAGAGAGACAGATGGAAATTTAAGGCTTCATTAATGCAATTGCCAAACTAGACATACAGGTTTTCTCATCCACTATTTCTCAGGCTCCAGAGCTGCATATTCGTGGTTGCTCGCTGTTTCTGTTAGGTGGTTCACATACAAATCTGCCTTTCAAGGTGTTCTATAATCAAAATGAAATTGCAAGAAGGCTGAATTTAAAACAAGTACCTCAAGTTCTAGGTCAACAGCTGGCCTGCTTCTCAACAGCGAGATTTGCCTGGGATCTGTAAAGGGGTTTAGAAACCTGGAAGTGTAAACATTCTTTCCTTGTGAAAAACAGTTACAGGAACAGCAATCAAGACGGAGTTGTAGCATCTCAATCACAGCACAACATGAACTGAAAAGCAATTTTTGCACAAGAGCTAATGGCTGACTCTATGCACTCTTAAAGTGTACTGCATATTCAACCTGCTTATTGACAACTGCTCCATAATTATTTTAAACATAATCTATGCAATTACATAACCTCACCAAAACTCAGACAACACCTAAAAACAACATCAGCTGTCCCAAAAAGGAAGGGGATGGAAGAACAACTATTCTAAACATTTAATCTGAGGGTGATGAAAAGGGGAAAAAAGTCGACATTAATCGAACTGCCCAACACTGCAATGCTTCCTTGGACATGAAAACCCAAATTCTATTCATCTAGAGATATTTTATTCAAGAAAATCAGTAGAACTGAGAATCTTTCCTCACTCCCCCAAAAAAACAGCATTATTACAATTGTTTGACTTCCATAAGTGGTTGATAGGAGGGGAAAAATAGAGCAATCTGACTGCAGTGCATTTAGCCATGAGCAGCTAGAGGAACTAATGAACAACATCATTATTTTACTGAAGGGGATGAAGTAGGTGCTTTAGATAAATGGCAGCAACTTAAAATGTGTTTCAGAAGATAAATTCACTTTCTCTCCATTTACCTGCTAGCGTGACAAATTAAGTAAGAAGAGTATAAAAACAGAGCAGGAGGGAAAGCAGTGCAAAAGCTAACTGAGGTGATGCAATGGGCCCTTATCCAAACAAGTGCATGAACAGAGATTGTTGGAAGTCCTCCTAGCCAAACACAAACCCAGAACATTGCACATGCCAGACTCCTCTGCAAATCCACAGTGGAAGGTGTACAGAAGAACCACCTATGCAAAAATCACGTTCCTTACCAAGCACTGGGAGCTTGGCCATTTGGGGACTGACACAATGTCTGTTCATTTCAAAGCACTGCAAATCCACCAGGTACTGAAGGTCTGAGTTCTGCTGGGCAGAGCAGCTCTTTACCCACTACTAGAAACACCAGCAAATCAACCCCTGCTGAAAGGAGATGAGGGGAGAGTGGCTTTTTAACAAAGAAGTTCATCCTCCATGTCCGTGTGCTTCTTGTTCTAGTCACCTCGTCAATAGCAAATGAATACTTTTAAAAGGAAGGCTACTATATAGTATATGTATCGAGTAATATATTTGGATACTAGACTTTGTACACTACTTTGCAACATCGAAAGCCTTTTACATCTCAACACCAAAACAGTCCAACTATTTTTGTATGGTCAAGAACTAACGTTTTTACTGCTCCTTTGTCCCTGTTAAACCCTGCTGCTTTTGTTAAACCCTGATTTTTGCGCAGGTTGGGTAAACAACTGCTGATGTACTTTTGAAAATGGGTATTTTTATGCAGTGTTCCCAATGCTCCTTAATGGCTGATTACTTGAGATCTACTGACCTACAGGTGGATCTGATCCACCTGTGCTGAGACCCCAACCAGGAGCTCGGGGATCATCCTCTCCCCAGCATCACCTGCCGAACCACAGCGGGCAGGACCCACCAGGCCGGCTCTCTCTGGGCAGGCTTGGACCAGCCGAACACCTGGAAAAGTCACCTGGACGCTGGGAAATGGGAAAATAAACCCTGCAGCACCTGCTGTGGGTGACCCTGCGCGCAGGGCTCGGGCTGTCCGCCTCCCCCGGGCGCTGCCGGGAGCGCGGCCGTGAGGGGCCCGGCCCCACCGGGGCACGGCCGCAGGCAGAGCTTCCCTGCACAGCCCCGAGTGTTTCGCGGCGTCTCGGCCGCCCGTGGCCTCCCCGAGCCGCCTCCTCCCTCTTACCCGCGGCTGCTCTTCCTCCTCCCTCGGCCGCCATCACTTCCTGCGGGGCGGCGCGGGCAGCCCTGAGGGCGGGCCGGGCCCGGGATGGGGCTGAAGGGGCAGAGGAGGGCGGAAGGCGGGGAGCAGCGGGCCGTGCCCGGAGAGGCCAGGGGAGGCTGGCGAGGCCGACTGCGGGCTCAGGCATTGCCCGCGGGCTCAGGCATTGCCCTCAGGCTCAGAGAGTGCCTCAGGCTCAGGCAATGCCATGCAGGCTCGGGCAATGCCCACAGGAATGCCCTCAGGCTCAGGGAATGCCCTCAGGCTTTGGCGATGCCCACAAGCTCAGGCAATGCCATGCAGGCTCGGGCGATGCCCACAGGAATACCCTCAGGCTCAGGGAATGCCCTCAGGCTTGGGCGATGCCCACAAGCTCAGGCAATGCCATCAAGGCTCGGGCGATGCCCACAGGAATACCCTCAGGCTCAGGGAATGCCCTCATCAGGGAATGCCATCGAAGCACGGCGTTGGGAGAGGGCCGGCCCAGTCTGTAATCTGAATTTAAGAAACTCCGACAAAAATCTCAAATTATTTCTTTTAAATGCAGAATTATTTCTTTTAAATGCATAAATTTCTTTTATCTTGCACAGAATGACAAACCGTAAACCCAGTGCCAGTTTGTGTTGGTGCAGGTGGCATGAGGCAGAAGGCATAGGAGGGGAAAAAAACTGGGTTGCATGTGCCCTGCTAAGTCTTTTCTCCCTATTATAAACAAAAAACTAAATTTAAAAATCTGTCCATACACAGCCATTAGTTTTGCTAATACTGCAAGAAGACCAGAACTGATATTAAT
Organism: Melozone crissalis; assembly: GCF_028551555.1. Classification (NCBI taxonomy): domain Eukaryota; kingdom Metazoa; phylum Chordata; class Aves; order Passeriformes; family Passerellidae; genus Melozone; species Melozone crissalis. The sequence continues at coordinate 3,839,861 of NW_026535792.1, read as the reverse complement.
AATAGCCACTCAGTAGTTGGCTATATTCAACTCATATTCAGTTGCAATTTTCCCCATAAAAATAGGTATATACCAATGGATTCAATTGCTGAGGAACTAAAATAAATAAACAACATAAAATGCATGACAATTTCTATCCAAAATCAGACCCTGGCACAGCTTGCCCAGAGAATCTGTGGCTGCCCTATCCTTGGAAGCCAGGTCTGGAGCACCTGGGATAGTTGAAGGTGTCTCTGCCAAAACAAAAAAAAAAAAGTGAGTGAAACTGCCATTATATTTTTTAATTTACCATTTCTATGGATTTTATTGTAGAAGAGGCCTCTTTCCTCAAGGAAAAATGAGCTTTACATGAGCTTTATGAAATGTTTGTGTCCTCTCTTTCTGTAACACCATTTTCTATCTACATAAAGACCAGCTTCAGTTTTTCCTGAGGACCATTTATTTTTATTAGAATGGAAAAGAAATAAGGAGTTTTAGATACTAAAATTTCTATTTAAAGTTCCATTATAGTTTAGTGTTAAATAGCATAACAGCTTGATTTCTCCCTCCTCTCATTAAGTTGAACAGCTGAAATAAAAATTGAAATATATTAAACACTTCCACAGTTTAAAACACTGGTCAGTGCCTGCCAATAACAAGAAATAAAAGAAATATATATAAGTAATAATAAAAGAGATAAAACTTAAAGAGCTGTTTCTAAATGAAGGGCCATATTCTGGTCTTCTTGCCATCTACTAAAAAGCTACTCAAGCAGTGTGCTGCCAGCTCTGTGGTGTGGTCAGAATGCATTTGCAGAAAATATATTTTCCTCTTGCTCAGCAGCAGTTCAAACAATTTTTGAAAGTATCAGACAAATGTGCAGAAAAATATTCAAGGTGATAACCAGGATTTTCATAGCTGAGTTGCTTCCATTTCGTCTCCACCTCAAGATGAGTGCCGTGCCAATCACATCCGTGTGTAGCAAGAAGAAAAACAACCAGAGTTTAGCTGAGTCAGCTGTGTCTGTGACTTGCCTTCAAATAGCAAGGGCTTGGGTTCTTAATTATGGATGGGGAGATTCATTTGCACAGACCTCAAATATCCAGTGACCCTCAAATCCATTGTTTTGGGCACAGATACCCATGGGAGTGCTAATATTAAAGCTCAAATCATACTTTAACAAAAACTTCAAGGGTGGCTTCAACTTCAACTGAAGAAATGTTAGGGGAAAGAAAAGGTTTCATTTCATCTCTGAGTAATTTCTGAGTAAGGCCTAATTCAAATATCTCAATTCTTTTTTAACTGTGTGGCACAGCTGTAATAAATGCATTATTCCTCCAAGTATACTACCACGCACAGAAAGCTTGGGAATATGAGCAACCAGTTAAATCAGTGCAAAAATTAATTTCAGTGGTCTCTGTCAAATTCTGGTTTACTTAAACCACTGGCATTCCTCCCACACTTGCACGAGCATTTACCAACACTGAATCAGAATCAGGTCTCAGAACCTTTACTTCCAATTCAGCAAACATCTGCTTAAGAAAAGGTACTAACTTAACTATTCAAGACAATACTTCTCCCCCCACTACAAATTTCTATCAGCTTCTTCATAAAGGCTTAGTGAATTAATCTTTGCTACCCTGTATTTCTTTTCTACTCCCTTTTGCCAGCTGTAAAAACTTTAAAAACTAGTACTACATTCCAAAAAGATCATATCAGTTGTTACAGAGTGCATGGAACTAATAGACTTACATCTCCCCTCTGGAAGAATATCTCATGGAATACCTAATATTTTACAGCATTCAAGCAATACCCTTCACATATATATATGTGTGTATAAAGCAGTTCTCAGGTCCCAAAGAAAATAGAAATTCTCACTCTGGAAATTAATTAAGACTTTAAATCTTGCCTTATTCCTTACAAATTCTTTGTTCATTAGACCTCCCTGTACTTTGATTTTTTCTTAAAAAAACCAGCACAAATCAAAAACAACTATGAGAAGACTGGTATGTCATTGCCCTGTTCAGAATTATAGGAACTGTTTTAATGACTGGTCAAGCATAAAAATTAATGGATAAAAATCTTTGACATACAGGAGTATGAAGGACTGTAGGATTTTAAAAGTAATTCAGTGCTGCCAGTGGCAGATTCTGCCTTATTTAAAGCTGCAGAAAGCTCTGAAAGTTTCCTGTATTGGAAGCTCTTTCAGCCCCAGCAGCCAGCAAAAGTTAATTCTGCAAGTTGTGTTAGTCAGGGGAAGAAATGGATGGTGGAATCAGAGTCTTTTAAATAAAGAGACTCCACACATCTTTTTGTGTCTCAGCACAGGACAATTTAAATGACAGACACAGGTCATAGCTCCAAACCTCATTCAGCCACCACCCAACCCAAGGGATTTCTTCAGGGATTTTTCTTTTTTTTCCCTAAGGTCTCACAATTACCAGCTCTCTTGAGATAATACAGTGGCTTTCTATTCTTAGCTTATTTCTCCCCTCCCTCTCTCTCTCTCTCTCACACACACACACACACACACACTTCCTACTCAAAACAAGACCCAGTGAAACCCTCTGCCCACATAGTTATAATTCCCAAGAGAACTTGCATATGCTTTGTTTTGGGCAGTGACAATGTGCATATGTTTTGATTTCAGGCCCCCCCCATTGGCTCTCGGGCTCCACTTCAATGAAGACAGACCAGCTATTAAACTCACCAGTTTCAGCAAGCTACAACCCAGCTTCCAGAGTTCCTCTGACCTTGCAAGTTGGAGTGAGATTTTCTAACATGTTGCCCGTTAAAGGGTACTACGGAGTAAATGTTTTGGGTTAGTGAATACACACATTTTCCTGTTGGTGTTTGGTTTGAAAAGTGTACAGTGCTTGGACTCTTTCATAACAAGCCTGAGATAAAGATCAAGAGGAGTAAGTCAGATAAGTGCTGTGAAGAAGGACAGCCAAGTTACGTCTGAGCTTTAGTTAGTAAGGAGAAGTCCAAGAATAGTGGAAATGGACAGATAATTTTTTGTAGTTGTAATTCGTTGCCATTAAAGTGAGTTACAACTGCTAAAAACAGAATACCCACAGAGATATAATAAAACTGATTCAATTAATTTTCTATTTACTTGCACATAAACAAGTGATAAAAAATATTGCTGGATATTTTGCAGGAAATTTCTTAAGCTTTTCCTCTTCTTCCTAAATACTCCATGCCTGGGAGAGGAAAGAGTTTGGGGCAGTCCCAGTCAGTCAGACTTCTATCTTTAATAGAGACATAATCATTTTTGCTTTAAAAGTTACATGAGTCACAAATCATCCCTGTCATGTGAAGTCAGACTCATCACAGTTGGAAGAAAAAAGGTGCCCCAAATGAAGTTTGCCACAGATACCTGAATTATGATACTGCTTGGAACTGAAAGACAAGAAGATTCAACCTCCTGGAGCACAGATATCATGGATTCAAATTCCAACACTGTGGTGGTGACTGGTAAGATTTTTATTTCATTCTTTGAGCCAGAGATGGTATGCACGCATGCTTGATCTTTGTCATAAACAGTTTCCTGAAGGGAAAAAGAGTAGCAAATGGTCATACTAACATTTCCAAATGGAAAATAACTTGCTGTGCCTTCCTAAGAAAAATCAGATGCATGTCAGAGGAAACAGACTGCATTCTGCCCTCTTTACTGCCATCCAGTTGGGTTTGTTGTTCATTCTCTCCATGTTTTAATCTTTGTTGACATTCTCTCTGATCCAAACCACATAGCTCAAGGCAGTGCAGGCTACTATGAGATAAAGCTAACCCAAAAGAAGCTCTGAAGCAAGAAAACCAGGTTGCATCACAATGTCATACAGTCAGTGTCCAGAATTAGAGCAGCACATGGCAACTTTCAGGGGCTCAGTTTCATGGCAAGGTAAGGGAGTTTTAAACAGGAAATGCTGCCTCATCACTGCTAAACGAAACCATCCCATTTAAATATACCAAAGGAACATGCCTGAACATGCAGCACAAGGGACCAAATTTGGAATTTCTCTGGTTGGCCCCAACTAGTGCAGCATCACAGAGTCAGAACCAGCAGCTCAGAGAGTGCTGAGCTTTAAAAGGTTAAAGCTCCTAAGGAATGCTGCTGCTCGCTGTTCCTCTTGTTGCCACTGGCTCATCTAAGGGCAATCATTACACATATCTTGACATGTGAGTTGCTGGATAATTTTCCACTGCAGGTCATCTGAGGATATAGGAACGAGGGTGAAGCTACATCAAAGAGATTTGCATCTTGCTGTTTTCAATTAAACACTTTTCTTTTTTTCTTTTGTTTAATAGCTGCAAGATGGGCAGAACTAGTCTGGCTTGCTCCAGCCCTAACTGCAGATGAGCTGGATGGGAGTGCAGGAAAGGGCAAGAGGTATTTGTTAACCTCCTAAAAGGCTGACAGTCTGGTTCTCTCCTATGATATTTATGGCACATACCCGTGTTGGGAACACTTCTTAGCACCCTGTTAGTTTTTTCCTCCCTTAGGATCACCATTTATGTCCAGAAATCTCCTTGGTCAAAAAGCTTTAGACTAGTTAAGACACATGTGCATCTTTAATCTGCTACAGAGATTATCACAGCATGTCTCTGGCACATTTTCACCTGCTCAGAATATAAACCTGCTGGCAGGGAGCCCAGGTTATTATATGGAGCCCAGTAACATTCACCCAGTTACCTCTCCACATTGCTGCAGGTATTGCAGTAAAACTCTCATACAATTAGTTATTTTTCATAACAATTTTATCCTAAGCAGTAGTTTCTTGGGGCCACCCCTGACACAAGTGTTTCATTGTGAGCTACTTAATAACTTTATTATAATTCTGCAATTCTGCACACACAGGTACAGAAACTTGTACAACTACAGCTCCAAGATGGAGCAGGTGCCACCTGAATTTTGCTCTCAAAGCAGAGTGGGAATAATGGGGTTTTATGTTTCCTGGAAATGTGAAATGAGCACCATTTTCTTTGTTCCCTCACCACAGGACAAACTCAAACCTTGTCAAAAATATAAGCTTTTCATAACATAAAAGAGAAAAGATGGAGCAGTTGTGAAATAAATATTAACAAATTAAGAAACGCTTAAAGTCCAGCACTAATTAAGCTGTCATAAGCCTGCATTTAGGCTTAATAGTCTCTACATACAAGTAGCTTTCACTGTGCAAAATGGCAGTCATCTGCTGGCAAGTATTTACTTGTCCATTTAAGGATTTTAAATATTTAAGAGTTATAGCATTAAAACCATTTCACAAACTCATTTTCCTGACACCTAGTATCTAGGACTTAGCAACACTCTGGATTGAGAACATTAATTGAGATTAATAAAGATAGTGGGAGTTTTCCTTCAAACTTTTTAATGACAAAATGCCCATCTGCTCAAAATTAGGTCTTTTCCCTTGTTATTAAAAAAAAAATCCTTTCACAAAAAATATGCATAAAATTGAATGTAATACTTGGGAGTCAAAATGTTCTTTCCCCTTTTCTCATCTCTTTTGCTGGGGGAAAAAGTGAAGACATTTTTCCCAGCATCACAAAAAAGCACAGTTTCCCAGATAGAAAATTGTAAGTTTTCATTACTTGCTAATAAAATAAATGTTACTCTTTCAAACATTTTCATTAAGTATGCATGTCTTAATCTTCATGAGCTTTAACAATAAGAATGATACATTAACTGTGACCCAGGAGTATTTAATACCATAACTTTTAGTAGTGGTATTTCTATGGATGATGAGCCTTCCCCAAAATTATCATTTACATGATCTGTCCTATTGGAGGTACCTTTATCCAGCTCCAGTTAAGGCTCTCACATAAGAAAGGCTTGACATGAATGAAGATTGCAGGATTAGTTCTTTTATCAGTGAATATACAAATTGAAAATACTGTTCCCTTAAGTGTTACTAAAGCTAAATCCTATCTAAAAAACTCAACCTCCATAACCAAAAATAGGAAGATAAAAATCCAATATGTGTGTGCACACATCAACACCTAATCTGCAATTATAGAGTAAGCACAGGTTAAAACCACCTTTCTTTCTTTTCAGGTTTTGGTCCCTTCAGACAATACCTGGTTAATTCTAGCTGGGAAGCAGTGAAGGTAGGCATAAAAAGGAAAAAAATGAGGGAGGCATTTTATTTTTTAGCCACCCCAACACAAACTGGTCTTAGGCTTTCCATTCCCTTTTCATGACTCATTAAACAGAATTGTGCCTCATGGAGCAGACACACAACATGGAACAAAGAGGATAATGCATTGAAATATTATTTTACTTGCTTTATTTTTGGTGCCATTTAGGCACTTTAAAATATTATTCTTCATTTTAAAAATTTATTTTTTTTTATGGTGCCTTTTCTACAACTATTGCATGTGCCACAGGTTATGTCTGTCTGTAGTAAACCATCATCTCTCCTATCACAGTTCATTTTATCCCGCGTGAGGTGATTTGCTTCTCACACAAGTGTAGCCTTTTGAGTTCTCACTGCCTGCTTCAGGAACACAGAACCTAAATACTGCCAGCTCTGAGTGGGAGTTCACATTTCAGCTTTGGCTTCCACTTTCAAATGACAGTGAATTCTACAGTTAAATTGAAAACAAGGTCATTCAGAGGGGTTTTTTCCTCCATACACCTTACCCAGCAGTAATAAATCTCAAATGCAGTCTTGAAAATTCCTGCTTGTTTCCTAAATCCGTGTACCAGAGCAAATTTAGCTGAGGGATACAAAGACATGGTTTGGATACCTGGCTTTCAGCATCAGCTGATTCATTCTCCCTGTCACAGGCAGCAGCCTTTCCTGGAGTTCAGTTACTCTCATCAGGTACCTATGAACAGAGTTATTGTGAGAGGATCTTCCACATAAGTTTTTAGCAATCCCAAGGTAGAAAGGAGATTACACAATGAAATCTGAAACTAGTGGGGGAACAGTCAAAGTAGTAAAATTAAATTGGAGCATTGGTCCAAAATATACAAGAAATGACAGATAATATTGGTAAAATGGAAAGTAGGACATGTAAAACAAACCAAAGGGGCTGTGTTCTATTATGAAGACTGAAACTAGTCCATACAATTTTTAATGCTTTTGGACAATGAAATGAGAAAGTCAGCTATAGGAATGTATTAGTAATGACAGAAAGGTGATGGCTCTATAGGACTATAACCATAGTAGAAATTTTGGTGACAGCTACTGAATATCTGTTTTGAAACTGAAGTGCACTCAAGCCAAGATGATTGAAAAACAAAGAGCCAGTATATTTTCGCAAAGACCAAAGCTATAGTAATTTCACCAAAACAGACATATTTTCTATTCTAGCTTTGTTGAGTCAAGAATGCTGAGTGCAGCTTGGTGTTTGGTAGAATAAATCTATTGCCCCTTCCAGGTCTTGAGGGGTGTTATCCCTGTAGGCTAACAAGAAACAAAAATCCTTCTGTGATACCTTTCCACATCCCAATCATGACAGGGGACCCATAAATTATCTTAACTCCTACTTGACATGTGCCCTAAACCACAAATATTTGTCAGTTGACAGTGTTCTTGCTCATTATTTCCTGATTCCTATTGGTTCTAATTTTGGGTGCAAGGTCATCCTCTTCTGGCTGAAAATAGAGCATATTCTTTATCTGCAATCTAAACAGCCTCGTGAGGACACACCGATGGGATGGGTTTTCTGTAACAATGCCATGAGCTGCCCCTGCCAGGGACTTACATAACAAGGGCCACAGCATTCCCTAGCAAAACAGATGTCAGTCCTTGTACAGGGAGGAGAACAGATCCATTTCCCTCTGATGTGGCACCCTCTATGTGGAATTAATTTGTATTCAGACTGGGGATGCTGCTTTAGTTTCCTACTCCCTGGCAAAGGTAGGAATTCAGGCAATTCAGAGAAATTTACTGCAAATCTGGAAGCACTTTGAATTTCGATAGGCTTCTCCACACTAAATAGCAATCTCGTAGTATTGTTCCATTGGCCTCATTCAGGGGAGTAGCCCTATGATCTTCAAGAAGCTTATGCACATATATTAAAGATAGCAAAATTTAGTATTTACATCTGGAAGTAATCCTGCCTTGGCTTGGGGTACCTGCATAGATCACTGGAGTGACATAAAACCCTCTGGCCAAGTCTCTTTGCTGTGAACCATGCAAGTGTGCACTCAGATTCATCCTCAGCAACGTGCTGAGCAGCCAGAACAGACCTACTGAATATGACTGGACATATGGCTGAATGCCTTTGTAGCATTACCCAGAACTATCCTAATTATTATCCCAAAATGAAGTAGGTGCTTATCAAAAGCCTGGATAGCACCCTCAGTGATGATGTAATGCTGATACACACAGCCTTAGAAGTTCACATCCCAGAAGGGTCCTCATACCAAAAGCCTCTGAAATCCTGTAAAAATACAGTTAACAGTTCCAGTGTCCTAATTCCAAAGCAAAACCTCACTCTTCATGCTCTTGAAATGGATCCTTGGCCAAAGAACCATGGCTGCCCTTCTCTGAGCAATACTTGATCTTACACTCCACTGTTTCCTTAAGCTCCTCCACAAGGTGCTGCTGATGGGATCAGCTGTGCCAGTCCAAACTTTTTGCTGTGTCTCCTCCTGCAGAATGTCCTGTCTGCAGCTTGGCTGCAAAATGACCTTTCAGGGCACTCCACCATCAAGGTCAGAGTCCCCAGTTAATAGGGCACAAATGTAAGTTGAGTGACAACATTCATAGTAATTAAACTGTTAGTGCAAAGAACAGGTCACATTTCCAACTGCTTCTGGGAACTGTGTCTGCTATCAGGAGATGAGGATCAGATCTCCCAGCACAGTTTTTCATCCTGCCACTGACCATGTGGTCTTTGGAAATCTGTCATTTAATCTGTCTCTCTCTCCCCTTCTGCTTTAGTTTCATCATCTGTGAAACCAAGACATTGCTATTTAGTGCCTTCATTCCTGTGTTGGAACTCTCTTACATCCCTGAAGTTTTAAGAAGGTTATCTACAGGATTAGAAAAAAACCCAACAACTTAAAACAACCAAAACCCCAAACCAAACACATAAACAAAACCCCACTAACCAGCCACACAAAACACCTTTGTTTGCAATGTACTTGCAGTCTGGCTGGGCCAACTGAAACCTTCTGATTTCCTTTCTGCACCAGCACGAGCAGTTCACAAAATTAACACACACAACAACCTTCCCAGCAACCCAAATCAGTGAGAACTCAGGCAAAATCAGTGATGTTTTCCAGAGTTTTCTAGAAGTTCTAGCTATTTCCAACATACAGAGTTTCCAGTACCAACCTTAGCACAGCACTGTGCAAATCACTTCTCTTTGGACCAGAACACCAGTGGACCAGCACTATGACCACAACTCACAACAGCTCAAGGTCAGCAGCTGATAATGCTGGATTTCTTCTCCCTTCTAGAAGAACTTCCCAAGAAAGAATCTTCATGTTTTCTTTCTAACCACTTTTCTCACAAAACAGTCCTCCAAAACTCTTCTCCTCCTTTGAAATTTACTTTCCTATTTCAACTACAAAAGACAGGCACTTGTTTACTTAATTCACTTACCAGTGTGAGCTCTGGTTTCCATGTGCAGTTACCCTCCTCTAACCATCTTCAGTCTCCCACCTTAAATGCAAAATTGGTTCTGGTTAAGGCTGAGACAAGAAACAGCCTTTTTTTATTTTGCTCCATGTTTACACATCTGGTCTAACAGGGTGTAAGCCCGTGGCTGGGATTGTTAAACAACACAGTAACACACATTATTGACAACACACTGAAATTGCTTAGGACATAGAGAACCATCTTCCCTTGACACAAATTCTCAGCCATTTGCTATGGCCAGCTTCAGTTTGGTCCTGCACAACAGTATTTCTGTGTGTTTCTGCCATGACAACTGGTGACAACAGAATGTCTCGACCCAGAGAGCACGAGAGGAGAGCAGCATTACAGCTGCCTCTGGGTCTCCATGTTCTGCACCAAAGTTAGGGCAGTCGAGTCCTCTAAGCCTTATAGTTTAAAGGAAAGACTTTCACTAAATGTAAAAATTAAAAATGCTTTGGAAAAGCAAATGCTAATTGTGAACCAGCTGGGGTTTTCTTGTGTGGAGGCTCAGGCACAGTACAGCATTCTTCAGCAGGATGATGCAATGGGCTCTCAAAGACTGTCAGCGCCCACAGCAAAAAAGGCTGGCACTGTTCTCCAAATGTGTTTACTTCCCTGCAGGCATTGTTTCCTTGCTTGTGTCAAATAGTTTATTGAGCACAGCTAATCAATGCTTCCGCTGACAAGAAAATTGGAACAGTTTATATAGGAAGCGAGTGGTGAAGGGCAGATTTCCCAGAACTGTGGGCCTCATCCGCAGGGGTATCCTGAGTGAGAAACAAAAACCTGAGAAGATGGTGACACTGAATAGTTACAGGTCTCCTGGGCCATCAGACACCTCCACTTTTGCCTGTGCCCCCTTAGAAACTTAACCTGTACCATCCTTTGGGAGTGGTTTACCCAAATGGAACAGGGATTTTCAGCCACCATTCTGCTTTTCTGGGACAGAGCTTCCCACTTCAGATGAATTCCTTCTGCACCCTGCCACTGCAGCTGCTTACCTTCTGCTGAGGCCTAGCCTGGCTTGTTAGCCCTGTTCCACTGACAAAATCATTGCAAGTCACTTCCATGTGACATTTATTCTCCAGACCATCTTCCAACCACCTGGCCAAGCTGCTGCTTTGAAGGGTGCCCTTGTTCCATTCACCTCAATTCTGGGCATAACTTTTTCTTTGGGAAAATTGTGTGGAAATTTACTGTACATAATTGACAGAGAAGTAACATCTCAGTGACATTTCCTTTTACTAGAGAAACCTTCTAGACCAAAAAATAAATTAAACTCATTCTGAATGTGACTTCCTCATGTTGACAGTGACCTTCAGCACAGCTTACCTGAACCTGGTCAAGCCAGCAGATCTCTGGAGTGAAAAAGTCATGATTAAGGTGAATTCTCCTTGGTTTTGTCTCTTGGCAGTGCAGTTTTTCTACCAGATCTTTCAGAGAAACAGCTCTTACCTACAGCAAAGCCTATTTAGATGCTTTCAAGGGTGGAGCTTTTCTGAGAGATGCTGCCTCATGGTTCCCCAGGGACCAATCCCAAAGCAATAACCCCTCCCACTCACTGGAGGCTGAGCATCTCCTTGGAAAACACAACAATGGCTCCACACGGATAGACGTGACATTAGGAAACTGTTTAGCACATTTTAGTCTCTTCCAGTTAAAAGAGAGGGAGCAACAACAAAACAAATCTCATTGCAGACCAACAACAGGAACCATGGGCTAAGGTGTGGCTCTTTCAGGTGTTTCCTCAGTTGAATCAGCCCAGTTTGTTTATCAGTCAGAAATCCAATGCTCCTTCAAGTCCTCAGTGGTGTTTTTGTAAACACAGGAGCTGTCCAAGAGAGGCCTTGGTGAAAACATTGATCTCCGGATCATGCAGCTGCCAGTGATTTACCAAAAAGCAAAGAAGCAAGTCTGCAAGATATGGACAACTCTTCGGCCACTGGTGGGTAATGATGAAGTTAAACAATCTCCTCCCCTCCCCTGAATACAATGACAAAATCTCCAAGAGAGTATTGCAAAACATCAAACAACTCTGGAAAGTGACTGTTGAAACTGCGATCAAGGTTCCAAGCTGAAATTTGGAGCACACACTGATTAGCATGCTGGTTTAACCCCGTGCCAGTTAAACAGCATAACTGATGCTGAACAAAGGAAAGGAAAATGTCCACCACAAACTGCAAAAAAGGTACTGCTGCTCTGCAGTCCTGACTAGACTCAACAAAAACTACAGCCTAATTTGGTTCTCATTTATAATACCTTATCAAAGTTTTCTTTAGACATGAGCAAGGCTCCCCACCTTGAAGCCAGTAATTCACATACTGCTTGGACCTTTTGCATCACATGTTTTTAAAAGCAGGTCTCATTTTTAATTTCCTGTTATTCACTCTGGTGGGAAAAACCAGCTTACAGTTCACGTTGGGCTGGCTTCGTCCACCACAGCACTCATCATCCTGGAGCAGTGTGGGAAGAACAAAGGCTACCAGGAGAGGGATGCTCGTGGCTTTCACCCAGAAGGTGCCTGCTGCGTGCTAGGTGGCCCAGAAAAGATTGAATCTACAATTAATATGAAGACTCTCTGGAAAAACGTCTCAGTGGAAGGGATTGATATCATCCTTTCCAGAGATGCAGGAAGGTAAACATCGCCTATCAAGGGCTCACAAAAACAACTCAATCTGCTCATCTAACCCTGGAGAATCTTTGCCATGAGCTCTCCTCCAATCAAAATCACTCCAAAGCAAATTCTTTAGAGGGGCACAAGTATGAAACCGGGATGATTTTAAATTTTATGTAAAGCAGCCTTCATGAAAACCTACAGCCAGTACATATTTTTCCACAGATTTGTAAATTCCAAAAGAAACAAGTTCCAACATAGCACACCCTGTGATGAGCAACTCCAGTAAACCTCAGCTATTTAGAGAGCCTGAAAGCAATACAGACTAGTAGCAGATTTTAATCTATTTTTCTCAGCTGGGAGGGATACAAAATGTAAATAGATACACTGGAGAACATCAATTACAGGTACTGTTAGAACCAGGCCTGTGATCTCATTATGTGTTCCAGTAGCACTGAAGCAATTTTCTACTATGGTAGTCTGCACTGGAAAGGAAAACAAACCAGTAATGTTATTTTAAATAAAAATCAGCTAATATTGGCCTTTAAATTCAAGATTTGCACCTGAATTTTAAAAGGTGGAATGATCAGAAAAATCTCTTCAGACAGAGATTTTATAACTTAGACAAAAACTGTGTTACATGGTTGTAATTTCCAGCAGGGTGTGTTACCTTTCCCACCCCACAAGAATGTCTTGTGATTTATTTTTTTTATTTATTTATTTAAAGTTCTTTGTGGGTGGGTGTCTGAGAAACCAAACCATCAGATAAGCAACATTTGTTTCTCAAACTTGGTTTATTTCAGCATTTCCTTTATTCACTAAGCAAATATGTTCTTAATAATTTCATAAACCAGATCTGGTTTGGCTACTTAGAATATTTAAATTTAATCAAGGTTTACTGAGCCTTAATTCAGGTTCCTGGTTTTGTTTTGTTCTAATATTGCAGGTACATCTGTGATTACACCTACTACACTTCTCTGTATTATGGCAATGGAAGAGCTGCTTTCATCCACGTCCCTCCATTATCTGAGTCGGTAACAGCAGAGTTTCTAGGAAAAGCATTACAGACCATTATCTTAGCAATGTTGGAACAGTGTGGGGAACAAAGAGAGATGGATCACAGAGGGAAAAAATGAGGATTTCTTAGAATGCAATTCCTTACCTCTGAAATGAAGCAGATTTAAAGATTATTTAAAACTCACACACAAAGGATTTTATAGCCCACGTTACTTTCAGTGAAATTTCCTTGCAAAACCCAACCAACCATTTGCATCTCTTAGAAGGGGCTTGAGGGGAAAAAACCCAAGTGATTGGTGGTTCATATTGCTAACAATAAAGTTGTTCAGATTTCAGAAATTGTGAAACAGGATTGAAAACATTTTAGGATGCTTAATCCTGGTTCTGTTGGTTAGAAAAAAAACATTAATAAAGACTTGCTGACCCCAGATGGATGCTCACAGCCGTAAGGACTCAGCATGGGATGGACATAACAGAGATCCTCTTCAGCCCCTGTCTGAGTCCAGAGTTCAGCCCACAAAAACTTTGGGTATGGGGGAAATCAAAACACACTTGGGGATTCTGGTGTGGGAAGTTTTACAGTTCTCTCTTACTGACCTGCTGTGGATGCTGCTTTCCACATCAGCGATGGGTTCTGACTTAGAGTGACTTCAGAGAACACAGAAAGCTGGAAACCAGCAGGAGCTATAGTATCTATAATGCTGTTGGTAACTTGAGTTTCAACCCAAAACAGCCACTTTCCCCAAATTCTCAGTGCCTGTCCCAAGGGGAAAGCCCCACAGTCCTTCCACAGAGCACAGCCCAAAGGCAAATCCAAGAGCTAACCTGTCCCAAGAGAGGCAATCCTGAAGCACTGTGCTGTGGGGAGGGTTAGGGCACGTGAGGTTCCCTACAGAACAGGCACAAAGGAGATCCCAAATTGTAAAACATGGGAGCAGATCCTCCACATCTCAAACAGCTCCTTACAGACGTGCTGGGGTCACAGCACTGCCTTCAGCACACAGGGGATGCCCACACTCTCCTCTGAAATCCTGCTGCCAGGACACAAGGCCAAGATGAAATCAGTCAGGAACAGCACAGCAGCAGCTTCATCTGCACACCTGGGATTTCCTGAGGGAAACAAAAGCCTGTTCCTCAAGCACATCAGTAAAAAGGACAAGAGACAAAGACACCAGCACAGGCTGGGGCATCAGGCCACCACTGAGCCCTGTTTTAGTCAACACCTTGATGCCAAGAGTCTGAGGAACTGGAAATGCCAAGACAATGCTGGTTTTCTGGCCACTGTCCTTTCCAGTGTTACAGAAAGCTGAAAACCAGGTGCTGGCTGGCTGAATGCCTCACATGGGGATTGCTCTGCAGGTAAATAAAAACTAACAATGCTCACCTTATTCACAGGAACCGCCTTGTGCAAACTGCTCAAATCTCAGCCATGAAGGATCCAAAAGCTCAGTGTGTCTGGATGAAAATGCTTTTGATTTCAATCAAACAATGGCAGTACTGACTCCTATTAAGAGTAGCTCAAATAGATGCAGCCAAAAGGGCAGTGGAAGACCAGAGCAGCTTTGCTCTGAGTTTTCTAACCTGTATTCGCTTTGCATAAGGAGCAACAAAATCAGAAACAAACAAATGCATACAGAATTCTTTTATTTAACTTAAATCATGTAGTACTGAAACTACTAGAAAAAAGCAGAGTAAGAGAAACTAAAGGAGCCTTAGCTTCAGCCATTCAAAATAGACAAAGTTTCTTCTTTTCATAATGTAAAGAATCCCGAGTATATCGCAATAACAGGAATAAATTCTTACAACAGAATATACAAAAACATTTTGAAATTTTTTTATCTACTGATTCATTTTAATATAAACACAGGAATTTCTTTAGGAATAATTTATACACAGCAAGTCTTTTTATGTAATAAATTGGCCATGTTATTGTTTAATTTTCTCTTAAAAAAATTTAAACAAGAAAAATTGGAAAATGTATTTGCAACTGCATCCATTCCTTAGCACTTTCTAGATTTTTGTCCCAGAGGTAGACAAACTCTGGCCAATCCTTTCATCTCAAACCTCACTGGTTCAGAAAACAGAAGAAGAGAAAGGCATCCCTGTCCACAGCAGAGAGGTTGGATCTTCAAGATTTTTAAATAACAATAAATAGGGACCCTCCCTTGCTCATTTCAACAAAGCTTCCAATGGTGCTCTACAGCTTTACACAAGCATTTAAAAGTGATAAGAGATTTGCAAAGAACTCTTCAATAGTAATTACCAAAGCCACCTTCCCTCTTTCCCTGATGCAGAGGCATCCTTCACAGCAGGTGCTGAGCAGCCCCGGGAGCCTGGGGAGCAGCGAACCCCGCTCTGCTTCCCTGACCAGTGAGGTTCCTGTCATCCATGAAGGTAACTGCCCTAGACAGCAAAGTGAAATGACCACGTAAGAGGATCCCACCCCAACCAGAGGGCTCTGGAAGACCAGGATACTGAAGATACAGAACATTTTCCCACCTCCTTTACTCACTTGCTGTATACTGGGTCACAAAGCTTGGGCGGGACAGGGGAGAGGGACAAGCCATGAACTGGACAAGTCAGCGATTCCTTTTTGGCATATTGTAAAGCTAACTAGTAACTGGTACCATGGAAAAACTGATCACAGACAGACACACCCACACATGGACACAGAAAAGTGCCCTTAAATTATATTTTAGGCATTTATAAACTACAAACATTTTATAAAATTATTCTATGTACTTACAAAACGCAATGAAACATTTAGTTAGTTCTTGTAAACCAGATCTTCGTCAACTGACTACCCGTAATCTACTGGACTTGAAGCCCTATTGAAAATGCTAATTAATGGTTACTAATCAACAGAACGCATACCCAAAAAAATATATATGAGCACACACGCATATGCACACACACAAACTAGTGAAGTCCTAAGGTACCTGCAGAACAGGCCGGCTGCAGGCGAGACCGATCCGTACAGGCCGATGACCAACCACTGCCACACTCCTGGTAAGGAATTTACTGCTCCAGCTGCAAAGTCCAGAGGTTCATTTACAAGTACCAACAACCTCAGTTGGGACACCTGAGCGCTGCTGCTGTCCCACAGATTAAGCTCAGGGATATTACCTCAAACTTCTGCCAAGCCCTGTGTCTCTGTAAATCCCCACTGCTGCGTCCTTTGTTGTCAGGTGTCTCCCCACAAACTCCTCCGTGCTGACTGACCCAGCTGCTCCATGTCAGAGGCTGCTCAGCACCTCTGAATGAGGTGTCCTTCAAAGCCCTCCTGTCTACTTGAGTTCTGTATCTTCAGCACCCCTGGCCACTTGTGTTGTTTCTCCACATCATTCTTCAATCCTTGTCTGCACATCTACTCATGGGTTAAGTTGCAATATCTGGCTTTATCACTGGTTAGTAGGGAGTGGATCCCTTGCACCTTCCTCCACTGTTGTTCAGACCAGTGATTGAATACACGGTTGACAAACAAAATAAGAATAACAGGAAACAAGTGTTACTTGTACTAATGGAATGAAAAGGGTTTAAATATATATATATATATCTATATTATAGATATACATATGCAGATATATATATGTATATATAGATATATATGTATGGAGTTACACCAACAATAGGAGTGTTGTTCACTTAGACTTGGATTGAACCCAACAGCCCTCAGCAGTTCCCAGAGGGCCTGACAGCAGCCCCCTCTGGTCACCAGTCATCCTGGGCAAACTGGGCTTCCTTTCCTTTGTTTTAGGAGACCAAGAGGAGCATCAGTGCACCTGGAACCACACAGCACTTGGCACCACCTGGGAGGAGCAGGGGCATCCCACAGGGCGGCTCCACACCTTGCGCCGTGCTCGGCTGCTGCCTCTGGTTTATCGTCCCTCCAAGGAGCACCTGATTCAGTGCCACGGCTGTGTCTGCACAGCAACTGTGTTCCCTGCAAGCACACCAGCTCCTCTGCCAGGGCACTCTGCAGTGCCACTCGGGAGGGACCCAGGCCGAGCCCTGCAGTCCCTGCTCCCCTCGGCGACGCCAGCTCCTGTCCCACCGCATCGGGACATCCTGGTGCCATTCCTCAAATGCTGCTTTTCAGGACTGGGTGGGCTTTTGTGTTTAATTTATAAACAAACTGGATTACTTTAACTTTATTCAAACATAGCTGAAGTTCTAAATAAATTTTCCATACCAGACAAGCCAGTGGTCTCAGGGAAGAACAACATTACAAACCATATTATGACTCTATCAAGCCAACATTAATTCTCAGTTGTTCACATGCACAAACAACTCGATTTACTGTCCAAGGGAAGTCTGCATGAAAAACCCATGTGAATAAAGCTATTCAAAATGCACAAAACACAACAAAAAAAGCTATGGAAACAAACAGAACAAAAAAGGAATTAAGCTTGAATTGCAAACACAGAATGCAATGGTATCATGAAGGTGGTTTGGTCCAGGAGAGCTGACTGCCATCACACACGGACACGAGGCCTCGTGGCTGTCTTCTACTGAAGTGCTTTTTGAAATGCTTCTTGTGATGCTACGTCATTAGTGTTTCTTCCTAATGCATTGTAAAACCACCTACGTACAATTCTACAAACCAGAAACTCGGACAGTTTTAACAAAACCCTCCTAGCCAGCTGAAAGATCTGAGGATCTCCAGTTGTGGTAATCAATATGTGCAAGGGAGGGGAACAGCCACTGCACCCAAAGGTCACTTGAACATCAAACATGGAAAACCAAACGAGTAATAGTGAAAACTTCCAATTTTGCTGGTTTCTCAGGACTAGGGAGAAACGCTCCCTCCAAAGACAAACCATAGTAATTAACCACAGCACTGTGTATCCAAGAGGTTGGGTACAACTCCAAGTAGCCAAGCACCACATTACTCAGATACCACAACCAACACCTGCACGAACAGCTGCCAGAGCTGGAAAAAAGGAAACATTATACAGCAAGCTGATGGCAAGCTCGTGTTAGTCCTGTGTGCTTGTAAACCAGTTACACACTGTCAGAGGGCAGTTAAAATTTGATGGCTGGTCCATCAGAATCCACAGTTATAATGCATTTAAACAGGGGAAGAAAAGGGAACTGACTTTTAACTGGCACGTTAAAAGAAATCAATTCAATGTTAGTTTTGAAAGAAAAAAAAATAATAAAAAAAAAATCAGTGCTCTCATCAAACAGAAGCAGCAAAGACCAAAGCTGTAAATTTGATGTAGCAGCCAGTGACAGGTTTTGGTCAAGAAAGCAATGCCATCCCATAGGAGCCAATTTATTTTTGGGTTCTGATTCAGCCAAGTATCTTTTTGATGCTTGTGACATCTGAGCAAGAACAGGCAGGAATGACTTAGTCCATTCTACAGGACAAACAGAAAGAACATTCCCTTTAGTATTTCTTCTGGACCTTCAAACATTGTAAACATTTGATTTCTGTAACAGATTTCAGGAAATACTCACAATTTGAAGTTCCCATATCAGGTCAGCTGCATTTCCACTCCTCCAAACACGCAGCGTTTTGCTGCTGACCCAAGGGCTGCTGTGACAGCACATTAAAAAGCCTCTGTGTTTCCTTAAAGAATGGTCACCCTAATCACACAACTCTTGGATTTCTCCTCACAACAACAAATTTTAAGAAATCGGAGAAACCCCTTGGAATTGAGGCAAATATTCTGAGGTGACCCTCTGTGACAGGCAGTGACTGTTCCCCTCCAGAACCTAGAGCATGTGGTATATGGAGTGAGAGGTTACCAGTATCAACGGCATTTATTGGCTGCTGAGAAATGTGAGATGTATTTTTTTATATACACACATATAAAAAAATAAGAGTGAGGTAGATAAATGTTTGAAAAAAAAAATCAAAAACTGTCCCCCTGTCATACTCTAAAACCCTTATCTCAGTATTTAAATTCATTATGGGGCATCTCTACAGTGATTTAAACTGGTATCACAAAAATAAATAAAAAATCCTACATAGAATACCTTCTTAATTAACTTTTTTGTCTTTTTCATTTTCAAAAGGGAAAAAATAACTATGGGACAGAGGCAAGAGAAGATAATGGGACCTAAACTACATAAGCAAAAAGCACTACAAACTTTTAAAAATCTCCAGTCAAAACTAGCAATCAGTGTAATTTTTTTCATTGTTCTTACTCAAAACATTTGAACGTTTCCATCCCAGAACCACCTCTTCCTGCCATCGTTTGGTTGGATCAGTGCTAAACAAAGGCCTAGACTGGAACTAAGGTAAGATGAGCAACTGCTGCGACTCCTCGGGTGTCGACTTCCTGACGGCCCCTCCTTCCCCTCTCACCAAGGCTTCTGCAACTGAACAAACAAGCTCACTCGTCTTCTTTTGTTCTGAGGTTTGGTCTGTGATTTAAGCCACAAGCTTGGACTTGTACAGGTTTCCATAGCTGCCAACACTTCACTGTTTGCCAACCCAGCCGCCGGCCCCAGCTCTGAGCTTCCCACCAGCCCCACAGGAAGGGCACGGGGGCTGCCCTTTGCTTGGGGGTGGTTTTCTTCACCAGGGCTGGGAAAAGCAGCCCAGGTGCCCTCCAGGAGGGCTTCCCCATCAGGAAGGTGAGAGCTGGAGTTGGCTGGAGCCAGGTGATCGATGGCCACCTTAGGAATGCCTGGCATCACCAGCTGCACCTGGCACAGCTCTCGTTCACAGGGTGGAAGGGTTAAAAGAATCTTTTTAAGGATTAGTGACCCAAAAGCCTGGTGTTTGCTGTTGTACCCAACTAATAATTTAAAAAGAATACATGTGTGTGTGTGTGTGTCTGTGTGTGGGGACGGGCGGGTGGATGTGTGAACAAGCGGGGAGGACAGGAGGGGTAGGACCCTTGTACAACAATGAATATAAACACTGAACAAGGATGTACTAAATAGTTAACCTTTTGTTTCTGACCTGAGTTTGTATCACGCCTTGCACTGTAAGAGACTCGTGTGCTGTCTGGGCAGAGGTTAGTGGGAAGGAAGGAAAACTGGGGCTTAAAAACACCACACCACAGCACTGCCAGAGTGTTCCTGTGCGGGGTGTCCCTTCTTTCTCCTCGTCCCCCTCCAAAGCCCCGTAGCCCACACAGCCAAGATGTTGTAAAACAACTAATGGGAAGGAAAATAAAATTTAAAAAAAAAAATTAAAAAAAAAAAAGGAGGAAATGTATTTATAAAAAGGCATTAAACAGTTCATGGCAAATCATATGAAAGGTTATCAGTTACTGGGAAGGAGGAAGTAAAAGTTACACACTATAGTACAAAGCATAAGAAAATTTGTTGAAGTGGAAGGGAAGGGAAGGAGGGCAGACCTGAAGGTTTTCATAGATTAAATCCACAAAGATAAAGAACAAAAAAAATAGCAGCTTTTTTCTGTACAGACATATAGATGAGTATCTGAACCGTAAGAAAGTTATAAAAGTGACACAAAAGACAATGTGTATGCAAATGATCCATGGTCTAACATAGAACTGCAAGACCCTTCGAGAAGTCTTAATAATAAAGAGTAAAGGTCAACAAAGCATCGTATACTTGAATCCGGTTACTGCTTTTTTTTGTCTTCTCCAATTTATGTTCCTAGGTGTTTTTTCCTTGCAAGCCTGGGAAGGAAGGCAGGCTGCAACGATGGAGATCTCGGCCGCTCATTCTCAGCTTTTTCGTAACTCATTTTTGGCGGGCGGTTGACTTTTTTGTACAAAATGCACGCGTGTTTGTTTAGCTCACCACTGCCAGTTTTGTCCAGAATTCACTGGGATGGGGACAGGGGTGGAGGGAGGGCTGGTTCTTTACCCCATCCCTTTTATCTTCTCCATCACAAGAAAAGAAAAATAAAAATCACATTTTGTCCAGTTTTGAAAGAAGATCTAGACAATTTGACTTTTTTTTAATTATTTTTTTTTTTTTAAATACCAGTGCATGACTGAATAGAACATATTGGTCAGGATCTGTTTTGAACAGAGCAGTTGATTACTGTGCTCCTTCCATGACTACAAAAAAACACAAAAGAAAGCAAAAAAACAAACGAAAACAAAAAACAAAGAGTTCATTTTTTTGGCAAAATTTGGCAGCGTTGAAAATGGTAACAGCCTTGGACGAATGATGGCCCTTTTTTATTCTTTTACATGTTCCTAAAAAGATTAAAGAGCAACATTAAAAATCCAGTCTTTTTTAGTTTAGGGTTTTTTTGTGTGTGGTTTTTTTTTGTTTGTTTGTGGTTTTTTGTTTGTGTTTTTTTTTATAAAGACCTACAGTGTTAGGCAGGTGCTTGCAGGGGTACCGGGAACCACCTGGCCTGCAATATCTTTGATCTGATAAAAGTGCTGTACGGTTGAACTTGCACGCAGATATGTTTCCCATTATGAAGCAAAGAGACAGAAAGAAAGAGAAAGAAGAGAGAGAAGAGAGGAGAGAGAGACATCAGATCTCAAGTTTTCTGTTGCTATTAAGTGTTAACATTTAAGAGTTTTAAAAGGCCAACTGTGTGCCCCATGACTGGAGTCCTTGACTGAAACAAACATCTGCTTGCATATCGAAAAAAAAAAAGAAAAAGACGGTAACTTGTTTACTGAAAAAAGGGTTCTCCCAAGTGCAGCTATGGCAGTTCTGAAGATCCACTGAGGTACAGTAGGCTTTTGAATATATTGTGATTTTCTTTCTTTCTTCCCCCAAAGCCTGTGTTTGTGTGTGTTTCGCTCCCGCGAGGATCAGCAGGCCGAGGACTGGGGCAGCGGCAGGGCGCGCTCGTTCTTGCGGCCGCCGTTCATGTGCGCGTACGGCTGCCGCTCCTCGAAGCTGGCGCGCAGCACCACCACGCCGGGGCCGTTCTCGGCCTTGTGTCCTGAGTGCTTGTCACTGGGTTGCAGGGTGGAGGAGGGGTCTAAAGGAATGCTCTCCATGTTCTCAGTCTCCAGGTCAAGCTCCTCTGTGTCCGGAGGCTTGTTCTCTTCACTGTAGAAGAAGGAGACCTCTTTGAAGGCTGGGTCCAGCTCGTCTTTGATGCTACCGATGATTTCCAGGAAGGAGGGTCTCATTTTGGGGTTGTACTGCCAGCACATGCGCATCAGTTCGAACCTGGGCAGGGAACACACAGGAGAGACATTTACTGAGGGCTTCAGAGCCATGACTGGGTCAGTTTTAGAGAATCATTCCATCCCCAGGGAAGGCAAAGTGACAGAACTTCCACAGGCCGAGATCTCCAGGGTTGTGG
Source organism: Melozone crissalis (assembly GCF_028551555.1). Lineage (NCBI taxonomy): Eukaryota > Metazoa > Chordata > Aves > Passeriformes > Passerellidae > Melozone > Melozone crissalis. The sequence goes on along the minus strand of NW_026535792.1, from coordinate 3,817,435 downwards.
ATTCAACACCCATAACCGGCCATTTGCTTAAGAGTTGGACTTGATGGTCCTGGTGGGTCCCCTGCAGCTCTCAACATGCTGTCAATCTCTGTGTCACATTTCCACCTTCCCTCTCATCACCCATTTACTCCCACACCTCCTACCTCACCTTTCCTGGTCTTCCCCATACCTTGTGTCTCATGGGTACCTGACATCCAGAACCATTGCATACCTTTATTCTGACTTGGTATTTCTCTTTTTCCTCTAAATTACTCTGTGCTTACTCAGCCATAAGCTACATGATTCCACCTCTCTGAGTATCTTTTTCAAACAACTCATCCCACCCCATCAATACTGACTAGGAAAAAAAAGAAAAATAGGAAACACACACAAGGTAAAGCACCGCCTTTTTCCCCTGAAAGAAGAAAATTACATTAAAATTAATTGTAATCCCCAGTGGACATTTGCCAATCTCAAAGACATTCTCTAATCTTTTTATTTTAAAATTAGGTTGTTTTCATTTACGGCCAGGGATGCATTAATATTTTACAGAGTGTGAGATCATCTATTTAAGCACATCCATGATTAGATCTGTACAATGTCCCATGCTGGCAAAACAAAACCACAAAATGAAACTGTAATACAGACATAATGAAAACAGCATTTTCATGACACAGCAAAATTGGATATTCCCAGGAGATCGCCCTGAGCTTTAAACATAACACAAGAAAGGATTTCACCGTCTGTGAAGGTGGAATAGGGATGTCTTCTGTTAACACAGCACAGTAATAGGACAAATTTAAATAAGAAAAGGAAGATTAGCATTAATTCTTCCAGCCAACCCTCTGTGTACACAGTGCTCAGAGGAACACGCTGTGTGGAGGAAGTCACTGCTGGCCAAGACTACTACTCTGTGCTAGAGTAAGAATGGATCTAAAAATAAAATAAAGCCAAGAAAGATCTCTCAGTTAAGGTAATGCACAACTCTGACTCACCTGCCAGCACTGGGACCTGCAGCCCCAGTCAGACCCCCTTGGCTTGCTGGGGTTTATTTCCCACCTCTGCCAGCCTTCCCTTAAGCCAGGTCACCTGAACTTTTGGCTTCAATTCTAGAGAGCAACACCACCATATTTCCAACTTCCACGGATTTTCAGGGCACAAACAAGCAATTCTATTTGATCTTTTCATTAGCTCTCACTGCCTTGTGCCCTCAGTTGACCAGATCTCTGCATCAGTGTGGAAAAAATTATTTTTAAATTAAACAGAGAAAAACAAACAAATTCACTCTCTTTTTGTATAGGACGTAAGTTCATCCCGGAGTAATGTCCCTGCTCTAGAACAACCCTTCCAACAGGACTGACACTGAGCTGGAGAAGCCTGAGCTCTGCAGCCCATGGTGGGTCTGGAGAGAGTTCAGGAGCCCTGGCCTGAAACAAAACCCCAGCCCAGAAACTCAGGAAATTGGGAAATACCGTTGCACCTCCGCTGTGCTCTGAGCGGACGTGAACCAGCAGAGAGGGCAAGTGGCTGTGTTTGGGCTGCAAACACTGCTGAGTGCTCCAACCAAACCCAAAGCAATCTTCACTGAAGTGCATCTGAAGTGCCCAACATCCCTGCCAGAGCTGCACTGGCAGCGCTCCGCGTGAGCAAACGTCAGCCACCTGAGAACGGCCTTGTGACACCCAACTGGAGCTGGCAAAACCAGTCTGTGCTGGGAGAGCTCCCCGGGTACTCAATGCTGCATTGTAACCGCACGTAGACACGTAAACACTGCCCAGCTCCTGCTTGTTTTGAGTCTGAAAAGCCTTTCAGAGCAAAAGCCGAGCCAGACTATAAAACTGCACCGTACCCTCACCCACAAGGGTGAGGAAAGCTTGAGACATAAATATATAAAATCCATTTCTGTTACTTCATTGCTGTTTCCCTTCCAGCTGACTGCTGTGTCCCTGAATAGAAGCTTGGCTGGAGCCAGGAACTCTGGATATTCGCTGGCGCTGCGCCCCGAGGCCTAAGGGCAATGCTAAGGAGATACCACAAGCAGCGGAGTAATGCATGTGACATCAGCACAAACAAGGACATGTGATGTTTCTTTTAAGCCATTCCAGATTTAAAAACCCTACAGAGTTCCCATAAAAGGATTTTTTTTTCCTTTTTAACTCTGTGTGTTCGCAGGCCTTGTTTACATTATCTCAAACAAACTAAAAACCTTTCCAATAGACAATGGAGGAATTTACAGGCTGTTAATACAACCTGAGCAGATTTATAAAGTACGTTCCTGACTGGTGGCAAGTGAGCTCCAGGGAGCTGGAGGCACCACCATGGGTTAGGGGAATAGCCAGCATCCCTCTGTGCATCTTTTGCTCAAGGAACTGAGCAGAAACTGAGCTCTGTTTTACACAGAGACAATAACAAAAAAAAAAAACAAAAACAGAAAATGGAAAGTTCCTATAGAAGCTGCATTCCATTTGTGCTTTGCAATACACTTGATTTGGTGGGGAAAAGCAAAAGGACCTCTCCTCCCCTGCTTGGTGCCTGTGCTGCCAGTGCCTCTGCAGAGCAGACCCCGGGTTCTGAGCAGGAACAAAGGGAAATCAGCACTGCGTAAATAGTCTACAATGCATGTGGGGGAAGCAATCCTGCTTCAAAAACAGAGTGGAATTCCAGCCTCCACAACTTTTAAAAGCCCCATGGGAACACACTGTCTGAGAGCTTCAGCTGCACCAAAGCTTGGTGCCACGCAGCCGTCACCTGATGAGCAGTGCCATAACAATGGGAGGACATAAAAACATCACTGAGTGCACAGGAAGAGGAGAAAAACAGCAAAGCTTCTCCTGGCACTGTCTTACTGAACCATCTGTCTTATTGCATGGTTCTGTCTGCAGAGCCACGCGAGCTATGCCAAGAGGGTGTAGCATAAACACAACTGAGGCTTGTTTCACCCTGTACAACAGTAAAGAGCCTCCAGAAATACCCTCCCCTTTGTGCTTTGCCCTTTTCACAGGGATCCACCACCTCCAGGCACAGGACAACCCCCTGTAAAATCCCCCTGCGCCCAAGCATCCTTTGCCCTGCTCTGCCACACTGCAGAACAGAACCTTCCCTGCTCCACCTAAAAGCCACTGACCCACTGTGCCAGGGACAGGAGAGCACAGGCACTGACAAGGATCCACGTGCAATTTCACGGCTCTTAGACACTGTTAGAAACACTCTCCTGCCCATGTCCTCATCTTCCTGCAGGTCCCCAGCTGAGGAGGAGGTTATGGGCCCTGGAAAGGAACCAGAGCAGGTCTGGTCCTGCCAGCAGCGTGTGGGTGAGGGCTGGGGAGGTCACTGAGCATTGTCACAGCTTCCTGGGCAGGGAAAGAAGTGAAAACATGCAAAGAATAAAGCACCACAGGAACATAAGACATTTTTTGATTGCCAAGTGCAAGTGCAGGGAACAAAGGTGAAGGTTACTCCTGGAGCTCTGTACTGTTATTCCTACAAATGCCTACTTGAGTTTCAGCAGATTTGGGTGTCTGTACTAAAACAAAGACAAAACAAGCTGAAAGGGAGCAAAAGCAAGTCACAATAAGGTCATACTTTTTTTTCCTCCCCTTTTTACATTTGGGATAAAGCCAAGATGTTTTATACTCAACTTTATCACTAAAAAAAAAGCAAACAAAAAAATTCACCACCAAAGTGGCTGTGCCTTAGGTCTGAGTTCAGCCCATTCCTTTTTCTGACAGAGCAAAGCAGCACAATTCAAAGGCAGATTTTTTTTATTCAGCACCTCTTGTCAGGCTGAACCAGCCTGTGAGCAGCTTCTCCATGAGGAGCAGCACAAGAAAGGCCTTTGCACACCAGTGCAAAGATTTGCTCTGCCAGACTTTAACCAAGCTCTCCCAGCTCAAAAGGAGGACTTTGAAAGGGGATTCATGCAGCAGCAACAGCCCTGGAGCAGAGGAGATTCCCTGAGGAGGGGGAGGAAGGAGAGCTGGGTGGGCTGCAGCAGAGAGAACTTCTGGGCTGACTCCCTCCCACCCTGCTCATACCACACACACCCAGCTTAACAGGGAATTCCTGATGCTGGATCTCTCCCCACTGAGGCTGCTCTCACTGCAGAGGTGCTTTCCCCTGTGAACCCAGGGAGCTGAACCACCACATCCCTGTCCTTCCCAACTGTGCCCACCCCGTTACACAGCTCTGTGTGTTAAACAATGTCCAGTCCATCCAATTGCCAGGAATTCTCCTCAGCATCTCTAAAGGGAAGGAATGTGAAACCAAGGAATCACATGGCAGCTACACCTCCCCCTGCTTATACCACCCACCCCCCTCAAACAACAAAACAACACTGCCTGTCATCTGAAACCACAGCCAGGCTCCAGCCAAAAAAGCTATTTTCCTAAGAATCCCAAGCAGCTGAGGCCCTTAAGTGATTGTATCCCTTCTGGGGGCCTCCAACAAATTTCAATAAGTGCAAGACGCAGTATTTCCTTCTCAAAAGTCAGTTTGGGAAGTATATCAAAGCAATAAAGTCTGAACCACTGAAACTGCTGTACACAAAGGCCAGCAGAAGTATTTCAGCAATGTAAAGCTAAAAACTGAAGCTGCTGCACTGCACACCCTCTGCTGCTGTGAGGCTTTGGGTCGATCCTGGGGCAGGGAAAGGTTTTTCTGTGGAAAACCTCACCCTGTGCTAGCAAGGAAGGAAAGTGTTAGCAGGGGGGATTGGTTTATCTCAATGGGACAAGTGCTGTGGCTGAAACAGCAGATTCAATCCAGCCTCAGATACATTGATTTATCTGTATGCTGAACTGAAATGTTGAACTCCAGTGTTCACACACATTTCAGCTTGTCCCTTGCTCTCTTCTCTCTTTATGCTCAACTTTAAGCAGAAGAGAGATGATTTAGGCACAGAGCCTCCTGATGTAGCAAATGTCACTTATGAAGTGACATTTTTTTAAGCCTCATTTTATTCAGTAACACAAAGCCTGGATTTTGTTTGCTTATTAGAGGAGATAGCCCAAGGTGAGATTCTGGCCACAAGCAAAGTTGTTTTCTGGAATGTCTCACCACCATAAAACACTGGATTGACAGAGACTGAGCAGCCCCCCCTGCGGTAGCGGGCAAGGGCAGGCCCTGCAGGGCTCAGGAGGCACAGGCTGTGCCTGCAGGGCAGTGTGGCACTTACAGCATGTCAGGACAATTGTCTGGCTTCTCCAGCAGCCCCCCTTCCATGACGAAGCGCAGCACCTGCTCGTTGGTCATGCCCTGGTACGGCTGCTCCGCCAGCGTCGCGATCTCCCACAGCACCACTCCGAAGGACCTGCAGGAACAGCACAGCTTCAGCCTCCCAGACAGCTTCACAAGGTGTAATTCTCACAAGATGCTGAGTGCTGGGTGTCCATGGGTGTTTTCTTTTGCCAAAGAATTCCAGTTGCTCAAAAAACACGAGCCTGTGGTGACAGCCACAACCCCTCCCTCCAGAGACTGCTGACTTCAAACACCTCCACTCCAGTGAGAAAAGGGCTCAGGTGGGAAAAACTCAGCTACCCCTTTGTGACATGCATGTAACTGTGTTCTTGAAACACAGCTTCCAGCTCCTTCCAGATAACTACAAAGGACAGCAGAAGTGAAAAAAAAGCAGTTTCTCTAATAATAGGAATTGATTACTGGCAAAGGAAGATAAGCATAGTTATGTAATTGGGTAGTTTGGACGTAAGTATTGACACTTTCTAAAAATATCTCCATTTAAAATTAGATTATTGAGCAGACACGGCTCAAATTGTCTGCCCTGCACTGAAGAGTCATCTACTTTTAGAGCTGCTGGGCAAAGAAGGAAAATTTCAATGCTGTCTGTGTGGTAAAATGCTGAGTCAAGCTGAGTGAAAAACACACAGTTCCACTGGGGGGGAAAACAGGAGTCCAGTGCCATTAGCTGGTTATGGCCCTGTGGTTTTATTTTTCAGATATCCCTGGGATCTAAACTGGTTTGCATCTGGAGCCAGAAGCCACAAACTGCCCTGCAATTGTTTTCCTTTCAGGGGAGGGAGGGACAGGGGCTCAACTCAACATTTGGGCGCCTTTGAAGCTTCTTTGATCACTGTAGGGATAACAAGGACAAGTCTTGCACACCTACTCGTCAGATTATCCTAACAAATAAACTCAGATTGCTCCTTCCAGGCAACTACCAGCCTTGAGAGAATGCAAGATGCTGGGGATTTATTTATAGAAATCCACCCTCACCCTGAACAGTATTACATTAATTTTAAAATGTCCTCCTTCCCTAACTGCAACAAAACCAGCCCTGTTTAATTACCTCATTCTTCAGCCTGAAAAGCATTAAAAGAATGAGTTGCTAAAATAAAGCTCCACCCTTCAAACCTCCAGACACTTCTTCCTTCCTGCAGTTGCCATTTCACCTTACAGCTTATAAATCCTGGACTCCAACCACTCAACAGGGTTTTGTCTTTTTGACATCTTAGCTTCTAGAACTGATCTCTTAAGAACATGGAGCTACATGTCACAATATCTGCCCAGAAAAGCAGGAAAAACAATCTCAACTTTTTGTTTACTGCTTGATGCAAATAAATGGCCCCTAAAACAGCCAAGGCTCCACAGTTTACACTGAGCAACTTCAAATCTGAACCAATAAAAGGATTCAGGGAATTTTTCCTGGCATGAAGAGACCTCCAATGTACAGTGCCTGGTGTAAAAGTCACTGAGAAGGAATGATCCTTTTAGCCATAAGCAGATCAAGTAAATAGACAGCATTTCATGACAGTGTTAAGTCAAGTTCCACTACATTTGGAATTTAGATTGAAATTTTTCTGTAGCTGTGGATACATGTTCTAAACAAACAGCAAATTTCTCATGTTGAGCCTGGTTTTTTGTGCCTCCGGACAAGTAGACCCCTGTGAAACAAATTTCAGAGTAAATCACTTCCAACAATTAAGATGCCAAACCATCCCAAGGAGAAACTCTCTGAAATACCCACGAGTACTGTGAGCCTCCTCTCCATAAAACCATTTTTTTCCTCTTTATGCTTACAAGTAAAAATCTGTCAAGATTTTACTGCTCCTCCTATTCAGCTTTCCAATCCTGTAACCAGTAAACTCCTTTCCAGGCCAGGATATTCACTCAGATTGTCCCACTGATGAAGTGCAACACCGTTTGCACAATCCTGCTTTGGACTGAGCAACCAACAAATGCCAAATCCTGGAATCCCAGGATGGCTTGGGCTGGAAGGGAACTTAAAGCCCATCTTGTTCCACCCCTGCCATGGTCAGGGAAAGCTTCCACCATCCCAGGCTGCTCCAAGCCCCATACGAGTGTCCTGGCCTTGGGCACTTCCAGAGATGGAGCAGCCACAGCTCCTCTGGACACCCTGTCCCAGGGCCTCACCTCACCAGGGAATAAATTCTTCTCAAAATTCAATCTAAACCTCCTCTCTTCCTTGTAGAGAAGCACTCATGTACTTCCTGCAACAACTACAGCACTAATTTACACCTGACACCTTATCTGGTGTCACCTGGGGGTTTTTTGTTTGGAATTTGAGTTATATTTAATAAAGAATAACATCAATTAGGAGTCCCAGGCTAAAAGAAATCACGTGTGGAACACACAGGGGACATCCCCAGTGCTCACCCTGAGCTGCTGCTGAACCCTTTGGAGGCAATGGCTGGACCTGAAAATTCCTGTTGTGTGGTTGGAACAGGCAGCTCTGCCAGCTCCTCACTCCAGGATGGGTCAGTTCTGCATCTGGGGATTTTCTAGTGATATACTCCAAATTTCTGTCTGCTTTGTGAAGCCATTACAAGTCCCAAAATTCTTTTACTGGGGGGACTGCCAAAAGCATGCCTGCACTGTTCAATCAGATAAATGGCTGATACAGGGCTTCCCTTCAACTCAATGTGGTTGTTTTCATCTGCTTCCAAGTCTGAGGGTTAGTGGATTCAAAAGTAAGTTACTAGCCATATGTAAAATCAAATTTAAGCATCATTCTGGTGCTTTGCTTTTTCACTTTAATTCCTCTTAGGAACTTTTTGTTCAGAGCTGGTGCTGTGAACTACAGACCACTGACTCCAAACTCCTCAAGCTGCTCACAGAAAATGCAGTTTACTCCTAAAACACCATTCCTACTGACTTCTAGACATTTGGAGGCAATCAGCTGCCAATTCTGTAACAGATCAGCAGTAAAAACATCTTGTTAGGAAGGCAGAGAAGCCATAAAAGACAGAGGATTGTGTACTGGTTCTGCCAGTACACAACCATCTTCTGCCAAGTCCTCTCTACCTATCTCCAAAAGCTGGGGGGTGTGTGGGGAATTGTTCCAGGGGATTACTTCTCCCAAGCACACGCCTCTATTAATAACTGCACAGATACAGCAAGCATGCAGTGGGCTTTGAAATTTCTGCATCTTGCAGTATATAAACCAAGCAAACAAAGCTCCAAATGGAGAGGGATATGCACAAGGGAGAACTCCCCAAAAAAGCCTGTGAGTGTACACAACCCATCTGGGGGAAAGTGACGTTATTTACACAGAAGGTTTTGATGGAAAAGCAGGTCAGCACTAGGAGCCCTTCTATATTCTTGGCAACTTCAAATGCTTTTCTTGAAGGAGGACAATTTAAAAAATGACAACTTGCTCTTCCAGGTGAAGGTAATGTTTTTCACTGCACAAATGATTTTACAACTAACAGCAGGAAACATGCTGCCACCTCCAGTTCTGGAAATCCATTTAATTTTGCTGTCTATGAGAGCAAAATCCAACCTCACGAGCTCTTGCTGAACCACAAACTCATGGAACAAGAGAGTTACTTCTGAATGGAGAGGAGAAGCAGTACCCTTAGTTAAGTCTACTAAAACAAGAAGAGAGGCTAGAAAGGAGGAGGTTAAAGCAGTTTTTCAGAGTCCTGTTTTGTTACCAGACGTCGGAGTGCGTTGTGAAGACTCCGTCCTTGAGCGACTCCGGGGACATCCAGCGGACAGGCAGCAAACCCTTCCCTCCCTTCCGGTAATAATCTGTCTCGTAGATATCTCTCGTCATGCCAAAATCTACAAGGTAGAAACACTCTGGGTTTGTGGGAGCAAATGAGGAACATCTCCCCTTCCTACAAGGCAGAGAATCACACTTGGCTGTGAGGAATCTGCGCTGTGCTCCCACGACACTTCAGCTGCTGCCTCGGGGCTGGTGACCTTCCCTCCCAACACCAACAGACTGTGCCACTGCTTCGGGGGTGACAAGTCTGAATGGTTTAAATATAGCAATGGGAAAAGTTACAGCATTTATGCTCAAGCTTTGCAGTAAGATGAGTCTTCTGAAGGTCAAATAATTCACTAATTGTTCGCCAAATTCAGTGATTTTTGGGTTTTTTAAGGAGCCCCTTTAGTACTTATAACCATTGTGTGTCATTGAACAATCTCATATGCTGAAGGAAATACTTCTCTTGGTTTTCTTTTTCCTATTTCCAAAGGTAATTCCCAGTTTCTGTACAATATTCCGTTTCAAGTGCTACAGAGGATTATGTTGTTCATTTGTAATTAACACACCCAAATACTGAAGACATACTTCCAGTTTATATCCATGCTTAGTTGTAAATTCATAAGCATTTGCAAGACTTGGATCTAAAGATGTTCAACCCCCTGACTGTAACTCAGATTTATTCCAGTGGTTTATCCCTACAATCAGTCTGAGACAGAATTGCTGGGTCTCACACTTGCCTATTGACCTCAGTTACTGTGTTCTCAAAAAGTTCATAAATTAGAGGACATCAGTCTGATATTAAATGCTGTCTGATGACACACAGGGCAAAATCCATTTTAGCAACACAGACCTGTAATTGCCCCTTTTTCCCCCCAGAAAACGTGCACAGAACTCCCCCAGGTCTCTCAGTGATCACCAGTCTGTGGTGAGTGACCAAGCAGGGGTACCAGGGACACCATACCCAGGGTGATTATGACTAAAAAGCCAATCTGTGCAGCTCTTCCATCACTCCCACACACCAGGGTGACTTTATCCCAGCTGAATGGAAGATTTTTGCAAAATGTAATGCAAATAAGAAACAGACACACAGTGAGCACAGGGTAGTGTGGCATAAAGCTCTTCCTCTGAGATCTGAACAGTCTGAGTTGGTGTGTTCCAGCCAAGATGCTCCTAAACTGTTTCAGCATGAGGGGATTTTCAATGCTGCTACATAAACAAGAGCATTTACAAAGTGCTTTTGGGGTAACCATGAACATACTAAAGGGAAGAAGTGCACCATATCTTCAGTTTACAGAATTGTAAAACAAGCTGATGGGGGCAGGAGGAGAAAACTGCAATGGGAAGGATTTAGGCTGACTTCCCACGAACCTGCAGAAAATACACAAAATCCCCAAAAGATCTTATTTCCTAATTAACTGACTCAAAATGAAATCATTTTTTCTTTCTCCCAAATGACAGGATTACTTACACAAATTATCAAAATAGCTGAGTTAAGCTCTGAGAAAAAGAATTAGTTTCCTACAGCAGAAGGCTGCTGCTATACATGTTATTTTAATATGCACAACTCAAAAACAGCCAACAGCTTAAAATCACTCTCTCTGGAGAGAAGACTGAAAAAAACTCATCTGACACTATTTTGGAGGGATGGTGAAAGGAAAAAAAAAATTGGTGATCTAACAGCAGAGCAGAAGAAAAGCCATTCAGCTGTCTGGGAAGCAGAACTCCAGTTTAGACTGGAAAGCACCCAGCTGAAGTCATTCCACTTCCAACTCAGATACGATTTAAAATAATCCTAAAATTCTCATTCTTGAATCAATGAACAGGAGGTAGAATTATTCCTGTGTGTTGTCAGAGACATGACTGACACACCAGTGGTAACTGCACCATCCACCCAGATGTCTGCAGTACCTGAACCTAAATCACTGCCTCTTTTTTAAACCCACATGCTGTACTGCTGGCTCACTGCAACAACAGCAAGCAGAGGTATTCCAGAGGTTTCAACTCAGTGTTAACTGCTCACAGGTCTTAAATCACAAGTAATCTTCACAAGGAACATATTTCATTCTGCAGATATTTCAACTAGAGCTCAGCTTTAAAAAAAAAACCAAAAAAATAACATAAAAAGCTTTCTAAGACTGATTTTCCAGGCTGATTCTATGAGCTGGGTCAGGGTCAGGAGAGCCCACCTCCAATTTTGACAGTGAAGTCCTCGGCCACCATGCAGTTCCTGGCAGCCAGGTCCCTGTGCACGAACTTGTTGGCGTTGAGGTAGGCCATGCCGTCGGCGATCTCGCCCGCCATCTGGATCATCTTCTTCAGCGTCGGCGGCGCCTGCCCGGGGTTGTTCTGGGCAACACAAGGGCAAACAGTTAACACACCACAGCCACTCTCCTGGGCACATCCCAGCCTCGTGTTCTGCTCCTTTAATTTATCCACGCTGGAATTTCTAGATCAAGGGCAAAAGCTGCTGAGCTCATTTTCTACATAGGCTGCTGTGATTTCAGTGGTGAGTGAGTGACCTGTGTGTCATCTTTACCCTTCAGACTCTGCATCATATGAGACAATTTCAGCTGTTAGACTGATGGCCTATGCATGAGAGTTTGCACAGGAGCTAAGATAACAGATATTTACTTTCCAGCAGGGGCAACGGGCAGGACACACAACGTGAAACAATTATCCTAACACATGTTCTTAAAGCAGCCAATTTCTGTAACATCTTGATGAGAAAGTAGATCAGACAAGAGACCTAATGCAAATCTGGAAAAGAGGGCTCGGTGGCACAAGAAGGGACCTATTCCATGTGGCACCCTGGGCTGCCTCATGAAAGAGCTGCTGGAGATCACACAACAGCTCATGTTTTGTCCTCAGACTGAAGGAGAAGGGCAGCAAAGGCTAATCGCCTGCTGCTTCCAACGTGAGGCTGTCTTGTTCAAGATGATTCAAACTGAAGAAATAAACATCCAGCCACTCATGACTCACCTCTGTGTCTGGCCTCAATGATCTCAGGTAACTTTTGAGGTCCCCACGTGTCATCAGCTCCATGATAACCAGTGTAGGCTGGCCCTGAGAAACAACACCAAGCAGCCGAACCTGGCAGAAGAAAAATAAATGTTCAGTACAAGTATACAGGTACAACTAATTATCATTTATTCATGTTGATGTGTAGCCCTGTGGGAAAGGTCTGAATGTAGATTTGGTTCCACTTTCTGACTGGGGTTTCATGATAATATCACAAAGCTGCACAGAGTTGAAGCTAAAATCCCAAATTCAGTCCCAGAACAGCCTTGTGTCAATGAGCACAGGGCTGGTGAGTCACAGCCTGGTCCCATCTCCAGGACTCACCACATGGTGACAGTTGAACTCCTTCATCACCGAGGCCTCGTTCAGGAACTCGATCCTCTCGCGCATGCTCGCGGACTCGTTGACCGTCTTGATGGCCACCCTGGTCTCTGGCTCATCCTTCACCGCTCCCTTGGCTATTCCCTCGTACACCATCCCAAAGGAGCCCTGTCCCAGCTCCCGACACATGGTGATCTTCTCCCGAGGCACCTCCCACTCGTCAGGAACATAAACTGGGGAGAGAGAACAGACCCTGATGTTCCACAGTGCTGGGATCCCTCCCTGCTCCATGACAGCCCTGCCCTGCCAGCTCTGGGGCTCAAACCCCACACAGAATGCTGAGACCTTGCACCATGTGTGCAAACAGGCCAGGGACTATCCCATACAGAGGCAGGGGGATGGTGGCACACAAATAAATCTGAAAGAAAGGGGGACTTGAAGCGGCCTCACTATGGTACTGACACTGAGATCGAAATAAGGAACCTCAAAGCCAAAACCAGAGTGGGAAGAGGCTCAAATCAATGCTTCAGGTTAAATCTTTTCTTGGAATCCTTGCTCTCCTAATTCTCCCAGACAGCATCAAACAGACTTGATCATCTGTATCAGTTTAGTGTCTGCTGTATTCCCTATTAACACTGAGTTTATGGCTAGAGGGAAGCAGACTCTGATCCAGCAGCTCTTTGCATGGCACTATTCTGATCCCTTGCACACACCATTGCACCAGCAAAGGCAGAACTTGCTGCTGCTGCTGCAGGTCTTTGATCTGAGGCAGAAAAGAGCTCTCAGAAGGTGACTGCCAGGAGGCAGGACTGCCTCAGGCAAGAAGACATCCAAGCACTCACTGACGCGGCTGCCTATCAGTCACCAAAGGAGGGGACAGTTGTGTCACATGCCCTGCATGGGTGAAATGACAGGATGAAAACAGAGGATTATAGCATGAAGAGTGACAGACCTTTAACCCTAATGGTGTTGCTACAGAAAATAACAGTAAAATAGTCTGCTGCCACTCTGGGTGAACCCATTACTCTCCTGGGGGCTTTGGGAAATACTATTCCAGCAAGAATTCTACAACAGCAGCACCAAACTAAACCATAAACAGGAAAACTGAGGCCTCAAGGACATTTGTCTGATGCTGTGATTTCTTCAAGTAGTGGGTTTGTTTCAATAGGGCAAAACAGAGCTTAAAAGGGCAAACATGAATGAAAGACCACAAATTAATTCATTCTTCCTTCATTCCAGTGAAAACATCACTGCATGAGTAGATGTTAATCTGAAAGTGAAACTACTGAATCTGCATTTGCCTCAGGTGGGTGAAACTCCAGGAAAACAATTCAAAAACTCCTCAGTTTCAACAGAGAAGTGGCATTTATGTATTAGCAATTGTGGATTCCAGAGTTGTCCTAATAAAATAGGAAAAGTGGCTTTACAGCACATCTTTTAGGGTTTCATACCTTTCAAAGTCCGACACCAACAGAACACAGGACAGTAAAAGCATCACAAGCTAAGGTCACACTCACCATCTGAGGCACTGAAGTACTCAGGGTTCACAGAAGCATAAAGGACTCCATTGCCCAGTCTGTCACTGTTCCTGTAGAAATACTGGGGTTTATTTCTTTTATCTTTAAATCTGAGTATATTTCAGACCATCTCTTGTACAGCTTTTCCACTGCCTGCTCAACCACAGAATATTCTTTACTGAACACGGAGTTTTTCAGACAAAGGGACAAACAGATCTTATCTACCTCACATAATCAATGGGAACACAGTCCAGAATAGCTTGTCAGGAGTTCTGGAGTCCTCTCTATACCAAATCAGCCCCAGGAAAATGTAAACGTAAGGTACTTCTAGCTTTCTTTTAAGAAAAGCTATATTTTTATGCAACCAGGAGACCCATGGCTGAGAATGCACTTTACCATCTGCAGCTCTGCTGTGGGAATGAAGTTTTTTAGCAAAAGACAAAAATGGGGGATACCATTCAACTATTTCCTAAGTGTTTCCAATATTTCTTTTTAAATCCACACAATGCCTCACCTCCCAGTTTTAAAGGGGTGATTTTCAGAATAAGACAAGTAATAAATGCACTTTGAGAGCTTTGGCAGGAGACAGGCTCACAGAGAAAATATTCAGTTTAAACAAGGCAAAATTATCAGGGATTTAACCTAGGAGAGCCTAAGGAAGGCAAAGCAGATATTGTAATCACCAGAGACAAAGCCCTGTCTGGAGAGCTTGAGCAAAACTGGTACCACTGCAGTGCTACCAGTGAATTAGAGCTGGAAATTATGGGACACTCAATGAGCATAATTAATGTGAAAGTAATAAAAAACATCCACAGCTAGAAAGTTGCAAGACTGAACATTTATAGTGCTATTAAGTTCTCGTTATGTATTTCAATGAGATAAAAAAAAAATAAATCACTAGCTACAAAAAACAAACTGAGGAGAACAAATTACCAGAACAGTCCCAGTGACAGCTCTTGGCCAGAATATAATTTTTTAAGTGGATGTAAGACTTAAAAAAACCCTCTAGAATTTGAAAAAAAAATCAGATTATCCTAAATGGAACTAACTTTTCATTATTTATATTGACCCATATTTCAGTCAAATCTTCTGGTTATACAGGTCCAGTGTGTGCTACCACAGCCCCACTGAAACGTTCCTCACAGCCTCCTCTTCCCAGTCAAATATGACACTGCAATAAAAACCCTTTTCATATCTCCAGCATCAGCAGCAGACAGATGCTGCTAACTCTAAACCACCTCCTTTTCCATCCCAACAAGGCAGAATCTACCTCTCAACTCCTCTGAATGGCATTTCTCTTTAATCTCTAACTCACTCCACAGGCACAGATTTGAAAATAAACAATCCCCCTCCTGCACCATCACATGGAACTCACCTCTTTTTGTTAAAGACATAGAGCATTATCAGCAATCCCCCAAGGATGAGCAGCAGAGCAATAGGGAGCACAATTACCAAGTGCAGGAAGTTTCCATAGTTTGCTGCTGCAACCAACAAGAAAACAATTGTATCAGGCTTTCTATAAAACCTCTGTTAACAAAGAAACATTCAATACCCACTCAGTGTATTTCCATACAGGGAAGAAATCAAAGTTCTCATTTTCTTGTCTGATGTGGAAAAATGCACTCGGAAACCCTCCCTGCCTGCAGATGAGTGAAACAAGAAAGCAGACACTGAAAGGCATTAATTTTGTACAGAACAGTGTCTGTCTGGGCTTTGTTTTCACAAGTTATGCTTAAAGGACTTGCATTCCTCAGCGAACAATATCCAATTGTTCACTTGCACATTCACCTTTTTTTCCATCTTTTATTCACCTTGCAGCTGCTCATGTTCAGAATATACATGCACTGCTCTTTACTTCAAATTGTTCAAAGTTCAGCAACCAGAAAATAAAAAAGGGATAAAAGGTGGAGTTGCAGTTTTCTGGGGATATATCTGCTCTACAACTAAACACAGAATGTCTTAAAGAGGGTCTCTGTGGTCATGTTCTTCCAAAATATAAATTACTCCCATTGTCAGGACCAGCATCGCCCTTTCATCAGTACACCTTTTTTATCAAATGTCACTCAGAACAGGTCAACCTGCCAGCCAAAAATCTACACAAATGATTTGTTTCTCCAGTTATTTTGCAGTTTTAAGCAGGTGTGCCTTGTTGACACAGGTTTTGTACGTGGCAGCTCCCTGTTATAGCTAACATCACATTCCCACCATAGCTGCACAGCCCAGGAAGCCACAGCAGGGTGTTCTCCACCCCACACCTGGGTGCACCCCTCACAGACACCCAGAGCTGCAGGGAAAGGACCACAGCTCACACACCCCTCCTGGCTGTCAACACTTGCCAAAAAAATGGACCAGAGTTCCCAAAGAACCATCAGCAAGTGAGAGGAGTGTTCAGAGGCAAAAGGCTCAGATACTCAGTCACATCAACACCAGGAATTATTAAAAAGACAATAAACCCCCAATTTGACACAGACTATAAACACTTTTCTTACATTTGGGCTGCACATAGAAAGAGATGGGCTCAGTCCAGGAGCCATTCCCAGCTAAGGAAGTGGCCTGAACTCTGGCAGAATAGTTTCCAGGGTTCAAGTGAGTCAGTTTAGCTCCTCCAAGCTTCTTGTATTCCTGTCTGGAAACACATTCACGCTTCTCCTAGAAAGAAAAAGCAATTTACACATGTTATTATCTTCACATTCTGGAGAAGGCAATCCAGCTGCAGGATAAGCTCATTTTTATAACTAAAAGCCCCACCTGATCAGTCTTACTTCAAACACCATAAGGAGATATGTGGAATTTAAGAATTCAAAGGAAATGAAGGAAAGACATGGTGGCAGGTGCTGGGTGTCTGAAATCACAATTTCTGTTTGTGCAGCACTACACAAAAGCATGTAAATAAAGATCCTTTTTTGTGTATAAATTAGGAGTTATGAGCAGTAATGTCAAATGCTCACCTCGCCATGCTGCCCATATTTGATTTCATACATCAGGATCAGCCCATTTGGATTTGCAGGCTCCAACCACTTCAGGTAGACAGTGTTTTCCTCTTTTGCTTCCCATGATACTGTTCCTGGAATGTTATCTGCTCCCTCTGTAAAATATTTACAGGTGATGTGAGAACAACACCTATGCCTGAAACAGGAACTTCAGCAAGAGTGGAGGAAAATGGAAAGTTCAGAATCGTGTTCAGGTGCAGAAGCTCTGCAGCAAGAGCCATTCAAATCCAGGGAACAAACTCCATTGGTCAAGGGCCTGCTGGAGATTAACTCAGTCTGAACTACTGGTTCCCAGAAAATCAGTGCAGAGCATTCAGCTCCACCAGGCATGGGCTCTGTGTGCCAAAAACTCCTGGTTATTAGCACCTGATTCTTCCTTCCCAACACCAAAACATTGCAGGGAGTCATTCCCACCAAATGGCTGCAAAAAGCTGTAAACACACAACATCTGCCCCACTGACAGCCTTTTCCTAAAACAGTCACAGGAAATCCATCCCCTTTTAAAACAGTCTCAGCAGCAATTCAGGAACTGTTTTATCCCTATTTGGTTCCTAATAATTTTACATGACTTATTAAAAAATTAACAGGAATGTGAAATGAGTGTGAGTCTGGACTGAAAAAATACCACCTTCTCAAAGATAACAAAAGAAAACAGGATTGTTTAGCCTTTAATTTTCAGAGCATGTGTTGAAAATCTGAGAACACTTCTTTCCTTTTCCCTGATCTCACAGATTTCCTTATTTCCTTGAAATAAGCAATACTTTTTGCTTTTTTTACTGACACAGCTGGATCTGGATTATGATAGCCTTTCCTTCCATTAACAAAACAAAATTGCTACCATTCTGCATCCAATATCCCCAGACATCTGCTGGAGTCAGAAGCTCATTGCTGGATGCATATGAGCTTACACTAAAATCATCTCTATTCTTCTCAGAAGTACAATCTGCAAAAGTCCCAACGACGAGTACAGCATTCAATGCTTCCTATTTGAAGTAGTCTAGAGGCCAGGGATTGTGCACAAAGAAACACAGTATTCCTCCTGTTCCCAGGCTGGACAAATGCATGGTCGTACTGTGACAGAAGAAACATTTGGCAAACATTCCCACCAGCAAAACTCCAACATCTGCAAACAGTTCCGAGTGAGCACAGCAAAACCAAACATTAGCAGAGAAACGTTGCTGTGGCTCTATTCAGCACACAGGGAGCTGAGGAACAAAACCTTTCAGCCCTCCATGTCTGGGGGTCTCACTTCTATTGCTGGGAAACAGAATCTCTCCTAATTATCCTGGCAGTCAGCTTCTCCCTTTCTCCAGCTCCCCAGCGCAGACTCAAACACATCACTCAGTGCACACAACACGCCAGCCAAGGACACAAAATAAAAAAAATCTTTGCAGCTCCAATTTATCCTATTGCCTGGATTTTTTTTTTACTATACCCCAATGTAATTCTAACTGGTAGAGCTTGTCCCCCTGAGCCTGATCTCTGTGAGCATACCTGAGGGCATCGTTCTGGCAAACACGAAGTTGGACGCGCTGCAGCCGAGCGTGTCGGCCTCGTGGTTGCAGCTGTGGATGTCGATGCGGTAAAGAGTGAAAGGCTGCAGGTGGGAGATGACAGTTCTCTCCTTGCCATCCACCTTGGTCTCAAAGAAGGGATACTCCACCTCGCTCTCCTCCGCGTCGGAGGCGTTGGTGAAGTGCTCGGTCCCGGTCGCGTTCCTGCTCCGCGTGGCCAAGGTGGCGTTGGCGATGCGGAACACGTCCCTCCGCTTCCGGTCGGGCCTGAGGGGCACACACAGGTACAGAAAGGGCTCTTTAGAGAAAATCCATTTCTCCAGAAAATCCACGTTCTTCTCCAGAAAACTGTGCCAAACACCCCAGCGAAACAGGCAACAGCTAATAAAAAACTAAATAAAGGAAACTGCAAAACAAGAGGAAAACTTTCTTTAAATCTGAAACGGTCACGTGTCAGCACATGTCATTTCTCTCTCTTTTGGTCAGGAACCAACCAAATCTCTGAAGCTCACACTGCACCCCAAGATGAATGTGCAAACTTCTGACCTAACACAATAAACCAACAGCTTCACCATTACTCAAAAAGCATCCTGGATTAGTGGTTCAATGACAGTGATGCTGATTCTTGAAATAAAAATCAGGTGGTAAAGGTTGAAAAGGTTAGGGGGGGAAAAACTGTTTTGAAGTTTGCTGGATTAGCAAAGGAAGCTGAGCCTACTGAGAGTTAGCTTTGCAGTTGTGATGAAATTAGAATGTACTGCACTGAGAGGAAAAACCTTGGAAGGCAGCTGAAGGCCATGAAGATTCACCACCACTCGGGTGGTCATCTGTGTATCTCTGCTTCTCTCACCCAAACAAAAGCTCTGCAAAGGAACAATCCTCCTATGTAAGAAAACTCAGCACTTATATTGTGTGGAGGCAAAAGTTCAATGAGCAGCTTTGCCTTACAGGCATCTGGTGAAATTTAAGCAGAGTTAAAAAGTTGAGGATTTACAACCACACTATTGCTTTCTCAAGCCCAGGGAACTGCTGTAGTGGACAGCCCCAAGGGACAGGACAAGGATCAACATATTCTGAGAACCACATGGATCAGGTAACCAACACCCTGTGGCCACACTGGACCTGGCCCTTGGTTCTGCCCCAGATCTGAGGCTGTTCTGTACAGGAGCACCAACTACACGGGGCCATCTGGCATTACTGCTCCTGCCCCTTTGTCTCCAAGGGCTGCAGGAATGCTCAAACCCAGAAAGCAACACCCCAGGGGAGGGACAGGAGAAAGGTAGAACAGTCACACTACAAAACCAATTTGGGCTTGAATCCTATCCCTGAAATCCCTTCACCAGTGCCCATGGAACACCTGGCCAGTGCAACAGGTGCCAAGAGCATGAGGTCCAACAGCCCCACCAAAGAGCAAGTTACAAATCAGGCAAATGAGGCCTCCCTTGAACACACAACAGGAGGAAAGATGACTCAACAGGAGAACTTAATTCACTGTCAAATATATCATCTGAGTACATGCAGCCACAGAGCAGCATGCTGCAGAGAGAGCCAAGAACGGGCTCACTCAGTTTTGAAACCTTCTGGCAGAGGCTGGAAGGATTTTTTTCTTTAGGAGCTCACTACAAAAATTTCCAAAATCCCTTTACTACGTAGTGAGTAGTCGTTTTGACACTCTAACCACCATGTAAACCACGTCACAGAAATAAACACAGACAAGAAAGAATTTCCTAAGTTAGCACCAAATTGTTTAAGCAATACACAAGTGAATATCTTGTCAGTTAAGGCAATTTCATAGGACAGAAGCATTTGTGCCTTGTCTACACTGGTATCTATGGAAGTTACTAAACCTATTCACCCTGCTTACAATGTATTGATTTACTGCTTTAGCTCAGTGGAAAGAACAAACTTCTCATCAGTAAGAAGTTGGATGCCTAACCCTGAACTGATGAACATTTGCACAGATGCTGTGGTTAAAGCAGTGAAAATAAAAAGTTCATTTTTAATCAACCACAAAAGCATGTGCCAATGCAAGAACCCAAAAGGCCTGACTTTTCACCGCTTTTATGGGATGTGTGGAGCTTCAAATCTCTGGTGGTATCTGGGGGTGGAGAGGAGTACAGCCCTACCTTGTCTTTGGAGAAAAAGATAAAGGAACACAAAACTTGTTGGTGAAAACTACAGTGGTGTCAGGAAGAGAAAAGAGCTCCAGGATAACCACAATGCAAAAGTAATTAAAACATCATGAGATTTTGACCTCAGTGCTTTTTTGGTCAAGCAGCTTCCTGCATTCAAGAAATTCAGAGATAAAGGCAAAAAACAAGCATCTAAGGAAGTAAGGAAAAGTCTAGAGATAAAAACTTGAAAAATCATTTATTCTATTAAGGGAGAAGAAGGAAAAGAAATGCAAGACAAAAATGAAAAATAACACTAAAAATTCAATCAAATAAAAAACATTAAAAAAAAACTTGGGCTATTTAACAGCAAAGCTCACGCTTTCTGTAGTTGATGGCAATTTTAATTGCTCAGACTACACACAGAGCCTGTCCCATCCTGCTCATTAGAGAAAACAAAAACCTTGAAGAAACTCATTCTCCTCTGGTAGTCAGTGCCTCTTCATGGCTAAGCAGAGTCCTGTTTGAAATCCACCATGGCACTAACACACGTGGGGTCATCCAGAAGTTACACAAGAGATTAGATCAACAGACTTCTTAAACAATCTTCAGTCAAATACTTTCACGCTGTATTACATACTGCAACTCTTTCATAATAACCTGGACACAGGTAGCACTCTGGAAACAAATACTACTATTGAGGCTTGCACTAACACATTAATTAACTTCTCCCTTGGGAAAAAGAGAAAAAAAATTACATCAAGTAACAAACTGCTTAGATTTGTCCCATGGAGATGTCTCACCAGCTCATAAACTTTCATTTTCTTGACATACAGTCTCTTAAAAGTTGCTTGGCTATGCAGCTATTGCTGAGCATTGTCCCTTATCTGCTCCTGCTGTTCCAAAACACTCTAATGGCAGTAATTTAAGAGAAAAAGACAAGCTTTCAGGAAATTCTCTGTGAACTGATCAGTTTATTGTTACTGAGTTCAAGGTTCCATGAGTTTTCTTGGAGGGGGGCAGGACTGCAAGAAAATTTGGGAGAAGACAACACATTCTGAATTACAAGTGTTTAGGAAAACAGAAAAACTCCCTTTTCAACAGACTTTCAAGTAGTTTAGACTTGACACATGGCTTTCAAAACTCCTCACTGTGCTATTTCATGAAGTCCAAAATCAGATCTTGTTTTTTCCCACGGCTCAGCATTTCCATCATGATCAGACATGGAGGCTGGAACTTCCCTGTACCTGATCTTGGCTGCTGCTGCTCCTCATCATCACTGCACAAATGCTCAGTGTGACCCCAACACAGCTCAGATAAGATACTTCACACCTCCCAAGAGAGGCAGTATTTAGCTCCTCATGCTTTGGATAAAGATAAGAAGCATTGTAAATATCAAAGTCTCAACCCCAACAAGTCAATCCAACGCATCCTCGAATAAAAGTCCAAAAAAATCACAATGGAGAACGATTTGAACCAGCATCAATGAAGCAGCAATGCCACACCACACTTCTCAAACACAGGATTTGACCATGGACTTCCCCTCCCAGGAGGGAGAATGAGACAAGGTGCACCACTGAGATCTAACAGTGCATTAAAGACTGTAACACAACAGCTGCACACTGTGTGCCCTGCCCCAGCATCCAACCACCCTAAGTAACAACACCTTACCTGAAAGATAAATTGGAAACTCGAGGATCAAAATCACCAATTAATTCAGTAGAATCTACTCTGTGTTGCAGCAGAGAATCATTACAATTCCACTTAACATGTAAGCAGGTGTTTATGGTGGGAGAGTGGAAATATTTAATACTTCTCTGCAGTGCTGACCCAGGAAACACACAAGACCTTTGCAATTAGTGCAGTGAGAAAAGGAAACCAGTTTCAATTCTGTGAGGCAACTGTGCCCTTAATTTCAAAGATAAATTCACATTAGGAGCACAAGCACTTAAATGGTTATTTAGAGATAAATCACATCTGAAACCCTCTGTCTGCCTCGTGTTGCTTGTCTCTAAAACCCTTAGAGACAACAAGCTCCTTAAGTGACTCTTGAGTCTGAAAAGAAACCATCACTGAAATCCTTGATCAATACAGGTAAGAACCCTTACTATGGGCTAGAATTGAAAGAAAGAAATGAAAATCGGCAAATAAGAGAAACTGCAAAGTAAAGCAGTGGAATGTCTCACATGAAAGGAAAGGTAATGTTTAGTGTTCCAGGTGTTTCTGTGTGCTGCCATGTCCAGGAAACCTATAGGAAATGCTAAAAATGAAATTATCAGCCCTGCCTCCAAAGAAGTGTCCAAAACCATTACCTGGGGACAAAGATGGAGTTGTGAAGGAAGTTCTCAAAGACTTTCCGGTACTCTGCTTCCTCCTTCTCCGCCTGCTTCTCTGCCTCTGTCTTGGGACAAGCACAGCAAGGTCCTTTTTCTCCCCCACAGCCCTCTGGCTTGGTGGGCTCAGTGGCTTCTTCTGTATCAATGGTCCCATCAGCATATCTTCGAATCGGGACTTTATCTTGAAAGAAAAGAACAGAGTTGATTTCTTTCTCTCCAGATCAGGGATACAGCAATAATCCCTATTTATCCATCCCCTCTACTGGCTGTTATTTAGCTCTTGCCAGTGAAGAGCCCTGGCAGGCAGAGTCCCAGGCATTTCCACACAAGAGCCTTTGGCTCTCCTACCTTTGGAGCAGTAGTTGTGTCTGTACAGGTAACTGTCCTGAGGCTGCTGCTGCCAGCGCACGATGTAGTAGGAGAGGTTCCCATTGGGAAGAGAGGGAGGATTCCACTTCACAATCAGCTGGGATGAGGAGTTGGATGCTGAAATAACATCCAGGGGAATGGATGGCACTAGAGAAAGAAAAAAGAAAGATATTTAAATCTAGAGCACTCTACAATGTATTTCCATGCAAGCTTTTGAATGAATCCCAATGCATTTCTATACTGCAAGGAAAAACACCAACTTATTTCAAAGAAAGGATTTTCTACTTATGCCAACAGTTAAGGGTTCAACTGCAATCAAGTCCCAACCCAGAGTTGTACTTAAATTAATCTTACAATGGAACAAAGCCTGCAATTCTAACTTCAAGAAGCTCCCATAGTTCCTAATGAAAATAGTATCTAAAAAACCAGTTTTAATTCAAATTTTAATACTACTTTCATAATTAGTGAAACTGCTAGCACTATGCACATAATCTGCATATAAATTTTATTTCTGTATCAACAACAGATCTTGCACAATAATGCACTAATCACACCTGCAGCATTATCAATCTCTCACCCCAGACTCCAGCATCTCACCTGCAGCATTGGTTCGAATATATATAATTTCACTTTTTGCTCCATGAATATGATGATTTTCCATCATTGTGAGGGTAACAGCCTTGACATAAATGGCATACTGAGTCCAAGGTTTCAACCCTTGCAGCAGAATTCCAGGATTGTTCTCTTTGTTTGGTGGCAGGTCAACATCAACCATGTTCCAGCTATTGGAGCCACACGCATCTTGCCCGTCATACTCTGTCACATTTTTGAATGGTCTGAAATATTCAAAGAAAAAAGTAGCACAAATAGTTATTTTCTCCCAAAGACTGTCATATATGTATGAGTGCCTCGCTTCAAAGTTGCTCAATGAAACAAAAAAAGCTTACTTGCTTTCCACAGTAGAATATACCAGAAAAAAAAAAGCATTTCCAAGCAGTACAAAATTCAGAGTTCAGTTTTAGTCATGAGTAATAAAGCAATATTCTCAAAAAAACCTCTAAATTTATCTTATTTTTTTACTCAAAACAGGCAGTGAAATGCTTCAGACATATTTAGACTTTAAATAAACATATATCAAACAGAAGCAACTCAACACAGTTGTTGATAGAGGCCAAACTTTTTACCATAAAGAACCCAGAGTTTCAAGAATGGCCTTGGCCCAGTGCAATGGGCTTTTACCCATTTATTTCCACACAATACAAACACATTTATACAGTTCTACTTTTCAGAAGTTGTAACACTGGTGAAAGAGCATACAAATTCTTGTTATTAATATCTGTACACTTGCCAGCACTGGCTTCATTGTAGAACATCACAATGATCTTTTTCAAGTGATGCTGGACGTGAACCATTTGTGCTTCCATGTCTCACATCTTTACTCCATGTATCATTACCAGCATCCCAAACCTCCCTTTCACACCTCCAGACTGCTTGGAGAGTTATTTCTGCGCTCATTTGGTTTTTAAAATTATTTTAAATCTGAGTTATTACAAGGATATGCAAAGGCAGAGGCATCTCCCAAGTAGTTTGGATTTCTCCAGTAACTGCCCCACACCTTCATTTTCAAGAGATACCCATGCAGGAAATGACCAAAGCTGGATAGTCCAAATAACCCCAAACCCTGAGCAGACAATTCATCCAGGTGGCAGGGCAAACTCCTGACCTGGCATGCTCTCTAGTCAATTCTTTGCCTAGAGAAAGCAAATATCTCAGTAAACATGGTGACTTAGGAGGAGCTCCAAATCAGACCCCTGAGGAGAGCCAAGCCATCCACCTTTCTCTTTTTTCAAATCTGAAACCTCCGGATGGATCTGCAATCCATTTGTAGGACTCATTCAGACCAATCCTCTTTTTAAAGGCGGCTTGTGCTCCACCAAGAAAAGAATCAGAACAAAAGCAAGACCTGAGGATAAAATACACAAACTGGCTCATCCTGCAGTAGGAACAGAATCTTCTGCCCTCCCTTGGACTGCCCTGGTTCATCCCTGATGACATCTACTTACGCCTCTTTGTAGTAAACAGTGAAGCTGATGAGGTCTCTGTAATCTGGAGGGCGATACCGTTCCCATGTCAGCTTAATCCGATTCTTGAGCGTCGTGTTGGAAACAAAATGCAGAATTTTGCTTTCACCTGCAATGCAAAGGAAGAGGATATGCCAGAGTTGGCATTACATCACTTTGTGTTTCTTGTTTCTTAGATATTGGTTTTAGCTAATGAGCCTTTCCAGTAGCACCTACAACACCACAGGATACCAACAGCCTTGGTCTCTGTAGAGCTTCCTCTTTCCTCCTACTACATTTGAGTGCTTAAGGGTAAGCAGTGACCTTGGCAATCAGTTTAAAAAATGCTTGAGCCACTTGTTATTAATTTTTTTTGAAGCGGATTTTCTTTTAATGCATCATCAGAAAGCTCTTGAAAACTACTTCAGAGTCTCCCTGAGGGAGGAATGGAAGCCCTGTTTATCCACAGGACTGGATTTGGAAGCGCTGAATTCATCATCTGGCTCCAAAGCACGCGCGGAGCAGTCACCGGCCTCTGTGTGCTCACTCTCCAGGACAACTTTTGACAACTACCATTTGTTTTTCTGAAGACTGAACAACATGGAAAAGACAAAGGAGTTTACATTCCCATTCATCAGAGGCTGGACCAAGAACTCCAAAACTCAGTTCATATACGGCACAACCATTTGATGGCAGCAGCTTCCAGCTACTCTTCTGAACAGACCTGGATGGAAGCCCACAGCTTTGAAATGAATGGCTTCCCACTACCAACTCACTGAGCTTTCCAACCCAAAACAAAATAGCATTTTAAAAACTTAATTCTTGGATGAAGAAATTGTGTTCTGTCAACTGTGAGCTGGTTTCTAATGTTCCATAGAAGCTCTGAAAATAAAGAGGTTTTCACCCTCGTGTACACTGGCACTGTTGGTGCTATCTTTGCAAAGGCAGTTGAGCTTTTGTTGATTCTTTTGCCCTTCTCAGAATCAGAAAGCTTTCTGTGCTGGTTTCTTAAAAAAGCAGGCAGCGGCTGGCACTGGCCTCAGTGGTAGTAAGGCCTGGCTGTGTGTCTGTAACTCCTCCAGGACTGCAAGGCTTTGCTCTATTGAACGTGCAAAGAATGGAGGGTGCTTACAACCAGGATCTGGGCCATCTGCGTGTCTGCAGCGCGCCCAAAGAGACATTCAGCAGACTACGTGTCCTAGTTTTGTAAGCACCATCCACAACAAGGGGACTTGACTTATACACAAGGTCCATTTTAGTTTACTCAGCTCCAAAAACACCACGAAGAGACCACGGGAAAAAAGCACTGCCAGTTTTAAGGGTTTGAGGTGAAACTTGTAGGCATTCTTAATTCCTAGAAGAGAGATTGCTTTTAAATGTGTTGTTACACCTGGAGACCTGATGTGCAAGCCACCAAAGCCAAGAGAGGACTTTCCAATAACTCTGACCATTGCAGAATCCAGAATTAAATGCAGATATGCTCAAGCCTAATATTGCAGAAGAGTAAAAAGTCTTCTGAATTCAAAAGCAAGTAATTTGAAAACAAAGCAGAGCAAAATAAGTTTGAAACAAGCATTTCTAGCAACCAGGTACAGTCTAAGGCAGGAGCTTAACTGCAGCTGAATGTAACAGAAACAGTTTGTTTTGGTGTCTCTGGAATTGTTATTCAGTAGCTTCCTTAGCATCAAGAAAGAATAAGTATCCAAGAAAGGAAAATCCCTATAATGATGCACAGTTCCAAAGGAGACTGAGAAATTGCTCCTTGCTGGATACACCAAACTACTGGATTTCATTTCTCATTTTCCAGGTACACTCCTATTGTTATCTGCTGCTGTTGTCACAAAAGAATTTGGGAAGAAGTCATCTCAGACAAGTGGGTTTTACAGATGAGATAGGGATTGTGTAACCACATCATTTTCCACTCATGTGAAGGTACTTTCACAGCTCCAATTTAAAGCATGAACAAACAGAAGGGCTGAAAGCCTCCTGCAAATCCCAAACTGTAAATATTGCAATGGTCAGCAATGCATCATCACGTTGGGTTTGTTCTTGTGACACCCCCCTATGCAGTTGGCACTGAGATCTTTTTGTCTGTTTACTTACAAGAGGCTCTCTCCCCATTGTTCCTTGGATTTATATCTCCTTTGCTCTGTCGTCCCTTGGTTCCTGACACCTCCTCCATACGGTAAATCTCAGAAACACACAGTTTAGGATTAAATGCAAAGTACATTTTCCCCTCACTGATTGTCAAGTTATGATGGTTCCAGTCCCACAGCTGCTGAAGATTGTGGTTGTCAAGCACATAGAAGGAGTAATTCCTAGAAGGAAGTTTTTGAAGAAAAAATAGTTTAATTCACAGCTCAGTCCAACAAAGTACTTTACTATAAGAAAACTTTGAAATACTGGGTTTGCTCCCTCTTACTTTAAACTGGTGTTCAGCAAAGGGCTTTCTTCTCTTCCCTGGAGCAAGTTAACCCTGGCTGTTTAGGGGGCAAGGACATGAGGGTGACACAGGACTCAAAAGTGACACCACATCATCTCCACCTCACTCCAACGTGTTTTAAGAGTTGTATAGGAGCTGCTGTGAGGAATATATAAATTCATGTCCTCTGAACAGCAGGTCTCTACACTGGATTTTCCATTTGGTAGCAAATGGGAAGCAGTAACCTTAGATACTTTATGGAAGGAAAAGCCTTCTGGAGTTCTGACAATAAAACACAGTCATTAACACAGCTCTTGCTTATGTTTACAAAGCAACTCTAAGAGTTTGCATAGTGATGTTTCCTTGCCTTTCTGTTCTACCTCTTGGCCCAATAAAGATTTATTTCCTACATTGTGCCAAGTACAGCTGCACCTGTACATCAAAACCCAACAGCAAACAGTTGTACTGACTGCACAGGATCCACATTTGAGAGCACAGAACTAAACACAGGCAGCTGTGCTGAGCCCACTCCCTAAGCACAGCCCTGGAATAACATGCACATCCTTTATTTCCACAGATACTGTATACAAAGCTGTATGTAAAAGGCCTATTAAATATTATGAAAGCCCTATTAAATATTATGAAGAAATTCCTGGTACTACTCAATTGGGCTGAATTGGGAAAAAAAGCATCCATGCAACAGAAGCAAGATTGTAGGCTCTACATCAGCTGCAAGACAACACCTGCAGGGCCACTGATATTTGGGATAGCAGGGACAGGAATGCACCACTGGGAAATGAGATAAAGGTCTGTGTAGCTGATGAACCTAAATCAAGATAACCCACCATGGCAGTATTTATTTCACTCTGCTGGGAAGTTCCTTCATCATTAACTACAGCAACACAAAATCCACTATGAACACAATGAAGCCCATCTTACACTGCTGAGCCCTTGTGAACAGAGCTACACTGGGCTTTCTACAAACCCTTCTAACTACAGAGTTTCTGCAGGGAAATGTGACAAACAAACCACAGGGCTCATAAAAAGCTGTCATATTATTCATTTATGGTTTTCCATCAATTATTCCATTTAAAATTTAGCATTACTTCCTCCCTCACCCAATCGGAAACAAAAACTTTGTATTTGGCTCCAATCTGCACAGATTTGCATTTCTTGTAATGCAGAGCATATTTTCAGAATAATGTGAAAGACAAGTTGTTTTTCTTATTTCCATCTGTCCTCTAATTACCCAGGACTTGATTTCTAATGAAGTTGCTATACCTGGTACCACTTCACACAGATGCTGAGAAGAATGTGCTCAGTTAACAAGAGAGCAGAGACATGTTTGTGCTTTAAATGCTTTCTGCCAGTAGAGAACAAGGATGTTGAAGTGCCTGTGGGATTTGACAGACACCACCAAACCTTGTGTTGATTTCAAAGTACTGCACCTTACTAAAGTTCAGTGTTTTCTTGCCTTGGTTAAAGAGCTAAATATATGAGTTTCTGAAACCTCCATACAAATCCAGCCTCACACCTCCGTGTAGAAACTACCCAACTCATTTTTCCAAACTTCATTCACACACAGGGAGCTGAGAAACCCCCCCCCAAAATCAGCACAGAGCTGAGGAGCATCCCCATGGGAGCCTGCACTGCAGCCAGGTGACAACACAGGTCTGGAGGGTGTCATTCACTCCCCACACCCACCCTCAGCACAGGGCGCCTGCTCTGCTGGAATGCTGTGCTTACATCAGGCCTTGCTGCTCTCCTGAAGACTGTCTCAGCTCACCACACCCTGACAACAATGATTCCAGGAAAACAAGCCGTGAATTCCTCAGTGAGGAACCACACAACAGCTAGAGATCCTGTTCACAGCTTCCAAGAGGCCTGACAGCTGATGCCTCTGCCTCAAAATGGTGTAGAAAACAGGGGGGAGGTTGTTTGGATTTTACAGGCTGTCCCCCAGTTTGCTGCAGAGGTTGAAACACAACATCAGAGCAGGTCAGTGCCCCAACTGAAACTCCTCCTCAGTCATCATCTCCCCACTTGCTCCTGAAGGCCACACACTGCTCATTTTCCAGTACCCAACCTGGGATGCTCTGGGATGTGCTGCCTGCACACCACGCCTGCACACAGCAGGGAACACACAGACTCCAGCAGAGGATGGAGGGGCCTGGCAGAGTCAGCACCAGATGAGGGAACAAAACCCTGCAACAGACACTGAGACCCCTCTGGCAGCACACCTCCACCTCAGTTTCCCTACCTGCAAGGAGAAATTACTTTCTTGCTGTGAAAGCATGTTCTCTACAGACATGGTTTTCAAAAGAGGCAACGAAAACTCTAAAGACAAACAAAGCAGATTCCCTCTAAACTTTCCATGATAACAAAGGCAAGCAACAGCAACTGAATAAGGAACAAAACATCTGCAGTGCTGTTTTGTCAGTCCAGTTCAATAAATAAAAGGACAGTGGCTATGGGGTCAATCATGAAATGAGCAACAATCATAATGGGCCTTAAGTTACCCTCTCCCTCCCCCCTCAAGGCACTGCTGGCACAAACAGCTCTTGTTCCAGCAGCCCACTGCTTTCCAGGTTAAGATCCCACTCCCTGTTGTTCATAGTTCTGCCCAAGTAATTGTCCAGGCTCAGTCCTTCCTTGTCAGGTGCCTACTTCCACCTAAGTATTTTTGGACATGTTATTTAGACTGTGGTAATGCCTAAATTATGCCAGGCATCTTCCAAGCAAAGAGACTGCCCCTGCCCCTTAGTATGTAACTGCAGTCATTTCCTAACACAGGAATTTTAGCACAAGCAACTCTTTACTATAGATCTGGTTTACCTCCCCATTTTCTTCTTCAAAACTGCACCTATTTACTTCTCTGTTTGGACCCTCACCACACCCCAGCATCACACACTCTGCAGGGATAAAAACTTTTGCCTTGACAGACTTTTACCATCATAGGAAAACAGGAGTTATGTGCAGCAATAAGTATCACATGGTGAGTAATTATAGAAGCAATATAATCCACAGCAAACATTTCAAGGGATCAACTTTTCCTGACCAGTCTTTTGCATGCTCAGTAGATAATCCATGTAATGTTAACATTTCAGGGAGTTGCAAACAATTGCAACTTGCACTGTATTTCACTTCCAGTAAAGTTCATATTTCCTTTCAGCTGACTTCTTCACAGAACTCTTCTAAAACCCAACAATAAACAGCTACAAAGAAATCCAATTGTTTCTGAAGACACTCTTTCCTCAAAAAGAACAAACAAAGCTGCTTTACTGATATAAAGAATCTACCCAGAAAAACCTAAAGTGAAAAGCAACAGCAAAGGTACCATAAAATACTTGTCATATACCAAACTGAACATGCTGATTAGGACAGGGATGCAAATCAGCAATGCTGTGCAGAAGTGTTCATGAGGAGAAAGACGCTGCATATTAGTGGAAGAGGAGAGTCCATAAATGAAAGCAAATGGGTTTAAGGAGACTTATTGTCCACAGCTTTCTGTGAAAGAGAAATTGCAGTCACAAATATCTGAACACTTACCCATCCACCTGCTCCTCTCCCAGGATGTACCGCAGGTTCTTCAGGAAAGACAGGGAGACCAAGGCATGGGAATGCCGAATCTTCACATACCCTGTCACTGTCTCTATCAGACCCATAAAATTCTCCAGTTCTGAGGCAATGTTATCTACAGTGAGAAAAAGATAACCATTATTGTAACAGAATTCACAGCTTTGACTATTCTGAATATTCTGCTTCGTCCAGCAGTAGCTCAGTAAAAGATAATGTTTACACTTGCTGCTTTTGAAAATGAGAGACACTGGTTTTCCTCCCCCAGAACAGCTGCCTGTGCAGCCAGATGGCTGAAGGGCAAAATAAAGCCACAGAGTAACAGTGGGAAACCAGTCTTGCTTTTCCATACTGGAACACCTGATTTTTCCATGGGCATTGCCCTCTGAAGTCAGCACCAAATGGTGAGCCAGCATCCTGGCAGGGATGAAAAGACCCTTGTAAATGCACACACCATGAGATGGAATTGCTCTTTGGGTATGGAGCAAAGGTCAGGCAGAAAGCTCCACTGGAAAACAGAGAATGAGACTGAAGATGAAGAACACAGGGTATGTTCCTGATCTGCTCTGGGTCACAGAGCACTGCTTTCCATGACCTGAAAAGCTACAAAACTCAACCAGTTGATGAAACAGCAAAGATAAAACCATCAAGAAGGCCTCCTGCCATGGAGCATGTTCCAGATAATAATACCAAATAATCAGATGCTTTTTGGCACTCTAAAATAATGTTTAAATAAAATTTTAAAAAACCTCCCACATGCTTGCCCCAGCTAACTGGAACATTTCCCCTAAGGGAAGATTGTACCTGGAGCAGTGGGACCACAAATTAAGAAAATTCACATGCTGCTGTAACTAAACCCTGGAACTTTCATTCAGCATGAGGCAGGGAATCAAACCGATCCCAATCTTTCAATCCTACTCATGAAACTAAAAGGGACCTTCCATAGGGACATACAAGTCCAATAAAAACTAACAGCAATTTTTACTCTGCTTTTAAGAGCTCATCAACTGTCAACACCTCCCTGGCTGATGAATCACTGCTCTGACAAATTTAATCCATTGCTTGCTCAAGACATGTGACAGAAGTGGCCAGCTCACTAACGCTGACCATCCAGCAGCACAGGGTTAGGCTTCATAAGAGCTCTCAGCACTCTGGATTCCCTCTTCTAGCAAAACACCACACCTTGCCTTAAAAACTGAGGCTCTGCAGTCTTACAACGCCATGTGACAAGTTATTTACCTATCCAGATGCAAAGATTTTCAACTTTTCCACCTTCTTGGGCCTTTATTACCCCTTTGGGACCACTGCTCATCTAACTGCCTAATCTTGGTTCCTTGTCCTGCCAAAAAACCCTAACAAAAATACCAGCTTTCCCTGGGAGCTGCATACCCATTCCACCCACGTGGGGCAGGACGGAGCTGCAGAGGGCCAAATCAAACAGGAGCACTGCTCTGGGCCTGGAAAGCAAACAGCTTGCTGAGTTTTTAATGTTCTTATCATCACGCTGACGACAGAAGGAAAAATGTGAAAAGCAGCCTTATCAGGGTTCCGAGAGAAGGGCGATCACTTACTGCCACGGCGGATGTTGATCAGCAGATTTCCCTTGAGAATTGTGCATCCCTGCAACATTTGTGCTGATGTGACTGAGTCAATGGTCTTTGTTTTCCCATCCTCACAAATTTTGGGGCAAGGCCCCTCACAAGGGCTGCAGAACATGCTGTGAGGAAAGAGGAGGACATAGAAAATTAACAGTGATATACAACTCTGAGTCTACAGACTGCTCCGAGTTGAATTTTGGAAGTTTTTTCCCTCTAAAGCTTTGGCAAGTCCTCCAGGCCAGAATGAAAGCTGTCATGCTTGTTCAGGACACACTTGCCTGCTGCACTCCAGAGAAGCTGGAGCACTGTACCTCATACAGTGACCCAAACCCACAGTCTGACAGCTTCTGGAAGGCTCTGTGGTCCTTCCACAGTCAAAGGCACTTCAGGTAAAACCCAGTGCCCTTACAACTGCGCATTTACTACAACTGAATTATTCCCAGGAACCCCTCCCCTCCCTTTACAAAGGCAGCCTCAGAGTGCAGGGAGGTTTCATGCTAATCCAGGCCAACCTCACAAAATAGGCCAGCCAAGAACTGGAGATGGGAAAATACTGCTCACATTCTCATAAAGTTGTCTATGTCCACGTCCATAAACCAATATTTAAAGCTCTGCACTAGGGAATTCCATGCTCCTGGCCATTTAACTCAGAAAGACAACTGTGGGGACACACAGTCAGGAGGAATGTGGAGAAAGTGAGCAGTCAATTAGTCACTACTTCTTACAGCTTAAGAGGCATTAAAGCAGCAAGTTTAAGGAAACAGAAGATTGTGTCTTGATGCAAGGACAACTAATTGGCAACAGACATTGGGAGAGGAAGGCCAGAAGTCTAAGCAGGTTCAAAATGGGTGATAGAGATGGGAACATCAAGAAACACACATCCCCAAACACAGAGAAACCGGACTGCCAGAAGCTGGGAGGCAACACTGAAACACAGCCTCATTTCTCCTTATACTCACAGGCACTCAGAAGCATTTTTAGCAGCCAAACTCAAGCAACAAGAACTCAGGGCAGACCAGCCTTTGGCTGCAGGAGTTTTTTAAATGCTCCATGGTTTTTTTCCTACATATTCATCTCAAAGTTGGACACTTCATGTGTGCACAACACAGGCCCTCTGATCACTCTTCCTAGAAAATGTCTTTCCTCACTGAAGGTAATTTTTATTTTCCAATTTATTCTAGCATTTCACTTCGTATTTCACAATTACTTACATCCTAGTATCACTTTAGAGAGGAAAAATAAAAATTAAAAAACCCCATATACAGCTCCAAAGACAAAGGCTTCTGCTGACAACACTGATGGACAGAGGCTTACTATTTATTTTTTTAAAAAGAAAGTGAACCCACTTTCCTCTGAGGCTTAAAGAAACATGTAAATTGATAACAGTTTGCCATGCATAAACCATAACAGAAAGCAGCTCCTTTTCTAAGTAGTAAGCTCCTATTTCAAAATCCTGCTCTTTAACATGCCACAAACCACTAAAAGCGGCAGACACAAGAAAGAAGATTCAACTAAATGTACAAAGAATGCTGGAAATGCTTTCCATTTGCAACTATTTGTTAACAGCACCTCTGGGGAACAGAACATTCACTAGCCTTGAGTTACAGCTCCTTTCAATCTCTGCAGAGAGCACAACACCGAGATAAGACAGGATGGCCGCGCACTCCAGCGTAAGCGGCTCAAACAGCTGCTACTACAAGCTCCAGCAGATAACAAAAGCTGCATTTCTCAGGTGAATATCTGGATTTGGGCAAAGGCTGTGTTAAGTTGCCTGTATCCAAATGCCAACTGGAGACTGCCTGGAACAGATGGATGACACGCACACGGAGACACACAACTGCTGCATCACCACAATCACCTTTCCAGAAAACACAGCAGCCTACAAAGACATCTTTTAGCATAATACTGAAGCACTACAAATTCTAGAACACTGACTATCCTTTACTGAAAGTCTGTGATTTCCAAGGGACAGTAAGGCAATGAAGGCTGATTGGTTAAACCACTGGAAATTACAAAAATCACAAGCAAACATTGCTCCAATTAAGAAACAGGAGGAGAGTGACACTCGTACAAGAAATTATTCTGTGTGATACTGTTGGCTGCTGCATTATTTTTGTCACCATCTACATGATCACTTCCTTCTAAAACACCATTGTTATCTCCTGGAAATAGTGAAAAAAGGGAAATTAAATTAAATACACTGAAGAATACTCATGTCTAAAATGCAGGCACACATAAAGCAAATAATATGCAAGGCAAGGTAACTCCTATGGTTTGTTCTGTGTGATAATGGTCATCAGCCATCTCCAACCTTGGGCTTCACTTTTGCACCGTTACTCTCTACTTGGAGACCTGGCTCTGCATGGCATGACCTCCTCCAGCCCTCTGAAGAACCTGAGCACACTGAGGCTGCACAGGACCACACACCCATCAGGTGGATTCCTCATGGAAAGGTTTAAGTCAGCGTTTATCAGGGAGCTGCGTAATCCCCCACTGAAACCCCGAGTAATTTACACCCCCAGCTGCCCTGAACAGGGAGTGGCAAACCCAGAGAGGACGAGCAGGCAGAAGCTGCGTTACCTTTGGCTCCCGTTGCGGATGAAGCCCGAGGGACACTCGGCCATGCACTCGTCGTTGTGAATCACAAACCTCTCGTACTCGCTGGCGTCCGTGGCGGGGACCTTGGAGCAGAACTCCCTGGTGACACAGCGCCAGCCCTCGAACTTGTAGGTGTTGGGGGGGCAGGTGGGCAGGCACACGCCCTCGTAGTAGTAGTTGCGGCAGGCCACGCACGCCGTGTTGTTGTCGGGCGCCGTGCAGCTCCCCAGGCACTCGGGGTGGCAACACTCGTTTTGGTCTGTGCAGGCTCGCTTCCCGCACGAGCTGGGGCACACTGCAGGACACAAAGCAAGGCAGCGTGAGCATCACCTGTCGGGGTGGGGGGCACTACAGAAGGAACTCTGCTCTGTGCAACTCTATGGAGATTCATTCCCTGCGCTCTAGAGCATCTCAGAAAAGAAATCAGCCCCGCTACTGTAAAAAAATTCTGGTTTTCTCGGCTTCAGTTGCCTGAAAGTATCTTTTTCTCAGATCAAATTTATGACATGAGCCAAGTAAGTAATAAAGAAAACTGCTGAAAGCAAGATCAACATAAGGATAATGGAAACAGGCAGTACTGGAACCTTTTCCATAGCCCTAGAATTATGGATAAATTTTTTTTTTTGGCATGCTGACTTATTGTCTTTCTAAGCATTTCTTGCCTTTCCTATCTGTACTTCAAATTGGTCTTTTATTGGCAAGAAAACAAGCTTCCTTCAAAACAACTTAATTACACTTGTAGAAGGAAGCACTGCTCTGTGCAGCACACATGGTTGGGCTGACCCCAGTGCAGCATCCCAATGTTGCTTATGTGTGCAAAATGCGGTTTAATAAAGTATCAAATCATCATCCACATCAAATACCGAGGAATTATGGAGCTACTATTTTCCCCTGAAGAGCATAACAGAATTCTGCCTTATCCTCAAATTCTGGGTTCACAGAATAAAATATGAAAGGGAGGGGGAAAAAATAAAGGGGTGCAAATTTATGGAGACATTTGTTTTATGTGAAAGCATTTCAGCTTGGAAGACACGAACAAAGAGCAGAATCCTCAGCAGCCGAGCTCACCACTGCTAGATCAAAAGAAGTGGCAGCATTATATTTATGTAACAACAGCATTTTGATTACAGCACTCTATGGCCTTTTAGCCACACGAGCCCTGTGCCAGAGGCTCTGGAAACACACAGATTGCAAATCTGGTTTGCATTAAGTAGCTGTTTGCCACTTTCTAACTTAGCTAAAACACTGTATCAGTAACAACGGCAGAAAACTGGATTTTGGTGGTGCCACTACAGAGAGATCCAAGTGAAGCAACACAGACATTTAAAATGAATGATTTCAGCAGAAAGCAGAGAATCAGGAATGATTCTCAAGCAGAGAATCTCAAAATGACCACTGAAGCAGCTGACGAAACTCCACACAAGTTCTTCATTGCGATTTATCTCTCAGTTTGCAGCTACGGTGTTGTTTTAATGCAGGACTAAACACCCTAAAATTTTAATGCCCTCCTCTTCCCATAAAGTCCAGGCTCTCCAGTTTTTACAGTCCCATTCAGCAGAACTCCACCATCTTGACACAGGACAAAATGTTCAAGACTGCTATTAAGCAATAATAATAATAGTAATAACAGCAACAACAATTCCCCCACAAAAACAAACCAAAACTCACAAAAACCCCCATTGCTCAGAGCTCTGGATCCAGGATGGCAACATCTTACACTGACTTTTGATAATACAGAGCCATTTTCTGACAACTTTAAGTAGTGCCCACCTTGAAAAAGACTTGTCAAAATGCCTTCGAAGAATATTGCATTTCTTGCCAGAATGATTCTGTATTGACTCTGATTAATTTTAATCCCCTTATTTTGAAATAGATGGAGGAGGGAGACTGTGAGAACAAGGTGAGACCATGAGCACTGTTGGTACCTGCTCAGGTACCACAGCTATCACAGCTATCACATGAAAACCAAATTAAGAAAAATTTTGCAGAGCCTGTAAAACTACACAGAGCAGGAATGTAGAGGCAATCACTGCTAAATAATTCACTGTCTGAAGATGCTGGATTTTTTTTCTCTTGAAAAGGAAACAAACCATATACACCAAACCTATATACCAAAATAAAACATGTGTGCAGGTGTGTATTCTCTTTTTGACTGTAATCTGCACCAGTGCAAAAGAAATCTGCCCAGATGCCACCTTAGTAAGGCATCAAAAATTGCCTTTCACCTTAAGGTACACAGGACTTGCATCTGGCACTACTAAGGGATTAAATAAAAAAAATAAATCAGTGTGTCTTGCTAGCAGATGGACTGCTGTGCTGAGTGGGTGCCAGAACTCAGATTTCATGTGGTAGCTACATTTCCAGTTCAAAGCCCTACTAAAAAAAACACACACACCCCACCCCATGCCTCCACAAAGTTCATTACTGGATGTATTGATTAAATACATGATTTCTTTGTTTTCATCTGAACAATTTGCTGGAAAACAAACACCGCTGTAGTAAGTATTGGGATAAACATAGATTAAGTTTATTTCATTCCTGGGAATGACTCCTGTATTCCCTTAATGCCTCTGCCATTCATGAGCAGTCTGCTATAAAAATAGGATTCCCTGCATCTCCTGCTAAATCTGCTGACTCTGGTCTATGGAAATATAAATTAGAACACAGAAGGATACACAAGTTCACATGAAAAAGGCAATCAGTGAAACAGGTTTTCAAACTACAGTAATATTTTAATCATTTTAACGTGAACTCTTGAAAACTTTATAAAGATAATTTTTTAAAAGCTCAGCAGCCTCTCCTTTTCCTCAGTCCTATTTTCTGCTTGTTCTTGCTAACGTTGGCAGAGTTTTCAGCCTGGAGACAATACGGGTATCCTGTTTCTTTGAAGAGGCAGAACAAGAACTTCTGTGTGTGTGTGTGTAGGACACATTATCAACAACAAAAAGGCCTTATCTGCCTTACACGCAGCTCCCTCAGATATCTCTGTTCTAAAAACCTTACTAAACAACACTGGCTGACCTCACAGTCCAGACCCATCTATCCTCCCCCCATCCTCCCAAACTGTGCTCTTGGGCTCCCAGATTTGCACCAAAACACATAAAACTCAGGTTCCAAATACTCTGGCCAAAAAAGTGCTCTGCAATACACTCAGCAACTTGTTGACTTTATTCTGCAGGAACATTAGAGACACAAACAGGAGCAAACAGCGGGCTGACATTTGGGGACAGAACTTATCAGCCAGGTACAACAATGTCTCAGAACATGAAGGCTGATGACGAATACAAAAAAAAAAAAACAATCCCCTGAACAAATCCTTGCTGACAAGCCCAAGGGCAAAAAATGCTTAATTGTCATCACATGGAGATACCAAAATAATGGAAAATTTCAGAGACCTTGGAGAGCAGCCATGGGAGGAGGAAGTCAAAGCAAGATGTGGAGAAGGGCAGACCCTTAAGCACTTTATGAAAGAGATAGTAGAGGCCTGACTAGACCGGCATCCATTTACATTTAGGGAGTGAAAGAGGCATCAGATCTTCAGAGAAATACAGTACAAGACTATCAATAGCCACAAATCCAATTTCCCAGAGCAAAACCAACAGAACTTTCACTGTCCATCCGTATTTCACCTTCTCTCTGATTTCCTCAAATGAGTTTTCCCTGCCAACAAGTATTTTCCAAATACTATTAAGATACTATGATCACTGATAAAAAAGAAAAAAAGGCAAAATTTTTCATCCCAAGATGCCTGTTTACTGAGCAAACCAGATTCAGACCTGACATACATCAAGGGGACACCTTAAAACTAAATGCAAGAAGCATCTTAGAAACACAATGAGCCGCAAGAGAATCTGACTCAGAGCCTCATTATCCTCAATTAAAACCCCCAAGACGCTAAACCAGAACTGCAAACACAAAGCAACATTTGGAAATCCTCAAACACAGCTCTGGCGAGAAGAAAAAAAATAAATTTAAAAACCAAGCAACAAATCATCTGCCTGTATTTACAAGAGTTCCCTTTTGGCCAGGCTGAGGCTGAGGAGGTGGCAGTAAGTTTGTCTGACATCTAATCCCTGCCTGCTATGCGGAGCGCGCGCCGCGCCAGGGCTCGCCGCGAACGCCCCGTGTTGACATCACGGCCATCGCTCGGTTTGGGCAGACAAAGTGTTCTTATCATCTCCAGGACGCCATGACTTCAGCGATGCTGGAGCAGAAAAATCAGGTGAATAAACAATCAGTCACGGGGAGTGAAAATGCAGCCAGAGGAGGAAGACTCCTGGCAAGCAGAGGCGCCGGCCTCGGCCAAGGATGGCACCGCGCCAGGCACATGCGGGCGAGCAAAAGGTTGCCAAGTGTGGGATAAATATTTTTTAAAGATTCTTTCTCTCCTTGTAAAAAGATACTTGATCTTTCTTTGGTTTTTGTTGTTTGTTTGGGTTTTTTTTTTTTGTATACTCTTTTTGGGTTTTTTAGAGCATCCTTCAGATAAAATAATGTTTCAGAAAAAAAAAATAGGGGGGAAGAAGCACCTCGTTTTCACCAGAGGAGGAAGGGAGTGGTTTCTCCTAGCCAACTACTGAAAAAAATTAGCTGTCTAAATTTATCCACAAAGACAGAAAAATACAGTCACTTTTGGAATGTTAATCCTTCTACATGACAGGATTTTAAAAATATTGCATTTTAATGGACTAAACTTTGGTACGGCCTTTCAAACAGCTGACTTTAAATGCTCCAACAGCCTATACAAGACCTGATTTCTTTTGCCCAATATTCTGTGAGAATAGAGAGACTGGAGAGACATTACTCAGAAAATCCAGTTCCAGTGATTCATGGTCAGGGCTGGAATCAAAAAGTACAGAATAAAAGGAAATACACATATTAAACACATGCAGTAGCATGTTCTGATCACAGAAATATGGGTAAAAGTCATCTCCAAGGCACTGAAGAGGCCACTCAGAGCAGCTGCGTAAATCTTTATATTACCACAGAAACAACCATTAGCAGCTTATCAACAATGGTGTAGTTTTTCTCTTTTCTGTTCTCCCATCTCTAAAACTCATTATCTCATATTCAGTGAAAATCCTGCAGGCAAAAAATGCTACCATGTTGAACCACTTTCTAACAGTTAAGGCACAAAGTCTGGCAGTTTTTGACATTAACTGCCAGATCTCAAAAGCTCAGTTCAACCCAGCACTGATCTAGGACCTGAAAGAGATCATCTCCTCCTTTTAAACCTCCAGTATGTAGAGTCATGTCCGCCAGAAAAATTCTTGGCTATACACAAACTTACACCAAGAGGGCATGAAGTGTATGGCCCACAAGCTATGTCTGACTAGAGATCAGTCATGTGTTTCTGTGTTTAAATCCTAGTCACTACCAACCCATTTTTATCCCTGGGACCTTTCCAAGGATCCTGGAATTATTCTGAAGTTGTTCAGGGAATTATTTTCTTCCCATTACACCTGGTCAGCCTCCACATGAAGCTTTTTGGTCTCTTGCTACTTGGTGTTTTTGTTTGTCACAGATGCTGTATATGCCTTTATCCCTGCATGAAGGAGTGGGTGTGATGAAGCATCCAGAACCTCAAAATAACCTCAGTGGATTTGCCCAGCCTGATATCAGGCACAATTTTTTAATAATATGAAAGATTGATCAAGGAATCTGTTCTTGCATTCCTCTCCTCAGGATTTTACAGGTGAAAAACAATACACAGCCAGTTGTGCAGCAGTTGGAGCCAACTGCTCGGATGGAAGCAGTAAATGGAACCTGCAGATGATTCTGGAGCAAAGGAAGTAGAAGAAAGGAGTGGGAGACAGGTTAGGAGAGGAAGGTCCAGAACCATCCAGCACCTGGAAACTCTTAGATTCCACCAGATGCAATGAGGTCTATAAAGCAGAGAGGAAATGTTCATCATTCAAAGAGCATATTCCAGTTGGATACACTAGAGTTTGATGACCCCACACATCTCTCTTTTGGCCACCTCTCACTCATTTCTTACCCTAGAAGTTATACCAAAACAGCTTCCAGGCTTCCCAGCTGTGATACAAAACAACATGTGTGCCAGATCCGTTTTGCTCAGAGCTGAGGACTTGGGGACACTCTTTGGCACCGCAAAGCTCCCATATCCCTTCAGCTTTCTGCAAATGAAGCAATCAGCCCTGCTAAATGCTCCAGCAGCGTTACAGGAACTCCCATCACACCAAAATGAGAGCAAATGGAAACCTGAGTGAAGAAAACAACCGCCTTATTCCACAGTCAACAGGAACCCAGGGACAGCACAGGTAGCGCGCGTCTGCTCCCAAATGCGTAAGGAAGGTGCAAACAAACACGAGTTATTGACAAACCCAGGCAGCACAAATTGCATTCTCTTTCAAAACAGTTTATGTTGCCCAGCACAGCCCAGACTGGCATCATTGCAGCTGGCACTCGGGAGAATGAGGAAAAAAACAAGTCCATTTAGTCCCTTCCACGCCAGTATGAATTCAGCACATAAACAAACCCCACGGAGGCAGATACACAACCATCTCGGGGGACCTGGGGCCAGTTGTACTCTATCTTCAACACTGGGTAAACAAACTGGCTGGGAATGTTTTACCATCAGTACTGTACTGTTCCAGAAACATTTCCCCTACGCACAAGGAAATTTCCCACTGGAAGATGCAAATCACAACAGTAACATTGACCAGAGTGGGGATGAAGGCAGGAACATGAGGGTCCCCCCGTGGTGGTGAAAGCTGCTCCCCCCATCCACTGCCATCCCCCACCACTCACTGTCACAGATTTGTCCACATTCCTAAAGGGACAACTCAAGTTCGTGAACTCTGCAGTAACAGATAAGGAAAGCAAAGTGCTGATGAGAACAGCTCTGAGGCAAATTATTTTTCTTTTTGCTGCAGATTACGAGCGATATATTGGGGTTTTACTTGTTCTTGCTTAAAGCTAGATTTAATCTGCCTGTCTTCCAAATGCTGCAAGTGTAAGGCAATAAGCTTTACAGGATTTAATTAATATACTGCAAGCAAGGAGTGCTGGTCAGCCATCTCCTGGCAAAAGCCCAGCTGGAGGAGGACTACTATTCACATTCCAGATTTATTCTAAAGGAGGAAGACAGGCTGATAACATTATCACACTGGCCTAAATTATGTAGTTCTCTTAATGCCGAAGGATCACGGCAGTTTAATCCAGGGCAAACAAGAGTCACTGCTTCGGAGGGATTCAGCTCCTGCTCCATTTCAGGAATGCCCTTTTGCTTTCATGCCTTACACCCATCAAGAGCTTAACCATTCTGGCACCAGCAACGAAAGAGAATGTTCGTCTTGGAGGCTGAATCAACACTGCTCCAGCCAAAGGCTAATTACACTCAAATTAAAGGGAAAAAAGCTTCTTCAGGAAAACTGTTCATAATGCACACAGTGGGGTAAATCTAGAAAGTTTTTGTTCGTCTCCAACTCAGATGACAATTCCAAATAACAATACCTGTCGAGTTCTAAATATTAGAAAGATGCAAATTCAAGGAAAAAGTCAGAAAAACCAAAAACATTCAAACTGCTTTAATACAGAGCAAGATTCTTCAAGCTGTTCACCTGTCAGTGAGATAAGTCACTAAAACCAGGATTAAGATCCAGATGTTCAGGAGCCTGAGAAAAGAGCAGGATGATACTGGAAGGGCAAAACAAGCTGCAAGAATGCTGATGTTTGCAAAGTTATCAGAGACACCTGGTGCATTTGTTTTAAATAAAAAAACACTAAATCTGCGAGTATGACATCACTTATGATATTTGTACATTGCAAGTGAAAGGCACCCTGCTAACAACAGCCAACAAAGCTCCAAACAATATTAAGGCAATTATGCTAAAACGATCAAATAAAGTATTTCCTTTAGGATTTCCAGAAGTACAAGAGTGTAAACAAATCTGACAGTAGCTGAAGATTGTGCTCTAGAGATCCAGAACAACCAAAGGGTGAGCTCTTTCCTTGGTTTTAATAACCATGGAATATATTTTTCATTCTAAAACTTCCTCTATTATAAACGCGGAGGGAATACAGAAAGTTCCGGAATTTCTAAGACGTAAAAGCAGACAGGAAGATTGTGCATGAATCCATTTCTTAATGCATTTTAACAAATTTTCAGGCAACACTGACAGTGGAAAGGATACAGCTGACTTTAAAGCTGCATTAGAATTACTTCCCTCTCACACCACAACCATGGATGAAGCGTCTCAGAGGGAAATGGGAAAATGTTATCTTTTCAAACTTGATGCAAATTGCTTTAATAATCTCTAAATCACCCTGAACTATCTGGATCTAAACTTTTAACTCCACCCTCCATGGTTTGATCTGCAAACAGAACTGCTGCAACAGTTGCCTGTTTGCTGAGGGGTTCCTGACCAGCTCTGTGTGCGCAGAAAAGTTGGAGCTGGGCTGCAGAACCTGCTTTGGGAAGTGCAAGGATGCTCCCAGTCCATTGTGGCACTGGACACGACAAACCCAAAGTGATGTGCTGCAAGATCAGCAGGTCTGAATCCTCAGGCAGCTCAAGCCAAGCAAAGGACTCAAACACCTGAGTCAGAAGGCACTGGGAAAAAGGGAAAAAGTGCCTTGGGTCAGCAAGGAGCACGGATGGAACAGCAGCAGCTGGGAGTGCTCAGTGCTTTCTGCTAACCCAAGTGAGGGATGACAGTGTCATCCTGCCTGCGCTCAGCTCACTATCTTTAAAAACCTCCTTCGTTGTGAGACTGAACTATTTCGGTTCTCCCAACAGCTTGACAAATAAACTGTTTGACTGTGACATCCCCCAGAAAGCGCAGGCACACAGGATGCACTCACGGGACAAACGGCGCGCACAGCCGCGCTCACAGCTCGCACTGCCGCACCCGAGCTGTCTCTGCCGAGACACTTCCACGCGCTTTTGAGGAATTCCTGCTAGCATGACTGGGGAAAAATAATCATGACATTGCTTGGGACTTGCTAAATCCTTCCCTGCAGTAAGGATTTGTGACCAGATTAGGGAGTACCGGAGGTTTATTTATTTATTTGTAGGAAGGACAGCCAAGGTGAGCTGGATCCCTGGATCTGACAGGGGCTCCAGGCTGCAGCAAAGCCAGCTCACAGACACTGCCTGGCTGCTCTGAAGCTGGAGACGGCATCACACAGCACTTATTGAAGAAAACGAGGGGATTCATGTTTTTGATATTGGCACAAAGTGGGAAGCACGCTGCTTCCCACTCTGTTTTTGCTCGAGTTTGGCACGTTTGAGCTACGCTTTTCTTCTCCGGTACCTTTTTTTGTCATCTCAAGTCACATTCACATGAACATATAAATACGCAGATCCTTACGCTCTGTGTATAGCAGATACTTACAAGGATGCTCTCAAAAAAGAATATTCTTTTCACACACTAAAAAAATTATACAGAGTTATTTTAAATTCAGAACTGTTTGTATATTCCTTATAAGTTTATAAAACTCTCACTGTCCTCCCATGACTAACGAAAC
Organism: Melozone crissalis; assembly: GCF_028551555.1. Classification (NCBI taxonomy): domain Eukaryota; kingdom Metazoa; phylum Chordata; class Aves; order Passeriformes; family Passerellidae; genus Melozone; species Melozone crissalis. Next base: position 3,772,566 of record NW_026535792.1, on the reverse strand, counting down.
TGGAATTGAGAGAGTATTCTATATTTATAACTCGTCTGGTTGCTCATGCCTATGGCCCTATTTCCACCCTCCATTACTGTACACAGAGCTATGTGAGGTATTGTGGGTTCCCAAACTTCACCGATTTCCTAACAAGGCAGGCCTGTGTCCCGGAGGAACAAGCTGGGGGCTGTTTCGTTCGAGCATTGGCCCAACTCAGAGGGAGAGGCCTTGAGCACTGTGGTTTTGGCAGCTCATCTTGAAGCTGGTATTAGAGGCCACGTCTGGGCAGTGACACGCCGGGCTGGCACCGCGCTGGGATCGATGCTCTGTCTGCAGCACAACCCCTCTGGGATTCCTCACACTCACCCCAGTGACTGCACTGAGCAGCTCCTGGCTCACCCACAGCACGGACACGCCACAGGCACCAGGCAAATCCAAGCCTGACAGGATCGCCGGCCCCTCAAAATCCAAAGGAGGCAAAACCCTCAAATTTTATCCAGAATGCCCCTGAGAGCATGGTGTGTTCAGTGATGCTGGCCCACTACAGACCTCCAGTGGCTGGCAGAGAAAGAGACTCTATCAGGTAACTAAATGCAGCAAAATAAGGGAAAAACTGGATTACATACAAATGAGGGCTGGGTGACATGAGAACCTCCTATCCACCCTAGACTCACACCATCATATCCCATCTTTTGGACAGAAACACTTTGCAGTTCAAAAATTCCAGCAGGAAATCTGAGATTTTGTCATTGCAGAGGTGCCTCACGATGCATTTTTAACTCATGTCAGGCACCTGTGGGGCACAAAGCTTTTTTTAATTCACAGCTCGTATATATGCTCCATATAAATAAATATTTATCCAAAAATCAGAAGGAAAATAGGTACATAAATTTTTTTAAAATTCAAAATATGTTGGTGGTGGTTAGGATTAGGGTCTAACACTCATGGAGGTGGATTCACTACAAGGCCAGGATGGATAAAGCCTTGAGTAAACTGGTCTAGTGGAAATTGTCCCTGCCCATGGCAGGGGGTTTGGGATTAGATGAGCTTAAGGTCCCTCCCTTGACATTCTAGGCTTCACTGATTCATTAGAGTACTAGAGCTATAAAAGACCCACAAAAAGCAAGAAATGCACAAGTCTTCCTAAGAGGTTTTGCTGAAAACCAAGTTCAGAAGAATTTATCAGGGGGTCTAAATGCTTCACATACAGAAGCAAGGCAAGATCTGGACAATACTTAGAAAGTTTAAAGCTCAAATAGAACATTACCAGGAAAGCAAGTGGTGAACATGGACAACTTTGTGTAACTGAACTGCAAACGTTTTCCCCTAAGAAAATAAATGTTCCCTTAGAACACCGTAGCTGAGAGAGAGTGACAGCTCCCAAATCCTCCTAGAAGGCAACCCAAGAACACCTGGCCCTCCCTCCCTGTAATGCCAGGGTCACTGTCTGTGCTGTGGGTAGGCAGTGGTGCTGCAGCTTTTCCCCCCTGAATTTATTCAGCCGCTCTCTTTGCTTTGCAATAAAGCTGTCAGGATTAACAGGCAGCTCTGGTGAGTCAGATGTTCAAAGAGAAAACATGAGCTGCACCTCTCCCCAGCTCTACAGCAATTCCACTGGTGGAATTGTTTTCCATCACTTGCCACACAAGACAAACTTTTAAGAGCTATTAAACACTCCCCCAGCTTAGCAAGAACAAAAATTATCTAAATTTATCAAAGGAGCTAAAGTTCACTACACTTTGAGGAAAGGATTTAAATATGGATTACGTTTCCATCCATCTAAACCACTGAGTAAAATCATAAAAAGATTTTTGAAGAATTAAATAGAGCAAAACTTAGTATTACCATTTAATTTTTTTAAGTTTCATATTATTTACATACTTAAAATATATTTATGCTGAAGTACAGCAATGATGTTTTTCCACAACATGTGATAATTTGACAGACCCTTTTCTACAGGTTCTAGAAACTCTCTTTTAATGTTAAAATTCCACTCAGGATTTCATTAATTCTGCAGAGGGTTAGTATTAGTTACAGGAGAAAACCGAGGTTCCCAAAACAAACAAGGTCTGCAATTCAGTAATATCAGTATTTACAGGTTCTTCATGCAGAACGTGCAGACTTCAGACAGACCATGAAAGTTTCCACAACCTCGTTTACCCACAAATGATTGGATTTATAGGACACCCACAAACACCTACAAATGGAAAATTTATTGAATTCTAAGCTTTATTTCTCAATAATACCATAGTAACAAGACTGCAATTACCTTTTCTTCCAGTTACAGGTCTCCCTGAGCCAATAACTGCAGGTATCTTTGGTTATAGAGGTCAAAGGGGTGAAAGCACCTCCACACTTCCCATTTTCCACCTCCTCATGATGCTGCACTGGGTTTTTACTATTCAGAGGTACATCCTCCTCCTTGCACTGATCTATTCTGCACACACCAGCCATGCCATTTCCTACATTCTCCAGCTGTATATTTACAGAACACAAAGCAGACCAAGAACAAAATATTTCTGGCCATGCTGCAGATATCAATACCCTATCACCCCCACAAACATTTAATGCTGATGCTGAGAAATGCTGTGACAGTTATGTACCACTTCTGGTCCAGCTGGTGCTCACTATAAAAGGCACCAGTGGCTGGTTTTGGCCAGCTGGAGGGGGACAGGGCTGTGTTGCCATCACTTAATTTGAGAACCCCTTTCCTATTCCATCATTAGAAATGGTATTTCTCTTCCAATGTTTACAACTGCAACATAAAACAACAAATGGATCTGTCTCTATTTCAAGAAGGGCAGGCCCTGCTTTTTCTGCAGTTATATGAACCTCAACTTCCATATGCATTAAATTTTCTTAAAACAAACACTAGCCAGAACACACTGTTTAAAAATCACACTGGTTAAAAAACAAACAAATCCCAGACAAATCCAAATTTGTAGACAGGACCTTCACTGAAAAACAATGAAAGGGAACTACCAAAAAACAGTAGATCCTGCTTGTTGATGGCTCTGCAACAAGAAACAGGGAGGGGAAAAAATAATTAGTATTCCAGGATGTCCCACGCACACACCCAAAACTAAAAGCATTAAATTGGATGGGAATAGAATAGCTGATCTTGCCTGCAGTCAAATACAGAAGTAGCATTTAAATTGCAAATTACAGAGCAACAGATTTTTGCACAAAGTTCAAGGCTGTTCTATGGTTTGTTTTTATGAATTAGGAATGACGTGGGGAAAAATTAAGGGGTTGGGCCAGCTTAATGCATATTTCAGCTGAGATATTCCTCAGATTCATTTGATGCACTTTATGCAGGCACCACGGCTCGTTAAAGTGATGGCAGACAGCAAAGCAGCTTCCCAGAGATCATCCCCAAGGATGCAGCATCCACTGGTGGCCACGCTGCTGCTGCAGGATTAAGTGCTACAGAACATCTCCAAACTCCTCATTACTCCCTCTTCCCCACATGGCAAACTTTTAATCCATTTATACCTCTCCTGGGCAGTGCTTTTGGACCAACAGTTCATCTGACAAAGCTCCTGCCTCCCTTTCCCAGGTTTTAAAGAGCTTGTTCCTATCAGCATCAGCTTCTTGGCCTTGGTTCCCACAAATTAAACTCAATGAATGCTTAGTAACAGAAAAATACATACTTCACATTCATACAGTGCTTTTTAATCAGCAGTTCTCAAAATGCTTTACAAAGTATGAAATCTAATCAAGTGGCTGGTTTTGATGCAGAGTTTGGGGGGATAAATGCAATTAAAAAAAGATGAGTTACTCCATGTTACAGCAAAAGGCAAAAGATTCAGGAACAGAAGAAGCTGTTTGCCTTGATATGCAAAAGCCTCTGACACTACATGACCATAATAACTTTCTTTTAAAATGCAACCAGTCCTGAATTACAGACTTCAGCACGCACGTACTGAACGCTATTCAGAGGACCTGGGGCTCAAGTATTTTCCTGTCAGGCTGTTAGCACATAATAGAGGAAAGACCAAGTGATCTTTTAAAAATTATTTTTGAAATCAGCTTGCTTTGGGACTACTTGTAAGAAATTCTACTAGTGAATATGTCAGTAGGCACAAAAAATCACATATTTCACTCTAATAGTGGACACCAGCCTAGTCTAAAATGTTAAATACCTTTCAATATGCAACTTGGATCTTTTGAGACAAACACAAAGACACTCTAGTGAAGATTCTGAAGGCTTTAAGGGATGACAACAAATGGCACAACATCTTCAGCATGGAAAGCAGTGAGGCTTGTCTGACCAAAGAGTATTGAGCCAAAGGCTTTACAGTGGCACATAATAGATCACAGTATCACAAAAAATAAAGGTTGAAAAGGACCTCCAAGAACATCAAATCCAATGTTTGTCCCATCATCACCTTGTACACTAAACCAGAGCACTGAGTGCCATGTCCAGTCACTTCAGGGATAGGGACTCCACCACCTCCCTTGGCAGCCCCTTCCAATGCCTGACCAGTGTCTCAGTGAAGAAATTCTTCCTGATGTGCAACCTGAACCTCTCCTGGCACAGCCTGATGCCATTTCTCTGGTCCTGCTGCTGCTTGCCTGGGACAAGAGCCCGACTCCCTCGTGCCAGGGAGGTGCAGAGAGCGATAAGGCCACCCTGAGCCTCCTCTTATCCAGGCTGAACACCCCCAGCTCTCTCAGCTGCTCCTCACAGGACTTATTTGATCCAGACAAGCCAGCACCACATCACTTCACAGTGAAATTCAGCTGAAAGGCTCATTATAAACTACAGCAGTGTAAAGAATGTAAAGCAGAGTATTGGGATTCTTATAAGAAAATGTGCACCAAATATCTTCTCCACAGGTTTCTATCTTAGATATCTGAACTCAAGGACTTTTTGATTTTTTGAAGGTTTTCTAATTAATAAGCCAAATGGCTTTACAAATTAATTTCACATTTTAAAATACATTTTTTTTCTTTGTTTTGTCATTCTGGGCTTTTTAATCACATATGCAGATGGTGCCACCTGGGAAAATTTACACGCTTACATCATTAAGTGTCTTTGAATTAACTTCATGCCAATAATTGTTTTTAAGATATAACACTGCCAAATTTGTCACTCGAGAAAAGTTAATCTAATTATTTTCCTGCTCACTGGAGAGAGATGGTGACTTCTTCCATTGAGGGACAGACACACATGGACAGAGCTCAGCCACTTCCAGCCACACAAAATTCCTATCATCTCATCTCTGGTCCCCCCCTTGACTGTCCAATGTTTGATGGAACCTCCACTGCACAACCAATGTCAACCACAACTGGATTTTCTCAGCCACCAACAGCCCCAGTAGCCTGCAGCCACAGCTGGATTTAACAACACACCAGTGGGGCTGGGACAGGATTTCACCCACGGCACAAAGATGGAACCTGGAGTCTCCATGAGCTGCCCACAGCTGCACTGCTTGGGACTCGGTCCAAACCATCTGCATCTGAACCTGGGAGATTGCTCAAACTGCCTTTTTTAAGATTAACAAATGCATCTGCCTTAAAAATTATCATTTAGAAAATGACATTACCAGGTCAACATGTTCCTGAGAGCTGTCTTTGAGAAAACACAATTTAAAAAGCATTTTGTAGCTGTTGGTGCATTGGGTAACAAAACCCAAATAGGCTCAGAACAAATAACTTAATAGCAATGTCTGTGGAAACCAAAATCTTTTTAAATGCAGTTTGGAATCTGCCAAGTTACACTTAAAAGAAGCTGTACAAGGCCACAAGCCCCTTTGGCCAGCTTCTCATTCCCTCAGACTTCACCTCACCTGCACAGCAGTGCACAGCTTTGCTCACATCTTTCTCAACCCTGGACAGATGAACACAGGATCCTGCTCCCTCTGCCATCTCCTGCTCTACACTGGCTTTTCCCCCTCTCCCCTGTTAGCCTAAATTATCCTTCCAGAGCTTGCAGACTCTGCAGCCTCTTCCTTAAGCTCTTAAATCACTCCTCAAGCCTCGCTCCTATCCAGACTACTAAAAGTGCAACCTCATGAGCTATTACACACAAAGCATTAAAAAAGTATCCTCATCCATCTGGAACTCCACAAATGTCCATACAGCCTACTGGGCACCCTATCAAGAACCAGAAGGTACAAAGCTGCACATGTGAATGTAGTTTTTGTTTATTTAAATCAGGGTTACCTTGATGAAACAACAATGTTGACACACATCCAACAAATTACAGCTGAGCCCCCGTATCTAAGGAGGAAGATCACAACTAAGAAGTATTCAGCAGCTCTTAAGTCTAATCTCATGATCCAAGTTATTTTCTTAGTGCAGTCCTGCAGTGTATATGGTTTCATGGACAGCATCCTACTCATGTATAATGTGCATGCTGCCAATCAAAAGACTCAATAATTGAGCTACAGTCACATTTAGAGCTAAATGCTTTTCAAGTCTAATCATTCCAAATCAAGGCTCAGCAGACCTGTCCAAAGAACCGTGTCACATCCCAGAGCGCTGTGGCTTCCACCGGGTACACCGTGGGTCTAAGTAATTACATACCAGGAAAATCCATTTTTAATAAAAACTCTATTGGTTAAATAGGGGAAAAAATGCATGGAACAAAGTTTTTAAATCCTCAAGTATAATCATTATTTTATCTGCATCTGTACACCTTCTCACATTATCTCTCTGCATCTCTCACTTCTCACACACAGTAAGTGCATGGTGCTTGCTCATGTTAGTGTATTTTTGTCAACAAAGATGATCAGCCTGCACTGCAAACACCTGCGTTAGAGACGCTTCTTACAGGTTCAATGAGTCTGAGCATCCTAAATCCCGTAACTGAAAAGCAACAAAAAAAACCCCCAAAAAAACAAAAAAACAAACCACCACCAAACAAACAGGAAAAGAAGGGAAGGGGGAGGAAAAAAGCATCTTGTGTTCTTGTGTTGTTTCACTGAGCACCGATTCCAAACCATTGAAAGGAGGAAAGGAGCCGCAGCGCGGACGATGCCCGGCTGTCTGTCCGTCTGTCGGTCTCTCTCCCGGTGCCCTCCCATGTGATGGTTTGTTTGTGAGTCTGGATCAGCACCACGAGGAGCTGCCCCACAGGACCCGGGCACAGCTCCGGTAAAACCTCCCCTCCCAGCCCGGCACACGGAGCGCTCCGGCACACAGCTCCTCACCCACGGCTTCACAGCCAAGGGAAGCAGGAGCAGCAGCCACCCAAAGGGCAGAATAAAAGCTCTTTTCAGAGCTCACATGCACAAAAACAAAGAAAAATTTAAAGGCAGAGCTTATGGTAACCTCAGTCGGATTGTGCAGGTATAGATTTCTCTTCATGAAAATCAATAGAAGATGATTTTAAGCTGTTTGATTTCATTACTGGGTATCAAATCTCTGCTCTGAATGCAACATCTGAATCAATCTGCAAAGCTGCTACAGGCTCCACTGTCACAGCCTTTCACGTGCCTTTTCTCTACCACTCTCACCACAAAGACAGTGAGATAAAAACCTCACACTGGAGGTTATTTGATATTTCCAAACAAGTACCAGCGGCAGACTGGGTTTTCCTCTTTAGCCCTCTGATTTTTCTCACTGATACTTCAGGTGGAAAAGAAGAACTAAACACAAACTGCACACAATACGCTGGTTTGCTGCAGTGGTGACTGGAGAACTAAAATGTCCTATTTCCAGTACTGAGAGATGAAAACATGTTGAATTAAACAAATACACATGTGCACTCTTCATGCTGAGGCTGTGGGGTTTCACCACAAAAGAAACACATTATGGATCATATAATGCATTAAAAAAAGATGGCACAGTGGATTTCTATGCTGTGCTCTGAATCATAACAAGAGGCTTGTGAAAACCTGAGCAGACACACAAAAACAAATGTCATGCCAATAGGATTATTTTTTATATCTGTTTTAGTCAATATGTCACAATATAAAAATCTGGAGTTTCAATCCCGGGCTTCTCCGAGCCTCAGCACCTAAATTCATAATCCAGTCAGCACATCCCAAGCTCCACATTCAGAAAGGTTGTGATCCCATTTGTTTCCCACTCGTAAGACTGGCAGTGAGAGGGAGCGAGAGGCACGGCACGGCCTCCCACACGTATCCTGAACGCCCCCAATCCATATGGGAGTCACTCCAACACCCAGCTCTGCACCTCAAAAGCTGCACTGCTCACTACCTCAAACAAATGTCTCATCTCTCCTCCTTGCATCGTTGTCAGAATTACTCAAAGAGTGAAAAACGGGAATAATTTGCTTCTTTTGAGCACAGACTACTCCTGACAGGATCAGTATGAAGAACTTGCAATTTTGAGAAAAAAAGAAAATAATTCAGAAAAAATAACGTGAATAAAGTATCAGGCTTCAAATCTCTTAAATAACTGCTATGAAACATATTACTGATATTTTTTACACTTTTTTTTTAATGGCTATTCTGGATTACTGTAAGACTTCTTTGTTCACTGAATCCAGACACTCCTATTACCTGCCTGGCGGATGGTACCACACCCCCTCTAAATCCTCCAAGCCATGTATCTGCACATGTATTTACAGTTCAGGGAAGGCAGGACTCAGTAGGGCCACGGGAGGGTTATTTGTTTTCTGTATTCAGAATAAGAAAGTGAAAATGAATGCAAATACCTCCTTTCTTGGCAGCAGGCAGCGCATTGTGAGCATCTCAGCCTCCCAGCCTGAGCACTGCAGCTGCCGAGCGGAAGAAATAAATAAATAAGAGCCCAACCCTAGCAGTGAGGTATTTCAAAGGACAAAGGATATAAAAAGAAGAGCTGCAATAGAGATTTCAGCACAGCCACAAGTGACACATCCCAAATTCCTGCGCGTTGTAGCCGCTCTCGGATTACTCCTTTATTTTTAAGCTCCTTACAATAAGTCTTTACTTATCAGTCATTCACATCTACCCCTCATTTCCCACCCTCTTGTGCTTTACTGCAAAGGCCATCCCCCATCCATCACCCCTTGGTGGTTGTTTCTTTCACTGCACAGACATCCCATCAATTTGAAGATCCAGGTAGCAAATCCCATGGGCTCCAGATGCACTCTTATTTTAAATGCACTGAATAATGATTTATCCTAACGCCTTTCAGAGCTGATCTTGAGGTGATGGACTTTAGGTTTCTGGCTTTGTTTTTGAAATTACCTGAGCAGCCCAGGTCCCTGTGAGTGAGGCAGGAGCATCAGGTACTGTGGCCTCCTGCTCTGGGCCACAAAACCCAAAGAGACCCAGGAAGCAGATACTCCAGAACTCTCAAAGTTTGCATTTGCTTCACTTGGGTTGTCTCACCAGCCAGGAACAAACATCAGCTGGGGAATGACGTGGCTTTTCCCCTTTCTGGCACAGTGAACAAACTCAAAGATGCAGGTGACAGCCTGCACAGGTAAAGGGACTCATTCCCAAGCTCACAAAATCCCAAATCTGCTGGGCTCTGAAGGGAACAGGAAGCCCATCAGCCCACACAGCTCAGTAAGACAAAGCAGAAAATTTATTTAAGTTTTTCTCTAACTTTTTTTAAAGCAGCACTTCTGAAAACTAAAAATTTTCGTTTAGAAACCACGGCAATTAGGATGGTTACCTGGGGGGGAAAGGCTCTATTTTTGCTCAAGAATAAGAGATAATTGAACAGAAATTATTTTCAGAAAAACTTTTGCTGTCGATTTTGAAAGCCAAAAATATGACTACAGAATAAACACTGAGTCTTTTCACAATCATTGCAGAAATGTGATACTTCATATACAGGCACCATACAGCACAAGAAAACCATTTTTCTGGTGAAAGAAGAAATTACATGCCTGTATTATTTAATCAGAAAAGAGCTTGGGAAGTTAGGAGATTAACCTCAGTGAAATAATTCTGCTAGCAGAATTCACTCAGTAGAAATATTAATTGCTACACTTAACTTGTTACAAGTTGGGCCTAATTCCTTAGAAGGATTTTATCAAATCCACAGTACTCCACATATTTGAAGAGATCTGCTAGAAAATATGTTAGAGCACAAGTCAAAGGGATAAACACTAATATAATTCTTTTTATCTAAGGACCTGTCAGGTTTTATCCTCAATAAACACATGAAGGAACTCTTCATATCCTGCCTGCTGCTCTAAGCCACACGTTTCACTCCTCACAGAAAAACACATTTCAAAAGCCACTGGTAAACTGCCACCTCACACTCCCCATGATTTGAATTTTATTTTAAAAAATTAGTTAAGTACATCTGTCCTAGAAAGGAGAGCTATCACAACAAAGCAAGATGTCTCCATCCACACGTTGCCTCTGGAATCTGCTGCTTCCCCTGCAGCACGTGCATCGTTTCTGCAACATGATGAAATTCAGAGCGAACAAACAATTCCAGCAGGAACTCATACAAGTTTCACAAAAGGCAAACATTGTTTTTTGAAAAGCAAATCCTAGTTGTGAAGTTAATCTCCACTATAGAAGACTACTGGAAGAGTAAAGCAGGGGGAAAAAAAGCCCTTACTTGAGCAAATATGTATAAGAAAGGTGGTTAGCTGTGGGGTTTGGATACTTGAGTGGTCTAAGGATACGGGCAAGGGATTTTTGCAGCAGAAAAATCTTTTAATAGATTCTTGGAGAAGGAGGGGGGAAGTAAATTTTGGAGCATACATGTAATTTTTCAGGTCAGATGCATCTGTTCCATTAACGGATTTCACTAGCACTGGTTTTCAACACAGTTTTTCTCTAGCCAGAAGTTAATGCTTGTCCCATTTGACCCTGGAACAGGGCAGACAGTAAAATATTTAGAAGAGTTGATGAAGCTGGTAACAAGAATAAAGTGCTCAAAATGAGAGTGTGCAATTAACCCACCAATAAACTAGGTCAAATTGTTGGAGTGCAGAGTACCCTGAAATACAGCAAAACGTAACTATTATAATTGTAATTTCCATCCCAGGTCATTTAAATGATTAATAGCAGGAGTTAGAAAAAATTAATTAATTCCTGCAACTAATTCAATTTTGCTGTATTTCCTTGGGTTGTCTGGACTTTTAAGCTTAGTACCCAAAGTCCTTTATGCTTTTGCTATAACCTGATGGACTTGTACTTTACACATTTTGTAGGGCCCTAAATCTCTTTGATATTATTCGTATTTACCAACACCTGCTCTGAAACTTAACTACCACCATGACCTGCATAGAGATACCTAAAGAACAGAGTTGTTAATGTTGGAAAAGATATCTAAGAGTGCAACCCATTGATGCAGCGATGGCAAGGCCACCAGTAAAGGTTGTCCCTGATTCAGGGCAGGATGCAGCCACACCTGGGGATGCTGCCACGCCTGGAATCAGTGAGGATCACCAAGCACACGGCTGTGGAAGCTCTGCCGGACCTGAGCAGCCCCCAGGGCACCCGGCCGGCAGAACAAACCAGCAGCACATCCACAGCCAGATGTGACCCACAGCTGTCCACGTCCCTGTAACCCACTGGGCAGAGCTGGGTCACAAACACCTCCAGCAGCCCAGGGAAGGTCCCCATGCGTGTGACAGGGCCAGCACCAGGCGTGTCCCCGCTGGCAGTGACAGCCCGGCTGCCTTCGCCGCCCGTTCCCACGCACGGCTCCGCTCCTCGCTTGCCGGCAGCCCCGACACGAATAATTCCCATCCACAACTCCTCCATCACACCCACTGCGAGCTCTTCGTGCTGCCGCAATGGGGGAAACCCGGTTCGGGTCACGGCAGAAGGTACAAATCCGCTTATTTTAACACGAGGCTGCCACGCTTCCTTCTCCACGCTCTCCGAGACGGGGACAAGCGTCTCCCCGCAGAAAGCCCGAGGGCTGCCCCCGCCTGGGGAAGGGAGATGCAAACGCCATCCCCCGGGTCCCCCTGGCACGGCAGAGCCTCCCTGGCCCTCTGGGCACCGTGTGGGCCCCAGTGCCCTCATCAGCAGGCACAGGAGCTGCCCCCAGTGCGGTGCCCCCTCCTCACCCGGTGAGCGCCGAGCTCCCGCACAAAGGAGCTCAGAGAGCGGACCCTCCCCTCCGCCCTCCACCCCTTCCTTCACCTTCCCTCGCCTCCAGCCCTCCGAACAGACCTCGGCCTTTCATTAAGGGTGGAAAAAAACCCCCCAGAATAACCCACCCTACAGCAACCCCATGTTTTTCCCTACAGGGCAGCTGAAACAGCTCCTGTATTAATGAGGAGAAAACCAAATTTAGAAGAGGCGCAGCATCCAAATATAGGCTCCAGCACACCTCGCTCTTGAAAAGGGTCTCACTGTTTCCCTCTGGCCCCGAGAGGAGCCAGGGGCTGAGCTGACAGCGCCGGGGGGGCTGTGCCTGCCCCGCAGCTCAGCAGCATCCTGCATCCCACCGCAGCATCCCCACGGGAATGCAGCATCCCGGGCACCGGAGCCCCATCCCGGCATCCCGCCGCCGCCCGGCCCAGCACAGAGGCGGTATTTTGGCAGATGCCAATAATCCTGCTCCCCAGGGAGGATCCCTGGGACTGGCCTGTTATTCCAGGCTGAAAGTAGTAAACAACCTCCCAGGGGCTGGAGACAGAGGTAAACCCCAAAGATGCCGTGTCCCTGCTGGAGCAAGGGCTATTACAGGACAAAAACAACATGGAGCTTCTCAGGCTGTGCTAAAAAAAATGTAAGGCAAAAGTTAAGAATGCTGCTCCTATAAGAGGAAAAAAAAAAAGAATTAAATCAAAGTCATATGTTTCTCCAGAGGATTTTATGAGTTTGTTTACGACAAACTGTGTTCACAAATGCTCTGAAATTCAGAAAATAATCTTATTTATTTTCTATCCAGGTAGATTCTATAAAGATCTTTCTCCTCCTTTTACAAACATCTGCTTTTTCTGCCAAGACAGAAAACAAGGTGGGGAGGGAAACAGCAATGCACTCAAATCAGCCACGGGTTTTTCTACACATATAGAAACATGCTAGCAAAACCAAGGCTTGGTATTTAGCTTGATAACATACAGATGAAGGAAGAACATTCCCAATAAATCTGCCCCACAGGGGAGGATTTTAAAATTTGTTAAAAATGCCATTTGACCACATTCTGTTGCTATATTCGAGTGATGTCACGCTTGTTGCAAGACAGAAAATGTGCCGCTCCGAGTCACATCCAAGGCAGCTCTAAGCAGGATGGGGGGATTAGTTTGGCCTCTTTCAAGAGAATAAATTATTGCTGAAGATGTTTACACAATGCAGCTCCATGAGCTGAAAGGTTGCTTTCAGAAGAGGCCCAGGCCCTGCCGGAGGAATGCGAGCACAGCCCAAGGCAGGCCGAGGCTCAGCAGCTCCATTTCAGCCTCTGTCTTTCCCTTCAGGTGACTATTTTTGGGAGGCACAGAGTTGTGTGTGTTGGGGCTGGAACCAGCCAGCTCTGAAAACATTTGGAGTATTTTAGACACGACAGTCTCGGCATCGTGTTCTAAAAGCAACCTGCATTGTAGGAAATGCTGAAAGCAAAAAAAGGGAAAAGTGCACCAGCAGTAAATAAGAATTGAAGCAAACCTAAAAATCAGATCACAGTGAGTTGTCCTTCTTGCTATCACTGCACAACTACAGTAATCCAAAAACTCACTGTTTTACAGACACAGAGCATCATAAAGGAGCATAAATTCGGCCTCAATTCATTCCTCTACAACACAGCATTCCCTAATTTTTACACAGCTGTATGCAGACATCCCTACCATCACTGCCTACATATCACACATCAAGAAACACTAAATTAAACACAAATTTAAATGAAACATCATTGACATTTTGTTTCCATCTTCTCATAACAGAGAATAACCAGACTGAACCCTTTGACAACACTCAAAAATTGTGTATTGAAAAAAAAAGAGAGGGGGTGGTGCAGGGAGGGAGAAAACGCTGTCAGATGTGTGCCCAGCTCCTCACTGCTGGATCTTTTGTCCAAATACACAGTAGAAAATAAAGAGACATGGGGATTGTCAGGGTGCTGAGATTCAAAACAGAAGGGCTTAGGAGGAGGGACAAAAGACCTGCTGTAAAAGCATCTGCAAAGTAAGCAGGAACTACAATCCACCCAGTACCCACTTTCATGTCTTGCCATTAAATTCCTGATGTAGTGATGACAAGAAAACTCTGGACTGACTCGAAGACTATGAAGAACCTACATTAAATCTCATGGTTTTACTCGTGCTTACACTTAGGAAGTAACTTCAGGATCTTGACCAACAAAGCCCAAGGGCCCAGGCTGCTGCACTGAGCACAGTGGATGCCCCAAACCCCCAGAGCAGGGAATCTGAGCCTGGAATGCAGAGCTGCAGTGAAAAGCAGTCTCAATAACATAACAGCAGCTAGCTTACTGTCAGTAGGCTTAGTAGAGTTTGCACTTCCTCTGTGTTGAGGGGGCTTTGTGTGTGCTTGATTTGATTTTTAAGGAGGACAGAGCCACCAGGAAGGCTGAAACTATTCCACAGACACTACACAGCAACAGCTGCACTGGGAAAGAAAAACAGATGTCAGCACACCGTGTTTCTATACCTAGTAATAAAATATTTATGGATCTTTCTCCTTTCTTCCCTCTCCCAGTTTCCTCTGCTCTGCTGGACATACATTCTCTGAAAACTCACTTTCAGCTGCATAAGCCTGACTTTTGCTCCACTTGGCAGCGTTCTGTTTATGGCTGGATTCAACGACCCCAAAGCTCTCTGCCAACCTAAATGACTCCATGGCTCAGGTAACTCCTGTTTCCCAGAGCCAGGCTCCTGAGACCCCACAGCACGCTCTGTGTGAGCCATCACCTTCCATTCCCAAAGGGCAGAGCCGCTGGAGCCACTGTCCCAACAGGTTCCTCCACAAGGAACCTTGGAAAAGCAGGATGACAATTCCTGGGGACCAGGCAAGGTTGGACATGCAGAGTCACTCGGGAGGAGTGACACTGTAGCAAGTAACAAAACACCTGCAAAGCAATGTTTCCTGCATCCACCTGCTTGCCAGCAACACTCAGCACCTGGCTTGGAGGTGTAACCTTTCATTATGCACCCTACACCAAACAGTGCAGCTCCCTCCCTCATCCCCACACCTCCTTCTTCCCCTTTTAAAGGGAGAGAAAGTCTCCCTTTGCAAGAGGAAAACTTCTTTAAAAAAACTTAAAAAATAAAACCATCATTTAGGCAAGAGAATATTCAGAGTTTATGGCTTAGATTTGCATGCCTGCAGGCAAATCAGAGGCAAGACATCTCTGATCAGCTCCGCAGTTCTTATCTCCTGTAGACAAAGCAACACCTCCATCAAGCATATGGATCATCAACGTGCCTCTTGGAAGGGACAGGGGAGATTAGGTATCACCAGTTACACAAGCTGCACTTTACAAATCCCGTGTCAATTAAAAGATGCTGTGTATTCTGAAACTCCCACACTCTCCATGCCTACACATCTTCTGTAGGCTGTATTGGCAGTGAAAGTAGTGGCATTTGGCCCAATAACTGAGAGGATGCTAAAGCTTAATTCAATCCTCTTCCCTGCACTCTGGGTGCAAACAAAACTAACAAACAGAACATGTCAAAGCTGGCCAAAAAGTTTTTCCAAGTACTACATCATTCATGCACAACAAATGCTCCATCCAGCATTTTCTGTCACATTACAGGAAGCTGCAGGGCTGAGGCCCCCCAGAACACCTCTCCTCATCCTTCCCACTGTTGCATTCTCTCTCTGGGACCCAGAGGGGTGACCTCAGCAAAACCCACCCCAAGAAGGACTGTGAAATGCAGATACTTTGTTGAAATACTTTAAAAAAAAAAATTAAAAATAACTCTAACACTGTAAAAGTGCAGGTTGCTCACATCTCAAATACAGACTGCAACTCTGAGCCCTTCAGCTCAAAAAGGATGGGAAAAGACTGGAAAAGGCACAAAGCAGCATAAGAAAGACCCAGAACTATTCACACGTGCATGAAAACAAAGACTTGTCTTCTGTACTTCAGCCTGAAGAAAAAAACAGAATTAAAAACCAGTTACGTCAGAGTAATTGCAAGTAAAATGCTTAAACCCGCATTTAATTCCTACTAATAACTGGACTGCTCCTCCACATTCCTTCTATTACCCAGAGATACTGTTAATGCACAGAAATTAATTCTGCTTTTGAAGCAAATCAGAGTATTCAGGCTCCAAAATCTTGTGGGTTGACTAAACTGTCCAATATCCTCAAGGTTACACCTCACCTCCTCAGAAATCTCCTCTTCACCCATAAGATTACCTTTTTTTTACTGAAGGATCTCTCAAATCCCATTTTCATGTTCTTTTGCAAAACATTCAGATGTTTAGTTCAATTATGCTTTTTTATCCTGCTACAGTTAAACTAAATGTTCTCATTAGAAAAGAACACATTCAATTATGAAATCTGCAATTTTAATTACAATTTTCTCTCCCCATCTACTCTGAAACAAACCAAACCAGGACTGTTGTTTGTTCATGTCTGAACAATGTTTTTATTTACTGTGGATAAACGGAAGCTTATCTAATACCACTTACATGGAGTCATAAATTGATTTTTGATTAATGTTTAATCAAAAACAAAGAGACCCATATGTGCAAAAAAAAGTAGGAAGCAGAAAGCCCTGTCCACAGGAATTCCTTCTGTGTCAGCTCTCCCAAGCTCTGGGTATCGACATGAGATCCTTCCCCTTCTGCTGCTCTGAGGATGCAGCTCTGTTGACAGAGCACTTTACAATAGCCAGATAGCTTCCTTCAGGAAACACTCATTTAAAACAAGATTATTTATTTTAAATACAAAAGCTCTACAACCGACAACACGGAGTAAACATTTTAAATCTCAAAGGCTCATAAAAATTAAGAGCATTAAGGACAACCTTCCCTGCTCCTGGCAGGCAGCCAGCTGCCAAAGCAAAGCGCAGGTACCCTCAGGTCCCTCCCTGCCCAGCACTGTCAGCTGGCAGGGCCACAGGTGAAAACAGCACTAAAACCCCATGTTTCACTGAGGATGAAATCACAGTTCTCATGAAAACTGAATATTCAAGTCTTCATTGGAACACACGAGACTTCTCCATCAGGGGATCAAAGTCCAGGGGAGCACCAGCACTTAGAACCAGGCAGAGCTTGAGATCAATAAAATAAAAAAAAAAAAAAAAGGATGAACATTTCTAGCTGTAATCAAAATAATAAAAGAGGTTATCTAACCTCAGAAGGAGTCTCTCTATCAAAGCAGAAGCACATGTTCCAGTTAGGTGGTGTAAATGCCTTGACAGGCCTTGGGAGGAATGGAGTGGGGGGAGTGATGCCAAAGCAATCCCAGGATATTTGGGGAGATCACAAACATCAGGAAGGCAGTAAGTCTTTAAGAAGCCAGAGGTGAAGTGGCTGCTTCCTCCTCTGAATGGAGCCCGAGCAACACCTGAGTTAATCCCCAGGATCTTTTCTTTCTTTCTCAGTGTCTCTCTCTTGCATTCATGGTAAGAGCCCAGAAAAGCAAACAGTGCTGCTCTAAAGCATTTGGTCCCCAAACCTCTTTTTGACAAATGTAAATACACACTAATTTTTTTCAACAATTAAGAACTCCCAAAGGAAGATGGAACATTAAAAAAAGTGACAAGAACAATCTTAATTATAGCTCTGTTAACACATTATGATAATAAGTACTTGTTCTTTATCAGACATTTTTTAAAAATTATTATTGTTCTGAACTATACAAAGGCTGGTCTAAAGAACAAGGATCTTTGTCTCTTGCTGCCAGAAGAAACAGCATTTCCTGAGGCCTGTTTCTGCCTTCAACTAACAGTTTTGATTTGGGCTTTAGAAAAATAACTGCATGTCCTCAGCTGGAGGGGAAAAAAGTTCCCTTCTTCCCCCTCTCCCAGATGCTCACAGGAGAACAACATCACCAGTGGTAATAACACTGTGTTTCATCAGCCTTCAGGAAAAACAAAACCAAACCTCTGCTGTCCTGGCTCAGGTAAACAACAGGAGTTCATTACAGAGTTAATATTGGGTTTGTTCATATTCCTGTTCCCCCTCTGCACCTCCCCTGGAGCCCCCGGACTAGAATTACAGCCCAACAATGGCCCAATTGTCACCCCCGGCAGCAACTTCCAGCCCAACAATGGATCTTCCCCTTTTCTCTCCACCCAGAGGAAAATTAATAAGGAAAAAATTCTCTGATTACAGGGTAAAGAAAAACATTTTTAAGGGGGAAGACAGAGAGACCTATGTATATACCATGAAGTTCTGAGCTTCCTTTGTACAGAAGAATGTGCATTCCCTTTCCCAGGCTGCTTTGTATCCCACAGACCCTCCTATGCAGGGGAAGAGATGGGGAGGAAGGTTATGTGCTCTGGCATGAATGGCATTTCCTAAGAAGGTCACTTTAACCACCACTTTAAAGGGTCCCTCCTTTAAGAAGTCTCACCTATTCCTACAAACGTGAAGGGGAGAGCTGTGAGCCCCCTTTATTTCAGTGATAACCCAAAAGTGCATGTGCCTGCTCTCCCAAACAGAGCTCACAGGAATTCACACTCAGAGGGGAGAAGCAGGCTGGATTTACAAAGCAAACATTGGTTTTTTGTGGGGAAAGAGTATTTACACATAGGAACAAATATGTTTTATTTCCCACTTTCCAGATGAAAAAATACACGTTACTGCACTGCAAATATTTTGGTAACGTGTGCCAAAAGCCAAAAACAAAGAGAGAAGCCCTTCCTTTGGAGAGGGAAAAGAATCCCCATCTACTACAGCCATGGCTGCACGAAGTCCAGCATTAGGCTCATGATTTGCTCCTGCCTGCTAAGGAGCCTAACATTTATTTCGGCAACAAAGCGATAACAAAGACTCAAAGCTGCTTTCTAAAAAAGTTCCCAAGTATTTAAAGAATTTGTTTGTGCTCTGCCAAATATCCCTCTGTTTCTCACAGGGCTCTACCCCTGCAACCAGGGCAACATCTGTTGGTTTGGGGTGACAAGAGAAGAAGCAGGGCATTTTGTGATTCTGCACTGCAGAGGCTGCTCAACATGGCATTCACATTGATATCAATTTCAGCTTCTGCCTGCACAGTATTTAACTCATGCAACAGCTAGTTAAAAGCTCTGCCCAAGTGCCTTTAAGTATTTGAGATTTATCTCCATTAATCAAGGTTTATTCTCCTTTAGTTTTAAGTACTTTACTAAATCACTGCTCTCCATAGCTCTGACATCTGACTTCTCCTCACTGAAACTGGTAAAAAAGGTTCTATCACTTGGCTACTGCAATAGGGATTGCTTTAAAAAGCAGAGTTCCTATTGGTTTCAACAAGAAAAATCTTGTTGATTTTTGGTAAGAATATACCCCCAGAAGAACCCAGCACCAGAGGCGGGTCAGCAGAGTTCCCACGTTAGCTGAAGTCCCAGTCCAAGGCCACGGGTGAGAACCTGACTAAATTCAAGGTTTGAGTTTTAACACAAACTTGCAGCTCACCAGGACCATGCCCACCTCCAGCTAAGGGAACGTCCAGGACCCACCTGTGGATCAGGCCAGAATTCCTCACTCTTGCTCAGCAGGAGCCGGGCCCTGGCAGTGTGCAGCTCTTGGGCAGCACTGCTCAAATCCTGTTTAGGATGGTCCCTGTTCCACCATCCCAGAGCCCTTTACCCACTCTCTCCAAGCAATTTCTCCAGTAATACATAGGTCCTGAAGCTGTGATTTAGCTCCTAAATTTGGGGAAATGTTAAAAATGCAAAAGCCATGCTATTCCAACAACCAGCAAGTATCTCTGTAGGAGACAGGAATTCTATTGCCTTTGAAAAAACTCTGCATTCACCACAAAAGCATTTTAACAGGCAGAGATGATTTTTTTTATATATAGAATTAACACTGACACCATTACTTACTGTTTTTAAGGAGGATTACTAACATCTCTTTGCTCCATTTCCTTTTTGGTTTATGCTTAAGGACAAATATTTTGTTTATAGTGAACTGAGCACACATCCAGCTGATCTCTCTGAGTACTTCCTGCAAATTCACTTGGCAAAAATCTCTGCACTGCCAAAGGCTGCCCCACAGTCCCTCAGATAGCCATGGTATGGCTGTGGAGTTGGACTGGAAAATGAGACACACCAGCTATTCTTCTTTCTCCATGAAGGCATTTATGAGGTGAGGCTGTCATGCAGAAGTCCAGCATCTACAACAGCTCATAAATAATGCACCGTTTGACACTTCCATCACAGACACAGCTAAAAGGAGGAACAAAAATGTACCACCCGTGGTTTGTTTATGTAGGTAAATTTAAAATTAACTTCAAACTCCATTTCATTTTATGGTTGTGAATAATCCTCACCTCTGCCTGTCCTTTCCACAGTTGTGATTACAAAGGAACATATGAGAAAACTGCATTCCTACAGCTTTCTAGAGCTCAACCCTCCCTGCCAGCTTCTCCAACCTGCCAGGGAAGGAACACACAGGTGAAGTGAAATGCTGCCACTACACAGTGTTCCTCAAAATAAGAATATTTGTCCACAAGAAAGTGAGCTTGCTTATATTTCAGCCCTCTACCTTCTAGTATAGATTGGAACCAATGTCCAAGCAGAAATGTACAAAAAACAGACAAAATTCAATTGCTATGACGGTTAACAATGGTATCTTTCCCGAAATTCCATTTTCTTTGATAGCTGATGACATTTGAAGACCATGTAGTGCATCTCTCAAACAGTATCTGCGATTCTACAGCCAAGCAGAACACATGGATTCCTCCCGTAGATCCTTATAAATACAGTTTAAAAAAGAAAATCAAAGCAAAATCATTGCCCAAGATCCCCAGAGATGCCAGAGCTTCCCCAATGCTCTACAGCCATCCCACAAAATCTATAATAATAATAATAATAATAATAATATTCTGGAAGGTGGTATGGGAGGGTTGCTTTTAAAACTGCTGAAAATAGCATGTTGTGATTGCATCTTGCAGCCACTGTGAGCTCAGAGTGAAGACATATCCAGCTCCTCCTGCCTGTCCTGGTGCCCCTGTAGTGCCCGAGTTCCCCCAGCACCTCAGAGCAGCCAGAGAGCTGCTCAGCCCCAAAGGCCATGGCAGGGGGGACAATTTCCACCAGAGCTCAGTGGTGCCAGCCCAGGCTGGGACACAGGTACCGTGCTACATAAACAAAACCCTCAGGGAGGGGCTACAGCAGGCAAAAAGGAGAGGGAGCAAAGATAATGAATAAAAACACTCAGCACAGGAACACCTTTGGCTCACACACCCCACAATCTGGCTTTGCTCTCCTATCAGAGAGCCACCTTGGTTTCCAGGCCAGGGCATGACCAGCTCCATTCCTCGCTCCCATCTTTCCTGTACACCCCCAAGAACAGCAGCACCAAGGAAGAAGTGACCAGGAAACCCAGCCCATCCCCAGGTCCCTGCTCCTGAGTGTCCTCCCTGGCTCACATGTAGCCACACTTAACAATTTTTAGCAGTCTGCTGGGGCAGCTATGATCCCTCACTTCAGTTCATTTAAGGACCTTAATTGTTTGTTTTGGCTCCAACCAGCAACCGTGTTTATGAAAAACAGGTTAAGCTTTTGGCACCAAATTGTTTTCAAAAACCCTCAGCCTTTGAAATAGTGCCTTCTTTAAAAAAATGTTTTTCTACCTTGAGAAGCTGCATTTCTCTCCAGAGAGACATTTCACCTCCACTGCTCACTCCACTGGTGTTACCTTTTTGTGTTCCCATTAATAACTCATTTTCCTCAACAGTTCACAACTTGATCTAAAAGATTCTGTCTAAACTAAGGTGTAATGTGTGACATTTCAGAGAAATCTGAAGTTATTATTTCCAAATAAAAAACCAACCACTCCTGCACCATGTGACCACTCATGAATTTCAAATGTTTGTGGTAGATTTACATAAATGAGGTGGACTTGTACACTGTGAGTACTCTGCATGGAAGCCAGATTGTACAATTTATCCCTTTAATTCAAGGAACTCTCCTGATGCCCCATCCTCTGTACTAAAAACTGTGCAACAGGACAGTTCTGCAAGACAAGAAGCTCTCCAATCCAAAACTGCCCACAAGATTATACACTCCCATTTGAGTTTATAAAAGCATATTTTACTCCACACTCAATAGGCTCCAATGCCAAAAAATATCCAGAACTCACATCCCAGAGTGAGAATCCATCATTCCAGGGCAGATCATGCTGATGAAGGCCCATGTATAAATGCATTAGGAAATCCTGAGTACAGATCACTTGCTTGTTTAGTTCATTAAAAAGCTGCTTCCCTAAACTTTTATTCTAGTTAAATGGCTTTCTACAGTATTTTGTTAGTCTCAGTACCTTGAAGATGCATTTGGATGTGGAAGAACGGTATCAGCTGTGACTGTTTTTTCCTGAAGGTGCAGTCAGAAATGAAATGGTAAAAGTCTAAACAGTGCAAGATTACCAAAAGCTTGTATTAAAACAAGAAACACCTATTTTTCCACCAAAAAGGGTGGTGAAAACAGAGTATCAACACTGAGCTTCATTGAGCCTTGCTAAGACCGTAAATGGCCTGATGTCATTTCTTGTCCATTTGAAACGGCTTTGGTCTCCAGCTCGATCATATCCAGGAAAAAATTTCCAATAGACTAATGCCAATACAGCCACCCTCTTTTGGGTTATAATTGGTACATGTTATAAAGTTTAAAAGCCACAAAATGTTCCAAAACAGCCTGGAGTCACTAGGACGATGCTCTCTTGGGACAAAATCACTCCAATATTCTTCAGTCTACTTCCTAGAGAAACAAACTGAATTAAAGCAGCCACCATCCCTCTACAGGCAAGAATCCCAAAGTGCAACACCAGAATCCTGCTCGCTGCTCTTTCCAGCTGTCTGGAATCCAAGGGGGCTGAGCCATCCTGCAGCACTCAGGTAAGGCACAGAGCTTGGGCTGGGCAGCTCCATGGGGACATCTCCAGGGACGTCACTTCAGCCACCAACAACAGAGAAGTGGCAAAGAGGAAGGAGAGAACAAAGAGCACAAACAGATCCAAGCTCTCTGGGTAACTCTGTCTATCAATTTAAATTTAGTATCAGCTTACTCAAAGTGAGTCCAACCTCAGAATGCAGCTCTGGTCAAATAACTGACACATAAAATTAAAGTTCATGCACTAGAAGGCTCTGATGGAAGCTGTATGATTTCAACTCCTCCAGCAGTGCCAGCCAACATTTTCTAACCAACCGCCTACAGTTCGACCCCCAGCTCCTTTATTCAGCCTCTTAAATGCCAGTCTGGGTTTTAAGAGGAGAAAAATCTCACCACTACCTCAGTTCTTCTATCAAAGCCTCCTGCTGGCAAAGAAAGGGCTGCTCAAAGGGAAGTGGAGAGGGGAGAATGTCCAAGCCATCTGACAAAACTGGAGTCATCTCCACCACCAGCTGGGCTAGCACCACATCCCCCAGCCCTGGTGCCACAGTGGGAAATCTTCACAAAGCACCACACTGAACTACTAGAAGAGAACCAGGCTGTCAAGTAACTCAGCACAAGTCAAACACATCAGCAATAGCTCAGAAATTCCTGACATGGGACCCAAAAGGCCAATGAGAACTTCATGCAGACTCAGAGCACTGCTGTGCACTGCCCAATTCACACAGCTCACAAATCCCCCCCCAGGGACATAAAATTGTATTAAAGGACCTCAGCAGTTTGGTACAAGTTCAGCATGTTACCATTCCACCAGGTTTACTTCAGAGATAAGCCATTTCCCATGTCAGGTTATTATTTCTATTCCCATAAACAATCCCAACTGTGCCCTGTTTGCAAGTGCAGAAGGAACAAGGATACACCTACACTTACTGATTGTGCTTGGGCCACACAGGCTGCTGCATTTTTATATCACACTTTACCAAATAACCTATTCTGTGGCCATCTTGCTGGCAAACTCAGCCCCACAAACATATTCGGTTTTTGTTACAATGCAAAATTTACCATTTTAATGCATCAGGAAATAACGTGAGTGCCAGCTGCAGGTAGGAAAAGGATCCTTATGTCTAGTCATCAGTTTTCAACTGAGCTATGTGAGGCTTTTCCAGAATTAAACAGGCTATTAATGGAAGCACTTAAGTTTTACTGGGTTTGCTTTCAACTAACAAATGCTCCTCTAGGAAACCACGTATGATAGATGTCCTATAAATTGAGATTGAAAAAAAGAATTAGTTTCTGGTTTTCAACAATGGCTTATAACAAGTAGCTGTCCAATACAGAAAGCTGTAACTTTGCTGTTTAAAGGGGACAAGGATCTGCTTGGGCTTCACCTCCCCTGTCACAGGAGCCCTGAAGCACCAACCCAAGTTTGCCATGTGCACAGGAAACCTGCACAGTGCTGATGGTTCCTCTGGGAGCATCTTCCTCTGCTGATCCCAAGCGAAACTCTTCAATGCCCTTGGCTCATTCCATTTTCATGGAATCCACACTCTGTATCTCTGTGCACATACAAGAGTCCAACACCAATAGGCATCCATCAGCTGGAATATTTTAGTCTCTTTTGCTGCTTTGGAACACATTGATAGCTGTAAAATATGGGAAGCATCTTCCTAAGCTCAGCAGCAATGCTGCTAAACCACTCAAGATGAACTTAAACGCCTCATGTTATTTTAATTATTTTTCTGAAACATCTTATTTTTATGTCAGTGCTTGTCATTACAGCAGGATTCTTTACCAGAAAAGAATAAAACTGTGAGAAGGACTGAAATCTTAAATCTTTTCTCCTGTTGGCCTAATGGTACAGTTCTCCATACACCTGGCAATGAAGAAAATAAATTCAGAGATGCCTTTTGATTTATAGCTCCAGTGTGGTTTCTCAATAATACAGCTATCTTAGACTGCTGCATGCATTTAAAAAGTATTCCAGCTCCTTCAGAGATGAATTACAGTAGCTACATCTTTAACTGAAGCTCACATAAATTTCTTTTTTTTTTTCCCTCCAAGAAAACAATTACAAAACATTAAATCACTTTTATAACGCACTGTGAAAACAAAAACCTCTAATTTGGGTTGTGATCTGAATGGTTTGTACAGGACACTCAGGCTGCTCCTCTGCTTCACTCCCTGCCTGCAGCAGCTCCAACTCAGGAGGAACCACCTGCTTTAATGTGACCATTTCTCAGTTTATCAACACAACACACCTCCTCTTATCTTCTCATGCCCCACAGAAGGGACCCCAAACACATTTAACACCACCTTCCCCAAGCCTTGTGCTTGGCTCTCATTCCAGCAGGACTTTCAGGAATCCCAAATCGAGTCACATGGCTGTGCTTGAAGTTGATCAAACATCTCTTGTCATGGGAAATCCAGTGTAGACTGCAATAGGAAAGAAATTCCAGCACCTGGACCAGAGAAGCTAAAACCATCAGAGCCCCCTGACACTACTTCTCCTCATCCCAAATGCAGATGAAGTCTAACACAACTTAGAGCCTTTCTTCCTCCTTCCATCCTCCTCCTCACCATTATGCTTCTGAAGAAAAACATTAAAAAAATAAAAGAAGGAAGTACTACAAATTATAATATAGAGGACTTTGTCTATCCTGTAAAACTACATTTTTGTTCTAGATGTGTTTGCTCAGATCTTTCTTTCCTGGCATCAACAATGACCTCATAGAGTAAAATCATTTATTTCTTTTAAATCTGCCTCAAACTGTAGATACAGCCATTGTTTTGAATATCAGAAAGGGTGCCTCAGCTCTCTGGTTTGAAAAACTATTAAATTTCTCTCAGAAATAATAAACAGCTCTTACAGCCTCCAACAGCTTGAACCACCAAGATGCTCAACACAGCCTCTGCTGAGTGGATAGGAGAGACAGAAACAATGTGAGCAATTTAGAGCTTATCTGTGGGATTTGCTAATATAAAATCAGACTTAAATGTGTAACACAAAAGAAATATGGAAATAAGAATAGTGTACAATACACATCAAAAGTGGCAAACACGTGTACCATGCCCAGCACACACAAGAAAAGACAAGAAACCCCAAAGAAAATTGCTTTGCCTGCTTGTCGTGTGCTCCATGGAAGAGCTCCCACCCAGCTCTACAGTCCTGGGAAACTCTGGAATCTCATGAACTGCAGGAGTGATGGATTGTGTTTTATGTGCACTTAACTCTGAAATAATGAACTTCAGCAGGTTTGCTCCCCGGTGCCGGGGAAGGGACAAGGGGGCTGCTGCTGCTGCCAGGCGTGTGACATCAGCCCTGCGGATTGGCTGCCAGTGACATCATTTTATTATTCAGCCTCATGTTTGCGTTTCAGCTTCCCCCTTTCAGGGACCTCCGGACCTCCCACAGCTCCTGGGAGCCGAGGGGAGCGCGGCCGAGCCGCCGTCCCCACCTCGGAGCCCGGGACAGCCCGAGGAGAACAGGGCTGGAGAACAGGCCCCTCCGGTGGTTCTGGAGCTGGGAAATGCGATGGTGCTGGGAGGCCAACCGGGGTCATGCGCTTACAGCAAGAGGTAAAGCAAAATCCTTAAGAAATTTGTTGCAGAAAAAGACCTGGAGACCGGCAAATGGAAACCACATGCAACGCAACAGCAGAGTTAACAACACCCATCACACAGGGGGAATTGTACACGGATACAACAGCGTGTATGGAAACAGTGCAAAGACTGCTCATCCACAGTATCCATTCTTTTGCTAGCACCCATAAGGGATCCCCCACCAAGCAGTATCAGCCCTGTTTGCCCCTCCACAACACGAGGCTGCCTTTGTTCCAAGCTCACATCCTGCTTCCCCTTACGCGCTCGCCCCTTCTGAACTCGGACGTCTGTAACCTGATACACAAGAATGTTAATTTCTCAAGTGATTTTTGTCAAAGCACAGAATGGAAGTAACTTGATATTTTCCCCATCTTGAAAAATATTATTTTATAGCACATACAAGAGTAGGAAAATATATCTGGTCTACAACAATGCTTTGGGAAAACAAACTGAAGAAAGGGCTGCTCTGCCTCTGGGTACCTACTAGGCAGTATGTTTTCTGTTCAGCACACACCAGGATGTGTGTGTGGATATCCAAACGCATATATCTGTGAATTATTCATGTGCACACAAACACAGATCAATCAGGCAAAAGATCAGTTTCCAGCAAGTACAAAAACACCTAAGTTAATGCTAAGCTTGAGTGACTGCTCTCAGGCACGGTGTACTGCACCCGCCTGCTCATGGATCCAAAAGCACCTGCAGAGCCTGCATCTGAAAAACATGTTATGAGCAATTTACGCAAAATCAATTAAACAAACACAATCATGCTCTCCAAACGAGCTCATCTACAAAATGCATTTTCTGCTCACTCCCAGCAGCGTGCATTTGAAGTGTGTATCCCACAACCCACACCATGGAAAGAACACAACCCTGAAGGACAGCCATCCTACAAAGCCTGAGCCTCTGACCCATTCCCAGGGATATGGACAGGCACCTTGCCATGCAGGAGTGGAGCTCAGGCAGGCTGCACTGCTCTCCCAACACAGCCCACCAAGAAAAGCTCCTTGTGCATGACAGGCACTACCACAAACCGCTGTAAAAATTCAAGTCAACGTAACTCCAAGTTCTACCTTAATTCACATACAGCATCACTACCCTACATCAATTTCACACTTTATGGTGCCACTATTTCTCCTATATTAAGAGAACATCAGTATTTCAGGACATTAAATCAATGTGTTTGGTATTATTTTAAAAAATCTCCCAAACTCCTGAACTACTTTTAAGATTGTATCTTAATTTAAATTTAATATATATTGCTTCCTTGTGGTGGTGCATCCCCCATCCCCCCCCACAGCAACCTTAAAACACTCATTCATGACATTCCCAACTTGGCATGTTTTACCAGGACAATAATTCAGCCCTCTTTAGACCCAAGGAAACTGAATGCTTTTATGTGCAAATGAAATAAAAATGCTATAAAACACTTCTGACTTCAACTCCCAGACAGCAACAAGATGAGGGGAAACCACTGGTGAAATTAAGGAAATACAGAGTGAGATTTTCTTTTGTTTACCATGTGTGGTTTGGAATATGGGATTTCACAAGGGTATTTTCCACTGACCATGATGTCAGTGATCAAAGTTTTCTTCCTGCCATGTGAGAAAAGACTTGAAAGTGCAGAATTTTGTCTCCTCAACACATGTGGAGCTGGGTTAACAGGGTGAAGTCCCCATGGATCAGGGACAACACAGGTAGAGCAGCAACACAGCCTGGAGAGCTGCTGGAAGTCAGATCTGCTCTCTGCTACCATCACAAGGGAGCAGGTCATGCTTGGAGCACCACATTGAGCCCTCTGGCTCAGAAAGCTTTCCCTGACTTCAGCAAAACAGGCTGCAGTAAGCAGGACATGTAACAACCTCTTCATTTATCACACACTTTCTAGAATGCTCTAAAACTCCCAAGCAATCCGTTTTGCACAGAGCAGGGCATTCTCATCACTCACAGGAACACTCATTCTTCCTCCACACAACTCAGCAAGAGCACCCAACACTGCACCTGAGCATAGCTTGGAGCAGGGATGGCTTTGTGGAACCGTCCTAGTTTCCAGGGAAATGGCACTTCTTTAGTTCCTTTGGCAAAAGGAAAATGTTTACTGGCTGGTCTGACCCAGCTTTCTCAAAGAATTATGAAGTTGAGTTCTGCTCACCCTGATTTTGGCTATGAGACTGTGAAAGTATCCAGACTCTTCCCCCTAACCACCACAGACCTCAATGAGCCTTCCTAACATTCCTTCAACCAACCAAGCAGAAGTTTCAGCCCAAAAATGTCCCAAGAGGAGGACTGGAAGAGTCACCACTGCAAGAGGATCCTTCCATCACGAGCCAGTGGCAAGAACATGCAAGACAAGGCATCATGAGACAGTTTCTATAGATGAATCAAAGCCAGCAAGCATGGAAGTTCCCAAATCCAGTGAAATATCTCCCCAAACATAAAAAGAAAGCAAGCTCCCAGTTCATGAAATAAGACTGATGAGCAGCATCAGTCTCAGGTGAATTTCTTTTAAAAGCATGTTATAGCAACCACTGGTTACCTAAAACAGAGTTTCTCCAGCTCAATTTAAGCAAACATGGGACAACCCAGCCTTTAAGAAAATGGCCCTGAAATTTATTTTGCACAGTACTGGCACAAAGTGCAAGGTATTACACCTGCTGGACACTTATTCATTTATTTTAGTATTTTCTAGTTTAGTTCTCCTTTGCAAATGTGGAAAGGCTTGCATGTATTAGCAAGAAACTACACTTGCAATGCCTTCGATGTCACCTGCAGAGAGGGCTCAAGCTGAGAAAAATGGGTTCAAGTGATGCCATTTATTTTGAGCCTCTCCATCAAGATCAGCTTCTGGATCCTCCCTAGCTTCTTCCTTCTCTCACTACGCCTACACTTCCAGGGAAAACTAAGGAAAATCTAACACCTCCAAATGCTGCCACATATAAAAAACATACTAGACAAAACGTGAAGGACACGAACCAAATCCCCAGAAGGCGCTTGTGGGTATCTTTTATTTATAACACTGAATGAAATTCTGTAGAATTGGAGGTGGGGGGAGGCTGTTTTCACAGCAGGACTTTCCCTGCAGCACAGACTGCAGGCATGGGCACACTCTGCTGCTCAGAAAGAATTTGGAACAACTGGACAGGAAGAACAAAAGCATGAAATACTAAGCTCCAAACAAGAAGAGAGGTAAACTCAGCTTCCCCCACCCACCTTCCACAAAAACATCAAATATTTCCTTTCATAAATAATTGCAATAGGATGCCGTAGACTTTTCCAAGCAGACAATAGCTGGA
This sequence comes from Melozone crissalis, assembly GCF_028551555.1. NCBI lineage: Eukaryota > Metazoa > Chordata > Aves > Passeriformes > Passerellidae > Melozone > Melozone crissalis. The sequence goes on along the minus strand of NW_026535792.1, from coordinate 3,742,861 downwards.
TTGTGTAATGTTTTGCCCCAGGCAGGGCCCGGGGGGAGGGGGACACAAAGGCCGGCTTTCAGGGCTTGGGGCCTCTCGCTCCTGCTCCGGCAGCCTTGCTCCCTTCCTACTCCCTGCCTACTCCTTCCCTTGCCTCGCTCCCTTCCTACTCCCTGCCTACTCCTTCCCTTGCCTCGCTCCCTTCCTACTCCCTGCCTACTCCTTCCCTTGCCTCGCTCCCTTCCTGCTCCTTCCCTTCCCTGCTGGCCCTCGCTGAGCCCGGCCACCGGGGCCTGCTGCTGCACACACACAGCAACAGGCAGCAAAAGCAAACAAACACAACTTATGGAGCCCCTCTGGGCCTGCCACAGACCTCAGATGGAGCAGCACCTCTTTTTTCCCCAGGAGGAGACACTGGGGAGTGATTCGGGCTGCCAGTGGGCTGCACCCACTGCTCATGTTGCTCCCCTGGCCCCTCGAGTGCCACCAAAGGAGCCCAGCCTCTCACTGGGTCTCAGGTCTGAGGGCAGAGCTGAGCTGGGAATATTAAAAAGAAAACAATCAAAGACCTGTCCTGCCTCTTATAAGGTGTTTTGAAAGAGTCGCCCATTCCAACTGGGAAAGGTGACTGCTGTAATTCCCAGACTGATTCACCTTCCTCCCTCACGTTCAGAGCTGGAAAAGCACCTGCCCTGGCAACATCAAAGGAGCCCCAGTGCTCCCCAATCCCCAGGCAGACACTGCTCCCCTTTCCTGTGCCAGCCCGGAACCCAAACCACCAACAGCTCTGCCTGTCCCAGGCTCTGTGCAAAACATTTCTTCCAAACAGATGATTGAAGGTGCCTGCCCCACCTTGGAGATAAGCACACTCAAAAAAATTATATATATATATTTTTATCACCTGCAAGAGGAAGTACTCAGTCTGGGAAAAGCCAGAGTAACAGGAGTGCCCAACCCTGCCTGCCCAAAATATGCATTAATTCTCCTCAGCAGAGCAGCCTGTACTTGTAGCACCTCAGCACTGTCATCTCCCCAAAGCCACATGTTTACTGTAATATTGTTTATATATAACCTAGTGTATTATTCTGTGTAAACCAGCTATAATATCATGAAGTCAGCTGTGAGACCAAACAGACTCTTCTTTACAACAGAAACAAGCAGAGGACACTCAGCCAGTTGCAAGAGCAGGGGTAGTTGTGCCAAGTTTGCAATAAATCAGGTTGTTTTGTTTGGGTTTTGAAGTGCAGCAAAAAGACGTCAATAAATGCATCAGCGCTGGTAAAATGATCTGAACCACACTTCAAAACACCCACCACGTCAGGTGCACAGAAAACAAGGGCCAGGTGCTGGCCACAGAAAGTAAACCAAATTTATGACAAATTTATGCAAAACACCTGCTGCAAAACTGGCAGGAAAAAAAGAACCACACAGAATACAGAAGGAAAATGTATAGTCAAAAAACTTTCCAAGGTGCATCTGGAGATGGAGACACTGCCTGTTCTTCCATAGGCTAAGGCATAAAGAGGCCCACAGAAAATGGGGAAAAGCTCATGGAGCAAAATCACCTTATCATCGACCTTACCTGGTCATGCTTTACAAACGTGCTTTGAGACACGAGAGTGCATTTGAACAATGTTCTCCTTTTCCACGAAAGGAGGATTTCTTTAGGTCACATGACAGCCACAGAACACACCTGAACATCTGAAGGGTCCCTCCCTGCCCCAAATCAGAGCTGTGTGACTTCACCTCTGCCTGGCAGGGCAGCCCTGGCTCCTCTGTGCTCTGGAGCCCCTTCAGCCTCTGCCTGTCCCCCTCAGGGCACCAGCACTTCCCAAGTAAAATAACAGAGACTCAACAAACTTCACTAAGGCGTGTAAGAAAGAATAAAATTAATGAAGCACCTTTATTTTTTTTAGTCAGAAGTATTTGCCCCACCTCTCTACACACATGTACCTATTTTTACCTCCAGACTTGTTGCTGATAATTTGCAGAGTGATTTAGGCCACCACCCATCAACTAACATTTCCACAATACATATCTGTAAGAGCTTGGTCTGGGTTACTGTGGTTCTGTGTTTCCCTCTTCTCAGGTAACAGAAGGTTCTGACTAAAGTTAGAACACGTGGAAATGTATTTGAGAGACATGGTAACATCATGTATACACTAGAGAGTGAAAATCCTGAGTATAAATCAAATTAGTCCAAAACTGCTTTAGAAGCTTATTCCACAACCAACCTCTGTCATGACAATCTCCAGCCTGGGCTCAGTAAATCCCTCTGTTCAGACCATGGATGATTTTGGGAGAATGGTCCATCACTGGTACAGCCACACTTTGGTTTACTGAGGGCTTGGGAGATCCAAACCTTGTGTGGATCACCAGAGCCAAGCACCAGAAAACTACATTTACACCTATTCCTACTGCTTTTCTACACTTTGTAAACACTATGTAAAACACATGTTTCACACTTGAAAAACATGGATGAAAAACGTAAGAAGTTTAAGAGAAGCAGTTACTTAGTTAACATTTGTTTCTAATACCAAATTTCACACTTCCCAAAAACTTTTATCCTGAGAGCCAAACTGGAATATTTAGATGTGAGGCACATCTTACAGCACCTCAGTTCAGGACTGGGATTCAGTCCTCTCAATGAAAGGCTAAACCTGTGCCATTCTTGACTAGTGGGAGCCTGGGCTTTACAAGGCACCTTATCGTGAGAACAGGCTCTCTCAAGATTCCCAAACCCCATTTCTAAACCAAAAAGATTCAGATAAGTATCTCAGCATTTGCAATGCTTATCTGCTAGCTGTTCTTCTCCTTTCTGCCTTGATGTTTTGTAGGACTCCACGATGAATGTTTGCCTAAACTCTGAAGAGAATTTAATGGCTATGCAAGTTAAAATTCCTCCACATGTAGAGATAATTTAGAGGGAAATCTCCTGTGTTTTTCTGGAGAATGTAGAAACTACATTTGCCTTCTTTACATGTGCTGCAGTCTTTGCCAACACTGTCAAGAGTCTCCTACATACCCACACGACCAATGTTGGGGTCTCCATGAAGTTTGCCCATCAGTCACATGCACATATTGCCAGAAAAATAAATTATTTCCCTCTGTAAATTCATTTTTTGGTTTGAATTTCAAAAAACTTATTTATTTGTTGGCATAATTTATTTCTGTCATCTTGTAGGATGAGCCATTTACTTAACAAAGCAAGGAGTTTCTCACCATGCTAAATCAAGCACAGCCCCTTATGCAGTGACCTGGGGTACTTCATCTTTCCCTCATTGGTTTTTTTCGCCCCAGTCCATCCCATTTTGCTTCCAACAACAAGACAGAGTATTATCCTAGGTTAGGAACACGTGCTTAGGCTCATCTGAATGTGGAAACCCTGCTTTGCAATGCAAGGTAGTATTCCAGAATTACACAGCAAGGCAGGTACCTTGCTAGTGAAAACACTCTGGGTACAAAAGCAGAAAGGCAGCAGCAGCTCCCACCCAAACTGCAACACGAGCTCTGCTCTGTGCAAGCCTGGCAACCCAAGGATTTCCAACCCAAGGATTTCCAAACCACTTCAGACCCACAAACTCTGTGCCAGCTGGGAGAGGGCAGATCGCATGTTGAAGCTTTGTAACGAAGTGAGAAGGTAAGATACAGCAACTTCTGCAAAACACCTCCTAATGACAGCCCACACAGCCATTACAGAGGCCAAACATATCAGCTTCCCACTCAGCAAAGCTGCCAGAACTCAACTCAAAGCAGAATTTATACAAACGGAACAAACAGTATCATATTCAGCTATCGCTTGTGACTGCCTTCATTTTGAGAGCGAGAAAACCAAAGGATTCTGAGTTACAGAAAGAAGGGGGAAAGGCCTTTCCCATCCTCACAAACAGAACAATCCTTCTGTTACCCTGTTTTGAAACTTCTCAATACTCCAAAGCAGCTCTGCAGCCATAAGGACTTGCAGCATTTCAAGATAGTAGTTTTCTTATCCTAAAAAAAATCCAAGCACATAACCAAAAGCTCTTCACATACACTCTCCTTGCTTTCACACCCCAAATGCCATAAACATCATTAGCATCTTATTGCCTGTTTTCCTCTTATTCCCCCTTATTTGTTAGATCAGAAGACTTTAGTGTGAGAATATTAAAACACAGAGGAACATCAGTATCACACAGAGAGAGAATCCTTGGGAACTTACACTGACCTTCCAAATGTGAACTAAATCCCTGCAACAACACTAAACATAAGGCGTTACATGTGGCAGGAGCTCACTCTCAGGGTTTCTAAAATTTGAGATTGGGAAGGAAAAGCTTCTGTGAGTATGAAAATAAATTGCTTATACACTGGGTGTTCGTCAGATTGAAAAGCCATCTAATACTATTTCTCTTTTACTTTGAGGGACAAGCTTACATAACTTAGGATTTCTAGTGCTTCCTTCTTAAATTACATGACATGATATTACTGGAATCAACAAGTTAGATCACTAGTCTTGCACATCAAAATACATAAAAAGATACCAGGATGAAATAAAGAGGGTGGTGCAAACAAAAACAAATACCCTATGAATAAAAGCATTACCTAAGAGCCAGCTTCCCCTCTCAGTATTTTCAAGAAAATTCTAAGAGGATTTGCAGAGTTAAAGATAAGGACCAGAAGAGAGATAACAGATGGCAATGGAAAGAAAGCAGCATGTAATAACTCGATAGGGTACATTCAGTACTCCAGTACGTTAGAAGAAACCCAGAGACAACTTCCACGTGCTGTTACTTGGTTCCCTATTTATGAACAGCAGCATCATCAAGGGCTCAACACATAATATTTAGTTTTGTATTTACTGGTCTCTGTTCCAGCAGGCCAGCCCAGTAAAGGGAGACTCTGAACACGACCTGGCCACCAGCCTGGGCTCCTCACCCTGCACAGGATCCATGGGAGCAAGCCTGCAGCAGGAACACAGCACCTGCAAACACCAAGGCTGAATAAAGGCTGCTTCTGTGGTGGGGCTGCTTGGCTGGGGGATTTTGCTGCATTTTTTGTTGTTTTCCAAGGCTGCACTTCAGAGCTCTGTGTTTTCTGAGAAGCAACAGACACAGTCTCCCAGTCCTGCCAAGCAACCGCAATATTGCTGGTCAATAACCTTCTCTGTTATCACCACAATCGTTGCTTTTTTGTTTTGCTTAAATTTCCCAGGCTACAAGCCAAGCCTTTCAGAGGCAATGCATTGCCTTTAAGGTAAAGGTTGGTGATCCTGCATTTTTCTTTACATTCCCAGCCTCACAGCCCTGGTAAAGGCACTGCAGACAAACACTGTCTAACCTGTTTGTCTCATTCCACCCAGGGAGGAGGTCAGGCACCCACAGCCTCCATGCCTAGGCCCCCATGGTTGTCAGCTCCAGAGGTGGAGGTACCTCAGTAGCCACCTGAAAAATGGCAGTGAGCAAAGGCAAGAGAAAAAAGCAAGTCTTGATCCAGAGGTCAGAATTACTGCACAAGAGAAACTGAACAGCTCTGAAGCTGTACCTGGAGAACTGAAATGCGAAGGTATTTTGCATCCCCATGGCAGGGATAGCAACATACAGAGAGGCAGAGATGCCCAGCTGTGAGCTGCATGTGCTTACACTGTGGAGGAAGGAGACAAGAGACACAAAACTGCCATGAACTGCTGGGGAAAAAAAACCCATTTATTGCTAAACAGGACTCCTTCAAAACCACCTTAGAGGAGCAAACACCTAAAACAGTACTGAAAAACCACACGAACTGTACAACCCAAGGCTGCCAAGGCACTTTGTACCACCATTCCCCTTTGTGGAGTTTCGTCTTTCAATGAAGTCAGGGCGCTCAAATTATGATAAAAGACTTTCATCTCTGGCCATGAGATGTCAAGTCCCCAGTACAAAGTTATGATTTGAGAAGGACAAACTGCAAGGTTATCATAGACAGGGCCAGTTTCAAAGCAAGTCATCCCCAATGGTAAGGAATTACAGTTCTGACCTACATCCAAGCCCATCTTTTCTATTTGTTGGAGACACAGGGGCATGGAGTCATGCTACAGTAGTCTAAAAAACAGAAACAAAACAAAGAACTAAACAAAATAAAAAGAAACAAAACACACAAGCAAATAATAACCTGCCCCACTGCACCTCCCTTGGCAAGTACAACATGGTCTGTGCATCTGCGTGGCCAGAGGACAGAGATGTACCAGCCAAACCTGCACCCCATAACTGCACCTGCCCTTCCCAAGGTCACTTCAAAAAGCTCTCCAGGCTACTCTGTACAGCTCAAGCTGCTTGGCAGGATCTGCTCTTAAATAAATATATAACACACATGTATTTAAAAACTTAAGTACAACACCAGCCATTTCTCATGTTTGTTGTGTTTCTGTTCAACCAGCTGCACACAGACTTGCTTGGTAAAAAATACAGCTGTGTAGTAATCCCACTAAGGAGAAGAGCTATATTTTTAATTACCTCCAAGGCAAAGATTCCAGCACACAAAAACACAGAAGGACAATGTTTTGCTTTGTTGGTGGGGTTGGGGTTTGTTTTTTAATTTGTTTTAAAAGTGCTCAGGTCAGTGGCAATTAAAAAATTCCTGCAGTAGCTTAGAATCAACTAAAGCCCAGAACAATCTGTAATAACATCACACAGTATCACCTTATTTATCAGCCCATTGCTCATGAACCACAGATAAAAAGTTTCTGCCCCAGACATAAATAAGCAAAGGCAAATTTACGTCATGCAAGAAAAGCTCTGCAAGGAAAGAAATCAGTGAGACAGGCAGAGATAGAGATAACGTGTTCTTTGGGCTCAAAACACCCAACTGCTCTGGAAGCACTGCACTAAGGGTGTATCCTACAGGAAAAAGAATTCCTACGGAGATCACACGGATGTTTTAAAACCAGATGCAGCCAAGATGCAGCAGGACAGAGTTTCTTCTCAAATCTGTGAACTGAAAAGTGTATCCAAGCCTTAGTTTGTGCAGGATTTTAACCTGCAGCAAGGTCACAGCTCCACATACCTACACAGAATTCTGCATGCAGCCAGCCTTGGCTCTCTCCATGTTGCTTCTCTTGGAAGAATGGGAACAGTCCATCAGTTTACCCCAGGGGCTCACTTTAAATCTTTAATTTTCTTATGTTCGAGCTGCTCAAATGGAAATCACCTAACAAGCACAGAACAGAGGCTTAGCTTATGCTAGATATAAAGATTAAAAAATCCGGGATTTCCCCAACTCCTTTCAGCCTAACATTGGCAACAAATGAATTTAATTTCAAGAAAAGATAACCACAAAATAAAACAATATATATTTTCCACATACTAAAAATAACTGACAATTGCTAGGAGTTTGTTTGTTTAATAATATATTAATATGAGGACACTAAGAGGTATTTTCCTTCTTTGTTTCAGCTCAGCTTCACTAAATAGCACATAAAACCCCTAAAGAACATGTCTGAAGCTGCAAAGCCACAAACACATCCCTCCCCACTTCCCTCTCCAAGTCCTAGTCCCTAATGTGCAACTAGGTAAAGCCCAGGGAAGGAGAAAGGAGTTTTATTAGCAGAGGGCTCAGAATTGGAGGGCAACCACTGAACGCTGCCTGGAGCTAAAACTCTGAAGTTGCTCGTTGGCGAAGCGCGCCCGCCTTTGATCCGCCGGGTTCAGAGTCCGCTTACTTAACCTCCACAGGAAGAGCTCACTTATGTGGTGCAAGATGAGCTCTTTCCTACACTTGCTTCCACACTTCTAAAAAAGCTGGCACACTGACAGGCTTTGCACTTTTCCAAATATATTTTAAAAATAAATAGCTTGGTGAGAATTTACAAGTGGTGATATTGCTGACGACAACCCACAACCATCTATCTCCCAAAATGTGATTTTTTTTTTAATGAGCGAGGTCCACAAGAGATCACAAGTTCCAGTGTCAAGGATATCTCCTGAACTAAACATGATAAGCCAACAATCTCACAAAACATTTTAGCGTGTACTTAGTTGAGCATCCTACCAAAATAATTGATACGAAATTGCAGAGAGAGACTGACAAGGTCCTTCCAGAAGAGATACCCAAAGTATTCCAGTATCTTCCTTGTTTATAGAAAACTTAAGAAAAACTGTCCCCAAACACTTTTCCCGACACATTTGGGGCAGGATTTTGCAGATGCCCCTGCATGGTTTTGGTGGGGTCATACTAAACATGTCTGCAGCCTACACTCACATACAAACTACATGTTGGTTTAGTTGACTTTCAGGAAAAACAAGTGGAAATAAGATTGTGCAGTCTGGGTGGAAGAACAGCCAAGTCTGTCTGGTTCTACTGCTCAAAAGTTTTCCATCAATTAGGTCTTGAAGGTGCAACTCCTATGCCCAAACTATGCCCCAAGTACCCAACTCTTCACATGAAAACTTATTTCTGCACTATAATCCATTATCTGCATGTTGCTCATGATCAAAACACCAACATAATCTGCAGACATCTTCTGTAGCAACCTGCAGCCTCATCCAGTTGCTGTGAGCCAGCCTTTTGCAGCCCACAAGCCTCTCAAGTCATCTCTGCTTACTCATCCCTCCAGGCTTTTCTTCAGAGAGCAGTCTGCACTAATGGATACGAGTCACAAAGTGGCCCCTAACCTGCCAACACTAAAAGGGAGATGGATCAGAGGGAACCAGATTTTATATCAGAAGTTTAGAAGTTTATCACCGCTTACTTTGATATCACCAGAATGCAAACTAGTCTGGCTAGAATTTGCTTTGGGGAGGTGAGCAAAGCTCCACTCAACTCTGCCTGCCCACACACATGGGGAGTGGAATGTAAATGCAAAGGTAAAGCGTCCACCCAGTTAAAAAATTATTTCAGAATCCTAAAATTAACAGGAAATAAACAGGATGAACCTGCTTCCCCACCCCTGAGACAATTCTCTTACATCCAAGTAATGACCTGCAGTGAAGCAATGCTTCCCATCTAGGCTAGGAAAATTAATTTACAAATCGGGTATTTCTGGCAGTTCTGATGAGACCGATTACAGAAAAATGATGCACTCATGTGAATGAAGTGAGAAATGAGTAATTATCATGGAATCCCAGAATAGTTTGGGTTGGAAGGGACCTTGAAGCTCATCTTATTCCAATCCCCTTGTCATGAGCAGGACACCTCCCATTATCCCAGGTTGTTCCATCCAACCTGGCCTTGAACACTTGCAGGGATGGGCAGCCACAGCTTCTCTGGGCAATTATTTTTGAGACTTCCAAAGACAGAACAAACAAGTGCCAACACCAGAACTTCACTGGAGAAAGTGAAAACTGCAAGAGAATATAAACTCAACCCAGCACATGCTGTTTACAATTGTTCTGAAACTTCTAGCTTAGCTGAGGACATATTCTTGATGCCGGAACTTGTGATGTCTTGTGGACGTGGTCTGGGTTACAAAAAATAAACAAATTTGGGAAGCAGGTGTTTTGCAAGCTGTCATCAGCAATATCATGACTTGTAAATTAGTCAATATCTTAAAAAGAGACATTAACTTGCACACCTGAAATTCAAAAGCAATTCTGCCCTGGCTTTAGAAATGTCACTGTTGGTAATTAAGTTTCTAGCCCTAAACTGCCTCTACTGTCAGAGCTCAAACCAGCAGCTTCAACTGAGCTGCCCGTCTCTCTGTGGGTTTGTTTTGAAAGAAGCTCAATTATGCGCAGGACAATGGCCCGTCTCTTCATTTTGGGTGAATAGGAAGCAAGGGTGCCGTTGTCACCCGGCTTCAATACAGTCACAATAAAGGGCTCTGAAGTGCCGAAAATAATGGGCTACCTAAAGAGGCCGGGAGGAGGAAGGAGAGGGAGCTCTGGGCAGCCACGGTGCCCCTTGTGCTGGCCCTGCAAGCGGGCTGGGAACCAGCATAGGGAGACAGCACAGGGAGCTGCCCGGGGCTGGGACACAGCACAGGGAGCTGCCCCACGGCTGCACCGAGCCGAGGACACGGAGGGGACACAGCTCTGCCCACGGGGCAGAAAGGACGGGGTGTGTTGGTGTAGAAAAAAGGGAAAACCAGGAGCCACGAGCTTTAGCGTATGGGTGGGCTCCAGGGGGAAAGGGGAACGGGGGCAGGAAGGCAACAGCATGGCTGCGAAGAGAGCCACACGGCAGATTCCACGAGAAAAAAGAAGGGATGTAACTTGTTTTTTAAAAAAACAGGACATAGTATTGCTGAAAGGCAGCGGGTGAATGAAAGGCAGCGCAGGCTGCTATTGTAGCTGCAGTCCCTCCTCCCCTTCTGGCGCCTCATTCATAAATGGCTGCTGGGGCTGGCGGCGCAGCCGGGCTCGGCTGTGAGGGCACAGCCCGGCCTCCAGCGCCGCGCTGCTCCCCCGCACACGCCGCCCGCTCTCCCCGCTCCCCAGCACCGGGAACCGGGGCAGCAGGCGGGCTCTGGGGAGCTCTGCTCGGCAGCAGAGGCTCCAGAGGCTCCGCATCCCTCCTGCCAGCCCAGCCCGGCCCGGCTCGCCTTGTGCTGCAGAGACAAGCATCGCTACAGACATACAGACATTTATGCTCACTGCTGACTGCTTTCTGTGATTGTGTTTAAAAGTAAACAAGAACCTCTCTATTTAAAAGCACCAGCCTATTAAAAAAAAAATAAAAATCAACCCATAAATAGAAAACCTTTTTAAATTCTGCTGGAATCCTATAGAAGGATGGTTACAATACTTCTTCCCCTTTTCAGCTTTTCCATCTCTGTCACCACAGAGCGAGCCAGGCTGAGCCATCAGCACCATCGAGCCCAGCTGGATGAATGTGCACAGAGAAACAAACGAACCAAGCAAGATTAAAGAAGAAATCATCACTCCAATCTTGTTAAAAGCAATGAAAGCGCTTTGCTTTGCCTGCCCAGCTTAGGTGAATGTAGGTAGTTCTGGTGTTCCCTGTATTTGAAGTTAAGAATTCATTCAAAACGTTTTAATTAGGAAGAACAAGGCTCAAACGTGCCATAACAATATCAGTACTAATAAATCATGGGCTATACAGTATCCTACTGTTCGTAGCTACAAAGGGGAATTTCCAAAATGTTTTTTTTAAAAAGAAAAAAGGAAGAAAAATGAAAGAAAATGTGCACAGAAGTGATGCATGAAAGAAGGTGGAGAACCACCTGTTATGCTCAGGACTTGCACAGATCCAGAAATATTAAGAAAAGTGTTTCTAGGCATTGCCCAAAAACTGAATTAATGATGGAAGGTGAAGGAAGCCAAGGCCTGACCAAGGACCTCATCTCATTATCAGAAAATAAATTAACTTACTGAAATTGTCACCATCTGAGTTACTTATTTCTGATTCTCCTGGTAAACAAACAAACTCCTGCTGAAAAATGAGCAATTCTCCTGCTGAACAATAAATCAAGACTTTAATCCACTTCCTACAAAGCCATTTAATAACAGACTTACTTCTACAGCCAACTTTCCAAGAAGATAAGTAATTCCCTTAAGAAAGCAGTTTCTTATTCCAAAATTAGAATAATTTGACAATGTAAAAGATGACAAATAATATCTCTCTTCCGTTCTGCTAACCCTCCAGAGGGGCCCCAGCCCAAACAGCAGGCAAGTGGGAGCAGGCATCTGCCCAGCTCACCAGCAGGAAAATGCAGCCTGCCCTCCTGCTTTTCATTTGTCACTGGGTAGGAAGAAAGGAAGGATCACATTTACACTAGTGAAAAAATAAAGGTCTTGCAGAACTAATTCAAGATCCCAGCTACATCTTTTATCACCAAAACAGTTTTCTCTCTAGACCAGAAAAAATAAAGGACTTGGATTAACACAAGCTCAAACTTGAATCAAACAGATTAAATATGTAAATATTCCCTGTCAACGTTTCAAAAAGTGCCCACAGAATACTGTGAGATGGTGCAAGATCCTCAGCACTGATCCATCATTTCACAGGCATTTCAAAGGAGAATTTCCAAACTCCCAACCAGGTAACCATTACCACACCTGATTCACCTGGATGTCTGCAGTCACCAAAAGGAGTTTACTCCACACATGCATCAATCATCTAAGACTCAGAAAGCACTTAAAAAATGCAGGCAGTGTCCGCCCTGCTCCCACCCCTCATCACCTTTCAGGTTCCATCTCCTCTTGTCACACATCTGTGAAACCTGTAAGTCAGTTTTTTAATCCATAGTGTGGCTTCTGAAGAACCAGTACTGTTACCAGAGCCAAAAGCAATCCACAGCTGGCATCTCTCCCCTGAAGAACTATTTGTGAAATATTTTGCCAGTTGTCCAAGGCATACTTCTGGAGAGAAATTCCCACTGGCATTTGATGAATATGTTGCTCCCCACAGGTGTGATCACTGGAGATTTTCTACTCTCAAAAAAAGAGCTGAACCCACAAGCCCTGCAGGACAGCACAAACACATCAGCACCAATTTTCTATGGGTGTCATTTCCATTAACACTGGCAGAACCATTTTAACTAAAACAGCACTAGCAAGGGCAGAAGACTATCTGTAACACCAAACTCTTGTGGTCTGGGCCTCCTGCAGGACAGGTAAATCAAAGGGCAGCACCCATCCAGCTGCTTGTTTGGCCCAAATCATCAAGAAGGAATTTTTTGTTTGGCCAAGACACACACTGGACAGTTCCACATTCCCAGTGCACAAGGCCACATGCCCTGAGCCACCAGCCACATTTCAAAAGTACCAACTATCAGGAGCATTCACGTTTATATTTATGTATATACATATAAAATATATATACAGACATTATACATTTATTTTAGCCTGCTTCATAGCACAGCATCCCAGGAAACAACCCAGGGGGAAGGAAGTTCTTCAATTTCCCTTAAATTTTGTGGCTATGGCCTTAAAGTACATCTTTTGCAGAGGTATTGATAGATAGTCCCTGGACAGCTTCAGAAGGGAAATAGCCCCTTCAGGTATCCCCAAACAAACAATAAAAACCCAAAACCCAATCCAAACTTTGGATTATGATATCCTTTAAAGCTCTGCAATACCCTGTTGTTTTGTATCAAAAGCAGATCAAGTTTGGCAGATAAACAACACACTGGGTTGTTTTTGCAGCCTATAAACCACAGCGCTTCCTCCTGTTTGTGAATCAGGTCTCCTCGTATAGCAAATACGGCAAACTAAACGAGGTGCTCCCTGTCTCAACCTCAATCCTGCATGAGCTCAAGCAGCAGAGATGATTTTGTCCACAAATATCCATGTCACCTGCATCCAAACACCATGAGCCACAAGACACACCCCAACACTCCACGGCTGAAGTCGAGCTTCTGGGACAGAACCAGAAGCCACAAGCTGCAAGTGCCAGCGATCGTATCTTGCAGGAGGAAACCTGGGCTCAGATCTCAACAATCTACCAAGACCCAAGACAACATCAGGTGATGTAAGTAACTTGTTCACCTTAAATGAGAAACTCCAGGAGACAGCTTAGTACTTAATATATATCATAACCATTACTTCTGCAGCCAGCCAGAAAGCCCACATATTTTTCTATTTTTTTCCTGGGGGTGTCAGCTCAAAGTCTCTTACATAGGCTGAACACTGGCTTATGCCTAGTAAAACAGCTTTTTTACATTCCTCTTCCACTTAACCAGCATTATGTACTTTCCTGCAACTTCACCATGATCAAAGTCCTCACAAAACAGCAAAACAAAGTGACAAACAGGATGTATACTTAGAACTTCAGTTGTGCTGGCAAAACACACAGTATCATTTACATCCCATTTCAGATCAGTTTGTCCAAAAAATAACCAGTACAAATCATATTATGTTCATACCAGCAGGAAAAAAAAGATAAGATATACAAAACCAAGCAGAGCAAATGAGTTTCCATCTCTGTCACCAAACAAGAAGAAGCTATTTCTGTTAGCAAAGATAAAGCAATTAGAGACAAAAGTAAGGAATTAACATTTCCTCTACACTAGCAACCACCATCAGGAGGTGTATGGCTTGGAGCCAGGCTGTCCTGCAAAACACTGGAGAGATCACGTGAAAGAGTCAAGCCAGTGTCAACTTTTCCCTGTGTCCCAACCCCAGAGAACAGTCCTTGAGTCACCACTGGAACAGGAACTTCACTTATCTCCATTTTATCTCAGCACCAGGTCATCCATTTTATTGCTGTGTGGACACTGATATTCTTGTACTTCCCATTTTTTCACTCACCTGTCAGTCCACTCCTCATCACCTCCAGCCCATATTTCAGCACTGTAATTGGGACTGTAGATGTCACCACTTGATCTCAAAGCATCTCTGTGTGGCTCAGTTAGAAATTCAAGAGTGTCCCAGTACTTTCCACAGTTGATACTGGAAAGAGAAGCAGGACACCTTACAGAGCACACATTTATTCTCATATGGAAAGAACTGGTGCTGACTTAAGTTAGTTCTCACTTCCCTGGAGGACTCAACCAGTATCAACAGGACTATTCACAAATTTGAAGTGCAGTATAGTCTTAAAGCATTTGCTGAAGACAAACATTCATCAGTTATTTTGTTTCTTAATTGAGGTTCTCCACAAATGGTTTTGCTGTGTATGACACAGAGGCCAAACACAACAGCAGGGGTTTGTCTCTCTGTGTAGTTTTCTAATTCTGTCAGAAAGCTGCTTCATAGCATGATTACATTTACCTATCAACTTCCATATTACTTTTTATGTGCTGTCAGATTCCTACAGGAACTCCTTGGACATCCTTTCATCTGCTCTTCCATTGGATGGAAGATGCTCAGTTCTGCCTCCCCAGTTACTTTCTAATTTTAGCAAGTGTCCTTCCAGACCCTCTTTTTCCATGCTGCCCACAAGTCACCCAGTGTGATGCACACAGTAAGTGTGCAGAGAGTTCACCCCTGATGTTGTACCCAGAACTGGAAGCACCTACAAGAGGGAGATCCTAATCTGGTGTCATATTTACTCCTAATATGGGTTCATACCTCAATGTGCTGTGGTAACAACAGCCACCAAAATGGAAACCTCACCAGGACATGGAACCTGTTTTCCTGTTTTCAAGCATTACCCAATGCACACAATAGTTTTAATTATTATCATAAACCAGTTTTACTCTAAGCTGTCAGCTCTAGCAAGAGTCTGTCCAAGGCGGGGTAACCTCCCCAAATTTATTTGGGTACAGTATTTAGCTGACTTAATTTGAAGCTACTTTTCCCTTCCAACCATGCACGCCTACTCAGCAAACGGCAACCACAGCTGACTCAGAGGAGGAGGACAGGCTCCTCAGCTTTTTTCTTCCTGCACAAGAGAAAAACAAGAGGGCACAACACTCACTCCCTCCTTCCTCCCAATCACAGCCAGCTCAAACAGCACTGCCTCTAAACAGAGCCAGGAGAAACCTCTTTCTGGGATACGAGCAGCAGTAAAACCTCTGTTCCCAAGGCAAACAAGCATCCTCAGTGGAAGCCTGGGGAGGCTATGGGTTTAAAAAGCCGTGTGGAAAGCCAAACTCCGTATCATTCCTCTTCCCACACACACAGACTCAAAGGGCAGAAGCAGGCCACCCTCTCCTCTCCCCTTTCCAGGCGCCTCACGCTTGGAGCGGCTTAAAACAGACCCGGGGCCTCAAAAGGCCGGAGGAGGAGGCACCGAGCTGCCCTCCCTCATCCGGGCTGCTCAGCCCTTCCTCTGCTGCACCCCTCCTGTTGTTGCTGCCTGTTTTCCTGACTCGGAGCGCAGAAAGCGCCAGCCTGCTACAACCGCACCCTGGAATAAAAAAATCATAAACACGGGCTGATTTACATGCATGCATTACTTGGATAAACACATCCCTGGCACTGAAAAATCCTCTGGTACGGCAAAGCACCACCTCTGCCCGGAGAGCTGCTGCACAGACAGCACAACATCCCAGCCAGGCACCCGGAGCAGAAAAGGTACTTCCACATTCCCAGCAACAAGGAGCAAGAACCTGCTCCATGTACACATGAAATCAGCAACTCTGGAGAAACATTACAAGCCTTAAAGATTGATAAACACTCATCAATCTTTTTGCAAAAGAAATGCTGATGTTTTCCAAAAGTGCAAGAAAATACCATACACACCCCCCCACAGCCACAGAAACCTGTTGTCCAAAGCATTAAAAATTTCAGTCAACAACATCATCTCTCCTTTCTAAGGAATTGAGACTGCAAATGAAGCACAGTCCTTAGCTTCTTCTGAGAACTTTTAAGTGTTCTCTGCGTGGAAGATTTCAAAACACTCCCAAGATGGCCAATTTCATTTCATAAAGGGGAAAGTGGAAAGACAGATTGCCAGGTGTTGGTTTAATTACTGATGAGACTGAGGAAAAGCACCTTACAAAGCTTTGATGCCCTGCCACACCAGCCTCATTCCTCAGAGCAGCTGGTCATTCCCCACAATGCTGCATGCTGAACACAAGCTTCAGAACTGAGCCTCTCAGGACAGGACACATTTTCAAATCAGAGTTATTCAAACTTATTCATTCAATACTTACACATGTTCAATACTTCTATACTTTTGTGAAGTCACTAGAAGCTCAGTTTTCCTAGCATTTTGCTTTTGCAGTGCTTTAAAAGCCACACAGCAAACACAACAGAAGCACAGCATTCCTGTATGGGGTGCAAATCCATTTCAACCTCACTTGGCTACTCTTCTAAAGGATTCTTGGATTTTAATATCCACTGAAAAATGTACAGCTACTCCTTACAGCTACACTTAGCTCCCTGTACTGAGAAGGGTAAGCAGCAGAGCCCTCTGCTCAGGGGTTACACGAGGAGGATTTTCACAGAGGAACTCATCATTTGCCCCTGCAACACAACGGGACACTGCCAGACTGTGACAAACCATTCCCTGGGACCATCCCTTGCTCATCCTGATCTCCAAGTCCTGCTAACTCACTGGCTGTCCCCACCAGAGCACAGGCTAAAGGACAGCCAGTACACCACCTTCCTCCAGCTTTGGAAGCAACAAAACCTTTCCAACTTCTCTCAGGAATCCTCCAGCAGAGCATGGAGTGGTGCATGCCAGGAAGGGAATGCTGAGGAAGGATCTGCACAACATGACGTGGAAATTATCCTGAAACTGTAGGATGTTTGTATCAAACATTCCTCTACAATCAGCTTTGAGTTCTCTGAACTTCCCTTTGTTTTTCAACACATGGGTTTAGAGCGGTCTCTACCCAACAAGACCCACTCCTGACTGTTCTCCTGCATGACAGGCTTTCTGGATTTTTGTGCTTAAGGTAGGAGGAGATGTTTGAGTTAATATGACCTTAATTACACTACGAGCTGCTCATCATCACCAGCTCAGTTTCTGGCAGCAGGTCCCCACTGAGCAGACGCTCCCAGCTGTTGGCTTTGCTGCTCCTCACCACGCTGAGATTATGAAAAACAGTAATAGTTCCCCCCAAAATTAATACAATACTACCAGGGAAAAAAACTAATTTAACTGACAAGCTGCCATTACAGCATTCATCTTCCCCTCCTCTTCTGCCACAAGTTAGTACCAGTAAGGACTTGTTTGAGCTACAGAAAGTCAGAGAAAATGGTGTCATCACCAGATAATATAAACTATCAGACTACCTGCTCATTTCAGCTACAGAAAGAACTCACTCATGGGAAAGGGAATTAATACAGAGCCATACAAGTTCACAGCAGCCAGTGGCTCCAAGATGCACAGCCACGTGTTCAGGCTTTTCAAAAGCCAAAACCACGCCGAGCTCAGGTCTCAGCCTTTCAAAGGCACTTCTGTGTACGACAAGAGATGGGAATCAGTAACTTGCCCAACAGGTAGGAAACACATTGATCCCATATCCAAAGTACCAGCACTGCTGGCTCATCACACGCTGCCTCTGTGTGGCTTCACACGTAGTGAAACTCAGGTCGCCTCTGCACCATCAATGATCCCTAAGCGAAATTAAAAGGATTAATTAGCCCACTGCCAGCTCTGCAAGGATGGCACTCCTAACACAGGTTCATATGCAAGGGTAGGAATGGAAAAAGAACTGAAAATCAAGTCTGAGACCGCTAAAAGGTGAGGTTATTTCCTGCAGCAAATTAGGCTAAAGATGCAGTTAAAGATTTGCTTTTCCTAAAGTGCAAAGTGTGGTAGTTCATTCTAGAACTACCATCTAGACTATTGTAAGCTGTGATGCTCTTTTTAAGATTTATTCACAAACAACAGATTTGACTGTCCTGAAAATTTTTTCCACATGCTACACTTTATTATTCTTCACTTCAAAGCTCTGGAAATTCAGAAGCCTGAAATACATTGCAGTTAATAGCACTTCCAGTTTCTTAGATCTCATTACAACCTGAGCTACCACTGCAAGTTAACTTCTAGTCAGTTCTGGCTCCTCTCCCATCCAAAACAAAGTTTACGTTTGCATTCTTAGTTCCCTGACTACATTTGCCTATTTTAAAGTAGCAGAAATTATTTTTATTGTTAAAAATAACTACCATAAATCAGTTGGGAGTTGCAGTTAAAATCCTTGACTGTATGATAACTAGACAATAAGAAAGTGATGACAGACTGCAACTAAACCCAGCAGAAAAAAACATGCATCTGTCCACTTTCTTCCTCTTTTCTCTTTTAACCTCCTTAATGAAGGAGCCAGAAATCAAATACTTAGAGAACAAATGCATTATTCATTTGTATATAACACTGCACCTATACAGAGAATATACTACACACATTTATACATGATCACAATATATTCAATCTGCAAATTAAGGCAGTAACTTGTATTTTGAACTAATCAGCAACACGCAAAGTGCAGCAATGAGACCACCAAAAGTGAGGTTATTTTCACTCAGCTGAGGAGAAAGCTCTGATCACAAATTATCATAAAACCTACCATATACAACAGAATATGTGTAAGTCTTAACAATTAGAAAAGTACTGAGGTTAAAGGCTGAACAGCGCAAATGTCATTGACTCTTGTAGCACTGAGAGGGGTCCCAGACAGAAATCTGCTTTGAGAGCAGAAAAAATTCAAACAAAAAAACTCCTTCTCTGGATGGCAGAAGTTGAAATGTTTCCTAAACTGTCTGGGTGAGGAAAAAATCAGAAAGGTAAAACAGAGTTAAAACTAAAGCATGGACAAACCAACATCCCATAACTGTGAGTGGCCAGTCAGAGGGGTGGGGAAGAAAAACTTCCCCCATCTTCGAAACAGGAAAAGTTGTACTGCAGAGCAGTCATCAGGAAACCCTAGAGGAAACGAGCAGGTTTATCTCACTGAGCCCCTACAGACTTTTCAGGAAGTACTCCAGGAAATAATGAAAGGCTTCCCTGGCCAGCCGTGGCTGCCAGCAGAGATGCAGCAGCCAAGGGAGGTCTAAGCAGCGAGGGGCAGGGGTCCAGGTGGTAGATCTGAAGCCTCTTTCCCTCTAGGGAGCAATAAAGAGGCTTCACCATGTGGGATGCACTCCATCCCCTCTCAACAGGCTGATTTGGCCAAGGGCAAAAACCTGTCACTGATTAGAACAACGATCTTAGCCAACGTACAAAGGAATTAAACTTGAGGGGGGAAAAAAGAAAATACCACATTTACAGTCTATTTCCATCTCTTTTGGTAATATGAGATGCAGTTTATTCCAACAGCAAGCAAAAGCTTTCAGTAGAGTGCACAAAACATTAATATTTTCTGTTGTGTGGGTTTCACAAGTCTGCTGTGGCCTTAAGGGAAACTCCAAACCCCTGCTCAGGTACTGCACAGCTTTTGAGCCATGCAAGCCCTGCAGCCACCTCTCCAGCAGCACTGACAAAAACACAGCCCTGGGATGACTAAAGCCATCAGGTGATGCTTCCAAGCAGCACCAACTGTTGCTCCAGCTGCTGCTCTGGCAAAGGGCTGAGATGGCATCTGACACGTTCAGAGACATTGACCAGGCTCTGGGAATTAAACAAACCAACCTCACTGCTCTGAAAGCAGAGCACTGCATTTCACACCCAAGTTTTGGGTGGAATCAAGACACCAGTGAACAAAGCACAAAGTTCAGTGAACTGTCTCAGCAGGCTTTTGCAGGTAACAGACCTGCAGCACAGCTCTTTAAACCTGAAAAACACTAAGTAACTGCATCAACACCTTCATTTTTTAAAACAATCAAGCCAAATTTCAGAATTATTTGCTATTCATGTATATATATACATCACTGATTCATTTAAAAAATTAGAAAAACCAAAATGTGTAGGTACATAATAGAACTCTGTCCTGGGCTGATCCCCAGCAGGTTGAGCAAGGGGATTTTCATCCTCTGCTCTGGTGAGATCCCACCTGCTGTGCTGCCTTGGGCTCCCAAACATCAGGAAACGTGGAGCTGCTGGAACAAGTCCAGGGGAGGCCACAAAGATGCTTCAAGAGAGGGAGAAGCTCTGCTACAGAAACAGGCTGAGAGCTGGGTGTGTTTTTGGAGAAATCACCCATTTTTGGTCTACCCTGGCAATGAATCAGTATCACAATACACTACGCTGGTGCTTGCTGTGTTGGGATTTGAAGAAATTTAAAGGACAGTCTATCAAAATTAGTGTAACTCAGCAATACAAGCCTGGAAGCAAGCACTGAGATCATTATATAGCTCAATAAATGTGACAAAGGATCTGCTTCTACTCCAGCCACAAAGCAAACTCCAGCTCTTGGGGAAAACTCCAGATGCAAAAGCTGCAGGATCCACACACGGCAGCCTCTGAACCGCAGCCTGAACCTTACAGAACTCCAGGAGTCACAGCTGCCTGAAGCACCAGCATTTCTGTGAACCTCTAAAATCAGAGCTGAATCCCTCCCACTCCATTCCTCTCACTGCATCCTCTTCCCAAAATGAACTGCAAATCTTCTGTACACTCAGTGAGGGGGAAAAAATAAAGAAAAAAGGTTTATATTCATCTCATGCATTAGCTTTCCATGAGCTCTGTTACAAGCTATCCATATAGCAATGAGAATTTACTCTTTAACCTTAACTCCTAGCAACATTTTCAAATTCTGGTAGCAGCATCTTTGATGCCTGAAGACTAGGCTGACTTTGGCAGCCAGTGGAAAACATATCTATGCATTGCAAACAAATGCTTTTCCATTTCTTCTATTCAAATGGTGCAAATTATTTCTCAAGTTGCAGATTTTAGTTTTAGGCAAGTACAGATGGAAAAAAAAGTTTGCAACACCATAATGAGAAAAACCAGTAGACAGACTACCAGACAACCAGACACCAGAATAAATCCTTGATAAAGTGTATGTTTGTTCAAGTAATTTATCAAGAACTGAAGGAATTTGAGGAATACCTGCTTGATAGATCAAAAAGTCAAGGAAAATGATAACAGAAATATTTAACTGTTTACATTTACTTTGTTTCCAGCCTTTTTTAAGGAAAACCCTGCTGCACTGCATGAAGCCAACTGACTCTTTTAGTGTAATTCCTGTAATTCCTGTGCCTTCACCTGGCTGCACGCTGCCTCCCTGCACTCAGATCACGCTCTGTGTGTGCAGAAAGCAAAGCAGGGCTGGTGAAAGCTCAGTGTCTGCTTCTGCAGAGCCCTCCTGCGCTCTCAGGCTGGGAGCAGCCCCAGCTCCAGGATGCACTTGGGGAGAGCCTGTCTGTGGTTATGTCAGAGGACAGCGAGTCTGGCATCACACTTCTATTTCAGGCGATGCCAGGGACTGTGACCTTGAGCAAGTCACTTCAGCAGCTGTTAAGGTACAGACTCCACTGTCTGAGGAGGGGCTGGGATGCTTTAATCCTTTCAGAAACAAGGGGTTGCATGCTTTCAAGTACTGGATTAATCGTTATCTAGATTACTTTTTTCCTTATCTCAAATGGATGCTTTAGCCCAGGACAATGAAAATTCACAAGGCTCATTGCTATAAAATACTGCATTCATAAATACTAGTGTTAAAAACTGCTGTGTGTAATTATTTACCTATTTTAATCAGTCATCACGACTGACATCAACTCAAAATGCATTCTGTGGCTTTGCTTCATGACTGCTTTTTACTCCTGCCTTTCAGTGAAGTGAAACTTTATCCACCCCAAAAGATCACACTTCTCAGTTTCCCCTTTCAGCTCCAAAAGCATCTCAGAGCAGTGCTCTGGGCTGGGGCAGCTCCTTCTAGGCATGAGGAGATAAACCAACCATTTTTGATTAAAATAGAAAACATTCTTATTCATATCAGGTCATTCCACTGCCTTGTTTCTTTTCTTAAAATTAAGTAAACAGGACTTAAATTTAGAGCTGAAACTAAATTGACAGTGACCCTGTTATAACAACAGTACTTCAAGTGCTTTTTAGTCCAGTGCCAGTTCAAAGTTTAGATTCTGGCCAACTGACCGCTGGAGAAAGAAATTAATATTTCATTACATAAATAAATTTCAATAAACTGTTCTGGTTTGAACTCCACATCTTTATCAGGAACACGAGGTAAAGCAAACACTCTTTTTCCAGAAAAAGAACATTCATAAATTCAAAAGGAAACAGTAGGTTTCAATGATGGAAAAATATTATTCAGCATCCCAGTTAACCACAGAATGTCACTGCTGATCTGCTGGCAGCACACTGGCAGACAGGTACTTAATTCTTAGAGGGGTTTGTCTCAACCCCTTTATTCTGTGTACCCTGGAGCTGTCAAATCATTAGAAACAAGTTTAAAGATCGTTTACCCAACATGCAGTTTTATTTCATCCCCCCAATCAATCCAGAACTTTAATTTCATTTTAACCACAAAAGCACAGAGAACACTTGTCTTTAGAGCAGGGCTGTGCTCACACACCTCTGACAGCACACAGACTTGGGTGGCTTCACCTGTCATTCCAGACAAGGCTCCTTTCTTTATTTACCAAATTTGCATGGCGGGACACAGCTTCCCTCCAGGATTATTTTCTATTTCCAGGTAGCAAAGCTGTCCCTGAACAAACTGCACTATTTCACAGCTATCTATAGCACATAGCAGGCAGCAAGTAATTTTAATCCCAAATCCTCTTCCCGCTTCCTAACACCAACAGCTTTCAGATAGAGCATCTCTGGCTGAGAAACGCTGATGAAACAGCATCTTTGGATAAAAACCACTGGATTATTCCCTGCAGCTGAACATGAACCATCTCAACCATGTCAGGCTCTCCTTGTGCTCTCACAGTAGCAGCGAGGGAGGGTTCACCTCCAAAAGCAACACCTTTTGTTTGCAGGTGGAAAAGCTGAATCACTGAGCCCCAGAACCCCAGCTTTGCGTAAATGCATCCCAGGCGGTGACACACATCCTGAAATCCAGCCTGAAATCCAGCTCCACCTGAAACCCTCAGCACACCCCAGCACCCTGGGCAGCCCCTTTGGGATTCCAGGTTCCACACAGCACTGCAGGAACAAGTGCCAGCAGCAGCTCAGCCTCTGTTCTGGGGGGTGATCTGGCAACGTCTGTGACTTCCCCACAAGCTCCACTTGCTTCTCCCTTTCTTGCTTTCATACCACCTCTCTCCCAGCAAATCTCCCAGAAGGAAAATAAGGTGTGGACAGATTTATTTGCCAAGTTAAGTATCCATAACTTGTTCCACACTCCTAATCCCCGCTCAGAAAACATAACCTCCATAAGTGAGAGCAAAATATATGCAAGAACATGAACCAATGCAAAACGCCTCTAATTTTAGATGTTTGCCTCACATTAAACTAATCAAGCTTATTAATATTTTTAAATTATTTCAGTCACTTCATTTTAAAAGGGCTTTTTGCAGTAAGTCTGGTTCAGTTTTGTTAAAAGTTTTGCCCTACTTAGTCAAAGCTTAATAAAGAGTATTTTCATTTTTTTTAAATTTAGTAACAACATTTACAGAGCTGAGATGTGCCCCAAGAATGCGACTGCCAGAATGAAGAGAGTGATGCCATGTATAGATTTTTTTCTTATTTTGAGGAGTTCTGCCAACTGCATGCATTGACCAGCCAGCAAGTGCAGTTCTCAGTGGTCTATTTTCCTGTACCAATTACTAAGAAATTTGAAAGTGAGAACTGAGCTTTACATCACAAGTTCTCACACTCCCACTGAGCAACTACTACAACTGAAGAAACTGCAGAATCCCAGTATTCCAGAACAAGGAGGAGAGAAAACGTGAAGACACACAAGAAGTTCCTGTGTCCACAGAGTGGCAGAAGCTCCACTGAAATCAGTGCCACGAGTCTTAACCTGTGATACTAAAATTACAGCTGATTGGGGAGGGAGATTTGTTTGGAGAGGGGCAAAGTATTATAAAGTTAAATTTTTCTCAAGTTCTCTTCCAGTACTCAGAAAAATGTTTAGTATTCCAAGAGATTTCTGACTAATACTTCTAGCTTTATGCCCCCTCTCATCCCAGCAGAACATGAAATAGTTCATGACTGATACAGAGGGATGGAGAGAGAGATGCTCCAAGGATGGCTGTTTTCAGTAACAAAAGCACAAATTCGGATCACTTTCTCAATTTAAAACGACTTCCAGGCTCCCAGGTTACAATCAGGACAAGTCTATTCCATGTTCCCTTATTACCCAGCCAACACGAACTGAATGCAGACTTAGAGACTTCACTCCAGGCAAAAAAGTTACATACAAAGAGCTTAAGACCCCCGAACATTGAGAGCTGCAGACCAGGTTTCAGCCCTGCTTCTCATTTCCCTGTGTTTCAAAGTGAATCATAACAATCCTCTAAATACTTAGGAGTTTCCCAAGGCTGTGCTTGTTAAAAATCTGAGCACTGAAAGAACTTTCTAGGGATTCTGTTGACTATCTCCAAGTTAATAAAAACATCCTGTCTTAAAGACTCCACTAGAAGATTTTTACTGAATCCGAGGGACAAAATTACTGAAAATGAAAAACTGGCTTTTTAGCCCATGAGAAATAATTTGTGGGGAAAGCACATCACCTCTTTCCTTTGAAAAAGAAGCCTGAATGCATTCTCTATCACACCAACCCTATAGGAGTGAGTTGAATACAGAAATCATGGCTGAGATTATGGACTGATGTCTACAATGCTCCAATCATGCTCCTCTACAGATCTGATGGGACAGATAACTTTAACCTGGATGGTACAGGCAGCATAAAAAAGGAGATCAGAAACCCCAACTATCTTCCCTCTTCTCTGGAAATTCACACCCTCTAGGAAAAACACATGTTTAATCTCCTACTCTTTTACTATCGACAGCCTTCCTACGAGCACATGCAAAGGCCCTGCTTCCAATAGATTTAAACATTACCACGGCATTCTTGTCCCTTCCTGCCTCCAGGAAATCTGAGCAATTTGTAGAAAGCATTCCTACAGCCTCCCTCCTCCTCTACTCCAACAAGCTGCTGCAGCACTAGAACCGGCGCAACTCAGCGTGCACACAAGAGAAACGCTCCCAAGGATATCAAAATCACTTCTCCAAATGCAGTTCAAGGCAGAGGCAGAAGCCACTGGCACCCCGAGTACACGGATGAAGGAGGAGCTGCAGGAGCACTCCCAATCCACTGGAGAAGCCTGAGCCAGCCCCGCTCTTCCCATCACTTGGGAGGCTGAGGCAAACTTGACAGACTTTGCCTGGAGGAAGTTAGCACTCCAATTATTCCACCAGCTCTTGAGAGGAGGTGGAGCAACTGCTGGCACAGGAGCAATAGAAAACAGCTGGGAATCAGCAAAGTCTCAACAAGCACAGGATGTAGATGGACAACAGCTAAATTCATTTACTGAAATGACTTAAGCTCTTTTGTAAGCTTTAGCCCTGGCCTCAGATATGCCAGACGATACCCTGGTTACTCAATCTCAGGAATTTCAGCCAAGGGAGAAGCAAAACACCCAATATCCTCCCCTTCTGCAGCTCCTCCCATCCAAGCCCCCAAAAACCCTTCTTACACACTCAAGGCAGGTTTAGGGTTTCTCCTGGGGGGGGTGAGGAGGAAATAAAAAATAAATAAATAAATAGAGTTGGCAATTCCTTCCATACTACTTCCTAAGAAGGACTTATTTAAAG
Source organism: Melozone crissalis (assembly GCF_028551555.1). Lineage (NCBI taxonomy): Eukaryota > Metazoa > Chordata > Aves > Passeriformes > Passerellidae > Melozone > Melozone crissalis. The sequence continues at coordinate 3,716,974 of NW_026535792.1, read as the reverse complement.
GCCTTTAAAAACCCCATAAGCTAATAAATTATTACATCAGGGAGCAGTAACTCATTATCTTGCTTAGCCAAGTCAGAAGTAGCCAATTTAGGCAGCCCAAATTTCCATTGATAGTTAACCCTCACTTGCACAGCCTTTGGAGGGAAACAATATCTGTGCCAGACAGCAGGAGCTGCAGAGGTAATCCAAGCTGGCCGTGCAGTCCATCTCAGTGAGAACAAGCTGAGACAACTTGAATTTCCTCCAGCTCAGCTGCAACCTGTCATGCTTTTCACCAACACACCTACTTGACCCCCACAATACAATCATCATTTTAACATGCTGCAGGAAGAATTAAAGTGACAGCTTCATTTGCTGCATGTAACTGATTTTTTATGTGAACAAAAGGGTTTAGTGGTTATAAGAGACAACATGACAATAATAATCCCACCTCAGTATGATTTAGAAACACCCAATATTGGAGTATTGTTCTGCCTTCCACAGTTCAAACTCTGAAATGCCCTGTCCAAGGCAGACTTGTGCTTGGGAAGTGTTACAAGAAGATTACTCCTAGGTGCATCCCAGTAACAGCAGCAGTTTTGCTACACTTATGTCCTACTTCTGCCTGACATGTCTTAACTAAATTTAACCCACTAATCCCAGCACACCTGAGACAGACAGCAGCCACTAACACTATCACTCCTACCTTAAACAGGAACACAAACCACAAAGTAAGATTACTCAGATTAAGTGATTGACTCGAGGTCAGAGGAAGTATATTGTCTGTCCAGAATGTGAGCTCTGGACACGGTAACTCCAGCCACAGACCCCTCTGGCTTTCTGCACCAAAGCACATGTCCCTCCCTGCTTCCTCTCCCAGCACTGCCCATCACTGTGCAATTGCTCCTGCATTTCAGCAGGGCAGATTTGGAGGCTGTGGCTGCCTCTGTTCCTGCTCCTTGGGCCAACACGAGCTCTGAGGAAGCATCTCCCAGCTGCACATTTGCCCTCAGCCCTGGCCACAGAGCCAAGGTTAGCTCTAACACTGCACAGCCCCACAGTAATTGGCTTTCCACAGCCAAGGAGACTTCGTGTCTCCTTCTCAAAGCACATCTTTTAGCCATGCAGCAGCCTGAGGCACCAAAGCCTCGCTGCCAGGCTCCCTGTTCCAACCAGCAGCCGCCCAGGACCCAAGGAGAGAAACAAGGGAACACTTTACATGGGATGAAGGAGCTCACTGGCAATTCCACCAAGCAAGCAGATTTAATGAGCTTTTTAAACCATTAGGAAAAACAGGTATTGGCAACATCTTCCGGCACATCGGCTTGTTGTCCAAAAGGGCAAAGCAAACCCATTTATTTCCAGTGGCATGGAGGAGCAAAGAGCTCCCAGTCTGGAGCAGCACTCTGTGTAAAGTGATTGAATCCACAACCAGCACTTCCAGTCACCTTGGAAAAGACAAGAGACCTCCACATCCACCACACTATTTCAACATAGTGACCACTGCAAATGAACAGCATCTGGGCATTGTGAGCTGCCCTGAGAAGTCTCTGGTTTGGATAGAAATGAAGCATAAGCAGCAATTCAAACAGAATAACATCAGGCAAGACTGATGACTACCAGCCTGGAACTGCTCAGCCCTCTAAATTGGTAGTCTGTAGGGTGAGAGAGGGTAATTAAAATATAAAAGATTCACTAGATTAATTACCTTGCACACAGTACAAAAATATTTGTGTGCATATTATATGCCTATTTCTTTCTGAGTACGCAAAAAGCCCTGAATACATTATCATCTCCAAACAAACGCCCCCTACACAGAGCATGGGACATCCAAGTGTAGGTCTGTGGAGGGCTCTTCAGGATATATCAACATTCTTCATATTTAGAAGGCTGCACTGGGCCTACAAAAAGGAAAAGCTGTGCCCTAGAACACGTCAGGTGAACCCCATTCCTTAGCTACAGGTGCAACTGGGGACATACCCTGAAGCCCCTGTTCAAAGGCAGTGCTGGAATATGACAACCACATGGCAAATGAAGCACTTGGATATGCAAGAAAGGCCCTGCTGGACAAGATTCTTAATGAAACCAGAATTTTAAAAGACCCTTCTTATTTCTGCTTGAACTCACTGGAATGAAGACTCAAAAAAAACTTGCACTGAGAGCAGACCACGTACATTGTATTCCGAAAGGAAAAGGCTATATATTTATTCACTATCCACCCTTTTTGTCTCATCTCTTTTTCACTCTATTTCCTGCCAAAGCATCAAAATCACAGGCAAAATAGGTGCCTGAGTTCATCAAGTATCTGCAGAACATCACAATGCCAGATACTTTTGATACTGTGCTCTTTACAAGCAAAAACTGAAATTACCAAGATTGGTCAAAGTAATAAACCATGGCTCTGAAAGTCACCAGAGATATAAATATTTTCTCATCTTATTAGTTGTTCCCATTTTGCTTTTCACAGAACACTACAAATATGGCATTTCTTAAAAATCACTGATTTTAGTCCTGTCTCATTTGTAGTTGCCATGGATGCAGTATTTTGTTCTATTCTGCATTAACAGTTTGACTGTTAACTCTCGACTCACGCACCCTAAAAATGTGGAGCTGCAGGAAACCCTGGTCCTTAGGCGCAAGGGAAGGTGGGGCCATACAGGATTCAGCACTAATTCTGAAAATTCATGCTTCATCTTCAACAGATTATTGTGGTGCAGACACTCTTAGCACAGAATTTTAAATATGAGGAAGGAATACACTCCAATATTAAAAATTCAAGGGCCTAACCCTTTTCCACATACTTTTTATTCAAATCTGCCGGAAGAACCAAAGAAAAAAAGTACAAACAGCTTTTCTCTGGCCTGATGCATCTTGGTCCAACAGCTTCCTACTCATTTCTGTAGTTAAACAGTTGACCCTTGCCAGGAATAGGACCCAAAGTGAAAAGAGTCATAGTTTGCCAAGTGAAGCAGAATCCACAAACAAGCATCTCACACTGGCTACAGACTGCTTCCTTTGAGAGATTTAAGAGGGAGAAGGGAAGGAAGGCACACTGGGGTAGGGCTGGGTGTTCTCTGAAATGCATTATTTACAAATCAGAAATTATTACATAAAAATGTATTAGTGAAGAGAGGGAGACACAGAACTTACTCTCCAAAGCCTGGTATATTTTTCCATTTCATCTCCCCCAGTTTCTCAAACATGCTTTGGCCTAATGAAATAAGTTTGCCTAACTTGTGCGTTTCCACTGTACAACACTGTCTAACCAGAAAAAGTTGCCACAGAAATAATGAAACTTCCCAAGATGAAGTCTTTTCTCTGTGTACACACTGTCGAGCTGTACAAGTTCACCAGAAAATAATGTGCATTATTTATTATATGTAACACTAGGAAATCTGTAACACTTACAAAGACCATTATGATGCCATTAAGAAGATTTCATGTTCAGCTTTCTAGGCATTTCGGGCACACAGCCATCTCTACAATAATTATTATATTTATCACTATGTAAACTAACTGCAATGCTTCATTAAGATAGAGAAAAATGGTATCACTGAGGTCCCTGCAAGAGCCAGTAACACTCTCCTCAGTGAGATGGAGGTTTCCTGTCTTCAACTGCTTGCTGGGATGCTCCAGGAGATTTTATTCTGGTAGGACAACACAGCAACACGTGCTAAGGAAGGTCCAAGCTACCATGTATGGCCTGCAGAGGCGTTTATGGAGTAACAGCACATGTAGGACTCTCCTGATGACCATGATATAGGGGTTTTAGCTCATAGAAAGCCACATGTCTTTCAAAACCAAAAGTCCTTGAGAGATGCCTTTTAGGGTCATGCAGGGAGCAAGGGAAGTCTCTATCCTCTAAGTACATGCTCGATGTCCACGCTGTGCTCAGAAGACAATGGGTCTGGACTCCAATGGGTTAAAAATTAAACCGTGGGCATGGAAAGCCAGAGCTCCCTGCTATCTGCTTGACCTGACGGCCTGGCAGGTACAGGCAGCTTTTGTCCTCACACATGCATCTCGTTTGAATCAGAGGGATCCTTCTAACGTGGAAAAATACTGACGTGACTTCAACGTAAGCTATAAGCCTTGGAGAGATTTCAAACATGTTTGACACTGATAGGGGACTAATTGTACCAAACTCCAAAGATCCACAGGGACAAAGAGCTGCCGACAAAGCCTCGCTCTCCCTTTTGACTTTGTGCAACCAGAGCCCTCAAACAGAGACATTTTCCAACAAAAAAACCCCACCAACACCACAGTGGTGTGGTCTCCATTTTCCCTCTGCCTCTCCAGAAGATTCTGGTGTAGGCTGGAGGGCAGACTGAGCTCTTTGCTGCTGAATTTTCAAAACCACTCAACACTGAATCTCTTTCATTGTAAGTGATGGGCACAGCCACCCAACCCAGCTGCAGGACACCACAGCCTCAATGGCTGACCTTACAGGATGGACATTGTACACACTGGTTTTACCTGCTCTATTAAATCAATCAACTGAGGGGGGAAAAAAAGCATTGCCTTTGGAATTTTGTGTGATTAAAAGGAAGCAATGAACAAAACTACCAGAGGCAGCTGCCTGAATGACACCAGCATCAGTTGACTGTGCCCTCTGCACTGACTAATACAATTTAAGTCAGCACAGCCACCACAGGATACTGGATATGCTGGAATTTACATTGCTTTAATGGCAGAGCTGTTTACCAGTCCCACATTCAACCATCAGAAAGGCACAGTCTCAAAAGCCCAAATCTTTTTTACTTTTCTACTTTTTTTAAGTGTTCTTATCTAAAAACTCTTATCCAGCTCCTAAAGCAGGATTCAGACTGCCAGGGAGTCGGCAAGAACTGCAGTAATTTCCATTTATGACCAGCAGAATTTGCTCTCAAAATAAAGTCAATGTGGCAGGATAAGACAGAGTGGCCACCCCGATCCAGATCGACTGGTCACTAAAGCCTTGTCACTACAGATAAGGGTCATTTAGGAAGCACAAGCACACCAGAGAAATGGGGATTTGCAGCATGAGGAATTCCTGAGGAGTGACAGTTTAAAGCTTCTAGAGACAGGAAAAACAGGAGGGGTGATAAGTGCTGCAGTTCTTCTCTGCCACACACAGTAAACAGTGCAAACCAGCCCGCATTGATTAAGCTTTTCCAAGCTGCCTGGATTATCAGAGAAGGATGGGAAGCTGCTTCCTGCCTCAAGTCAGCCCCCCTCATTACTGTCAGATGGGAGAAAGGATCAACCTCAGTGCATCTCTTACAGAGAGCATTACACTGCAGAACACTGAGCCTCCACCTCAGCAGATAAAAATCCCAGATATACCTCCTTTAATTCTGCATGAAAAGAGTAAGGACGGGGGGTGTTTCTTTTCCAGAGGAAAGACAATATAAATCTCAAGCACTTTAGCAAAGAGCTGAAGTACAGCCTCACAAACTGACTCCACAGCCTGTTCTCCCTGCTCAGAAGGCACAGACCAAGAGCATCCCAACTGCATTTGGGCCTCTCATGCATTTCCTTACCCAAACCCCAAATGGCATTCTACAGTCAAATCCTGTTATTTACTGAGGAATGCAAGACCTAAAGAATACAACCAAGATTCCACCAACATTCTTGCTTTCAAGAGCAGGATTAGAGCAGCAGCAATATGATGGGTATTTCTACAGCCCCTCCATCAGCACCCTGGCATTTGCACAGTGCCTGACCTGCAGCCCCACAGCAGCACATATTGAGTGCACTTCTGTAAGGGAGAGAAAAGGGCCACTGCAATGGCAACCACAGGCATGGCAGTCCTGCAAGAAAGCAGTGCCCAGTTCTTATAAATGAGGAAAAAAAACCAAACCACAGGTCACAGGTAAAATGGTGATGTTTCAGCTGAGAGCAGCACACACAACAAGCTCATCATCCACTCCAAGACAGAAAATCCCATGTGTCTCTGCTCTAAATCCTGCTGTCTAGGGAAACTGCAACACCCTATTTTCTAAGCAAAGTACTTGATGCCAATACCATATGACAAAGTTTTTCCATCTCTTTATTATAAGTAAAAAAGAAAACTACTGGAAACTTTAGAAAACTTATCTAATTTGCTGTCTAAGTCCCAGGGATGGGGACATGAGAATACACACACACATTACACAGCTCTCCAACCACGCTGCATTCTTCAAGGTAAAAGAGTAATCACAGTGACCTGTGTTACTGCAGATCTGCTGCTAACCACAGACACATTTCTTGTGAGTGGTGATTATCAGGGCTAAAGTAGCCCTGGGTCTCACAGGGCTTCTGCTATCTCACTGTTAGTTCACTCTAACACTGAACTTGATGAAGTCCCCTCCCTGCCACCAGATCTCAGCGATGCTGCAGAGCAGGGACATCTCCCCCTTTGCAGCAGCACTATCTGAGTTGGAAAGGAAGCCCAGAGTAATCAATAATTCATGGAATTATGAGACAAACTACTCCTCTCTCTGTAAAAACGCATGAGTGGGAAAGCAATTTGTTTCAATTCTTCGTAAAATTACACCAGTGGATTAATTGGTGCCCAGTCTGACCCTACAAATGCAGGCTGGGGAAGGAAAGGCAGCGCTGGAGCACAGGATGGGCAGCAAGGCTCCTTCCCTGGCTGGCAGGTGGCACTGGGCACTGCAGCAGAGCAGGCAGAGCCTTGCCAGTGCCCTCCACCTTCCCTGGCTGGCACACAGGGAGCTCTGCCCACGTCCCCCGTGCCTGCAGGAGGGAGCTGGGTGCCAAAGATCTGCTCAGCACCTTGGGCTGTGCTTGTGTGCCTTGGCAGCGCTCAAAGGAGCTTCTGAGGCCCGGGTGACTCCAGGGGAGATTATAAGGTTCATGCACAGCAGGGAAAGGCGGTGATCAGCAGTTGAAGCCAATGAAGGGGAAGAAGCTGCTGCACAAAACAAAGTCACACATTTCTGAGCATGCTATGCCCTCAGAACATCCCCAGAGTTCACAGATTCTGGCTTTACTCGTAAGCTAAAATAAGCATTTATCTGAGTGCTCTACCTTCCATCTGCAATGCCAATTCTACTCAACTCCTGACATAAAATATGCTCCTAACATAAAATACCTGCCACAACTGAGAAGGTCTGGGACTTGTCCCATTTCTCTGACGGGGCATGCTGATGCTGACCTCAGAATGCAGGACAAAGGAAATGGAACTCATAACTCAAGCTTGCATCTGCTGCCTTTTCTCTTTTCACAGCAGACACTAAACCTGGGATAATTCCCACCCACTGCAACAGAATGATTAAGAAGAAATTTTCTCCTTTGTTACTGGTAACCAAAGTTACAATCACCAGTTGTAGAGGAAAAAAAAACCCTACTTAGAAGAAAATACAAAAAAATTTCTTACACATCCTTATCATAAACCCACACAGGTCAATCTCCAGCAGTCCCCAAGGAATCATGCTAATTAAAAAGACACAAACAAAACTACACCAAAGGAGGACTTTATTTATTCTGATACTATCATAATAAATTTCTTCTCCAGGGTGCACTGATCTTCAAACAAACATTATTCTCCCCACCTCCTCCACTCTGAAGTCTTTTGTCAAACATCTCAGCATCCGATAGCCAACACGCTTTCATTCAGCAGCAGACATCCACAAATAGTTTGGATTTTTATACATGAGAAATTTCAGGAATTGGAATTTATTTCTTCTCACCAGAAAAATCCAAAGGGAGTGTGAAATAGGGCTATCTCTGAAAATCACACACACCTCCCAAGCTAGACGATTAAGTCAGCATTTCTCACGAGCAATTCTTTAATTTATGCTCATGACATAGGCAAAAAAAGGTATTTTTTTTACTATAGCAAAAGAGAAGATCTTTCTTTACCAGATAAAGAAAAAAAATCAGAAATAGAAAAACATGGCAATTATGTAAAAAAAAATTAAAACCCTAAAGAGCATCAGGCATAATCTTCAGGAACTGGCACTGAGAAGGTCTCTCAAAAGGTCCCCTGGAGCATTCTCATAGCCACCAGCACAGATAAACCTGCTGTAAAACCCATCTTCTCACATCTCACCCTAAAACCAGTGAATTCCAGGCTCAGGCTGGTATCACACACAACAGAGCTCCAGCTAAGTGCTGCCAGGAAAGCTCCCCATGGCCCCAGATAGTATCACTTTAAACCCTGTCCACTTGGAGCCCCTGATTACTGTGTTGTTCCAGACCACAGACTGAAAAGGCCTCTAAAATAACCAGGGCCAGTTCCACAAGAGCTTTGCAGATTACAGCCCAGACCCAAAAACACGTCTGATAACATACAGGAAGCAGATGTAGTATCTGCCGTATTAGGAACCAAGGCATCCCACTGCTGGATCCCTCATTAAAGTAGATTGACCATGTTAGAGGAGTGAAGGGGGGAAAACCAAACAAAAGAAAGGTGACTTTCCTCCATTTCCTAACACTTCTAAATCACATTCTTAAAAACAAAATAAATAATAACAGCAATCACAGCAACCCACACAGCAACTTCCCCCCAACCCCACATCATACATGGATCCATTGCTCCCAAACCACTGAGGGCTCAGCTGTGATCCTCACAGCTCTCCATTGTGATACTCGGGCAGAAACAAGTCCCAAGCAGGCAGAAGACTGACCCCAGGCACTCTCAGCTGTCTCAACCAGCTGCATGGTCAAGACCAAAACCCCCAAGCCGATGGGGTGCACTCCACCCTGCTCCCCACACCCAATCTGCTGCTGTCCTGAGGAGAAGCCTGAAATTCAGATCCACATGCAGAAGGAGTCTGAGCCTTCTGGCAAACTTCACACATGAAAAGCAGGATGGGCTCATTCCTTAGCAACTGCATGTTCATTGCTATCCATGTGGAAGATACACAGGGATCTTTTTGCTAGAATTGAAAAAAGGAATGGTTTTGCTTCCAAAATATTCCAATTTTTACCTGCTAAAAGCAAGTCCCAGAGACCTGAGTTGTTTCTATGACACTGCTGGGACTAGGAGATGGCTCAGTATGTGTTTTCCTAGGCAGTGGAAGACATGTGAGAAAGAGGCCACCGAGGGAGGGTGACAGGAGACAATAGACAGACACTTGTGAACTGGCACATCCCATCAGGTGGATGGCACACACTTGTACCAAAGGACTCCCCGAGAGCCACGTGGATCCCTGGCAGCCCCTGGATGTCTCTAAAAGGTTTGGATGGCATTCTGTCCCCATGTGACAAGCCTCCCATGCCATCCTACCTTTGCAGCCCAAGCCACTCCACTAAAATACTTCAGTATTAAATGGATGGAATTTTTTTCAGCTATTATTATTGTTGAAAATTAGGTCTGATTGGTTACTTGACAAAAAAAAAAAAAAAAACAAAACAAAAAAAAAAAAAAGCTGTTTTGTTAACACAATACTTAGAACTCAAAAAGGCCCCAAACACATTCCTGCACTGCCAGCTTGGGATACAGCTGAAAATGGTTCCCATGTCCATTTGCAAAGCTCATTACAACTGGGATTTAACATAAAACCTGGCTTAAAGTGCCCCAGTTGCCCCAAGGACCAGGGCAGCACCTTTCTTGTGTCACTGCAAGTATTTGCAGGGCTATACAGTGTTCTGGACCAGGAAACTTGATCCAAGTTAAAAATACAGTTTATTTTCTGGGACCAAGTTATTTTTAACCCAGATGGAGTTCTCTGCTCCCAGTCACTGCTCGAGTCCATAAACAATTGTACCAGCACAGAGGCTGCTACAGGGCAAGGAAGCATTTCAGCCAGCCATGCTCCCAGGAGGGGGGGAATAAAAAAATAGAAAAAGAAAAGCACAGCTGTGCTTGGGATTGATGACTGGCATCTTCAAGGTATTTTTCCTTTAATACCTATGAAATACCGATTTCATTGCCACTACAGCAATCCACAAAAAGTCTTTAGATTCCCTGATCCTTCTAAAGAGCCATCCAGGGTTCCCCCTACCCTATAGCCCTCTGAACATCCCCTCCTCTCCCACCATCTGCAATACCTGTGGCTCTATTTAGGGTGAGATTCCCAGAACTCAAACTGGGACCCAAGGAGGAAAAAAAAACACAACCAAAAAAAAAAACCCCTAAAAGTTCAAACACACAGGAAAAAAAACCCCACCCACTCATCAAGACTTATTTCTGACTCCACAGGTTTTCCTTTCCCCACCACCTGAAGGTTTTCTTCACAGTGGTAACAGCTGAGGGATTTTCTGTGTGTCAGCCTCACTCTGCACAACAGATGGGAAACCCATCCCAGCCCCACGCTGGGAACCACCAGCTCACATCCTCCTGCCCAGCTACAGAGAGGAAAATCAGCTCCAGCAAGGAGGTGCTGATGCAAGCATGGCCTTGACTTGATACCAAAGCAATCAGCCACAGGCCTGAAGTATTTTCAGTTTCAAACCTAGACCTAGCAAAGAAATATGTCAGCAAGAATGTAAATCACCAGTGAGCACCTCCAATCAGCCTTTTTCATGGAGATTATTTTGTTTTAAAGGAAATAAGGGCCATCTTTTTGCAGATGCTGATGTTGAGCACACAAGGAAAGCGTATTTTCCTTCTTCATTCGATACTTATAAATAAGATTAGATCATGGTTCTCCAAATAGAGACATAACACTACACATCTTCACTCTTACAAAGCCCAAGTGCTTTGCCTTAGTTTTTTAATATTTCTAATCTTGTGCCTCACTGCACTGGTACTTACAGAGTAGATTTGTGTGCAGCAAGAGAGGCTTGCAGCTTTCAGCAATTCAGCACGTTACACTAAAGATAATTCCCAGATGAAGTTTTCTTACTTCCAACACAATCCCAAAAATCCACATTCAGTGCTGACTTACGTAGGTGTGGTCACAAACAGCAGCTGAACACACGCAGCTGCTGGAGCACCATTCCCTGTGATTACCCTGCAACCAGGCACAAAATTAAGGAATTTATCTTGTGGTGGGTGTGGCAAAATTGAAAAAACAATGGTGAGGGTTTTTAAATTATTTTTTTTTTATAAAATTGCTCCCAAATACAAGGATGACCTTTATTTGTGCATTTCAAAGAACAAGAAGTTTTAAAGGCAATGATGGGTAGATGAATTAGAAAAATTAATGTGGATTAAAGCTGAAACAACAAAAAGACTTTTTTAGCTCAGTAAATGCTTTTATGGTTACTTCAAAAAATTGCCAGTTTAAGTGTGACTAATTTGCAAAATATTTAATTGTCTGAAAAAATGTATTGGTTTTGTGCAAATATGAAATCCAAATACTTCACACATCTACTTAAATGCATGTAAGCATGGCTAGTTTTCTTCCTTTTACTTGCTTGATTTGCAATGACTTTTTTAAATAAAAAAACAACTTCACAGATTTAACATCAAGCATTTCAGGGTTTCAGATCAGGCAAAATGCAAAGGTAATCTCTACCAGAATTTTAACAAGATCCTAACATAAAAGCACACTCCAACATTAAATCATTGAGTGTTATGTGATGTGGATAATACCTTTTTTAAATGCAAAACCATCTTGTCTCAGAGCATCATCCTGTAGCACAGGGCTCAAATACTTAATAAAAAGATTGTCTGATCTAAATAATGTTGATTAAGAGTTTTTTATTTGAAAACATCCCACCATGCTTTGCAATCTGTATCCTGTTTTCACTCACTTCTTGGGAGCAGCTGCTCTGAAAGTGATTAATAGCGCATCACACTTAAATCCACAAAGCCACGATGACAATATCAAATTGAAAAGCAAGAAAAACACCAAATACTTGTGTGCTCTGAACTACTGACACAGCTCCTGTAATTCTGGAGAGAAAGCACCTTTGCTAAGTGCTGATTCAAGCAGTGAAGATCAGCACTGAACTCTGTAAAGCCACTGTTTGGAGCACAACAATGCCTCCAGTATTAAACTGCAGCATCAGTAATTAAAAATGGAATCCTAATGCCAATCAGTCAAGCTCTTCCAAGGCTTAAGTTTTCTTTGAAGTTCTCCCTTCCAGGACTGAGCAGTCCTGACCCTCCTGTGTGTAGACCTGACAAGGCAGCAGCCCAGGGTGACCTGCAGGACAACACAAACAAGTCCACAGTGCATCTAAAATGGGGCTCTAAAAATGCAGAAACTTGGTACTTAGGAGTTTTGGAATGCTTTGCATATTTTTCAAGGTTTACTATTTTTGGCAGGGAAATAAGGGGAATTTAATAGTCTTACATACAATTCTGCAAGTGTAGCCTAAAGAGATTTGCCACTTTCACATTTCTCATGCTTGAAAATGGTAACACCATCCTACCTGCTTTAGAGCAAGGAGGAACAACAGAAATAGTAATTTCTTCCTCACTATCTGAAGCCTTCCTTTCATGTAAGTCTCATCCAAAAAGCAAAACAAGCCAAATATAATGAATAAATTCACATAACTGTGCCAGTAACTCAAATTGGCCCAGTTTTACTACAACTTGACTGCTTTCAACAAGCAGCCACCTCCAAGCCCTCTTTTTTCCCTTGGGCATTTCCAGAAGAATCTTCAGTGTAGAACAGGGACATGGAAGATTACTAAGTAAACAGGTCACAGTTCCATACTGTCCAGCCCTGGACTTTGGCAGAGCAGCCTGGACAAAGAGTTTAGTCTGTGTGTGTGAGCCAGCAAAAACACCAAGCTACAACCCAGGAACAGCGACCCCGACTCCTCACCCACAGCAAACTGTTTGCCACCTATGAGCTACCAAAAATCCCATTGTTGCTCTGGTTGCTTGGGTTCACTGGATAAAAGCAGACTGATAAAAATGCTGCTGGCTGAACTCCTGTGCAGCACAGCTCCCGTCTCTCTGCGCTGAGCTGGAGGAGGATGCTCAGACAGAGGATCAGGAGCCACACAAAAGCCATGTGCTCTCCAGCCACACACCTCAGCTACAGGGAATCCAAACACAGCACAGAGACAGAGCTCCAGCCAGCTCCCAGGGACTCTAAAAACAACCATGTGGAATTGTAACGAGGGCTTGGGGAAGCTTGTTTGTTTCTACCAATGCAACCTGACCAATTCAGTGCTTCTCAGTCAAGGCAGTTCACAGGGATGACTCCCGGGAGGATTTTTTTGAAAAGCTTGAGCTTCTTCAGAATTCAAGTTTTCTGCATCTTTCTTCTAGCTGCAACAAACTAAATGCTCACTATCTCCATCCACACTCCAGTAAATCCCCAGTTCTGACAGGTGGATAAAAGAGTCAGAAAAACAAACTCATGTCACTGCCTCATGTTAGTGGACTGTGGTTATACATAAAACAGATGCACAAAGGGGGATTTTGAAGTTTAAAAACCCCCAGGCATCGCAAGTTCCTGGAGGGAACTCCCACTGAACCTTGCCATTGCCACTAAGCTGGCGAGGCACCAGCTCCTGGATGGATTACCAACAAGCAGCACATGATTCTCCTTCCACTCCCACCCTGTCAGGCACGTGTATCCGACCGAGATCTCCGTGTCCTGCATCTCCTTTTGCCCCCACATGAGCATATCTGTCCCTTCAATAGCATTATCCCACGGGCAAAGCTGCTGAGGATCGGGATGTTCTCCCTCGTGTGCAGGTCTAAGCCTCTCTCCCCCAGGGTGACTTGACCTTGACCTTTCCAAACCATGCCTTACCTTCTGAGAATGAACCAAAAGCTCTTGCTGGAGGATCCTTTCACAGAAATTGACATCAACTTCTGTCTTTCCAACATTGTCCTACCACAACATTTAAATTTCTGTATTTGTTCCCGCAAACCAGTTATTCCTGAGGGAACTTGTTCCATTTAAAACAAACAAAATCTCCTCTTAGTATAATTTCTGCTTGCTAAAGGTTTCTTTTATTACAGGAAAACCTTTCCAATTTCTTTTATGCCCCAAAAAACAGTCATGCTCCTAGAAGGCTCAGAAGAACATTCCAGGTGACTTGAGCTGAATATAAGACACATCAGTTTGGTTTGCTCCTTTAAAATGAAAATAAATATGCACCAAAACCTTACACATAATATACTGCTGAGTGATACCTGGGCTAACTAATCTGACCAGAGCTGTCATTTCACATGCAGTGATGCTTTTTTTGTGCTGTCTGGAGTGGCCCTGAGAGGCCAGATCAGCCAGCCAGGCAGGGCTGTGCCATGGCTGACATGTTTATCAATCAACAGAACAAAGTCACTGCTCCTTTCTGCAGGCTACCCGCTAACTACCACTCACACACACACTTAAGTACAGAACTGACCTATTTTCCTAGGCCAAATTTACATTATTCCTTCGTAACTGAACTTGGCTGCAGAAAGATGCTAAAAGGAGACAAACAGTTTTCACACCACTGTAAACAGAAGTCAAAAAAAAAAACCCCATGAGACATTTCAACTACAAATTCAAAAAAAGAGGGTTCATTTACATGGGTTTTCAGGCTGTCATGGCAGATGTTATTTTTGAAATGACTGTTCTCCCTCACGAGGAGGCAAAGCAGTGTCAGGATGTACACACACTGCAGGCTTCTCACAGATATCAGCACAGCAGTTCATGTTCCCAAAGACACACCTGCACCAGCATTTCAGCAGATAATGCATTTCACCTTCCCATTCACCTTGACTGCACAATTCCAGATTCACAGTGCTTACACTCCTTCTATGCCTAACTAAACTCGCCTTGGAGATGAGAAAAGGGTCTGAAATTTGTCTTGTTCTTAATGCAGATACAATTAAGTAAATCAGGTAAGCTCCTAATAGAAGTGAATCATGAACAAAGTATAAAATAAAGTATTTCATTTCTTTTCAGTCTTTTTTAAAAGAGCTAGAGTTTGAGTGATTCATTCATGCTGCTAACAGGTAACAAACACTGGCTTCTCTCACTGAGATGCATTTTAAAACACTTAAAAATCAGGCCTTCCAGAGCCCATACAGTTAATTCTCATTAGCCACTTCTTCATCAGTAGTGACAGAGCAATTAATATGATAAGCACCAAGATAATCAGAATATTATCTAGACCGACTGTTTGTTCCTTCACTTAAGAAAAAACTTCATGCATTTTGCTGTTGCCTTACATATATGAGTAGAGAGAAGAAAGAGGGAGTTAAAAATGAATAGAGAAGTGGGTATTCCTTTGTGGGTACTTTTCCTTCCTCTACAACACCTCAACTCCCCAGGCACCAAGCTGGAAGAAAAATCTGTAAGCTGTCCTGTTGGGTATTTATGCTCAAGTGATGAATTTAAATCTGCCTTGCTTTATGTGCTTCCAGAACAACTCCACCATACCCACCCAAACAAATTTCTTTTCCAGAAGCAGTTAACTGAAATACGTACTATATAGTCCTATACATCAATGGTCGAGGGAAACACAAGAAAAGAGGGAATAGTAACAAAAATTCCCTTAATAACAAGATTTTCATTAATTCTTATCTGCAGATAAAAGGTACCTGCAGCCACTGACAAACACCATAGCACTCATGGTAAATAAGATTATCCTCCTTATGGGACAGATGAGACATTGCAACTTTAGTGACTGTCCCATAAACCAAGTTTAATCTCACACCTTAAAATGCAAAACCCATTTTAAAGAGCTGCCCACGCAGAGATGTAACGCAGGGAGACACATGCACAAAGCATCAGGTAAAGTCCTTCAAAATTCAGACATGTCAAGAGATTATAAAGATTTAAAAATACTGGAAAACAAAAAATCCCTTTAAAGATTTTTCAATGTATTTTACAAAGAGAACAATAGTAATAAATTACCTTACTTCTCTTACTAGGGTTAGCCAGGACAACTTTAAACCCATACCCACATAAATTTCTGTATACAGGAAACATTCAGCTGACATGTTTCCCATCAGTATCAACAGTGCTTAGCATGTAAATTGACAAAGACACAAAGTGTCTACAAACATTTATTTTTAAACTGTTTGGAACACAGTAAATAATTAAATGCTCTTTCTTTTTGCCCACAGGAAAAGGGGAATGAATACAGGGCATAAGAAGCACTGCTCAGCATCTTCCTAAAACTAATATATTTAATACACGTCAAATGTGCTGGGAGAAATGGCTTTGTCTTGCAGAAAAGTATTGTAAAAAAAAAGAACAAACCCAAATTAAACAACCCAATAAAAATACAGCAAGGCAAGACATTCATAATTCGTCTGTTGATATTTTAATAATACCAATGATCTAATGATTGAGCTTTTGAAAGATACAAGATAAAACTAAGTTATTCTTTGAAGAAAGATATGTAGGATTTCTTTCACAAGCTTCAAAATCAGTTGCTCCAGCTTTCTACAATTTTGTTTTAGATGCTAAAAACAGGCAGCATTATTTTCCCCCTTCTGAAATCCAAACTTTCCAAATGGAGCATGACAAAAGCTGAAGTCCTGAGTTAACTTCCACAGCAAGCTACAGGCATGCAGGGGAATCTGGTGTGCCAGAGCAGTTCCCAACAACATTGTTATCAGAGAAATGCTGACATCCAGCATTTAATCTACCAGCAAACCTGGAGTCTGCATTCTCCCTCACCAGAACCTCCAAAGCTCATTTGCAGCACAGACTGATCCATGCTTTAACAAGACATATTAGAAAGTAATGAAATTTATTTTCTGGTTGATTTTTGGATTCAAATAAAACATGTCCCTAGGCTATAACCAGCAAGAAATTCTTTACTTACAATTAAATTACTGGTTACTTTTCTGCACTCCTTGTTGGGGTCAAATGAAAAAAAAAAAAAGAAACAACAAAGTGCCTGGGGTTCCACAAGGCCTTTCTCTTGCCATAAAACAATCAAAGCTCCATGGCCATTTTCCCACCCAAACAATAAAAGTAATAAACACTATTCAGACATTCCCAAAACTGATGGATGAACAAAAGAGGATGAAGGGTGTGGGGGGTAAAATGAGGTCTGACAACAACAAACCCTGGGGAACACACAGGACTGCGGAGATTCCACCAGCCCAATTAGAGCCACGTGGGGTGGAACTGCTCTGAAAAAAAAAAAAAAAATCTCAAAAAAAGCCCCAAAAATCCAAGGGGATCCACACAGAGGCAGAGACACAGCAACAGCCTGGTGCTTGCACCTCCTCTTTGTCCAGGAAAGGACACTGTCCCGTGCTGGGACACACCTGCAGCACCCTCCCCACCTCTCTGTGCTGCCAGGGCAGCTCAGCCAGAGGCAGATGCTGAGCCTGGAGCCCCCACCATGACCAACAGTGAAATCACAAGGAGTGCCCACCACTGCCTCCAAAAGGAGTGGAATGGAACCCAACTCCACAGCTAAGCCGGGGAATTTTTTTTTCTAGCTACCTACAGAAATAGCTGCAATAATCAAAGGCTCTCTGACTTCCAGGTTTTATAAAAAGGAAAAAAAGCAATGGAAAGACCCAGCGAAACTGCTGTCAAAGCCAACTAGAAGATTAATTATAAGGTGTCTGCTTAAATAAATAAATCCAGTGTAATTGCAGAATCTAGAAATTACTACTATGGATTATAAAAGCCACTTCTGGTTGGCCTGCTCTAAACCAACCAATTTAAAAACCCATCAGATATATGAATGGCATAAAAGCCTGGGTATAAACAGCCATGTCAAGCGCATTGTCTGTCTTCAAGTAAATTATATTAATGAACCAAAATTGTTTGGTTGTTTTTCACACCATGAGACAATGTTTACACTTGGCAAAGTCCTCTGGCCTAGATTTTCAAATAGGACTACTGGTTTCAGGCACCTTACATTTGATTTGTCAGACCACCCACCAGAGAGCTGTGGACCAGAACACTTCTTAAGAGAAATAAAATCTGCTAATCAATCAGGGCACGTCACTAACAAACCAAATCTCACCTTTTTTCCTTCTCATTCACAGAAATTGTTGATAACCCATGTCAATTGTTAAAATGTGAATCCAAATATTATGTTAGAGTATGACGCCACTGCTTCATAGGAAAAAACCACACTGACGACATAAGGAGCAGGGAACAAGATAAGAAATCAGTGGCAAGACTGCAGCAGTTGTGCCAGGGACAGAAAGTTGATATATACAAAAATCCTTCCTGTAAACTGGAGGATGCTTTATTTTATCCACATTGCCTTAGGATGGAGAGTGATGCATTCACAGAGAAACACCCAGCATTCACTTAGAAGCCCTGGCTTGCAAACCCATTTTGGCAGAATGTCCAAAGAGTGAGAATATGAGATGCTTCCTTAATTAAAGTTCACTTGATGAGGACAGGCCTCTAAAACACAGCCCAGTCCAGGCTTTACCTGAAGCTGCTGATGCCTGCACCACTGTGTCTCAAGCTAGCAAAGAGTTTCTCCACCCAAGGCACAGCCCAGAAAAACAGAAATAAAATATGTAAGAAATCAAGCAGCCCTCTATACTCCATGCTACAAAGCAAACCATCTGGCCCAGAATATTTTTCTCTACAATTACTATTTTCTTGCCTAGTCCCACGCAATAGGTGGTGAGGAAACAGACTAAAGCACGTCAAGAGAAGCCTTCCAAAGGAAATGCACTTAGAACAGACCCTCAGGAATACTTTCCTCACCTGGAGACAAGACTGCTACAGATGTAAGAGTCATTCAAGTACAGATAATGATTTATCTGGAAGTCGTTTTGAGAAGCAATTCCCTTGTATAATTAAGGCAGCTTGGCTCAGGGAGCAGGGAGGCAAAGGCAAACAAACAAGTTTGCAATCAGAATGTAACTTGTATCCCTGTTTGTGCTCAGAAGAGAAGGGCTTGCTAAACCAGAGTTCCTGGTCCCTGTTTAACTGGTTCATCACTTGCCCCTGGCTGTCCCTTCAGCTCTCACATCTGCAGCAGCACTAACACCGTGTTTTTATTATTTCTGCTAATCTTATTTTCCATGTATTACATACAACACTAAGTGTTTATTACTCCAGCATGTGGGCAGGTTAAACCACACCTGCTTCACAAGAATGGAAAAAGAAATTACTAGTGCAACAAAGCACTTAACAAGTAAATTAAAAGAGAGTTGAATACCTCCTTTAACTACTTCTACTCAGGAACACATTACTAAAATCACATTTCTAGACTCTTCCTCTGCTGGTATTTCAGTTACTACACTTCAGCTATCATATCCTAGAAAGTTCCTGTTTCCAGACTGTCTTTCCAACAGCACAATGACAAAATTCTGTACCCGCAATTACAGGTAGTGCAGTTCAAGGTCTCTCCCCAGATACTTCAAATGCTCCATGGAAACGGCTCAAGCTACCCAAGAGATCACCTCTCACTGCTGGGAGTGCAGCCTCCCACAGCAGCATCATTTCACTAGATAGCCACTGAGAACCAAAAAAACCCACCAAAATAAACTTCAAAAGCACAGAAAGCTGAACCTTCATGTAAACTGACTCCAGAAAGCAAAATGACCAAAGACCTTACAGCTTCCAAACTAAGGGACAAACATATTCCCAAACATATTCCAGCTCTCTCGCAATTAATTTTTCATCCACGAGACACACCCACTCACCCACACAAAGCAAAACAAGGCCAGCACAAACCCTATAAATTTAATCAAGGAAGGAAGAGTAAGCATGAGATGATTATTTCTATTTTTAAATACTTGGGAGGTGCCTCAATACTCCCTGCTTAGATAGATAACTAAGTAGGTGCTCCAGAACTGTGAGATCCAGTGCACGATCTGGCACGAGCAGGCACATCCAAGCAGCAAAACATGAGAGAAGCTCAAAAGGTGATTAAGAAAGCCTTTTGAAATAATTGTTTCCTCTAAGCCAGGACAGACACTAACTCAGGGTGTTGCTACAGAGAAAAAAAAAAAATACATATATATATATATATATATATATACACATATATGTCTGTATTCAAGCACACCAAAATGCTCTAAGCAGACTATGGTTTATAAAGAACAAGACAGTCTCCTCCTTGTTCCCACAGTTCATTTCTGCCTCAAGCAAAGTTGGTTGCCACTCTGGTTGCTCTCTCCCTCACCCAAATGGTTTGCATAGCAGATATGCTGAACAATCAAGTTTGAACCAGGCCCTAATCCTGCTGACTTTTCTCGCAAAACTGCTGGAAAGGAATTCCTCCTGGCAGCTGCAGTGCCTCTGCTCATTAGTTTACCAAGCAGCAGCAGAATGAACTGGACAGGCACATCACTTCTGTGCTGCTGCAGAGAACAGAGATAAGGGCCAGGCAGGCAACGGGAAGGCTCCCAGTTTCCCAAACACATATTGGGAAGAAGAGAAAAGCAGAGGTTTGAGAAGAAAGACAGCTTGCAAGAACCCAGGCAAATGACTGCCACACGTGCTGCTGTTGTGGGAACCTCCTTTCCCCTTGCTGTAAGATCTGGGGATGGCATGTCACCCTTTCAGGGTTTTTTTTAACTCCTTCTTTAGGGCATTGTGTTTAACCAGGCATGGCACACTTATTTGCACCAATTCCAGTGTCTCCTGGATACTAGAAGAATGAGTAGGATAACATTGCAAAATAGCTGTCCACTTGCTCATGACATTCTTTGTCCAGGCAGCACCCTCACATACAGGTCAGATCATGCAGACCACTCAGCATACATGGAAAAGCAAATGTTTTTGCTTCTTGCTATGCAATTTCCTTGAAGTAACTCCATTACAGCACACTTAATGTAAACAGAGCTTTGCACCATTTATGGTAACAGGTGAGCCCTGTGTTGTTGAACAACATATCCTCCTCCTCCCTCATCCCAGGCCAGCTACCATTTCAATAAATATTTAATAAGTAGACAAGAAAACCAAGAGAGCTTCACAGCTTGAAGTTTTCATGTACTACACGCATGATGTTGAATTTATCTACTGGAAAGCATATGGACACTGTATCCAGAATCCAGAGGACAGGTACAGCACACTGATCCGAGTACCATTAACACAGTGCCATGATTAAAACAGCAATGCTGGTTCACAGAGAAAAATGTTCCTTTTAGACCAAGCAAGAAGCTGGAGCTGGGACCTGTGATCCCCACTGACTTCAGGGGCCTCCCACTGTCACCAGGGTCATGCTGAAAGATTTCCAGTGCACTCTCCACTCCAAAAATGCCCTCTCACTCACTCGCTCATACCTTTTCTCCTAAAAAGATCATCTGACAGGTGCAGATAACTCTAACCACTCAAAGCAGCACCCTAAGGGTAGAAAATAATAAAATTTTTGCCTAGCAAGACTGATTTTTTTCATCTGCAAGATGAATTCCAATTACTTATATTCTCCTGTAAACCACTTGATCCTAAAGCAGCCCTTGAATTTAAGATCTCTCTAGAGCTGCTTTGCTGGAAGTGGGATTTGTTTTCCCTGCCACCACTCTCTTCATCTCCCGGCGCAAGGTATTACTGATTATTTTAATTTCTTTTCTACAGAAGAGAAATGGATGCACACAGACAAGCAACTGCAGTGAGCAGAAGAGGAAGAAGGCTTCATCTCTGAATTAGAGATTTGCATACTGGTTTTATCTGTAACACCCACTGCAGTACTTTATCCCAGACTCTCAGATCACAAAAGACAGAGCAGACAGTGACTCACTGCAATTTCAGTTCTGCATGTAGAGCTTCATGTGGACCAGTCAATTCTGATTCTGCCAAACAGCCTTCACAGGCACTCAAAGTAAACCAGCTTCTCTGAGAGAGAGTTCCTATTCATGTGCTGCCTTCATGAGGAAAGCTCCAGAGATGGAAGGGAATTTAGTCAATGTTTCCCCTTTGTGCTGTAATGATTTAAGATTCAATTAATACAACACAGGGAGGCACTAATTCCGAAACACCTGCCTTCGTGGTAACTGGATTAAGACCTCCAAACTTGCTGCACTCCTAGCAGTGCCAGCCTGCCAAATGACAGCAGTTGTCAATATCGACCAACTGGAGGCTGGGCTTTCCTCTAAATCCTAGAGCACTCTTTAAAGAGGATTCCCACAAAATGGGAAGGGGAAAAAAATAGAAAAAACACCCCACTCGATAGCTCTGAATTTGTTTAGCCAGAAGTCACAGCTCCTCCCCTGCACGCTTTGAAGGCTGGAGACTGGAAACGCTCCTATCAGATGCTTTCAAATCCCTCAAAGGGAAGAGATAACACCAAATAAAGGGATAGGGCATCCTCAGAGACAGAGCTGCTCCCTCACTGATCAATATACTGCAGGCTCTAAAGAGAACAGCTTCAAGAAAGGCTGTGGGGCAAAAGGCTGGCAGGGAGGGGAAGTGCAGAGCAGCTGGTTCCACTGGGAGAAGAGCCAACAGGTTTGGGGCTTAGAGCGGGATTTTTCTCCTCTCCTTGTCCCCTTCAAAACAGAGGTTTCTTTGGATTAGTTTGGGTAGCATGAAAAGAAAGTGCCTCAGAATTGAGACCATGCTTGTTTGAAATCTAAGGAGAAACTTTTGAGGCCGGTGTGCCGGCCCAGTAATTAACAAAGTGAAACACTTTTCTTACCTTTTCAACACCACAGAAACTATTTCAACCACACAAGAAGGAGCTGAATTTTATTTTTTTTTTTCCTTTACACCCCTTCATCACCCTGACCTATTGGAACCACACTTGAAAGCTCGATGGGAGCATTCAGTGATACATAACTTCCATTTTAGTGAAACAATCCATCTGCTCCATGTGACTCAGAGCCTGCTTTAAGAATGCAATACTGTTTAGGCCAACGGTTGCACCGCACAAAGTGTTTTGTTCACATGCATTCCTTTGGGATGACAGAGCCTATCCACGGCCCTAACGGTTGGGGCCTGTGGTTTTTTTCCCTCATCCGCTGAATGCTGCAGTGACTAAGCTGACAAAAATTCCTAGCCAATTATAAACCCACTTAAAGAGACAGGCAACCCCCCTGCAACCTTCCCTTGCTATCCTATACGGGAAGTTTCTATACATAGAAAAACATCTCCTCCTCCCAAGGCCTGCGTTGATATAAAAGACTTTCTCTGCGCGCCCAACACTTCAAACATGCTTCCTAAATGGCATCATTTCCCAAAACCATAACCTTTAATCATCCATCTATATCCCTCACACATCAACTGGAAAAAGATAATTAAAAAAAAAACCAAATTAAGACAAATTGACCCCATAATTGATTGAAAAGTTAGAGAAGCCATTAATGGGGGAAGATGAGCCTGGACAGCCATGGAGCAGTGTGCATTAAGGGGAGACAGTCAAGTGCCTATAAACCCAATATATTGCAACCAGGAAAAAGCACATCAGGAGGGTCACACTTGGTGTACAAAGTAGAAGTTTGATCCACCTCAGAGCATAAGTTGAACTTTAACTAGCAACAACTGAGAACTTCTGAGTTGCCCCTCAAATCCTTCTCAGCAACCAAATTCCAAAAAAAAAAACCACCAGCCTTTCCCAAGAGTCATGCGCTGAACTCATTCTCGCCTACACTGTCAAGGGCTACACAAATACATTTAATAATTAGCCCGGGCATACAGAACTGTGCTTTGGGCAGGTAACTACATGTTCACTTTGCCCAGCAAGAAACAGTAAACAAAAAACTATGGGGAGAATGGCACACGGTTTCCAGCTTTAAAAAGCCAGGCTCTGGGGCACCTCAGACTCTCCCCATTTGATGGTGGGCAAACTTGTTGCTAAATCATTTTTAGCGCTCCCCTGATAGCACATGCACATTCCATTCCCAACGCTCTAAAGGAGGGGGAGGAAGAGACAGTCGACAACTGAGCCAGGCTGAGTTCACCTCAGAAGAAAAAGGCAATTCAACAATCTCTATTAACATATCATTATCCCAGCATCTTTTTATTAGAAGTTAATTCTCACAGACAGACTGGAGAAGGAAATCCCACTATTAGTGGGGGAAAAGGCTAAACAAAGGCTTCTTCAGGACTGTTAAACACTGAAAAAAACTTGTTGGCCACATAAAGGCAATTTATGAAAATGCTTATTGTCAATTAATTCCTACATTCATGTGTGTTTGGGAAGGAAAAACAGGAAAATGGCTCCTCCTATGCAAAATTTTTAGAGAACATGATTCCTCTCCAGGATTGAGCCTAAGTTTCCCTTTCTTTTAGTCCATTTCAAATTTAATTGCAGATGAGCCATCACAAAAGATGTATTTCCATACATTCCATGAAAATGGGACAACTGACCAGGTGGAGGACAGATCACTTGAGGGCCCCCCACCAAGATAAGAAGACTGCAGCTCAAGTTCACCCCTTGTCTGACATCTACACAAGCATTACCTGCCAAAACTGAAATCCCTAGGAAAACTCACAACCCACTCCAAGCTGGACTCACTGCATGGAGAAGAGCCACAGAGAACTGCAGAAAATGCTAAGCCAGGCTGAGTTTGCCTTGTCCCTATGATATCTGCAAGAGCACAGCAAAAACACAGCTTTCTTTTAGTTTTACACTTGACATTTCCCTGACATTTTCCCTATAACACTGCTAGCTGTTCCCAGCTCCCAGTTGTTTTGCAAATGCATCATAAAATTAAAGCCTTACATTACATCTAATTAGCTATCCAATACAATTGTTTATTCTATTAACAAACATTTGTCTAATATATATCAATGGGGCCTGGAAATCCACTTTAAGCACGTTAATGAAAGATTTGGTTCAAGTTTAGATTTGTATTTAATTGCATAGATTTAACGTGGCACTGCTGCACAGGAAAGTAAACCAAAAAATTCTCTAAACAGGGCATCACTCTCAGTCTGCTCCAGGATGAAAACAAACCATTAAGAACAGCAATGTGCTGCAAGTAAAACCAAAAGCATTCAGTTTCCAACCCTAGCTAGCACCAGATTATTACATTTCTGAAACATCACTGTCACAACAGTGACACACAGCACCTCTAAAAGTAAATTTAGGATGCGACCGAAGTTTTAAAGCACTTCCTTTTATTCTTCTTATTTTAAGCTCAAAATAAATAAACACCATCTTAGAAATCCTCACTGAATGTGATCACAGCCATCATGTCCCTCTCCCCCTCTGCTCCACAGCCTCAGGCCCCTTGGGCTGCGGAGTCATTCTCTTCTCCATGAGCTTCCACAGAACCTCAGGTTAGACCAGGACTTCTTTCCAAGCACTCCCATTAGAAGGTTGTCAGGCACACAGTGTGCAACCTGCTGGTGCTTCTGTATCCTCCTGTAAGGAAGAACTGGCATTGTTTCCTTCCCCAGCCTTTACCACGCAGCATCCGAGAAACTCAACTGAGGAATGAACACACGCAACCCAGAAAACCAAGGAATTACCATTTCCTATCAGTGACCTCCCAACTGCACTTCTACAGGGCTTTTTTCTGACAGTGAAACAGTTTCCTGGCACAAGACAATTCAAGTAAACCCATTAGAATGGTCTCTATGTAAAACAGTTTGTACTACTCAGAGGAACTGTGCACATCCATTTAATCACCCCACCACCAAAATGAATTGTAGTGCCACTGAAATATGGCCTCGTTTACTGTCTCATTCTACAGCACATGGATTACCTATTCCCATCACCTCAAACAGCACAAAGAAAAATAAATTTCTCCAAGAGCATGGAAGGCCACTTAAATGCAGCTGCACATCACCTGGTGACCATAAACACACCTCTGGACTGACAAAAATAAAGCAAGTTGAAGCGTGTGAAATGCGATGTCTTCAGAAGATCAATGTGTGTATGGAAATGTGAGTAGAAAAGACACACCATATTTCCAACAATTTCAAACTTTTTTCATTCTTTATTCCAAAATGTGGGGGAAAGTTCTAAATCTCTTCAAAGTATTTTTAAAAGTTAGTTACTTTCTCTTTTTTCTTTTTTTTTTTTTTTTGGAACACGTAGCAAAGCGCTGGACTGAGCTCACTGCATCATCTTTTCATACTGGAAAATGAAACTCCCAAATTTAAAGACCTCTCAAAACAAACAGTCCTCTACAAATCCTTGTGCCAAAAGAAACTTGGAAGCCACGATGAGTACTTAACATTATCACACAGTTTTAGGTGGCTAGTGCAGGCTGCAAGATTCTTGCCAGGTTATGCCATTTTATAACAGAACAAAGAAAAATGGCAAGTATACATTTGTTTAATTTTAGCCCTTTTCTCAGAATATAAACCACTGCTACAGTAATTAACTGCAGATTGGCCTAAACTGCTCTGCGGCCATTCCAGCTTACTAATTAAATATGCTCTCACAGCCATAATAAAAATTCTGGGAAACCTCTGGCTGGAGAGCAAACTTCTCAGGAGGGGAGCAAAAGTCAGCAAAAAACTTCATTCAGAAGGAAAACACTAACAATTTTTTTTTAACGTACTCCAGATTTTTCTAACTCGGTGACACCAACTGTGCCTTTTACAATTATTATCTTTTTTGTCTGTTTATTCCTTTCAGAAGATGTTTATTTGCTGCAGAGTTTGCATACCAACCAAATACAATCAACAAACAACCTGTCCATTCAAAATATGGTCAGGTTTATATGACACCTAATTTTTTTTAAACCAACAAAGGTAGGATTAGGGTTACATAGACCAGCACTTAGCACCATACCACATCTAATTTGCTTGCTGAAAGAGTAAAACTTAAAAGCATGCTGTCCTCTGCTGACATATACAATATCTAC
The DNA here is from genome assembly GCF_028551555.1 of Melozone crissalis. Classification (NCBI taxonomy): domain Eukaryota; kingdom Metazoa; phylum Chordata; class Aves; order Passeriformes; family Passerellidae; genus Melozone; species Melozone crissalis. The sequence goes on along the minus strand of NW_026535792.1, from coordinate 3,690,513 downwards.
TATATTTCAGTGTTTAAGGGGGAAAAAAAAAAGCCACAGCAAACAGAAAAAAAAAAAGCATGCAAACATAATTTTAAGAAAAATAAGAATAATGTGATTAATCATCTCTGGCTCCCAACTTCTTCCCCTCTCTTGCTGCCTACACAGTTCATGTATGTTCACTATTTCTAAAGGACAGAGCAACACAGTGAATACTCCTCAGAGAGGGGAAGACAAGGAGAGAAAGGAGGGGGGAAAAAAGTGCAGCACATGTTTTTCAGAACTACTCTGCTGAATCAACAGGGAGCAGATTCCCAGCTGGTGCACACTGTAAGCACTGCACAAGTCAATGGAGCCATGTCAAACGACACCACTCAACTGCATTATCTTCTGAGCTCCGTGTAAACAAACAGGAGCAGATTCCGAATATTTGTGAGAATACATCATGTTACTGGCTCCATATGTTTAAACATTTTAGTAGAAGGCACATATGGACCACTCTTCCCACTCACTGTCATTCTCTCCTTCCTGCTCCTCATACACTGCATCTTCTCGGGCCATTGTCAAACTAATTCAAAAATGAATAAGGATACATTTTCATTAAAAACATTTTGTGCTTAGCTGCCATCTGCTTCATCGGCCTCCAAATCCTCACATGCCTTTTCCATGGTCCTCAGTTTCACACATTCAGAAGCTCAAAGTTTTCTCCTGTTGTATTGTGCAGTGAGGTCTACATGAGCTATTGTCTCATGTCAAATTCATCTCCTGAACCAAGTGCTTAATGCTTACAGCCCTCATCCACGTCCTCTGTACAATGCCAGCTTACACACGCTTTTTTTAATGCCTAAACTCTAATCTTAAAGCTCCACACACTTCAGATACTCCCTGTCACTGTTTTTATGGGAAGCATGGCTATTCCACCCCCTTTGGGAAATACAGGAGCTCTAATTTGCTCTCACAGAGAGGAGAATTTGTTCTCATCCTGACCCACAGAAGCAGCAGCTGAAGCCAACACCCCTTTCCTCACAGAGGGAACAGCCTGTCTCCCCCAGAACCAGACCAATTGTCTTTTCTGAGTAGGCAAAGCTTCAGCAAGTATTTGACACTGAGCACCTCCAATTTAACTGAGGAAAGAAGACAATTAAGATGGGGGGACAAACCCAACAAGGCACCATAGATCTTATATACAGATCGCTGCTAGTTTTGCTATTACCTTCCCAAATAGTTTGCCCAGTTCATTTCTTACAACTCAAGTAATAGCAGAAGTGTCTAAGGAAGCTTTAGCTGGACTTGCTTGAAAAAGAACACAAAGGTTATGGTAGACAAGGGATCCTGAACTTCAGGCAGGCTTTCAAGGGTGTAATTTTCATTTGGTTTCTGCAGGCTTGGAAAGGCCTAGTGACTAAGGCAGCAGACCTCAAAAGTTAATCATCAGCAAGAGGAATACAGAAAACAACCAAAGTTTTCTTTACAGCAGACCACTGGACTGGCAGAGCTAGTGTGTCATCAGACACAAGTCTTGCAAGGGGTACAGCAGGAACAGTTTTTCTGGTTCTCACATCAGTTGCTGAGTGAGATGCAGGCAGCTTCCATAAACCTTTCCAGCAGTCACAACTGCCAGAAAAAAAAAGAAAAACATAAAAGGCCATAGTCTCATTTGTATGTCTGGACACTCAGTTTTTATCTCTTCCATCTCTACCTGCGCCCCAAAGCACTGATGCAAACAAACAACTTCAGTACTCTCCTTTTATCTTCAGGGATTCTTCTATGTGGCCTTGCAACCCCAGTGAGGCACAGCTGGCATTGAATACACCAACATAAAAGTAGGTGCAAGTCGGAGAGGAGAGAGCCTGCCAAGCCCAACACAACATGCTGCAGCTCCAAAGAGAGCAAACTAGTACTGCTGCTGCCTTGGGGCACTCGAAGGTAAAGGAATGTACACTACACAGAAACCAGGGCAACCAAACTGGCAGCAGAGCTGCTGACGCTTTACACTGAACCTTAAAAATACCCAGAAAAATTTAGAAGTTACAGTTTCTTTGTAGCTTGCTCTTTTATAGTAGTGTCCATGGATTATTCTAAGTCAGACACAGCATATCCTTCCCTCCCTCCTCCCTCAGCACTGTTCCTGCACAAGTTGTATTGAAGGAAACACAAGCTTCTTCCTTTGTAGGCAAGAAAAAGAAGGAAAAAAACAACTTCCACTCAACGGCAAAACTAAACAGAAGCCAGGCTACTTAAAGTACCAAGCGTTCCCACACAACATTTACCCACCAACTTCAGATCTTTCAGCATAAAACCTAAACAAGGACAAGAGAGATTTAATACACACTCCTCCACAGAGCCAGAGCAAAGAAAAATAAAAAGGCACAAAGGAACCCTGAATGATAGAGAGCATTTTCAGCTTGACATTACTGTGACGCACAAGGAGAATGTCAGGGTTAAATTAGATACTGCACTAGAAAAATACTCCCTGGAAAATAACATAGGTGTCGTATCTCGACCGGTAGGAAAACGCCAGCTGAAGCACTCAGTAACTGAAAAGTCCTTCTTTCTGTGCTTTTTCATGTCTTGTGTGATTTTGCACTGCAAGAGTTCTCTCCTGATCAGTTCATTGCCAAAGTGCCCGAGCAATCTAGCAGGGAGACAAAAAGCTTCCTTTGGAACAACTGCACTTTTATACCTCCCTTGTTTTTCTTCAGAGCAGGAGTACTCAGGGGTTGTTTTCTTTTTACATGAATGGCCTACAAATTTAAAGTCATCTTCCTTCAAGTCTGTGGTTTATCACAACAAACAGATTAGAAGAGGACCAAATTTCTCACTCTGCTTATTGATTAGGACTTGATAATTTCTTTATATGCTGTACATCCTAAGATACTCTAAACCAAACTGTTTTTCCACACTGTAACACTCTTAACAAGCCTTTCAAGGCTCTTTTCCAATTCTTGCTTTCTTCTTCACAATCTCCCATGAAAGGAGATGAAAGCATATATGGAAAAAAACCCCATTACCTACACCCTTGCCTTCAAAGTCCTGCTATCACAGTCTAACTATGACCTCATTTTATTTAAACAAGTTTCTTCTCATGTGTATTTGGGATCCAAATTATTTTAACAGTCACGCAGATGCCAAAAAAAGTTTCTTTGCATGTTACTTTTGTCTACTCCAAATAGACAAAGTACTCAACAGAAAGCAAGCAAGTCATTATATCTCATTAAATACACTCTCGTTACATCCATTCAAACCACCGAGGGCAATGAGGTTGCACAGGAGTCACCTTGGTCACCCTCTGCAGACAACAGAGTTACACTCTGTTCATGAAGACAGAAATTTGACCGGCAGGACTCATAGAAACACTCCCCTCACCCTGGGCAAAGCACAAAGTCTCCCAGTAACAGGCTGAGGGGGTTTCTTTGCTTTGTTTAAAATAACGAACTTTATTTCCTGTAAGTATTGATAAAAGCACATACTCCAAATGCCTTTTTGCAGAGGTATTTTTGACATGTGTTGACTGAAACTGCCCCACGAGCTGCTTTAATTGCAGTTCTAATTGAACAGGAGGACTCCACAAGCAACTGACAAGCCACTTCAGAAAAACACAACATCCCCAGATGAAGGGAACCAGAATATAGCCCTGATTTCTCTCACACTGTGGTGTTTCCTATTATTATGGCAGCTTTGGTCAAGACTGCATGAGGAATTTAGGAACTGTTCCTCCCAGTGACGACTTTGTAATTAAGCCCTACTGATACTGCAGGGCTCAGCTTTCGTAAAGTTACAGGATGAACTCAAAAAGCCTGCCATGTAATCATGTTACCTGAGTAAACTATGAGTTTGTTTACTCTATTTTTAAAAAGCGAGAAGAGATCAGGTTTTGTTTTTGCTAATACTTGCTATCAGAAAGACATAAACCTGCCAGATAAGAACAAAACAGGCAAGAGTAACTGCACTGGGAGTCAAGATATTCATGGACTCTTAGACTCTACAGACTGTACTGTGAAAACTAATGTCAGTAAACAAGTCCTTAGGTACAGGATTTACCATTACAGGAATGTCTGGAGGTGCATGCCAAGAGAAGCAAAAAACAAAGTCCAGTTAACAGCTTCAGCACGCACTGCAACAGCTCTGGCACACACGGAATGTCACTCCAGCAGGAGATGGCACTCGGTGGCCACCTCCTGCCAAAGTCCTCAAGGCAGGTAAAGCTGCTTCCAGCTCTGCTACAATGGCACTGGTTCCATACTTACACTTTCCACCTTCTCCATGAGGAAGTAACTCAGGGAGTTTGCTGGGGTTTGTTTCACCACCAGTTGTAGATTTGTTGTTTTCTCTTTTTATTTTCAATTTAAGTGAGACAAACCTTTACTGATAGGGGAAGAATCTATTTATGTGGCAACTGGGTAACTCATGCAAACTATACACAACTAGAATAAAAGTTTCAGTTGCTGAAGAGCTTAAAATAAAACCACAAAACTAAACATTTACTTCAAAAGAGGTAACAAAAACAGGATATCTCCTTAAATCTTACTTTTCTGGCAGTGGTTGGTGGTCCAGCAGCGGTAGTTGTACTCATTGTTAATGGATGTCTTCTCACACAATGGCTTCTCTTCCATTGTTCCCGGACACAAGTCCCCACATTCCTTTGGAGGTTTATTCCCAACGATGTAGTTATTGGACACTGCATCTAGGATGAGAGACCAGTCCACTGTGGAGAGGTAACACAGGTCAGAGTTCTTCTCGATGCGGATGGCCCCGCGGGTGATGTTCCTCAGGTTGTGGAGCCCGATCTCTTTCAGATTCGTCATTTCAAAGATGACCAAGGCATAGTTGTAGAAGAGGTTCCTGCCACGAATGACTGTGAGGTTGGGGAAGAGATCACTGAGGCTTTCCAAGCCTGCCACACGGAACAGCAGCAAGTAGTCAGTGATGACCGTGAGCTTGGGGAAGCGGAAGTTGCGGTAATCCTCGGCTTTGGAGATGAGCAGGATCTGCAGGAAGCCCTCGATCACCGTGCAGTTCTCCAGGCGCTTCAGCTCGTGGATGTCATTGCGAATGTCGACGTTTGGCCCGCAAACTGAAACGCAACAGGAGGAAGAAAAGTTAGGAAATAAGGCATTCCTAAACCTTTTGAAACTGGAATGCAAGAAGGATTTTCTGATGGCCATAAGATTTCTAACTTTTAATTAGGTTGAAAATGAATGCTTGATTTACACCTACATGGAACCTTCATTTCATTTAACCTATCACACCAAGCACTGGGAGCAGCACAGGGATGGCAGCTCTCCCTATACTCTGCAGCACACAGAGAAATGTTGGTTTATTACTGCTGATGACAAGAGCTGCATTGCACTGAGGAATACAAAGATAAACCAAATGCATTTGCACACCCTCCTTCAAACTAGATCATGAATGTGTGTCCAGAGCAGGGTTTGAGCCACTTCCCTTCAAAACAGGCAGGTAAAACAGAAAGTGATCAATTGGTGATTATGTTACTAATTCACTCCCCACCCCATTTAAGACACATGCACTCAAAGAGGGCATTTGCCAGAAAATTACAACTTCGGCCTCAAATCACTCTTTCTTTCCAGGGTCACCAAACAAGCCCTAATTCTTGGAATACTAGTCTTGCAGTAGGTCAGCAACAACACTAAATCCACAGAAAGCTGCTCAGCACTTCCTGCTCTGTGACTGGGAAGAAAACAAAGTGCTTGGACTTACAGCACTGAATTCCTGTTTGCATGTTCCAGTAAACCAAGTTTCACTAATTTTGGCACCAAGACCTAAAAAAGTCTCTTGAGTTCTAAGAAACACAGGATAAATTTATTTACAAGAACATGGAGCATCACAGTGAAGAATCTTTCCTTGAAAACAGCAGATTGAACTCTATGAACTCCCAAGAAAACAATGACCAAAAGGATTACTCCCTAATAAATCTATGTATTAAGTTTTTCCATATTAGAGACACATCACAATAACAACATTAAAGGGACTGGAAGACGTGTGTTAACAATGTAATATTTAGACACACACAATCCACTTGGATGTAAAACAAAGAACTACAGAGTGTAGAGAGCCGTTGTTCTTCAAAGCCCTCAGAGCTGGTCTTCTTTGGAAAACACAGAAAAAAGATTCCCCATTAGAGATACTAAGTTGCTTGTAAGCAAACAAAGCAAAATGGCTATTTATTTAAGCAACCCAAAACTCAAATAAACACCAAGCAATTCAATTTTGTGGAAAGGTTCTCTTTTAATGCATGCTAGGCTTAATTATTTTAAAAACATCTTTTCCTCAGACAAGGGAAAGGCCTAAACAAGCAGTGGAGCCAAAAAACTTAAATTCTAACCCAGACAAATTGTCCAGAGATTCAGAAATTGCGCTGACAATAGAAAGCAGTCCTTCCATCCCACAACACTTATCTAAGGCTAATAACTTAAGCTAACAAAGGATCCAGAGCATGAGCATGCTAAAACCACAGCAACTCTAATACCCAACAAGGACTTAAAGACTTCTAAGTCTTTTAAAGACTAAAGGACTTTCTGGTTAGAGGGACAGCATAAAAAAATAAAATAGGGCGAGATCTTTGTTAGGAAACAGATGTTTCTACACAAACTATTACCTAATCTTCCTTCTGTAAAGATTCAAGCTGAAAGCAAAGGCTATTAAATGTGACTTGCTGCACTCAAGTAGCTATGTGCAAGAAAGTTCATTCCTTAGACTTCAAAAAAAAAAATTATAAACACCAAGACTAAGGTACCACCAGGAATGCTTGGTCCCCATGAGCACCGAGACAGGAAATCTCCATTTTTGTACACACTGATTTCAGAATAATTGGGCTCTACTGCTGGAATCTGTGTCAAGGCTCGAACTTCAGGAAAACATTAAAAAGGCTGAATGGGCCGGCACCACCCAGCTTTAGAAGCCAGATAGAAGAGGGAGAACATGAAAGAACTCCAAGGTATAAAACTGATAAGAGATGCACTGCTTAGTGCAGAACAAGTGAGGGGTTCTCCCTTGAACCTCTAGGAAAAACAACTTCAAGCCTTATTAAATTCCTTTAATGAGCTGGTAACCACGTCTTGCTTTCAACTTCAGAAATCATCTTCTAAAGCCACGAACCCTCCATCCACCCTAGGGACTGTGCCCTCTGCCCAAAGGCTATTTACACTCTGACAGTGGGCTTCTCTTGGTTTGAAAATGTAAGTTAAAACACACACAGTGTCCCCCATTAAACCCTTCTGGCTTCCATCCCTGCCTGCTGGCAGGCCAAGGTGAACAGTATGGCTCCTGCTATGGCAAAGCAGAAGTAGCAGAATTTATTTTCCTGCCATAAAAGTTTAGAAAGCCTAACTGCTCCAAGCCCTTTATTTTGTTAAAGAAATAAAATTTGCACTTGTGCTGACATTTTGCAGGCAAGGTTCCAGAGTGATGGGTTTAAAAACAGCTGAGTTACAATACCCTAAAGAACAATTTGTAAGAGAAATGGCAGCAACCGTTAACTAAAGCATTATATATCTGTTCATGTCTCTGTTTGAGGCTGGCCTTTCAAAGTCATATTGCTTTTAGCATTATGTTTGTTTCAGCTCAAAAGTTACTTAATTTTAGATATTTAATGCTTTTATAAATCAATGAAATTTCTAGAGCTTTATGGCAAAAGCATAGCACTCACTTGCCTCAGTTGTGAAACATCATCCCCTCAAGTATGGAAAAGGATGAAGTCCAGTGGGGTCCCACATTAGGAATTGATCACAGACGAGTGGCTGTTGACATTGCTGATTTAAGAACTTATTAGTTCATCTAGTGAGTTATGTTTTGCAGAACTTTACGCATATAATGAGAACTGCAGAGACACAAATGTGAAATAGGACAAGCATCATGGGCCATCCTGACACTTGGAAAAATCAGTTCCCATTAAACTAGATATTTTTTAAAAGAAATTTCTTTTAAGTTCACATTGTTCACCAGAGTTAATTATACCACAATACATCATCTTTTTCTCACGTTTTTCTCTGTGCCTTGAAAAGGATTATATGAAAAACAAATTAATCAGAGCTCAAAGTCAACTCCAATTTCCATCTGGCTGTGCTGTGTTTTCTTTGGATGCCATTTGAGAGAAAGCGTATATGGACTCACAATATAAACTGGTCTGTCAGACACAATGAAGTGCACAGAAAATGCTCTTTAGAGCATTTATACTACATTTAACAGTTTCGGATATTCCAGTTTAGAGAACTTTTTTAATATGACTAGGATAACTTGCCTTTGTTTTACATTCAATTCAACACTGGAAATTAACTACAATGTATTTATTTTGCTCCCTAGCAGAACATAAAAATGCAACAGCTGTTTATGACCCAGCCCCGCTAGCTCTGGGTAGATTATAAACACCCAGGATAATTACCAATAGTTAGATTCATGCTGTTTTCACTCAGCTGCCTACAGATTTCCAAGCCTTTCCTTAAGCTGCCTATCATTTATCAGACTCGGCCTAAACCAAGTACCTAATTCAGAGTCAGAAATTTGCTCTTTAAAGACAAGTGTATTTATTTGTTTAAAAGGTAACTCCCCAATATGGTGAAATACTGAAGAGAAGCAATGTAGTCTGTACCCAGGCAAACACAAATGCCTCCCTGGAAACAGCTCCTTAGTCCAGAAGTCCTGAGCTCTGCCTGGTATCCAACAAGAAGCCCTGTTGTGCTCTTTTTTTCTGGGAGTATCCCATGGGCAAACTGCAGGGCATGTAAACTTGCAGAGGCAATAGAAATACCCACTCCACACCCCAGTCATCCAGACGATCTGCAGCCCATTCCTAGTCAGAGGACAGATCCAAGCCTGCTCATGTAACTGAGATGGGGTCAATGAACTACTAGGAAAAGTGATTGCACGTAACAGGTTCATACGACAAGAGTAATTAATGCTCCTTGATCTGGCAGGGCCTCCTGGCAAGGCTCTGTGTAAGTGGTGCCCTGGCTGGGAGCAGAGCTGGGGCTGTGAACACACACACACACACACAGAGCACCACTGCTGAGGACAGGCTGGGCAGGCTCCAAACAAGCTGTGTGTCACAGACTGTGGTGATCCAGCAGATTCCTCCCGACCTTAACTATGATTTGCCAAAGCTCCCTTGGATCATTAAAACCATTTTGACATGCAGAGCTGCCTTGTCACCTTGAGAAACACCTGCTATCTCATCACCATCTATTTACAAACAGTCATTTACTCCACACAGCAGCTCTTCACTCTTCTCCTAAATCCACCAGTTCCTTCAGGTCACCGGTGACTGCTGAAAGGACTTGGCTGTTGCTCTTCAGTGTTTGGAAGGAACCCTTCCCTTCTTTCTGCAAAATCTCATGCTAGCACAGACAAAGCAGCAGAGGCCTTTCTGTCCAACATTCACCTGACACTTTAACTTCTGCTTGCTATATCCAGCTGGATATAAATTCATCACAGCTAGGTCATTATCAATACCAAGGCACTCGTGGGCAGCACTGACAGCTCACACACTCACTGGCTTTAATAAGAGAAGGATTCATCTCCTACAAGAAGCCATTTCATCATGGTGTAGTTACAAGTTTTGTATTGCTCCATTTAGAAGTTCTAAAGAAACACAACTACGTATGTTTCTCTTGAAAAAGCCACACTCCTCAACATTTGAAGCCTTGCCTTTGACCCTTTACTTCTTTGGATGATATTAGAAGGCTGCACTGCGTTGCACAGCCCCAATACCCTCTCAACTAGCCAGAAGTTAAAGATGGAGCAACCACCACTACTCAACACCAAAAGGTCTCAGACAAAGCAGCACCAAGGCAGCTCTGAGTTAATCCAGCACATCCCTTTCACAATCCTAAGGCCTTTTCAACACAAGTCTACCCAAGCTGGGTCAGGCTTTCCCTAGCAACAGACTTGTTCAGCCTGAGCAGTCCTTTACATCTCTGAAACGAGAATGAGGATGGACAGCCTGCCATGAGCATCTCACCAGCAACCTCGATATCAGCTCACGCTCACCTTTATTCTAATTTCTGATTTCCCTTTGTTTTCCCCCTTCTGACTTCACTTCTGTGAAAACTGGCTTTTTTACTTCACAGTAGAGATGCAAAGTTAATCTTAAACAAGCGCACCTTCAGTGTTTCCATTTTACAAAGAGCATCCCTTGACACTGGTTGCTGAAAACAAGCACTAAAGGTGCAGTAATTGTTTTAATACCATATTGCTTTCCTGTCCAGGGGTTGTTACACCCATTCTGAGGGCCAAGTCTGTGATCCACAAGGTTCCAAAGGGTCCTTTTTTAAGGGAGGGCATGAGGTTGCTCAACTTCTCATCTACCCTGAAATTCTGCACAGCTGGTAACAAGCACAGTGTGTTACCATCAGTGCTGGATGAATTCCCACACAAAGGAAGAACTACAAGGCTTAATACAAGAACACAATTGTGGCTGGTTCTACTTTTAGAGAGTAGCTTGCTCACACCACCACAGCTCACTTTGCCAATAATGGCTTTTCTGAGCACACTCCACTCCAAGAAGAGGTTGGCTTTCCCAGACAGCTACTGCTGCTGTCTGGTCAGCAGAGAGCTGATGTTACTGAGTGCAGAACATTGCTCTCTCCCAAACTGCTCTAATGAAAGAGGCCTGACCACATCACCCCTCAGTAATGTCAGCTCAGAGCTGTGGGTCTTTCTGGGAGATCAGCACATCTTCTGAACAGTGTTGTTATTTATTCCCAACAGAGTCACTTCCTTTTCATCATGTGTTTTTTAGTTTTAATCTATGGCAGGTCCTTATAAAGACAGAGTCCAAAACAGCTACTGAACGTGGCTGTGGTCCAGCTGCCCTCACTCATCCCAGATTCCCAGCATGCAGCACATCCCTTTTCAGGCAAGCATCTCCAGAGTTCCCATCCCTCTCTAACAACAACAAAACATGTTTATTGCACTGAGTGGATTTAGATCTGCATAATGTACCACGGGCTGCATATTGACGTGTTTACTATCTACTGGATCAACTCAATTGAGGGCTTGTCTGGCACACTGGAAAAAAACTTAGGGCTCTGAAACTATTCCTTGAAGACACTAAAAGATTGAATGATGTTAGGAAGAAGGAACTGAACTTCAGATAAAGCCACTCATCAGGTTTATAAGAAGCCTCTATCTTGTATGACGGTCATTGCTCAGAAGAGAAGCAGAAGGACACGACTGAAAACAGAAGGAATGGTCTGAAAATGTGATGCCCATACATTCTAGAAACAGGGGAAAGTATAACTTGAGACCTTAATATATCTCTTCATTCTTATTCCTACTAATTATGCATCTTTTAAGGAAGCCATCAGGACTACCATATAGCCCTAAAAAAAAACCCTTTTAAGTGTTACTCAGTCATCACTGACCAAAGAGTCACTGCAGCCCATGGCCTGGGTCTAAGCCCTCTTTGCTCCTGCAGTTTCAATGACATGGAAGGCAAAGCTAGAAAGTCTGAGAAGGAACAGCTTAGCAACCACAATTTCCCTTCGAGCCCATGAAAAGTTTCAGTACAGTTGCACCATTTGCAGACATAAGGAAAAAAAAAATTACTACTGAAGTCTCAGGATTCTTTAATTGCATACTCTGCAAAGATGAAATTAAATGTGGAGTTCACAGAAATCAGTGGTTGGAGAGATTGCTTATGACACTTTACATTAACACAGGATTCCACCACCCACTGAGCTCTTGGTTTTGCCTCGGTAGTGACACTATGAATGAGATATATATTTTAGTGTCTTTAATGTACTTACACAACCTCCCACAAAATTTCTGTACTCTCTAAGCTCACCTATCCTCTATGTGTCACATCAATCACTAGATCTCTTCCCAGGGAAGCCAACTTCTGTGTTACCTCTTGGGATGTCAGAACCAGTAACAAGGAGGGAACTAAATCTACATCACGATTCAAGCTGCTTCCCTACCCACTGAACTATTTCTCTTCACTGAATATGCTACATAAACCTCTTTACATTTACCAAGATTTTATGAAGCTACATCTCTCAAGGTGGGGAGGGGATAGAGAAAAGGCACCCCACAACCCAGAAAACATCAATCATTTTAGATTTTGCTAAGCAAGACCATAATTGAATTTCAGCTTCTGTATTTCCAGCACTAGCACAACGCTGCCATCTTTGGCTTTCAAAACATGAAAGGGAATACTCAAACCCAAACAAAACCCCACTGTTTCCATTTGAATATAAGTCCTGAGAACATTCTTCATAATATATCTAAGGCCAAGAAGGAGGGCTTGGGGTTTTTTTTCATTTAATTACAAGTTAAGCTTTGGAGGACAAAGCCAGACCACTATGATCTCCAAAACACTCACGGGACTGGAGATTATATTGCAATGTAGCTTGTAATTTCTGAGAAACATCATCTATTATCATTAATTTAACTCATACTACTCATCACTCCTATCAACCTTTTACAGAATTATTTTCACCCAGATTTGGAAGGAAAAAGTGGTGTCACAAGAGGCCAGTCAAATTTGGTGCAAATACTTTAAAAGGCAACTAGATTCCCCTTCTCCACACACATTTTCCTTGTCTCCCACAGCCCTTAAAAAAATACACACATCCTACTTTAATCTTCTCTTCTGCCACTCTACTAACTATATATTCCAAATCCAAGGGCCACTGTGTTACCACGCTGACCAGAACAAAACATTCACAAAAATAACACACAAAAGGGCGACAACCCACATCACAAACTCCAACTGTCTCTGCCTTTTTGCTCTTGCAATTTTCAGCTCTCATTGGCTAAAGATATCTCTGGCATTGTTGCTTTCCATGAACTTCCTCCAACTTCCCCATAAATAAAATTTCAGAATAAATCACGTTTTTGTCCCTCATCTCGCTTGGGTTCTCTCTGCCAACACTTTACTTTGAGTATCAACAGGAACAGCAGCTTAGCAAAAGTGGAGCCAACAAAATGAACTGTATCCCTTTAATAACACTGATTGATGCCTTCTCTACACAGCTCACCAGAGCAAGGAGGTCTAGAATTAGCCCAGCTCACGTGAAAGCATCCTCATGACAAGTCATCCCCAAATTAATCCTCTCTGCCCAAGGCTGCTCTGATACACCACATCCCTCAGGGGCTCCTGTGAAGCCACATCCATTACCTCCTGCTGCTGAAATAGCACATCAGTGCCTCACTGGCACGGATTGCTGCTCATCCCCATGGGTGCAGAGGGCAGGAACGGAGGCAGGATGACATCCAGCCCAGAACCCCCAGCTATCAAAGCCAGGAAAAGAAGCAGCAAACTTTCAACCCTGAACTGCAGTGCCCAGGTTATGGGCAATGCCTGTAAGAGTCTCTGCTAACTGGAAGAGGAACCTCAGCAGCAAATTCCTCACCCATTAACGCCCTGTAGGTGTGAACCACTGAAAGGCATTGTTTGAACCTCACCGTGGCTGGAGCCGAGCGCCCTAACCCCCAGCGAGCTGCTCCTGTGCATTTATAGGCAAGGGAAAGCTGCTAGAAACACCTGAATGCAATTCCAGGAGCATTCCCTGCAACGCTGCAGAGTCACAGCCTGGTCGAGTTTGTGAGAAAATTGACAAACAACAACAAAAACTGCAGAAGAAAGCAAGTAATGCCTAAATCCCTAAAGATGAGCCCCCTTCTCACAGGAGACAGACTTCAAACTCCTGCACCTTTTCTCATCCCACACCATCACTTCCCTGGCAGCATCACAAAATGAGCACGTGCCATTCTACACAAAATATGTAACATACAAGTGAGTAGGTGGTACATTATGATCAATAACTATGGGAGTAAAACGTTTTTTTAATGGTGCTAATAATGTTTAAACCCAATGCCAGCAGCTTCAGTCTAATGCCTGCTAAAGCAAAAATGGAAGACTGAAATTACAAGCTGTTTATAACACTGAATTTATGTTTCACAATCTGTGATGACAATAGAGCTTAGCAAAAATTGTCTCTCCTGGGGACTGTTCTTTCCACCTTTAAAAAAAAAATAGTTGTGTGCACGATTTTATTTATTTGTTTTTAAAACAGTTGTCTGCACATCCAAGTGACTCAGCAACTGGCTGACAGAAACCTATGGGATATACACTTAGGTAGCTGGGATAAGCAGCCAAATTCTTCCAGAATGAAAATTCATCATGTGGCTGGGCTCAGCAACTCACATTTAGGAAGACTTTACCATGCCCTTAGTTGCCTGCCAGGTTGCCACCCTGCAGTAATCCAGGAAAGCTGTCACTCTTTAAAAGCTTTTGGGGAATTTGTTTAGTATTATTATTTTCCAAAAATGGCTGGATAATCAGGCCAGATCATTCAGGCTTCATTAGAAGCCAACTGACAAAACAATATCATAACATACAATTGCATCCATAATGGTCAGCAAAGGATTTAATAGTGAGTCATAGATCCACAGAAAAATTACAAGTCTGATGCAATTACTCAACAATATGCAACACAGGGCCCTACTATGCTGTGCTAACCGGCTCTTAAGCAATCAAACACAGAAATCCCACATTCTCTGGCCTTCCACAGCAATGTTTCTGTTTTAACAAACTGAACTAAGACTTCCACTAGTCCCTTATTTCCAACAAAATATGGTGCTAAAAAAAAATAATGATCTAACTGAATGGAAGAAAAAGTTAATGCTATCAACTTCATTTAACAGAACAGAGAGCTCTCCCACCCCTCCCTTCACATGGCAGCTACACAGCTTAAAAATCACATAGGTCATGCTGTAACCTGCTTTCTCAAGGCAGTTAAAATATGACCAACTTGCAATCCCCAAAAAGGGCTTTAAAGGTATTAAATTACATACATGCAGGTGCTGTGGGGCTTTCCAGCCATGAGCTAACCAGACTGAAAAAAGAACCTTCTTCTCCAAATACAAGGTAAAACACGTGGGCTGGCGCCAGAGACAAGGTAACATAGTTCAGGCCTTATCAACCAAAAACACTTGCACCAGAACACAATTTAAAGCAAATGCAAACCAAAGTAGCTATACCAGGAGGAGCTCCTATGTGAACTCACTTTTCTGGTGAATTGGATGCTTCTGACTCGCTTTTAGTACCACAAACCAGCCCCAGCAGGGGAAGTGTCCTTTGTTCCACGAGGGCAGCGTTCACACGGTATTTATTGTCTCCGAGGCATCACAGCACAATAACCATGGAAAAAGAGAACCAAACACCTCTGTGATACCACTCTAGGTGAGTCCCTCCTCAAACAAAACATCCTTGATGCACACAGGTGAGAAGCTGCCAGATAAACAAGGCTGAGCATGGGAAACCAGAGCTCTTTAGGCACAGTCAGCCACTAGAACTCCAGGAGTTTCATTTCTCTGAAAATACAAGGGAAGCTTGAGTATAGGATTTTCAACATATCTATGCAGATGTTCTCATCAGCAATTGATTGAACCTTACTGTAAAACAGTAAAAATAAAATAATCTAAATATATATCACTTGTTAAAAAGAAAAGAACCAACAGTGGTTTACTTCAGCTGCTTCCCACACTTACATCCAAGGTGACATTTCAGCCCATACTGTCTGTTTCACATTTATATACTGCCCAAGACATTGGATTTCCAACCTCATATGCAGTTTTACACACTGCCTAGATGCACTGTGGGTGATGCACGATGCTGCAACGCTGGTGAGCAGAACAGTTTGGGTATTCAACCAGCCAGGCTCTGAGAAGTTCTATTGCTTGGCAACTGCAATGCCTGTCACCATATCCACTTTTACCTGGAATGGCACAGCAAGCAGGAGAATTACTATTCACCGTCTGGTAGGTGCTTCTGGAGAGCCTGGGGTGCAGCAGGTTACCCTGATGCATTTCTGACAAACTCCCCCGTGAGAAAGCAGTGGGTCCAACAGGGTGACACAAATAAATCCATGGCACCTTTCATTCAATCAGGGATTACCACTCCACCCCCCTGCTCAGCCAAAACTGGGGGGAAGAGTGTTGCAAGAAGGGTGTTGCAAGACTTTGGGGGGAAGAGGACGCAGGAAATTGCAGGAGATGGGACTGGGGCAAACCAAGCAGCAGTACCAAACCTGGATGCTGCTCTAGGCACTCCCAACTGCAGGAACCTCCCCTCACTGGGATGTGCAGCAGCACAGATTTATTCCAGAAGGCAAATCAAGGCAAGACCAAGATGGAGAGCTCAGTCCTCATGACTTACCTTGTATACACACCCCTCTCCTACCTGAAGGCACAGATGAAGAACAAACACTTGATATGACTGTTCCCAGCTCCCTGGTACTATTTCACTATTTGTTCTGATCACGAAGAAGATAATGTAAAAATTTAGAAGAAATTTGAGTCAGAAAAGATGGATAACATCAAGGAGAGAAAAACAACCGAGTGAAGGTATTGCTTTGTTTTTATAGTGGATATCTAACAGAGGGATGTACACAAAAGGAGATTTATCTCAGGCACACAACTTTAAAGTCATCATTAAAATTAGCTTGTTGCTTTCACCAGGAAAAAGTGGATCTAAACATGCTTTTCTAGGTTTAACCTGAACTGATTCTTGAAATGCACCACTACTTCAAAATATCTCATCCTCTCAAAAAGCAATTTTCATCTTAGGCAGGGGGACACAACACACTTGAAGTTTTCAGACTCAAATTTTCTTAACTGCAATAGAACTTAACTGCCATGACCTGGTTGATGGAATTAAAATAAAAATATCCTCCCTGGAGGAACTGTGGAATGAGCAACTGCTGTCAAAAGTGGTTTAGCACTAGAACACCTGGAACCTCAGCCTGTGAGCAGGTGTGTTTCTTCAGTAAAGTACTAACAAATGTGCACTATTTAATATTTAAATTATTATAGAAAATATATTTATAATTAACCTATGGTAAGAAATCTTTCCTTAGAGAACTTTGATTAAAAATTAAACAGTGAACTTTATCCACTGCAACAGATGAAAGGAGGAACTAGACAAGGGGAAGCAAGAGAAACCACATGAACCCTGCAATACACTACTAAATATATAAACCTAAGTGACATATTCTTTAGTTTCATTGCATTCAGAAACCTTTTTATCATGATAGCAATTCAGACACTTTACATTCTGCAAGACAGACAAAACAATATTAGCTGATCTCAATGGCTGCCATCCCTCAAACAGAGGGACCACCCCAAAAAATAATTCTGAGTATCTGATGAGAAGGAAACTGACACAGGGGCAGAAGCTGCTCACAAGACTTCAGAATCAGGCTACATGACTGCATCAAAGCAAACCTCTCTCTGGACCTAGATTACATTCAAAAAAGTTCTGGTGAGACTGTTTTCTTCAGACACAAGGGAGGTTTCTCCAAGCTCTGAAATCCCACAACTAATTATAGCACCCCACATCCTTCCCCACCATCATCAACAGCAAAACCAGCTGCCAATCTGGGAGGTAGAAGAAGAATCTAATCTCCACTGTGCCACTACAGCCACCCCAAAAAAGGCATTCTTCTGCCTGTAGCTATGATTTGCCTGCCCAGACAACATGAAGTCCCATCAGCCAAGCAGCTCCTGCCAACACAAGCTGCGCTGCCGGGGCGGGCGTTCGGTGGCACAACCGCGCTGGGTAACGGTGCCACATCCACGGCCAAACACACAGCTGTAAACCCAGCCAGAGAAGAAAAACTACGTAAAAGGAGGGGGAAAAGCACAGGTAAAAAGGATTTGGACAAGAACACCCTCCTTTGCAGCTGCCGGCTTGAAGGTGAGCTGGTGTGGGAGCAGAGGTGATGGACAGCCCTCGGCCTCGCCTCACCCGTCTGACAGCTCGGCTGGCCCCGCGCCGCTGTTGTGAAAGAAAACCACGGTATTTGTGCAAGGCTAGTTGGTTCCATGTTAAGAAAACACATCTGAGCCGACAGTGCTTTGCTTTACCACATGCCAGCTTCATTCAGCCTCAGAGTCAGAAAGCAGGACTCGATCTCCTCACTGCCTCCACAGTTAACCAGCAATTCAGGACACAGACAAAGTCCTGAACTCGCAGCCACCCCCGATCTGTGAAAGGGCCACACTGCCTTTAACAGAAAACTTCCTAGCCCGCTTTGGAAAACATGAGTGCCCAAACAAGGAGGTCCCTAAGTGACAGGAATGCCTGTGGTGGGTAACACAGTGTAAAGATGTGTACAACGGAGCAGATAAAAACAAAGAAATTCAAAGAAAGAGCCCGGGAAGCAATCTTTGTTCAGGTGTGAACTGGTGCACACCCATGCCAGCAAGGGGAGAAACAGGACTGGGTCTTCATGGAGTCTGTTAATTTATTAAAATGTCACAACAAAAAGAGAATACTGTGACTAACAGACCCTGGGAGCTCCAGGCAGCTAAACCAATCCAAAGGATGATGGTTTATCAGAAAGGAAAGGCTGGTCAAAAGGAAGTAATGAAGCAGATATCCATCAAAGAACAAAAAGCAGGTCTGAGCACAGAGCCAGAAGCAAGACTGCACCAGAACTTACAAATGAAGTGTAAAACATCAGACTTGGCAATCCTGCTGCCAAGGAATTATTTACCACACCACGATCAATATTACGATACACACAGAGACGAGTATTTTTATCTCAACCTCCATTTGACCCGGTGGGAGCTACAGACACTTTCTCACACTAATTCACATACTTCAAGGAGAGTCAAGATGGGAAAAAAAGAGTTGGAAGCATTTCAGGTTCTGTCTTATTTCAGCCTGTTTTCACTGAATCATACCAAAACTATCTGAGGGAATAGTTAAGAATTGATTTGTGCTATCCAGGACCTGATCAGTAAAGCAAAATATTCAAGGATCACTGGAAGAGGTTTTGTTCATGCACCGAGCCAAATCCTTGTTGTGCTTTCAGCCCTTTCAAGTCTTTGCTCTTCCTTCACTGCATCAAAAGCATCTCTTAAAAATTCCTCTGAAAAGCCTGGATAAGTGCCTGAATTTCCAAGATCTATTCTCTATAGCCTTGAGCAAGAGTGATGGGAAATAAGCTTTCCTTCTCAATGGCTACTTTTAAGTTTCTGTTGGTTTTTTTTTTTTTAAGGCAACTACTACTAGACCTATTACAAACTTGGAAACTACAGCTCAGAAAATAGGGAAGGAGGGGAAGGCAATGGAGGGAGGAAGAAGTCTGATTTTCAGACAATCAACTTGAAAAATCCTTATTTCAGTGAACTGGCAAATAATGTGTTAGACATCCTGCTTCTGAAATACAACCCCGCTAAAGGGAAAAGGGTTAATTATATCCCCTATGCTCCAGAGTATTTCAACAGGCTATGAATTATGTTCTTCTGAAGGGCAAGTTGTTCTTTTATTTATTGTTTAAAGCAAAACATAAACACGAAGTGTCCAACCCTAAGGTGGTGATTACCACTTTTACTTAAACAGAAACGCAGGGCTGCAGGCTTTCTCTGCTATAAAGCTTTTAAACCTGTTCTGTTCCTCTGACATTTTCCCCCCTCACTCTCCTCTGATAGAGATCACAAAAACAACTAAGACATTTGACATACAGGAGAACATCCTGCTGATTAAGAGAAAACAAGAGCACATTACTCTTGAGAGGATACAAAGCATCACTTCCTAATGCGTTCTACTCTGTCAGCACAACAGGCATCTTGTCATTTCAAAGGGAAACTGGTCATATTGATTTTTCCAAAACACAAGTTTTATAAAAATATTATACATTTAATTGGTCTTAACAAAGCATTCTTGTAGTGGGCATATCAACAGAGATCCTACCAGGCAAGATATAAGGTATCAAGGTGTGGCTGTGGGTATTTGAAGATCCTCTGCAGGCAGCAGCATTAAGAACTGCCAAGATCACTGCTCATAAAGTGATCTTCTTGCAGCTCCTTTAAACCTCAGCTCGACTGAGAGGTGTCTCTAAAGTGTGGCAACTCTTACTCCTGAATTCACAACACTCTGAACAAACATCATACTTTGCTGAAAACCAGTGTCCTTTCCACGCCTCACCAAATTTCAACCGTGCAACTCAGTGCTCCATGTTTGCTCAACTTTTTCTAGAGGAAAGGAAAGTTCTTTACACCCTCTCAGAGCAATTTATTCCTCTCGTTGTTCCCTTGCAAAAGCCAGACCAACTGAATCAGCTCCTCTGGCTGAAAACCGCACACCCTGCCTGTCAGGAAGCCGGCAGGATTTTTTTTCCTGTTTTGTTTACAAATTCAAAAACTGAGTTCTTCTCAGCAGGGTCAGCCATCCCTTTTGCCCCCCATTCCCAGTTTTCTACAATCCTAATTATGGCAACATTGAGGAAAATTTGTATATGCTCTGCAAGGAAAAGGTGTATTTCTTCTTCTCTTGGTTCTTTATTTCTGTTTTAACACAATATACCAGAGTGTACAGCCAGGACAAGTTTCCGTGGTTCAAAGACCATCTGAAAAGTTAGGCAGAACACAGGTTGTTACTTCCCCTTTGAGAATACCCCTTCAGAAAAATTCTTTAAAATCAGAATTTTGTGAGGGATGCAGCAGAGGAGCATCCTCCCACCTCCTCTTAGTCCTCCAGGGGACTAAACTAAGTTCTCTCTTCCTGGAGTGATAATTCAAGGCTTCTTTATAGCTTGCTTCCAGTATAACTCAGAGCAGTGTACATCCTCCCTTTAATTTCTTCCAACAAATCCCCTTTCAGCAGAATTTACTCTCACATATGCAACGTGGGCAGAGTCTAGGAACGTGACTTAATAGTTCCTAACCAAAGGAAAAAAAAGGTTTTGCTAACAGTAAGTTCTAGGAAGGAAAAAAAAAGAAATTTTAAATCTTACCTGCACTTACCACAGCGTTTCTAATTAGTATCTGTCAAAAGAGCATTTCCATCACAAGAAAAGAACAAAGCTGCAGCATGACAGATGATTTGCTATTCATCAGAAGGTAACTGCAAACAACAACACGCACACAAAATGTTGTGTCCCACTCCTCTGCTGCCCCTGCATCCTCCCTCTGCCACTGTGCCTCGCTGCAGAGGAGCAGGGCACTGCCACAGCATGAGCACGGGGATTTCGGGGGAGAATGAATGGTCTGAGGCAAGCAACAGAGACACAGGTCGGCGTTTCTGACAAAGAACCCCAGCACCGAGGAGACTCCTGCAAAATTTAATCTTCAGCTTCTATCATTAGCCACTTAAGACATCTCTTCCCCCCACCTGGCTGCGGGGTGAGCGTGTTTGGTGTGCGGATTATCATTCCTCGGAGGTAACTCAGCCGGCCAGACCATCGCACACACACCTGTTCTCACTGCACACATCCCTGTCCCGGCACCCAGGGCAGCGTTGAGTTACTTCAGAGAGAGTCACTTCCACATTCCACCCTCAAACTCCCCTCCGAGAAGTGATCAGTCACTCTCAGCTTTCACACTTCAGTAATTTTGGAATCAACAGGAAATGGAGATCAATTGTGATTTTACTAACTCAATAGTGACTCATCATTCAACTCCCTGTAGCCTTCGAATTCATCTGTGAAGAGACGTGATAGCGAGGCCAAATTAAAAATAGCGAATCTGGCTCACTCACAATTAACACTCACTTGTCCATCAGATTTGCCCCGGATTGCGAAATTTTTGGGATTGCGACATTCTGACGGTTTTGCGTCAGATCCCAAACGCACTCACAATGCGTCTTTCTCAACCCAACCAGGAAAAATAATCAATGGCAACATTTATTATATAAAGCAACTGTACCACACCCTCCAACATCCATCCTCGCTCAATTTGAACACGTCTAAATAAGAGTTAACTCTGCCCATCAGCGTCCCCAGCTACTGACAACGAATCTTCTATTCTTCCTATTATGAAAACACTCTCAAATCATTAATTTCTTTCTGCTTACACAACCTTCAAGCCATAAAAAAAAACCCCGAAATTTGCATGAAATCGAAAGTCAATAAAAAACAATTATTTCATTTACAAAAATAGAAAATCATTTTATATAAACCACTTAAATGCATTCTTCTAAAAATAAACTTAATTACAAATCTAACATGAAACTGTAACAGCATATATTAGGGCAAATGCCTACTGTAATTTAAATAAAATAAAAATAGTAAGCATATAATTTACACCAAAAAAAAAGTTGGGACTGGTGAATTTGCTGTTCAGCGCTCTCTTGGAGCCACCCTTTGATGAAATGCTCAGAGAGCTTTTACTTTCAACAGCTACTTCTGCAGTGCCTCATTTCAGTTTACTCCAATGGTTCAGTTCAACAAGCTCTTAATCCCAAATTAAAAAGGACTCCCTGCATAGAAACCTGTGAAACAGTCAGTGGGCAAGAGCTATGAACTCTAAACTTTTGAGAAACAATGACAAACTATTTTCTCTGTTTATTTTGTTTTAATCATGCCTCTCCTTCACACTTGGAGTTTTAATTAAGTCTTAAAACCCAGATCTTCTGCATTTCAATTAAAATTCCATTTTCCATCCAAATAAAAAAATAACACAAATGAGAAGTAATCTACCAGAAAATACATCATTTGCCATTTTGTCACTTAAAAATGTGAAAATTAAGGATCTGAGCCAGTGCATCCAAGGCATCTAATTATTTACATGAATTTGTAGAAACACATTGCTATTCACTAGCAAAAAGGTCTGTACTTTCAAAAATGGCTGTTTGTGAATCAGAGTTCTAACAGCTGTCAGTCACTAAAAACATCCAGCTAAAAATATGCAAAATGAGATTAAAACTGTATTCAGAGTGAGCTCTTCCTGCTTGCTGCTATAAGTCACTATGAAATCCATTTACTTCGTCTCAATAAAAGGAAAAAAATACATACTAGTAGTGCTCTGAGGCCTTCACACTAAGGAAGAAATAAACTTTGAAGGACAAATTGGATCAAAATTCAAAACATTTTCACCAGAAGGTTGCAAAGCCACATGATCCCATCCCCCTGGCCTCTCACAGTGCACTCCCATGAGAACAGAGGGGAATGCACACAACCAGGGTGTGCAGACATCCCAAATGGAGCGTCCCTCCCTCTCCCCGCAAAAATCAGAAAACATGACATGGCAATTACATCCTCAGCCCCTTCACTCTCCCCTTCTCCCCATCAAACAGGATTCACCCCCTCCCATGTCAGCAGCTCTGGGAGAAGCTGCAAGGGCACTGAACACAAACTCAGGCACTGGGAGACACTGGGAGCAGGGACGGTCATGCTGAGCTCAGAGCTGTGTTTTGGTCCTGCAGTGAACAAGGGCTGTGGCCACACGTGCAACACGCAGCAAACACTGCAGAGCTGCACATTTCTGTGAGCAGCTGCTCCTGAAGGAAGAGAAACCCCTGGAACGAACAGAGAGCATCCCAGCACATCCTCGCAGCCAGGCCGAGCCACGCTCAACCCACCTCAACTTCTGTCTCACTCCTGCTGCACATGACACCAGGTAATGCTCACAGCTGCCTGTGAAGAAAGACCTGGGTGTATTTTTAGTGCAATATACTATCTCTTATCAGTCAGCTGATGCCAACACCCCCATCCTCACACTTCTGTTCAGAGCACAGTCATGGAACGCCTGGCAAGGAGCAGCTTCCCAGTGAAAGTGCTGTCACCTGGATGACAGAGCCACAGGAGCATCCCCAGTCACATCCCTGCTGCAGAAACCAAGCCTTTAACCACCCCCCAAGGACAGCACTTTCTGCATTTTACAAATGGGGAGGGAAATACACACACCCGGAGGAGGAATACAATTTCTTCCCAACCCTTCAATACTGGCAGCTCCTGAAGCACGAGATGTGATCACTCCCTATTTTAGCATGCGTGACTACCAATGCTCACACAAATTATCTGGTTCCTTTTAAAATCCAGTATTTAAAATTACAGTATTTAACTTGAGGCTTTTTTATCCAACTAGTGGATGGATAAAGGTGAATGCACCAGTAACAACATCTTGCTACACTTCATTTTGGTCTTCGCTAAAAGGAAAACCCTTGCTCTGAATTTATACTTTTCAAATCAGTATTTTAAAAAATCAAATCTGGAAAGAAAAACAAATGTGAACACAACTATGCAGCATTGTGATACAGCATCTGATTCCCACATTCCAACTCTCTTTCCCTTCAGCACTGCAACGTATTACAGACAAATTTAAAAATCAAGTCACTGATATCAACTACAAAGACACCAAGAAAATCCTCAGACAGTATTGGCTTAGCCAGTGGAATGTGTAATTCTTGTCTACATACTATCATTTTCTTTCATGAAAAACACTGGAAATATCTTTTTGCCAGGTTAACCAACTCTGACTTCAATCTCGCTGACATTTCTTAAGTAGAGCTGAATAATTCCATTCATATGCAAATGGTACAATAAATCGTGAGTAGCAGCATTTGCAGCTCCCTCACAGAGAGGAGCATTTACACTCTCCAAGTCTCATCCACAGTGATGCACCCAAAACGATATCAGGTCCTAAAGGTACAGCCCCAGCGATTTACAGAAGGAATATTTTCAGCCTTGATGTTGGCTGGGTTTTTTTTTTCACTTTGTGGGGTATTTTTAAATATTAAGGAGATGAAAGAATCGAGAACTGAGATTGCATCTGTTGCCATCACAATTTAACCACAGTCCATGTATTTATACAGTGGAATCTCCAAAATAACACTGCATCTGTTAAGATGACAGTGATTTTCCATGGGCTGCGCTGTGCTGTAGCTGAGTTACTCTAAAGCTGTCGCTTTTGAAGTGCTGATTTCGATCCACCCCAAATTCTTTCTGTAATCTTCCTCAAACGTGTTGAATTATAAAGCTGTTGTGTTCCTCAGTGCGGCTTGGGAACAACAAAACCCTCATACATCTCATCAGTGGGCATTTGGCACTGAAGCCTCCCAGCTAATGCAACATGTTTATTTAAACAATGAACTGCCCAAAGAGCTGCACAGCCCGTGTACAAACAGATGTGTGTTTCATGTGTGCTCTGCTGCAGCCCAGAACCCCAGCACACACACTCCACTGCACTTCTCTGCCTGATTCCCCCAGGACAACAACTGCACTGGCTTGGAAGGGCCTTTGCTCCTTCAGAACCACAACCCACCCAAGAATATCTAAGCTGGAATCTTAAAAGAGACTCTCACACCAGAATGTGAACATTTGATATGTATGTCATGTCTCTTGTTGAGACAGTATAAATGAAAATATTTGTCCACGTAGTCAGCCTACTCCAGTGTGACAAAAATACAAACATTTTATTAGCAGTCACACAAAAAAAGAAACAAACAAACCTTCAGTCACTCCCAGGCAGGACCCTGGCAGGCTCAAGTCAGTCTCTAACCAAGCCAAGTCTCAAGTTTGAAATAACAAACTTGCTTTTCTTACACCCCATTGCTACTCTTTTCTACAGGGACAACTGCAGAGACCCCCAGCTCCACCAAGGACACAGCTGCAGGGAACACCAACATCACTTAAAAACACAAAATCTCCACATCCAAGGTGCAGAAGCAACAGGACTAACAACAGACCCTTGGACTTTCTGCATCCTCCTGCACACACAAGCGGTCACACATCCTACCGGCCTTCAACTTTCCCCAGTCTCCCATCTCTCAGGTCTGAGGAAGAGGAGCAAAGTGCACAGGTGGGCATTCACTCATTCCAAGCATCACAGGAGACACAGTGTCTGCAAGGGACCAATAAATTGACATCCATCTCAGAAACAAACAACGTGACAAAAGCTTCAGCCACAATGAACTGAATGATATTAACTGCAACACAAGCTGTTACATCCTGCTGGGGCTCAGAACAATCAGACAGAAGTAACAGCTAATCCAGTAGTGGAAGTTGGGCTCTATCACAATTCCAGTGGGCTCTCCCTTCTATCCAGCGGAACTCCGAAATCAAAGTTTGCCTCATCACCCTGTTGAGTCTCTCTAAAGTTGGTTCTCAGCTGAAAGAAAGGTAGAACTACATGAAAGCTTTAAAAAGCAACCCATGCTATGTAAGTCCAGCAGTATTTTGGAGAACAAACCAAATCCCCACTGGGACACATTGAATTTGACTAAGGAAGACACCAACTGAACTACACATCAAAAATCCCAAAAAAAGAGAAAAAAAGAACACAAAAAAACTAATTTCTGCCCTGGCAGAGCACAGGGACAGGGCAAACAAGGAATTTCCATTGCCATTTCAACTCTTCACACTTCAGCCAAGTGTTACTCCAGGGTCAGCTGAGCTGAGTGAACACGTGTCCGTTCCTACCGTGCAGGGCTGGCTCCTCACTCCCTGCCCAACACGAACAGAGCGCGCTCTTCATACCCTTCAAGGCTGCTCTCACACTGACATACCAAGGGGGTGTGAGAAGAGCAGCAGGGAAGTAAAAAGTACTACTTGTAGAAGGTAAAAATGTGGAGACAACTCCAAAGTGAAGCCAATGGAAATAATAAGGAAAGCAGCTCAGCGAGATCCAGGATAAAGCCCTTCCTGCAAGCACAAGCCAACTCTCTTGTAAAAAGTTGGTTATAGACAGTTTCCAGGGGCAGCTGTCACCAGATCTTTCTCCAAAATGCTGTATCCCTTTGACTAAGGCTTAAGGTTTGAACTATCCCTGTCTACAAGAAGACCTTCCACTTTCAGAAAATCATCCTGCAATCATTTTTATGGCTGCTCTATCACACGTCATTATGGGGGCTTTTCCCCCTATCCCATAAATTCCTTCGGGAGCTTGCTTCTCAAATATAATGAGCTGCCTGTCTACAGAATGAGGAAAATGAGCACTGAGTCAATTTATGTTTGGGGAAGCCGTTTCTGCATCCAAGAGACCTGGAATTCTCTTTCCCCACCAACAACGCTCTCCAAACACAATGGCTCAGCTCTTGCAAACTTTTCCTGGAAGACTTCTCAAGCTGAGCACCACGATCCACATGCAAATCAGACACCGGGTCCCACTAAGTACAAGCACCTTGCTAGAACAGCTCTTACAAACCCCCAGCAACGCTAACAGAGAAGGGTAAACAAAACAAAGCAATGCCACCCTAACCTCAGCAACACACAGCAATCAGCAGACCCTTTCAACTGCTGTGCTTAAACTTCTCATCCCATAAATGCCCTCCCTGTTTCAGCAGAAATGTGTCTGTAACTAAAAACAAAGGGAGCACCTTGGTCCTCCCTGCAGCTTCTCTCATCTGTCTTACACAAGAACTGCCACTACACCACAGTTTGAAGATAATGATGTACTCTCACTTGAGAATCACACACTCAGCTGCAGTTACCTACTGTATTCCAGTAGTAACAAATGGGAGAGATACTTCAAAGAGCACATTATCCCAGCTCTAATTTATGCATGCTCCTTCTTACCATCAAGCCATTTATTTTAAACCTGTCAGATATACTTGTAACATAGCATCATGAATAATTTAAAAAGTAATCTGTATAAACCAAGTTTATAAACTTAACAGCAGGTACAGTACCTTTCATTCAAGCAGACTGCTCTCTGATAAAGTACAAGGGATCTTTGACTACTTCAGCATGTATTCACTTCATGCATTCTGAACTTCAAAAAATTCCTCTTTCCTGCCTCCAATCAAACCTTCTGCTATTTGAACAGTATTGTGTAAGGAGCTCACTTAAATGAGTAGTGTAATAATTTGCAAATTGTTCATATTAAAGGAAAAAACTACAAAGCTGCTGGAAACAGTCAGTAAAAATGACCCATCACCAATTCAACAGCAGGGGATAACCACTTGTGTAAAGTTTGCCTCTGTCATTAAAAACTCCTAATATTTCCTGCATCTGCCTGATGCTGTCATTTTCTGACACTGCTCCCAGCACAGGCAGAAGGGATGTTCAACAAAGAACTCCAAAAAAAGCCCACCTGTTAAGAGAAAGTGTTTTGATCAGTTGATGCTCACACTTCCAAGTAAACAAAGCTATCTTTACAGCATGTAATGGCACCAATAAGGGCTTGGAGATAACATTCCCTGACCGGTCACAGAGCTATTGCAGCAACGTGTGCCTCGCTGGCAGCACAGGCAAACAAACTCCTTCGGCCAGGGGACCTGCCCCAGCACACCTTCACTAACACGGGCTCACCAAGGCAGGACACACACACTGAGCTTATAAACTATAATGGCAAAGCACATGCACGGGCAGTGTGACTGTTTACTGCTTCAAAAGATTTATTTCTATCATGTACGCTTTTTTGAAGCCAGCAATGAAACGAAGTCTTAAAACCCAACCCGGTCAGCACTTCAGTGATAGTGGGAATTACTGCTGTAAGTTATTATTAAAATGACTTTGTGCTGCTGCAAAAGCGTGCATTTGATATTCTACCCAATGAGTTACTGGTGGATTTGGTCCTCTAAAGGAATAAACTTAGTGTTTTATTGGGTTGCAAGATCCATTCTCCTGAGATAGGTCAAAGAAAACAGCCTCATTGAAAAAAATTCTCTGGGAAGCTGCTGACATATACAAATGTTTGTTTCTGCTCATACCATCAAGTTTACCAAGAAAGAAACAGACTAACTGGAAATGTACAGGTCTGGATATTTCAAAATAAATAAATAAATAAATAAAACTGTTACATTAAAGTTTAGGAGGCATATGTAAATAAATCTGTAAATAAAGAAACAATTTTGCTTTTCAGCACATTTTATACAATCTCGTGCTACAACAGCAACTTCCTGAGGATATCAACACTGAAGAAGTTAATTGGTGTCTTGCAAGATATCCTAAGGGAATGGCTCATGTTTTGCATTTGCAAAGGTTAGAAAGCAAAACTTTCAGTGATAAGGGCGAGTTAAACCTTCACAACACACCCGGGTTCGCCTGAATGCACCTCCTTAATTAATTAATAAGTCAAAGTGTTATCAAATTTAATGAGCAAAACCAACAGGTCCTGTCTAAAGGAACCAGAATCTATCTTTGAGCTGGAGGACTCGGTACAGCTGTTTGCAGAGCACAGAAACATATGAATGAACACTGAGCGCTGCTGATCGCTTGCCTGTCCTCAAAGTTTCTCTCAGACAGTTCTGGACACAAAAAAAGACAAATCTAGTACTCCAGAAATCAGTCCAGATTGTACCTGTCATGACTTGGCTAACAGGGAAAAAAAGCAGCCCAAAAAAACCACACACAAGACAGGCTGGCTAACAACCACCAATGTGTCTTCATCAACTGCTGTTTGTTGAGTTCTGCTTTTGCACAATAAAAAAAAAAAAAATGAAACTATTCTTTTTTAAGTGGCTTTCATAAATCATAAAAACTAATCCAACTAACCTACACAAAGAAGCTGTCTATACAATTTACAGTGATAGAAAAATTATACATGTCAAATAGATCAAAATACTAAAACAATGTTTCTGCCTTTCAAACACATCACTGCATTCCCAAAGTCTTTCTGTACACAAACTCTTAAAAGCAGCACGTTCCATTAGCACCAAAGCCCAGAAACCTTAAAAGCTCAGCTCTGTCAGGAAGATCCAAATTAAACTGCAACTACAAATCTGCAACAACTTTAATTATGAGACTCCCGAGACAATTACTTAAACTGCAGCTTTTTTTAAATTTAGCATCCACAATAGTTTTCAATAATAAACTGCAGTTTACCCATTCCTATGTACGCAATCACACATAAATAAAAAACAGCTGCTACTTGATAACATCCGAAAGCATTTCCAAATGTGAAAGCTTTACACTGAGATCCAAGTAAGAATGTATTTAATTTCATAAACCAAAGTTCCAGGAATTTTTTCAGTTGCCATCAGCTTTTCAAGTACAATAATTCTCGTGATTTCATTAATTTAACTACAGATAATTCAGATAAATACATTAACTTCTTAAAAATAATTTAATTCAGCACATTTTGTAAGTTATGAACTTTAGAGTCATTACAGATGATGAGCTAGGTAAGTTGTTTGCTGTGTGGGATCACAAAGTTAACATCCAGTGTGAGAAAAACAGGTTTTCTGCATGTGTTATTGCCTCTCTCTCTCTCAAAGTTCAGGACCATAAACAAACTTCTCTACAATGAAGTTTGCGGTAGCTCACAATTCACACAGATGGAATATACACACAATATAATTAATCATTTAACAAAACTGCCTCTTCTGCTCTCACTGAGATAATCGTTCCAGTGATCACTGGTAAAATCTACCTCAGAGTAAAAAGAAAACAAAAATTACTGGGGAAGAGAAAAGGCATTAGTTAAACATGAACTGAAATTATCCTTTAAAGCTAATAGTTTCAGCCCTGAAATGGATTTGAATTTTAAATGTTAGATGCTTAAAAAAAACTCTCCTCCAAGATCTCCTTAGTAAATTGCCAGTTTAGCAGAAAATTAAAAAGGATTTGAAACAACTTTTCCCATGGTAACACATACTGATAGAAATTAATTATTTACCAACAAAGACAGATTCAAAAATCATCACGTGGATGCTCTTTAACATTAGATTTTGTGTGTATCTTTCAAGATGAAAACAATTTCAGCATCACTGGCGTGTGCTTTAACTATACCCTAGAATTAGTTTGGAGGAAAAACACATCAGGGAAAAGCTGACACGAAAATTAACACAGTAGTTGATCATATCTGAGCAATTTCCCTATTAAACCAAATAAATCATGTCTTCTGTTGGGCTGAAGTCAATCTAATTGATCTGTCTTCTTGCTCTCGGCAGTCCTTTTCTTCCCTCAATCCTCAGAACATAAACACTAAGTTAAATTTTCTTCACTTTACACACACAAAACCCCCCAGTGTTTCTCCCTCAAACGCTGGTTCAACACTGAAACTTCCAACACACCCTTTTTCCACACCCATCCCTCTGCTTCCTCACGTTCAACACATTTTGCCTGATATTAGCTAAGTCCCTTCCATTTCCTAACCCTCTCAGTTTCTGACTCACACAAGCCTTTGCTCCAGTTCTGGTTTGCAAACCAGAAGTCCGACCCAACACAATCAAAAAATGGTCCAAGTTCTGCCCGGCTGGCTCTCCCTGCCCCGGACTCCAGGCACCATCACTCCCCTTTCTGCTGCACCCCCCGATGCCAATTCCTCGCTGGCTCTGGCATTTTCCCCTCACAGCCTCAATTACAGCAGGAATTATCCAACTCCCAGCTACCAACACTCCCTAACCACCGGGTGTACAGGAAAACGCTGATGCAAAAGCGAGGTGTGTGCAACGCTGACACTCAGCAGGTCATGAGGGCTTTACTAAGCAACCTGGGAGAGAGATCAAGCATCAGCATGAGCTACTGCTCATTATCAGAAACACAACATCCAGCCCGGATAGACAAACAGAAGCTCAGCGCTAACATGAGCAGACCCATCAAGATATCCATCAATCTGAAGTATTATCACACCTAAAACTATTATTTTCCTTCTAAGTGTTTAACCCCTTCCCTCCTAGACATTCCCTCTGTAAATACACAGAAGGCTGAAAATCAAAACCCCCATTATGCTCTAGGGAGAAAAGGAAGAAAACACCGTGTTTATGCCTCATCCTAAACCCACCCCCAGCATCAAACAGCCTCCAACAGTTGTAGCTTTACACATCAAACGCACGGGTACAGCACCACAAACTCCAACTTAATGAAAGGTCTTCTCATTTCCATTTTTGTGCCGTTCTAACACAATCTCAGGGAATTCTTGGCATTTTTAAATGACTTTTTCTGAATCAGAAGCTCTCCACTGAAGTTACCTGCATTTTAAAGAGGTTTCTGTCACATAACTACACACACATTTTATATAATTTAGCATTAAAGGGATGGGTCTCTCCCCTCCAGTTGTAACTCCTTTGTATTCCTATTTAGGAATGCCTTGCTTGTTTGACCGAAAATGGAAGTGCCTTTTAGCTATGACACAGTATATATGAAAAACAAATAAAAATTAAGATTAATCTTCCTTCCACTCTTGTGGGGAGAGAGAAGAATATGAAGAGATGTAAAACATCTGCTCTGGAGATCATTTTTCCCCCTAACAGCAAAATTCTTTCAGCAATAACTCGTGAAAACAAAGGCTATTAAACTGTAAACTACAAAGACAATCGATTAGAGGCAGTATTCAGCTAAGACAAGTTTTTCAGCATATCTTCCCATATTTAAATGCCTGGATCTTCTTCAGAAGATATTTCATTCAGGATGTTCATTTTAGGTAAGTGGTAACCACAAACGCTTCAGAGGACTAGAACCTAAAATCCTAACATACTCTTCCTGCATTAGCTCATTGCCAGAGCTGGGTGAGCATTTTTATTTCAAGGTACTTTGTACCAGGTAAGACAAGGAAAACAATTCTGAGTGTAGTTTAAGAATGCACCAAATCTCCTCCTCCTCCCGCTCTGTTTCTCCACGCTACTGGATCCTTTGTAAGCCCTTCCCTGAAGAAGGGCACGGGGGTTTTGTTTTTAAACTTAAAGATTAATCTTCCCTCTTGAAAACAGCTCTAGCCAAAAAGTTCAACTCATGGAGGTAAGATTGCAGCTCTTCAGCCCTGGCTGGCCCAAAAGCCTAAACTGGGCCTTAATTTGAAAGGAATTAACAGGCATTTACTGCCTAACGAAACATAATTATTACTCAACATGCATTACAGGCTCCATCTATGTGCTTCTTGCTCACTTATCTTTTTTTGTGTGCTTAGCCTCACTGCCAGTGCATCCAAAGAACTTCCCTTTCTTTTCAATCTGAAACCACTACTTTTAGAAAAGCCCTCCTGCCTCCTGAATTCTTTCCCTTTACATTTAAAATGGAGAAATTTGATCTCCTCGTTCCTTCCCTCCAACAACGCGTATCTTTCTGAAAGGGAGAGGCACACAACAACAGCTCCGGGAGTACATTGAAAAACACACGGCAGAAGAAATTAAAGCATCAGGATGCAGTACAGGAACATCCCTGCTTCTGCAGACGCTGAAGGAGAGGGAGCACTGTTTAAAATGGTTGGGCTCAAAGGCACATTTACCATCTCTCCGTCTACAGAGATACTCCACGAAACAAGGGAAGGCTAATTTCATGCAAGAGATCCTCAATCCAGCGTGAGCCCGACATACCAGGAGAAAACCGATCAGCCCCGGGATTAATCCGGCGATGATTGCAGTGTAATCAATGGCAGCGCAGCCCTCCCTGCCCCCTCGATTCCCCCTGCGCCCGAGAGGGGCGGGCACTGCAACACAATCACAGGTTGGAAACGCACAAAAACAAAGTCGGGGCTCTGGCAGCTCCCGAGCGAGGCGTGCGGCCGCGGGGATGGGCCGAGGATCCGCGGCAGGAGGGAGCCGGGCCCCGCACCGCGATCCCGATCCGCGTTCTCCCGGTGTTCCCGGGGAAGCGGCTCGCACGCTGCTCCAGCCCCGGCGCTGCGTGCAACACGGCCGCTCACAAAAATGCATCACCCCTAAGATCGCAGCCCGTTCGGCCATCAAACCTTTCTATTTAACCGCAAACGTAAAGCGTCAATGTGCGAATTCTTTTTTTTTTTTTTTTTTTTTTTTTTTTTTTTTTAATTAACGGCAGCCTGTGACCTTTAGATTGCGGGATGCCGCCGTAATTCCGCACCCCGCGCACAGCGAGTGGAACCCCTCCTCGGCGGTAAAGCGGCAATAAAAGGCAAGGCGTTCATTTCCAGGAATTCCTCACTCACTACGGCAGGTTATTGCATACAGCCTCTAAATATTGACAGAGATCAAGCTCCTTCCATGCGGGGAAAGCGAGCGGAGTCCTTCCCAGCCCTGCGAGTGTTTACTACGCAGCTCGCAGCCCTGGCTGCGGCGTCTGAGCGCTGCCCCGCGCTCGGGGGGCACACAAAGGAGGGGCACGGCCCCCTCCGCCAGGCTCGGGGCTGCGGCGCTGCCGACCCGTGTGTACAAGCAGGCAACCGCCTCCCGGGAAGGAAGGCGGGCATGGCAGGCAGGGAGACGCGCAGCCCCGGGTTGTTAAACGTGCTCGAGGAGCAGACGCGTAACAGGAGGAAAACACGCAGAGCCCCGCGGGCAGGGGCGAGACCCGCTCGGCGCCGCGGCGGGAAACGGCGGGAGCCCCCCTCAGAGCCACGGGCAAGGAGCCCCTCAGACGGAGCCCGGTACGAACAGGGAGCCCTCACAACCCCCCCAAGGACAGGGAGCCCCTCGCACACAGCCCAGACACGCAGGGAAGCCCTCACGCACACACACACACGGAGAGGGAGCCCCTTGCACAGGGAACCCCCTCACACACACAGGGAACCCCTTCGGCAGCCCCCTCACACACACACCCAAACACAGGGAGCCCCTCACGCATCCACACACGCAGCGAGGCCCCCCCATCACCAGCCCACTCACACACATTCATACAGGGACCCCCCCCTCACATACACGCACAACACCCACATAAACACACACACGCACATTCGCAGAATAACCCCACACACACACACAAACACAGGGACCCCCTCACGCCCCCCCAAACACACACAGAGGCAGCCGCCGCCCTCGCCCCCTCCCCGGCAGCCCCTCACTCGGGGGCTCCCTCACCGCGGGGTCCCTGCCGCACCCCCGGGCACGCACTGTACTCACTTTCCCCATTTGTTGGCCACAGACAAAGTGCGGCGAAGACGAGCAGGAACCCCCAGACGACGGCGAGGGACCCTCCTCCAGCGCCAGACTTCATTCCTCTTTCTTTAATTGGACAAAATCCCCCTTTCCGAAAACAAAACAAAGCAAAAAGAAGTCCAGAATTGTTCGCTTTCTTTCCTCTCCCCGTCCTCTAAAAATAACGAGCGGCGGAGGAGCAGCGGGGCAGGGTAAATAAATCCACGTTGCCTCAAGAAATGAAGGGGAAAAAAAAAAAAACCACGACCCTTCGGAGCGGCAAACCGGAGGGTTGCTGAGGTCCCTGGGTGTTGATCTTCCGGAGCAAGCACACCAAAAATACACAGATATTCACGATGTATTAACGGCAACAACAACAAGGCATGGAAGCCCCGGGGCGACGCTGTCTCCGGGGCGGCGGGGCGGGCTCGGGGCGGCGGGCGGGGGGCGCCGCCGTCTCCCCTCAGCGCTGGCTGCGGTGGTACATCGTGCACAGGAGCCGCAAACACGAGGCACATCGGGGCTGGCAATCGGCATCTTCAACCTCCATTTTCAAACACCGCACACACACAGAGACACAAAAACTGGGAGGGCCGCGGAGGGAGGGGAAGGGGGGGGCGCGACCCAGACAATCCTATTACAAAACAACAACAGCTCCGCCGTCCCCCCGCGCGGGGACGGGGCTGCCCCGGCGGGATCCCCGCGGCTCCGCTCCCCGCTCCGCCGGGGAGGGTGGGGGGGACACCCCACGCACAACCACCACCCACAACAACACCGCCGCCGCCACCACGAGTCCGGCTGCCTGCAGAGGCTCGAAATGCAGAATTTGGGTCGAAAATGAATTAAAAAGGCTTCCCCCCTACTCCTCCTCTTCCTCTCCTCGGCGCGGCTGCCACAAGCTCCTTCTCCAAAAAAAAAAAAAAAAAAGAAAAAGAAAAAAAAAGGAAAAAAAAGCCGAATCCAGGACACACACACAAAGCAGCAGCAGCGGCAGCAGCAGCAGCAGCAGCGGGGCGAGCGGAGCGCTCAGCACCCCGCCTCCTCCCCCCGCAGCTCTCCTCTTCGCATCCCTCCGAGCCGCCTTGCCATCTCGGCGGGGGCGGGGGGGAGGAGGACGACGACAACAACAACAACAACAAAAACCACCCAGCGAATTTGTAAATCCTTTTCCTTTTTTTTTTTTTTTTTTCCTTTCCTCCCTTTCCTCCTCTTTTCCCTCCTCCTCTGGGTGCGCGCGCGCTGCGAACCTTCCCCCGGCGCTGCCCAGCCCAAGGCAGGGGGAGGGGGATCCGGGAGAGGTGTGGGGGTGTGGGTGTGTGTGTGTGTGTGAGTGTGAGCAGGGGGGGCTGCGGGGGGCGAGCAAGGCGATCCGGTTTGCTGAAGGTCAAACCCCAGGAGCTTGTTGCGAAGGGTCTGTAATTCCTCCGGGGAGGGAACGGGGCGGGGAGGGAGACGGGGGGGAAGGGTCTGCTGCTCTGCTGCTCCTCCCGATTAATTCGCCGCTCGCTTGCAGCAGGGTTCGCAGCGCTCTGCTGCCGCGTCTGCCCCCCCCCCCCCCCACCAATCCTCCTCCTCCTTCTCCTCCGCGCTGCCTCCCTGTGCACGACGGAGAGTGAGCGCTGGTAAACAAGAGCTCGGCGTCGCTCCGCCGGCGCTTCTCCGCTCTGCGGCCGCGCGGAGACGGGGCTCGCGCCCCCCTTCCCCTTCCCCTTCCCTTCCCTTCCCTTCCCTTCCCTTCCGCGCGCGCTCCCGCTGCCCCCCCCCCGCGGGCTCCCCTCGCCCAGGCGGCGGCGCCGGCGGCGCGCGCGGAGGCGGCGGCGGCGCGAGCGAGCGCTGAGAAAAACCCGGAGCGGAGCGGGAGCGGGAAGATGCTGCACCTCGGGATGCTGCGGAGCCGCCGCTGCTCCTGCCTCTGCCCCGGCCTTCCCTAACGGGAGGAGGAGAGCTGGTGGTGGATGTGCAGCGAGCATCCTGCAGGGCGGCGGGACAGCCCACGAGCGAGCCTTGCCAGTGGAAACGCTGCTGTGTTCCTGACAAATTAATTAAGTAATTAATTAATTAATTAATTAATTAAAACATATGAAAAAGGCAGGGATAGAGTTAGGAGGAAGGAGAAATCCATAGCTGCGATTTTTACATGGCATGTTTATTTATTTACGGCATTTAATGGAAGCTGCTCCTGTGTTTCATACTGAGAGCAGGGCCAAGGGCCGACCCCGGGGCGCTGCTCCCAGGGATGTGGGTCAGGAGCGAGGGACAGGGATGCCAAGGCTTGGCCCAGTGCAGGGGACAAACCATGGTGGGACACATCCCCATGCACACTCACCACCCTCCCCTTGTGCGCTCACCGTCCCCATCCAACGCTCCAACCTTGTCACTCCGTTTCTCAGTTGTTCACTCGCATCCCTCAATGACATTGGACGCCTGGCCCCAAATGAGGGGGACTTGAGCTGAGTTGAAGCAGGAGAGGTTTTGGCTTTTCGGAATCGGAAGACGTGGGCCGTGTTCCCGCTGTTTCACCGGAGCTCGTAGTAGCCATGCTGCGCGGCATATGGGTGTCCTGAGTAATCACAGATTTGTTGCAATACTTTGGCATGGGGAGATAGCAAAATGATGCTGGAGTATAAGAAAGCAGACATCTGCGAGCATTAGCTATATTCTAGGCTGCTTGGTTTTTGTTTTTCTTTTAAGAAGTACATTAAGAAATTTGCAAATGTCACATTATTAATGCAAATGTCAAAATTAAGTTTTTACACTTAAACCTGAATTCTTCTTGAGCACCTTGTATTACAATATCCTTCAGTGACGCTACCCCTTAATTTCCAACAACCTTGTACTGTACATGTTTTTCTTCTTGTAGTTTTTCCATCCATTCTTCTACTGTTTGCCTTGTGAGAATGGTCCTGTGGTCTGAGTTACTCATCAACTCGTACCCCTTAGGAAAGATGGAAAGGTTCTATTCTGTGTCACAGAAATTGAAGGGAAGATCATCACTGAGTACAACGGGGCCAGGATCGCCACACGAGCTCACCTATGCAGAATTCTGTCAGTAATTCAAGAATAACTCAAAACTATGTGCAACAACCCTCCCGAGATTCCCTGCAGGAAAATCAGGCATTTTCACCTGAAACCATCCTGAACTGCCATGTGTGTGTCTACCATAGATTTTATCAACCACACACAGGCTCTCATGTCCTCAAATTGAACCAGAGAGATCTTCATGTGCCATCAATTTTTACTGCTGCTGGGTACAGCTGTGGCTGCTATGGGTGCTGGTTCTGAGCAGAACAAGTGTCCTTTCTGTGTGTGTCATGGCATTGATGCAGCATAAATTGTAATGTCTTATTTACCAATTAATGTATTGTTGTGTAAAGGCAGAGCTGAAGTGGGAACTGCATGTCTGTCCTTCATCATTCCGCTGTCATAAAGAACTTTTATTTTTGTCAAATAGCCTTTCTTTCTTACTTTGGCAAATAGGGTACGTCATGGACAAGCCTGTTGTACTGGGTGATGTACAGGCATAAAGCAGAAAGAAGTGCTGTGCCCCCAAAGAGTTTCCAGTCTCACATAAACACAGTCCTGTAGGTGTTGTAATGTAGATTGTTTCTGGAATCTGTTGGATTCTTTTAAAAAGTTTAAAAAAAATTAACTGCACATTGTTGAACAGGAGGCATTTGCAGTGCTCTCCATCCTCCTGAGCTGCTGATGTGAAATTCATAATTTGTAATTATCTGGCTGGATTCTGCCAGGATGTCTTTACCTTTTATTCTGTGGAGGTATGAGGGAGGAATCCCTTTTTCTGTGAATGCCCAGGTGCCCATAGCTCTGTTCTCTTGACCTCTTTAGAGGAGAGCTGTGCGCAATGTCCAGCTTTCCTCATGCTTCCCATGTTCAGCAGTTTCCAGTGCCAGCCATAAATTTGCACATGCTCAGCTTTCGTGAACCCTTTTAATCAGATCTGGCTCCTGTATGTTGGCATCTTTCTCCAAGAGGGTCTTTTCAGTGGAGATATTTAAATCAGGATTTTTCAACCTGTGCAACCACACCATGGTCATATCTTTGGTGATGAAAACCTCAAGCACACTGTCCCTGTACCATGCAAAATTAAAGTTATAATTTGGACAAATTAAAGTTAATTTTCATAACAATGTGCTTCATGATGAAATCATAAAATGATGGCTCCTCTTCTCTGTCCTGTTGGTTCTACAATCATTCCTCCTCTCTGTTTGCACTTTGTGCTCCCCCTTTGTCCTCTGCTGCTTTGTGGTCCCTGGGATAGATGGGCAGAAAGAAACACCTGGTTACACACACACATTTTACCCTCTAAAGCATGATGCTGAATGCCACCAGCATACCTGTGTCCTGTTTAAAATGCCACTTAAGTGGAAAACTCAGGAAATGTGGCAGTGGGGATGAAACAAGGTGGTTAAAACAGCCACTGACCCCGGTCTCTCAAAACATATATCTGCCCAAGGCAAATATCCTCATGCTCAGCCATACTTTTGTTTTAACAGCAGCCTCACCACTGCTTTCTGGGGCCACCACTGGGGAGGAAGAGGCCTCACTCACTCCCCTGCCTCGGTGCTCGGACTCCTTATAGGCCTGGCTAGACTTTATTTTGGCTTCTGCAGCACTTTCAGGGCAGCCTGACCTCTTTACCAGACGCTCGCTTGTCATAACCTTTATGCATCTGAACATTTTGTATTACCGGCAGAAGGGAGTGCTGAAATTTATTCTCCTGCCTTCTCCAGCCATGTCAGCTCCCCGGGATGAGGGTCAGCCATCACAGAGCACTGCCTGTGTCTGCTCCAGGGGCTGCTTTTTGGAGGGTCTCTGCAGCTCCTGGCAGGGCCCTTGCCATGGGCCAGCAGCCGAGAGCACCCACAGCAGCCAAATCGTCTGCTCCAGGAGCTGCTGGTGCTGCCAGCTCACCTTGCTCAGCCTCTGCTCCAGGGTGAACGTTCTGCTTGTGGGGAGGTGGGGGCAGGTAAGAGTTCCAGGTGGGAATTGTGCCTGGGTGAGTGATACATCTTTTACACAGCCCGGCTGAGTGGGTTTTGTACTCCGGAAAGACAAACAGAAATCCTTCTTTCTGGGAATTCACTCTTTCCCCCTTCCAAATCTCCCCTTATAAACAGCATTTGATGGACTCATAACAAGCCAGGCAAAATGTGGGTTGCCCCTTTCTACCACGTTTTTCACTTTTTGCCAGTTTTTGCTCTGTATTGAGTCACACCCTGTACCAATGACCTTCACAGGCTCCCGACTGCAGGAGGATGCTCAGTCTCCTCCCTGCACAGGGACAGGAGCACAGCGCACCTCAGATGGATGCTGGCTGGGCAGGTTGACATTATAACTCCTCTGTCTGTAGAACCTCTCTGGCCTCTGACCATCTTCTCTTTCCCAGACCTGCAGGAATGGGTAGAAGTGAACATCTCATTGTAACATTGAGAGGGCTGTGCAGAATCCTGCAGCTGCAGAACAACCTCTTAGGACAAAGAGAAGGGGAAAAAACCCCCAGCAATTGGACACGTTTGATGTGTGAAAGATTTAACTACCAAAGAGCTAATCGGATAGACCCAAATGAAGGATATTTCTTTGGCTCTGAGTGATTTCTATTTCTCCTGGCCCTAAAACTACTGCAAGCAGGAGCTGAAGATTGTTCCCTTCTGGAGCAAAGAAAAAGCAGAAGGAAGAAAGGGTACTGTTTATTACCTCTTTCCATACACATCCCTCCTTCAAACCAGGGATATGCAGTTACATGGATGATTTAAGGGCAGCAGCTGAGTAGGAATAACTATAAAATTCATGTTTTAATAACAACAACAATAATAAGCACACAACAGCATTTATAACCCTAGTTACAGGCCTGAGATATCATATCCATAGCAACTGCAGCAAGCGGTGAATGCCATATATTTAGAGTTCCCGTGCACCTGCCTAAAATAGCCACCGATAAATTATGCTGATGTTTGTGCCTTTTTGACAGGGTTTTAAAGGGCTGTCAGTGCACTCTGCAACCACTCTGAGCCTTTGTGGCACGGCACAGCAGCAGCCGAACCCCTTCCCTACCAGACCCCGTGCCTGTGTCCCCTCCTGTGCTTCTGGGAGTGAGAAATCCGTGACAAAAGGCACCTCAAAGGTGAGCAGAGTGAGCCAGAGGTGCGGGGGACCAGCTGCTCCCAGCGCCTGCTGGCTCCCCACTCCGGCTGTCAGAACCTGCCTCCTGTTAATGGATTGAATTAATAAACTGTTGCAAGTAATTAGGGCTCTATCCTGCTCCTGTTGCAGGCAGTGTTGAGGTGATCACGCTGCATATTAATGGTGTGTGTGTAAATAGTTTACAAAGAGTTAATGAGTGCCTGGGAGGTGTTGGGAGCCGTGGCCAGTCAGTTGTGGAGATTGGTGCAGAGTCCAACAGGTCAATTGCGTGCTTGTAACCGTGGCTTATGAGCATCCACCAGGCCATCTGTTGGTGTGCTTATTACATTTTATAGCACAAACTCCCAATGTCTGCAACGTGCTTATAACAGCTATTAATCTTGTATTATTAACTCTTTCAAAGCAACGTGTATTTGAACTTTAGCATCACCAGCAAGGATTTCACCGAGCTAACAAGGAGAGGGATCTGATTTTTACCCCATGTACTGTGCAGCAAGGGTTTGTCCCTACTGTATTGTGTGATATTTGTATTGACCACTTTGGGTTTTCACCTTAAACTTAAATATGGACGTACGTGGAACATGAAGCAACCTGGTCTAGCAGAAGGTATCACAGCCCATGGCAAAGGGGCTGGAAAGAGATGATGTTTACAGCTCCTTCCAACCCAAACCATTCCAGGATTCTGTGAACCAGGCCCAGGGATGAAGTGGTGCTGACCCACAGCAGTAAGAGGGACGTGCTCCTATCAATACCTGGAAGAAACTTGCTGCATTTCCCAATTGATTAGTAACATCATCACTAGATCTTATAATATGTTTATAGGCAATTAAATGTCACAGTTCATTTGTAAGGAGAATAATTATTACTGCTATGAAGAAGGAAACACAGGTGCAGAATTTACTCCTGTGACTTTAAGCTCACTCCTGTTACCTGCAGGAGAATTAAAAGAGCCCAACCTGCTTCTATTTCTTGGGGGGAGCAATTTTTTTTTTAAAACCTTACATATACAATAATTTATTTATGACAGATTTAAAAAAAAATTCTTGTTTGTCTCTACATTTGCAGCTGACTCAAGATGGAGCTAAATATATGAAAGTTAAGATTATTTGTTCTAGTTTGGCTGAACATATAAATGGAACCCAAAATAAAGTAAACAGGGGATTAAATAGGATTAAATAATGACATTATAGGCTGTAGGTATTAATTTATATCAAATATTTGATAGAGTTCTATACAGAATAAAAGGACCTAAACATTATAAAAGCACAGTATATACAAAAATACATGGTTTTATTTATCCACATTTCCATCACTTCAATTACGTGCTATCATCAAAACTCCTTCAAATCTAAGGAACTCCAAACTATCTCACATTTACAAGAAGAAACAAAACATTTATTCAAAAACGTTATGAAAAAGCACAGCCCTAAGACTAATAAATTGTGTCTCTAGCATAAAAAGCAAAAAAAAAAAAAAAAGGCAAAAAAAAAAAAAAGTTTCTGAAAATTGTTCAAGAAAAAAACCCTGACTCCTTCTTGGCTGAAATAAGATTTTTGACTTCCTATAAAATCCAGGGCTGGGCAGGTATTTTTTTCAAGGCATCAAATTATGGATTGGATCAAATTGGATTTTAGGGTAAATTAATGTGCAACCCTGAATGGCTGCATATACATCTAAATCATATTGCAAATGCTTTAAAGCTGTTGGAACATATTTCCAGGTGGTTTGGGAATGTGTAAATATTAGCACATTCTGAAGGCTGGTTTTAAAAGGCCCTTCATACTCGATAGGTCTTGACATCAATTTTCCCCTAATTTGCTCTGTATGTGTGTGTGAGTGCTCTGTGTGACCACCACGGATTTTAAAAGGGATGACTCATATGGGTTTAGTGGTAGAAGAAGGAAGAATATTGGGCTAGAGATGGAGGACATGGAAAGAAAGTTGTTAATCATAAGCAGCTTGGAAAAGAAATCTTAAAACAGCTTTTTTTCCAGGACATGCCAACTACAAGAAGTTACAATATTCCTTTGAAAGATGGGTTTCCATCAGATCAGCACCCGGGCACTCATTGCCTTTAACCTCTTCCTCTGTCCTTACCCTTTTTCCACGTGTGAGTGTTCAGAGTGAGCACAACGCCCATGAAATGAAGTGTCTCCCTCTCCACACCTTGTTTAGAAAACTACTGCATTTAAATAAATTAGTCAAATACAGAAAGTTCTTGGTTTGTGTATCAAGGAAATTAACTAGAAATATGAACTTTAAATGCTTTCAAACTTTAGGCTAAATCAGAATACAGGCTTTGAATCAAATGCTGGTTTTATTTAGAATTTTGAAAGAATTAAAACTGACTAGTTTTGTAATGCAGGGCCTCCAAGATTGTTTCTTGTGTTGAGCTCTTA
The DNA here is from genome assembly GCF_028551555.1 of Melozone crissalis. NCBI lineage: Eukaryota > Metazoa > Chordata > Aves > Passeriformes > Passerellidae > Melozone > Melozone crissalis. Next base: position 3,647,520 of record NW_026535792.1, on the reverse strand, counting down.
ACTTTCTCTTCCTGTGCTTCCACTACCTCCAAACCACTTGCCAAGAACACGTGTGCTTTCCGAGGAGACTGGTGCCATTATACAGCAATTACTCAAAAAATGGACTTTGAATCTCACTTGTTTAAATCCCAGTTACCAGCCAATTATAACCCCAACAGAGACAAACTGGCTCCTTTACATAATGCCTTTGTTAACTCCTCTGTATTCAGTGCCACGTGGATACATTCAAGCTACTGCTTTTTTTTCTGGATGGACTCCTCTAGCCTGTCTGGACTTTTATTCTGCCCCTGGAGACAGTCACAGCTTAAATCCCATCCAAATTGGGAAGATGTAGAATAGCAGCTCTTGGGACCAGCCATCAAATAGTTTGTATAAATATATAATATTCCCTCCTTAGTGACTTAGGACCACTTTTCCTGCAAGTTAACAAACATTTGGGATCATTTAAATATTTATCCAAATAATTTGGACTAACCAATCAAAGCATTTCCCCTTGTATCTCTCCCAGCCACACACTCCCCATTTTCTTCTCTCACAGCCTTTCTGGAACTGGTGTTCATGCAAATGAACTGGGGGGACACTGACAATTTGTCCTTCAGCATCGTGTGAGCTTCTGGATTTGTTTTGTGCGAGAGAGTTGTCATTTGTCTGGAAGTTCCCATAGTGAATTTATTGGTCTTCTGACGTTCCTGGCGCCAGGTCTGCATTCCCACAAAACAAGCCAGAAGAAACTTTGGAAACAGGACCTTTATAGTATCCCCATATTGGGCCATATTCAACTCCAAAGTCAGCAGGTGCAACCCCCATTGATTTCAGTGGGAATTCTGTCTGCTTGGGCTGGAGCTGAACTTGGTCCATAGTATCTGGCACCTTTCCCAAAAACTCTCTTCACTGAGTGCTGGGAGTGAAGCAAAGCTTAATACACTTCTCTGCTGTCCCTAGGAAAGGAATCAGTCTGTCTTTTCAACAGACCGTACAGAAAAAAAATACCTGCCAGTCTTGCAGAGCTGCTTTTGCCATTGTGCCCCAGTGTGAGCATCTGACACATTCTCTTGGACTCACATTTCCCCTTGTCTAAAGATGGTCTGCCCAAGAAATCCCTTTTCTTTTTTAACTGAGGCTTAAAAGGCAGAATTAATTTTGTCTTTTTTTTTTTTTTTATCATGACACAGTATTTCTTATGCAATGAATTTTAAACATCACTGTAAAAACCTTCTAATGCAAATAATTTCAGAAAGAATCTCTCCTGAAAAGGAGCATGATTTTGTCTGAAGAAATGTTCTTTCTGCTAAGTCATTCTACAGAGGAAAATAGCCCCAGATAACATTTTATTTAAATTCCTGTGAGGGAAGGGAAAACTCTCAGGTGCATTTTTAAGACCCTCACATTTTGGGATGTGTCGCTGAAACTGAACATATGCTTAAGTACATTCTTAAATAAGACCCTTTGAATGAGGTCTTACATAACTGTATCTTCATACCAGAGGATTTGCATTTTGTAGTATTTGCAACAGCAAGTGTAGAAAAATTAAAATAGCATTATAATCTCCAGGCAAAATGATGTGTGGGTTAAGGCATGAGATTCCGATTCGTCAGCGAAATCTGGTGAGAGCAGATTTTTCAGGGGGATGTCCATCATCGTAGGGGCAGGTTCTTATCAGGCAGGGCTGTTCTCACAGGAGTTTGGCATAGATCCGTTTATGTAAATTTGAGATAAACTGCTGAGTGAGATAGGAGGATGCCTGGCTACTTTCTCCACCTTCTCAATGCAGATAGAAATAACCGAGACGAGGCCACGTCCTCACCTGCTCGAGCGCAGTTGTCAAAATGTTCCTCCCATCATTTAGTGCCACCACACTCACTGTCAAACAAGCTTTTGAAAAATCCTCTCGTAGGCTTCTAGCTGGCAGAAATCTGCCCGTGGACGTTTCTGAAATGTTATTTTCACTTTCCAACAAGCAAACCTGCAGGAATTTTCCTGAGGAGGCAGCAGGGCAGTTCCATCAGAGAGAGATGCATGGCAGGGGTGCTAGGGAGATTCAAGGTGTTTTCTCCCTTAATTTTCTTTCTAGGTGGCGGCTTTTCCTTCACCCCAAATACTCACAGTAGTAGCTACTGCTCACAGATCAAACAAAACCATGATATAATTGTGGGATCTTCTAAATTGCTTTTAATCCAGATTGTCATTTATAGGTAGACCCCTCAGAGCAGATTTCTGGTGTAGCACATTAGCTCTGTATTCTCAAGGCCATGAGCAAATGTGTAGAAGTTGCACCCCTGTCCAGTGTGTTGAGGGGAAATCAAGGCAAAGGTCTGGAGAGCAGAAGAAAGGATTTCTACAAAGCACCTTCCTCCCAGGAGCCAGAGGGCAGGGCTGTCATTCAGCAGTGCCACTTGGTGCATCATGCACCTCAAATACACCATATAACTCATAAAATGTATTAAAGAAATATCAACTTCTTCAACAAACCCAGAGGAACCATAAACAAAACGCCCAGGGGGAAAAATTGTGAGATTTCTGAGTCAGAAGATCGAGCAGGCAATGCTAGGAGATGTGGTCTGTAAAAGGAGCCTAAACATCATCTTGCATCAGTTCAAACCAAAGATTTTCCTTGCTAGAAATATTTGTGCGGAGTCTGAAATGGGGAGAAAAGTATTTCATAAATTACTGTGAAAAGCATCTTCTGATTTTACCAAGTCTGAAACACCTCAGGAAAAGGCTTTGAAGAATATCAGCTTTTGGGGCGGGGTTGTCATTGCTCCTGAAGAACAGGTTTATATAGTCACTTTTTTCCTCCTGGACCCCAGGTATTCATCCTGGCATTTAAACACTGGAACCTCCTGGTTTCTCCATGTCCCCACGGGGCACAGCACAAGCCACTCTGGCTGCAGTGATGATACAGGAGTTTTATCCCATGTGCTGGAATATTGTCCCTTGTAAAGCCCAGCACTGTGGAGCAGGCACAGTAAACTGAAGACAATCAAGGTCTTAGAGGGTAATATGAGGTTTTTATGGGTTTTTATGTGTTTAGCAGCTTATAGGTGCTGTATAACTTCAGACCCCAAACACAGCAGTGGCCTTTTCAGATCACACTGTCAATATCAGATATCGAGCAGTGCTGCTGCCCCTGGATTCTGGCACAGCAGGGGTGATTTCCAGCACTGCCAATCCCCAGGATCAGGGTCATCCTCTCCAGGGCGAGCTGGGCAGAGCTGCTCAGGATTGCAGTGCTGTCAGGGAGGCTGAGGGGGAGCTTTCTGCAGTGGTGCAGGTGTAGCCAAAGATGGGAATTTGGCTTATTTGCTGCTAGGGATGACCTACATTGCAGTAGCAGAGACATTTTCAAAGGGAGAATAAGTTTTCTTTGCTCATGGCAACCATCCAGGTTTTTTCTCTAAGAACAAGCTCTCCTCCACACTTTAACCCCAAGCCAGGACTCAAGGCCACCTCCATGGTGGCACATCCCACAGTGTGTACCCAACACCCCTGATCAAATCAACATTTTGAGAACTTATTTTCCATCTTCCCCAATGAGACCACTCCTCAAAATCAGCTTGTCCTTGTTCCTGCAAGGGAATATTCAAGATTTGAGCTACATTACAACCCTCTCCTCACTCAACTTAACATGGATGATGCTCTTCTCATCTCTGGCATTTGGCACTGCTGCAGCCTCCGGATTCTTGTGAGGGTCCAGAGAGCAGAACTTGTCTCCATCTTCCCATCTGCTCTCTGAAAATAGCTGGAAATTAAGGTTAAAAACTGCCTTGCCTTTGGGCTTTACTTTCCTCTGCCTCTCTACAGGAGTCACAGGAGCATCATGCCTAGAGCAGCCTCCTGGCACTACACAAGCCTTAGCAGCTGATCACAGGCTGGTGTGCCTGAAATATTTTCCTGACATTCCATTCCTGTGGAAGGACTCACCAAAAAAAAAGAGAAACCAAAACCCTAAACCAATCTAGGAACACCCAAAACCAAAGAATCCCTCCAAAAATCAGCTGGAGAAGGTTCCTGAGGTCACTATTGGTGGGTAGGATCAAGCTCAGCTTGCATTGCCTGTGTGGTTTTATGGGATGCTCCTGCACTTAGGAAAAGGAGGGGTTAAATTACTCTTTTTCCCAGATTTTTTTTTTTTTTTTTTGGAAGGATGACTGAGCAAGAAGCAGCACTGTGACTGCAATGCATCCCTTATTTGCCATCAGTAAGAGGTGTGTGAACAGCAGTGGAAAATGACAGGAACAGTGTTTGTACAATGCCTTGCCACTTTGGAAAATTTGGGTGCTGGTAATAAACTGTCACATATGCAGGGCTAACACAAATTAAGTCTGTGATACACCAAATGTCATCACATTTTCAAATTGAGAGCATCTTGCTCAGAAAATCTTTTTCATTTTGAGTTCCCAGAGCCTTGAAACAACTCCCCAGCAGCAGAAATGTCCCAGCACCTGAGCAGTGAGCACAGGACAGAAGGGAATAGTAGAGACCAGGTTTTTTCCCCATTAGTGGTATTTTGCTCCTTCCCACACTAATTGGAATTCAGATAATGTTAACGTTTCCATTCTTATGTTAAAATTAATAGTAGACTGCTGGTATTTCAGCTAGACATTAATTGTATAATATTCATACGACAAATGCTATTAGTTTTAGAAATCTTCTAGATAAACTTATATAAATTTGTCACCACAAACCCATGAAAAAACTTCCATGCATATTAATTAGGGCTTTTCTGCAGTAATGCCAGAATCCTGAATAGTCCAATGTTAGCTGCCTACTTCTAAATAAGAAGGGGAATATCCAGCTGTGTTACTCCATTCTTTCAGTCTTTTTTTCCTCCTAATTGTAAGCCTGGCATTTCTCACCAGTGTGCAACACTGTAGAAATTCCCTTCATACCAGGACTGTCTGCCACACAACGTGTTGTATAACAGGTTAATATTTTACAGCTATTATCTGACTGCTATTTGAATTTGAGTGATTAGAAAAGGAGAAGAAAACACACACAAGTCCTCAGTAGAGATTGAGTGAACAGCTGGGATACACCTTCCCAAATCCACAGGAGGCAGCAGGAGACTTGGAGGCCATTTCAGCCACAGGAAACTCCACGAGCCCAGTTCCTCCCAGTGAAACCTCACTGGTACAGCCCGACAGCAGCTTTCAGGGGCCAGAGCCTGAGCTGAGCTCAGGGGCCTCACGTGGGAAGGAAAACAAAATAAAATAATTGCAGACATGCTGGGAAAAAGTGCAGCTTTGTGTTACCTGCCAGCCCTGCCCCACCATGGCATCCTGCCCCATCATTGCCAACCTCTGCGCCCTCAGCTGCCATTCACATTCACTCTGAGCCGAGAATTGTCACTTTAGATGTCCCCTGTACTCCTCATGTTCTGGTCCTGGAGAGAAGCACCCCCTGCTCCCTTCCTTTCCCATGTACAGAGAGATAAACTCATTTCCCACTGCTGGTGCCTCTGGCTGCGACTGCTGCCCACCCTCCACACCTGCACATTCCCTTCACAAACCCCTCTGTGCTGCAGGGAGAGGAGCTCCCCAGCTGGCACAACCCATCAGACACCCACTGAAGTCACCTGTCTGATGATCTTCCTGGATATTCCATTGTAAAAACCTCATGGCAGGTTTTATTGTCATGCTGTTTGCATTAGAGTGGCAAGCCAGATGTTAGGATCGTTATTCAGTTGTCCCTTGAAGATTCTACCAACCAGGCTTTTCTTCCAGCCCTCCATTACCTCCTCAGCTATTCCATGCCTTACCCAAACAAGTGTTTGAAGGTCAACTTATTTTCAAGGCAAGCCTGCAGTTCTAATCCAAGCCTCTTTTCTAAAGGAATGCACCAGCCTGACTATGAAGCACAAGCTGGTTCAATAGGAAACACACTCAAGAAAGCTCCTTTAAAAAAAAAAAAAAACTGAACAAAACAAACTTGAGAGGTGAAACTACTTGTTTTAATAATGAAATGTTACATATTAGGGTAAATAAGTACTTAGCAGTGTAGAAAGTGCCAGGAACTCGTAGACATCCACTCTTTACTTATGACTGCTAGAAAATGACTTTCACAAATGTTCTGCAGCGCTTTGTGTAACCTGAGTTTCCCCATTTCCCTTCATTGTATCCCTTTGTGCAATTCAGATTTGTAAATCATTCCAGGAAACTTTATATTAACTCACAAGAGCCCTCCAAGACAATATCCTGTAATTTCCACTGGTCTGAGTCAGACCTAGTCATATCAGCTCAGAAATATCCGTGACCTTTTAGTGTCATTTTCCTTCTGGTGATCACAGAAAAGCAAAGTAACTTCTGGGTAAAGTTTTGCTTCTTGATTTGGAAGAGGAAGGTTTTACCCATACTCGCAGCCCAGCTGAATTCACACTGAATAATTTCATTATGCTTCTGTAAATTCCCCTTACAGCTTAAAAGGCACCGGGTATTTTTCTCCCATTGATTACAGCTGAGTAGTCTAACGCAGCTGCATTTCAATGGAAGTGAAGTGATTCCTTTATATCACAGCTATTTTGCCAAGAGCATATGGTGTGAGGTGGATGAAAAGGAGAGTATTGCAGGCAGCCACAGCAGAGCCTCATCCATCACACCCCGAGCCTCCCAGAGCAGCATTTTCCTGTCTCCCCATCCCTCACCACCTCCTCCTTGCCGGGATGTGCAGTGACAGGAGCACTCCCAGTGTCCCTCAGGCAGCCCAGACATCCCATCCTCTGCTGTGTGTCAGCCCCAGCTCAGCAGAACCCACTTCCAAAGCAAGAAAAGCTGATGCATCATGGCTGTAGAGGAAACATCAGTGAGGGTGGCTGTGCCTTCCCATCCTCCTCCAGCAGCCGTGGCAGGAAGGAGCTGGTGGCACGGGGATGCAAAACCTTCCATCCCACCAGTGAATATTCACTGGGAATGCAGCCTGGGCAGTGAACCCAGGCTTCAGGGCAGCCCTCCCCACGATGGGATCCTGCTTTATTTCTGAGACCCTCTGCTAGAGAACGTTCGCTGATGCATCCAAAACCTTCTCCTGACAAACCTGCTGCTTCCCAAGGAAGGCAGAAACTCATCCTCTTTTGTTTTCATCCATTTTCCCAGCGTGCTTGTGCTGAGCTGACTGACATGTGAATAAGCCCCAGGAGAGCTTTACCTAGGACACTTCTACTAAATATTGCTGGTGTGGTAGGAGGGTGCAAACGCAAGGGAGGCATTTGGAACAGACTTGTAAACAGTTGCCTTGGTACTAATTAGAGTGTTACATTGTCTGGTGGGATCCACTCCCAGGAATGTGCATAGCCTGGATTAACTTTTCCAGAGCCAGGGTGGCAGACTGTAAGCAGGCAAGATCAGGAAATCTCTTGTAAAAGGAGTTGGGTTACTTTTGAATCTCTTTTCCTGAGGGCTTTTTTACTGGTTAGCACAAAAGATGTAGTTTTGCCCAATATCCCAACAGCTGCACCTGCATTATCATGGATTCCAGGTTCTTTTTACAAAAAATTGTCATTTATCCTCTCTATGTGGGGCTGCTTATGTGAAGCAATGTGGTACAAGGAACCATCTCCAGAGGAGGATTTGCAAGTCCTGGGGTTTGCTGCTGAGCTCTTTTTGACCTGTTTGGCAACCTCAGCCAAGCCACTTCTCCTGTCCTGGCCCACTCTCTCTAAACTTTATTTCCCTGGTCCTGGGCTCTCCCCTTTCCTGTAGGGGAGCCAGGCACCCCGAGGTGCTGCTGCAGCCCAGGGGGCACAAGCACAGAGATTCAGCTCTGAGGAGGATCCAGGATCATCTCATCTGGGCACAGTTTGAAGCATCCTCTCCTAGCACTGCCATGAACTCTTCCACAGACCTTATGGTCAAAATCATCTTGTGCTTTTCATATTTTTTTTAATGTTCCTTTATTCTAATCTGTCACACCTGCTTATTGTCAGCACCTGTTATTCCTGTGGATTTTCCTCCATTTGGCTGTGGAAGAGCCATCAGGGGAGTAAGGATGTTCTGTTTTTCAGGAATCACCTGCCCACCATTCATTCCATCAGGGAGGATGGTGGTGCTTCATCCCTCAGTGCTCTCAGGAAACGAGGATCCAGATTTTCTCCTCAGTCAGAATTTCCAGGAACATTCTGGAAGTCTTTCTGCTGAGAATACAAATGCTGGGACTTGAGGCTGGACAGGAGATGTTGTACATGTAGGAGATATCCTGGAAAAGGAAAGGAAATGCTCTCATCCCTCAACAGAGAATCAACACACAGGGTGATCTTTCCTGTGCAAAGGATCAGACCTGATTTAGGATATATGGGAAATCTCATTAGCACAGTCTGGCCATTTATTGCACATACTAATCACTTACTTAATGGTATTGCTATTTGATTATTTAATGGCTGTAGCATCTCTTTTGATCCCTCCTTTGTACATGCTTAAGTGTAACAATTTCCAATTAATTAAATGGCTTTGGATCTCATGTTACTCTTTTAAATAAAAAGAAGAGAGGTTAAAGATAGCTACATGAATTAATTCGGGGATTCCTGAGACTTTTTGCAGTCTGTTTGCTCAGTTACAGAGGATTATTTCCAGGTTCTGAATTTGGAATTCTTGAGTGTACAAAGGGAAGAAGTGCAGGGACCCAGCACAGCCCACAAAATCAAGAGATGAGTTTCTGTGAGGTTTCTGATGACCAGCTTTGTGAAAAATTCTAGATGTATGATTTCAGCAATTTTCCCTACCATGGTTTTTTTTCTTTTATAAGGAGAGCTGAATTGCATGTATTTAAAGTGACTTAAAAATTTCAAAACTAACCGCCCAAAAAAATTAAAATGCAGTCTAAATGTCATGCAAACCTGACACCACAGATCTGACCATGAGCTCATCTAGCATAATGTCCGCTGGAAATTTAATCAATTCCACAATAAATTCTTCTTTTATTAATGAGTAACTGATTGGATTTGGTTTCTGTGACTTGACATGTGTGAGTCCACCTGCCAGTTTTTGTGGCTTTAACCACCGGGTTTGAAAGGCTTTTCCCTCTCACTCTCTTTACATCAGTATGAAAAAAAAACCCAGAGGAAGAACAAAAGGAAACTCCCCGAGTGACCGCACAGTGGAAACACTGAAACCAAACACCCTCTCCGCAAAGTGATATCGAATGAACCAAGTAAACAACCTGCAAAGAAAGAGATAAACCCGTTCTTCTTATCTCTTTCAATTTTTGTAACCCTAGACATCAGTTTTGACCACGGCAAAAATCAGGCAGAAAGGCGATTTTGGGAAACTCTTAAAGGAATGGGAGAGGATCCGGCGGAGCCGCTCCTGGCTCATCCCAGGAGGGGCCGGCTCGGGCTGGACCGGCCCGGGCTCTGTCCGTGTGTCCCTGTGTCCGCGTGTCCCTGTGTCCGTGTGTCCCTGTGTCCCTGTGTCCGTGTGTCCGTGTGTCCCTGTGTCCCTGTGTCCCTGTGTCCGTGTATCCGTGTGTCCGTGTGTCCCTGTGTCCCTGTGTCCCTGTGTCCGTGTGTCCCTATGTCCGTGTGTCCGTATGTCCCTGTGTCCGTGTGTCCCTGTGTCCCTGTGTCCCTGTGTCCCTGTGTCCGTGTGTCCCGCACCCCGCCGAGCCCCAGATGGCAAAATTGGGGATGTTCGCTCCGAACGGCTCCGTTCTATCGGTGTTGAGTGAGTCACTAGCCAGGAACTGCATCTCATGCGGACCATATGCAGGGAGCTGCAGAGATCTGACTCAGAGACGGAAATCTGTGTCGTGGGGAGGCACCGGGGGGGCTTCGCCACGCTTTATTCTTTCCGTCTGTTTTGTTGGTGTGCAGGTAAAAAAAATAAAAAAATTTTTTAAAAAAGCCACCCCAAAACACCTCTCTGTTGTGATTTTGGGGATGTTGGCTTTGGGAGAGATGAATTTGGTCAGAAGAGTGCGGAAGGCGCGCCGGAGCCGGGATGCTGCGAGGTCAGTCCCATCCCAGCGCGGGGCTCCGCGGGTCCCGCCGCTCGCATTCCTGCATTCCTGCCCCGGGACCACCCACATCCGACGGGGGAGGCACGGAAAGAAGCATTTTTCTCGTGCGTGTGTGTGTGTGTCTGTCTGTCTGTCCGTCTGAGCGTGTCAGCCCCGAGCGCTGGGGCACCCCCAGCCCGGGCCGAGCCGGTGCTCGGGGGCTGCGGGAGGCGGTGGGGAGCGGGGCGCTGGGGTGCTGGGATACTGGATACTGGGATACTGGGATACTGGGATACTGGGATGCTGGATACTGGGATACTGGGATACTGGGATGCTGGGATACTGGGATGCTGGGATACTGGGATGCTGGATACTGGGATACTGGAGTGCTGGGATACTGGGATACTGGATACTGGGATACTGGGATACTGGGATGCTGGGATACTGGGATACTGGATACTGGGATACTGGGATGCTGGGATACTGGGATGCTGGAGTGCTGGGATACTGGGATGCTGGGATGCAGGAGTCTGGGATGCTGGATACTGAGATGCTGGGATACTGGGATGCTGGATACTGGGATGCTGGAGTGCTGGGATACTGGGATGCTGGAGTGCTGGGATACTCGGATGCTGGGATACTGGGATGCCGGGGTGCTGGGATACTGGGATGCTGGGGTGCTGGGATGCTGGGACATTGGGATGCTGGGATGCTGGAATTCTGGGATGCTCCTGGGTGGCTCCCCTCGGTCCCTGCCCCAGGAGTGCCCCGGCTGCTCTGACCGGTCCCGATCCCACGGGCGAAATCCGCTCCGGGTTTTGGGGCGCCGCATACTTTGCCCATGACATAGGGCAGCGGCTGGCGCCAAGACACGGGGCGGACTCTGCCGGGGGAACCTGGAGCCTCACAGGGAAACTCATTCATCCCGAGCGAAGGAAAAACTTCGAGGACCCAGCTGTGCTCCTCTGCAAAGAGATGCTGCTTATCTTACACCCATTTATTGCAGCCGAGTGCTCTGCCCTGGGTGCTGAGGCCAGCGGGCTCTGCCTTGGTCCCTTTGTTTTGCTTTGATCATTCAAAAAATCTTCCAAGCTGGGATGCTGAGGGGAAACAAAATGAAAGGTGTGTGGTGTGAATTATTTGGAGTTGTGAAGTCTTGAGACAGGACCACAGGGGGCGTCCCCTTGACAACATCATCTTTCTCAGCATGAGCAAACTATCCCCAGGATACAAAATCATCCTTGTGATCAGATGTAGAAGCTGCCACGGATTTCACCTGGACAGAGGGAACCTGAACTAAAGTATTGTCAGCCTTTAAATTTAAACAAGTAAAATGGGCCTAGGGAGCAAAGAATTTAAAAAAGAAAATTACATTTCTTTCCTTCTGTCTCCCCTCTGAGGGCTGGCAGAGCTGCTTGGGGCTGCTCACGTTGCCCAAGGTTGGGTCCTTGGGATTGCAAGCACTGCACAAATCTGCAAGAGCTGCTCGAGGCTGCACCATTGCATCACAGCCATGAGCTGCGGGAGGATTTTGCATAACTCTCCACTTTTAATTCTGCTGTTACCCCATGCCCTGGGTGTCTGAGATGGCTCCTCCAAGGAGTGCATGAGCAGAAGCTTTCCAGAGGCTGGAGCAGACAGAAGATCCTAATCTGGCTGGTGAAGGGTTTGTGCTCTGGGGCTGTGCAGGAACTTGCTCAGGACCAACTGTGAGCTCGGAACTCCAGGACTGTCCTAACTCATTTTCTGCTTCTCCCTGATCCCCAAAAGCTGAGCAGACCCCAGTGCAGGGAGGTCAGGCTGCCAGCTGTGTGGGGAATACACTCCAGTGGCCTCATTCCATAAACCATGACAAGCAGGAGCTGCAAGGCTGAAAATCCAGGGCAGTGAGAGGAGCAGGTACAGCACGAGCAGGGCAGCAGGAGCTTGCAATGCCTGTGCACCTCCTTCCTCCCATCTCCTGCTGCTGGTCCTGCCAGGGAAATTTGGATTTCATTGTGCCACTCTTGGGAAAAACAACTGGAGGCTGGGGGCTGGCAGGCAGGGCTCAGGCAGGGCTGGGTGAGGCAGGAGCAGAGGATGGGTGATGGCAGAAGGAGAGCATGGGGGGAAGAGCAGGAGCTGCAGGTCTGGGCACAGTCGTGCCTTCAGTAGGAATTTTGCAAGTCCCTGTCTGCACGGTGTTGTTGTTGATTTTGCCATCTTTGATCCGGGTAAAGAGGACCTGTGTGCACAATGAAAACAAACAAGCCGGGCTGGAAAATATCATGAGTCAATGAGGCTCCTTGGGTGCCTCCAGCTTCCCTAACCCCGAGTCAGCAAATGCTCCAGCGCTTGGCACATCCAGGGAGAGCCCGGGGCAGCTCCAGCCTCCCTCTCCTGCTTCATTAAAGCACCACCAATGCAATGTTTGAGCACTGGGCCGTCAGCCCTGCCTGGTGAACACCGGCCTGGCAGCCCTGGGAGCTGCTCCCTGCTCGGCTGATCCCTCCTGGCTGGGCAGGATCCTCCCGATGAGAGTGGGGATCGGCAGGACTCCATTTATGGCTGATTATCACTGGCTGCAGGGAGCAGCTGCTCCCCGTGCTCCTGCTCACCTCCCTGCCGATGGCATCAGCCAGAGCTCGGTACAGCCCAGAGCTCCTCTCGTCTGGAGCTCTCCAGGAGTGACTCAAAGTTTGGTTCTTAAAGTTTCCTGCACCAGGCTGGGGGGGGGGGGGGGGGGGGGGAAATCTAAAAGCCATTCTCTCTTTTTGCATTTTCCTTTGGCTGGATCACCTCCTGCACCAGGCTGAAGGCTGGAACTGATGATTTGAAGGTCTTTCCCGACTCTAATGATTCAATGGTTCTGTTGTTTTTGTGATGTAGCACTCACACTTTCTGACATCAGGACAAATGCTGGCAGATTTCCAGGAGCCCGGAGGTGCAGGGCCCGTTCAGAGCCACCCTGGATGCTCTCTGGTGTGAACGGGAGGAGGCTGGGCTGGAGGCAGCTGCTCCTGAGCACCATCCCTGGGCTCTCCAAGCTGCTCTCTCAGCTCTGCCCCTCAGAGCATCGCTCAGCTCTGCAGCCTGAGATGCTCAGAAAACTAAATTTATATTTCTAACAGAGCACAGACCAGTCACAGACCATGGGGGTGCTTTACATTTTGTTCTTGCAGCCTTCATGTCCTTCTCAAAACGTGCTCACCCACTCCCTGGTTTAGCCAGGGGGACCTGGTACCTCTGAGCGGCATTTCATGGCTGGACTTGATGATCTCCACCAATTCTGTGGTTCTGTAATTGCTCATAAACCTGTTTCTTTTTACTTTTCAATATTTTTTTGGGTCTGAGGCCAGGAAGATCAAGCACACACTTCTCATCATTAACCCTTTTCTGTCTGAACTGAAAGCTGTGCTGTCCTTCCCCACTCCCTGGAGAGGCAGCAGCGGCTCCTTGGTCCTGCTGAGCTGCGAGGAACCATAGGGGAGATCCAGGAAAAAATGGGATTATTGGGGTGGAGAGTCAAAAATGGGATTATTGGGATGGGGAGTCAAAAATGGGATTACTGGGATGGGGAGTCAAAAATGGGATTACTGGGATGGAGAGTCAAAAATGGGATTATTGGGATGGGGAGTCAAGATGCCAAGAGGAAAAAGAGACTGGACACTGCCCCAGGGAACCAGGGGTGCTGTCACCCCAAAAGCTGCTCCCTCCCCACGAGTGGGGAGAATTGTTTCCCTCACAGGGTGATTCTGGCATCCAAATGGCTTAATGGCAATTTTTTATTATTATTATTACTTCAGAGTAATCATGGGTGTTGGGTATTTGGGAACCTACAAAGAGAGCTCAGCCCCTGCCTATATTTTAAATTATATACTGTGTAAAATGAACCAGGAGACACTGAGCGATTTCTCATCTCTGGGTGGGTTTAAATAGACAATAAAAAAACCCCAAGATAGTAGTTAACATTTTATTGCAAAATATAAATTAATCTCTGTTTAGTTAAGCAGAGAGCATACCACTCAAAAATTAAATGCTGGGCACCTAAAAAGCAATAGAATTCTTAAATAACATAACTAATAATAAGGATGTCCCACAGAATTATCTCTGTTTTCATCATATGTAGCTCTTTGATTATTCAACTGTTTTATTTTCTTGTTTGAAAAAAAACCCAACATAATTTTATTTAGTTATTTTCATATTAAAACACCTTGCCCACAAGCAAAATTAATTTTTTTAATGCATTGCTGAAATTAAGTTACATTATTTCTACCCCAAAAGTACCATATGTAAAAGTAGGAAAATTCCAGTGGAAAGAGACTGATATAATTGGTCTTTTTTTTGCCATATTTATGCTTCAGGACACTTTTGCCATTTTCAATGGAAATATTTATCTGTTCATTTCATGAAGAGGCATTAATTGTAACCATTTTAACATTTTTGATAATAGTAACTTATTTAAATATTTTCTTTTAAAAAGTTAATTGTTTTAAGCACAGACTTAATGTAAAACTTACAAACACTACAATCAATTTCTAGACAGAAACCACTTTACAAAGGATGTACCAGTCAATTGACCCAAGAACTGTACTGATTATTCTTTTTTTTTGCTTTTTCAGACTAACAGGATATTTTTGATTTCTTTGTTTCCTTTAGAAAAATCCTGGAGGTTTCCAATTTAGGATTTTTCAGGGAATATCCAGTAAGTGAAATTAAACCTATTACATTTTCCAATAGGCTTCTGCAGAGGCTTTGTGAAAATCATGGATTGTTCACAAAGTTAGTTCCTCTCTGAGTGTAACAGGGATTTATCTGAAAACAGGCATCAGGCTTTGCCTTGAGATAGATCCAATTTCACCTCCTACTACGAGAGTGAATCAGGTGTAAGTGCTGCGCCCAGTGGAGCTGTGTTTGTGTAAAATCACTGTGAGGAGCACCGAAATGCAGCTTTTCCCAACAGCAATCCAACTGGAAACTTGATTTTCTCTGATTTACTCCCTGGATTTTGCACCCCTTTATTTTTCAAACCTCCCTCCCTGCTGTTTGCAGCATCCAAATTTCCATCCAGCTCCTGGGACCTTCCCCTGGGTGCTGCTGGGGCTGTTTCCAAAGGAGGCAGATTCTGTGTCCCTCCGTGGGTAACCAGGGTCGAAATCTCTGATTTGGGACACGTGGAACAAGGAGTAACCAAAATATGAGTTGTGGTGGCTCTCGTGGTGGCAGGGTCTGTCCTACCCCCAGAGCAGCTGATCCTATGGTCTGGGCCTGTTCTACTTCAAAAAAATTAAAGGAATATTTAAAAGTGGCAAACTTTGTATAGTTTTATTAATACACCTCTTCTTTCCCCAATTGCATAAATTGATTTGTAAGTGAAGAGTCTGAAAAGTTTCTTTGAAGTTTAAGGAGTCTTAAAAATTTTTTAAAAATCCTTAAAAACTTCCCTTCCTCCCTTCTGAAACCTGAGTGCTGTCCTTCCACAGCTCCATCAGCCTTGGTTAGGGTTATGGTCACTGGGATTCAAGATCTGAGAGGTCTTTTCCAGCCTAAAGGAGCCCCTGGTTCGATGATTCTCAGAATAAAGTCTGCAAAGCCCAGCTCTGAAATGTGCTGCAGTGTCCCAGGAGTGGGAGAGCAGAGCCAAAAGAGAATCCCTGAATTCCCCAACCTGATCAAGTCATGGTGGTTTTCAGGAACTGCTTGGTAAGATTTGCTTAAAGTATTATTCTGGTTTTATTTTTTAATATCAAAACTACTGGCTCAAATGAAAGGAAAACAAAACTATACATAGTGTAGGATCAGGCAAGGTTTTCTCATTGCAGTTTTATTTTATGTATTTTATATATTGTCCATATTCACAGAGTCACAGAATACCCCGAGCTGGGAGGGACACACATTCAATTTAATATTATATATTTTATATGTATTTCATATATTCAATATATCATATGATAAATAATATTTATATAATAAATATATTACTTAAGATTATGTCTAAAAGGGACATATAAATTCAAACCCACTGTATTACAGAAACTTCTAATAACCTGAAAAAATAAAAGTGTAAACCTAATGTTTTTTAATTTTAAAAAAATTTTTTCAAGCATATGAGTAACTTTTCAACCTGCTATGCCTTTTTCCCATTGACTCTTGTGTTTTCTGATTGCAGCCATGACCAGGGTCAGAAACAATAAAATTCCATGAGAAGGGACAATTCCCAGAGCTTTCTGAGCCAATATTCCACACCTCAGAGGTTGGGATCACTCAAATAAAGATCAGGACGATATCAGAACTTTCAGTTCTTCGTACAAACAGCCAAGGCTTTTCCAGCTGCCCCATCACAGCTCCCTAATCACTTGATCACTTGGAGTTCTCTCAGTGATGCTCATTCCTATTTCACAGGCTATAATAAACACAGCAAAATTTGATGAGGTCCCATTTGAGGTTAAATGTTTCCATGAGAGAACAATTTCTGTTTATAACAAGAAAAAAAAAAAAAAAAGACAAAAAAAAGACCACTGCTCTATTTTTAAAACCTAATTTAGAGCTGATATCCAAAATATCAGCCACAACAGAGCATGAATGAGGCAGGATTATGCTGCCTTCTCCATGGTTTTTCATGGAAATGAGGGCACTGGGCAGGGGCAGCCCCAGCCTTGGTCCTGTCCCCAGTGCTGGTGGCTCCATGGTCACCCCCAGTGACTCCCGCAGCAGCAGATTGTCCTGCCCTGCCCTGGGCACAGCCTGTACATCCCTGTGTGTCGGTTTGTCCCCAAAATTTGACTTTGTCCCATGGAAAAGGCAGAGCATCCCCTCCTGCTCCCTCCCAGGGGGTTTGGGATCCACCCTGGGAGCTCCTGGCAGTGCCAGGGGAGGGTGGGGTGTCACTGCTGGGGTGTCACTGTTGGGTGTCACTGTTGGGTGTCACTGTTGGGTGTCACTGCTTTGGTGCCACTGCTGGGGTGTCACTGCTGGGATGTCACTGCTGGATGTCACTGCAGGGGTGTCACTGCTGGGGTGTCATGGCTGGGGTGTCACTGTTGGGGTGTCACTGTTGGGGTGTCATTGTTGGGTGTCATTGTTGGGTGTCACTGTTGGGTGTCACTGCTGGGTGTCATTGTTGGGGTGTCACTGGAGAAGGACAAGGAATAAAGTGATAACACAGAGGCTGGGAGGGACGAGCCTGCACTGCCAGGGAGCCTCCCCAGGGCTGTGGGCTCGTGGGAATGAGCAAACCCTGCCGAGGGGTGCCGGCTCCAGCCCCAGGAGTGCTGGGGCAGCAGCAAATGTGGCCATTTATTAATTCCAAGTGCTCAGAGACACATCCCTGTCATGGCCACAGAGCCCGAGGCCAGTAGGTCCTGCTGGGGAGGAGGATGCTGCTGCACAGCCCAGGACAGCAGGACCAAGAGCTGTCACTGACTGTCCCTTACAGCGTCCGAGGCTTGGCTGGAGCCGGGGCTGGTGATGAACAAAGCCCAGCCCAGCCCTGGTGCCCTGAGCCCGCAGGGTGAGAGGGAAATAAACCCATTCCCCTCCTCCTGCAGCTCAGCAGCAGTGCAGGGCACGGGATGTTCCCCAGGGCCCTACCAAAAGTCCAGGATAAACCTGAGCAAAGCTCTGGGGCTGTGATCACCTGCTCTGCTCCCTGCCTGGGGCTGGGGCTGCCCTTCCTGCCCTCTCCTTGACTCCGGTGGATTTTTAGGGCACTCAGGGAAGAAAACTTCCATAATTACAGGCACTGATGTGTTAAGAGCACTCCAAATGCTTTCCCCTGGTTTTGCATCGGGGCAAGCAGGCATGCACAGTTTCTTTTTTTCCTAAATCATGCGGTTTTTTGGAATTTAAGTATTTCTGCCTACGGAGCTGCTCATCCTGTTTTTATGCAGTGTTGCTCTTGAGCCATAGGCTGCAGTCTCTTGACAGTAAGGAAACAATGGAGTGACTTGCTTTTGTTTCTTTTCAGAGGATTCTAGAGCACTGCAAAGTGCCTTTTAGAAACGTGGCTTTGCTTGTGCAAGAGGACTTTAACGTGTTTCAAGGATGGATGAGGCTTTAAACACCCTGGTGCAGGGGAAGCTGTCCCTGCCAGTGACAGGGGGTTAGAGATGAGCTTTGAGGTCCCTTCTAACACAAACCATTCTGGGATTCTCTTGCTCTGTGGCTTAGCAAATTCAAGCAAGACAGCAAGAGCTGGCTTTAATGGAATGGACAGAGAGGTGTCCTGGGCAGGTCCCACCAAAACGAGGGAGATGTGCTGCTGCCAGGGCTTGCAGGACAGAGCCCAGCCCATGGCACAGACTCCCCTGCTGCCCTGCAGCCATCCCAGACACGAGGCTGAAATTCACCCTCTGCAGGAGAAACCCACATTAGTGCAGCTGGAAACCTTTTCCTTGGGGAATGGAGACATCTCAGACACCTCCAGCAGGCTGAGCCTGCAGGCAGCAGCAGCAGAGGGTCCTGGGGAGGTGGGGAGGGGGCTCCATCCCTGCAGCCATGGCTGTGGGTCCCAGGGGGTTTGGGGAACCACAGCCCCGTTATTGAGCACTAAAGGCTCTGGTTCTGGGCGCTTTGCTCTCATGGATAAGCTCAGAAATGTGAAGCCAAGGAGGGAATCAGACAGGCAGAAAGGGCCTTTGAGAGCTGGCAACCTGGAAACCCTGTCCCTGGGGACAATGTGAAGCTCCTTCCTGCTGAGGAGGAGCAGAACCACGGGGCTGAGGGGAAACTCGGGGTTTTTCAGCCCAAAGGGAGCACCACCAAGAAAATGAATTAATTTAATACCCCCCACAGTGTGTGGCCATTCTTCCTCCCAGAGGGACGTAGCTGGAAGAGACCAATTTATGTCAAAGCCTGAAAAAAATCAGGAATTACAGGTGTTAAGGCTTCCTTCTGGGAAAATAAAGCTCATTTGGTAGAGGTTTCCAGACAGGATGTAGCTGCCAGTCCAAACAGGCAGTGAGCTGAGGGAGGCAGGGAGGGATTTCGGACTTCTGAGCAGTGTTTAAATGTCATTAGATGTGGCTTTGTTTGAAACAAGACAGGTAACTGGGAAAGTTACACCCAGCCCAGTTTGGGACTGGAGAGATCCCATCTGTTCTGCACAGCATCCCCACACTGCTCTGTGTTAGCTGAGGGCTCAGGCCCCCAAATCCATTCCCCCCAAAAAACCCCCACACAGCTCTTTCCCCTCTCATCTCCCAGTGCCCACCAGTACAGGCTGGGGCTGGATCCTGGGCTCCCACCAGGCCTGGAAAAAATGGGAATCTTCCATAGACAGATTTTACACTTCCAGGTGAAAAGGCTCCAAGAGGTGGGAAACAGAAAGATCCTCAGCAATTTCCTCAGTTTAACAACTTTTTAATTGGATGGCATTGATTATTTCAGTGATGAAGTGTATTTGGAATATGGAGACAACACAAAGGCATGAATGAAGATTAAGTCTTGCTTCCAACCCCAGAAAATGTTAAAAAGAGTTACCAGAGTATTTGAAAATATTTTTAATAGTTTGGAACAACTAAATTTAGCTAAGCTGCAGATAGGCCTCTTTTTATTACAGCCAGAGTTACTATGGCAACATGCTACAATTATTTATTGCCATGACGATCCACTGGAGATTTTTTAAATGCATTATCTATTTTTGTTTGCATTGTCATTCCTGCCAGGGGAGGGAAGACACCAATTTGGTGCTCTGTGAAATGGTCAACATTTCACCCCAGCCATGGCAGGGTGGAGGCTGGGGGAGATTTTAAATTGAGCAGCAGGAAAAGCCAAGGAACAACCTCTATCAGGATTATTTTTTCCCCCCTGTTTTTAGTCTAAAATAGGTTACTGTTTCTAACTGACAAGTGAATAAGAGCTTGTTCTTTGCCAGTCTTCCTCCTGACTGCTCTTTGATAATCTGAGATACCAGAAACAAATGGGAATGAATGAGTTCTGCAACACCCAGGAACTGTTATTATCTCTGCCACGGGGAGAGGGAAACGCGGCCGAGCTATATTGGGCAACTTGGGGAAGGTCGCATCAGCAGGCAGCGATGAGGACGTGACCAGGACCTGCTTCCCTGGCCACATCCTCCACTGTGGTGAGACATCACCAACCCAGCGCTGCTGTCACAAGCGCTCTGCATCTTTATTATGGACTCCAGGTCAGGGGAAATTGGAAAAGCCTGTCAATCCCTGGCTTGCAGGAGCGAGGGAGGGATGTCTGCACAGTGCCGCCGCTGCGTTTGTTTGGCTGTGGCAGCAGAGGAGCTCCACCAGCCCACCAATGCTCGGGGGGCTCATTTTGGGTGCTGGGTGGGTTTCGCTGCCCTGCTCAGCCCACAGCAGAGGCCCAGGTGCTCCAAGCTGGAGATGCCTTGCCCTGGCAGAGGCACAGCAGACCTCCCTCCAGCCCAGGACACGGTGTGTGGGTCACCCTGCCTCGAAGCCACCACCGTGTCCCTGTACCCTCTGCGGGATGATGGGGCGGACGTGCTTGAGGAAAGGTTGGTGGGTATTGTTCTGACACATCCCAATAATGCTCTGCTGGTCTGGTCCAGAGTGATGGTTAAGTAATCCTAAGGAGGACGTGGAAAGAGCTCCCTTTGTGACTCTCTGACTAATGAAAAGCCCTTTATATAACGCTGCAATCAACTGCATGGGGCTGCTGGGACGGGTAATTGGGCTAGGAGCGGGCTCCCTTTATGGGACATTATGTAATTTACCGTTCTGTCATCACCCGCTCCCAAAACTGTGACTCTTTCTCCAAGGCTCACGTTTCCAAGTAATCATCAAGGCTTGGCCCTTCACATCTTGTATCATGAGCAGGATCTTCACAGGTGCAGCTGGTTTGGATTAAACTTGGCTCTCCTGTGCTCTATGGAGAGCGAGAGGCAGCTCCTGGTGGGACAGGCCAGATTTTGGCTCCTATACAGCACACGTAGATGCAAGATCCTTCTTCATGGAGGGGGGTGTTGGTTGGAGCAACGCCTCCCATGAAAGCAGCTGTGGGACTTCTGTGCCTGAGGGGAGCCAGGCAGACGTTCCCAGAGGATGCTGCTCTATTTATGAGATTATTTCCAACAGCCTTCAAGGGCTCTTGCTGCAGGGCAGCACTACAAGACCAAAACCAGGCTGAAGAACATAAAAACAAGAGAGGCTTCCTTGCCAGGCCTGCTCCTGGGGTGACATTTGCCCACCCTTGGCACAGGCTGTGGCACAGACGCTCTGCTCTGTCAGAGCTGTGCGTGGTCCTGCAGATCCCTCATCACATCCCATGGCAAATCAACAGAGCTGCAGGAACTGGAGCAAACCCCAGAGCACTCCTGCTGTCATGTCAATAGTCCCTGAGCACAGTGAGCTTGGGAACTGCTGCTTTAGACCAGAGACATTGACAGTCATTGATTTCATACTTTTCCTCCACCTTCCGAGGCTGAGCTGGTGCTGTGGGGATCCACTCTGTTGTTTTCTCTGCCCTGGCTAAATGAAGCACAGGTCCAACTACAAAATCCCTGATAAAAGCCTCAGAGGTGTTTGCATAAAGCCTGAGCACAACCAGCTCTGTGGCAGGAGCAGTTGGTGGGTAATGGCTGGGTTACACTGAAAGCCAATCTGCTCTCCATCTGGCGCTGGGAATATCACTGGAAGGAAAAGGAGGCAGGACCAGAACTGTTAAGACCTCCAAAGTTCATTGCTGCTGCAAGAGTCCATGAGCAGAGAGAACAGGAGCATCTGGCAGCGTGGTTTGAGGCTGGATATGAGAGGTGAGAGATTGGGTTTTCCCTGGTTCTGCAGGTTTGTAGCCAGGATGGGGACAGGGTGAGCACCATCCCTCTGATGTTGATGCCCAGGTGGTTTGGGGGCCCTTTTGCAATGCACAGCACGACCTGACAGCCCAGCACAGCCCATGGAAATGGAGACTCAGCAATGCCTTTGCCCCCAAGTTCTTCTGCTCCCCTATGGGAGCTGGAGATACAGCTAAATTATATTTGATGTGTTTTTAGGACAGGAGAAAAGCTTTGAGGAATTAGACCCTTGTACTAAGCACTACAAATATGCAAAGCAAAGGGCAATTTCTCTCCCCAGCCACAAAAATGGGTGAAATTGCCACAGAGAGGTAGAAACACATATATTCAGTGATTCTTCACAGGTCACACAGAGTGTTTTCATTGCTCAGACTATTTCCTGACGTGAAAAACAAAATCCTGCTTGCAAAATCAGACACACACAGTTTGGAAAGACGTTTTCTGAGAATCAAATCTGGTTGACATCCGGAGCCAGTCCTTGCAGAGACCACGGTATGGAATGCAGGAGGACAGCTCTGGTTTTAGGCCAGGTCTGTGGGATTACAATGAGCCTCTGATGTTTCCCAAGTGATGAATTATTTCAAGGAGCAACCTGGGCGATAGCAGCCCCTGTGTCACGGTGGCAGGGTGAGAGAGGAAGACTTTTAAATGTTAATTAGCAGGGAAGAGCTGTCTTGCAGACTAACCACAAAGATCTCCGGTGATGGCAGGAGGCAAAGGAGAGCAGCAGAGCATTTCATTTGTAATGCATGGTTTTATTTCACCTTGGAGATCCTCTCATTGATGGCTTTGGCAGGCAGATAATGAGACTGCATTGCTGTAGGGTCCCCGACTGCAAGGTGCTTAAGCACAAAGGGAAGGCCCTAGGAAAGCTCCTGGCAGGGGGCAGGAAGGCTGGCAGGGGCAGGGATCAGGGAAGAGGGAACAGGAAAGTTGTACCTGCAGGCAGGTGAGGAAGAGCAGGGGCTGAAGGTGCCCAGTCCCAGCTGGGCAAGGGGAGGGTGAAGTGGCGGGGGGAGGATGAGGTGATCCCACAAAGGTAAGAAAATGCTGAGCTGGGTGATGGGGCCAGTTTGAGCTCAAGGGCTCCTTTCCATTGCTTCCTTTGTTCATCCCACTCCTGTGCCAATGCCATCAGGCTGGGAGCACTTCCCAGTCCCCCATCACCTCCTTTGGGAAGTGCACAGAGGTGCTGGGGCTCTCCCTCGTGGGAAGGGATTTGGAGACGTGGCCAAGCCAGAGGCAGGGTTCCCTCTGCCCAGCCCCAGTGTCACTCTCACTGTGCTCTGAGGGGAATGGATGGGGCTGTAGCTGGAATGCTGCTGTGCCAAGTGCCACTGCAGCTGCTGGGGCAGAGCCCCATCCACTGCTCTGCTTTGGGTCCCTCCTCTGGGTGGAGGGGTCACCTCTGCCCATGAGAACATCAGTGGGGTGTGGGGCAGAGCCATCCTCCCTCCTGAGCCAGAGGAAACACCTCTGCCTTTGCTTGGGTGGCAAAAACCACCCAACTCCAGCGCTCCTAAACTGGAGGAGTGACTCCACTCCGTCACAAATTACTCCATTGACATTGGAAGGGCAAAACACAGTGTCAGACAAGAATGAAGCCAAATGTTGATGCCTGAATCTTTCTCTCTGATTAACCATAAATTAAAAAAAAAAAAAAAATAAAGTAAACCATGGGCAGAGGAACCAGCTGATAACATGTGCTGGTGCTGCAGGGACAGGTGACTGCAGGGACAGCAGCTGCATTTTGCTCAGTTTCACAGAGTTTTTAAAGTGTTTTTTTATTTCAGGATGAAAAGTGCTGTATGACAGTAAGATTTCTTTGTCCATCTGTCTGTCTGTTTGTCTGTCTGAGTATGCTTATTCCTGCAGTTAAGGGGAACTGCAGTTACAGCACTCCTGCACATTTAACACTATTTCCAAGTCCCTCTTGACTTCCTTTTTCGTCCTTCTTCAGGGCTATGTTTAGATTCCAATTTCCAATCTCCTGGCCTGAGATTGTTATTAAAATGCAGCGCTGGTAATGCTCCATGCATCCCAGGCACAACAAACCTCTGCAGGCAGGCACAGCCTGGGGAGAGGAGGGCTCTGAGTGACCACAGAGTGTTTAAAAAACATCCAGCTTTGCTTTGTATAGATCTAAGGGCTATTCCCACGTATTATAGACAAATATGGAAATGGGGAAGGGAGGGATAAGAGTGTGATCTGCAGAACCAAACAGAAGGGCTATAATTAATCAGGTAATTGCAGTATTTGCATGGAGTGTCTGTAAATATTACCTCTAGTTCTAAGTACGGTACTTTGGACCACGTATCTTATCGAGGAGCAGCCCGTCAAACAGCAAACACATCCACTTGACTGGAATATAATGAATATTAGGTCAGCCAAATGCAAACTGACTAAATTAATTTGTAGTTGTGTACCAAGTGATGTTGTGCGATAATTTAATGAAACCCTTCAAATAAAAACCCGCTGGGGAACAATGCCGGGAGCGAGCCGAGTATGCGGGGAGGGAAGGCTGGGGCTGTGGGGACAGCAGCAGCTCCTGGAGAGCAAACAGGGCTGAGGGCATCCCACAGGGCACAGGGAGGGTGTGAGGCTGAGCAGGGAGCACGCTGGTGGCTCTGCAGGGAGCCTTGGGCCTCAGAGCTGCTCCTGAAGGAGCCTGGAGGGGACACGCAGGGCTGGCTCAGCCGCTGGGGCTCCGTGGGTGGCCCTGGGCCCCCGTGGGGTTGCCCTGATGCTGATGGGCTGTGCAGATCCCCAGAGAGCTGCTGGCTGATGGGAGGGTGATTTGGAGCAGTGTGACAAACGACTGGGTCCTGTGAGACACGCAGAGCCAGGAGAATGGGTCTGAGTCCTCCTGTAAATGTTTTGGTTCCTCAGTCAGATCATCGAGGGGAGTCTGAAAAACAAAATGCTATTGCTGCCTTTTCCTATCCCTCTGATTGCTTTTTTGTTTGGGAGAAGGCAAAATAATCACTGAAACAGCTCATTTGAGGAGCCACAATGTGCTGATCCCAGTGGGAATGTGGGGGCAGAAGGGGCCCTTTTAGAAGGGGTGTCTGATGTCTGGCATGGGAGGGATGCTGCCCATTGCTCCAGCACCCATGGGATTGGGATTATTCCCACAGAAAAGCACAGAGCAGTGAGCAGTGGGGCTGGGGGCACCCTCCTGCAGCAGCAGAGCCCAGGCCATGCAGGGATCCTGCTGGGAGACCCCCAGAGCACTTGAGGTCATTGGGGGCTCAGCTGCCTCAGCAGCAGCACGGGAGCTCTGCAGGAGGGAACCCCAGCAGTGGGGACGAGCAACCAGTGGGAAATGCTGGTCCCCAATGGTGCCATTGCCCTGAAAACCCCAGCAGTGGGGACGTGAAACCAGTGGGAAATGCTGGTCCCCAATGGTGCCATTGCCCTGAAAACCCCAGCAGTGGGGACGTGAAACCAGTGGGAAATGCTGGTCCCCAATGGTGCCATTGCCCTGGACCCTGGTGTCCCACACTGGGGCTCAGCCTGTGACCCTGCAGGAACCAGAGCTCAGGGCTGGAGCTGCTCTGTCCCTGAGCTGATGGATGTCACAAAGCTGACTCCCACAGAGCCAGAGCTGCTGTTCTGTGGTCACAAGAGGGGGAATTCCTCTGACCAGAACAGTCCTGGTGCTGCATTCCCAGGGGAGCAGAGTAGCTAACTTAGTGATGTTGACATAAGAGATGCCCTTGAACTGGGATTATAGGACACATGCTGAATTTATTGGGAGGGGGTTTATTAATTTGCCCACATGATGTGTCACAGGACTGTCTGCTAAGTTTACATCAGCTATTCACAGTGATATCAGGTGCCCTTTATCAGATTCTGCATCAGGCACCTCGGAGTGAGACCACAGAGGAGCAACTGCTAAGGGCTAATAAAGCCCCAGTGATAATGGCTGCCAGTAAATGAGAGTTTGGGGTGCACCATGTCAGCCCAATGCAGGCAGAGAGGAGTCAGAGACACAAGTGCTGTGAAGGTCAGGCAGGGTCATGCCAGCACGGGCTGCAGGAGCTGCTCAGGGCTGCAGGACAGGCTGGAGCAGAGGCCACAGAGGGCCTCTGCTCCCCCTGAGGGGCTCCACGTCCCCCTGCTCCTCTGGGATGGAGGATGTTTGTGCACTGGGATGCCAGAGGGGCTGTGAGGGTCCTTCCTGCAGCTCCAGGACTCGCTGCTGGAGCAGCCAGGGGTGGGAGAGCAGATGGGGCTGAAGGAGTCACAGGCTCATCCCAGCTGTGGGGGTCCTGCTGCAGCAGGGCCAAGGGGTGGAGGGGGAAGGCAAACACAAATACAGGGACAGGCATTGCAGCAAGGCTGCACTAAATGCAGCAAAGGAGGACCCAATATTAATTCTCCAACTCACTATGGAGAGAAATACCCTCCTGTACCTCTATGAGATGAGATAAGCACCAGCACAGGATAAAAAAAAATGAAGCACATAAGGATAGAGAAGGAGCTGAGGAGCTTTTCCAGCAGGAATGCACTTACCCCACGCAATGGGGGTGTCCCTGTCCCCACACAACCCAGGGCTCCACCACCACCACCAGAGCTGCTGCTGCATTTTGGCTGGTGGCTGTGGATATCCTTGGCAGCTCCAGCCTCTACATTTACCCACTTGGCAGGAGGATTTGTGGGGTAAGGCTGCAGCCACGTTCCTGAGGTGGCCCTGGGAAGTTCTCCTCCTCCTCCTTCTCCTCCTTCTCCTTCTCCTTGCCTTGCTGCTCAGCTGCAGGGGCAGGGAGGGGAGGATGCTGTGGAAGACTCTCCAAAAAGTGCCCTGGAGGCAGAGAGAAGCACCTCTGTGCAGAGCCTGCCTGTGCCAGCCCGGGCAGAGCCCTCATGACATCAGCTCCCAAGCAGCTCCAAACGCTCCGAGGAGACCCTGCTGTGTGCCATGGAGGAACCTGCCCTGCCTGGGGTGGATCCATGCTGCAAAACAGCCTGGAACCTCTGGGGACTCTGCTCTGTCCCCAGAGCCCCTGGGACCCTGCCAGGGCACAGGAGACGCATGAAGGTGATCCTCACCTCAAGCAGTACTGGCCTAACTAAGGCTAAGATCGCCCCAGGATGGCATTTTTGGATTTTATACCAATTTAACCATTCCCTCACCCCCTGCTGAACCTGTCCCTTCTACGTGCACCTGATTTGCACCACAGCATCCATGGTCAGAGCTGGTCCCCACCCTGGGAACCAGGGCAGCACCAGGTCTGCTGTGCTGATGCTGATCTGGGGGAGCCCCAAGAGTCTCAGGAGCATTGCTGGGGTTCACACTAGTGATGTTCCCCAGGCTCCCTCAGAAAGGAGCAGTCCCTTTTTGAAAGGAAAGTTCTTTTCATTCCCTTGCTCCTCTAAATCCTCCAAACCTTGTGTTCAAGGCTGTCATCAAGCTGACTGTGAAATGGCACCCAATTAACCTGGCTGTGAGCACCTGTTTGCAAACGTGACCGTGCTGACTCTGCCTTGGGCTGTTTGCTGAGCACAGCCAGGAGAGCCCAGACTCCCAGCCCATCATCCCAGCTCTGCTGGGAGCCTCCTGCCAGGGAGCAAGCCCTGCCTGCCTGCAGGCAAGGACCTACAAGCCCACAGGAGCCTGGGACAGGTGTTCCTGCTGCTCCCACTTGTGAAGGCATTGCAAAGTGTGGGAGGGTGCTGGAGACTCTGTAATTATAGCCTGTGAATTTAAATCCCACAGTTTGCAGGAGTTCTGGGATATTTCATGCAGCGTAAGCTCAGCAACACCTTCGTGACAACATGAAGACTCATGAGTTTGTGCCTCGCTGGAGCAAGGTGTTCATTAACCCTCACACCACCGATGATGCTTTCTGTAAATGATGGGGAAAAGGCAGGAAAAAAAGTAGAAAAGGTGAAGGAAAACACTCAGAGGTGCCTTTGGTAGCTGCAGAGTTCAGGGGAGGCCTTTGAATCATAGAATCATGGGAGTCTAGACTGGTTTGGGCTGGGAGGGACCTTAAAGATCACCTCATTCCACACCCCTGCCATGGGCAGGTTCACATTCCACTAGACCAGGGTGCCCAAAGCCCCATCCAGGCTGGCCTTGGCTTGACTATTCCTGATTCCCTGCTTGGGTTTGTTTCTGCCTCTGAGCATGAAGCAGTAGATAAAGGAAGAGTTTCACATCACCACTTTGAAATTTCTTCACCCAAATGAATCTCTGCTGCAAATTCAGATACAGCCCCCGCCATTCTGCAATAACCCCCTCATACTCATCTCCCCTTTTCAAAGAATTCCCTTGAGTTTAGAGGGGCTCATATTGGGCTCCCAAACTGAGGGACATCATCAGGGATTGGAATCCCTCACCCTCTGGATCTCAGTTTGCCTCCCACTGGGGAGAGCAGCCGTGCTCCACGGGTTGCTCACTAATATGTGCAAAGCACTTGGGGAGGTTGATGATTTTCAAGCCATGAGTATTAGTTATGCACATTGTTTAGCACTGCCAGTTACCTCAGCATGTTTATTTAATACATGGATCAGTCTGCACTGCTTCAGAGGCCACGCTGCCCTGTTTGCCACCTGCAGCCTCAGCCACGCTCTCCCTGCCCCTCCTGCCTGGGCACAGCCTCAGCACCCCAGCAAACCAAAGCCCTTGGTGATGCTCATCACCAGCAGTGCTCCTGAGCTCTTCAGAATGTATTGGGAGCCTTGATGGAGTGAATTCCAACTGATTTGTGGCAAGTACTGCTGAATTGTACCTTCAGCCACCTGGGATTTCCTTGCTGAACCTGAAACAGGCTGAGGCTCGGGCTGACCCAAGTTTGGAAGTCCTTCCTTCAGTCTCACCGTAACTCATGGAGCCAACAGGCTGTTTCCTCTGGAATAATAAATATGCCTTGAAACAGAGGTGAAAACAGGGCCAGGGAGTGCTGGGAGCACTGGGGCAGGCAGTGACACGTTGGTGTTGGTCCTTTTCCCTTCTCCGCTCGGTATCAGAAGCAGCTCTCCCTGCTGAGCGCTGCCCCAGGCCTCGGATGGGATGTGGGACTGACATTTCTGGGCCCTGCCGGGTGAGGGAAGCACCAGGTAGGGCAGGAACACCAAGGTGAGGTCTTTTCCAACCTCATAAAGAAACAAAGAGTGTAACTAAGTAACATCATTGCACAACACATTGTCTTAAGTGTTTTGCTCTCTTGTCCTCAATGGATGGGGCGATCAGCAGATGGGAAGTCTCAATGAGAAGGGGCCCTTCTCCACTCCCAAAACTGCCCGTAATTCGGTTTTAGATTCCTAAGTGACAGTGGAAAATGCTTGTGAATAAGATACCCCAGTGACAGTGATAATTTACATGTACCAGAGCATCAGCTTCTCACACAGCCGTGGGTTTTCTAAAAATTGGAAAAATTTAGCGTCCTCACATCTCTCGCAGCTCCTCTGTCACAAATGACTGTGAAGTTCAAGAATGACTGTGGGGTATGCAGAGACAAACCTTCCATCCATGACCACAGAAAGAAGAGACAGCCTGCAACAGGCAGGTGAAAATGGTGGGTGAATGATGCCTCTGTGTGAGCACATCCTTCTGTGAGAATCCTTAATACATCCAGGACATACCAAAAAAATACATTTGAGCTTGAGCTTCTTCTCAGCCCAGACATGAGCACTTCAGACTGGTTAGTCTTTAGAAATAGCTGGAAAGTTGGGAGACATTTGGAAGTTTTCTAGTGTAGCTTGATTGTACTCAGCACTTCAGCAAGGTCATGTCATAGATAAATAGATATTTTCCCCCATCATGGCTGGCTTTGCCTTTCACTGCATTCATGAGAGCAGAACAACAGGTCTGAGCCTCCTGCCTGGGTGAAACTCCATTGACACAAGTTGTGAGACTTGCACAAATGAGAGCAGAGTTCGACCTCTGGCTTTGAAGTATCCTTGTCCCAACAGATTTATCACCAGGGCCACACGAAGGCCTTGAAAGAGAGGAAGCAGTTCTGTTCCACAGCCCTTTCTTCTCCAAAGTTTGTTTGCAGTTGCCCTTTTATTATTATCTTAGCTCCAGCGATTATACATGTGGGGCCCCTCATGCTTTGAGGGCTTTTTGCTCTGACAGAATCCCAGGGCTGTTAATGAACAGATTATTTTAAAATAAAAATCACCTGTTTAGTGGGTTTAGCTGGTTGTGGCCCTGCTATCAGATTTTAGCTGAGGACTCATAATTAGTTGAGGACTCACAATTAGTCACTGCAGAAGGATGGCTGAGTGGGAGGCAAAGGGTTACGAGCGAAGGCTGGAGAAAGGAAAGATACGTATCATTAAATAAAAATGTGACCACCCATGATTACAAGTGTTGTAGTCCTCCTTTTAACAAGCACACCCCGTACTTTCATTAACCCGGGCCTGCCTGAATAGCAGCCTGTCTGGCCGAGCGGGCAGGGATTTTGTAAAAGCTGGCCCTAATGACAAAGACAGGCCACCTACCCTGAACT
Organism: Melozone crissalis; assembly: GCF_028551555.1. Classification (NCBI taxonomy): domain Eukaryota; kingdom Metazoa; phylum Chordata; class Aves; order Passeriformes; family Passerellidae; genus Melozone; species Melozone crissalis. The sequence goes on along the minus strand of NW_026535792.1, from coordinate 3,617,364 downwards.
TTTCTCTATGACTTTATTCTTCAGCAGTGCTCAAGTGTAAATAAACTTGTTTACTCCCATCAGGATGGTAATGAGAACGAAGCCTTATTTGTTTCTCCACAATGACAAAGTAATTTGTGCGCGGCCCGAGCGGGAAAAGGGGGGCAGCTCTGCCCTGTGCTCCCTCCATAGGCAAAGTTGCTGCAGTCAGTGTTTTCCTTTGCTCTTCATTGTGTGCCACGGGTCAACGAGGGAGAACTTCCCATCCTCGAGCTCACACGTAGGGCTGGGGAGGGAAGAGCAAAGAAAACAAGAGCAATAAGTGAAGTGAGGAGTCAGAGCGGCCTATCCGGGAGGGAGAGAGTGACTAAGTGAGAGGGAAGGGGAGTTACCTGGTCAGGCTTGTGAGTCACTATAGAAAATGTACAGAGAGGCACAACCTGGTGCTTGCTTGGGTTTTTTCCACTCAGACTGGTGTCTCTGAGGCGTTAATGAATCACAGCAACAGCACAGGGAGGACGTATGGAAGGGGGAAGGGGAACTGAGGCAGGTCAGGCCGAGGGAGCAGCTGGCACTGCTGAGGGCCAGGAGCAAGGAGAGAGGCTGGAAGGGGCCAGGGCCTTTCCAGGAAGGATGAGGATGAAGTGAGGGTGTACTCGTGGGTGACTGGAGCTGACTAAAGCTTGCTGTGACAGAAAGGGCCCCTTTTGGCTGTACTCACTCTGAGTGTCCCATGGCCTCTCCCTTCCGAGGGTTTGGGCAGCCTGGCAGGTGAGAACCTGAAAGATGGAAATCAATCCCTTTGGTTTTTGGTACAGTTTGTTTTCAGCTGATCACACTGAACTGGAGAGACAGCATGTATGGGAAAAGATTTGTTTCAAATGTTAAAACAAGTGGCTTATAACTGGATTTTTTAATTGTTGCTGGAACTAAGAGCAGAGATGGGGTAATGTGGTCCCAGCTCACTGTACCCTTAGCAAGGCAGGCAGTGCAGATTCAGCTAGTGTTTATTAACAATCTTCTTTTTCAGAAAGTTACAAGTAATAAGTTTAGAAAAATAATTTAGAAAAATGCAAACAACCACCAATCCCCCTGCAAAAAATGACAAAATCAAACGAAAACAGAATTGAAGGAGAGGAGGAAAAAAGCAGTCTGGACAAAATACCTTTGGCAGGATCCTCAGAAACCCTTGTCATCAGCTCCAGGCTGCTGTTATAGAGTTGGGAAAGCCAGTGTACCTAGAAACTGGAAGGGATTTTGCAGGAGGCCCACCCTGTGGGAAGCAGGCGGAGGAATGAGGGATGGGGAAACTGGAGCCCAATTCCTCAGTGCAGCAGTGGCCAGAGCTGTGCAGTGATTCCCAAGTACAGATGGGTTAGCAGAGCTCAGGTGTGTCTGGAAGGTGCTGAGGCACTCGGTAGGGAATAGAAATGTAAAATCCCTTAGGCCCCAGCGTGTTACATTCCTGAGCTCCAGACAGGCATGTGGTTTTACCCTGCCACAGCATCGGGGTGCAGCCTGCTCAGAGCAGTCTGGGAGCGCTCTGCACTCACAGTCAGGAGCAGGAGCTGGCCCAACTGCAGAGCCTGAGTGGATAAACATCCCTGACACGGGTATTTTACAGCACAAAGAGTGTCTCCTCACAGAGCTTTGGAGGGGCCTCACATCCAGGGCATCACTGGATCCCCAGCTCCCCTCACCATGAGCTCTCACCTGCCTTGTGCTCCTGCTGCACCTGACATGTGTAGATCCATTCCTTGTGGAGAATTCCCTCCATTTTGCCTGTGCAAATCAGGCCACTGAGCTTTCCAGAATGGATTCCCTGTCTTCAGCTGTGGGAGTCCTGCTCAGCCTTGCCTTGGTGTCGAGGTGACTCTGCAGAGGAGCTGTCCAGAGGGCCCCAATGGGGACACGGTGACCCCAGTGCCCCATCCTGCTGCCACCGGGCACAGCGACACTCACAGCTGTGGCTCTGAGCAAAACAGAAACCGTTCATCTGGGTAACAACACTTCTCTCCTCTGCAGCACCTTCCTCGAGCACCTCAAAGTGCTTTTCAAACACGAATGCGTTAAAGCTTTGCCGCCCTCCCGATGGAAGTGAAAAGGAAGGCAAAACACAGCTCAGCGATGCTACACAAGCTGGAAAACTCTCCAAATTGTTTCCATGGGGACTGGAGCGCAGCCCTCTGCGCGAACAGCAGCGGGGATCAGCCCACCCTCCCAAATGCCAAGGGAGCAGGAGCACAGCCTTGGCTGCTGGGAGGTGGAAACCATCTGAGAACAGCGCGAGCAGCTCTGGCTGTGGAAAGACCTCCCTTCTGAAATATAGATTTGTATGACTGTCTGGTGAAAGATGTCTAAAAACCAAATCACTGGATCCTCCTGAGCAAGCACCTGATCCTCTGGGAAATGAGGGTTTGCATGGAGCTCCTTAAGCTGTAGGAACCAGAAATCCCAGGCGAGGCTGCTGCTGTAAAACCTTCCCGGTGCTGCACAACATCCCCAGTGACCTCGTTTTCCCAACTCACCCCAGCCAGCACAACCCAACGCCCTTCCTAGCACCGCCTCTGCTCTCACTCAAATAACACCTGAGAAACCTCTGGCACCACTCACACGCCTGTCCCAGGGCTCTCACCCTACGCCTGTCTCGTTTTGATGTTGTCTAGCGAGGCAAACCTGACAGAAGCCCAACACAGGGAAATACAGGAAGCACATTCCCTGCCCAAGCCACCTCTGCTGCGTGACTAAGGATGCAGATGCCCTCAGGCTGCAGAGGAACTGCATCAATGCCCAAAAATCACAGTATCTCTGTGCCTCTTTCCTGTCTGCTTATCCTCATACAGGGCTGAATTTCTGGGTTTCCATTTCTGCACCCTTCAACCACAGAGCTGGAGCTCTCACCTGAGAGCTGAGGATGTGTCCAGGGCACAGAAATGTTGAGAGCTTTGGTGTTATAAAAGATATCAGAGCAGGAACCAGATCATTGTTTTGGTTCTGAATGTAGCAAAAAAGAGCTGCTTCAGAGGTGCTGGCAAAGGTGAGGTAAGGACCAGGTGACTTTACTCTCTGAGACAGACTTAATGAGGGGCAAAATGGGGGCAAAAGTTAACATTTGGACTGGATCACTGAACCCTGAAATGACAAAATAAGTGCATGTATTTGTTCCTCTGAATGACAGGAATTCATCACTCTGACATGGCTAAATATTACTTCCTAATTCAGATTTGTTTCATCCAGTGATTTGGAATAATTAAAATGGTAGATCCAGCCTGGCTCACAGGCTCTCCAATACCAAACCAGAGCTAAATCTGACAAGCACCAGCAGGCAAATGAAAAGGCCAGGGAGATTATTAAAAATCAGTGTAACACCATAATAAGCACTGAGATAAATGAAAATAGCAGAGTACAATTTAATGGTGGGGGTCTGTTATAAATTATTGAGTTACTTGTATTTTGGGATTGATTGCCACAATAACTGCCTTGCAGATGTTCCTGTTGTTAACCCTCCAGGCCTTCAGCAGGACAAATGGCTTAGACTATCATTTATAAAAATTACTCCTTTCAAGGCTTTTTGAGCTTGTGATTAAATATTGTCCTAAATGAGGATGGGTTAATGGTCAGTATGACTGGAATGACAAATCAAACTCATCCCCCTTAGCTGACCATCAAAATGGGCAAGGGCATGGGAGAAGAAGAGCTAAGATTTGTCCTGCCAATCCAATTGCTTGAAGTTTAGGCAACTCTGAGATAAAACTGGGATAAATTTGAAAAGGTCTGTCCCACCACTGCTTTACAAAACACTGAAAGTCATTACATAGCTTGAGAAATGCATTTGTTTATGCATGTGAAGAACCTTAAAATGTATCTCCTATGTGGGAACAGCCAGTGTGCTCCCAACCAGAATGACACAGAGAGTGAAACGGGGTGTGGAAAATTTGGGGAAGATGTTGTATCAACACACAGGCTGGAAACTCCCATTTTGAAGGTTTAACCCAAGCTACCAAGGCTAAGAGGAGATGAGAGACCAGCCTGGCTCCTGCTGGTCTAACCAGGCTGTCCCTGTGCCACTGCCCAGCTGAGGCAGGACCACCACCTCAGAGCTACCAGCCTCTCCAAGAGTACAGGGGCTTTTAACCTTAAATAACAATTACAACTTGATGGTCAGACACAGCCAAAAGGCTGTGGGGACAGAGGAAAACAGGATGATGCAGCTGAAGTCAGAGGTGGTGCATCTGTGTGAGCAGATCTGCCACCTCTCCCTGCACAGACTGACAGACAGCAGAAGAGCAGCGCTGTTGCTGAGGCTCCTCTGAATATTTTGGGACTGATTAAATTCTGAGTGCAAATGCTCTCAGCAGTTTCCTTGCAAACAACCTGCTGTTAAAAAATGTGATCAACAGCCTCTCAGGTGTGTTTTCCAGAATCTAAAATAGCCCAGATGCAGTGCTGCCCTTCAGCAGCCCCCAAACTGGGACAGCCAAAACATGGGTGGGAGGACAGCAGGAGGAGGCTGGAGGCCAAAACAGTGTAGAGGGCTAAAAAGGGGTGAGAGGATGAAAAACAGATGAAATAGGGTGCCAGGCTGAAAACAGGGCTGCAGGCAGAGAAAAAAAAAGACAGCAAAAGGAAAACAGGACTGCAGTCCCAGAAGGGAAGGGGAAGGAGGTTCAAAATGATGGGAGGTTCAAAAAGGGGTGTAAGAGGAGTGTCCAGCTGTAAAAGGGGGTGTCCAGCCAAAAATGAGGGTGTCAGGCCAAAAAGAGGAGTGGGAGTTTAGGAAGGGTTGTGAAGCATAAAAGGGGTTGGAGGCTGAATAGTGGGATGGGAGGCCAGAAAGGGAGGGGGGGCAAAGATGGGTGGGAGGCCAAAATCCAGTGGGAGGCCTGGAGACAGTGGGAGATTGCAAAGAATTGGAGACCAGGAGAGATTGGGGTTCCAAGGAGAGGGAATGGGAGACCCAAAAGTGGGATGGGAGGCTGGGAGGAGCGAGACACTGGCAGAGGGTGGGAGGCTGGAGAAGAACAGAAGACCAAGAAGAAGTGGGATGGGGACAGAGGTGTCCTCCAAGAAGGCTCCAAGTTCCATCTTTTCCCAGTAGCTCCTGTGTTGAAGCAAGGAATAACTGTCATCCATGCTGAAACTGGGGGAGATAAACCAGAAAAAAAAAGAAAAAAAAAAAGGGAAACATCTAAAAGGGTGTAAGAATGAATCTCAACTGCCACCTCCCGCATCCAAAACCAGTGAAGGAGAGCATCACATTATCTCAGGACCCAGCAGCAGGCTGCCCAGCCCCGGTGACATCAAACAAAACCGGAGAGGCGCTCCTGATGGCATTTATGGGCCTCGGGGCTATCGGGAGCAGCAATCTCCTCGTAAAAGCCCAGCGAGCCCTGCAGCAACACCCTGCGATAACCACACATAGGCCGGGTCCTGCCGCTGCCCTGCGCCGGGAGCTGCGGGAATGTGGCAGCAGCAGCCCCGGCTGTGTCCCCGCTCCTCCCGCACAAAACAGGGAATTTAGGCAGCCGGAACAAAGCTATTTATATCCTAAAGTGTTCTTTTACGCTTGGGAGCTGAGACTGTAGCCTCGGCATCAAAGATAACTTCATAATAGCCTTTTAGTGGAAATAACCCTTATTTACAGGGAAGCTCTGTCGCTAGGCTGAAATGTAAAACAGGAGCAGTAGAAATTACTCAGAATGCACTGGAAGAGTTTATTCCGTACGTGGCCTTTTCATAAGCTTCTAAAAGCAGCAATTTCAGGTGAGAAATCATGGAGAAAATCTTGGACCCATTGAAAAAGAACCAGCAATTTCCTTACCTGTCTTATGAAGAACATCTTAGCTTATGAAAGCCCAGCAGATTTTTTGATCTAATTAATTTTTTTATAATTTATTCCATTTTGATTACTGTCTGTAGGGCTGGACAATGCTAGAAGGTTGGTGTCTTTTCTGCTCCTGGATAATTTAACTATACCATTCCTATGCCTAAGAATGCTGAAGACAACTGCATGTTCTTTCAGTTTCTTAAAAATAAAATAAAATAACCCACAACAAAAAGTAGGAAAACCAAATGGCCTTTATCCCCAGCCCCAAATTAGTGATATTAATTCTCTATGTCCTCCTCATGGCTTTTCAAAAGCGACCTAAACTGGGACAGTTAAATTACTTGTGTGGTTCCTTCAAGCAGGGAAATGCTGTCCAGAGAAAAGAAGTATGAATACCATAGAGGGAGTAAGTTATTGCAACACCACCATCATTTTATCTCTGTGGTATTACCCATCTTTGGTCCTTCCCTCTTTCTTTGCATTCAAGTACAAGAGCAGAGTTTTGTATTTAAAAAAAAAAATTAGATTAGTTTTAATGTAATTTACACAGGAATGAACCCAGAAGACAGGGAATGCCAACAGTTATGTGGCAGATACTCCACATGGCAGATACCTCAGAGGTCCAACAAAATGTGCCACATAATACACCTTTTTTAAGTATCTAAGCCCTATATTTGTATTACTTTTGCACAACTGCAGCCAGGTTCTCAAGTTAAGAAAACAAGGAAATACTAAAATCTGTGTGGTTTGGTTGGAGAGAGTTTGCAGCCTCAGACAAGGAGCAGAAGTTACGTAAAGGGCCGGGCACAAAGTTCTCCTGAGCAAAACGCACCATCTAGAGGTGCCCACCGCTTCTGCAAGCGCTCCTCAGCAGAACGCAGCCAGAATTGGCTAAACCCCTCACCGGGACGGAAAATCACCTTGACAGAGGCAACAAAGTGCTTTAATCCCCACCGCTGCATTCTTTGAAATGAGTATTTCCGAGGGATTTCTAAACAATGGCTCTTCTGCACCAGGTCAAATAAAGCTCCTGGTTCCAAAGGCTTTCCAAAGGAGAGCCAGGTCACTGCAGGTGCCTGGAACACCTGAAGGTCACAGCAGGAGGGACGTGCTTTGCTCGGGGGGCTGTGGCAGCCAGGGATGCACAAATGGCTCTGCCCACACGCTCCTGTATTTCCAGTTATAGCTCTGCAAAGGTTTAGCCAAAGGGGTGCAAATAGGAGAGGATGGCATAGAGGGAATTGATCTTCCTGAAAGAAAGAGTGATTCCATAAACTGTGAAACTCACGGTGAGGTCTGGATGGTGCAGGGATTCTGGGAATGGCAAAACATTATTCCCCTGGGCTGGAAGCAGAGGCGACCCTCAGTTTTGGCCCATGGAGAATCATTCCCTGCCCCAGCAACATTTTAGCCAGTTTTTGAGGGTCTCCAGGCTTTGTAGAGCCCCAGAAAGGGGATGCAGAGAAGTCCACCTTTTGCTGGTACTGGGGATATATCTGATATTCATTTAACAGGAAATGGCTGGTGCTTGCTTTATTTTCTCTGTTATAAAGCAGGGTGGCTGTGAAAGCCAAAAGGTGAGGATGGGAAATACTGCGCTTCACACTCCCTCCCACCCACACAGGGGGAATATTCCTCCACTGATCTAATTGCAGGAACTGTTTCTGTAAACAAAAGCCTGTTTTGAACCTCCCATATAAATAGCAATCACAACATCTTGCACCATTTTAATGAACCCTGTTTTCCTCGCGTCAAATCCATCTTAGGAACTTCGGAATCAGAACATTTCCCCAGTGACAGCTCCATCCTTTAAACTCTGCAGATGAGAGAGCACATGGAACAAGCTGTGCTGAGGCAGGATTAAGAGTTACCAGGGTGACACTTTGTAGTTTGGAGGATGCTGACATGGAGCCTCACAAAAGCACGAGGCCTTCGCTGGAGCTGAAGCGACACAGAGACCCAATTTGCCTCAGCTGTCACTGAAGTGGCAAAGAAGATTGTAAATTCCCCCTCCCCAGGTCTTTGATTCTATTACCTGTGCATTACAGCTGAATTCCTAGGGACAGCAGGGATTTACCTTGGAAGGAGGGATGCTCCACACCTCCACCTTGGAAGTGCTGTAGGTCTTCGTTTTCCCTTTTATCGAGGTCTCCAACATGTTTCTTCCCACAGAGAAGGAGAAATAACTGTGGCAGCAAAAGCCTTTAGCAGTTTTTAATTTGCCCACCATTGGTTGGCTATGTCAGGTTTCTCTCCCTTTTTCTGCAGGTGCAAATCAATCAATGTGTCCACATATTTGCAGCAATCAGGCGATTCTCGATGGTCCACTGAGTGCTGGAAGCCATCCACAAAACTTCAAGATCTGTCTCAGAAATGACTAGACCAAACTTTGCCCCTTTAAGCATTCCCTGCCCTAGCCCACAAATTCCTTGCTCAATTGCAGATCTACCACATATATACAGCCAATGGAGAGGTAGATCCCCCAGCCTGGAAAGCTGTCCCATATCTAGAGAGATTTACTTATGGTGCTTTCTCAAAAAACCAGAGATTTTTCATAAAAGCCGAGATTCAGCATCTACTGTTTTCAATGGCAAAATAATAAAAATTTATTAATTCAGTTGCAGCAAGAAAGCAGTCAGATTGTCAGTGAGAGATGACAAGGTGCTGAGAGTTGGACGTTTGGCTGGACACCCACAGTGGGACCCCTGGGAGCTGGTTTGGTCCAGCTCCGTGTGGATGTCAGTGTCACCCGGGGTTTTTAGGACAGCAGTGACATCAGAGGGAGAAAAAGCCTCGTAAACCACAGGAAGGTTGCTCTTCCCAGAAGCACAGTGGTTTCCCTCATAAAAGAACAGCAGGTGTTAGAGTGTCACCGAGGGACTTGACTTCGACCACAAAGCCAAGAAAACTCAAGTGCCTTTAGTAAATCTCAGCTTCTCAGTGACCTCTGAGGGAGCAAATCTGCCAAGGCTAAATTGGCTGACTTTTAGGCCAAAGCCAACGATTTATCTGTGTTGGTTAGGCTCAAATCCTGGAGGCTTTACTGAGATTAGAAGAAAACTTGCTCAGCAGAGAGCAAAGCAGCAGCCAGAATTTGGCCTTTCTGAGGGCAGGGAGGTGCAGTTCTGTGGGAAGGCTCTGGGAAGGGTGACACAGAGCAGCGGAGTTGCAGTGCCCAGAGCAGGTCAGTGTGGTACATCTGTGCCCTGATCCCAGCCTTGTGGGGCTTGTGCCAAATTCCAGTCCTTTCCATGCGAGAGCTTTGGTTGGGAGTGGTCCTAAGGGGCAACCACAGAGGTGGGAGCTGTGCTGCCTTGTGTGAAGCAGCAAATCTCTGCAGAACTCCCAGTGCTGCAGCTCTGGGTGAAATAGAAATGTGTGTGTGTCAGAGAGGGAGAGAAGAACGCCTGGGGAGATGAGAAAGGCTGAAATGACTCACTCCTTGTCTTTTTTGTCTAATTTGGTAGATAATACAGGGTGTGATGCTTCACTGCCTCCTCGCTGAGTTCCAGGCAGTCAATGAAAGGATCCAGCTGGATCCAGCCCTTATATGGTGCAAAATGAGGCCGGGAGAAGCGGGCACAGGGACACACAGGCTGCAGGCGCCTCGGCCCCGAGGTGAGATGTTCTTCTGCTGGGCAAAGGTTTATGGTTGTGATACGAAGCCAAAATTGGAGGTGTTCCACTTTAAAGTAGCGTTATAAAGTGGCATTTGACACTTTATACAAACATAAGCCCAGGCACGGTGCAGTAACAGCAGCAGGTGATGGCAAAGAGGGTAAATCCAGAAATCGCTTGTGGGGAGCAGAGCAGCTGGGGCTGCGCTGGGAGCGCAGGATGAGCCCCAACAGGGAGGAGCAGGAGAATGCCAAGGAAAGGGGATCAGGGCAGCAATGCTGGGAGCTCCCTAAGCAGGGCTGGGCTCCTGACTAAACAGGGCCTTGTTCTCCAGCAGGATTTGGCTCCTTCAGCTTGACTTTACTTCCCAAGCCTGGCCTTGCTCTCTGAACAGGACTCAGCTCCCTGAGCTCGACTTTGCTTCCTGAGTCCGACTTTGTTCCCTTAGGAGGGCTTTGCTGTCTGAACGAAGCTTTGTTCCCCGAGCAGGACTTGGCTCCTTAAACCGGGCTCTGGTCCTTAAACCGGGTTTTGCTCCTTAAACCGGGCTCAGACTCCCGCCCAGGAATTTGGCGGGAGCCGCCCGCAGCCGGCAGGGGGCGCCACGGCGCAGGGGGGCGGGGCCGAGTGTCAGGGGGCGGGGCCAGGGCTGAGGGCCGGGGCTGAGGGGCGGGGCCTGTCCCGGTGCCGCGCACACCCCGCAGCTCCCGCCGCAGCCGCACAGCGCCCGCAACCCCGGGGCCACCGCGCCCCGACCCCGCGGCCCGGCAAGATGTGGCGGCGCTGGGAAGCGGGATGGGACGAGAAGAGGGAGCTGCAGGAGCTCAACTCCCGCCTGCGGGTCTTCGTGACCCGCGTGCGGGAGCTGGAGGAGGAGAACCGCTTTCTGGCGCAGGAGCTGGCGGAGCTGCGGGAGCAGGAGCTGATCGGGCTCCAGGTGCCCGAGCAGGAGCTGGCCTGGCTGCGGATGCAGCTGGAGGAGCTGACCCGGGCGAAGCTGGAAGCGGAGCTGGAGCGGGACGGGCTGCGGCGGGAGCTGGAGGAGCTGCGGGCGCTGGGCGCGGAGGTGCTGGGGATGCGGCGGCGCCTGGAGCCCGAGCTGGCCGCGCAGCGGGCGCTGCTGGAGCGGCTGCGGGGCGAGTGCGTGGCCCTGGAGGAGCTGCTGCTGGAGCTGCAGGCCGAGCACGGGCACATGGCGGAGCGGCAGCGGCGGGAGGCGGTGGAGATGCGGGAGCTGCGGCTGAACCTGGCCGCCCTGCCGCCCCCCTTGGCCGGGCTGAGCCTGGAGGAGCTGGAGGAGACCTACGAGATGCTGCTCAACCAGAGCTGCCGGGAGACCCTGCTGCGCTACCAGGAGCAGATCCAGGTACTGCAGGAGCAGGAGGCGCAGCGCAGCCGGGAGAACCTGGAGCTGCTGCGGGAGGAGAGCCGGCAGTGCCGGCAGCACCTGGAGGATCTGCACCGCCAGGGCGAGGAGCTGGTCGCGCTGCGGGAGCGGCTGGAGCAGGAGATGCTGGCCCTGCAGGACCGCCACGGCGCCGAGCTGGAGGAGTACCAGGTGGGTGGCACATGGGCCCCGCTGCCGGGACTCTCCCGCTTCCCCTGACACTCCTGTCACTCGCGTTTTCCCTTCAGTTCTGATCCATGGCGCGATGTGAGCCTGACTTTCCCGTCCCTCCTCCTCGCTCTGCTCCGGGGGCTGCTAAAGCCGCTCTGGCTCGGTGTGATCCGGGCTTTCCCACCCCGCTTTCCCTCCTGGCAGTGGGATCTCCCCAGGCTGGAGGAGGAGGTGGCCCAGCAGGAGCCTTTAGCTGCTGGGCCCTTCTCTGTGTGGGGCAGGGAGTCCCTCAGAGCCCCGGGGGGTTTGGGGAGAGCTGGGTGTGACTCAGAAGGGAGACAGTGACCCTGAGGACATCATCCTGGTGACAGGTGCTCCCTTCCCACCCTGCCCGCGGCAGGTGGCCAAGAGCATGGAGCGGGCACACGGCCTTGCCAGGCGCCTGGCGGGGTTGGCAGGAGCATTGGGACACGGAGCAGCCCCTGGGAGCAAATGAACCGCGGGACACGGCCTTGAGGCTTCAGGGTGGCCTGTGCCCATCACAGAAATAATCCGGAATTTTTTCCTGTTTTACACCCGTTCCAGTGTGCCTTCAGCCTCGGGAAAAGCTTGTGGTCCGTAGCGTAGTTAAGAAAACTTTGTGTAAAGGCGAGAAGATGCTGGAGGTGGATTTTGGAGGTGTCAAACAGGGTTAGAGCGTGTGCAGCTGGGGGTTTGTTTGTGTCAGGATGGTGCTCGGTGTGATGTGTGATCCCCGTGTGTGTGGGAGGGGATCAGCTCCTGCCGGAACAGCGGAGTATCCGCTCATCCAGCTCCGTGGGGAGAGCGCATATTAGATCATGCAGCCCATCCATCCATTTCCTGAGGGCAACATTTCTTTTGTTCATTGTTAGACCCTTTATTAACACCCTGCTGGAGCTCGGTGTGTGCCCGAACCCCGTGTTTGCCCAGCTTTGTGCAGATTATGGAGATGTTGGCAGCTGGGAAGGGACTGGGACCTGTGGCTCTGTGTGTGTCTGGTTTTTGTACTCTGCTGGATTGTTTGGAAGCTGCATAGTTTGCAGATGCTGTGAACTGAGACAGATTAGGTATGTAAGAAGTAATTGGAAAGGCTCTTAACTTTTAAATATTTTTTTTCCCCGTTTTTGACAGGACAATTCATTCTGACAGTCACATATGTAAACATTCCCAAAGCTGTAGGATGACATATGTAAATCCCTCATTAATTAAATCTATCCAACAGACAAAACCTGCTGAAAATGTAAAGAAGAAATAAAGCTCTTCATTTTTTCCATTTTATATTTAAAGTTTCTTAGATTTCCAAAAAATGACCTTCTTGCTGTCTGTAATTTTTATTAGGGGTTTATAATGACAGTCACCATTGCTCAAACTGAAAACGTCTAAATATGGAGTAAACAGAGCATTTTGTATAGCTTGCTGTCCATGCCACAAGTTTTTCTACTACAGTCAGTGAGAATGGCTTTTATTTAACTTTTTCAGCTCAGGGAGGTGTTTTTAAACCAGTTATCTTTATATCTGGTTGTACTTTTAAAGACTTTTCTTTGAAAGAGCAACTGGAGAAACCCATTGTAGATGACAGCAATCTATTGCAGAAGTCAAATAATGAAAATCAATGGATGCCCTTGAATGATCCTCATGCAATGCTCCAAAATGGATTGTTGTTTTGACACCAACATCACAGACTTCTCTGGTACTTTCATGAATGTTTGACATCTTTAGATTTTACAGGAAAAATCATTTCAAATCTTAGTAATACAACAAGAAGAAAAAAGTGTGTTGAAAATATCTGACCATTTTCACCAGAAATTAAATATTATCTAGATGTATATTCAAATATGTCATAGGGTTTATTAATTCTGAAGGATGTTGTGTTTGGGTTTAATGAGAAATGCCTTTTTGCAGTTGCCAGTCTGCTGTACATGAGAAATAAAATCTTTTGCTCACATACAGGAAGAAAAATTATGGAATGTGTAGGAGCAGCTGTTTCAGGTTCCGTTCTTGGGATCAAAGCTTTTTTTTTTCCTCACTCATTTCTCTTACTGGTTGAAGTATGTTCAGCATGGGTTTTAAACTGCTCTTTAAAAAGCATCAATTCCATGCTTATTTATTGTAGAGTGTCATGTAAAAATGATATGTATGTACAGATTAAAGTCAAGTTATTATTGTTCATTGCAGCTGCAATGGCAATTAGATTTATTCATATTTTCCATATATCATCCAGTTGCCTTATATGTTCATCTTTGCCTCCTGAACTGCCCTTATCCTCACTGAAGCTTTCAGCAGTGTTAAATAGAAAAAAGTATTTGGAGTCATAATGCAGCTGAACCAGGCAGGCAGTAAATCATACACTGGAAAATTTTCCCTAGTCCTGAGTGCTAAAGGGATGAACTCAGTAGGTCTCTTCCTTCTATAATTTTAGCTGTGTGCCATGAGAATACTGATGCAAAAACTCCTGGTGGTTTGAAAACTCTGAATTATTTGGATGTAAAACCATCCATGGCCCATCCTGCTGCTCTGAAACAAGGCAGATATTTTTAACTGATAAGAGTGGGTTTAAGATCAGTTCCTGTGTCAGTGCTGTGAGCTCAAGAGAAGGAGAAAACATCTTGTCAAATGCACATTTAATGTTGATATGTCATGTGCCTTTCTCTGTGTAGCAGTTTCAAGCCAGGCAAGTGCAGGGTGAGTTCCTCCCCTGCTGAGCCATGAATGAGCCATGGGATCAGTAAATAGTTCCAGATGGAAAGGGCTGGGGCCTGGAATCCTCTATTCCCTCAGTAGGTACAGCTTGGACAACCCAAGTAAATTCTTTCCCCCCTGCTGCCCTTCTAAAATTTCCCAGTGCTGCCTGGAAAGGAGCACATGAAGGGTGAGAAAACAGTTTCTATTCCTTTACTTAGTCCTAGCAGGACATCACAGGCATTTGGGGGCTGTGATTGATGTGGCTGGGAAGCAGATCTTTCCAAGAGAGCCCTGTGTGAAGAAAACACCAGATCTGCCAAGCAGAGAGGTTACCTTTTGCAAAATGGGTTTGTTGGCTCCCAATCTGCTGGACTTTGATGGATTGGTTCCTGTGCTTTTTGGTGTGCTTGGAGACAGGACTTGAGGCCAGTTGTCTTCTGCTTTATGTTTGAGCATCAGGGATGCAGGGCTGGGTGTCTGGCTGTCTGCCACCAGTCTATGGAGTGTCTGCTCCCACTGGAATTAATTCCTTTGGAACTGCTGCACAGCTGGCTGGGCTGTGTGGCCCCTTATGGTAATCATGAACTCCAGCTCTTGGATCCCCAGTGCTCTCCAGCCCCATGGGCAGAATCCAGGTGGCTTTTCAAACCCAGACTGGAGAACGTGGGGGTGAGGGACTGAAGCTCCTGTGTTCTTGGATGGATTTGAACAGCCCCTGTATTTCAGCTCCTCACGATCTGTAGTCCAGTGTAGAAATTTCCTGTATGGATTTTTCTGGGACTGCATTTTAAAGCTCTGCACATGTATAGGTTATTCTGTGTTTAATTGTGCAGGCAAGAAACATCTGAATCATTTAACTTTTGTACAAGAGCTCTTAGGGATTGGTTTTCTTCTGCACCTCCTGCTGACTCCTGGTTCTGTTGCACCCTGGCCATTCTTGCTGGGTAACCTTTTCCTTTTAAAAGCAGTACTTTTACTTTTCTTCCCTTCTCACCTCAGATTTTCCACTGTGTCTGTGCTGTCCTTGAGCAGGATTGTTCCCTCAGAGCTGCTGAAGATCTGCCTGGCCATGGGATGGTGCCTCCCCTGGGTCTGCAGGAGGATTTTGGGGGGTTTTGGTGCTCTTTCAGATAAGCAGATATGATTTGTCTTCTGCCATAAAAAGGGAATTTTAAGTACACTGAAGACTGTAGGCAAGGATTGTCATGTCAGGGGAAACATCGGTGTAATCATTTAGCAAGAGCTGCAAAGGCAAATGAAGAAAGAAATTAATGTGTTATATAGAGAACTGTACCCACGTGTATAGGCAAATATAGGCAGCTTCCTTCATAGAGCTTTCTTTTTAGTTTTACTTAAAAAACCCAAAACTATTAATGGTTGACATGCCAGCACTTTATATTCTTAGTTCTTACTTCTGCCTAGCACATCATGCTGGCATTAACAGCAGAGTCCCCTGCTGTATCTTCATTTTTATGCTGTTGCTCATACTGTGATACTGGAGCACTTGCTGCCTATAAGTGATATATTTTGAATTTTTTAAAACTAAACCATCAGTGCCTTGATTTTCCAGTTTGATTGCAAAGCAGTTTTCAGGATGAAATCTAAAATACACTGTTGTGAATTCCTGTTTAGTGTTGTACATGAGGTTTTACTCTGTAAATGACATTTCAGAGTTCCTGCATAGTGCAGAGTGACGTGAGCAAAACAGAATCGGGCCTTTGTTGATACTTAATTTGTCTTCCCAGCCCCCAGAACAAATTGCAATCTATAGCATATTAGTTAGCAAGGTTAGAGATTTGGTACTGCTGGATGGGCCTCAAAGCAGCTGTCCAAATACTATAGAAAGCTTGAAGGAATCACTGGAGGTTCATCTTTTACCTTGTGGGCACTGTGAGTATCTTCAGATGCTCAAATTCCAAAACTGGTTTGAAACCAGACATCTGTGGAACTGAAAATACTGGAACTGAAATGAGGTTCTCATGGCAAAGCTATTGCTGACATTTCTGATCTCAAGTGTGATTTAAGCACGTCTTAAAATGGCCAAATGAGTCACATATAAATCTTATGAAGAAGTGTATTTTCCTTGCCATGTGTGCTTAATAACTTTTGAACAGGGAATCTGAATGGGTTTAACTGAAATAACTTAACCAGCTTGTAAGGAATAAAATGAACTTAGCATAAAACTTGCTTCAGGAACAAAGTATTCCAGCTTGTATATGGGAAGGTCATGGAGCTGATTTCTTTTGGTTTTTGAAGTGATAGAGCACTGATGTACTTTTGTATAAGTTTTTTTTAATTAATTTTTTTTATGTTTTAAGGCATTGAAGTTTACATATTTTATGTTCTTTCAAAACTAAAAATTTCTTGTTTCTTTTCAGAGAATAATTGATGCCCTGGAAGAAGAGAAGCAGTTCCTGACCATGTCAATCACAGATTACCTGAGGGACTACCAAGAGCTCCTGCAGGTGAAAGCAGGCCTCATCCTTGAAATTGAAACCTACAGGTAAGATTTGTGGTCACACTCTATTCTCTAGACAGAGTATAATTTAAATCCCTTTTTATAGATATGAGAGCCCCATTCATCCCCTTTCCAGCATTTAAAATACAAACAGTGACTTTGGGAGTCTCAAGGCTCTACAGCCAATATAATTCATAGGAATCCTATTAAATTGGTACAAATATCATGGTATGTAAGAAACCTTCTTAGTCCTGGTAGAATGGATATCAGATTGATGGGGATTTTTGAGGCAATATTTGGTTACAAGCTGAGGAGGCAATATCCCTAAATTGCAGTCAGTAAAACTTGAGGTTATGTAGTTGCTGTCAATTTACATGGCACATTTCATTGTTTCAATATGTTGATTAGTGACCACCTGCAGCACTGATGTAAGCAGTGAGTTCCCCATCCCTGTTGCAGTTGTAGGATAGTGGGAAGGTAACAGAAAAGTCTTCTCCATCCTTGATTTGTTATGAAAACATGTTTAGATCAAATGGGAGATAAGAGCAAACAACATCTCTGCTAATGAATCTTCAGGACTGTGCTTCTCTCTAGCCACTAAATAGTTGTGGGGTTGAAAAGGCAGAGTAATTCTCTTGTCTGGGGAATCATGATGTACAGGGCACAAAGCTGATTTGGAATGAAAAAAATCCTGAATAACCCAATACTGATGAACTGGAGGAAGATCCTTCCTTCTTGTAAAGATAATGTGTTTTTTCTGCAAATAGCACAAAATTTTCAACAAATTTCATTGAGATACTGATCTTCAAATACAGAGAGATGAGCAATTATTACTGAGGAAAGGGATAATTTGTGAAAATTTATTGTCAGGCTACTTCTGTATTTTTTTAAGGAGACTTCCTCTGTCATTACACCGGGTGCATTATTAATATTCAGCCTGTGTAAATAGATGGAGTATTTCCAGTTAAATATAATACATGCTTCTGTGTCCTAAAACATTAATGCTGTGTCCTGAGTGTGAACCAGTAAGTCTGGATAAAGATAGCACCAGCTGAGTTATGGGTGAGGTGTGTGGACTGTCAATCCACTGATGCATTTGAAATTTAATTTCACTTGCATAACTGAAAATATGGGAAACTTGAAATAACTTCTGAGGAGCTTGATAAGGAGTAGTGAGCAGAGAATGTCTTCATGAAAGAGCACCAACAGTCTGGAAGCCTTGTCTGCAAGGAGGCACAGACCAGGGCTGGTTTCTGGAGGAGATAAAATCACAGCCAGTGGGGGACAAGTAATCTGCAGTCACTTGATAAGCAACAGTGTGTTGCTTGATGTTTGGGGACCCCTGTGATCCTTGGAAAGTCAGCAGTGTCTGGAGCATTACTGTGGAAGTGGTAGCCAGTTGTGATCCTTATCTATGTGTGTTAATTCTGTTAACTTTGCTAAAAAACATGATTCTTCTGAATTTAATCCCAGCTCTGTTGTTGACTTTCACTGCTGTCGTTAAACTTTCTCCCTTGGTTTATTCATCTGCAAAACAGGATTAGCACTGTCACAATAACAGAATTATCAGAGTTGTTTTGATGATTAGTATTCATCCAGAACTAGGAATGATAATGCCCAGATATTCAGTTGTTTGAAAACCTTGTAAGCCCATGAAATTCTGGAATTTCTCCAGAGTTGTATCACTGATTATCTGAGTATTATTGGCTTGTCTAAGGATTCCCTGCCCTGGTTATAGAAAGGACAACAATTCAGCATCACCTGCAGTGTGTTTGTTGTCCAGTTCAGAAGCTCCTTAATCCATAGGGTTTGTTCATCTGATGGATGTGAATGCAGCTTGGGTCACTGATGGCCTTGGCAAGGCAGATGTCAATGGAAAAATCAGCATCTGCCCACTGAAGATGGGATAAGAATAAGAGAATGGGCCTTGCTACAGATAAAAAACTTCCAAATGCCAGCAAACAAGCTTCTTTTAAAATATCAGAAGCTGAAAAGCTATTTTTTTGTGGTTTTACACATATGCAGTTTTACCTCTTCCTCCTCTTCTTTTCCTCCCTCTATTCAAGATAATAGTTCCTTCCTTCTTGTGTGTCTCTGTCAGCCCTGCTGTGGGAGGGGACTCAGTGCATAAAGTCAAGTAGGAGAGTTCTGGACAGCTCATTCATGTGCTTTTTCAAATCCTGTTCCTCTCCCAGGTCTTTTTACCTGCGGAAAGAAGGGCACGTGAGCACAGCTTCAGTTGTTTTCACAGAGGATGCTGGCATATACCCTGGCTAATGCAGACTGGAAACAAAAGCCACCTATTCACACTCAGTCCAGCATCCTGAGCTTTCCATGGAGAGCTTCCCACCAAGGCCCTGGCATTTCCTTTCCTCCTGGCCCTATAGGTTGAGGGTGTGGTAGCTGGTCTTGGAGCCTTTTTGCCTCCCACCCTGTGTTTTTTCTTTGTTTCACAACTCGTTCAGTTCTGTTACAAGGTCGGTTCTTTCCATTAGTCACCATTGCTCCTGGAGTGGGAAGAAGGATCCCTGCTGCAAGGAACACCCTTCCTTAAGGTCCAAGTGTATTTCCTCTCTGACTCTGCTCACCCTTCCTGCTCTGGGAGCCAAGATTCACTCAGGAAGAGAAATATGTGGCTTTGTGGAGTTACACCTCATGGGAATATTCATTCCTAAGCCCTTTTCTCACTGTTGAAGTAAATATTTATTAAGTGTCTCACAGTTTTGTTCTGTGTCCTTGGAACCCTTCAAAACCACAGCTACTTAACTATACTTAGGTTTTATTTCCAGAGAGAAGTGGTAAATTAGTAATCCTGTAAAAATCTTGATTTTAAAAGGAGATAGAAAACCTGCCTAGAATCTGAATTGCTCTCAGGTCTTTCTCCTTAGCTAGCAGAAACTTCTCTTCACGTAGCAGTGGCTGCCCAGAGCTGTACCAATAGGTTCAGGAGCTTTTCTGTCCTCTCTAAAATATGTTGTTGAAGGGTAAAATATTTCAGTTTGAAATTCCAGTGTCATACAAGTGTTCTGTTCAGGTTACCACCCTGCATTCTGAAGCACCAAAGGCTACACAACTTTATTTCCATGGTCATTGTTAGGATCTCTGAACACATTTGCCAGGTGAACTTTGGCTTGTGGTCCTCCATGAACACTTCTGACCCTTTCCATGCCTTCCTCTCACAGAATCATCACCAGCATTAAGCTCCTCTGAGCCACTCACCACAGCTTTTTCAGTCAGTCTCATTTCTTCCTCTTCATAACTTGTACCATCCAATAGGTTCCACTCCCGTATGGGTTTCATTTTGAGAACGCACTGAGTTTGCAACACCTGGGGAATTTAACATGCAGTACCTGCTGTTGTTCACACTCCTTGTCCTCCTATCCTAGGAGGATGGAAAAAGGATGTGGATGGCCTTGGCCCCCTTCCTGGAGAGGTGGGATTTTTTGTATCTCCTTAGAAAATACCCAGGATAGAGAGGATGAGTGTTAATGGCTTGCTGGCCAAGTGCCTCATCTGAGATTTTGGGTTTCTGTAGTTGAAATGAAGTCATTACTGTCCTGAATGCCCATAATAAAATTTGCACTACATCCTTTTGTTCTCTCTCCCCACCCCAACCACTTTATCTCCTCCTCCTGCTCTCATGGACTGGTTGTTTCTGCTGTCATCCAGCACAGGCTGGCGAGCATGGCCCTGCTAACTTTAGATAAATGCCATTAATAATGACATGAGCTAACGGTGCAGTTGGATTATTTTCTGGTAACACTTAAATTAAGTGTTAACAAAATGGGAGTATATGTCATTTGGGACCTGATTTCCAGGAAGTAGCTGACATGGTTATTTTTTTTAGAAGAGTGCTGCTTGGGGCAATGTTTTTTTTTATTATTACTATGACTACTTAAAAGTTCATACAGTTGAAATTAATTCTTTGGGCAGTTTAAGTTTAAAAGCAGACCTTACCACCAAGAGATTATTATTAGGAAAGGATGCAGAGGAATAGAGAAGCAAAATGACTTGCATAAACTCAAGCTATGGTCAAGCTCAGCAGCCCAAGCTGAGTTTGCTGGCTCAGTACAGTACACTGCTCTTTCTCGTGCCAGTTTAGTAAGCCAAGCTCAGTTTAACATTTTCTTGGTTTCTGATAAGCATGAGGTCATACATATTATGAAGTGCCCAGTAAAATACTGATTCTCTGTCCAGTTTTACAGAAGTTTCAGGAAGCTTTGCCTTTCACTTTCAGTAGTAACACTTCAGATCCAGCTTTTCTGTGGGCTGCTGCCCTTTGCCATATACAGTTACCTCCTGGAGCTTATTTTTAGTGACCTCATAGGTTGCTGCAGCAACTGAACAACTGTTGTTTTAACAGCAGCCAGAAATCCTTAGTCAAACTCCCCACATTCCTGCTTTCCTTCGTCATGGTTAACACTTTCCCTGCCAGCTCCTGGATGTGTTTCTGCAGCGTCACCACCAGCTTCTCTGGCAGGTCTGTCAGAGAAATTTGTTTGGCACTCGCTGGCTCCATCAGATCAGATGTTTGGTCTTGGGAGCATTACATGTGTTGAAGGGATCTAATTGCCATGAAGCTTCTCTCAGCGTGGAGAAAGATAAATTGCTTTTACTGTGGGTGTTTTCAACTCAAAAAATAAAAGGAAAGATGCCCATCTGAGCCTGTTTTAGGTAGTTCTAACCCGGCTTTTCTTCTGGATCTAGACAAATCCATCAAGGCTAAGAAAACCTTGCTAATGATATTTTGCTGGTGCCAAAGTGATCAGTCATGGGAAGTGTGAAATATACAGGTGATGTTAAAACACCTGCTGTGTTAGTTTTGACATAAATGTCCAGCAGAAGTGTTTGTACCCTAGTCCTGAGTGGCTTTCAGCTCCTGCCCCGGGGAGGCAGAAGCCTTGGCTATCGAAGTCCTCCAGCCTTACTCTTGCCAGCTTTGATGTTGCAGCTGTGTCTTATCAGTGCAGAACATCTGGCATTCCCAAGCCCAGAAATGCTGTAAGTGTCTGGTAGGAGCAGCACAAGCCCACCAAGTTCCTGTGCTGCCTGCAGCCTTGCCTTGCCCAGGGCATGGCCTGATGTAGCATTTCCAGGCTGCTGCCCTGGCGCTTCCTGGCAGTGTGGGAGCTGTTGGAGTGTCACTGCCAAAAGGGACAGGGACACACAGAGAGGGCGTTAAAGGAGACCAAGCGGTTTCTGACACAGAGAATTTCTCTACTCCTTTTTTGTGAAATGTGATGTGCTGATTTCCAATGGAATAGGAACTAGGAATAGTTAATTTAACACTGTAAATTGTTTCCTCCAGCACTGTGTTTGATAGCAGAAGTTATACTTTCCTTCATTTTTCATTTCACAAGGATACAACTTGCAAATCCTCCTGTAACGGTTCCCTCATATCACACTTCAACACCACCTTTACTACTCTTTTACAAACAGGAAGGTTGCTGTCATTCTTTTTTTCATTTTTGCGGGTTTTTTTTGTAAAACATCTTGCCCAGAGAAACTGTGGCTGCCCCATCCCTGGAAGTGTTCCAGGCCAGGTTGGATGGGACTTGTTGTCACATTCCACTATTCCAGGTTGCTCCTACAGGATAATTGTTTCAATTCCTAAGACTTATAAATGTAAAATATTATGCTTATTGTTCCCAATATTTTAATGAAATGCCCTTTGTGTTTTGCAGAGCTTTGTTAGAAGGGGAGTGCAAGCCATGGATTATATGGAGAGAAGAGTATGCAGGGAAATTGCCTCAAGGTAAAATATGAATATGTTAAAATTAATTTTGAATTAAATTAAATACAACTGGAAATCATTATGTTATACTCTTCCTGATGTATATTTTTATGGGTGTATTGCAAAGTGAATATTGAATTTCTTTTGAGTGTTAATATTTTAAATCAACATATTGCTCTTCTATGTGAGATACCTTATAAAATCATGGCTTGAGTGGAGCACATAGGGAGTGATGTTTTGTAGCTCTAAAGAACTTTTGGATGTCCATAGGGCTTAAGAGAGTTCTGAAGTATAAAGCAAGAGGTGTTTAACAGAACATGTAGTTAAAAATAAGGAGTTCATCATCCTGAGGCATTGTGAGTGTTAAAAAGTTCACGTGGGTTTAAAGAGATATCTTAGCAGAGTAATGAAAGACAAATCAAAGACTCACTAAACATAAAGATACCATTTCTATCTTAGGAGCTGCAAATCTCTGGAGGCTGTGAGAGTATACAAGGGAAGTATCACTATTTACTTGCCCTGTTCTTGTACTCTTCCCTGTGTATCTACTCTTGGTCCCTGCAAACAGGGTTTTAGATAAGATGGACCTTCACTGTGGCTGCTGTGGACATTGCAATTAATAACAGAATTAATCTGGATAATACTCAGGAGTTTAACAATGTGGGGTCATTACTGTAGTCCCAGAAGACATTTGAAGGCTGTGTGTGTAGCAGGAAATGCAAGAGGCTCAGGCTGAAATGCTCACAGAGATCTGCCTGTGCTGTTAAATTATGAACATTGTGTCTTCATCTGGACAGCAGAGTTTGGATCTGGACTAGCCAGTACTTCTGCAGACAGTGCTCAGCATATTCACAGAACAGGGAAGGAATTACAGAAATAATACAGGAGACACTACCAAAAGTCAGAGAAGATGTGGTAGCTTTTTAGGAGTGAGAGATGTGTGTGGTGCAGTACTGGTTGGTCTTACCTATCAGATATTCTGGAACATTGTATTAATTTCTATAGACAGAGCCTAAAAGGTTCTTTGTTTCTCTCCCTTGTTGTTCTTTACTGTGAGGCTATGAAGGGTTGTATTTGTGTTTGCAGTTTCTAGTATGTGGTGGGAGTGTGCCCTTAAATGTCAATAGGAACTAAGAAACTTCAGTAATGAAGCAAAAAACCCAGCCTGTGATGTCAGCATACATTATTTAATAAGAAGTTGTAAATGAACATCAGTATACATATAAAAAGTGTAATTCCTCAATAAATGCCACAATACCCAGTAGTGCACAACAGGTAAAATTAGCAAGATCTTGCAACTTGAAACTTGAGAAAAAGCTTTGCTTTCAGCTTTAATGTAATTTATGCACAGACCTAATTAACAAGCAAAACCTACAGGAATGCCTGTACAAAGCTCCACTGAAAATGAAGACATGATTTCTTTCATAAAACATAGTGCATGTTTTCATAGTTCATGCCCTCTATTTGACGATATTTTAAATGCAAACCATTATTTTAATGCTTGGTCACCTGTGCTCTCTTTGCAGATCTTATAAACACTTTGTATACCAACTACACTGATATTTACTCTACTTATCAAGAAAGTAATAGAAGTAAAACGTCACCAGCTCCCAGGATCACTGACACGAGGCACAGAATGCCAGTGACAAATATGAGCAGCTCTGCACATTACTCAGCCCACTCCACACTGTCTGGATCACACACAACAACGGGGGGAAGAACTTTTGGAAGGGACCTGCTTGGTTCAACATACCGCCCTTCTACGACTGTCACAAAGGATGAAAGGATTGTAACAGACCACAAAGAGCTAAGAACATTTACTCCAGACTACAGTAGCTGGAGAAGCACTGAAATGCAGCAGAAGAGGATTCCAGAAAGGAAGAAAACAGAAGTTACAACTTCATCCACAGTATCTTTTTCAAAAGAATCAACACATGCAGAAAGATCAGACAAGGACCACAAGCCTGATGCTGAAAGAAGTAAACCAGGCTTCACTAGATTTCCGGCTTATGAGCTGATTACCAATGCAAAACCATCTAAATATGAAGAA
The DNA here is from genome assembly GCF_028551555.1 of Melozone crissalis. Classification (NCBI taxonomy): domain Eukaryota; kingdom Metazoa; phylum Chordata; class Aves; order Passeriformes; family Passerellidae; genus Melozone; species Melozone crissalis. The sequence continues at coordinate 3,593,437 of NW_026535792.1, read as the reverse complement.
ACTATAATTGAAACTCGGACCACACTAAAAGACAAAAGAGGTGGCAGCAAACCAACTGATGAGAAGACTTCTCTGCTGAAAGAAAAAGATAAGATGGAGAAACAAACAAAGGATGAGAAAAAGAAAACTGATGAGAAATCCTTTATAGAAGAAACTGTCGATTTTGGGAGGAAGACTGAGCAGAAAAAATATATCCATGAGGAAATTAGCCAGAAGGTAATAGACAGTGATATTTCTGCTGCAAGAACTTTGAAAAGGGAAGCAACCAAAAATGATGCAACTGTGACCTCAGAATCAAGAAGCAAAGATGTCATTGAGGTACCAATCACCATTGAAAGGCCTGTTCCTGACAAAGAGCCTCAGAGAAATAAAGAAATAAGGGTACAAGGTGTTAAAACTTCCATAGGAAGAGAAACAGATGAACACGCAACTCAGTCTGCTGAAACTCGCCAAGTGAGGATTTCAGAAGCAGAGTCCAGTGTGGAAGATCAAGAGCAAATTAGGGATGGGAGCCATAAAATGGGAGCTCTGCCAACTGAAAGCATAGCAGAGAATATTGTTGCTGACATTCTTAAAAGTTTCACACACTCTTCTAGTTCACAGATGTCAACAGACACCAAAGTGACTTATTTTGATAAGAAAGAACAAGAAGATGAAGGGAAAATAAAGACTGAGTTCACAGTGCAGTCTCAAGTTCAAGAAGACATAGCCATTTCTGGTGAAGGTGACTTGGGACACCTATCAAACCAGGATGTCAGAAAAGTGATTCGAGAGGGCGTTGAGGGGACTCCATCCAAAGAGGAGATAGAAGATATTGTCCATGACGGCCTGAAAGGAAGCGAGAGCGGGAAGAACGTGTCTGTGAATGTGGAGATTGTAGAGGAGCCACTGGATTACACCACCGATGAAAGGAGTGATTTTTCAACACCTTTCCAAGTAGAAGAAGTGGAGGATTCATTCCCTGAGAGGGAGAGGCGTTATGGTGAGGAGGAACAAAACGTCACCTTCACGTATGAAGATGTCAAAAAGAAGAAACCGCGCCATGAGAGCTTCACTCACGTGGAAGAAGTAACTGAGGAAGATGACTCACCTATTGAACAGAAATATTTTGTATCTGTTCCTGATGAGCATCCTATTATTAATGAAAAAGATGATGACTCAGTCTATGGGCAAATTCATATTGAAGAAGAATCAACTATTAAATATTCTTGGCAAGATGAATTTTTGCAAGGCACACAAAGTAAAAGAGAGGAAGGTGCGAGGTCTCCAGAAGATACCTACAAAGTGGTGGGGGAGGAAGCCAGTGCCCATATTTTAAAAGAGCATCCTCCTGAAGGTGAAAGATCCCATGTTGAATCCATTGTCATTGAAAAAGAAATTAAAATTCCCCATGAATTTCAGACTTCAATAAAAGGGCTTTTATCCAAGGAAACAAAAGACCCTAAACATCAGTTGAAGGAAGCTTTGGAGCAGTTGGAGGGCAGTCTCCCAGAAAGTGTGAAAGAGGAGCTCTCTGCATTAACAAAAGACAGCAGAGTGGACGCTAGCAACTTGGCATTTGATATCAAAAAAGTTGATCAGAAGGAGGAGGGGGGCTCAGTGACCATTGTTGCTGAAGTCAATCTGTCCCAGACCCTTAATGCTGATGAATTTGATATAGATCGGCTTGGTGAAGTAATCACAAGCGAGAAGGAGAAGGCAACATTACACTCCCTGAAGAAAGAGAGCTCAGATAGGAGCAGTGTGGAAGTTTCTTCCCACAGTGACAAATACACCCCTTTTGCTGACCAGGAGATCTACAGCTCCTCCACGACGAGGCGCAGTGGTGGCGCTGGCTATCACACCACTGAAAGGGTCGTCTATGACGGTTCGGTTTCGGAAACTACAGATTATGGAGAGGCCTCTCACTCATCACACTCAGCTGATGAGACCAAGTCCCAGAGGCGTGTCAGGGTTGGCCCAGCAGAAGTCCAGGGGTTTGAGCAGGTCCTGTATGAAGGGCCGGGTTCTGAAGCGCTGGAGCTCAGTGCCTCAGAAGATCTCGTTCAGAGAGAGGGGCTGTCAGAATTCAGCCAATCTGTGAAGCACTTCAAACTGGGCCCCAACGAAATCCAAACCACAGAACAAGTCATTTTTACAGGCCCTATTACTACAGTTGTAGAAGAGATGGATTCTGGAAATCTTTCTCAGAAGGTCTCCACAGACTTCAGCAGGACCACAAGACGTGTCACAGTAGGATCAAGGCAAATGACTGAAGGAGTCTCTTTTGAGGGGTCGGGTTTGGACTCTGTGGCACTCAATAGCTCAGATGGCTTTTCCCAGGCTGAAGGGGCTGTGGATGTCAGCAGATCAATGAGGCACTTCAGGCTGGGCCCAAAAGAGGTTCACACTGAGCACGTTATCTTTGAAGGGCCCATCTCCGGTAAAGTGGAGGTCAGCAGCACAAGGGACTTCTCACAGGCAGAAAGTTCAGTCAGACAAGTCCAGATGGGTCCCCAGGGATTTATGACAGCTGAAGAGATCATCTACCAGGGGCCTGCCTCTGAGCACACAGAAATCACTGAACTGGAAGACCAGACCCTTTCAGGAGGCTCAAGAGCCTTCAGGCGTGTTCAAGTAAGTCCTGCAGGAACACATGCTGAGGAAATCATCTTCTCAGGACCCATTGCTGGAGTGGTGGAAGATCTTTCACAAATAGCAGAGTCATCTGAGAGCAGCAGCTCTGTGAAGCATGTTAAAGTAGGCTCCAGGGAAACAGCTTACACTTTCCAAATGGATGTTTCCAGTATGGGTGGAACATCTGCAGAACAGCAAGGGGCAAGGCTGGTGCCCATCAAGCAAGAGCCTTCTGCTGGTCAGCCACAGGTCATCGTTGAAAGCAACCAGCTTGCAGGAAATGAAAGCACAAGAAGTGGCTACGTTCTCTCCAGTTTCTCCCAAGATCAGGGGGAAAAGGTGGTGGAACAGTCATATTTTGATCAAACTGTGCAGTTGCAAAGAACGGTCGGCCAAAGGTCGGATACTTCTGAAGAGAAGAAAGTCGCTTTTGTCTACCTGGACCATGAGGAGGAAGATGATGAGGAGAATGATAATGATGGACAGTGGTTCTGAAAGGACTCTCTGATGAAGCCTACATAGCAGTTTGTTTATACCTATTTTATATTATCCTTTTTTTTAAAGAGAAAAAAAGGGATGGGGAAACACTCAAACTATTTAGATTATTAATGCTGGACTGAGAAGTGTTGAATTTAAGCCTCTATTCAGCACATTTTATTTTATTGGAAATTTTATTTTTGGGAGAGATCATGCTCTTAATATTTTTCCTCAGAGTTCTGTGTCTAATATTTTCAGATTTTTCCACCCATAGAAGCAGGAATTTGCTACTGGGGAATTCAAAGGATTCTATTTTTCTGTTTGTTTTATAGCACACCAACTATTAAATGTGTGCTTGAATAGGACTTTTCAAATTATTTTTTTCTTAATACTGTATTGTACTTGGTTACTACAATATTACTATGCAATTCGATTTGAATCTCAAGCTACTGACCACAAATTTAACAGAATATGAGACTGAGTGGTAGTAGCTGATTTTCAGTTCCATTTCTGTGTAGTTATATGCAATACCTAATGCATACATTATAAGAGACAGTTATTACAGCTATAAAATTAAATATGATCCTGTAGGATCAAACTAAGCATAGCAAGACTTGACAAAAGTGACATTATTTTTATAGCTTGAATGCAGTGCAAAAAGAAAGAGGTAACACCGAGGTAAGAATTTCTCACAGTATTCCAGGTGAGAAATAGTGAATTTTATGGTTAGACAATAGTATATTTAATATATCTCTAAAATGAAAACAAATTTAAAAACTAGACTGGATAGTGTTCCCACTGAGGTAAGGAGAACTCCTTACAGATGCAGTGGCTGTGTACATTAGTAACCTCAACTTCCTTTGCAGTTCATGGGTTACCTGATACTAGGTATTGCTAAAGGCAAGTGTGAAGAGTCAAACATGACTACATAGTGCCTAATTTCCTAACACAGTGAAATTAGCTGATATGTGTCCTGTTAGAAGGAAACTTTTACAAATGACATTGATGACACTTATGATCATTGTGTGTCAGCTCATTCCCAGATAATCCTTTGTTTACAAACAAGATGTCCTTTTCAATCACTCCCCCTGCAAACCCAGCCTGAGATTTGAATTTGTTTTTCTTCCTTTTTTTTTCCTCTGAATGTAACATGTGCCTTAGGCCAAAGTTGCCTTCTACTTAAATCGTTTGCAAATAAGCTAATTTCACTTGAATTGCACATTGGTTGAATGAAGGACATAATTTCACTTTATAATTCAGTGACTTTATAAGTTCAGCTTGGAAGCCAGCACAGCACCACTGGCTGGCCTGACCTGGGCGGTGCTGGCAGTAACAAAAATAGCAGCCAAAAAATATTGTCACTGAGGTAAGGAATACCATACTGGACACGTATGGAAGTAACAACCAGAGGTGAGAAGCTGCTGTTTCTGCACACACACACTCACAAACACAAGCACACACTCACTCACTGTGCCCACCTCTGCAGAGCAGACACACACCTGGCTGGGGAGGCTGAGCAGCGCCAGCCCGGCCAGTGCTGACTCCCAGATTTTCTTCCTGTGGTTATGTAAGCGCAGTTTTGTGTGTGCTGATCCATCTTAGAATCCAGTTAGACTATCTTAGTCTGGCATGACTAGTCACTTTTCAGATTCCTTACTATTAACAGAAGTAGATTTCTCAAAGCTGACTGCTGCTTTATACTATGAATGTAAAGGCAAAGCTGAGAAGCTCCGTGCTGACTGACAAATCCTGCTCTCTCAGATATAGGACAGTTTAATCCATGTGTGCCTTAGTTTTACTAAGTTTGAAACTGTACAAAGCTATTAATGTTCCAAAGATTAACTCATGAGGTTTGTCTGCACTGCAAGATTTTCTGAATGTTTTCCTCATTTTGTCTGGAATCATTTGTTGAAATTGGAAGTTCCACCAACAGCTGGAAAATGAATAGGAAACTGAGTTGTGTAGAAGCACTCAAGGCATGTAATCTAAGCTTATTTATACTGTTCACTGTGTAATAGATAATATTTTTTTCAAAACTATTCCTATAGGCTCAGAAAAGAGCTTGTGCTTCTATTTATAAATAGGATGTTAATTATTATAATACTTCTAATCTCATCCTATATTTTTGTTTCCTTAGTTGACTGTATGATTTTAAAGGTGGCAACATCTCCGTGTTTAATAATCAAGCCAGAATTTTCCAGCTAGGTGCCATACTGCCAATAATCAGATTCTGTACTTCAAGTATCAAATAACTGCATGAAGGAAGAAGTCAGGTCTGTAGTAAGCAACAGAGGTAAAAATAATGGAATTTTATTGGAATATCTTGGAATTTTATTCAAGACTTACCATTCTCTGTAAAGCAGATACAAGAATATCTGCAGAAAATATATTTAGCAATCAACAAGAAGCTACTTACAATGCCAAGCCCATTGATGAATACATTGTGGAATCTTTGACAGATTCAGGTGCTCCTTAGGAACAGTGATGCCAGAACTGTTCTGTTTATCTTCACCTGCTGAGAGGATTATTAGGTAAGGTGAGGGAATAAACCAGTGAGGAGCAAGTGACTCATAAAATGTAGGTGCCCTTAGCATTGAAGGATTTTAAAAAATTAAAAATCAGTGTTGCTTCCACTGAGGCAAAAACAGCTCTTCAGAAATTCCTTTGCACATCACTGTCAGATGCAGTAGGTTATGCCAAGATACATTTCTGTTTTGATAGTCTGGAGGAAAAATTTGTTCAGTGAACTTTATTTAAGAGCAGGATTTTAATCAATTATTGGGAAGCTAGGTTATTGCAGAGTACTGGAAATGTGCACTAGCATGATTTTAAAAAGATTTTAACATTTTAGGCACAGTTCCTTTGCATTAAGAAAACCTGTGAAAACAAAGTTGCCTCACATATAAAAATTCAAGTTTTAAAAAGGTTTTAATATAAGCAACCCATTTTCCACTTAATTCTTATTAACCTGAGACATTTAGACATAATGGTAACTTTTGGATAATTCTGCCTTCAGACAGCAGAGTGTATTTAGGTGGACAGACATATCCAGCTCCCCTCGTGGCTGCATGTGCAGAACTGGGGCTGTAGGTCCATGAATTACTAATGAGAGCAAACATAACCTACTCCGTGGTGTACTAACTCACCCAAGAATTGTATCCTGTGGCTGAGCAGATTGGTGACACACCCTCAGTCAGCATGCACTTCTGAAGCTTACTCATATTATGCTTTTTATTAAATAGAAATAAAAACTTTACCGCTGAGTTTGGATTAAACAAAATGCTTTTCAAATATAATTAGCATTTTAGGGAGGGTAAAAACTCTGTATTTCTATGCTGATATAGACCAGAAGTGGGGCACTGTTTTTTCAAATGTGTAAACCACTGGTCTAGGAAGCAAATAGAGCATAGAAGATCAAGAAGGATGTGTGAGATAGCGAGAGCTCTGTGCTGCTGATGTTTGTGAACAGCAGGTGTTTCAAAAGACGGTCAGAATGTTGAACCTGGGTTTGTTGATGTCAGCTGTGTGAAACTTTGCAGGCAGCTTGTGTTCTGGTCATTTGCAATGAAACTGCGTTTTTTGTGGTGGTATAAGCTTTGTGATTTTACACTTTTTCACTCTTGAGTATTAAACAATGAAAATCAATGCAGGTGTTTCTCTTTCTTCCTGTCTGATGTTTTTAAGGCTGCCCTGTCCAAGAAAAAGGACTTAATGTCTGTAAATACCTTGCTCTCAGGCTGGGCTAATTTTGGTTCAAAGAATGAACCTAATTTTTCGTTCCAGCAAAGATTCACCTCTTTCAGGCTGATCTTAGAAATGATGGCAGAACATGGCATATTCCTTATTCCAACTGCACACAGCACGTGGGGAACAGCAGTGGTTGTGGGGTGCCACAGGTAGTGGGAGAGGCAGAGTATAAAGCAGCACAGAAGGTGGAATTCCCTGAGATTTCAGCATCATAATTGTCCTTGGAGCCTGGCACTTGACCAAGGTATGTCTTAACTTTTACCCTTATCTAGTAAAGAAACTATTTTACACCCATTTAAATCATTAATGGAAAATAATTGTATATATATACACACACACACACATATATATTTAAATGCTGCCCTTGGTGTACTGTAAAGCTCCTTTTTCTCTTTAACCATGCAATTGATTTGTAATGAAAACATCACTCATACCTTTAACCCAGTTTTCTCTTAATTAAAGAAATGGGTCAGAATGAGATTTTGTGTGAAAGAGTGAGACTTTCTGAAGAGATCCTCCATTTTTAATACACTGAGAGAAAAGCACACATTCTCCATGTATTGCAAAACAGGGAAGAAAGTATCTGGAAGTACTGTCTAAATTACAGCATAGTCTGAAGATGGTTAAGTGATCAGCAAAATAGTTTCCACTGGAAATGGCCTCTGTCAGAAAAAGTATGTTTTCAGGCTCTATTAAGTGAAGCAGTATTGCTGTTAAAACTCTCAATGGTGAAGATCTGATTTCTCTGAAACTTGATGTGTTTCTCTGAGCAGTGAGGAATGGCACTCAAAATGGATTGGTTTTCAGTACATCACAATTTCAATTTCCTGGTTTTGACAACTTGTCAGTTGTGATAACTTTTTAAAGATGCACTGAAAATATGGGGGTGTCTCAATATTCTAAAAAGGAGAGTTTAAAATTAAAATGGAAATAAAAGAGATTTGTTCATACTCCAAATTTGAATAGTTTAAAAGGTAGAACTCTTTTTCCTGCTGTATCTCTGCAACCAACAAAATAACAAGCAACCTTTTCTTCAGCTAGGAAAAACTCTGGATTTTGAAAGATGTTATCTCCAGCTATTGGGTATCCCAAACCCCTGGTATTGCTTTGATTTCCATTTCCAAATCATAATGTGAGGTTGGTGTGGCAGGAATTTACTGCTGGAATCAAACCTGATCGGTAAAGTTTTTCCAGGTGAGAAAGTTAAGAGATGCTGAACCCTAACACTAGGTAGAATTTGCTTCACATTTTATAAACCTGACAGGAAAAGCAATACACTGTAACCAAAATGCTTCTGACATGCTGAAACTTCTATTTTCCTCTTCCTTCTATTTGTCATGATGTGATTTGGGTCAGGAGTCAGAGGGGGACTATGGTGGGTTGATGTTTCAGTGTTTTGGTCTGTGTTATTTGACCTTTGCTTTGTCAGCCTTTCTGTGGCCCTTCAGAACAGGCAGGGAGGTACAGGCTGTTGATTATTTTCAGCTCAAGGTTGTTTGCCACTTCAGTTTTGTAGAGTGTGCCTGTAAGAGACCCAGCTACTTCATACAAATGTTTAAAAAGACAAATTCTCTGCATAATTGGAAATTGCTGCTTCAGATTGGTTGAATTTTCTCTTAATTTTGGCTTTACTTTCACTTAATGCCATTGTTCCATCCTGTGAAAACACAGAGATGCTCTGTGACCAGCTCTGCCACAATTTACTGTTATCACTTAAGCAGAGGAATTAACCAAGAACATCAGTGATGGCAATGGTGGCACAAATCAAATCTCTTCAGGCAGTGGCTGCTAAATCAGTGACACATCTGACATTTAGAGGAGGAAAAAGCCTGAGGAGTGAGTGAGCAATCTGAGCTGCTGCCCGGGGAACTTTCCAACAGTTTGACTCATCTGTCTTTTCCATCAGGCATTTGTGTGACTCCCTGTGCCTAAATATCTCTGAGAAGTGCAAAGGAATAGAGATTCTAACAGGATGCAGGAAGATGCTCAGCCAAGAAGGGATCTAATTAAAACCTTGCTCTGAATATGTCAGTGGCTTCTCAAGTTGCTGTCAGTCCTTTTTTGTTGTGGGTGCCAAATGAGATTTGGCAGTGAAGGTAATACAATGTACAATTCTATGATACAGATTTCTTAGGCTCTCACTGGAGTAAACTGATAGAGAAAATGCAAATGCATGTATTTCTCCCTAGTATATACTGATGAAAAATAGTGTTACTCTGAATAACACTGTAATTGTACAGCAATGCCTTGACATCAGTCTTTGCTAAACATCTGTTTCTGTGAAGAGGGGAAGGGTTAAAGTTTGGAATTACTATAACCTAAGAACTGCCTATATTATGAAGATGCCTTAATGCTAGATAAGCTGGACCTTTGCAGAATTTATTTATTCCAAAAGATCCTGTTTCAGTGCATGGTAAATAATTTGGTGGGTTGGATAGCTGGCAGTCTACTCTGTGCTTGTGTGAGACAGTAATTACATATAATGTACAGTATTAGCAGGTACTTTTTCATTATTATGAGTATGAAATAATTTTTCTTAAGACTTAATAAAATCACCCTGTGCAGATTATTAGACAATTCATATACTGGGAGGGAGACAAAGCAAGGAGGGGTAGGAGGACTGCCACATTTTGGTGCCACTCTCCAGACTGAGCCCTGGGCACCCATGGCAGTGTGTCAGGGCAGGATTTGGGAGCTGGGCCCTGCCTGAAGCTCTGCTCAGGCCCCAGGGTGAGCTCCCACCCAATGTTTGCTTTTTCCATTGGAGAGCCAGCGCGCCTGGCAGGGTCACACCTACATCTGGAAAATCTTCCATTGAAATGCTTTCCAAAGAGCTCTGCTGGAAGCTACCCCAGCAGCTGCTGGTACAAAGCAGAATGGGCTGTTAGAACAGCCACAAAAGCAGCCCATGCTGAGAGACCAGCCTTGCTGTTTGAGTCCTGAATTGGGCAACTTTTGAGGCGTGGACTCGGCTTTGCAAGTTGTGTCTCTTTGTTAGATGCTACTGCTCAGCATCAGATGAGTTATTGCACAATTCCCATTGAAAAATCTCTAAAAATTGGTCAGTTTAATAAGTCTTTTCCAGTTAGACTAGTAACAGCACATTATTGTGTAGGATAGTAGAATGTTCCTGCAGAAGGAAAAGATCAGCTGCTGAGCAATGTAATGAGGGGAAAAATTAAATTATTACACTGTTCTATATTTTAAAAATGTAGTGACCTATAACATCTTGTAGACTGCTATAGAGTCTTTTATTTTGAAGAGAAAGACTGCAAATCCATAAAATCCACCAAGCTACTTTAATATTTGTAACAAGTGATTGCTACTTTGCACACTGAATTTACCAAAGAGGGGAGGACTAGCAGGATAATTGCTTTGTTTTAAGGAGAGAACATTACCAAAATATAAAAAATTGTGTTAATTCTTTAAAGGGAAATGTAACACCACCCAGTTTCTCTTTAATAACTGTCTATCTTGTGCTGTGGTTCAACTAGGATAAAATAGTATGACAACAAGTCACTTGTATTATAAAATCTACATTTGAGATCTGCTGTTCATTCTTTGTGACCCCAAATATGGCTTTGCTTACTTGTGGGTGAAAATAGATTCACCTAATCTGAAGCCTGGGAATTCACTTTAAGTGTACATTAATGCTAGGGTGAAAAAAAGGCAGTAAAACTGTGCTGGCATTCCTGAGTGCATCTAGTTCTCTGTCAGAACAAAGCCATAAGGTTCTGTAGTGAATGTATTCATTTTCTCTTTTTCTGGAAATTGAGGAAGGATGTGCTTGTTACTACAATCAACCCACTGAGTAGTTAAATTTAAGGACAATTTTACATGTAAAGCAGTTGCTGGCAGTCCAGTCAATATATTGATGACTTACTGATCCCTCCTATCATGACACAAAACCTTTATGCTTGGGGAAAAAGGCAAAGCATGTTCCTGAGCAGTTGTTTTAATAGGGTGTTACTAGTAAAGAATGCCTCCTACTTGGGCCCTGGTCTCATGACATTAAAATAAATAAGTGGGACATTAACTTAATACAGGAGATGATCAAACACATCAGCAGGGAGCCCAGCAACTCCCTTTAAGGACTTGAACAAGATTGCAAAGATTATTTTTGGAAAGCAAGCAGAGACATCCCCTCTCGTTTTGTCTTGAAACAGAGCAAATATTTTGTGATATCACAAACAAAGCCCTTGCTCCTGGCAAGAGGGCAGGGGAGGAATTTCTCATTATCTGAGCTGTGCTGTGAGCCACCAGGCAAATTCACAGAACCACAGAGCCATAGAACAGGCTGAGTTGGAAGGGAAATTCCCAGGAGCGGAGGAGGCTCTGGCAGATGGGCCCTGTAACCTGAGGGGAGCACCCTCAGTGCTCTGCCAACAGCCCTCCTGCATCAGGGACACCAGAAGGGGACAAACACAGCTCCTGGAGCTTCTGCAGGTACAGCACGAGGGTCACTGTGAGCTCAGGGTGACACAGGCAATGGGAAACTCCTGTGCAAGCCGTGGCTGGATCCCAGAGGATGGACACCTTCCCTGCTGTCCCAGCCCTGGGCACTGAGGCTCTGCAGGGCCACCATGCCCTGACTCACAGCAGAGTCCCCTGGGAGAGGAGCAGCTGCCTCCCACCAGGCAGAGCCTTCCCAAGTGCTGATGGAATAGGAAATAAGCTGCACACAGGTTAAGATCAGATGGCAGAGCTGAAAAGTGTAACTTTTTCCATGAGTTACAGCTTGCAGATGCCAGCATTGGATCCTCCAGCAGAGTCAGCAGCAGCTACAAATATGGGATTTCTCCTCAGTGCCTGCTTTTGCACTTCCCTGCTTCTGTGGCTGCCTGGGATGAGCCAAGTTCCTGTTACTGAGATGAAGGACCCTGGCTCATTACAGAGGCAGCCAGAGTAAGATGTGCCAGGGTATAAAATGCCTATCTGAAAAGCATCTTCAGAGCCCTGCCAGCTCTCAGCTAATGGTTGTACCTGCTTGGGTTTCATGTGTGCTCTATTTGTGTGTCCTTCAGCCACTCCCTCGCTCCTGGCGCCCCTCTGTCCTGGCTCCCTGCATGAGCCAGCCTCGTTCCCTGCTTTCAGCAGCACACTTGCTTTTTGTGAGAGAAACAGTGACCAAAACACTTAAGGGGTGGTCAGAAAGCAGAGGGAAAAATGCCAATTCTTACTTCAGCTCTTTAGCTTCAATTTTTGTTGTGAAAGAACCTGAAAATAAATCTGATTTATTACAGAATCCAGGTCTTTTCTGCATCTTAAATGAGTTAAGGCAGGTCATGAGTACCTCAACAAGATGTGCAGGACAACATCAGGTGTCAGCACCTCAATTTCTTCATTTTAACGGAGGAAGTATTATAAAAAAGCCACAAAACCAAGAAAACAAACAAACAAACCCTAACAGAAGCCCCTAAAAGTTTGCTTTCTGTGATTTAACTTGGACAGGTAAGAATTTCCTGCATTTCTGCCAGCTTGCTTTTCAAAACTGCCTCATCCAAAACTGTGTGAATAGAGTGAAGAGCTTGCCATTGTCTTCTGAGTTCCAGTTTGGGAACTGTCATTATTATCCTTAAATCCAAATGTGTTCACCAGAGTTTTCCTCTTTCAATTTTCTGTGCTAATATTTGCAAAATACAGAATGTGGAAAAATGCAACTAAAGTCTCTGTTAGGAACAAGGGAAGCAAACTGGGACTGACAAAGCAAATGTCTAATTGTGGAACTTTTCTGTGGAGGGGCTCTCTCAAATTCTGTGTGAGGAAAAAGAACAAATCAAATTATTGCTCAAGTTTATCCTTTCTTTGTATTTGCTTTCTTGCTGTTCATGATAAGCTGAGTAGAAACATAGTATTCTATGGAAAAACTATAGCAAAAAAGTTAACCAATTCAATTCTTGAATTATGTAAAAAAACATCTATTAGGAATTAACTAAATATCAGGTAGTAATCTTTAATGCCAAAAAAAGGGTTTTTTTCTCAGATATATTTTTTAACAAACCTGTAGTAAAAAAAATCTAATTTCAATAATCTTTCAATAATTGTTTGAATTTTATTTTAATTTAATTGAATTGTACATTTATACCTGAATTGTCAATTCAAGTGTTGTTTACAAGCAGCTTTGCTAGGAATCTGAGTGAAATATAATGTAGCTCTTCATAACAGTAAAAAATAAAGCAATTTCCTGTTCTTCAGTATAAATGGTATAAATTACCTATTGCAAAGGAAAAAGAGTCCAGAGGCTTAGCTTTTAATAATAAATCTATAAATAAACATGATGAGCAAGTTAAAAAATATTTGAGAACTTCTGAATATTTAATGATTTCATTAGATTAAGGTGATAATGCTGAATTCTTTATTTCTACTAGAACATTTTTGTCATGCTGCTTTAAAATGACCTCAGGATGTCAAAACACAGAGTAACTGATTTCATTCTGTTAAGTGAAAGAATCAAAGACATTTCCCATATAAATTCTTTGGGATTTTGCTCATCAATTGCCATTAAAGAACGTGTTTCAGGATTTTTCCCTTCTGCTGTGTGCCCTCAAAATTGTGGCTACATTGTGTTTTCTCTGGAATGTTAAATGCTTTATTTACCTTTCAGCACCTTTCAGATCAGCTTTTCCCTTCCTTCCAGGAGAGTTTAAGGGCAACAGATAATTAACAACTGATCTTTGAAAGAGATGTTTGTAAATTCTGTGCTTCACTTGCTGAAACACAAACAAAATGAAATTATTTGTGGATTTACCTCTGATATCCTGTTCTTCTAACTGAAAGGGAAGGTGAGAAACATTTCACTTCATCCTGTTCAAAAGCTGCCATGGGATGGTTACTGCTTTCTGTGGTGTGTTACTGAGGAGCATTAAATTCTGTTCCTGGTGAGTCACCCCAGATCCTGGGTCCTGTTTGGAGCATTAGCTCACCTTGCAAAGCCTTGGCATTTGGGCCAGCCTGTAACTGGTACCTCGGGGGCAGCTGTTCCACCCTGTCCTGCAGTCACTGCTCAAACCTGGTGAAGCCAAGGAGCTCTGGCCCTCATTCAGGGAGGTGGGAGGAACTGCTGCAGCTCCTGAGGGCTCTCAGTGCTGCGGGGAGGGCTCAGTCCCTGCTCAGCACTCTGTGACATTTGGATGTACAAATACATACATCAGAAGTGCCTTTCTCGTTTGTTCTACTCGGGCACAAGCTATTTTAGGCTGACATTTTCCAACCAGGCCTGAGGGAGTTAGATGTCTGAATTAAATCCAGTTTGACTGATTTGGACATTGAACATCTCTGAACTGAAATCCTGCTGATAGGCAGAGAGGCTGTGCTAAAACAACATTATTAGCTCTTCAGTTGTATAGAAATGTACATCTTGGTCTCTTTTTTTTTCAACAAAATGGACAAATAATTGAATCATGAGTGCAAATACAGGAATTGAACCTTGGAATAATATTTTTTTAAGTGAACATGCAAGATGTATGTGCACTGAAAGTGAAGCTGCCATAGAGTTAAAACCCCTCAGCTATTTTAATGTGGAGATGATACAAGCACTTCCTATGAAAACACCATACTCTTGTCAATTTAAATATGTATATTTTATTGAGTGACAAGCAAGTAATTCATTGCAGCTGTTTCTCTCATGAAAAAGCATCTTTTTAGATTGTCATATCAAAAACTGTAATACCCTAATTTATACAACAGTTTTTAAACAAAGTACTAATGTGTTTAGCATAGCATAAGGGATGATACAAATTGGGCAAGTTTGCAGCAAATAGAACTGAATCCAAAATGAGTGTGCCCATGGGCCAAATGTCCTGTGGAAATTCAGCCTTGACCTGGGACAGTGATAACCTGGGAAGGACAGCAGAGTTAGAGAACTCTCTCTCCTTGTGCAGGCTCTGTGTGCAAATGCTCTTTAAAGAACACAGTCTGGAAGTGGCTCAAGCACTGAAAAGCAAAGAGGCAAACAATTCCTAACAAGGCTGCCTGTGTGCAGCTCTGCTGCTGGTATCACCCTCAGAAGGTTTACACTGAAGTGCTCTTTGCCTCACAAGCTCTACTTCAGATTAATATCATTTATGGGAAGAGCTGTAAACAAAAGGGAAATGCCTTGAATGCTTTTCAGTGCTGGGGAGAAGTGTTATTATAGAGCTCTGGCACCAGCTGCCACCCTGGTAAGGCCAGTCTGCCTCAGGTTATCATTTTGCCACAACAGAGTAGAAAATAACAACAAAACTGCAACCCATAGATTTCCCCTCTCCAAACTGATTGTGCAGAGTTGAAATGGAAAAAAGAAAACCCACCAAAATGTGTCTGCCCTAGCTGATTCTGCATTCATCTAAACCAGTATGAGCAGTTACCCAGTACAACCTGTAAAACTTGGAACTGGGAGGAAATGTCCTTATTCAAAAGGCTTTGGGGAGATGATTGTTTGTGGTCTGGGTGGCTTTGGAGTGTCAGGAAGTCAAATATAAATAGTCATAACATGAGAACCTTGATCTGGGGCCTCAGAATGGACATCTGTGCCCTTCTTTGAAATTAATTGAAATTGAGGATGGATGAAGTTGCCAACATATTTTACTTTAATGTGCTCTGTCAATTTGCTTTCAGTGCAATTCAGTTTCAATTTCTAAAGCCCTGAATGTTCTGAGGACAGGTTTACCTGTGTGATCCCCTCTCATCAGCCATGTTACAAAAGTCAGGACATTTCTTTGATGTCATCTACAACTGACTGTCTTTTGGAAGTGACAATAAAAATCTTTGCAAAAGTTCTCACCTCTGGAAATGATATTCCAAAATATTCTTATTTTTTTCATGCTCTTTCTTCAATTAGCCCGAGAACAGAAGGATGGTCTGTTTGTAAGAACTCTTCTGGCTGCAGAAGAGCAGTGGCTTTTCTTACCCTTTTAAGGAAGTTCTCCCTGTGGTCTCCAAGACGTGTAAATAGCTCCAGGAAATTAAAGCACTTGAGATTTTGAAGTGGACAATTTACTTGTGCAGTTGCAGTTTGCTGGGAAACGAGCTGCTTAGTAATCTGTACCTGGAATTGATGTGCTATTGCAGTCCTCAGTGCTGTTCACCTTATCAGCTGCTCTGGTGAGTTTGGCTGTGGATTGTTTGCCATTGTCCATGTTCATCACTGTCATCCTACTGAAGATTCAGTGCAGCTCTACACACCCAGCTTGAATCCAGAACTGCAAACTTGCTGAAATGCAACAGAAATGGAAGGATTATGGTGCTACCTAATGAAGGGACGGCCACAATTAAAAAAAAAAAAAAAAAAAACAACCTTGTAGGAAAGCTCTAGTCTGTGATGGAAGATGAGGTGTGGAAAAAGAGGACAAAGATGTTCAATTCACCATGAGCTTGGGGCTGAATCAGGCCTGTAGTATCCTGGCAAAATCAAAGCTCTTCTCTCTGCCACAATGCTCAGCAAAAACTGAGAAATTTTTTGTTTGGAAATTGTTGCTGTGTTTCTTCTGAATTTTTTAAAGCAAGAAAGCAAAGCTAATAATCTGACTGCTAAGTCAAAATAAGGAAGCAAACACAGAGAAGCACAAGGGAAATCAAATGGTTTTGGCTTAAATACTGATAGTATTCATGTAAACTTAGATATGAGAGTAGGTTTGCTTTTCTGATTAGTACATATTTCTATTTCTGTAATTTCACTAGACTTTGTATCTAAGCCTTTTGAAGATCACTTATCTCTTCATTGAGTGATGGGAAAGAAGGCAAGTCCAAGGGATCTGAAAACACTGGGGAACATTGCTAAGTGTCAGGAGTGAAATGAGAAGTTTGCTTATGTCTATCACATGGGTTGGGAAGGTCAAATACTGCTGGAAAGGGATTTTATTTCCCTTCCATTTGTTTTCCTTTTATAAACTTGCCATCTACAAGTCTTTTATGGCCTTCCTGTCTCTGATCAAGTGAAACAGCCTTTTAAAATATGCATAAAACTACTTTGCTAGCAGTGCTTTTATACACCAATGAAATACTGAGCATAAATCATTGAGTGAAAATGTTATTTTCTCCCCACACATTGATTTTAACTGATCTGCTTGCCCTGGCTACCTGATGCAGGTAGGGAAGTTAAAGAATATGTGTCTACCTTCATTTTTGAGTGACCTTCTGTCTGCAGCAAATTTTAAAATCATTTACTCAGTTCTGCGAGAGCCCCGTTCTACCCTGGTTCTTCCTTGATACCCATTTCTAAAAACAAGCTTGGTTTCTTCCTTGCTCTAACATTCACTGCAGTTTGCTCTCATTGAACTTCCCAAGATGAGAATCTGTACAATCCCTTGGATATTTCATATTATTGCACTTAGAGCTATAATGTGGAATCCAATGTTATGAACAAATTGCAGAGTTCACATTGAGCTGAATTTCAGCTTTACTAAGTAATATTTTTGCAAGTTTATAAAAGGAAGACTAATGGAAGGGAAATAAAATCCCTTTCCAGCAGTATTTGACTCTCTCAACCCATGTGACAGACATAAGCAATATTTTGCAATAAAGATCCTCCCCTATTCTAGTTTTATATACATAAAACCATAGAGAAATACTATGAGCTTTTGAGATGTGTTGCAATGTTCTTGAAGTACTTGCATATTGCTGAGTTCTGTGCCACAGGTAGAATTTGAGGAGGAAAGATAAAATTGAAAAATCCGAATAAATCAAATAGGACAACATGTTGTAGCTAAATTAACAGAGCACCCTACAACAAATACTCACTGTGTCTGAATATAAAGGCATAACTTCTGTCCCTACTGAACAAGGAAAGTCCCCTTTGCATGGTTCATCTTCTGTGGGTTTTGGACTCTTTTCCTATCAGGTATTGAACTCAGACTTTTTGACAGCAGAGGTCAGAACACTGGGAGTCATTTAAGCCCTTATGTTGTGATGCTTTTATCTACTTAACTTTGCTGTTGTTGTGCACTGGTCCTTGACTTTGTCTTTCAGCCAGGAAAAGTATCTTTAGTGGTTGTTTCATGTGGTTTCAGGACAGAAACCAAAGGAAAAGGACGGGTTTTCAAACACAAAGGATTTGCCATTCATCCCGAATTGCTCTGGAAGTCAGGCATGTGTGGTGAAGAGATCAGGGAGGAAACACCTGCAAATGGAAGTAGGAAAAAGTTATTTGCTTCACTGCCATGGTTTTCTCTGCTTCAGGGATGGCCAAAGTCACTGAGAGCTGAGCCCTCCCATCAGCAGAATAGAACATACCCTGTCATCAACCTCTACACACTTGACATATGCTGTTAAAGGCTGGCATACTCTACCACATAAATCTTCCAGGGAAGTGGGCTTCTCCATTTCCTAATATCAGTTTTCTCTCTTTCTCCACTTATGTAGGGGTACACTAACACTATTTAGACTGATTTTTTAAAACATAGAGGCCAAATCATGGTGCACTTATCCACATGGTTTTCCAAATCCAGACTGATCCATTTGTCAGGAGTCACATTACAAATTAGCCACCTCTGATTAGGACTGGATATACACAGAGAATGGCCATTTTTCCAAGATATAAACCACACAAAAGAGTTCTGGTATAAATTTCCTCTTTTAGATGTTTTTCAAGCATCTAAATAAAATTAAATTATTTCCTGATAGCAGTGTGTCTATCCATAGCCCTACCCAACATGGGACCAGAGTGCAGCACTGGGATGCTGACAGGGATTTATTCCTCAGTAGGCAAATTTTGTGTTTTGTTTGTGGTTGGCTGGCTTCTATTTTATGAAAGGAACACACATTAATTTAAGGATTGTAATGAAGCTGTAGCTGTATTGGTGGGGCTATTTCTAATTTGTAGCAATGTCTATTCCTGGCTTAGGGCTATGAAGGTGCCATCACTATAGAGGAGTGCTGTTCTAAGTATATAATGTGTATTTGAAAAGCTTGAACTCATTGACCATGATGCTAAAAGCACAAAAAGGGTTTAACAGACCTAATTATTTCACTGGCCCAGAATTTTGTGGCATTAATTTCTAGAAGAGTCTATATGGCATGTGGTCCTTTTTCCTGTGCCTTTGGTGCAAAATGAAAAATAGGGTCAGCAAAATAATTTTAGCAGAAATGGCTCTGAGTCTTCATTTTACTTTTGAATGAAGGCTGAATTATCTCCTTTGGTCAGGCAGAAGATGTTACCCTGCTCCAGACAGATGGCCTGGAACAGCTCCCTGGGAGCAGAGCTCTGCCAGACACAAAGACATTTTGTCCCAAACTCTCCTTACACCGAGGCAAGGGGGAGCTGGTAACAAATATTGTGCCATGACTTTATAATGTGGAAAGATCTTTATCAGTGTTGTGGTGCAAATGTGACAAAGGCAGGAAGGAGGTGTGGACTTGGAAAAAAGTACCCAGAGTCAGCAGTCCAAGACCTCGACCACTGCCCAAGGGCTCCCCAGCCCAGTGTGCCTGCACTGTGGTTCCTCACTCAGAGCTCTCAGAACAAAGTGCTCAAGAGTTCCTATGAAAGATTTCTGAGAGGAAACACAGCATTAACAAGAAAAGAAAGATCTTTGGCTTTTCTGAAAAACTAAAACTTCTGTGTTTGACAGGAAACAGCTCATTGAGTGTCTCCCCAACACGTGGAGCATCCTGGTGTATATTTAAGCTATTCCTAGAGTGTTCAATAAAAAGAAAGGTCAGATCCCAGCTGTAACCAGATGGATGGTTGACATGAAAAGGAGAAACACAGCAAGGTCTCTAAAAGAAAATCTCCCACTGGTCTCAGGAACAGATTTCTATATCTGACTTCCCTCAAACAAGTTCCACAATATGCTTGCATAAATCAAAGAGCTGCATATACACCATGCTGCCCCCCTTCACTATTTATATTCCCTTGGAATGAAAAATAGCTCACCACCTGCCTCATTTCTATCATAATGTAACAGGTCACAGAGTTAACACCCTTCTGAAATGAATGGCAGAATTAAATTACAAAACTGGTCACCTTATACAACCAAGACATTTGGCACCTCACTTGAAACCTTTCCATAGGAAATACAAACATCTCATAAATAGATAAAAATGTAACTTCAACTGTGTGTATTGTCACTAAAATACTTTCATTTCAAGCCTATATGTGCTAAAATTATGGAACTGTGTGGGTGAGAGTATAGGGATTTAATATTTTATTAAAGTTTTAAAGTAAATTTATAGGAATAATGGAGCTTTGCTGATGATATGGAGTCTCTCTACAAGACATGAATTTGTTTCAACACCAAATCATGGGACTTCTCAGAAGAATAAATGGCTAAGAGAAAAAATAAAATAACATTAGGCAGCAATAGACATTGATAAAAGAATTGGAGTAGGTTTGGTATCTGGAAGAAGGAACAACTTCAGAATAATTAATGTTTAATGTTAAAACTACTGATTTCAGTTGAATTAATAACAACTTTTGGTCAAATTAGATCCAACGAATCATTAGAAATACTTGGGAATCTTTTGACAATTATTATGAACTCAGCAGATCTGTCAGCTGGACTGAAGGGAAATGCAGTGAAGATGAAAAGAAAGGAAACCTGGGGCAGGCAGAAGGATGGAGAGAAATCACCACCACAGAGCTTCAATGGCAGCCGAGGGCGGTAGTAAAAAATAATATTATTGAGGACACATAAAAATAGACCAAAGAACATTTCATGCTATTTGTTGCCTGAAAATAATAAGTGTCCATGTGCTGTCTAAATTTGCTATTCAAGTTTTACTACTTTATTGGTTTGAATGAAGCAAAACTGGAGACAATATTTTAAGTGACTTTAACCAAATCAGTCACATTTAAAGAGTTTCATAAAGAGAATTCCAAACAATAAACAAAATTTTATTCATTAATGCATTTGTGACATACAGCAATGTCAGCAAGTTGAAAAATAATATTTGGTTAATTAAAATTAATTCGAAAGTCATGATTATCTTGTCAACAAGAGGTAACACAAAATACCTCCACATCAGCCTCATGCTCCTTTCACAGTCTTTACAGGACTAACAGCTGAAAAGCCATGGGGAGCTGCTGGTTTGGTACCTTTGCAGTGATCCCTTATTGAGATTTCCTCATGGAGCAGAGGCAAAAATGTTGATTCTGCCTATTGTTGTATTTGCTTAACACATTAACAGAGGAATTTGGTTTCTGGGGCACTCAGTGAGGCATTGTTCTTTTTCCAATTGAGATTAATTAGATCAGTGAGAATTTAGAATGAGCAGAAACTGCATGATCAGGGACAAAATCCACTGCTTGATTATTCTGTATTAGGGCTGTCCCATTCCAAATGCAGCCTGTCCAAATAACCAGTGCTTTCCATTACTTCTTTGGGAGTCTATTACACAACAGAATCAATGTGATTACCAGGAAATTTCCCTCAAAAATTAGTTCAGCCCAAATTAGCAATAAACTGTTTTAAAAGCTTCCATTTTGAGCCATGCTGATTTGAAGCATACCAGGCAGTGCAAATAACTTCCCTTGAAATTTGGTTTTTCACTAGCATTAGTGTGCCATTGAAAAAGGAGTCAGTTCCAGTTTAACAAATACAATAAAGAATAAACTGAAAATAAAAAGGTTGAGCCAAAGGTGGATGATGTCTAAAGGTTGAATACCGGCATGCTGGCACTCGGTGTGCAGGAGCTCCATCTGCCTTCCCACTTTTGTACTGCTGCAGAAAGGCAGAGTTAAAGCATTTATGGAATCACAGCCAGCAGTACTGTGATGAGTCACTGTAACTTTATTCCACTCCAATAAGAGAGCTTTGTCCCTAAACCAAAATTACTAACTGAAAGTTACAAAAGGCTTCCTAAGAAGAACAAGGACTTTCTGGAGAATGGATTCTTCCACCATTAGTAAAGACCAAATATTTTACAGAGTTTGTTTCTTTCTGGTATAAGAGACAAATCAACAAATGATGCCTGATGCAAAATAAACCTCCTGTGGAAAGAACAGATGCAAAATTCTTGACATTTATACCAACTGAATCTTGTATCATTATGTATATGAAATCTGGATTGACTGAAAACAGATAAGATAGTGTAAAGTGAAAACAAGGGTAAGAAGAATGAAGATTTGAAATTCTACCAGAAAGGATGCAAACTGGAAATGTTTTGTTTCCTTCTTCAAGTCTTTGCAGAACCTGTTGATGACACAAGGCCCTTGGCTCTTGTTCAAAGAACAATAGAAGAAATTGAAGAAATGGAAGTTTTTAGTCCTCAGATGAGGAAGAAAACCATCCTTAGTGTAAGAGCAGGAAAATGAAATTGCATATTCAACTGCATAAGAGCTTTCAAATTCCAGGCAATGTTTATTTTCTAGGGATAGGCAGAAGCCAGTAGGACAGCACAAAGCATTCAGCCCCTGTGCTGGAACCCTGCCATGTAAAGGAGAGCTCTGCCATTTTCCTTGACCACTCCAAATGTCCCAAGCATGTGTTAAGCAGATTCTTCTCCAGTCTGAGCATGGGAAAGATGTTCTCTGGCTGTGAGAGCTGGCAGATGCAGCAGGCTGGGTCACTACTGCTTCACACACTTGTGCTAACACACCAGAACCTCCAGAAAGCTGAACCTCCCTCTGCTGATCACTGGATTGATCTGTGCCTAGAAGATTCCTCCAGCCCACAGGACCTCTCTGCACCAGGCATAGCTGCATGAGCTCAGCGTTTACTGATGGGTTTGTGCCTCACCATAATTCTCAGAACACGGTGGTGTCCAAGAAAGCCTATTTCATGCTGCTACTTGACACACTGAAGAACAGAGAATAAAAATACTTGGTAATTACCTGACCTTGAAGGAGAAACTCTCTTGGTGTCATGCATCAATCACACTGAATTTTCCTGCTGCTAAAAACTGACCTTTAATTGCGAAGTGGATATTTTTATCATATTCCAAATTTACAGAGTCTAATTTAATGCACATGATTCAATATCAGTGGTATCCACAGCACTGGGTGGAAAAGACTCATGCAGGATTATTAGGGAGGTGGAACCTCACAGTGTTCAGGACTCAGATTCAGAAATTCACTGAGGTACTTTGAATCTTGTAGGTCTGTGACATTGAGAGCTAGGAAACTTGTCATAAAAACCTCAATAAAAATAATTTCTTCATGTTTTATTCAGCAAAACAAAAGAAAATGTTGGCATAAAATTTTACTATGCAAAAGTATTTCCAATTACATCTCCCCAAAGTTATCAGTCTCAAATAGTTGCCTTGTGTAATAAATCTGGTATAGCATCATCTCTTTTTATTCACACTATCTTCATCTGCCTTGTGTGATTTCAGCACACACAAGGGATCACCAGAGAAGCTGTGCCAGTTTGCTCCAGCCACTGGATTTTTTCCAGTAAACCACAGATGATGGTGGATCTTGGAGCCACTGACAACTGCAAGCTACTTGAATAGATCTACTTTAAACTGGCATTTAAAAGCAAGTTTTTATTAGTTTTTTCTAATAAAGAAGCCATCCTTCTTAGCAAGATGGAAAAGCCAAGCCCCCTGTGCTCTCAGAAGCACAAAAATAAGGATTAAATTAGGGTAAAAAACCAGTAAAATTTACTTAGCAGAGAGATTGCACTAGTGTAACGAGTTAGATGAGAATGACTTGGCAGCCATGAGGTAAATGAAGATCAGATTCCAATATCCCTGCTCCACTCATCATTTTTAGCCTTGTGACTACACGAGCAAGACTGGACACCTGTGCTGGGATCAGAGGATCCAGGATCAGAGCTTTGGGGATCAGCTTTCAGGTCTGAGAGCAGCACTTTTCACAGACCACCATGGCGCTGGCTGAGGGGGAAAAACAGAATGAATGAGTGTGATGATTCAGGCTACACAAAACAACAAAGAGAGAATTCTGAGTGACCTTTCAGGGAGAAAGACACAAGAAAAAGTGATGTGAGTTGGTGTGAGCAGAAAAGAACCAACACAATTTGCTCTCAACTATATCAGAGTGCAGTAATCTTATCTCCTACCTGTTATTCTCTGAAAGAACCTCCAACCAAAAAACCCCAAACCATTACAACTTATGTGTAAATAAATACATTAAGTATCCTGGCTCTGTTAAGAGCAGGTCTCCCAGGAAAAAAGCTTCATCTTTCATTTTCTATTTCAGTAGAAGAAGACAGAAACACAGTTTCTGTCCTGATCAACGACTCAGTATTCTGGAGAAGTACATTTGGTTTGACACATTGAATTTTCTCTGAGGAACATGTTGCTAAAAGTCCTCATATTCAGCTTCTACTTTGGTCTGAAATAAGCTTAACTTTTAATTTCTCAGATATTTATAGAGAGAGACCAAAGTGACATTAAGAAGTGTGATGTTTTTGCTGTTTTTAAAACCATGGTGGTCTACAAGCAGGCCACTTTGTAACATCAGCTGAAAAAAACAGACAAGTGCTATCAACCACAGTAGGAAATCATGTATACAGAATGATATGATAAAATATGGAGGATGGTGAATTTTGAAGGGTAAATTATTTCAACAAAACCCAATCTATTTTTTTCTGAAAAAAAATAACTCCAAAAAGACTGTGATTGCAAAGTAAGATGGAGCAAGTGTAGTTGTCACAATCAATTATTGTCTTTCAAGTGCAGGAAAATGACAAATGAGCCATTAAGAACTGCTATTCTTTATTTAGAACTGAAAAAGAGAGGAACGAGTCTGCAAGGGAAAAGATCTCAAGCTTTTCTGCATGTTGATTTATTTCAAGTGAAAGTTATGCGAATACATGGAAGAAATATCTTCTGCAAGGTGTTCATCTTGGTAACCCTGCAGACCTGCTGCGTGAATCTCGTTCAGACCAGTTTATAATAATTAGTCTGTGGAAACTGGAAAGAGGATTTCTGCAGCTGAGATTCTTTTTTTAGCCAGCTGTAGAGGTGATCTTCAGCAAAAAGCAACTTTTTAATACCCGGTGATGTTAAATTCCCTGAGGATGAGGGAATTAGCTGTCAGCAGAGAACTGACAAGACACAAACAAGCCTTTATGTGCCATTCTAGAGTGAATACACATAAAACATTTCCACAGGGCAACTATCATGGGTAAAAGTGCTCGTGGTGGGCAGGCGGTGGGTGCAGGCAGGACTCTCTGAGCGCCTCCACTCTGTGTTAACACATAAATAAAAGGCAGGGAGAGGGTGGTCCCTGAGCTCAACTTCTATCAGCAAATGACGTTCTCCTTTATCAGCGATTAATCAGGGGTGACTTGTTAGCACCGGGGGCTGTGTGAACACGCGGGGAGGCAAGTGGAGCTCCCATGTTGGCTCATGGAGCCGCACCGGGAGGGACCGGGACACCGGGAACACCTGAAACACCTGAGCACCGGCAGAGACCGGCACACCGGGATCACCGGGACACCGGCAGAGACCAGACACCGGGAATAACCGGACACCGGCAGAAACCCGGGATCACCGGGACACCGGCAGAGACCAGACACCGGGAATAACCGGACACCGGCAGCGACCGCGACCACCGGGACACAGGGACCGCCCGCGGCCCCTCAGCCCACAGCGAGCGGCGGGCGTGGCGCTGCGGGGGGGCGCGCTCCCATTGGCTGGCGAGGGAGGCGGGAGAGATGGAGCCTTGTGATTGGTCGCTACCCGCGGCGGGGCGGGGCGGTGTCTCGCGAGAGCCGCGCGGCAGCCGCGGTCTCGCGCGGCCCGGCCCGGCCCGTCCCGCCCCCGGGTCCCTGGGCCGGCGGCGGCGCCGCTCCCGCTGCGGCGGCCCCGGTGAGTGGCTGTGACCCAGCCGGGCCGAGGGGGGACGGGGACAGGGCCAAGCTGATCGGGTCCTGGCGGTGGGAGGTTGTCCCCGGTGCTTTGCCCCTGCTGTCTCCTCGTCGGACCGCGCGGGCACGGCACCGCTCCGTGAGGGGGTGCGCGCTGTGGCCGGGCCCCATCGCCGCTGTCTGTCCCGTTCCCTCCTTGTCTCCCCGTTTCTCCTTCTCTTCTCCGTGTCCCCCTTGCCCGGTGCCTCTCTCTGCCCCTTCTTTCCCCCTTTCCCATCTCTGTTCCCCTCATTCACCCCCTTTCCCCCGTCCCCTTCCTCCTCGCCTTCCCTGAATGTCCCGGTCCCTCACGGGGCCGTGGTCCCTGGGTGCTGTCAGCTCTCATCCTTGTTTTTTACTCTCCTTAAAGAGCATGGTTGTGGCAGTTCCTCTTCGGTAAGGTTGCACCTCATCCTGGGAAAAAGATAATTGAGAGAGGAAAAGTTTGGCTGGTGGTGGAAGGGAGTGGAGGAGGCTCCTTTGAAGTAAGAGCCAGAGTAGATTGAGACTGGACTTTGCATCTGTGGCGTTGCGTGTCCGTGTGTGCCATGGCTAAATGTGCAGGTGTTTTATGGAGCCACAGCTCTGTGAAGAGAAGCCCACAGTGCAGGACACCTGAAAACCATCTCTGCACAAATTGGAAGGCTGTTGGATATTTGTGTGTGTTTTGTCATTTCTCGACTTCTGATTTAAAAAAATTCAGAGAAGGATGAGCTTTCCTTTACCTTGTCTTATAGAGGTTAATAATAAATACTTGGACTATGCCCATTAAAAATTTTAACACTTTTCCAGGAATTATTTTAATGCTGATCACAGAAGTAGAGTTGGGAATCATAATGGCTTCATTTCCTTGCTCTTCTGGTCTAAGAGAGCTTTAATGTAAGAGTGCCAAGGGCCAGAGTGTGTGCCCTGTTCCCTGAAACAACTAATGAAGAGACAATGGTTAAAAACTTCTTTAAAACCTCACAGATGTGTACTTCTCCAGGACACAGATCACTGCTAAGAACTGTTATCTGCAAATCAAGGGAACTCCTCAAACTAATGAAGCAGTTTGATTTACATGTATGGTTGGGTTGTCACTCTTCAGCTGGAGTTTTGTGTACCATGCCTGTAACCAGATGGGATTTATGATTCAGGGCCTTCACTTCCAATATTTGTTATGATTAGAAACCTCTCCTTCAGTGAAGAATTGAACTAAAATAGAAAATGTTATTGGTGGGAAGCAGTTCTGAGTCCTTGCCTTTCATTAATGGGAATTAATTTATATACACAAGTCTGTAGCAAAATGGTAACTTTAAATTAATGAACAGTCTGGGTTTATTATGTTTTTATGAGATAGCTGAAAAGATGCAGCATTCCTGCTGTTGGCTAAATCTAGACAGCATAATAATGACTTGAATTTTGGTTATATCTGAAAAACAAGTTGAATCAAGTCAGGTTTCAGATACAAGTTAATTTTTAATTTGCCTTCCTGCTTTTGTTTTCTGGTTTGGAAATTGTCAGTTAGAACTTGACACTTTGTTCTTTCTGGTTTTATTTTTAGTAGAGCAAGCTGAAAATCTGCTGTTTTATCAAACCTTTTATAAACTTTCTCACTGCAAGTTTCAGATTTCTCATATCTTAGTGTATTATTTTTAAATGGCTCCCAATTACCTCTTCCAACTTATTCCACCAGTTTTATATGGGAAAGCATTTCAAACTTTCATTGTCTTTTTTTTTTACTCCTTAAAAGATAATGGTGTTTTTAAATCATCTGAGACTAAAATCCTGTATTAATAGTGTGTTTTTCTTGTCTGTGGGTTCTTTTAGCACATGGGACAGGATGTGGGACATCAGCAATGGTTAAAAGAAGTTGCTTTTATTTTCTTCTTGTAGTGGCAATTTTGACAAAATAATCCCAAAGGTCCATTGAAGAACTACGAAGCTAAAAGCATTTATAAATATAACAAAGATTTTGTTGTTTCAGGTCTATAATGCACTAAAGCTTAATCCAGAAAATAATCCCAGACTTGCTTCTAACACAGCTTGTGGTGTGGGTGTTCTGGGGACTTTGTGTATTACCTGGAACAGGTGTGTTTAGATAAATTATCAGGGAATCTGTAATCAGGATGACAAATTTCCAAACAATGCATGGCCACACCTTGGTAATACTGAGCTTTTTCCCTCTTTTTGTCTCCTAGAAATGGCTCTGCTCTGCGAAGAGGCGATGCAGTAGATGTGCTGCTTAGTCATGGCATCAGAACTGTGTAAAACAATCTCTGAGGCAAAGCTGGAAAGGCACAAGAACTTGTTCTTGAATTACAGAAATCTGCATCACTTCCCTCTGGA
Organism: Melozone crissalis; assembly: GCF_028551555.1. Lineage (NCBI taxonomy): Eukaryota > Metazoa > Chordata > Aves > Passeriformes > Passerellidae > Melozone > Melozone crissalis. The sequence goes on along the minus strand of NW_026535792.1, from coordinate 3,565,538 downwards.
GTTACTGAAAGATGAGGGGCTGCAGTACCTGGAGAGACTTTACATGAAAAGAAATTCCCTGACCACATTGGTACGACAGTCTCTTTATTGCCATGTTTACTGTCTGTGTGCTGAGCAATGCTGGGTTTTGAAACAGAAAAAAAAAAGAGATTATATTACAGATAATCTGACCCTGAAAGATGTTATCAGCTGTAAGATGTGAGTATTTGAGCTTGCATAGGTCATGTAGAGAATAATAAATGGATGTTCGTGACATTTTATGGTTACCCTTCTCAAGCTCTTAAGACCTTCTGGGGCTTTTCTTGTCAGGCTTGTTGTTCTGTAGAGTTTTTTTAAAACCTATGTATTTTACTCACATAAGTGGTCAGTTTCTCCTGTTAGATGATGCTATGCAGCCTATTCTACATTTCTTTATTAGGCTGAATGACTTTCTTCCTTGGTGTGTTCCTAATTTCAAAGGCAATGTCAATCCCAGGGTCTAATTCCAAACCTGTTGAGGTGCCAGTAAAAACTTGTATCTATGGGCTGCTGTTGTTAGGAGAACAAAGTTATATGTCACAGTTAATGTGGTGGGATTTTCTTCTGGGATTTCTTTTTGGTTTGTTCTTCCCTGAACTGGAGAAATTCTCACTTTGAGTCAATGATGTGACCTCAAAACTCAGTGTGGGGCAGTTAAATAACTGTGAGATGTTCTGAGCTGGTAAGGTTATAGGATGGAGTCAGAACTTGCCACTGTCAATAAGCTCAAGTCTCCAAATTTCCATTTTTGGTCCCTTGATTGGTTTGGATTTGTTGGTTGTTTTTTTTTGGTGGGCTCTTCCAGGGTATGAGACATAAAATAATAGCAATGGTAGAGGAGCTGTAGGGCATGACTACTTAAATTTCACCAAAATTGTACAGTTTTCAGGGTTTCCTAGAAGGATTCCAGTACTCCACTTCAAGGGCCAAAAGCTGAAAGGATTCTGAAGATTTTATGCTTTTTCTTCATCTTGAATGAGTCACTTAAGTTGACATGTACTGTAGAGAATTATTTTAGCACTCTGGTTTTGGGCAGTAATTTAATAATGTGCAATAATTTAACAGGAGGATAGGATTCATAGTTATAAATCAAAACTGCTGTAAAATTAGCCAAAGGCTGTAAACAGCTCTGCCTTGACACTTTGTGAAATTCAGTGATGATTTAGTGCAGTAAGTTCACAAACTTTGCACTGCTCAAAAGATGAAACAATAAGGAGGGTTTTGTATGTAAGTGTTAAGACCTAGATAAAGAAACTGAAACAAAAGTTAAAATGTAGGTCACACTTAGGCAAAATTGCTTTCAAACAGCGTGAAGCAGAGCTTGATTAGATTCACAGCAATCAGGATAACTTGCTCATAATGTGCCTTGTTGGGCTCTCATTCAAGTGCTCAGCACTATTGTTGGAACAAGGCAAACAAATTTGGGTGTCATTCACTGAGCATCTGTTCCACAGAAGAGATGTTGGAAGTTGTAGTGGACCAAAATAGATCAAGTCAGCAGCATGTTACAAAAAAAGGCAGATGTCTTTTTGGAACGTGGAAAGTTTCACAATCTCCATTAAAAGCAGAAGGAAGTAATTATTGATGCTGGTAAAGCACAAGCTGGAGCAGAGAGTTTGATAGCCGTGAACAGCCTGGGTGAACTGGAGAGAACCTGGAGAGCAGCAGTGAGGGACCTTCGGAGAGCATGTCCTGAGAGAAAAGGTTAAAGGTGATGGAGAGGAAAAAACAGGAGGACAGGGGAAACAGAAATCACAGATAATTTTACAGAGCAGAATTTCATAATGAGGTTTTTTGATGTCCACTACTGGTAGGACAAGTAGTGCTCTCAATTTTAGTAAAGTTGTAGTAAGTCAGGTACACCGAGGCAGTGGGGGGAGTGGAAATCTCAGCTGAGAATACTTGAAAACAAATTATTGAAGGAAGATGTGTCTTCCTTACACTTCTCTAATGCAATAGCTTATCAATAAACACTTCAAATTGCATGAGCATTATTGAAAACCACCAAAACAGAACCTGAACCATATTTCTTTATAATTAGGTGGTACTTTTGTTCCCACTGGTTCATTCCTTCAGAATTCTGAAAATAAATGACTAAATCAGCTTTTGTTCTTTACACTTCTCAAATGACTCTTGTCCTTGACAGATGACTCTTATGAAATGTCTGGGATAGTTACTCTGACAGAATTTACCTTGGCTAAGAATAATTTCATTTTTGTCTCCATTGGCAAGATGGAAGTGATGGAGTGCTGTGACATAATGAATGGATCAAGGAGCCACACAGCACACCTGTATCCCAGTCCCAAATCTTCCCACTTCATCTTTGATCACATGAACCTTCCAGTACCCAATTTCCCCATCAATTAAAAGGAAATAGGTGTTTGCCTTGTTAGCTCTGTGGGAAGCAAGATCAAGAGTGATTGATTTTAATTTCCTGCCTCAGAATCTGTGATGCTGTCCTGCTCTGACAGCGCAGCAGGTGGAATGGTGGCAGTAGTTTGTGGTTCAGGTTAACATGCAAATCGTACTGAAGGCAGTAGGATGGCAGTGAAATGGCTTTCCCCACGCTTTGTCATTAAGGCTGGGGTGTTTCTGTGCCCGGCCCCATTTCCCGGCTCGGCCGCGGTGTTGGCCCGGCCCGGCCGGGGCGGTCCCCGCGCTGTGGCGGAGCTGCCGCCAGGGGGCGGCGCCGGCTCAGGGACAGCGCTGCGGCCGTGACGTCACCGAGCGGGGCTGCGCCTCTCCGGGCCGAGCCGCGATCGCTGCTCCGGGCTTGGACTTGGACTGGGGCTGGCACCGGGCGGGCTTGCTGCTGAGAATGTCACCTGCTGCTACATCATCGAGTTATGGACACAGCGTTATCTATTTTAGAGAATATAGCTATTGAAGGTGTCATACATCATGTTTATTCACATGAATATTTCTAGTTTTAACAGGAATTTAATTATGTGATCAAGCTGCTTTTGAAATGCAGGCATTTCTGCATATATCAGTATTGTAACCCTTTTTTTTTCAGTAAAGCAAATCTATGTTAAAGCAGGTTTCTTAAGTAATAAAACTGTCTTAACTTTGAATAATTTTGAGTATAGTTTCCAACACGACATCTGAAGCTTGTGAAGCCAATTTTGTGATATGTGCTCATGGTTATAAATGCCACCAAGGAAGAGAATTACAGCTAGGGATCAGTTGGCAGTTAAGAAATGATATGCATATTAATATGTAAATATGAAAATCTAGTTTGATGGATTCAGCAGTTCTGGCTTGGTGGTAATTGATCAAGCTACACAAAGATTGTAGGTCATTTCCCAGTTTAGCAGCATTATAAAATACATTCTGGTTAGACATCTTGTGTAGTTCTTGTTCTGCTTGAAGTCTGTAAAGGCTGCAACTTCTTAGCAATCTCTTCCCTTCAACTAACTCATTTATTTGAATATATTTTCAAAAGGAGATGAGGTAATCCATTTTTTCAGTCAGAAATCTGACTCCCATTTTGCTGAGGACATGATAATGTCACTTCTAGGCTGTAGTTTTGTTCACTAGTGAATTGCTCACGCAGGATACATCTGAGATTGCCCTGATGGACACTTGGGGTGTGGAACCAGGGTATTGTATAGACAGACATTCCTTGTTGCCATTTTTCCTGCTGACATGTTGTAGTATGGTGATTAAAATTACTTGGGTACACAATGTTTGTGTGTCTGGTTTTTGTTTAGAAACCTAAAAAATCTCTAACTCTCTTTCAGCCAGAAAACCTTGCACAGAAGCTTCCAAACCTCGTGGAATTGTGAGTTTGTGTAGGAGTTCTAATATATTTTTATTATGCTTATCTGTCTCATCTTAAAATACTCTAGAATCTATTTCTTGCATATAATTTCTCTGTCAAGTGTGGAGGGTTTTCTTGGAGGGCAAGAAAGGGTAATTTTTTTGTTGTTGTGTTTTCTTAATTTGTTTGTTGTTGGGTTTTCTGACAGAGGTGTATGAAGTCCAATTTTAATTTTTTTAAATTTCTTGTTTATTGTATGAGAAGAACTTTATACCACTGTCTATAGTGCTAAGAGAAAAAAACCTTACCCATAAATTCCATGCAGACTTGTCACACTGATAAAGCCCTGGAAGCTCCCAGTGCAGTGGTCAGAGGTTGTGACAGAGCCAGAGTAACAGGTTACAGCCTCCAGCCCATCCCTGCTGCTCCTTCCCAGCCCAGCTCCCAGGGCTTTCATGATCTCAGCCGTGCTGATTGCAGTAATCAGTTTTTGGAACCCAGTCCCAGATTGTCACATAGGAGCAGGGATGAGCATGCAGGGACAGTAACTGTGGAATGATGATTGCTGTAGGCAGAGCAGTTTATCCAGTCTTGTCCAAAAAATGGATGTCCCATGAACTGGATTATTTTGACAATTAATTTAATTATGCCCCTGAGACAATGTTTTCTTCCTTCTCCTTTCCTTACAAAGTTGTGATTCCCTTCTGTGGTAGGATTGGCAGTGGGGGGTTAAAAGGAATCTCCTTTTCTCCCCTTTCAAGCCCTTGGTCTCAGTTTCACATGAGTACCTGGTGGAGCACTGATTGTTTGTTTAATGGCCAGCTCCCCTCAGGAGCTGTTTGTCTGAGGAGCCCTCAGTGGGTGATCTTGGCATCCTCATGTGGCCCTTTAACCCCACCTTGCTGGTGCCTTGTCCCCAGTGTGACTGAACTGGTTTGGAGGTCACTGCAGGCTCTGACTCACTCAAGAGCAAATCCTATCTGATCATGCCCTTGTCTTGAGAGCAGGAAAATTAATATTTTCATATCTGATACCATGATTTGTCACTGGGCATCAGGAAACGTCCCTCTTATTTGATACTGCTTTTAGGAAAACTTGTTCAAATTACAGCTTAAAATAATTTCTTACAAGCACTGATTTATAGGGGTCAAGCTTAATTATTTGGTGTTCAGCAAGCTCAGTTGTCCCACCACTATCCCACACATTCTGGTGGTCTGGAGAGAGCTGCAATGGGCCTGTGGTTTGTGTAGCTCTAATAGGACAAGTCAGTTTTTGATGAGACAATAAAAGGTGTTTTGTTGTTGGGGAAGAGACCACAAAATAAGAATTTATTTAAAGAATAATTTGGTACAGTAGTTTTCAAATTTTAGAGACAAACTTAAATTATTTTTGTTTTCCTAAAAGTTACATCCTTAGTTATCTCACTTGTGTGGTTTTTTTGTGTGTATCATGCCCCTGATGCTGGGTTATGAGCCCCTCATAATTCAGGGGTTTTTTAGCTTAAGTGAGGTAGTTCACAAATATTTTCAGGAGCTGCAGCTGAAATGGGTAAGAGAATGCTCATCCCATGTTTCTACAAACATGTATGCTATTCTTATGTTTGTTAATTTTTTAGCAAACTACAATTTTTAAAGAGAAAGAGAAGGTTCAGGTGCCCCATGCAGTTGAAATATTTATACATTTTTTCCCTTGTTCTGTCTCCCTGAAAAGAGAGGTTCCTACTTTAGGAAATGCTCTTGGAATACAGTAGGAAAAAACATGCCATGAAAATAATTCCATGTGTGCCTAAGCAATTGAACACTGAGTACTCAATATTCCTTTGCAGTTGGATATCAGTATTGGAAAATTTTGTTACTGTTATTTTCTACAAGTTACAATTGTTCTTTTGCAGCAGTGATGATTGAAATCTGAAATGTGTAAAATCTAAGATCAGTGTTTATGTTACCAGAAGTACTGGAAGTGCTCCATCAGAGGGTGCTGAATATTCTTAGTGAGAGATCTGCCACCCTCTGTAGCTGCATAAATAACCATGTGCAGGATTGGGTTTTTCTTTTGAAAAATGTACTTTAAACTTGAAAAACCCACTTTGAGTGAATAGATCATGTGCTTATTTCTTCACTAAAGGTTTGAGAGTTTATGTGTAGGGGAAAATGTTTGTAATTGCAGAACTTGTGTGGGTGTGGGCTTTTTGCTTACCTTGGCCAGCATTTAGTGTCAAATAACCTGGTGATCAAATATGATTTATTCTGGTTATTCTCTCTGCTCATTCTTTTCCCTTTTTGTTTTCCTCCATATGACTTGCAAAATTAAAGCCTGTTATTATTGTAACTGTGAATGGTTTGTTTTACATAATTGTATGTAATTTTCTTTTATTTTTATGGTAATCATTTAATAATCCAAGTGAAACTTAAGTACCTGTCCGTTGCCAGTTTATACAGTTTCCACAGCTTTTGTGGTCATAGGGAGGAATGGCTTTGAGGGTGCTCTTTCAGTCTGAAACTGGATATTTTGCAAACTGATTATGTAGCAGAAGTCCTTGAGGGTAACAGGTGGTGTCCTCTGCTTTTTCTCCTCCCCCCAGGTACCTTCATTCAAATAACATAGTTGTTGTACCTGAAGGTAAGTAATCTACCAGCTCACAATAAGTGGCAGGAATCATAAAATATTCATTTTTCTTCTTTTGAAGAGGCCTATTTTTCCTTTATTTTCCCATAAAACTTTAAAGATTTTCATACAAAATATACCAGTGTAGCTTTTAGTTGATAATGTCCTTGTTTATGCTGTGTTAAATTCTTTTAATGAATTCTCAAATGCACCTAAATGCTGTTTGCTCCTGTTCTAATTGCAGAAAGGGAAAAGGCTAAATGGCACTCATCTGCAGGAACTAAAAATCCTGAGTGTCTGCTGCTTTCAGGCAGTTACCACACTGAATACTCTGCTGGTTTAGATCATGACAGATTTGAAACCCAAAGGAGCAAGAACTTGTACTAGTTTCTTTTCTTTGTCTTAATTGCAGTTATGCTCCCAACTTGAGGAATTTGTGTTCAATTTATGCTCTTTTCTGAATAGAAATTGGATAGAGTCAAAGGAAGAGAATGGAGAAAGTGGTTTCAGAGCAGAATTGTGTGAGGAGGGTCTGGATGTGACAGTGTTGGCAGGGGCCTTAGGATGAGGGAAGAGATGAGAATGTTGACTCCATGTTGCAGAAGGCTTGATTTATTATTTTATGAGATTTATTAAAACTATACTAAAAGAATAGAAGAAAGGATTTCATCAGAAGGCTGGCTAAGACTAGAAAAGGAATGATAACAAAGGCTTGTGGCTGAGACAGTGTGGACAGCTGGGCTGTGATTGGCCATTAATTAGAAACAACCACATGAGACCAATCCCAGATGCACCTGTTGCATTCCACAGCAGCAGACAATCAATGTTTGCTTTCTGTTCCTGAGGCCTCTCAGCTTCTCAGGAGGAAAAATCCTAAGGAAAGGATTTTTCAGAAAATGTCGTGGCTACATTTGGAGATAGGAGTATTATGTATATCCCTGTGTTTATTCCCCCTGTCTCACTGCCAGCAGAGCTGTTTGTGAGCTAGAGCAGCATTCCCACAATTGATGGCACTGAGCTGTGAGACCCCTTTAACACCTGGAGATGTGCTCACACACAGCTGTTGGCTGCTGGGGCCTGTCCTCCTCTCACAGTCCCGAGAAGGTTTTCATGTCACTCCTGGGTCACATTGATGCTTTAATCTGTTCTCTCACAAGCCATTGGCTCCCTGGTTAAGCTGCAGTTTCTGGACCTGAGTGACAATGCCCTGGAGATCGTGTGCCCGGAGATCGGCCGCCTGCGCTCCCTGCGGCACCTTCGCCTGGCGAACAACCAGCTGAAATATTTACCTGCAGGTGAGTGAGTGTCTGGGGGCTCACAGCCCTCACACAGCCCTGCAGCCTCACTCACCAAGATCTGCCCTTGGTGCTCTGAGTGCTGCACCCTGCACTTGCAGGATTGCAGTTTGGAGTGCTCCCAGTGGGCACTAGTTAGGGAAAAGCTGCTCTGTGTGCTTGTAGAGTCCCAAGAAATGCTGCTGAAGTGGGAAAAATGGATTTATTTAACAGCCTTTGCCATCGTATCAAGGAAATATTGAACTTCTTTGAGAAGACACAAAATGCCAATGACAACTGTCATTATGATAAAATGATATTTCTTCCAATTTTCCACAATAGAAAGGATTCCGGTCTTTCCTTCCTTTTTTTTTCGCCCAACAGCCCCAATCTCATATTTTCTAAAAAGACACATGTCCAGTAGCTTTGCCTATGGCAGTTCTAGCTCATTGTGACAGTAGATAACAAATGTTTGTCTTGTTAGTTTATAATAAAAAAGCGAAACTTATTCAAATAAATGTGACACAAAGTCAGAAAAAGTTAGCCATAGGCAGATTTTGAATGATTGGTTTTTGTCTTCTAAATACTTTGATAAGCAGATATAACATTATTATTCTTCAATCACCCTTATATCTGTTCAGAGAAGATGATGGTGATTTTCAAATACTTTTTTAATTTTGGTTTTTAATTTTCATTTGGTGTATTTGCATTTTCTGATCTGCAGAGATGATAAAAATTTAAGGCTATGATTTCAAAAAACTGGTCTAACTTAATCTAACAGGATTAGCTCTTGGCTCTATTTTAACTAATTTCTCAATGTGACCTTCATGTGTTTTAAGTTCACATTGTTTATTCTCAAGAAATGTTCTGCAAATGCTCCTTGAAGTTTTGGGTGCAGAAATCTTGCTGTCCTTTCCTTGCACTTTTCTAGACTGCTTAAAAAAAGTCAAAGGATGGTTATGATTAGAAAGAAAAAAAAATGTATATGACTATGTAAATGCTCTGGAATGAAATTAGATAAACCTGTTAAACATTATGACCCAGGGCCAGTAAAATTTCCATCAATTTTCAGATGTCCTACATTCAGAAGAAAGGAGTGACTTGAGTGTGCTTTATGTTCCTCAAAGATAATTTACCTTATGGTGCTGTACCATGAAAGAAAGACTTGTTCAAAGAAAAAGTGACACATTTTCTGCAAAACTTCACACATTAACTTAAAAAGGTTCCAAAAAAGACTTTCAAAAGGATAATTTACATTACTGAAGAGTTGATTTGGAGTCTACCACATTTGATTAGGAACTGGTATCAGCTGAGACTTGCTGCAATAAATTTCTCCTGAAGTTTATAGAGAATTTGGTCCTGAGCATTGTCCCTGAATGTGTTTTTTGTGTGCATGACAAGTCTGCATGCTTAGGAATACTGCTGGTGTTGCTGCTTGTGCACTGGGGCCTGCAGCAGCGTGTGGTCTTTGTGTTTGTGGTGGTGTCCCTTGTGCCGCTGCTGGTACTCATCCTGTCCCTGTCAGTGGCACTGGATGGCACACAAGTGTTACAGCCCCGGCAGGATCAGCCTTTCACTCACACTGCATCATTTGCCCACTGGAGAGTTCATCTATTGCACTGTTTCCTAAACAGAAGTTTAGGAATCCCCAAAGAGGGCTTCCAAGCATGTTTTCTTAGATGTTCTCTGTAAAATTGTGAGGACTTCAAAGCCTTCATTAAAAAAAATCTTAAGAGTTTCAAAATAACACTTATGTTCAGCAATTGAAAAAGGAGAGCAAAATAATAAATTTTGATGAATTGTTTCATCCTTAATTATACTGGTAGCATGAATCTTCATTATAGTGTCAGCTAGCATTCTGCTGGGAAAGCTGGCAAAGTTCAGCTGAGCTAGGATGGGATGTGATTGCACTGCAGTGCATCATTTTACTGTGTTCACTGCTTTCTGTGCAGCAGACACTGCACTGCTGGCAAAGACAGCTCTAAATGGCTCTTAATTTATAATAAGGAGCCATTTAAGATATGACTTAGCTTCTACTTGTGCAGAATTTAAAGATCTGCATTTAAAAAGTGCTTTTGGGTTTAGATGACAGTCATTTATGGAAATGACTTCAGAGTGGTTGCACTGGCATTCCTCTTGGGTCTCCATTCCCCGTGTCTGGTGTTAAAAGTACTGTCTGTTTTTTCAAAATTCCATGGATATCTAGGAAGATACTCTCAGTAATATCCTAAATCAGTTGCTAAAAAATATCCTTCTTGCAGCTGCAGAACAGTTGGATGGTAAATGTTTGCTATTATGTGTCTGAACAACCCCACTGTTCTATTGCATTTTAATTCTTAAGAATGATTCTTTGCTGTGTCTTGTTTAATTGTGATTAAGAGCTGGAAGAAACAATGCAATTAATAGCATGTGTTGATTCATTATGCATTTTTAATGGCTTTGTTCCACAATTGTGCTCTTACTGTTCATTTTTAGTATTTAAGATTTGTCTTGTCGAAATCAAATTTTAAACTAATTGAAGTGGTGTGCATTCAAGATTTAGATTTAAGCCTCTGGTCTGATTGTAGAGGATCTTCAGACTCTGATAGAGGTTGAGTCTGTGCTGTGGTTTATCTGCACTGGGATGGGCAGGGTTTTAATCTCTTAAGTGCTTGTTTTAATAAAACATGGGAGAATTTAATAATGACACCCACTCTGCTTTTCTCAGGTATGGTCAGGATTGTTCAGTGAGTTTTAAAAAATCATTTTAAGGCAGGAGATGAGGGAGAATGATAAAAATACATGCAGCCAGTGTGGAGACATCAGCTTTAGCTTCCTGAGGAGATCAGGCAATAGAGGACTGATGATGGAGATGGTGTCCCTTGGAGATGGGAAGCACCCTTTGTGCAGTGGCACTCTGGTAGTGAGAGTGAGACTCCCTCCTTTGTGCTCAGCAAACGCTCCCAAATCGCTGCCACCTCGGGTCAGATCTGAGCTCTGGCCTCGAGGCTCTGTGTGTGATTTGCCACTGCTGAGGGGCTTCCCTCAGCCTCCTGCAGCTGTGAGAACTGCGCAGGGGGACTCAGCTGAACTTGATGAGAAAGAAAGGATAAAATTTGTCCAGAATAAGTGTGTTCAGGCTGAAATATAATAGCAAATGGCTGGAAGAAAATGCTTTGTGGAATTCTCTTAATGTCATATTTTGAATATACTTTAGATAAGATTAATAAGGGGACCAGCTTCTGCCTAATGCAGAGTCTTCAGTATCTGCATTCTGGGGTAATCAGAATCCCTGAGAGGTTCTGCCTTTCAGAGACGAGCTGATTAAAGAGTTGCAGATAAGTAAAAAGAGATTTAATGTTCTAAAGTTCTCTTGAGGACTTGTTTTCATTTAAATGCACAACATTTTTTTGTTCTGCAAATTGTAAATCTTGTAGCTGCTGTCTGTAACAGTTTCTTAGTTCATTTATTTGGCTCTGGTAAATGCAGTTCTTGAACATGAAGTAAGTTTTGTCAAGTTTTCTACTATTTAAATGTAGCACTTAAATAATCTAAATTCTTGAGGGCCATTTGGAAATGTGTGACACCAAAGATGTTACTGGAAGAAGTCAGCACAAATGAAAGATGGTTATTTTATTTTATTACATTAGTTCATGTAAGAGCTTGACTTAGATATGACACTGTGTTTTCACAGTAGCTGAACTTTATTTTTTCAGAGATTTCTCCTTTTGTTCAGTGAATTGATAGTTCATTTTAATTTAGAATCATAGAGTTAGTACTATATGCATGTACTGTCAGAAGGACATTTTCTGAATCTTGCTGAATTCTCTCACTCACAAATTACTGAGGGTCCCCTTTGTTTCTGATGGTTATAATGCATATGATACTTCAGCTCCTTTCATTCTTAAGAAATAATATTTCTCTTTGTGTAATAGGTATTGTGTCATTTGGAAAAAAAAAATCCAGTGATATACATGATAAAAATTATTCTTGAAGAGTCCCAAAACCAAGGTTCTCTGTTTTGCTGTTACCATTTAGATTTGGTTTGATTTTAGCTTTGGAGTCCTTTGATGTGTAGTGGTGGCTCTTCAGGTTTACATTTTGGTCTTGTAGCTGGAATGCATGTTTGGGGAACAGATGACTTAAAAGAGGGTGGATTATACTCAAATTTGGATTCAAGTTTCTTATTTGACAAGGATTAGGGTTTTTTTCCCCATTATTTGAAAGGTACTTCTTTTTAGAAACAGCAAGTTTTGTACCATCTTGTTCTAAGATTTAATTAAAAGTGAGGTTATGTTTACTCAGCACATGCTGGAGTTAATTATAGATTTACTGAAATGAAAAGCTTAATGTTTTGCCAAGTCAAGAGCAAAAGCTAAGTAATTAAAGAAGAGGGTATGGTTTATGATCCCAGCCCATCTTTTGGCAAAATTCCCTTTAAGAGGAGGGAGAAAAAAAATCAGCAGTTGTCTTTACATGGGCTAGACCATGGTTCCCTTTGTGTTTGTTGTTCAGGAACTTTAAAAACCAAGAGCTGAGTGCGTTGACCAAGAAATAAAAAAAGTGACCAAATAATAGCAAAAGTCAGCAGTGGGATTGTTTGTTGGAGTGTCGGAGGAAGTGCAGGTGAGGGAGCAGCTGGAGGGGTGCAGGTCTGTGCCAGGGTCCAGGGCAGGTTCCTCCCAGCACCAGGATGGGGTGGCTCCACGGCACATCCACACCTCGGGGGTCTCTGCAGGCTCTGCAGCTTGCATCCACTTGTTGCCGTTTTGCTTCTTTTAGGCAGACTGAAGGAAAATGAATTTGTGTGCCTTTGGTGTATTTAAAGTGCAAACTGCAGCAATGTTAGGGGAGGTTAACAGCACAGAGACCCTTCTTTTCAGTTCTCTTCAAATCCTTTTCCTTTTAAAGGCAAATTGTTTTAGAAATATAATCAGTTTAAGACTCATTAAAATACATTTGTAGGCTTATAAAACTTTATCTTCAAAGCATTTGAGAAAGATCCTGTGAAGCTGATAAGGGAGTGTTATCCTCATTTTACAGAGTGGAAAAAAAGTGTTTTTAACAGAAGTGATTTGCTCCAGGGCACAGCAGGAGTCAGTGTTAGCCAGAAATAGAACTTGGGTGTTCCCATTCCATTTGTTAAGACCACACCTTTTTGAGGCTGATCATATTTAATGTTAGGGAGGATTGAGTCTTCCCACCCATTATTAGGAAATTAATAATTATCTCTCCATAATGAATAACCCTCTAAGTTAATAGGAAATTAATAGCGGTAAGATCAGTGAGTTTTGTAACTGAACCAGCTTGTGCTTCCATAAGGCTGGAAGAGTTCAGGAAGATGAATTTTGAAATACATAACTTTTATAGATAAATCCTACATAATTTTCTCTTGCATAGGTAGCTTCAGTGTAATGACAAGGAGGGTTCAGTTGTTACTAAAATTATAAATCAAACGATAATTGTTGATTGCTGCTTTGTCTGTTTATACAGTAACCCTTGGAATGTTGAGTGATTATTGCAAAGTCTGCTTGGCTTTGGAATTTGCTTCACTAATTGGGGGCAGGCGAAACTTCCAGATATGAAAACTGCATATTCATTTCTCTCACTTTTTTAATGTTGTTGTAAAGTACAATATCTGTATTTACTATTCATACCAGTATTTAACTGGTAAAGACTTCTTGAATACCCAACTTAGAATTCTGAATAGAACTCAATATAAGGGATTTCAGTAAATCTCAAGTAAAGGCACATAAACACGACTTCTTCCCTCCCTTCTTTTCACAGTAGATTTCCACTGATGGGTACAGCATGCCAATAATTCAATTCTTACTCTAGACCCTGGCATGAAAATATGTGGTCCTAACTCGTTTTTTTTTAACTTGTGCTCCACATTTTGATTTAGAGGCTTCAAAATCAGGGGAGTAAATTTGGCTTCTTACCTTTTCTCCCCAGATTTCCCTTCTGCTTTTATTATTGTCTCTGCTTAGGGCAGATTGCTTTGATACTTAATAAAATTCAATTTTTTTTTTATAGTGGTTCTGAGTTTAAAAGCAAAGGCAGAAACTGATGCAGACCCTGTTCTTTTTTCCAAGTTGGCATAACCTTAGTCCACTCTGCTTTCCTAATTTAGTAACATGGATAAAAATATGCACGACGGGCCAGGTTTGGTACGCCAGGCACCCATCCAGGAGCGTGGTGTTTTTAAGTAAATGGACTTGTGGGGATTTGAGGAAAACACAGATTAGGTTACATGAGCTTTGCACTCTGGAAGTATGTGACTATTTAAAGGAGCATGGCCTCCTAAATAAAAATGTTAATTATTATAATGATATGTTGTTTTCTGTGAAGGAGTTGATGCCTAATTATTAAAAACAAGGTTTTCTTTACACAAATCTGTAAAATATATGCTGTGTTTCATAAGTCAGTTCTACCTTCAGTTTGCTGTAGAAAACCAAGGGTCAGCATACTGAGCTTTACATTACCTCTTAGGTTCAACAACAAATAATTATAACTTTTTCCAAAACCAATGCAGAACTTACCCACACTTGCCTGTTACTGTGTTGTGTTTTTCACATCAGGATTAGTAAGGCTTTGGTAATAATGCTGTGTTAATCCAGAAGCACAATAAAAATACCTGATAGTATCTCTAAGTCATTCCTTAGATTTCTAGGAGGAAAAGCTTTTAAATGTTTTGGCTTTGTACAAACTCCAATACAGCTGTATCCAGGCAGCCTTTAAGGGCTAAATTTTTTTAAGGGAAAAAAAAAAGAAATTACAGCAGGGAGGAGTCAGAAACAAAATGGCAACGTGGATGGGAAATGATAGGGGTTGGATTCTGAGGCTGCCAGAGGTGACCAAAGCACAGGGCAGTGTATTGTCCAGCTGGTATTCCTTCTGGATTAACTTCCATGCACGTCCAAACACACTGGTACCTATTTAATTCAAGGATGTTGGTTGCTTGAGATTTTAGAACAGTCTGCCTTGCTGAAACATTTGGTTTGGGTTAAAATCTCAGGAGGACTACTAGTACTTCTGAGTGCTTGAAATTTATGGGGAGGGAAGTGAAGACAGAGAATAAAAGAATTCCACTAAATTCCTGGAAATTTTCCTTAACTGAAGTTTTTCCTGTGTACCCTCACCTGTATAGAATGTCAGAATGAGTCATCTGTGCTTAGAGCTGCTCGCTGTTCTGTCTTTGTCTGCTTGCCCCTTCTTAGTGTTATTTGCTTTTCCACTTCCCCCTGTTGAGGGGCTTTTAAAAGCCTCTTTGTTACTATCATACAGCATTTTTCAGTGTACCACGGAAGGTCCATAATGTCACTGGATGCTGGTAACAAAAATAGCATAAACATAGCCAGAAAAATTCCAGACCTATATTTTATGGTTAAAAATGTTGTTCCAATGTAGCCTTTTGTTCCAACACTTCATCCAGATGGGCTTCTATTGGGTGCACTGGAACTGAAATATTTCCCGTAACTGCAGCAGAAATGACGTTAAGAAACAAAAAATCCAACAAAAGTATCTCCTTCAACAATGGCCTGCGGTATTCCTGGTATTCCTCATTCTGGTGGTGCACAGCAGGTCCTCAGAAATGCATGTGCTGAGTATGTATGTGTTGTAATTCAGTAATGTGAAAACTAATGGGAACCAGTTGGAGGAAGCCATCAGCGTCTCTCATTGTAACATTTAAATTAGAGATTCAAATATTGCTTTGTGTACCAGGCTTATTGGACTAGAAAATTCCATCTTAAAATTTGCTATTCTAATTTTGAGCAATCACTGGAAAATGTATTTAGAAATTAGGCTCCTTTAATGAGCATGGGCTTAGTTAAAAAAAAGAAATTGTGATATGGTTCATTGCATTATATTTTCAAGTACCTACAATTTTATGAAACAGATTTTTACTTCTGTGGTCATTTCATATCAGAAAAAAAGATGAGGCACAAACTGAAACTGAAGCCTGGCATGGGGGCTTCATGTCAATAACTGGAAGCCTAAAATCCTATTGTAGCACAAGGTAACGACCAAGTGTTTTCACTTTTCTAATATTAGTTTTATCATATTTAAAGGTCACTCGAAATTGTAACATAACTTTATTGATTTTGATTTTTTTCTTCTTTCTTGCACATTTTAGCAAGATTATAATGAATTTGGCTCAATCACACTTTTTTTTTGCCTCTAGCTTTGGTGATGCTTTAACATGAAAAAAATCTGTGCCTGATTGAGTTTTGACTGTATTTAAGCATGAGCAGTATGCTGATGTAATTACTGAGTTCATTAATAGATCCAGGAATGTCTGGGAGCTGGGTGCTGTACATCAGCGTCTCAGACATCCTTGTTTTGTTGGAATTCCTTTGTATGATCTGGGCAGAGACTTACTAAAATGTTCCCTTTTCATGTGGCAATTCTTCCTGGCTGCCAGATTGTAGTGACAGTTATGGTGGCATCACCTGTCTGGACAGAGACATCTCAGAATGACTCCACCTGAGTTCTGATCACTAATTACTTTATTAATGGATTGTTGAACAACCCTGATTGTAGAGGGTAACACTGTATCCATGTGAGGCTGCCTGTGACTTGCTGTTGCCCGATTTTTTTATTTTCAGTTCTGATTTTGTTCTCAATTCCAAATCCCAGATCCTCATGTTTTTCATTTTGAAACTGGATTCTGAGAATGGGCCAATGCTGCCATTTGTTCCCTTCTGTTCCATGTGAGATCCTAGTGAGTTTTCCATGCATCAAACGCACAGAATTACCCCCTCCTGCCCCTCCCTGTTCCTTCCCTCCTTTGAAGAGGAGCTCCTAAGAAACCTGATGAGGTGTAGGTGAAACCAGGATGGGGCAGGAGGAGCCAATCTAATTATTGCCCGTGGTGCTCCCAAGCCTGTTGAGCTTCTGGCTTAGCAGAGCTCCTGAAAATCAGAATCCTTGCAGGGACACGTCTGTGCTGAGCTCTGGGCCATGGGCTTTCCCCAGAGCTGTTCCCCTCCAGGGCTCTCTGATAGGAGATAAAGGAGTTGGAGCTGCTTCTAATGGGGATACTTGGATGATTCTCACATTCCTGAGAGGATGGGAGCAGATTTAACTGGATTCTCCATTGTTCAGAGATTTGGTGCTGCCTCTCAAATCCTGGCTCCTTCTTCTGCTCGGCAGTCCTTGATTTCTCAAGTGACTGTAAGCCTCGTTTCTCCAGGGCTTTTCCTCTTGTTTGTGGGGGTAGGCAGGAATTTTGAAGATGTTGAGAGTGCTTTAAGTAATCCTGACAACCATTCATCTGAAGCTTAAAACTCTGTGAAGATGTTGGAGGTCTTAACGTGACTGTAGAAACATGGTAGTTATGTTGCATGTTCTTATGCCATTTTATTAAATAAGGAGTCTTAAGTACAACTCATTTCAACACAGTTCATTAAACATAAAATTGCATAACAATTTTCTAGTAAACTCAATTTGAGATTTCTCAGTGAATTGTTGAAATGCAGATTTTTTTTTTAAAAGGAAACACTTTCATGTCCAAGTAACTTCCAGACTTTGCTTTCAAAAGCTAGTTACGTGGTGTATGCAAAGCAATAAATTGAAAGGAATTTAAGATTAAATATTGATTTTAATACTAGAGTGAGAAGCGGTCTTGAGATGACAATAAAATGAGTAATAGGGTGATGTGGAGATGCTGCCAGACAGACAGATAGTTGATACAGTAATGTACCAAGCTGTCATTGAAACATCAGACAGAAGAAATGACAACCTGAAATTTCTAGGGTATATGGGAACAGAGCCCTGATGAAATTCCTCTCCCCACTCCTGCTATGGATAGAGCTGCCACTTAGGAACCGAGGGTTTGGAGAGGAAATCTCCTGACCTTTGAATGTCCCCCCAATGTCATGCAGAGCCAGGGGCCACGAGACAAAAGTAGGAAGCAGCATTATGCAGCAATATGTAACTTTAGAGAACATTAAGTTGTCATTGCTGCTTTGATCAGTGATAGAATATACTTTGATAAAACTCAGATAAAGGGCTTCAGGCTGTAGCATCAAAACAATGTGTTGTGTTCCTTTTAGTTTGAAATATGTATTTCTACAGTCTGTTTTTAAGAAGTGGAATGTGCTCGTGAGAAGTGATTAGACCTGGCACACAGACCTAAATAATGAAGGTCAAATAGAATTATTTGTTTTTTACATTTTGATTGTTTGAAAACCTGGGTTTGAAATTTATGGGGAGGACTTGTTGTGACACTGTTACATACCACAGGAACAAATCAGTCTGAAAGTGACTACAGTTCTGTTTGAATTCAGTCATTACTCCATTTGTGGTGTTTGTTCTATGTGAATTTATTGTCTGCACAGCAAATGAGAGAAAGAAGTAGAGGGTCTTTGGTTGCTTTTGGTCAGTCTTATTCCTGTGGAGTTGAATCTAAAATGTAGAAAAACAGACTGCAAGAAATTTCATTTTGCAGTGATGTAATTCTGTGTATTCTTGCTTGGAGTGTTTGAAGGTGTTAGTTACAAAAATGTATCTAGAAATCCATTAAGACTATAAAACCTAACATTTCTAGTTGTTTCATAATTTTATGGATTATCAGAGTAGACTGTAAAGCTTAATAGATCATTACTCTGTTCATAGCTCTGGCAAATCCCCTCCCACCTCCAAAATTCTTGGTGGCACCTCTGATAATCTTGGTAAATGAGAAAGTGTGATGGGTAAATGAGAAAGTGTGATGGGTAAATGAGAAAGTGTGATGGCTCGTTGCTTGTCTGGCTGCTTTGCTGTGCAGGAAACTGTCATCAGTACTGTAATCACTGTTGTGTTTATTATGATATAGTGTGTTAAAGATATTGTGGGGGGTTTAGTTTGCTTTTGTGCTTTAGGAAAAGCCCAATCGAACCAAAAAAGGAATGTTTAGGATCTTTTACCTTTATTCTTACATAAGAAAAACATCTACATCAAAAGAAAATTCATGTAAGTTACTACAACTTCTTTTAAGGTGCCATTCCCCTGCTTTTGAAACTTCTTCCCTCAACATGCTGAGAGCACAGCACAGCCTCCACTTTGGAATTTGATAGCAGGGTTTTTCCGTGCCGGGGCTGGCAGCACTCGGGCTCTGAGCACACCCCGGGGCTGGCAGAGGCGGGGTCTGCATTGAGCAATGCTGCATCAGCCTGGCTCCATCGGGGAGCAGCCCCAGGGTGGCACTTGGAGTAAGTCAGTCTGAAACCACTCTGAGAAATTAACCTCAGCTCAAGTAATTGTGCAGTGCCTCATCTCAGACCTGCTTCCTAAGTAAAGGAATTGAAGAAAAAGTTGGTTTGTTACTCATCTGTCATCACTGAATTCTTCTGCTGATTATCTGATTGTAAAGATAAGCCTTTACTGATTGCCTGGCTCAAACACATGTGAGATATATGAACCTCTCACTTCTGCAACTTCAAAACAGATGCTCTTTAAAATACTTGTAAAAGTCTTTGGGTTAGAGCTGTTACCCAAAAGTAAAACTGAACTTCAAGGGAGTTTGAAGGGCGTCTCTCATAAATGTTTGCCAATAGCTGTTCACACGGCTGAAGACAGATGTGTATTGATAAGGCTGACACCAAACCTCCGAGGTGGGGATGTATTTTGAGAAAGATGTTTCCCATACAGATGGTGTTGAGCTTTCTGTAGTATGAGAACTTCTTTAATACCAACAGTCTGTTCAGTGCTGTTTAGTCAGGCTTTCAGAGAACCTCAGCTTTGAACAGATACTAAACTGCAGGTGTTTTTTCTCTGAAATTTTTCATCAGTTTGTAAATGTGTGGAAAAAAAATGGTGGTAACTGCTTTGCAGTTTCTAGGTTTACCTCAGAAAGGCCTTAGTGATTTCAATGTGCTGGACTGCCAAGGAGCTGTAACTTTTATTTCCTGCAGTGACTTATTTTGGGAGGGTCTTAAGACAAGTGAAAGTAATCCATCCAAGCAAAACCTGCTTTTCAGGGGGATTGTGTCCATGCTTGCTGCCTTTACTGACATTGTTTTAAAATAAATTTATCTGTTAATTCTAACTAAACTAATTTGCTAGTAATTTTTCATGTAAAACCTCTTAGTAATTTGAAATTTGTGAGATTTCTTTTTTTTTTTTTTTTGTTAGTTTTACTAGATTTGTGACAGGAAAAAAATAGCTCTTGAAGCTTATTTTTTATAGTTTCTAGGGCTGGGTTTTAAAAGTTAACTGGCTTCCCCCTTAAACTCTAAAATCTTTATTTATAAAGTTATCTATGAATGTACTTTTTTGTCTCTTTGGTTTCCTTGGGTTTTTTTTGCTTTCTTTCCCTAATATCTCCCTAATGTATATACAGTGATTAGCAGTATTAACAGGTAGTTGGTTTTACTTGTGCATTAAGAAAATGCAATTTACTAGTAGGGATTGAGTGCTCAGGGAAGCTTGGAGAACAAAGTTATTCAGTCTTTGAAAGGGAACTAACACTAACTGTTAATGCTGTGCAATAGAAGAATTTTATAATATATTGATTTCCATTTTGACCATATTGACCAAGTATAATTTAGTTTTCTGCATACCACTGTGAGAGAGTTAAATTACTGCTTGTTATTGACATCCTTGTTTTTACTCAGCTGCTCTATTAAATGAATTGAGGCAAAATAAAATGCATCATTTACTGACACTAAATCTAAATGGAAAAAGCCTGTGAAGAGAATGTGTAGAACTCGAGGTATGATGTGAGATTAACCTTCCTGTGGTTCATGTCACACACACAGGGTTTGATACCTGTATTTCAGTTAACTTAATTTTATTGCAGTGGTATTTAAAATAAAGACCTGTGTTTACCGTAGCATTGTCCAAATCTGCATTAAATTGTCATTCTAGATGGAAAGCTTTGATGCCAAGCAAGTGCAAGTGTACTCTAGTTGATAATTATTTAACTTTTGAGAGCTTTATGAACTAAGACTATTTATTTGTGTAGGTAAAGGAATGCAGTTCAGAATTACTTGAATGGGGGGTTTGGAGTGTAATTGCAAGCCTTACTTGTCTGCTTTGTGCTGATTTGAAACACTAAACAGCAGAAACTATCACTGATTAAGGCAAGACTTGCAGTTGTTCTCAGCATTTATAAAATCAGGACAATGCTAGTGTTGCATGAAGTCAGATGTCTTCTTTTTTTACTGATAATCTTAGTTTAAAACTGTTAGTAGTTTGTCCATAGCATTTTTCATGTAGTTACCATGTCACTATAGCAGCTCCTGCCTCCCCTTCTGGGCTGGTGAATTCTCTGGGCTGCTGAGTTCAGCAGAGAGAGCTGGGACAGTGAGGAGGAGCAAGAGAATCTCCTGGTGCTGCTGCTAGAAAAGGATGTCTGGATCTATAGTTTTCATGGCTATTATAGTGGGAATGTTTCCTGTAAGGTTTAGCCAGTCCCTCCCCAGTAATTACTGGTGCAATTTGTAGTAACTGCCAGTGGCCTGGAAGAACTCTTCTTTTCTTAGGACTTTGGACAGTCCCATCCAGTAGCATTCTTTAAAAAAACAAATATAGTGACTCCATTGCTGTAAACGTGGCTCCAAGCTAAAGATCTCCCTTTGATTCTTTTCCTTATCCCACACAAATTTATAGTTGCATCTTGTTGTTGTGAAGGTCAAATTTGACCCTCAGGGAAGGGTGTTCTGTGGTGTCTCCCAGTAGGACAATGAGTGAGCCATAAATTGCCTTGCTACAACAGTACTTTCCACTGAAAGATGAAAATTGAACCTGGACTATTGCTTTTGTTATGCATTTAGTGGAGAGGAAGAGAAAAAACCCTAACTAACCTCAAGAAGAAGAAAGATGTGTCTGTTGTGAGTTGGCTGGAAACAGTTGATAGCAACAGTCACAACAGATTGGTCTTTGTGTGGATTATTTAGACATCAGTGCTGTAGTGAGTTAGAAGCCACTAATCTGTGTTTGTCAGAGAGACCACTCTGTTGTGTTGATCTCAAGTTGTTCCTTGGACGAAGAAAGGAAAAAGCTGTCCTAGAATTTACAGCCAGGACTAGCCTTGTCTTTCTGGCTTCCTGAGCTGTCCTTAATCTCTCCTTAGGATGCTCCTTTTGTTTGCCTTGGTTTCAGTACTGGTTTGTTGTATTTAAGGAACCATCTTCAGCTGTCTGGCATCATGAGTTCAAATCACCAGCTCTGTATTTTATGCACTGCGTTTTTCTGGAAGGCTTTTCCCCCCCCTTTCCATGTATTGATATTAGTGCACATTGAATGGTGGACTATGTGCAGCAGTAAAGATAGTCAGACATAAACAAAACAAGAGAAACATAACAGGTCTCATGCTTTATTCATGTCACTTTTGTTTATGTTCTTACCACCCAGAAAAGGGAAAACAGCTGCTCCTCAACAGAGAGATAAGAGCAGAAAAACTCCAAAAATAAGAGACTTTTTCTGTAGAGTGCTAGCAGAATTTTTCATGCAATATATTTGATAAAGTACTATTTTCATTCTTTATACTTAATTTTGGCTGCTCTAGTCAAAATTTGAGGTATCATTTAATAAAACCATAGAATAATATGAATACATTAATTTCACATCTCTTGTTTGTGTAACAACAGTACCTTGCTGTGGGGCAGTGAAATAGGCAGAGCACACTAGAGCAAAATGAAAGGATAGGTTGTCTTCTGAAAAAACAAACCAACCAAACAAACAAAAAACCCCAAACCAAGAAAACAGCAAACCTGATAGTTTCATGGCCTTGAGTTACCTTTGTGCATAAACAATTTTTTCCTCTCCCTGTTCCTCTTGCCCTTCCTCCCACCTTTTCCCCTTTTCTCGTGTATGATAATTTCTGGTATTTTTATCATCTGGTTTATCCTAACTGTTCTCATTGAAACCATCAAATTGTGGACAAAAATGTAATTCCAGACCTGCAGTGAGAGAAAATACAGACTAATAACCACTGTGGATCTGTGCTCTGTGTGTGTGCTGAGAGAAGCCCAGAGTGCTGGGCCCATGGCATTCAGACAGCTGCCAGTTCTGTTAACTGAAGTTTAATTGTGGTGTAAGAAGGGGAGCCACTGACCTTTAGAAGAATTTGACTTAATGAGACCCTCATACCTGATGTCTATTTTCAGCCATTTTTAGCTGACCTAAAATTACTGTTTAGCAAGGTTGGACTTTATGGAGCCACTTTTCTCACCTTTGCTTGTGAATGATGGCACAAAATAAATAAAGATTGGTACTAAGTTTGCATGTGACATTTAGCAAGGTTAAGGGGAAAAAAGATTCTATTTTGGTATGTTCAGCAGAAGCATGTATTTTTCACTTGGTTTTGGGCTTTGTCTGCTTCTTAAGTGTTTTGGAGGAGAGTCAATGTAGTTTATGGCTAAAGTAGGTGAAAGCAAGAATTGGCAACAGCTTTGGGGGGTGTTACGTGACTGCGTTCATTCACAAAGACTGTCCTGCCCCAGAAA
Source organism: Melozone crissalis (assembly GCF_028551555.1). Classification (NCBI taxonomy): domain Eukaryota; kingdom Metazoa; phylum Chordata; class Aves; order Passeriformes; family Passerellidae; genus Melozone; species Melozone crissalis. The sequence continues at coordinate 3,542,466 of NW_026535792.1, read as the reverse complement.
AATCTTTTCCCCTGTTCTTTGCAGCCAGAATATTTGTGTGAAATGCAGCCATAAGCATTGCTTTGAAATTAATAGATTGAAGTTTGATCAGCTGGGATAGAGGCTTTCTTCTTCCATAGAATTTTTATGGGTTTGAACTCTTTGAGAACCTTATGTAAAAGTGAGTTATTCATAAAACAGTTGCTGCAGTATCACAAGATGTCTTCCAGTACCACTTTTTTTTTCTTCCTTTAAAAAACTAAGCAAATATTAGCCTATATGGGAGAAATATGAGGAAAATCACCTTCAGGTCTGTTAGATTTAGAGACCACTTTTCAAGCTCTCTCACCACAATACAGAGAAAGAGCTGCATGCAGCAGTGTCAAAATGTAAATGGGATTCAATTTGCTTGCCCCTTTCATTGTCCTTAAATCTAATGATACCAATTTCAGTTATGGTTAAACTTCCTTGTTTGAAGATGGCACAGGTCTACCTTAAGTGTCAATTTGTGCTAGAAAATTTAATTTTTATAGGCTATGGAATGTGAGCTGCGTGGAAGAAGAGTAAATGTAATGTAATATATAATAGGCTATTTAATTTATTTTAACCATCTTAAAGTCTATTTAAGTCCTCCTGAGACATTCCAGAGCAGATCTAAAGGAGATCTTCTCCATCAAGCTCTCAGCAATTTAGACTTACACTTCCTGTCTGTTACAGTTTTCAGGTGATAATAGTATCCACTTCAAATTCATGGCATGTATAGACTTGGATTTTTTGTTTCTAGTGGGACAGCTACAAAGTTCTCTTAAATATGGAAGACTTCCAACACTTTTCCTCACTGGTGCATGGTTTTACAGAACTAGTTGGGGAAATCATCTTGTGCTCAGGTTCATGAAAGTTGATTATAACATTATTTCAAGAGTGGAGTTGGGTGAAATTGCACTATTGCCCTTTGGGAGGGAGCAAGTGTAGCCAGTCCCTCTCCTCTTTGACTGTTTCAAGCAGAGCCCTGACTTGCAGCACCTTCTTATCATGATTTTCTGTTCTTTTCCTTTCCATTTCTATCCCTTAAGTCTAGAAGTTCTTGCTTTTCCTGCTTTATGACAATTTGGTTCTCTACCACATTACTACTACTTTAAATACTTGGGTTGACAGCAACCTGAAACCTAATATTTTTTACCCAGGCACTAAATGAGAAGTCTAAACAAGGTAGACCCTTGAGGAACACCACCACTAATAATATTTTCTCCATCCCAGTAATTTACCGTGAGGTGTGATCCTCATGTGTTGCCATTAACTAAGAAATTTCATCAAAGAAAGATAAACCAGTGTGACATGATTTACATTTGAGAAGATCTGGGCTGCATTTCTATTTATGTTCCAGTCACTGGTTACTCTTGGGTGCTCTTTCCCCTTAGAACAGTTGTTATGAGATGCTCAGGAGCACTGAGCTCACATTAACAGGTTCTACATTTCTCCTCCAGCCCTAGGCTGCTATCCCAGAAAATGTCCTATTCACTGAGAACCCTCATGCCCAAATCTGCAATTTTGATATATAACCTTTTTTTTTTTTTTTTCAGTATTCTGGGATGGAAATTTTTTTAAGCAGCCTCATTTCATTTTAGTAATGGATGTGGTAATTTGCAGTGCTTTGTCCTTGTTCCCATGAGGTATTCTGTCTCTGTCCTCACACACACCATTATTCTTACAGGAAAAAATGATGCAAAAACCTAATTTAATATTTGGTTTGTCCTCCTAATTTCTACTCCTTGTTGACATCAGTTCTTCATTTCTTGCTCTTAATCCCTTGTTGAGAAACCATTTGTTTGTCTGTGAGTTCCCATTTTCCTGGCCTCCTGGCAGTTTGCATTTATCCTCTGCAGCCTGACCTCTGAAGTGCCAGCTCTCTTTGCTGATCAGTCCCTTTTTCCATTCCTTGTAGGTTCTCTACTTCCCCTTAATATCCTGCTTTGAGGTGCATTCTCATGCAGGTAGGTCTGTAGCCCTTTCCTCTCCCCCTTTTTAACTTTACTGGGATATAAGGACTCAGATTTAAAGTAAACCCTTCCCTCCCATACACTCAAATCCAACTGTGTATGTGTTTCATATATCTTAGGATGAAATTTTGGTTTATGGCCCATCAGGGAAAGGTGGGATTACTCTTGAAATGTAAAGAAAAACTGTTGGTTATTTTTGGGTCATGCAGCTGGTGAGGCCTGTACCCCCAGAAAAGATTAAGGAAGTTGGAATTGCCTTTGGCAATTACTCTATGTTGTATAGGCTGCTTATTTCCAGATGGGTGTTTTTTTTTTTTTTTTGTTTCCTTCACGTAAAACCATGGGAATTAATTTGAAAAACTGGCATTTAAACCATCTGAATCAGAAATAGATTTTTTTTTCTTGATGCTAGTTATGTTTATATAAACACAGTCCATTTTGTTAGAAGGTCAATAATTTTGGACATTGCCTGAAATCCTTTCCTGGTTTCACTTTTTAAAAGAAAAATATTAAAGGTATGCTGATGTTTCTTTTTTCATTATGTTGGGGGCCAGATCTATTTGGCACCTTTTTGTTGAAAACCCCAGCACACAAGAGGACAGTTCACTTTTCCATTTTGCCAAGTAGTTGGGAGAGCTCTTACAACAGATGCCAAGGCTGCTTTTTTGGAGCTGAGTGATCCCTTCTGACTCTGCATATTATCAAGGGAGAAAAGGATAAAATGAGTTCCCCAGTTTTGGAGCACAGCCTGGGGTTCTGTGTGGGTCTCTGGGTCCGTGGCACCGCGGGGCCCCTGGGAGGCTGGAGGAGGGCGCTGAGTGCGGAGCCTGCGCTGAATTTCCGTGGGCTGGGGGTGCTGCAGTCCCAGTCTGTCAGCCCCTCCTGTGTGCACGTTGGGACCATATGGGATTGCCCAGCTCCATGTGCTGGCAGCACTCCCTGCAGATGGACACGGATGGAGTCACGTTTGGGCTCTCTCTGCCTGCACAAATCTGCGTCCTCCTGAGCTGGGGGGTGGCAGAGCTGCTGAGGAGTTGGGGTTTTTTCTGGCTTCTGGTATCAGAGTGGGGCTCAGTGCTCTGCTGTGTTGATTTTGATAGTGTTAACCCTAGAGCTAATATAAATTTTAAATTACACTTTTATGAATTTCATTTAAATGTAATTGGAACTCCTCAGTGTGGTCTAATGGTGATGTATAATTCTTGTCTCTTTCTTACCCTTGGGGGTGCTGGGGGAATCTCTGAAAGTCCCTTTGTCAGCTCTTTTTGTTTGGGAATAGCCATTTTCTTTGCTGGATCTGCTGTAAATTTCCAAAGTTCACCCCTGGTATGTCCTAGTGCTTGATGGGCTGACAGCAAAAGAGAGATTTGCAAGTCTTTCACCGTGTTTGTTAGCCAAGGCTTCCTGCAGTATTTATGCTGCAAGACTTTAAAAGCAAGGATAATAGTATTTAGTAACTAAAAGCTTGAAAAACTTATTAATGGATTGTTTATATTTGTGTTATTCCTCTTAATTGTTTCCCTTAGCTTTAATGAGATGAAAACCAATTGAGTGTCATTACTAAGTGTCTGAGCATGTTCTTCAAACTGAGCTTTGAGCACTCTGGTGGGGAGTCTGGGGGTTATACCTTTAATATGAGGGTTATGTTCTTAATGTGATGGCACTTTGTTGTTTGGCTTAGTCTTAAACTTCACTGTGGGTCAGTGGGTGTTTGTGCAACATGTGGCACTAGATGTTGAAAGTGGATGTTTACATCTGGTATGCATTGGGAGATTAAGGTAGAGAGGATGAAGTTTTGGGTATGTGTTTTTTGGATGAAGGATAAAGTGAGAATACTTTTATTTCCTCTTAGATTTGAAACATATCATTCTAGCAATGCCTTTGAAACTCTGCCAGCTTTGCCAACCGTAACATTTATGGGATTTTGGACCTAAACTGAACTAGAGAACTGTTTTTAGTGGCAGAGAAAAAGGTTAGTGCATGAAAATAGCTGGGCCTATTATTGACTGCATGTGGTCAGTGGTTTGGCTGAATGTAGGTGGCTCTTTTCCTGTCACTGTTTTCAAGCATATGGCTTTGTGATGAATATAAAACTCTTTCGAAATGAGATCAGCTGCAGTTCTTTTTGCACAGTAGTCTTGTGCTGTTTAGTAGTGATTATTTTCCTTTTGTCATTTACTTTCAATCCTGTAGTAAAAAAAAAAAAACCTTTTCAAGTAAAGCTTATTCCTGTTGACATCAAAGCTAAGAGGTTTGAAGAATGTGATCATCTGTGTATGGCAGCTGCTTCTGTCAGTAATATTTCTAAAAGGAAGCATAAACTGTGTTGCTGAGTCTTTATTGTAGTTGATGCTGGGATTGTTTGCAGCGGGCAGAAACTCCCTCTAAATGTGCACATGCATTTTGTTTAATGATTACTTGTGTGAAAATCTCTAATACTGAATTACAACTTCCCTTTCTTTGCTTTTCATGTTTCCAGTCTTGAAAGTAACATTTATAGCAGTTTCTCCCAAGGTGAACTTCTTTTTCCCATTGTGTAGAAGACAGCTTGGGTTAACCCAGTGTTTTGCTTCCTTCCTTGTGTCTAGTATACAAGGTGCAACCTCAGAGCTCAGGGAACAGTGAATTTTCTAGCTCCTGCTGCAGAGAGCTTAAGGGCACAACAGGTTCTGTTTAACTTTAACTTAAACAGTGTTACCCTATTTATATCTTTGTAAAAGATCTGGGTGATAGAGCTGTAAATTGTACAGATTGTGGATTGTGTAGATTGTCTGGTGTTTTCAGTGTAGAAGATTCTAGTGAATCTTGTTTTAGCAGCTCTCAGATGCAAGAGCTGGTTTCATTCAGCTGAGAGCAAAGTACATTTGGGTCTGCAAGATGCTGAGAACTGCAGCAAGTTTTAGGGGCACAGAGCACTTCATGAGTTGGTTCCATTGCTGTGAAGTATTTTTAAAACAAAGCAAAACTGTTCTCTAGGTTTGGGGGAAATGTTATGGTTTCCTCCTGTTTGAGGGAAATAATATATAGAATTATCCAGTTTTTAGAGTAACTGTAAAAGAATAACTAAATAAACAATGAGGTCTAACATGCAGAGCTGCTTAACGTATTTTGAATGTATTTGTCAGTCAGTCCTGCATCCTGTTCCACAGGCCAGACACAAGGAATAACACTGTTGCACAAGTGAGGCTGCTGGTGTGATCATGCCTTACACACTTTTAAGAATTTATTTTGTTACCTACCTAAAAAAATTATATGGTACTATTTGAAACACAAAATCAACTTTTGAATTCTTGAAATAAAAGAAAAACCAAACTCCTAGACACTGTAATTATTGCAACAGTAGATTAGAATTTAGTGAAATATCTTCCTACAATATAACATAACAATATCACTCACAAGTTATTAAGAAATGTCTTTTCTAGTTTAAACTAGCCCTTTTGAACTGTATCGTGAAGACAGAGCTGTTTTTCCCAAGCATGCTGGGTGAAAGACTGTCACTAAGCAAGAAGTGCTATGCATGTGTTTGTAACTCTTCTTGCAAGAGAATCTTAAGTAATCCCTCATTGCATCCTCAATATTTAAAAAGAAAATTCCTTTGAATTTTCCTGAGTTTGGGGCTGTGCAAAACACTCTCAATATCAGGAAGCTTTGTAATGTGTTTTTGTTTGCATTTTGATTTGGTTTTTTTTTCCTCTCATTCTAATTTTGGTCTAGGAAAATGCTTGTTATTTTGGCAGTAGTAATTGTCCCGGTTCAGGAATGCTCTATGAAAGATCTCAAACATACTGATAAAGGTTCCTAACTGATACTGATAATCTCCATCACCTTCATATTCCAAATCTTTTTTGATACATGAAGATGATGGAGATTAGCATGATGCCTCAGGTTTTAGCTTTTATATTTTTCATGTTCTGTGCTGCTTTAGTCTGTATTTCTGAGCTTCACATGAGGGATGTTGAACTCTCTGTACAGAGCAGGGACACAAAACAATTCCTGCTCCAGCTGGGCACCAAGGACAAATGATCCAGATCTCAGCCCAGGAGCACAAACCCCGTGGGCTGGAGAGAGAAAAACAAGCAGGGTGGGACTGCAGGGGCTAAAGCTGGAATGGGACAATGAACTGCAAGGTGCAAATGGAGCAGAGCTGATCCCAGGGACAGAGCCCGTGCCCGGCCGTGCATTTTGGGGCCATTTTGGTTCATCTTGGGTGCAGCCCTGGCTGGGCTCTGGTGCTGCCCAAGGTGCATCCATGGAGGAGATCCTTTTAATAAATCCCTGCTTTATTCTGGAACTCTGCCCAGCCTCTGTTCTAGGTCAGCCTTCACAAGGCATCAATCAGTATCAGTTCTCAGCATGGATTGATAGAACAGTATCTACAGAAAAGCAGCATTGCTGATGAGCTTTAATTTTAATTTTGTGGTGGTTTTTGTGTCAGTAGTTACAATTGCCTTGCCTGTCGTGCAGAGGTCGGAGACCTGCGGGAGCTGCAGACCCTGGACATCTCCACCAACCGCCTGATGACGTTACCCGAGAGGCTGCACATGTGCCTTTCCCTGCAGTACCTGACTGCAGACAGGAACCACCTGTGGTCTGTGCCCCGCCACCTGTGCCAGCTGCCCAGCCTCAACGAGCTCTCCATGGCTGGCAACCGCCTGGCCTTCCTGCCCCTCGGTGAGTCCCCACCTGGGGGGTGGCAGGCAGCAAAACAAACTGCCCCAGACGTGAAAAACAAGGCAACAAGTGAGTTTCTTTGGTGGTCCCCGCAGACTCTGTTTATGGAGCTGTCACAGGGATCATATTGTTGGAAAATATGTTAATAAAAAAAATGCAGGTTAAGGTTTCGTGGGTTTTTTTTAAAGCTATCAAATTTGCTTTATTTTTAGCTAACCGCGGGGAAAAAGTTTAAATGATGTGCTTAAATATAGTACTGTGTAATCTGAGTTCCACCACTTTGGGTAATGATCTGTTTCTGTTTGCTGGATCTGATGATTTAACTAAGATTCCTCAAGTATGGTTTAAAACTTGTTGTGGAGTCCCAGTAACTCCATATAAATTACTTTTCAGCATTAGGAGTGTCAGTACCACATAATCCAGGGCAGGTTTAGTTTGTGCTGTGTACAGGCATCCATCAAAATTTCCACAGTAGTAGCCCAGGGAGGAATTGATGAGCCTTTTGCTCAAGCCTTTGAAAATTTGGAAGAGTGGAAGCAGGTCAGGAGTGGGAGGTGCAGTGAGTGTGTGGGGGTTTGTTGGGGGCAGTCACTGTGTGTTCCCTTCGGGGAAAACAAATCCTCCTCCCTGAACTTGTCACTTTTCAGCCCTGCCACGGGCTAATCTCAGCTGGGATACAGACACACATGCAGAGCTGCCCTGCCATCTGAATAGCCATTAATACTTTCTCTAGAATACAGAGTTTGGTGTTAATTAGGTGCAGATTAAGTTATGATAATCACATTGGAAAGAAGCTGGAAATTGAGATGGCTAAAAATGAGATCATAATTTCTAAATTAATTACCTTGTGTAGGTTTAACTTAATCTTTTCAGTACTAGCAGTTCAGTTTTTAAAGAACTTACTGATCTTTCTGAATTTTTTATCACCTTAGTTTTTATTGCTGGAAAGTAAGTGCAAATAATGTCTCCAGACAAAGTGTTGCAGTTATGTCCCAGCATATGTCATTATATAAATGAGAAAACGAGTTCCAGGATGCATCATCCAGATTCCACACTACTAAAACAAGCAAATTGCCTTCCCTTATTTTGGCAAATATTTTTAACTGCCATGAGAGAGGAAGTTAAACAATTTTAATTTTGCAAAAATTCAGTAAGATGAGATGTGAAATTTTAAAGGATAAAAGTTTTTGCTGCTTTTGCTCTGCACTAGTAGCTTACCTGTGAGCGAGCCGTGACCTGGATGAGCCATAGATCTGCCAAAGTTTTAAGTTCAAAAGGAGGAAATAAATCTCTAATATAATGACACACCTTCTTTTTTCTTTATTTTTAGACTCAAATTCAAAACATTCAAAAGGAACTTTTAAAATAACGGGAAACATCAAAGACTGTCAATTGACCTTGTTCAGTAGTTCTTAATAGTGACTCACTGGTGAACATTTGGAGATAATTTGCTATCTGTGGATATGAAACTGAATCATAAATCCTAGAGTTCAGAGGAAAAGCAGCACAGTATAAATGTAAATGTTTAATCCTTCCTCTGAAGAATCAGAAGGCTTCAGAGTGGTCAAGATTTGATGAAATAAAGTAGAAGAGAGAGTGCATTGAAAAGCAAAAAGATTAAATCTATCTTCTGTTGCTTGGGAAAATATTTGTCTTGGAGTATTGCTGAAGTTAAACATAATTGTAGCATTACTTCTGCTTGCTGCACATGTTGGCTGGTGGGGCTTTTGTGTGTATTCTTACATCCAACTTCACTTTACCAGTTAATGACTGATAAGGATGCTAAATAATGGTGAAAAATACTGCATAAATACTTTCAAGTGATAGTCAAGCAAATATTGTCAAAACAATTTTTTGCAATTAGGGAGCTGTGTTGAAAAGCAGAGAATTTATTCATCTCCTGACAGAATGGTTGAGGTTTTTTCTTTTTTTATTAGATATGTCCATGTTAAAAGAAATAGGTTTGAAACAAATTGTTTAATGCTTTTTAAAACATTATTTACTTCATTTGTTTCACGTGGTGGGTGACATCTACTCTGTCAACCAGGAGTCTGTTCTGCCTTGTCCAAGTTTGTCCCTCGTAGCTGCCAGCAGAGCCTCGTGTGAAGTGTAGTGGAAATCTGCATTTTCCTGTTCCTGGATTGATGGGTGCAAGGTTTATTCCAGCAGCAGCACAGCCCTGCTGGACAAGGATCAGGAGCTTCTTTGCCCTGTACATTCTTTTAAAAGTTTGCAGGCACATGTGTCTTGGAAAAAACAGTGTAACACTGTTAATCAGTTTTAAAATACAGCAAAAATACCTGATCCCACTCTGTGACTTTCAGAACAGGACCATAAACAAACAGATGGGTAAACAACAGTGAATTAGTAATTTGTTTTGCAGAATACACCTAAATCTTAGAAATGTCAGTGTTTTGTAAAAATCATGTTTCAGTATTTCAGTTTATACTGAAAGAAATGAGACATTATGGATCTCAGCCTTTGGGGCTTCCTAAGAAACTAATTTTTAAGAACAACCCCAAAAATTCTATGTATAAGTTGAACTGGAAGCTGCATCTTTATCAGTTGTATTATTGTCATGGTAACTTCATGCTCCCTTAGTAAATGGTATTAGAAATCTGCTGATCATTGTATATCAATCTACTTACAACATAAATTATCTTTTGACAGAAAATTAACTTGAAATTTTAGCATTAGCGAGTGCTCGGGTGCCTGAAAACAAATTCCACTGCAAGCAGAAATGTGAATCTGATGACACTGCAAAAAATAAAAATCATTTGTGTAATAAAGTACAAATATAATTAAAATAGGCCATAAATTCTCAAGTGTACTGGCAGTACAGGGGATGTTATGACAGCAAATATTCAGTATTATATCACTTTATTTGAGGATTTATGTGCACTTTTTATTTAGAAAATGGGTCTAGTAATTATCAGTGATAAACAAAGGTCTTATTCTACCTCAGTATATGCTGCTTTTGTGTCCATGCCCTCACAGTATGGTTAAAAGAGCATCAGTGCAGCCACACAAGGGCTTTTGTTCCATCTTCAGCCATGTGGAATGCATATGCCAGGGCCCTGAGGTTAAAAAAAAAAAGAAAAAAAAAAAAAGGGAGAAAAAGAAAAAAAATAGAATTGGGGTTTGTTCAGGACTCATGGCATTTGGTCATTTCTGGGAGAGAGGTCTTTGATCTGGGAGGCTGGAAGGAGGAAAGTGGAAATGTTTTAGACACAGTACAGTGCTTGCAAAAGCCACATGAAAACCTTCTTTGTAGCTTTAGCCTTTTCAGAGATGGGCAGCTTCCTTATTGCACCGAGTTCTTCAGAAGCATGGTTTTTAGAGAACTTTTAACAATATTTGTTGGCTGATAGGAGACATAAAAATTAATGTGGATGGGATACAAAGAGCCTTTCAAAGTGATGATTTATTAAAATTTAAACTTTATGGATAATGTTTGAAACTGAGAAAAAATCTTTTGGAGTCTAGAAGATGCTTGGTTATTTAATGCAAAGAAACTCTATCAAAGGAACATTTATAGTTACAGGCTATTTGGCTTTGGGAATTGAATTTTTCCTACTGAGATATTTTGTCTAACATCCAAAAATTTGCTTTAATTACCTAGGAAATGCAGTCAACTCAGAACTTAGAATCTAAACATAGCATAAGATAAAGACAGAGGGAAGAGATGAGATGCAGCCTCACTCCCCCCTCTCAGTGCATATGAAAAGAACAGCTTTAGGGCTTTTTTTGACTTGCCTGATTTTCAGCCCATTTGCATACATCTGTGTAGAAACCAGCAAGATGAGCCTCTTTTAAAAATTTTCTGCCATTCTCTAAATTAATAAGTTAAACAGTAGCACATTCAAGCTACCCCAGCAACCCATAGTTTCCTGCTGGTTTTAGTCTAACTGGCTTCTGCAGCACGAGGGAACATTCTCTGAACATTACATGTCCCATCCACCTGCTACCTGCTTTAAATTGTATGGGCTGATTCCTCACCAGCCTTACAATATTTTATTGTCTTACATTGCTTCTGTGTTGCAGTATTTTTATTCATTGTAGGATAACAATGGGGTTTTGTTTCATCTAAAAATAGCCCAGAACTTCACTAAACTATTTTCAGCCCTGCAGTGGTGAGCCCAAATAAATCATCTGGTTGAGGTGATGCTCAGCAGCATCTCCAGCAGTGCCCATCAGTCAGCAGAGGGATTTGTGCTCCCATCCTGAGGCAGGACACTTGATGGATGCAGCAGATAGTTCTGTGAGCTGGAATGTCTCTGGGACAGGGTCAAAGCAGCATGTGATGGTTGAATGTGTCCCTTGATGTCCAGTGACTCTGCTTTGAACAAAGCCCAGATTATGGTCCCTGAAACCCCCACAGACTGTTGCAAAGCAAGGGTCTGTGTTAAAGGGGAAAAAAACCCCAAAACTCTTTTTTTTTTCTCCATTAACACTTTTATTTTAGAAAAAGAGTCCCTTGGTTCTCTGTTGGTATCATCACTTGTTCTTTAGATCAAAGATTTGATATTGTACCACTCCTCAGCACAAACTTTTAAGGTTTCTGGTGCTCACAGCTGCCATTTGAGTGGGTGACAGCTGAAGACATTCAGTGTATTTTCAGATGGACACACATCTGGGGAGGGATCACTCAAAATATCTGCACTAAGTGGTATTTAGGGCTCTTGTGTACGATAAAACTATTCAGTAATAAAGAAGGCTTTGTGTTACCTATTGTTGTAGCAGGGAATGAGAAGAGATCAGTATTCCAAATATAATTTCTGAATAGAAATATCATGGGATTTGTTTTAATTTTTATTCTTGGTCATGATTACAAAGGGGACAGAAGCTGTGCCCATTTCTCCAGTTACTCTTATTTCTGCCAGCCAAGGTAACTGATAAAGATGGAAGTCAGAATTAGTCAATATTAGTATTGTCTTGCTGTGGCTGATGCAGCCAAATGCTTGTTTGTCTAAGTCTCTCTAAGGTCCTCATGAAAGTTTAACAAGTTGGGAGGCACACAGATTATTTGTGTTCTTCATGATGCAGTTTGTCTGGGTCACAGCTCTCCCATCCCGGGCAGAGGCTTTCAGACTTTGTTCTCCTGGTTTGTGCTTTGCACTAAACATAGAAACCTTTTCCTACCCAGTGTCTCAAAGGGCATGGGAGTGTCAGATGAGTTGGGCTGCCCAGCTGATCTGCACATCAGCTTTCTTATTAGTCCAGAACTCGTTCAGACTTTTCTGTTTTGTTCAGTTTAGTGTTTTTTGAAATGTCTCTCATTTGTTTTTCACTTCTTTTCATAGCAGACAGTTTTACCACTCACTAGACCTTGCTAATAAGCAAAATTCTCATTTCTGAGAATTCTTCCAAGAAACCTGAATTTTCCCATTTAATTTTAATTTTCTAAGCAAAATAAAATAGATCCATACTGATATGCTTCTATCCAGAGGTATCCTAATAGATTTCTAGTCCACGAAGGCATTACTTAATCATGCTGTACTTGCTTCTTTTGACTACCAGCCATGAATATTTTAAGAGCAGTAATGCAATCAGCACACCTGCAGAAGTATTGATCATTTATTGCAGCCACAACTTTTGATGTCTAACATTCTGCAGTTTAATGCTTTGTGTTTTCTGGGGCTCTGTAATTCCCTGCACCACACAGACTCGTTTCTGAATGACTGCACTTGTATTTGGTTAAGGCTAATGAGTCCCAGCAAGGATCTCTCCTTGGAGAAGAGAAGGAGGGGGACAGAGCACATTCTTGTGTCTGTCTTGCCCACTTTCCCAAAGATAGAGAAGCTGTGATTTCACTGACATGAGGCCAGTTAATGAAAGCAGGTTTGACCTTATGAACTTGAAGTATGCACGGAGGATTTGAAATCAATTGTCCCTTTGCTTCTTCAAACTGACTTCAGAGTTTGTCAATGTTAAAATTTAATTATTTATAATGGGATTTTCAAGGCTTCTGAAAGGGGGCTTTGTTTTGTTTTAGTAATTTGAAATGCTTGCTTCTAAACAGCTTTTCAGCTCATCCATAATAAAACCATTGGCTGAAATTTTACAACTGAGAAGTACTAATTTATGTTTGCTTACATTGAGTCTGATTAGCTTATTTATAATTAAAGAGAATTGCTTTGCTTATAATTGTCACTATGTCATCCTTTCTCCCCTTGACTTTTCTTGTTTTCTAAACCCAGATTTAGGTCGTTCTCGAGAGCTCCAGTATGTTTATGTGGATAACAACATTCACCTAAAAGGCCTCCCATCTTATCTGTATAATAAAGTCATTGGTTGCAGTGGGTAGGTATGAATTCATTCAGATTCATTGTGTACCTGTCCTTGTAAAACTTCTCCTGTGTGATGCAGCTAGTTATTTTTTGTGTGTCTGTGATTGATCCAGAGCTGATGTTACTTGGAGGGGATTACTGCAGCTCCCTGCTCTGTTTTATTTTTGTAATAAATCTTCTGTGTTAATTGCTGACTTTTGACTATTTTAGTATTAAGGCATAACAGTGAAGTTACTCTGAAAGAATTTGTAATAATAATGTAAGGTCTAGAGCTGACTTTAAAAGTTGGCCAAAAGTGTAGGCTTCATAGAGTTTCCAGGACTAAAGAAAGAACAAAATAATTTTAATGTATTGCAGCATCTCTTTGTTTCTAAATGCTCACATTTCTGTAAGTTGTTGGTCACATCTTGAAAAGTTATGTACAGCTCCTTCACGCATTTTACATCCCAGTATCAGCTTCTTGTAGGTCTTGCTACCTACTAACTAAAGTGACTTTTTTTAGGAGTTATGGATTGACAGGTTTATTTTTACATGTGGATTTTAAAAATATCCTGGGCTGTCTCATGTTTGTGGTTAGAATGCAAGAAAAAAGTGGTCTGTGTAGGACACTGGCTTAATTCTTTCTGCCCTGACACTGGCATAAATTAGGATCAGCACCCCTGATGAATGGAGCCTTGCTGGTGTAAAACTGATCAGAAGAGGATTGTCCCCATTACCATCTAATTATAAATTTCTGGTATGCTCACTCTCAGCAGATCTCGCATTAAATATAAATTCCCTCTCTACAGCCTGCACTCTGCTGCAATATGGGAGATGCTGAGTCTTGGCATTTTAAGGTTTTTCTAATATTCCCATGTCAGCTGCTTGGTGATATTTAAATACTTGCAGTTGGATTACAGTTCTGCTGAACTGTGTGACTCGCAAGCTTTTACTAATTTTGTTTTTCAGGAAGGAGAAATTCTAGCCTTTTTTCTTTCAGAACTGATTGTAAATTGTTAGACAGACATTAAATTGACCTTAAATTTAACAGAATTGTATTGATTGTGACCAAAAATAGTAATGATAATGCAGGAGGTGGTCCAACTGTCCTGCCTTTCAGGTAGTTTTATACAACAACCATGGTTTTTTGTTTTTTGGGTTTTTTTTAAGTTTTCGTTTTATACTCAGTGAAAAGAATTTTATCTTTGCACTGACCTTTGTGAAGATCCTACCAGTTCTTTTTGCTGTTCTTACATGTACAGTGCTGGTGAGACCACCTGCTACTGTTTCTGATATTATATTATAAATCTAGTACAGAATTATATAATCTAGTCTTAAAAATCTGGTATAGAAGAGACTAGAGGAGTTGCAAGTGTTGCAATGAAATTGATTCTTGTAATGCCTCTGTGGAATGAAAAGTGATTTTCTTCCTTAATAATGAATAGTAAAAAGAGGTAATTTCTAGTAAGAAAAATGCTTGTATTTGTGCACTAAACAGATCCTTGTCTTTGTTGTGAAACCATCTTGAAACATTACAAATTATTTTTAAGAAAAAATTCCAGTAGGAGAAGAGCACATATATATTGTTAAGAAACCAAAGGTTTTATTTGTTAATGTACTAAGAGACTTTAAAATTGTGTAATAATGGTCATGTGAAGAATTTCTGTGTTCTTTCCAAGAAAGCATTAGTAACCAGGCTAAGGTTTTCATGGGTCAGGCAAGAGTTGAAGATCCAGGCTTTAGTGCTCTGTCTGGCCCTCCACTGGAGAATAAAATCTGACAAGCTGCTGTTACTGACATAAAGCTTGATTTCTGAAAATAGAATATAAATTGCCTTGTGTAAGTATTGAATCTCTGTCTGGGCATCCTGCAGTCAGACTGACTGAAAAAAGTCTTTTATATGAGAGGTGATGATCTCAGCACTCAAAATACATTTTGATCTTATTTTTTGCAGATTGGATTTCATAGTCCCCAGTTAGGGATTTGTCAGTCTTGTTGAAGGCAGCCAATAGGTGGTCTCAGCTTTTTTTTCCCCTCACTTATTTATCCACCAGGCTTCTTCTGCAGCTCCTATTTTCCCCCAGCTGTTAAGACCATCCTCTATTCCAATTTTTAACCTCCATGGATTTTGTGTGTGGCATTAATAGCCTCACCCTTTACATAAAGGAGACCAAATGTCCCAGCTCTGAACTGCTGTAAGGAGTTCAGGGTTTGTTCCTTGGTGAGGTTGGTATGGAGTTATTCAGCTTCAAAATACAACATTATTGATTTATTTATTGTGATAACTAACTCATTGGGAATGGATCATTGGAATACTGGATCTCTCAATTCCCACTTATATTTTAACCTCACTAATGGGAAAGTATTAAATATTTAGCAAGAGGCTTATTGACTTGCTTGCTGTTTAATGCTGCTGGGTTTTGGTTGTTTCTCTGGGCTGTTTCTCCTTTAATCAGAAGAGATGAGATTTTTGTTGTCAGAGAAGTACTATGAGACTTCTTTCACATCTGATAAGGTTGAGAGTGGTTACCTCCGTTTTAGGTCTAATATCTGGGAAGGCTGACAAATTTGTGTTTCTGTTCCATTTGTTAGGACTGGCCCTAACAAGTTGCTCTTGGCTTCAAATTTCAGTTGTCATAAACAATTCCAATTCCCCTGTTGACTTCCCCAACCTCTTAGTAGAATTTTCCTATGCGTGTCTCTCTGGTATGATCGCTTGCAACAGGGATCACGTAAAGAGTTATTATTTTTACTACAAGCTAAGTTTCTCCAAATAACCTTCCCTTTCCATATATGATTAGGGAAGGGCAAGGCTTATAGACTTCCTAGGGTATCTTCCCACTATAGATGGCTGTTGTTTTTATTTTTCCTTCATCTGCCCACCCCATGCCCTCCAAGGAAACTCTGGATCGGGAAAGGTGTACTACAGAATCACCCAGTGGCACTTCAAATACATTTTTTTGGGGGCCTGGAGTTTGCCTCATGTGTTATGGTTAAGAAATCCATGATTGTTTTCAGCTGGTTGATCCAAGACACGGGAAGCAAACTGTTGGGTAGGAAACTGCTCCCCTCAGTAAAGGATTTACTAAAAGAGATTGTCATGTGGCAAAGTAATGGGCACGTAGCATACGTGGTTCACCCCCTTGGGTGTGTTCTCATCTCTTTGTGTTATTTGATGAGTAATTCCTCCAAATGTCCCATGTCTAGCACATCACAGAAGGTGGGAATCTGTAGAAACATAGAATCATAGAATAGTTTGGGAAGGGACCTTTAAAGGTCAACCCCACCATGCACTGCTCTCTGCAAGGAATCCTTGAGGGGTGCTGCACTGGAGAGCAGTATCAGGCTTACTTTGGGTTGGTCATCTGCGTTTCCCTGTAAAGTTACTTTTATTATTTTTTTTCTAACCACTTTCTAAATGTCTTGTGTCCTTCTAGTTGTGGTTCTCCAATTCAAGTTTCAGAGGTGAAACTGCTCTCTTTTTCATCAGGCCAGTTAACTGTGTTCCTGCCAGCAGAGGTGAAATCTATAGGGACAGAAACAGATCATGTCCTGCCTTTGCAAGAACTGGCCATGAGGACCCTCTATAACACCTACTACAGGTTTTTGAAAGGTATGAAATTTTCTGCATTTTTCAGATTACAGAAAGAGTGAAAGTGTTTTCTGGCAGTGATAGGAACATTTTTAACAGTTCTTCAAAGGTTTGGGCAAGGATTTATATTTTAAAAGATTTATTTAATCAAATTATGTTTGAAATGCTGCATTAGAACAGAAATGTCCAATACAAAAACCAGATTTCCAAAGACTAATTCTGAGGTCAAGTGGTGCTTATAGATGGTATCTTACTTGAAGCCTGTATGAAGAAGGAAACTTTTTTTTGCAGGAGAAACTCTTTAATGGAAATAGGAGATGAGAAATACAGTTCCTGAGGCAAGATCAGATGCATCAGCCAACAATGCAGCTCCTTGCCAGGCAGCACACTCCTAAACTGGCAGACTTGTTATACATAAGGCAGAAGAAATGCGAGCAGCCCTCGGCCATTTCAGCACAGCGTGACAGCTGAGCTGCTTTAGTTCTGCCCCAATTCAGGCTCTCTGCTCTAAAGTGGCCCTTGGCTCATCTGGTTCTGCATCATGCAATCACATGAGTTAGCAATATCTGATGATAACCTGCAGATCCTCTCAGATCTGGATGTGTTGTGACTCCCCACTGTTGATGCTATCTTGGGAACTCTCAGCTTTAAAGGTCAAAGGAGAAAGCGGAAGAGTGGAGAGTTCCAGTGGGAGGATTAGAGGGGTTATGGAAAGGGTCTCTTTGTACCTTGGCCCCTGGAGTAAATCCTCACTGCTTCGCCAGGAGAAGTGTACCTTCTCCTGTAGAAGGAGCCTGCCTTTTCTCACCCACTTGTGACTTGCACAGTCATTCCTGGAATCCAGCTGTGTGGATGTGGTTCCTGAAGATGCCAGTGAACTTTGGTGCGGGGATGGGAAGGTGGTACTGCAGAATCAGTTTAAGGGATGGTTTGTAAACAGTTTTATACAAGACTGTGAGGGTTACACCTATTTTCAGCCAAGATGCAGAACCTGAAAAAGATGGATTTATATATCCATATACACCCAGCTATAGCTGTGTCCTGTTTTGAGTGACCTTATTAAAGACAGTGGGCATCAGCACTGCAACAGCCCAGTTTTGGTGAGCAGGAGCAGGGCCTGTGTCAGGTGTATGATAATGCTGTGCTGGGGAAGCAGGTGGCACATATGATTAAAGTAGCAGATTTCATCTGTCACTGCCTAAATTTGCAGTTTCAAGCGTGCTGTTAAATACTTGGCAGCTGCTAGAGAAGTGACAGAAGTGACTGGACTACTTTTCCTCAGTCTTTGCTTGGCTGCAGAGTGTGACCTTTTCTTTCTGACGCACATGTCCTGCTCGTCCCCTCCTTGGGGCCCTTGTGGTACATTGTGTCTGGGGTTCAACCTTGCAGAGGTGGAAAGCTGAAACCAGTGTGATACCATAAAACTGATTTATCAGGCACTGCATCTTGTCTTGATTACTCAGCACCTAAACTCACTCACCTGTCTTGCTGTCTCTCAGTTTCTAGATGGAGATTAGCATGTGGGGTTTAATTTATAAAACACTGTGTGGTTTGGGCCAGGCCTGGGAAAGTGATGGCTCTTTCCCAGGAAATGACCCTGGAGTCCCTTTTGGTGAAAATGATGGCATCCTGTAGGCTGTGGGGGAACACTTAACAGATGAGCAATGTATTGATCTTTTTAGAGTGGTCTCTTTGGTTGGGCCTGTGAGAATTATGCTGGGCTGGATTGAATTTCAAGTAATTCCAAATACTGCAAATCTCTTTTTGCTGATGATGGAGTTTGGGCTTTGTAGTGAGGTTAGCTATCCTGCTGGATTGGTTGCTGAAATATTTTAATAAAATACTACTGATGTCCTTTTCATAATGTATTACTATTAGTTACTAAACATGTCTAGATATCTCTGTGTCTAAAAATCCTTCATTATCTTTTAATCCTTTCTAATATTTGTTCAAACTATAATATTTTCACCTGGGTATTTTAGCCCAGTTAAACTTATTCCCACAGATGCTAAACTTCTACATTTAACTTCAACTTTTGAATTTAGACATGGAAAGCACTATGTGCCTCACTCTAATTGTGGTAATTTGTATTACCTCATTGTTGTTTTGACAAAACCTTAAGAATGTGAGGCAGCTGTTTTCTGAATTGTTCATGGATCATGCTTGTGTTTGCCTTTATCATGCAATCATTTTATTATAAATATTTTTTGTTTCTTTTCTTCTCTAGATTTAAACTTTCTGACTCCTATCTCACTACCCAAAAGCCTCTTGGAATTGCTGCACTGTCCCTTGGGACACTGCCACCGCTGCAGCCAGCCTATGTTTACCATTGTCTACCCAAAGCTCTTTCCCTTGAGGGAAACTCCAATGGCAGGATTGCATCAAGGGTAATTATACAGGAAATTACACTGGGGTTTCATCTAGGAAGAAAAACACCTTATGGAACAAAGCATATTCTTAAGGATTTTTTTTTAAACTTAGCATTTCAGATCTAAAGTCCCTAGCCTGTGATTGCATGTATTCATTGACAAATATTTTATTCATGAGTCAACCAAAATATTTCTGTTAGACTCTTAAAAGGGTCTTCAGATATGCTTGTCTCAGCCTGGTGTAAGACAGGAAGGGGTTTGGATAGGATGGGATTGAGCTGTTTGTGGTAGTGCAGCACATGCCTGGCAGCTCTGTGCCCTGGGAAGGAAGTGGTACCTAACACCAGTAATTGCCCTGATGGTCTCTGGCTTCAGATTGCCACCTCCAAACAAAAAGTGCTGCAGGATCAAGATGGAAAAAAACTCTAAAGCTAGAGCTTAATTAAAATGTTCTGCAGTAAAATACTCTTGTTTTAATTTCCACACTAATTAACTGAGATATGCTGTGGAAGCATTCTGCATAGGAACATACATTTTGTAGCAATACATGTTTTTAATAATACTTCAGTTTTATGATTGTAGCAGTTGTGAAAGTGTCTACAAGATTCACAAGTCAAGTGCACAAGCCCACACAGACTTGCTGGCCTACTGGACAGTACAGTCATAGAAGGGACTGGGATAGGTCAAATAGGGATATGGTTCAGGGAATGTTGCCTTCATGTAGATAAAGATATAAAATACCTTTAAGGTGAGCCCTGATTGCTTTGCAGTGATTCTTTCCCTAATCCTTATTAGTCTGAGTGGATACTGTAGCCATCCATGAGCCATAATATCAATGAATCCAGTTTCTGCAGTGGAAAAGCATCATCTGAGGAATTTCAGCTTGTGCTATTTGAAAGGTAATAAAGGGAGTTTAAAGCTTAGTCACTTGGAGTTAAACAAGAAAAGGTGATGTTAGATTCTTGTTAGAGAATTCAAGTCAAGCCATTAATTACAAAGCATATACCTAAAGTATAAGTTCCTGTCTAATGCAGGAACACCACTTAGTTCCTGGTCTGTGGAAATCCATTGATTTGATAGTGGATTTGATCTTCCATTAAAAGAAGCTTTTCCATGGGAAGATCATCAATAAAAGAGACTAATGGGTGGTTCAGGTTGAAGGTACCTGTTTTACACAGCTGTATCCCAGCCTGTTTTGCTGTGAGTTTGTAACATGAGGAGCATCTGATTTGTAAGCAATTCAGCTTTATGAAATGAAACAACTTAGGTATGCCAAATCTGGGCAGCAGCCAGAGGGCTGCATAAAAGCTATTTTGGAAAAGCCATCTTTCTTAGAAAGATCTGATTGCAGAGATTGCGCACTTCAATTTGCCACTCTGTTACACTTCAGTCATATGTCGAAATTCAGTGGATTTCATGTTGAGTGAAATAATTAACTTCCATATTACAGTCATAATACTCTTAGTCATGTTATAATCATGCTATAAAGAATCTCTTTCAAACATTCAACAGTATCATTTTCTAAGAAAATGATGGGAAACTACTGGCTAGTCACTAAATCCATCTATTATCCTGAATAATTCAACAATGTGAGAGTTTGGACTACTTTGTAATTAATTGCTAAGCATTGCTCACTGTAGAAGATACAGTTACAAGATGATAGACATTATCAGTAGACACCTTTAGGAATTATAAAATTTAAGACTCCACAAAAACATACTTTAGAGCTGTTTTGGAAGAACACTACATTAACATTCAAAAATGTAATAATTAAAAATACGTATTTCTGCATGGTTTTTCACTTGTTTCAAAAATAGTTCTCATTCCTTCCCTTAGACAAGAATGTACTGTGTTCTGCAAAATGCCTTTAATGAATCCAATCTTAAGTAGCTGACATTTGATGCAAATCCACAGAAAATGAGATCTAAACAGGGCAGCCTGTCATCCTTATCTCTGTAGCTTGTGCACTTGACGTGGTAAGATTATGTGGAATTGTGGAGGTGTGATAGCTGGTTTAGAAAGATGTGAAGGACAGGGTTTCTGTTCTAAAGAGCTTAAAGTGACCATGGAAACACACAGGGTAGGATCCTGGGCATTTGAACAGCACTGATTAGCACATGCCACATCCATGCCAGTAACTCCTGCCTGGATTTCCGTATCACATTCTGTATCCTCTCAGAGGGAAGGAGAGTTACGTGTTGGACTGGATTTCTGTAGCTGAAGAAGCACAGATGCCATGAGCACTGGGTAAAGTGTGATTTCTGGGTTAGTGAAGAACAGATCTGAACATTTTGAAGGCAGATATCTCAGTCCCTGGCAGGCTGGAGCAGGAGCAGGGTCACTGTGAGGCTCGGATCACACTTGCACAGTGCTATCCCTGCTGCACTGCGTGGCACGGTGTGACAGCACTGCCTGTCACTCATCCTTTCTGAAGATCTGCTTGTTCACTCTGCTAACCAGGGAGGACACTGCCCTTCAGTCATGTCATGCCTACAAGCAGTAATTTAAGAAACACACGAGCAGAGGCTGCCCAGCTATTTTCCTGTCAGCTGCTAAACCTGCTGGCTGTGACACTCAGGCACACCCTGCTCAGAGAGAAAAACCACACACTGCTGCTCTAAACCCGGTGCATAAGAAACCAGGAAGGTTTTGAGAACCCCTACAGTGTTTCCCTGCCTTGGTGTCAGGCACTCAGAGACAGCAAATGAACCTGTGCTTTTTCTGGGCTGTGGAGATGGGCTAATCCTGTATTTTACAAACCAGCACGTTGTCTGTGTGGAATGCAGCCAGGAGCTTTAATCTTTACTGACAACTGTTCCCCCCCTCCCCTTTTGTTGTTTTTTTTTTCTTCTAGGAGGACAACTGTTAGTTTTGTGGCATACTGCTGCTCCACCCAGTGTCTGCAGACTTTTGACCTACTGAGTTGATAAACATTTCAACCTCCTCAGGAGTGGTGCCAGTGTAAAGCTGCATTCGATGCCGTGTCCCTGTGGTACTGGAATACCGTGTGTGCTCGTGCCAAAGCAGCAGAAGTGCCCAGTCAGGAACACTCTGAGGCACTTAAATCCTGCCCTATCAAATCTGGATGAACTGCAGGAACTTTTCAGAAGTGTAAATACCGAGCTTTTAAAAGTATTAATTTCTTTCTCCTCCAAGGCAGCACACAAACCAAACACATTCACAGGCTCTGACTTCAGGATTTCCAGTATTTTTCAAATGTGCCTGATTTCAGGTTGACCCATTGCATCATTTGAGGCAGTTGCATTCCTCTAACTGGAAAAAGAAAAGTTCAGCTATGGCAAACAAATTTTGACTTATTCATCCCTATCTTCTTCCCCTGTACAGCTGCAATCAGGTGTATTGCTGTAAGCCTGCAGAAACCTTTGATGGATCCCAGTGACTTTTCCATAGAATTCAGCCTTACTTTCTCTCATCTTAATGTTTACTGCAGCAGAGTTATCCCAGTTGTATACCAAGTCTTTGACAGTTCTCTGTGGTATTTAAATCCACATGCTAAAAGCAGATCTTTCTTTCTAGTATCATTAAATACCACAGTTATTTAATGGGAGTAACTAGGATATGTCTGGAGACTGAAGATCCTGTTTCAGTGAAGGCTGGTACTGATGCCTACACTAAGGACTCTTGCTCCAGCATGTTTGAGGGTGTGTTGTCTTTATTTTCATTGCTTTATTTTTAGAAATAGTTCTCCTTTTGTTCCATGGAATTCTTCAGGAAGAAGACAACTTTAAGTATCAATTTCCCTTGGAAAAAATCCAACTAGTAATATGATAGTAAACCTTTATATTTATTGTATTTTTACAGTTGCAGGCTATAGATCTGCAAAGAGCTGGTCTTGATCTTTTTCTAGATTCAGCATTTGGCTGATTTGTCCAAGTGTGTCAGTGGATTGTGTGCCTTGGAGAAGGCTGGAAGTCCAGGAGCAGGTGTGTATCTCCATGCACAGGTACATTTGCACACATGGATACCTGCACAGAAGGGCTGGGACATTTGTTTTCATACATTAATGGCAGATTTGGTGCAAATTGCCACTCACTATCATATTTGTGGGAATCTCTTTTTGTTACATCTTGTTTACTTTAAATAAAGAATGAAGGATGGAAAAAAGGCCCAAAATGCCTACGTGACTAAACATTTTGATTTTATACTAAATAGTTTATACATGATCGGCCCCTTTTGATTTGTTTTTGAATATATAATATTTTTTTAAATATAATTTGTTCTTTTTTTTTTTACTTTCCATTTCTTAGGTATAAACCACTTGTTGATTTAGCACAGTGTGCTGCTCTGTGCAGTAGGTAGTTACAAGCTGAAATAGATATGAATGAAACAGTTTGTTATAAAAATGGCAAGATAAAGAGACTTATTTGGTAGTGTATTAGCATATGTTGTGGTGAGGTGTGCGTACTTTGAAGGCAGGAGGCATTAAAATGTTTTCCTGTTGCCAAAGAAGCATTTGTTCCCTCTGCAGGCTTCCTGGCATCTCTTCAATAAATAGAGTATCTTAAGAGCTTAAAAGAGTACCAAAAAGGCAGTTTTGAGGGTGGAATTTTTAGGTTGTGCATGTAACTTGTAAAAATCTTTCCTGGTTTTATTGGGTTGGTTTTAGAGAGTTGAATTAGCATTAAGAAATGTAGAACTTAATCATTCAGGAATGCAAGTATCATCTACTGCTTAATAATTGTGAAACTTTCTAAAATAAATCCCATTTATTGAATCTGCTTTGCAGTAGGGGAAAGAGCCATCTCCAAGCAGCCTTGGTGCTTTTGGATTTCTGTCTGTGTCGTTTCCCAGGTTTGTTTCCATGTTGGAATCCCAGCAGGCCCAGCCACCCCGCAGGGTTCACTGCTGAGGCAGCAAAATCCACCTTCAGCTTTATCCTTTTCCTTCAGTACCTCAGAGCTGAGATGTAAACTGCCCATGTACAATTATATCTGTATCAGAAATGTGCAAGTGTAGGACAAAATCCACTTTTGTAAGAACAGATTATAAAAGCTGTGGTAGTGTTACAGATGTTAATTTTTATACAATACTCTGATCAGGATTTTTCAGTATTAATTTTTACTGTGGCTTCCTCTGTCTTTGAAGGAGATGTTTTCTTGGAAGTTTTTGTCCTCTTTTTATAGCAAGTTGTAGACTTGAAATCACAGTTTATATCTGAATTCAGTCTGTAAATACTATTTTGGAGTTAAATCTGGCTGTGATCACCTAAAAGACATCAGCATTTGTTTTATTAGGAGTCAAGAAGAGTGAAGCTTGATTTTATTATTATAACTATTTATTTTGTTTTCTTCTTCCCATAATCTAATTATTTCTTATTGAGTCTGCATCAGTCTCTTTATTATTGTCTCCAAGTGCAGTTCAGAAGAAATTTAGCCTGTTCTATAAGCAGGATGAATCTTAACTAACACTTTAATAGATGATATTTCAAGAATGGAATGTTCAATAAATAAATGACTTAAATATGCAATTGAAGCTGAAATGTCATACCCTATTTTTATAAAACAAAGAAGGGGAAAGCCAATATATAGACTGAGAATGCAGCTTAAGTTCATGTTTGATGTTTTGGGGTTTTTTTGTATGAACAGTGTTTGTATTCATCTGTATCTTTGGGTGATATTCTTCTAGATTAAAATAACTCCATTCTCACTTGTCCAAATTTTTCTAAAGTTGTTCTGCTGTAAGAGTATTTCATAACCAGCAAGCATGAGAGCCAGCTATGCAAATTGCAGAGAGGGATTTTGTTGCTGATTGAACTGTGCATCACTGGTTTTTCAAGATGCCACAGTGCTTGGACTTCTCCTTAGTTGGTTTGTTTCTGGGTAATTTTTGATTTCTTGCTCTGGTTTGTCAGGTTAGCTCCCACCCAGGTAATTTTTTCTGTGTACTGCAAAACATCAGGTGCCAGATGTTGAAAACAATTACTGTCTAAAAAGTTTTTTTGTTAACAGTAGATCTGAATTCTTCACTTAGGGTGGAAGCAGGAAAAGTTTTTTGATTTCTTTTTTTCTCAAGACATTACAAAGAGAAAGGTGCAGGAGAGGGATGAGATAAAATAAGTCTTTAACCCATTGATACTGCTATAAAATTTTTCTAAGTAAAGATTAACTGCAATTATAATTAGGGATCACAGGCATACTTTTGTTTAAGTTGTGATAGTAAGCACCATGTTAATAAAATTCCAACCCTATATAGAGGTAGCTTTTGGTTCTGCCATGAAGGAAATGGGGGAATCTCTGGCATTGTTTAAAAATCCTTTTGAGGGCTTTTGCCATGGACACTGTTACATTCAGAGCACAGTTCCTGGGAACCTTCCTCATCATCTCTCAGAGGATCAGAAATGCCCTTTCCTGTGCAAAGAGCAAGGTCTAATATAAAGAAATGTGTATTTTTCTGTTTTGATGCTTCTCCTGGGCTCTTACCACGGTTCATTACAAACCTTCTATTTACTTGGTTGTGGTGAGGTTGAGATGTTGCTCTGAGCAGAGCAGTGCTGTTTATTGCCAAGTTGGCTTCAATTCCTGCAGATTGAATTCTGCTGAATCCCTTTTTCTGGCATTGAGGGGAGCACAGGACTGTTCTAACACCCATGTGGGAGCAGCGTGTCAGGTTCTACTGACAGCACAGCCCAGCTGAAGCCTGCAGTGACAAACCTGTCACTAGAGAGGACAACTGGCTTTTCAGGGCCACTTTGGCCCACTACAGTACCACTGATAACAGAATAAATTTTGCCCTGATGTCAGTGGATGATGGGTCAAGTTCTAGTTGATGAGAGGGAGGAATGTGTGTTGCCATCTTTGTATTTCTTGCAAAAACTGGGACGACACCAGAATCCATGGCTGCTGCTCTGTCTGCAGCTGCACTTCCATAATTCCAAGATGTGACTATCTTTGCCTCTTACCTCCCTCTTAATACTACTCATGTTGTTGCAAAATGTTATGGTTAGCTTGTGATAGAAGAGGCTGAATAAATTGAATCCAGAGTTTTTGTTACTTTTTTGTATTACAGACCTATTTTGTAGGAGACCGAAGGTCTGGTGGAAAGAAATGGCAATGTTCATGTGAAGTCTTCATTGCTTTTGCTTTTATGTGCCCTTTTTTGGATTATAACTTGAACTCTGTTTGCAACTGAGTTCATTCTGTGTCTGTGGAAAGCACATGTGCATTGCTTTCTTGCTCTGTATTAACCAAATGTCACTTAGTGTGAAGGTGAGCTTGCTAGATGGTTTATTTAAAGTTAGTGGTGCGAATTATTGTGTGTGCTTGTTAATAAACTATATTTTTGGATAGAATTACCATTCATTAAAATTAACTAAATTCTTGCTCCTGGGACTATTAAGCTATGTTAGAATGTAGCATTTAATTTACATTTCAGTTCATTTGCATGGTAATTAGCTAATAAGTCTCTTGTCCCAAGGCTGAAGAGGTGGGGTGAAGACACTAAAAGCACTCCCAAGCCCAAAACACCACTTCAATTCATTTAATCCCTTTGTCTCAGACAATGTAGTTCATCAGATCTTGCATAATAGGAACAAAACCCATATGGAAACGTTACTTCAGACCCTTCCACGGATTGATCAAAAGGAAAATAAGTTTCTGTAGGGCTGTACTGCCACCCTGACAGTCCAGAGATGAGGCTGTGGTTCATGGATTCCTTACTAAGCAGCATTCAGCAGCTTTTTTTCCTCATTTAACAGATATCATGGGAACAAGGCTGCCAAAAATAAGTAGAAATTAAGCATCTGTTTTTCCAGTTGTTTTACTCCTTGCTATGCAGCATTTTGCTTCAGTCAAAGCTGCTGCTCTCCATGTTGAGATGAGTTCTCTGAGCTGGATGCTGCCTGGATTTCTGTGAGTGTGTTGGGTGAATACTCAGTATCCATTCTCCAGTGAGACCTGTGGTGGCCAAGGTCACTCAGATCAGTTGTAAACCTTGCAGTTTTAGGTGCTGTCCAGATTTCCCTAAGCCTGTTTGGTAGTTAGTTTACAATTATTTGCCTTTTTTGTATTTTACAAATGACAAGGTAACTTTTCCTGCCCTTGCAATGGAGGTAACCTCTGTTTGCCTGGCAGCAGGAGGAGGATGTGAGTTCCTTAATAAATGGGAGAACAACCCTTAACCTATAACTTTTACCAGCCACTGATGTGTCCCTTATGAATTAGAAAGAAAGAAACGGGAGAGCTTAACATCCTTTTCCTTTGCAATTAAAAGTACTTGGCATAAATGCAAGCTAAGTGGAAACTTCAGTGAGTGAATAATGCTATTGTATGCAGGAAATGAGAGGAGCTGAGATCTCACTTGGAAAGGCACTGGATGTTTTGTGACTTCTAAGCCAAGATTTAGGGCTGTTCTGTGTGGTGACATTTTGAAAACTTGAATGGCAGGTTGAACCCACTGCATCTGTGTTCCCCAACTTCAGCAACAATTTAATGTTGCAGTAGAACCCTCTCTATCCTGCACTGAAGAACCCCACCAATCATCCCTCTAGCTGGCTCAGGACTATCAGATTTCTGTCTGCTGCTTCAGCAAGAAAGAAAGCAGGAGTTGACCATATGCTTTTTTTATCTTTTCACATTTTAAATAATAAACCCCTCACGTCAGGCTCTTTCAGCACCCATTGTGCCCTTCAGGCACCTCCTGCTCCCAGGCAAAGACCTTGACACATCTGTGAGAGATCTCGAGTCTCGAGAACAGTTCTGTTGTTGGAGGTGCTGAAGTGATTTGCCTTTCTGATGATGCCTTCCAAGTGGCAATCAAGGGCTAATTTCTCAAGTACCCTGATGCTCTTTTGTATGTTCATGAGGAATGTAAATATTGACTGGCTCTTTCTGCCAGAGAAAGCTGCCACTCGTGGAGCCCTGTCCTGGTGCTAAATATGACTGCAGCCACGTGCTGAGGACTGGCCATGAAATCACAGAGTGTGCTGAGCTGGGAGGGACCCATCAGCGTCATCCAAATCCTGGCCCTGCCACAGGACACCCCAAGGTGTTCTGCTGTCATTTGCTGTGAACCTCACCAAGTTATTAGGAGGGTTAATCTTTTTTCTCGAGATCAGTTGAGAAAGCTCTCTTGTAATGAGAAATGCAGTACGGTGTTTGTTTATTGATCAGCACTATGAATGCTCTCTAAGTGCACTATTCTAACAGCAAATCAAGCTATTTGATTAAGAAAGCAAAAAAATGCATTGTTAAATCCCATTTTGGTGCACATAGGGTCCACTGGGAACACTAACATTTTGTTTAGGAATGAGAAAGAGAGCTCATAATTCATCACAAAATGCAGGTATGGTCTAAAGATGCTGATGACATTGCCCGGATCTCATGAAAAAATAAATTTAAGAAGATGACCAGTGTTCCTTCTAGGGGTAAATATCAACTAATTGTATCAAATATGCCGCATTTTGGTTTTTTTGTGTTTTGAATTCCTAAAATTCGGCACTTGTAGCTATCATTTAAATCTTACTAGGTTTCCTTTGTACTACAGAGGTCTAACCATTGATTTTTATTGTTCAAGCCATTAGAAGAATCAAGCTGAATCCTGTTGGGTCAGTTTGTGATAACTGTGATTGCTTTGCTGGCACTGAAGTTCCAAAGCAGTCTGAGCATGGCCTTGAATTTGGCTGCCTTTGATTTTGCTGTGTCTCTGTTGGCTCTCCAGTTTCATTTTGCAAAAAGCTGAATCAATGGAGATGATACATGAAGAGAAGAATTACCAAGAAAAACAGCTTTAACTTTCTTCAGAAAGCCTGGCTTGGAATAGGGCTGGCAAGGTCTCCTATATGAATTCCAGGTAAATGCTCCTTCTAAAGCAGGATGAAAAACAGTGGGTTGTAGGCAGTAGAGAACCCCATGTCTAAAAGTACCAAGATGAATTATTCTCTATATTCACACCTTACTGTTCTATATCTTTGTTTCTATAAAAACTGAGTAACTGCCCAATAGGGAGTTTAGTTGTATCTTACATCTTTGTAGAATTAAGATTGATTTTATACTTCTGACACGCTCATTACTCTTCACAGTGTAATGCCTCTTCTGTTTCTCTGCCTGTATAGTTGTAAATAATAGCCCTTGTTTCCTCCCTCAGTCCTCACTCCTGACCAGAAAATGTTGTTCTGCTTTCTGGTTGGAAAACAGACCCTGTTATGACCAATATTAGAGCAGTTTGTTACCTGCACAGTGACACAGGTTTGTGCTCCACCAGAGACACCACCTAATCCCATTTCTGCACAATTACCTGGATCACAAATATGTGTTCTGTTCTGGCTGCAGATGAACTGAGGGATATCTAACATGAATTAATGTATATTAAATCAGTATTTTGTATCAGGTTTTTAGATCTAGCAGTATCTAATCCTGGCTATTAAGCCTCCGTGATGAAACGTGGGGGCTCAAATGTCTCCAGTAGCTCGGTCTAGACTGTAGCCAAATTTCTGTCTGATCCCTAGAATGATACTTTGGAGAAGGTTTGAATTGAAAACCTCTATTTAATTATCTCCTTTTTCCCTCCTCCCTCCAGGAGGCTCAGATGGTGCAGGAACTGATACCTGCTAGCTAGAAATGTCTTTCCAGGTCAGCGTTGTGCCAGCTGTGCTCCCCGCCGCGCCGGTGTCGCGCTGGCTGCCCGCCCTGCCCAGCTCCGGCTCGCTGGCCCCGAGCTGCCAAGATGGAAAATATTGATTCCAGTCCATCTCATTGAAGTATTATCATGAGGTGTTCACAGACGTGCTGGGACTGGTCTTTTACTTACAGGAACATTTATCCGGGGGGATCTGGTGTGTTATGTAGCAAGGAGCTGCAAGAGGCAGAATGAATTTACTGTTTTCACTTACAGTCAGTAGCCTGAGACCTTACTGTGGCTTTAGCTATTCTTGATTAATTTCATATGTGGATGCTCCTATTCCAGAATAAAAGTGCCTTGTTAGGAAAGAATTTAATTCCTTTAATTTCATTTGGGAATAAACATATCCACACACCTGGTATTTAAATCTGAGAGAACTATTTCTTTATAAATTTACACCCTGTTCTGTTTTGGATCAGATCTTGTGTGTAGCTAAATCCTTCTATTTATTTAACAAGATCTGATTTATTGCTCAAAATTCTTTCTTTTGAGAAGTACCTGGTTGGAAAATAAAAATTCTGCTTGCAAGGATAAGACTGGGTGGAGAGGGGGCAAATGAAAAATTGTGAAAACAACTGGTTTGGAAGCACTGCATTGGAAAACATTGTTACATGTCAGGTCTTATTCTGCTGTTTTATTCTGAAACATCTGGCTTTTGACACTTAAAAAAAACCTATTTTGATGTTTTTCAAATTGAGAAATACAGCTTTGAAACATGGCATGGAATATTTATGTTTCCTGCCATGAAAATGTCTTTTATGTCTCCATCATTCTATTTTCTGGTGCAAACACAGCTGGCAGGAATGGTTTGGACCGACTTTGCTCTGCCTGGGTGTTAAGGTAAGAAGCTGCCCTCACAAGTCACTGTCTGTCACAGCCCTCCTTGCTGGATGTGGTTTGAGTTCCATGGGCACATCCCAAGGTCTCGGCACCGCAGTTTGCTCCATGTCCTGTGTGAAGCTGGTGAGGGAGGAACTGGTGAGGAAATGTTTTTCTCTCTGACAATGTCCTCGGGCCTGCTGAGTGGCACAGTGGTGATGGGGACATGTTCCCCTTGTTGTCTGTGTCCCAGTGTGACATTCTGCTCTGGTGCAGGGCTTTACTTTAAAGCTTTCTGTGTGTTAGCAGCTTGGATCTGGCTCAGCTGCCAGAGGGGTCCTGCTGTCACGGGAAGGATGTGCCTGTGCACAGTGCAGCATGTGCACTCTGGATGCATAAGCACAGGGGAGAGCTTTCCTAAAGATGTATTACTAAGCTCTTTAAGATTTAATGCTTTCTCGAAGTTCAGACTGGTGTAAAGGAAGGCTTAAGCAGCTTAATGGGTTAAAATGATCCCTGACTGTGTCCTTCAGACAGTTTAGAGACCCTGCAGCAAGCCAAGCGGGCCACCTGTTCCTCTCCCAGACAAACAGGTTCCCCCCCCCCTTGACCTTTATTCTGCCACCCTTCAGTTTTGCCTGGCCTGGCTCCATGTGTGGAGTGATTGTTCTAAAGTTTGTCATTGTTTAAAATGCCACTTGCCAGAGTTTAATGTGCGCAGCTGCAACCTGAGCCATCGCCGCGTGTTAATAAGGCTAAAACCATTGGACTGACACCAAAAGATCTGCTTGCACTTGGCATGTCATAAATTAATATCATTCTTACCTGCCAGGGATGATTCACTGCTGGCTCAAAGCGTATTTAAACTTTGGAGGGTGCCAACAAACTGGGCGGTGGTTTGACCTGCCACGTGGCCCGGGACTGCTGCTTTCCCTGCCTCCGCCTCGCCGCCGCTGCTGCAGCGTGTGGGGAAACAGAAGCTCTTTATGGCCTTATGAGAGCTCGTGTTTGTGTGCCGCCCTGGCCCTCCTGCCCCCATCTGCCAAAGGGCTGGCCTGTTTGTGGGAACATCTCACTGCCTTTCCAGTTCCTGCCTGGACTGCTGCTGCCTGCTTTGGGAGCGGTCCTGGGGGTTAATGCTTCACTGGACCGTGGCCTCTTTTTGCAGCAGTTCCAGAAGGCTCTCATCCCACTGACCCTGCCTATCCTAGGCAGGCAGGTTGTGCCAGCATCCCAGAAACTGCAGATAAATTCCATGTTAGAGGAGCACACTTGACCAGCTAACAGCTCAGAGCAGGTGGGTTAAGCTGGTGCCCAGGGTAGGGAGCCTTGGAGGCGGGAAGGGATGGCCCCATGGGAACGGGGAGATCGGATTGCAGGGTTATATGCCAGAGGTTGAACGTGCTCCCCGGAGCTCAGACTCTGGGGCTCCAGTGTCACAGCAAGTGCCCAGGAGGGAGGTGCTGCTCTGTCCCCAGGGATGTGCTGAGGGCCAGCAGTGCTGCTCTGTTTGTCCAAGTGCTTCCTGGCTCCATCCAGGAGACTGCAGTGCTGCCCTGGGCTGTTGCAGGGCAGGGACACAGAGGGGATGGGAAGGAATAGGAGACAGTTTAAAGACATTTTGCCCTTTCTCCTTAAAGTCCATGGATGGGGAGAAGGTGGGTGTCTCTAGTCGTCTGAGGAGCTGTTCATATATCTTTTATATAATGGCTTGAGATTTATCTCCTCACACTTTTTCGTCAGGGCTAATGTGTTCCTCATAAAATACTGTGAAGGCATAATGAGGTCCTTCAGCTAAAACTGCTCTTTGGTTTTCCATGGTGCCCCCATTGCCTATTTACTTTGGCTCATCCAAATCATTTGTTAAATACCAGGTTTGCATAAGCAGTCCTGTGTGGACTTGGGACCCCTTAAGCCTCGCTGTGGTCATTAGGAGGGATAGAAACAGCCTCCATATCTGTCTGTGATGTGTTTCAGTCTGGAAATCCCAAGTGCTGCAGGGAACAGGGTGTAACCATGATCTGGTTAGGGGTAATTATGGTTGGCAGTGCCAGGAGCAGCCTGCAGCCCTCCTCATGTTCCTCACCACAACTGCACACAGCCTGGCAGCCTAACCCTGATGGAACTATTGCATTATCCTCACCACCGAATCCACTGGCTTTTGTTTTCCTTTCCAGCAGGGAAAAAAATAAATTATAAATGGTCTACTATGTGTAGGTGAATAATGAGGAATCCTGGAAAGGGGTCATCCTATCCAGCAGGACAGACAGGAGACCCAGTTTACCTAATGACACGGTTGTGGTCGCCTCGTGAAGCACGTTCAGTGCCAGAGCAGAGGTTAGACAGTGTCTAGGACAAGGATTGCAGCTCTCCTCTGCTCAGCTTGCAGACACGTGGTGACTGAGCTGTATAAAGGCTCATGCTGTCTATATTTTATTTTGTGGGTAGTGCGGGCTGTTGGTTTTATTATTTTCTCTTTATGCAAGGCTGACAGGGAGCGTAGAGCTGGTTGCTGGGCAGTGGGGATTGCAGTTGGTAATAAAGGTCTGTTTTCTCACTTCCTCTATTTTTGTCTCTGGGCAGGATGAGGCACATCAGGGGAAAATCTGACTTGAAACAGAAGCTCAGTTTTTAAGTTGGAGTTAGACAGTCCTGCTGAGAGAGGTTTGCTCACGCCACAGCTGTCCGTCAGCTCGGGGCACAGCGCTGAGGCTGCTCGCGCACGCAGCCCCGGGGTGCCACGTCCCTCCTGGACACATCTGGAGGGGACACTCTCACTCCAAACCCCTCTTTAGTTTGCCAAATGACATTTTGGTGCCTGGGGCAGGACGTCTGTTTGGTTGTCCTCCAGGTCTTGTGAGCATAATGAAAAAGTGACACACGTCCTCCTGTAAGGAGGGAATGGTCTTTACCAGGCATGGAGTCAGGACTCCTGAGTCTTACACCTTTTCTTCCTCTTTCTGGCTCCTGTGGAAATGCTCTATATCCTGTGAGCACAGAGATGTCTCTGTGTGTGAGACCCTGCTGGTGGTCTGTTATTTGCAGGAGGATTTTTTTGTTTGCAAGGAGAATTTTGCAATCAGTAAGTGCAAACTTTTCTCTGGAAGAGTTCTGGTTTCAGTACAAATCTCTGAATCTCTCCAGGTGAGTCTGTTTTCAACAAGGTCACCGGATATCCTCACATCTGCTCTGATGAGGAGATGAATGAATCCAGCTGAGCTGCATTTTGTGTGTGCCCTCTCTAAAATGAACTGCAGAGCTGATAAATTCTTCACCCCTTGCCCCTGCCAGCTCTGCGAATTGCAGCTTCTTTCAAAGCTGAAGTGAAAAGTGCTGGAGTGCCACAGCACCACTGCAAGTGTCACTTGAGGGTCAGGCTGCAACAAGCCTGAACATGTCCTAGAGCCTGGAAGCGGGAGTGCCAGTCCCTCTACTCCAGGGACAGTGCTGGGATGTGGTTTTTTTCTTGTAACTTCATTTGGAAGCCATGAAGAATCAATGCTCAGCACTGCTGTAGGCAGGAGGGGAGGACTTGTCCCCCTTGGTACTGGTGGTCAGTAGATGTTGCAGCAAGAGCCTGTAGCTGATATTTGTGGATTTTGGGTTTTGCTGTATAAAGAAGATGAGGATCTGGCCTGGGGTGAGGGTGTTTGTGCTTTGGCAGTGGGTGTGAAAGGAGAAACTCCAGAGGGTTGGGCGGCAACACGCTGGTTCTGTTCTCTTCCGTAGATGGCCTTCCGGAGACACGCTGGGCGAGTGGAAAATGTAATGAAATTCCCAGAGCCTCCTGGTGCACTACCAAGGTATTCCTGCCAGCTTTCCAGCCCAAGATGTTGGTGCAGCTGTAGGGGCCCGGGCCACAGATAGAGGTGATTGCAGATTAACCCCCACCAGAGCAGGATTGCTGAGGGAGAGGTTTTCTTCACCTGGGCAATAGCCCACACACTCACCTTTGGGGTAAAATTAACTGAACCAAGAGCTCACAGTAGATCAAGCTCTTTCCAAACTAACTTTATTTTTTAAAAGCTCATTTGTTTGTTCTGCTTCACAAACTGAGCAGTACAAGCAACAGTAAAAATGTGGTGCATCCCAAATTCTTGCTGTGAGGATGGGTTTCGTGACCACTGCAGTCTGCACAAGGTCTTTAGATCCAAACCATCTGTGGGGCTCAGAGTATGCAAACTATTCATGTTGTCTTAAAGATTTACCAGAGAGCAGGGCCTCAATGTGCTCGAATCTGTAGGAAAACAGAGACCTGCACCACTGATGGTCCTGGGGGTCTTGTTTGAAGCTTCTATTGAATAGATTGATCATTGTCCTGCAGCATTTAGTGGTGGAAAAAGACGCAGGGAGGGGGTTTAACAAGTGTCTCATATGGTTTGTGTTGTCTCTGCTGTGCTGAACCTTTCTTTCTGCTCACACAGCAGGGTTTTGCTTTGCCTCTGTTTCCTTTGTGCAGATGGCAGCAATAGGTTTCGTTTCCCCCCCAGCCGTCAAATTAACAGCCTTGGCGAGCTTTCCTTTGCTGGCTAGTTTTGGGTGGTGCTGGAGAACTGCTCCACTCAGTACATTTCCAAGTCTGGCTTTTTAAGCCAAGCTCTATAAAAATAAACTTTTTTTTTTGTTGTTTATTTGTTTGAGAGAAAGGACCTTGGGAAAGCAGATATGAAATTTGCTCTGCCTGTATTTTGTCCACTGAAGGAGTTGGCTTTGAATTGCATTAGAATAGCAGATTGGCTTCTTGCACAAATCTCCCACAAGCAACGGGCTGAATCGGGAAAAGCTGGTGGGCAGAGGTACTGGAAACAATCTTCTGAGTTACAGCATCTGCAGGAGGGACTAATGAAAACTCTGGCCTCATATCTCCAAACTCCACAGCGAAGCTGTTCGACCCACCCAGTTGCACTGACCAGCTTCAGAATACCATGATATCCTGAGCTGGTGAATTTGCAGTGTGATTTTCTTCTTATTTACTCCCGTGACAGTAACCCAAATGAATCTCAAGGAGCAGTAGCAGAATGGCAGCCCCTCACCATGCAGTAGTATCAACATTTAGCTTACAAAGAAATTAGTGATCTGAATAG
Organism: Melozone crissalis; assembly: GCF_028551555.1. Classification (NCBI taxonomy): domain Eukaryota; kingdom Metazoa; phylum Chordata; class Aves; order Passeriformes; family Passerellidae; genus Melozone; species Melozone crissalis. The sequence goes on along the minus strand of NW_026535792.1, from coordinate 3,507,051 downwards.
CTCCATCAATACCAGTGCTGATGCAAGTGGATCTGAACCAGAAATAGGTGAAGGTTTGACTTTTTTATTTTACAAATGTAACAACCCAACCCAAAGGAAGATAGGAGCAGAAGGTTTCCTTAACCTGTGCAGAAAGCTTGTGGGAGGGACATAAACTCAAACTGAGCCAAGTGCTCCTGAGCCCTTGTGCCTTTACTACATATAAATAAATCATGTGTATATTTATATTAGATATAGTTTATATGCTGAGGGAACTTAGCACAAATCAGAAGTTCTTTCATTGCCTGCCTGTGTGCCTTTCTAACTCAAAAAGCTCTGCTCTTGGCACCTCTCTGTAGTACAGCAGCATGTGTGGGCACATCTAGGTTGGAAGCTTTGTGCATGCTTGGTGCATCTTCACCTTCTGGGTTTTACTTCGTTGCAGAAACCCGTGCTGTGCCAGAGACTGCAGGACCCAGGCTTTTGGCTATCTCCTCTATCTTGAGGATGTAGTTTGAAGTAGTCACTCATCAGGTGTTTCATTTAAACTTGGTCCTGCTTGAAAAAGACCCTGTGTATCCAACATACTGCCATGCCAGGAACAACAAAAGCTCCAGAGCCCCTGCTCAGCCTCGCATTTGTTTCTCACATGTGTTCCAGGACTGCTCTCCTCAAACCTCCTCACTGGTTGTTTTCCTCTGTTGCTAGAGCCGTATGTCTCCGAAGGAAGGCCCAGCTCTGCCATTTGAACAATCCTCCTCCATCTGCTGCTCCTGCTCCTGGAGCTGTGTGCAGTGGCAGCGCGGTGACGCCGGGCCGGCAGACACTGCCTCGGCCCCTCTGGCACTCCTGTGTTTCCAGGGAGCCAGGCTGGGTGAGCTGTGACCAACTTGCATTTTAGTGCTGGGCTTCAGTGGTTTCAGTTTGTCAGGAATAAAACCACTGCCATCAGCAATGAGGATAAAAATTTACTGGGCATTCAGGCCTGCTGTTCCTGGGGAAACACCAGATTGCTCTGCTGCTGGGAGTTAGTTCCCAAATGTGGTCTTTGCAAACACAAAGAATAAGACCATGGACAAAATCTAGTCAGATCTACTCCACAGTCTCAGTTCTCTGCAGGTAAAACCTGTGGTCTAGGTTTAATTCTTCTCTCCTGCCCAGTTGGACTTTTATTTCAGTGGAAACTGTAGTCTGAACAGCAGGCCTCAGATTTCAGGAGGTTATGCAAAAAGGACTCAGAGATGCATCAGAAGTTTTCTGTCTTTATCAATGTGCAATATTAAGGGTAAAACCAGACACTTCACAAAGCACTGGAGAGGCCAGAAGGTCTCCTTTGTTCTGTGTGGGGTTTTATGGACATAGATGTGGACTGCACTGCCTGGAACACAAGTTGTTTGTTTTAATTTACAAATTAAAAATAAAACTATGTTTATTTGCATCACTTGAGGGGTCTTTTGCTCACAGCTGCTTCAAAAGTGAGCTCTGGCTGCCAAGTAAAATAAAGTTTAATGTTACAACATGCACTGGGAAGGGTAGAACTGAAAATTACCATGCCAGCAGCAGGACACTGTAGGTACAATATTTAGAAATCCATACAAAGTGCAGAACTTGGCTGTGGCTTGTGACAGATGTGGGACTGAAGTGCAGGAAGGTGTTGCAAAATGTCAGGCACTACAATGAGAACCCCCATGGCTCTGAAGGTGAGGGAGCCATGTCTTCAGGGAGGCCCTAAGGAGCAGCTCTCTCTTGCCACACACCAGCTGCCAACCCCTGTCTGGCATTCCCATTATGGAAAACTGGTCAGGAGGTGGCTGGAATCCCTGGTTTCCTTTTAGTCCTCTCTTGACAAGCTTTGTGCTCTGGTGAACACTGGAAAACATGCTTGTTATGTTGGGCAGTGGTTTGCTCCTAAAAATTGATGAGGAGAAAGCTCATCTCCCCGGGGCTGCGTTGTCCTGTGGCCGTGTCCAGAGCCTGTGAGGTCTGCGTGGGCTGGGGCTGGGCACGGCTCTGGCCTGCAGACACCCCCAGGGCTGCAGCAGGACACTTGTCAGGCAGGGATCTGGGGTTTGCATCTCTCTTCGAGGCCAGTGAAGTGGTTTGTGGGGCAGTGATGGCTGCTGTGGTCTCAGCTGTGTTTCATCTGACTCATCTGGTGCAGTGGAATAAATGAGCAGGGTCTAAATGTTGCTTTACTGTGGCTGAATCTGAAAGCTCAGCTATCAGTACAGTGGGGCGAGGTACTGTATTTATTTACAGACTTCCCCTGCCTTTAGGGGAAAAATGCAAGAAAAAAGAGAGGAGTCAAGGCAGAGGAGGCTGGGGGAGGCTGCTCTGTTTGACAGCTGCATGCAGAAGTCCAAGTCAGATCTTTTGACACCCAACAGAAAGACTCCTTCCCCTTGTTAGTGACAAGGAAACTGGAGGAGTGTGGCTGAGGTAGCCCGGATCAGATGGAGACAGTGTCATCCCAAGCCCTGGGGGGCTCAGGCTGGTTGGGTTGCCTGCAGGGTGAGGAAGGTTTCCTGCAGAGCAGGTGCTGCCATTACCTGCCTCCTGCAGCATGTGCCTGTTCTGTGTTGTGCAGCCTTTTGTTGCCGGCCCTCCTCAGTTCTGGATTGCTTTGTGACCATAATTTAACAAGGCAGTTTACAATGGCTCTGACACCATTTGGGTAGATGAAGTTGGCTCAAAAAGCATCCACCCACTTGCTAAACAATGCCTCAGGCTCTGAACACATTAAACTTGCTCTGCTCTGCTGCCTACATGCAGCTTTCCAGGTGGAGTTTGTTTTTGATGTTATCCATCCTCCTTGATGGCTCGTGAGCTGGCCAACTCTCACTCCACCTCCCATCTCTCCTGTCCATTATTTGTTGTCAAATTCTTGGGAGCCTGCTCTTTGCAAAGTCTTGCAAAATCAGGGAATGGTCTTTGCTTCAGGAAGTGTCTCTGCTCATTCAGCTGGGCAGAAAATCCAAGACTAGGATTAAGAGTTTAATAAAAAACCAAAGGACACTGTATGTAAATTTGTTGGAAAACTCTGCTAAGTTATCTGGATTCACCTCCCAGGGGTGTTAAGATGCCAGAGTTAATGTAAATTCTATCCCTGTTTTTTTAAGAATTGGTGATTTGACTGGATTTGACTTCCTGGAATTGCAGAGAAATTGTTGAGAAACCTTGATTTAAGTTCAGTTTGATGTGATGGAGACTCCAATTCTGAGTAGAGCTTTAAAAAAACCCAGCAATCATCCCACCAACAACTACTTTCTTTTTTTAACCAGAAGCATATAATCTTCCTTGGAACTTTTCTTAAGCACCAGAAGGGCGAAGAGGTGGATGTTGTGAGCTAGAACACTTTTTGGTGGCAAGGATTCTGCATTTTTGGACTTTGCTAATGCAGATCAACGTGTGTATATGTTGAAACTCACAGTGAGTAAAGAACAAACAGCTGTCTGCCATCCTGACAGAGTTGGCTGGGAAATGGCCCAAACACAGAGAAGTCTTTAAAAAAAAGAAAAAAAAGAGGAAAAAAAGGGAGAGAGGAAAGTGTCTGTCTTCAAGTATGTTTGAAATAATGAAAAGAACCAATGTGCAAAGCGATTAAGAGATCTTTGAGGATCAAAAGCCTTGATTCAGTTTTGCCAATGGAACAAAACTTTTCATCTGTTCTTATGTGGACCTTAAAGTAGGGCAGAAGGGTGTAGTTTTTAAATTATTTCATTTCAGGATTTACTTTGGGCAGGGGGAAAGGGTTCTTTCTGTTTGTTCTTGCTCTTGTTATTCAGTGTCCTTAACACAAAAGGCCAGCCTGGCTCTGAAATGAAGAGCAGGGTCGTTCTATGAACTGGTGGTTCATTAGTCTCCTTTTGATATGTCAGAACAGTAAGGGACCCTTTTATTTTTTTTCTCCCTTTCTAGTAATGTCTGTGTTCTTAAATCAAGACATCTTCCCTCATCATGCTGCAGTGGCTGAATCTTTTTCAGAGGTTTCCTAAGTGGGTTGTACCAATAACGTTCATCTCGTGCACACAGAGCAGAGAGTCAAGAGTTTGATGCATGAGGAAGCCAAACCCAAAGATTTTCAGTGCTCTGTGCAGTAAATCCTACTCCCAGCTTTGTGTTCAATTGGAGCTGGATGCCCCCCACCAGGTTATTTCTGAGCTTCTTTTCCCTGGTAGCCTCATGTCAGCAGGACCACAGAGCAAGCCTTGGGAAGGTGGATCAGGGAGGCTCAGAAGTGCAAATCACTGGATTCCAGCCCTGCCAGCGGGGCAGCAATGTGCCCTGTCTTGGGGAAGGGGTGCTGGAAGTAGCAGCAAAAGGAGATGAAGGGATCTGGGGCTGTAAGAGCGAAGACAAAAGATTGGGAAGGACAGGACAAAACCCAGGAATGTCCTTGTGTTTGGGTTTCTGCAGGGGACAGTGGAAGAGCTCCCTCTTCCTGTCCCAGCTGGCTGTAGCCATTGTGGGAAAAGCCTTCCTTGCAGAGTGTCTCTGTGGTCGCAGCATCCATGAGGAGGGCTTTTCTTTCGGCATGGATTTGCAACCTGTAGGATCAACAGGAGAGCATGGATTTGCTCTGTAGGGTCACCAAGAACAGCTCTGTGGCAGCACACACCACCACCAATGGGGTGGGCTTCAGAGGCAAGGTGCAGGTTGGGTGGGTTTAATGACAGGGACACCTCAGTGGTGGAAGTTGTGTGTTGGGTCGATCTCGTTGCAAAAGAGCTGGTGAGAGCAGAGGTTCTGTGTTCCTGTTGCCACTGCAGATATTCAGGAGCAGCATCTGGTGCCACAGGTGCATCCTGTGACCTGGAGCTGATGTACTTCTGGTGTGTGGTTTCCTGCCCTGTCCTGACTGGGGTCAGGTGGTAGGTGTGCTCTAACCTCTTCAGCGGGGAGCTGTGATAAAAGCCTGTTCTTTCTCTGCTCCAAAGCCTAATTAATACAAGTCCTATTTTGTCACCACATGTGCAGCAGAGATGGCAACTCCCATTTCTGCTGCTGTGGGAACCACATCCGTGTGCTACATAGACCCTGTCACGCTCTGGTGACAGACCAGTAGCACTGCTGGGAACCTGAAAACAGCAGCAGCAGATGCTGAAAGCTTCATATGGCAGAGCAATATTGTGGGTTGCAGGCTGGAAAATTTCTGCTGGTAAAAATTTCTGGCAAGGTGTGGACTGCAGAATGAATTAATCTGCTTTCTTCTTTGTTGAGCTGTTTCTAGATTAGCTCTTTCTGCCTGATCCAGCACTCCTGTGTCCATATCCATGGCAGGGATGAAATGTCACCATTGATACGAGCCTGGTGTGTAAAAGTCTGTAATTACAAGCCATTTTGTGAGCATTATGATGGTTGAAAAAAATGACTTCCTATGGACTGGTGATCTCCACCCTCCTCGCCTTGAAAGCAGGCATACATTAATTTACTGCATACATTAATCTGCTGCATACATTAATTTACTGCATAATTTTTATGCTGCTCTAACATCATCATAAGCGTGTGTCATTTCGACATATTATCAATTCTAATACAGCTGTGAGCAGCAAAATAGAGTGAAGAGAGTCTTCATGCCTGCCTTGGGGATTGAGGGTGGAGATGGGATTGTCCATGTATTCTGTTTTGACAGTAGCTTCTCTCTTGGTGTTCACATAAATAGTTATTTTTAGGAAGATCATATATTCCCCAGTAATTGTTTTAAATGCATCAAAGAGCTCGCTGATATAAAGCCTGTGATTTATGGGTTCCCGCTACTTTTTAATAGCTGAACTTAAATCCTGGATTCACTGAAGCCATTTGGAAAATTGGGATTATTCCAAGCTGGAGCAAAGGGAGGGAGACTGGTATTTTGCCAAGATCAGCAGTGATTCATTCCTACATTCGTGCTCAGCATCCACTGAAGGGCAGGAGCTGGGAATGCTGTAAGGAGAGCTAGCAGGAGATTATCATGTTGAAGGTGAATCTGCCCTCCTCGCTCCCTCTGCTGCTAGATAAGGTCTTTTGAATGAGAAGGACCAAATTCTGTCACGTTTTTCTTTCATCCCCTCTAAAAGCTGATTTATTCATACCAGCTCCAAGCCAACTAACTTGCCTCCTGACTCTGAGGCGTAGGGAGAACTGAATTTTGGCTGTTCCAAGAATGTCCCCATAGGGGTGAAGGACTGGAGAACACCTCGTGATAAATGTACTTTGGAAATCCCTTACAAAGAGATGTTTTAGTGACTGCTTGGAATGAAGCAATGTCTGTATCAGGTTAGGCCAGCAGGCTCTGGCAGCGTGAGCAGGGGCCCTCAGGGGCCTGTAAGGGGACAGGGTGGACCCAGGACTCATTGCTGGCACATTCTGTCACGCTCCAGTGGTATTTGCCCCCTGGACCAAGTGAGAGCTGATCACAGAATAAATCAGATTGGTGGTGGTATCATTTAGATCAGGTGATAAATGTTGAAGTCATAGAAAAAGTGGAACCTTGCTGTGGTCTAAGGGTTTTGTTTAGCCTGAGGACATTTATGCTTTTGGTGCCTGCACCAGGGCTCAGACTCCATCTCTAGGACTTACAGCCAGACAAATGGTCACTAATCCTGGCGTGTGAGGAATGTAAGGGGCTGTCTGTCCATCCCTGTCTGTGCAGCTCACAGGGGCTGAGCTCCAGCTGCACGTCCAGTAGCCATGGCTGTGGTGACAGGGAGAGCAAAGCTTTTACAGCTGAAATACTTCTTAGTTGTGAGCCCCTGGGGAGCTGCCTTCCCTCTGAGGGTTCTGTCCTTGTCCTCAGGCCAGCTGACGTCGGAGTAAAATTTCTCATATTTTTGCTCTCCCAGCCCTGGGAGAGAATTTCAGGGAGTTGGTAAAGCAAATGGACCAAATATCCCAGCATAGCTCAGCCCTCACAGAAAGGAAAGGACTTTGTCTTTCCTCTCTTGCAGAGCAGAGGCACAGCCAAAACTGTGTTTTCTTCTTTTCCTGACATATCATTCCCATTGCGTATTTTTGAAATATATTAGTACTGAGAGCACTGCTGTTGTGATCAGGAGGCAAAAATAGCCAAATTTATATTTGTGGATAAAAGGCAGTAATAAACCCCCAAATTTCCAAACACATAGAGGAGCATTGACATCTAAATACCAGAAATTCTAAGCCCTTACCTTGCTAATTCATGTGGCATTTGGAGGGGCTGTGGATTTTTATTTCATCCTGGTATTTGTGGTATTTCCTGCCATTAGTATAGGAAAACCCTTGTGTGGTAAATGCTGGCTTTTTCCTCCGTTGGTGGCAGCCACCAGGACTTGAGTTCATGAAAGGCAAACCATCCTTTTCAATACTGAAGGATCTCTGAGGTACCTGGGAAGGAAAAATCTCATCGGGGTTGAATGAGGCTGTTGGCACCGTGACCGCTGCCAGCTGAACGCTCCGAGCAGAGTCACATCTTGTCTCCAGATCCAGGAGTCTGGGGCTCTGAATCCATTGGGTGCCCTCAAAAGCTTGGAAGTAGCACTGATAGTAATTTTATCACAGCCTCCTAAAAGTGATCTGCAGATAAAGGTTTCAGGTACGAGTGTTGGCCTCAAGTCAGTGACCCAGCTTTCAGAAATTGCTGTTTTTATTGCAGATTAAACTGTAGATTGGGTCGTTTAGATTTGTAATGGAAAAATATTAGCCAATGTACTTTCCTCCCCTCCACCCTCTATCATCAGGGCATATATCAAGTTGCACTATCTGGCAGGGAGTTCCAAATGTTATTTGAGAAGAGGGAGGAATGCAAGCGATGTCAGCAGAAAACAGCTGAGTAGCGGTTAAATTTCTTTGGCCTTAACCTGCTCCACAGGGAAAAAGAAACGCAACAACTGGACTTGTTTCATTTCACCCCAGCACAAGCCATCCTTTGGAAACAGATGATGTTTGTGAGCAGATTCTCCTCAGAAGCCGGGGTTTTGGGATGCTGCTGGGCGGGCAAATCCTGCCGCGGACGTGGCAGGGCCAGCCCTGGCTGGGATCCCTGGGTGAAAGCACCGAGGCCCCGGCTATTGCTGCTCCCTTGCTCATCTGGAGCCTGCCACTTTAGAGGGGCAGCTTTAGGTTGCATCTCGGTGGCCTCCTGAACTTTTTATCTACATTGGCTTTAAAGATAAAAGCCTTAAGAGCTGGCTCAAGTGAACTTGCAGCGAGCTGCCAAAGAGCCGTGGAGGTGCGTGCAAGGATACTGTTAGCTGAGAAGCTGGGCTGAGTTAAATGGTACCCTTAATCCCCTTGATACGGGCAGAGTCAAGTTAAAAGGTCTTCCCCACTTGGAGGGAAGGCTTTGCACGTGTAGATGATGGTTCACTTAAGGGCAGCGCTGCCTCTGCAGCGGGAGCCCCTTCTCAGCTGGCGTTTGCTTTGTTGCTGAGGCAAGAAGTTACTTCTGCAGGGGCTCTGTCAGAAGTGTGGAATTTCTGGTCCCTGGGGGCTTTTAAAATAAACAACAATGGAGGCAGCAAACAGATAGAAACAGAGTGGCTGAACAGGAGAAGAACACAAAAGTAAATATAGCCCTTTGTTTAATTCTGCCAGTCAGTCTGCAGTGGCTTCTTTGCCTTGCACTCCCTGTTTTAGCAGGATTTTGCCTGGGGTATTCACACAGCAGAGATCCACGTTTTGCTTCTCATCCTTACAGCTGTTGCAGGCAAAGGAAGGTTGCAGTCTCCTGCCATGGTCCTGCTTGGGTTCTTTCATGTCTGACTGGGGTTTAGGGCCCCTTCCCTTGCTGTATTCTTTAGTTTGTTCCATTTCCTGCCTCTGGACTGCTCTGATGGGACAGCTTGGTCTTCTCTAAGACGAAAACCCAAGGGAGAAAGGGAACAGGAGATGACTTCTTGGATCCCTCCCCAGCTTTATTACAGCTCCCAGAGGGAGACTTCCAGCAAGAGCTACACAAGAGTCCTACACAGATACTTGGGTTCGATTTTTTCCTAGCTCCTGTTCCCTAGGGCTGTCTTTAGCCCAAGCCAGTGTCTGTGCTTCACGAATGTTTCATATTGAAATATTTTCCAGGTGTAGTGCCCAAAATGCATTGGGTAATTGTGCCTAATTCCCACTGACTTCAGTACGAGTTCTGCCACTCTCATTGCAGCAAGTGTGGACAAGAGTCAAGGTCAGTTTTGGGAGCTTTTGTAAGAGGAATGCAAGAGGAGGAAAACAGACCTAAGGAAGACAGGGTTTCTACAGTCCTACTTCTGTTGCAGTCAAAGGAAGCTCCCCCATTAATTTCAGTGAAAAGAGAAATAAAGTATAAGCCAGGAAATCAGATGAAACTCAGAGAACTTGCCCATGAGTTTATTTTTCTTAGCAGTATAGAATAATTTCTTAAACTGAGGAAATGTTCCTGATAGCTGAGATCTTCATTCTAGAAATAGTGTGTCTAAGTATTTTTGTATGTGAATTTAAATTCTTTAAAAAAATAAATTGTATGAATAGTTTTTCATTAGGGATTGCATGAATAACACTGATGTATTGAAACAGTATATTCAAGATCTTAAACCAAATCTTGCTCTGAAGCTTTTGTCTTTGAATGTACTTCCTCTCTTCCTCACCCCAGTTGTTGGAGCCTGGTTATATTGCCTAGAACGGCCTGTTAAAACAGATATATTTTTATTTGCATGCAAATTGGTAGGAGGCAGCTTGGCTGTAAATACTGTGCTAATCATTCCAGGTTCATCACAACCCTAATTGGCTGTGGGATTGCCTGTAACTCTCAGTACCCTGATTCAGAGCAATAGGAATTGTTGAATCTACATAATAAAGTGAGTGTGATGGAAGGAGAGCTCACACCTACTTGAGATGTGTGTTATCATTCCCATCAAGGTCAAAGACATTTTTTTCCTTCCAGATATACATATTCATCGAGCCTGTGCACAACTAATGAGTCGGAAGATTAAATGGTTGTGGATTAAGAACAAACCCTACTGTTCTCCTAATTTGATTGAAAGTTACTTGGTTCATCTGATTAAAATTCTGAATTCAAGCTAACTAATGTGGGCTCCTCAGCTACCTGCAAAACCTGAGCCTGGCAGCCAGGAACAGGTTAAGGTTTCATGCAATTCCCCCAAAGCTCGGGGAGGCCAATGGATCTGAAGAACCACTGGAATCCCCCCTGAACTTCCACAGGGAGAGGCTGACCCAGGGCAGAAGGGCTGTGCTGCCAGGGTCAGCTACCACCCAGGATCTCCAGCCAGGATTGATTTTCATGTCAGATTTTTTAGTATTATAGCAAAGATATTACTTCTAGTCCCTGGTAAAGGACATATTACCTAAGATACCGAGATGAGTCTTTGCTCTTGAACTGCTATGCATTAAAATATCTGCCTTTTCCACACATAATGAGTTACATAATTAACAGCCATGATTCACAGGAGTCCTTGCCCTAAGCCCCGAGTGTCACTGCTTTTCCCTGAGGCTGGAAGCAGTTGGGCTGGTCCCAGGGCTTGGAAAGGGCTGCAGCATCACCGGGCTAGGAAAACCTTGGGAGACAAATGGCCATGTCTCACAATAGGTGTGAGTCAGTCCCTTTGCACTTAGGTGATTTGACTTCCTGTTGCTCTGCTGTCTGGGCTGCTTGTTTTGGGGAACAAATCCTTGTTAATGCTCTATCTGCAACATCCTCACTTCCACCAAAGGCTCCCTGTGTGCATTATTTTCCTGCCTTGTGCCGTGCAGCATTTCCTCTGCTCCGCAGCTGCTCCTGCTCCAGCTGCCTGCGCCAGGACTTTTGGCACAGCTCCTTAATGAATGCTGCTCCAAGATGCTTGGCTTAGCTTCATGGTACCCAGGAACATTTGTCCTTTCCCTCTAATCTCCTGAATTGCAGGAGTGTTCAGTATTTGGGCTTTAGATCCTGCCTGGCTTTATTCAGGTGTAGAAAAGGGGAGAGGAGAAGGTGCTGGAGGGTCTGTTTAACTATAAAGAAAAAAGATAATGGTTTGGGGCTGTGCTGTCCTAGTTCCTTTTTTTCTTTTTTTTTTTTTTTTTTCTTTTTTTTTTTTTTTTTTGTCTGTGTGCATGCATTTATTTTAACTTTTCTGTTTGAAGGGGGAGAAGGGACCACAGGGTTTGACCTGTGTATTTAACAAAAAGAGAGCACTGAATGAGAGGATTTCAAGAAGTTTTCACAGGTGTATTAAAAGAGCATAAGATTCCTGTTTCCTTAATGAAAATGGGAGCAATGTGTATCCACAACAGATATGAAACAAAGAGAACTAAGAAATGTGTTGGCATTCAAAAGAACAGGAAAGTAACACTGTTCCTGTCACTATTAGAAGGTTAAAATCCTGCCTGGCAGCCTATAAACTATTTAAATGATCCTACAGAAATTCCACTGACTGAATCATTTTTGGGATTTATAGCTAAATCCTTCACCCCAATTGAAGACCCAACGTACTCACAGCCCTGCCGGAAAATACACCTTAATGAGGGGAAATTGTAAAATAGGACTGAAAAAAAAAATCCTCTTCAGCAGAGGTCCTTGCTGCAGTCCTCACTCACTTCACATGGCCATTGAGATGGTGGCAGCTGTGCTGCTGTGATCATATGTGACCTAGATTTTCCTCACAGTAGTCCTGTGCTCTCCCTGATCTTGTGTAGGCCTGAATGAATTGAATAGGAACATTTCTGGATGCTTTCAGAGAGCAGTGGTATCTTTTTCTCTCTCTCTCTTGTTCTTCAAACTGCAGCATCTGTTCCCCTTGTGGTTTTCTCCCTTTGCTCTCACTCGGTGCTCGTGAAAGAGGACAGGGCTGGTGTAGCTTTAATTTGGGAAATGGTGGATGGGGAAATCAGGGCAGGTGTGATCCCTCCTTGGTGTCCTGTCACACAGCAGAGGGTAAAACTCGAGTTCATGGGTTCAGCTCTGAGTGTGCACAAAGGAGGGGGGGAGGGCTCTAAGGAAGGTCGAGGGGTGAGACTTGCAGCATCGGGGAGCCTGAGATTGTGCACATGGCATCAAGAAGGCTTTCAGGCACTATCCACACAAAGCTCTTCTGCCTGGGCTCAGAAATTACCCTATGTAAGCTCCTAATCCTCTGTGGGAGAAAAGTTGGAGAGGCTCAGCTCCTCAGTGCACGTCCAAGCTCTTGTTGTTGCAGTTTGGCTGGGTTAGTTGTGGGCAGGAATTAGCTTATGGCATTGCAGTGCCCAGCAGAATGTCTGAGACCATCCCCAGCTCTGGTGTGAGGCCATTCTCCTCTGAACATGGCTCCTTCCTTCCTTCCTTCCTTCCTTCCTTCCTTCCTTCCTTCCTTCCTTCCTTCCTTCCTTCCTTCCTCCCTCCCTCCCTCCCTCCCTCCCTCTTTTAAACTAAAATCAAGTAAGTAGCACTTAAGAGTCCAGTGGAAACTTTCAGATCCTGTTCTGGTGGGAATAAAAATAAACACTTATTCTCTTTCTCAGTTCATATGCAGAATAAATTGTAATGATCCCATCATCTGCTGTGCAGAAAGCCGTAAGGACAACTTCTCTTTGGTGCTGTCTTCAGTTACAGAACTGTTCTGACAGTGGCGAGTGAGTGTTACAGGTGGTGGGTGGGGGTTCCTTCCGAAATTTTATATAACTCCAATATTATCTGTTCCTGTGATTGACTTGACACATGAATTCAAAACAGTTGGAGCTTCTCTCCCACTCTGGTGTAGCAAACTGGATGTGAAAATGACACTTCCCCCTGGGAGCTGATAGTTTGCTGTTCCATGCATGGTGTTGGGTTCCTTTGTTCGCTGAATGTGGCACTTCGCAAGTGGTTTTTGCCACTTCAGGGTTGTCAGTTCTGTCTGCTAGAGGCCAAGATAAAGCTTCACAAAAAGCCTTTCACTCCAAACAAATCTTCTCTGTAATGCACTAACTCGATGACAAAGGAACCGGGAGCTTAGGGATAGCTTGGATTTCTTTCCACCCCAACGTGTGCTCTTCCCTTGTCATGCTTTTATTTTAATGTGGTATTTCCTACCCTGCTGTAAACACCGGGGTGGTTTTTGTCTTGTGACTCGGCAGCGCTTTGCCGCGACATTCCTTTCATAACGCGTTGCTGATAGCGCTGGATGTGCAGCTTATCAGAGGGGCTGTACCAGGAGCACTCAGATAACCCCGGGAGGGGATGCATTAGCGGCAGGAGACCTGTGCGAAGCACTGTTGTGGTACATTTGTGACAGGGAGGATAAAATGCACGGGAATGATCCCCTGGAACTCTGGAGAGTTGGGGTTTCAGCAGAGCACGGTGAAGCAACGTGAGAGCAGTGTCCTGTCCCACAGTGGGATTGTTCCATCTGTGAAGTGACCCCGGCTTCTCATGGACAGGACAGTGCCAAGGGTGCAGGGCTGGGCAGCAGCATCTGCCCTGAGCCCAGTGAGCTGTGGACATTGGTCACTACAAACAGAAGCAGCAGAAATGTGAGAAGTGTTCATGCCAGTGAAGCTTGCTTGGCTTTGATTTTACTCGGAGAAAACAGATCAAATTTGCCATAAGGTTCACAAAGGTGCCTGAATGCTAAAATCCTCAGCAGCCACGAGTTGATCCATCTTCGTGGAATTAGCTTTGCCTGTTGATGTGAAGCTTCATTTTTTTTGGATTCTGTCCTGTTGTATTATTCCTTACGCATCAGCCACATAAGGATTTGGACATGGATTCAGAATTATTGTGCTTTCAAATGGTATGGAAATGGTCTGACTGAAGTTGATATTTTGGCTTGGTTTCACTGGCTTCTGTAACAAAGAATGCAAATCACAAACCACTCAGAGGTACTGGAACCTCTTCTGTGCACCAGGATTTTTCCATGCAGTTTGGCAGTTGACTGAGTCCTCAGCTCTTAATGGGGGAGAGGGGGTGATACATATACAGGGACAAGGCAAAAGCCATAATTCCTGGTCAGACAGGACTGAAAGGAAACTTCTTTACTGAAAGAACTTCTCCCATGTATTGTGTCAGGACTGTCACAACCTCCAGCTGCCAGAACAACCTCTAGGGCAGTGGGATAACTATCTAAATGTAGGGAGACAGCAGTAGTAGGCAGTGAATCTGCAAAATTGGAGATAAAGTACATGCAGTCCAACTGCAGAGCCAATTATAATCAATGTAGGTTGTTTTAGGGACTTTGCAGAAACCAGGATTTGACTTCACAAGATGAAATGAGAAATTTAACAGGGATGAAGAAAGGCGTTACCACGCTATTCATAACACTCCTTGTTAGAGGCTGCCAGCTTCTTCCTGCAGAAACTGAAGGGAGCTACAGGTGATGGAAAAATAAATTGGTCCCTGTGGGCACAGTGAGTTTGACTGTACATGTGTTTTAGAGATGAGGTCGATGTGCTATGAACTGCAGGTGAAATGGCAACAGTGGTACCTGGAAACCTGGTGTTTTTCAGAGATGCTGGAGAGCTGCTCAGGGATGGTCAGGGAATAATTTTGTTCAGGCTGAGTTTAAAATAAACCATTCCAAGAACACAGAAACTGCTTGTTGGAAGAGTAAATGGCAGATTGTGTGAATCTTTATGAATTTCCTGTCCTCTTCTCACAGTTTTACCATGCAATGGGGGGCGTGTCACAGCTGCAGGAGAACTTTGTGGTACAATGAAAAATTGGACATCGTTTCCTACAGGTCAAGCCAGCTTCTCATTGCTGGCTCATCTCCTTGTGTGAACTTTTGAAGTACTGGGTTGTATATGATCCTGAAAAATGTCTGCAGCTTTTATCTCCCCTCCCCATACAGCTTTGGCTTCAGTCTGAAGCACAGTTATGTGACCAGGGAGAAAATGTTCTCTAAATGAATCCATCATAAACATTGTTCCTGTCCTGTAATGGTTGGGATTGGAGAGCAACAAACTAATAAACCAAAGTCTTTTATTTCTTTCCTTATTATAGATCACGTGCTGAAGGCTCCTGAGGAGTGCCTCTGTCTCCCAGCCCTGAGCTCAAAGCAGAGATCACCTCACAGCTTGCTTTAGTCAGGGCTGATGAAGGACAAATGCTGCTGGGTTTGCCTGGACACTCAGAGCCAGGGTAGATTTTGGTTCTTAATTGGGCAGGTCCAAAGTTTTCCATAGCTTTTATTGTCTAGAACAGGAATATCTGGACCAGGATACTTCTGACCACCCTTCCAAGGCTCTCTGGTTTCATTAATTGGGCTCTACACCCCCAAATTAATGACTGTGCAATGTGTTGCTGTTCCATTCATGAGATCCATGTTGTGGTGGATTTTGGCAGTACCAGACTCTCCTTCCACTGCCTTTGAACTCCTGCCTGGCTTCCCCCAGTCTTTACAGAACCATTCACTTATCCTGCTGGCCAACAGCTTCTCTGATCCCTAAGGAGCTGATCCATTCCCTGTAAGCTGCACAGCTCTCTCATCTCTCTTAATTCTCCCCCTCTTTTCCTCCTATGCTCTGCACAAATTGCTCCCAGAATGGAGCAGTGGATTTTGCAGAGGAGAGATCACATAGGGCAAATCTACCAAGCTGTTGCTTCTCCCTCAGGTTGCTTTTTTCACTGTCACTTTTCTCCCCAGGCTCTGTAGCCCAAATTTCCCCTGGCCTCCATAGACTGAGGACAGAGAGAGCAGGAAAATGTTGCCTCAGATTAATTATTGTCTCCAGCTCCTTTCTCATATCTCCACATTTTCTCTGTCTGGATTATTGCCTTTGGGGTCAAAGGAGGGGTTTTTTTTTGATACTGTGCAGATAATATGATGGTAGAATGCAACATTTGGTAAGTAGATCACCTTAATCTTGTTTTCACAGCTCCTTTTCTTATGCTTACATCTTGAATGTGAGGTTTGGATTTGCACATTTTCCTTCCTCTGCAGCACAGCCACCCTGGTACAAAGCATTGACTTTATTGTGTCTAACAGGTCCTAGAAAGTTGCTTGGATCTTTATTTCTTGGCACAAATAATGGGGCAGGAGCATTTTCAATGCTGCCCTCATAATGAAGAGAGAACTTTTCGCTGGAACTCTGCAATCATTTTTAGAAAAGAACTTGGAGCAATAAGAGTGAGTGACAGTTCTCCCCTCAAACCTTTTTTATTAACTGACAGAAAGGATGCCATTTGCTTCCTTTGCAAATAAAATGAACAAAATAGTGTGAGTGATACCTGAAAATACCACATAAAATGTGCTAGGAAAAGGCAGCCCTGGCATCTGTTGAGAAAGGACATCATTGTTCTTGTTCAGTCTCAGCCATGATGAGAATCTCACCTTCCAGACCTGACTACACAACAGGCTATTTTGAGGAGAGAGTCTCTTTACATTGGCTGACTGTACAAGGCTTTAAAATATATATATTAAATGTAGGCAAAAGGAGTACATTCCAAAAAATCAGGCATGTAAATGAAAACTCCTCAAATCTTTGAAAAATCTTCCTTAATATTATATAATAAGAAATACATAACTGTGCCTATTTTTACAGTAATTTTCTTTCATTTGATGACATTCAATAGTAAGATTTATTATTACCCGCATGGAAAATATCCTGCCTGGGGGTGGTTGAAATAGATCTTGCAGACAAGTCATCAATCAGCTGGTGTTTATCTCTTCAGAGATCAGCGATATCAGTGGCAGGAACAATTCCAACCAATTCAAGAGTATTTACCGATAATAAAAGGAAATGTTGGTGTGGCTTTGTAGTGCTTCTCTCGCCAGAGGTCACACGGCATTTTTGCAGGAGGGCTGATTTATTGAGGCTCCTTTGAAGCTGAGGCAGGGAGGGCTCCGAGGTGTCCAGAGCCCTTGCCCTGACACCTCTGTGGCCATTGCTCCCTCTCTGACAGAAGGTCCAACTTCCCTGGCAGAGGGCTTTAAGATAACACCAGTCCTCCCTGTCCCCACTGCTAATGAGTTCAGCTAAAAGGATTTAAGACTGATGCAGACAAAAAGATCTTTTACATCAGCTGAATTGCATGCAAAATGATTCTTACACTTCTAAGGAGTGAATTGTAGCTTCTAACTGAACTCTGCTGTAATTCTAAAGCAGAAGGTCTTATATTTGTGTCCCTGATAGAAAGGTTTTTCAAAATTTTATGACAACACTCAGAATATTTATAGGTATTGACTGCAGGGTTCAGGACAAAGATCTGTTGTCCTTGAGGCAAAATAACAACCCTGACTTTACCTAGCATTTGCCTCTTGGTGTAATCAGTCTGGAACTAACACTGCAATTGTTACCTAACCCGTGTATGACACAAGGGTTTTGTTCCTCTCACTTTTGCTTTTTCTTTCTTTGTAAAATTCAGTATTTATACTTACTGAAACAAAGAGCACTTTGAATCACAACATGGAGTGTATGGTTTTAAAAAGTTATAAAGGGGTCTTTTTTTTTTGTTTAATTTCTATGGTTTTGTCTAAGGAAATTTACTGGAACATTCATTTCTGTTTGAGAGGAAACTTGCTCTATGTGGACAATAAAGATGTTAAGATCAGGATGAATGTCTATGGGAGATAATAATGAATGAAAAAATGCATCAGTCCAGCACTCATATTTTCCAGGAACTGCAAGAACTCAGTTCTGGGTTGTGTTTTAAATCTGAGCCCCATTGTTCCTGACTGGGTTCCCAGTCTGTTGGAAAGGCTTCTCTTTGTTCCTCTGAGCTGCTCCAATCTGAAGCATTTGGACCAGTTCCATATTTTAAGCAAGATTTTTAAGCTGAACATGTATTTTCATTCTTCCAGCTTTAGAATGTAGAGCAAAGCATCTTTCCCCTGTTTCCTGCTGGCCATGAGAGAGCACAGTGACACTGGCACAAGTAATTTGAGCCGGGATGAGGCGGCGGGGGACAGCCAGCAGTTATCAGCGGTACGTGAGAGGTGCCAGGGGCACGCAGCTCCCCCGGGGCAGGAACATGCCTTGTGAGGCTTCACCCGGGCACGTGTGAGCTCCGTGCTCCGGGCTGACGTGATCTGTTCTCCCCACAGATACAAGGTGGCTGAGAACACGTTTTCCCTGCCGATGCTGTGGCATTTGGTGGCATTAATCAAATGCTTGTGGTGGCAGGTCTGGGGTTTAGTTGTGTCCTTTTGCAGGTGAATGCCCCAGCCTGGTGGGGGTTTTGTTCCTCTCTTTTTTTTCTCAGTTTTAATGGAATTTTTACACAAATGGTACTTGAGCTGTGAAGCACTGAGGGTGACCTGCCCTCGGACACTCTGGCATTTGCCCTGGTTGTGTGCAGCAGCAGCCTGGGAAGCTCTTCCCGCTCACAGGCAGGATTTGTTCCTGGCTAAGGTTACTGTCCTTGTAAGAGAAGTTATTTGGAAACACGGCCTCTCACCCTTTTAACGCCCACCAGTTAAACTTCTTCCCTTTCAGAATGCCCACATAAGGTTTCCTGGCCTAGCCCAGCACCCACCTTGTGGCCCTGTGGCTGTGCTTGCTCTCCAGTGTCACATCATGTGTGAAACACTCTTTCATACCAACAACTCGGAGCGCTCTGCACTCCTGTGTCACTCAGCATTTGTGAGCCCGACCCTGCTATTGACAGATTGCCGGTCTGTGAGACGGCTCTGACAATACAACCTGGCAAAAATGAGCCTGCAAATACTCAGGAGCTCGTTGCCATGGGCAAACCTGGGGTCCCCAAGAGGTCGATGTCAGCGTGCGGGTGAAGCCATCCAGCAGGATCGCGTTAGAGCTCGCACGGAGCGTGAGCTGCTGAGAGGGGACTTGGCACTGCCTGCTGCTCAAGGGCAGTGCTGGAGCAGCTTGTGAGCAGGCAGCTCGCCAGCCAGACAGGGCACGGCTGTGGACAGCTCACAGAGCGTGTGTGTGTGCAGGGCAGGCAGGATGCACAGCTGGGAAACGGGAAAGGGATTTCTGTAAACTTCTGCTCCGAGGGGGAAGAGCACATTCAGGCGATGCCAATCCGTGGAGGAGTAAAGAAATGATTTCTGGCAGCTAAGACAGGTTTTGGGTCTGGCTAAATCTGACAGAATGCTGTGGGGGAGAACTGGAGATGTCATGGTTAATGAGTATGGAAATTATATCAGTAGCTTGGCCATCTAGGTTTTAAATGTTGTCAATCTATAACATGCAATACTTCAGTGTAACATTTTCTGGCTGCCTAGTTTAAGGCATAAAGACAGGCAGCCTCTCAGTAATGAGTCAGTATCTATAGAGAGCAAGCTGTTGATAGCAAAGCAGAAATCTTGGCTTCTCATCTCAGCAAGTTTAAATTAATCAAAAAAGATGGTGGGCAGGAGAAGAAGAGGGGTTGTTTTCTTTTGTTTTCACATTTTTGACACACCTGACAAACTGAATTCCCCATGATTTTTCTGCCTCCCTGCTCAGCCCACGGGAGCATTAATTCCTCTCTCCTCTCTGTGCACTCCAGCCCATGAGCTGTGCAGTGACCCTCCTGCCCAGTTCACCCTGGCATCCTGGAGTGCACTTAGACTCTGCACCACCAATGCTGGGAGAAGGCAAAACCTGTTTACTGTAAACACTTTCTCCCCAGCACTGCAGTCCAGCGAGGGATAATTACCGAAACTCCGGGACAAAGGTGGTGTGGATCTTTTTACTGGTGGATGGAAAGGATCCTTGTCAGGTCTAATGAGTCTGTGGCTCTTGCAGACATCCAAGTGGGCCTTGCTGTCTCCAGAAGAGACAGAAAGTAACTCTGGGAAGGCAGAGTGTGGAATCTGACACTACTGCGTAATTGAGGAAAAAGAGCTATATGCATTATTTATGAGCAGAAGGCTGGGCTCAATGTTAACAAGTGAGAAGAATGTGGCTTCAAAACACTGGCTTTCTGCTCTTCCCTCTAAGAAAGGCTTCTGATTTAAATTGCTTGTATTTGTGAGCAGGAGGGGAGACAGAGCTGGTTTTAATGCCGAGCCTCATTCCGTGTGTGTGGAGCTGTAGGAGATTGAGGGAGAGGCAGGGATTGCCCGAGGAGAGCAGCCTCTGCTCACTCAGGCTGTGGCCAGGATGTGTCATACATGCTGCCCTGTAACGAGCTAATCCCGATCTGCTCCAGGCAAAAGATTTCACTGCAAGACAGAAGCAAGCAGAATTGCTACTCTTTTGGCATTTCCATTGGGCAGGGACGATTTTAAAAAGCTGAGGAATTTTCTCTGAATCACTCTATCCACCCCATGCCCTCCCTTTGCAACCACTGCCCAGTTTTGGGGTTGGATGAGTTGATTTTGTGGCTTTTGTCCTCTTATGGGTCCCCCACCAGCAGGGTCTGCCCTGCTGGGTGTTGTGGTCGGAGCTGGAACTGGCATGAGCCATCCAGCTCAGGCTGTCACAAAATCTCAGTGTAAAGTTACACAAATGTGCTGGGGCTTTTGGGTTTTAGCTGTTTTCTGATTATTTTCTGAAGAAACCAGGCCTGGCTGGCTAATGAAGTTTTGCCCTTCATGATGACAACGTGTGATTATTATCAGCAAAAGATATTATGTTCCAAAGAGTACAGGATGCTGAGCTGCCTTTTTTCCTAGGAAAACACAGCGTGGGCTGAGGCAGGGCAAGTCCCTCCCTGTGGAGAGATCACCTTCATAGCTGAGCAAATTATCACCTTCATCACTGTCTGCATGGCAGTCACACCTGGAGGCAGGAGCAGGAGCTTGAACTCTCCCTGGACCTTTTTGCAGCTCAGCACATCCATTAAGGACCCCACCAGAAAGGGATAAAGGCTCTTCCCACTCCACCCAGCAGTACATGACATTTGCTGCAAAAGATTTCCCTGCTGCTACTGCAGCCTTGCTTGGCCTGGGAGTCCATGCTTGGCATGTTTGTGCTGCAAATCTGGTACACAGCACTGCTTCATGAGCTTGTATTTGCAGAAGTTCCATGCTTTCATTTTCTGCAGGTCCCAAAAGGTAAGAGAACCTTCCATTTTCTTCCCTTTTTAAAGGTCAGCAGTTTCTCCCATCCCCATTTCTGCATTATAGCCAATGTCCTTTCCATGGTATAAAATCCTGACTCCTTCCTGCTGCGATCCCGAGCAGCCAGGACTTTATTTCTGGGAGGAAAATTAGCTCAGTGGGATAAGATGAGAATAACTAGGCCTCTGTAAAAGTCAGGAAGCAAGAAGTGAACAGCATTGCACTGGAACTGATGGGGGAAAAGCACTCTGTTCCTTGATTTCTAACACTGGCTCATTGATTCTCCTCTTGGTTCAATCAACAGTTACAGCTTCTCCTCAATCCAGGTTCATAATTTCTTAGTGGAGCGGGCCCTTAACAAAAATACCCCTGAGAAATCATAACAACGGGCTGGAGGGGAAGCTGAAGAACACTGGGATCTTGCCTGCATCCCAAAAGGATGTATTGGAGCAGGGAATTGCTGCTTCTGATGGAGTTCCCTGGAAAGCCCCTTGGCAGCCAGGTTTGTGGCTGTACAGCTGTGTTTGGTGTCCAGAGGAGCCAGCAGACCTCGAGCTGGGTGCTGAAAACGAGCAGCACCTTTTTCTAAGGAGTACTGCGAAGTTTTCCCTGTCCCCAGGCTTCTCATAGCAAAGAAGGTAAAGGCAGGAGGGACTAATGAATAAAGATGATTTTTGTAAAGGTGGGATTGGAACAGGAGAGGCTGGAGGTGAGGCACAGCGCTGGGGGAGGAGGGAGGCAGCCCGTGTGGGGACTAGTGAGTCATACATCCTCCAGCAAGCACTGACTCACTGGGAAGATGATCGCTCTGCTGTTCCCTTTCTGCTAAGCATGAGGAATAGTCAGTCGGCACAACTTTATTCTGCGAGCTCCCGGGCTGGAGAGTGAGGTGTGGAAGGGAGGGAGCTGGAGAGCTGGAGCACTGAGGTGGGAGGCAGGGGTGAGCCCTGGGGCGCAGCCTGCAGCTGGTGCTGCTGCTGAGGCTCCTGCAGCAGCTGAGGGGAGAATTCCCCGAGCATGGGCTGCCTGTGGAGCAGAGGCTCAGCTCCCCCAGCCTGGCTGGGCACTGGGGGCTGCAGCCCCCCTTTGTGTCCTCTCTGCTGCAGGGGCGAGGCTCAGGTGCTGCCAGCACTGCTGCTCCCTGCGAGGCACACAGACTCCTTGGAGTGTGCCAGCTGGGACAGGTGTCACCTGGCAGAGATGTCACATGGGAGAGGTGTCACCTGGCAGAAATGTCACTTGGGAGAGTTGTCACCCTGCTCCCCTGTGGCCAGTTAGGTACAATCTGTGGGGATGCAGTTCTATATTTGTTATCTCCTGCCCAGCTCATTATATTTGACAGATGAGGGGAGCCACCACTGAATCTGTATTATCTGCAGATTTCTAAAAGGAAATACATCTTTTTACCTGTTGTGGACACAGGAGAGTGATTCTGCAGGGCTGAGGAGAGGGACCAGATGCCCATGTGGTTTCTTCCTCTCTGAGAAAAAGAGGAAAGAAAATGGGTAAGAAGAATCCAAAATTACCCCAAAAGCTGATTCTCACTCAGATTGTTGCAGTTTTTGTATGAGTGAAGTGCAGAGAGCCCTGATCCACAAAATGGTTCTGTGAGGATTTTTGGAGCAGTGAAAGGCTCCAAGTGTGTCTGTGCAGCCAGCACTGAGGGCAGGGGCTGGAACTGCCCAGCACAGCCAGTGCCCAGAGCTGGGATCAGAAACTGGGAGAGCAGTTGCAAGTCACAGCTGCAATTTTCTTTTGCTTTACAAGTTTCATGTTGGTAATGTGAAGTAATTAATGAACCAGAACAGTGCTGCAGAGGGGGAATAATTTTAATGTTCCTTTTTAAGAGGCTACTAAATCAATGGGGCAGTTTAAAAAGAAATGATAGCCTGGAGATCAGGAGACTTAATGGGAGAAATTAGTCAGGGGTTTGAGAGTGATCGAATCTCAAGTAGGCAGGTACTTCATGAGCTGCAGTGTGGGCATTTGCATGTTCAGCACAGGCAAGGACTCACTGGGTTTTAGGCCTGACTGGTCAGACTGGGCAGCCGTGCTCAGACGTGAAGGTCCCCAGCACTTGGAAGAGACACTGAGACACTAAAGCACAAGCTCCTCTCCTGCTTCCTACTGTGCAGGAGCAGTATTTTTCCACTCCTGTCACAGGTCTTCTGCCTACCAGGCTCAGCAGCGATGTCTACACGGGCTTTTGCAGGCAGATACGAGCTTACTCTGGCTGCTGGCCAAGAGAACCAGAAGCCATGGAGCTGCAGCTAATGTGCTATATGCCCAAATTACTGTGGCCTGCTGAGAGGCAGGATATTAGCTTGAGCTCAGGGCTCTGGCCAGCTCAGACCATGAGTGAAATAAGTTTTCCTCTGTGTGCAGAAAGGCATGGAGACAAGGATAGACAACTTGTATAGGATTCAGAAAGCCATTTTTATACGGGCTGGGGCAGGTTAGCTGAGCCCAGGAAGATCAGGCAGACACAGTTCCCTGTGCACCCTGCCCCAAGCACAAAAAGCAGCACCACATGGTTGGCCTTGGAGCCAGCCAGATCCTCCTGGCCAAGGAAAACTGCTTTGGGAGCTGCATCCAAATTCTGTGGGCCTCCAGTTGGCTCTCGCTGTCGCAGGCATACCCAGCGTTTCTGCTCTGTTTGGGATGGCAGGGACTCGCTGTGGACAGGGAGGGTTTGAATTCCGTCCTCACTGGCTCTGAGTTTCTGCAAGAAAATGTTTGTACAATGTGACACCTGATGGGCCATGGTGAATTCTGAGCTCTGAAGGTGGACAGGCACCTGCATGTGTCCAGTTTGGACTAAGATGAAAGGCTGTCTCCATTTTAAATGCATATATTAGCTAGCTGGATTAACAAATTTTTTTTTCTATTCCTAAAAATTTTTACTTTCTCAATTTTGGAGACTGCTTTTCATGAGAAATTTTACATGTATTCAATGTTAATGGAGGAGGAACTGTGTCTCTGTGTGTACATGTATATGCATATGTACGCACGCAGTGTACAAGAAAACAGGGATCTTTATATGTAAGTACACACCCAAAATTCAGTCTTGGTTATCTTAGAATGGTACATAAAGATTTCAAGGATTTACAGCAAAAAACTGTGTGCTAGGCAGTGTCATGGTGCAGTGAAGCATTTTAAAAGCAAATTTGAGAAACTGTCTCAGTTACTGAGGATAGAACCATAATTTGAGCAGGAAGAAGCTTTAATTAAAACAGACCCATCAGGTGAAATCCCGGCCCTGTCACGGTCAATGGCACGACTCTGATCCTTCATGGAATCAGGATTTTGCTCGGATCTTGTGACATTTGCCTTTTCTGAATCTGAGGCATTAGTCCTCGAACAGAATATATAAGCTAAAAATGGAAAACTGCCTGACCTAAAATAGTTTGACATCCATATCATAGTGCTTATTGTCTGAGAGTACATCTAAATGACATGTTGATTAATCCTGAAGTGAGGAAAATGCGATTCGTTGGAAAGAACTGGGATTGTACCAATAATTCAATACCAGAAGCTACACAGCCATCAACTCAGTGTGCAACGTTTCCAGGAAAACTTTATTTGCAAGCTGTCAGATTCATCTGCCATTTTCCCAGCGACTTTGGTTCCCTTCTGAGTGGCCCGGACGAAATGCTCCAATCCAGTTCATGTGGGCTATCAGCTACTTTGCTAAAGCAACTTTCCTCCTGCCTTTTACTGAAAACAAAACAGTCACATCAAGTCAGGTTGCTGTGAGTGGCTCTTAAGAGAGATGTCGGCTGCACTTAGTGCACAGCTGGGGCCAAAGTGAAGCTGTATAAGTGCCTGAGCTGTTCAGCTGGAAATTACATCTTGTGCAGGAGCCTAAATGTCAAGTTCCCCAGTCCCCCTCACAGCCAGAACTCCAGCAACTCCCCTTTTCCCATGACTTTCTTCCCTTTCCTACAGATGTAGCTGTGTTTTCCTTCAGACACAATAAATCTTATATGGGAACGCTGCAATGTAAAGCAAAGCAAGCTGTCACCCAGGACTTCAGATGACACTTAGCCACATTAACTAGTAAACAGAGCCCACAGGAAAGATGCCTTTTGAAATGCACTGTTTGTGTCAGCAGTGCTAAAACTAACGAACCAAAACAATGAGGGGAAAAAGGGGAATCATCAGATGCACCTAAAGCTATAGGCTACAAAGTCAGATCGGCTGAGAGCAGCTCAGATACAAGCAAATCATTGGGACAGTGCATAAATTATGATTTCCATAAGCAGTAAGACAGCGACTACTCCCAGCCTTGTGATGGGAGGAAAGCACTAAAAGAAAGGCTAAAAGTAACCATGTGAAAAGAAGGGAGCAGGAATGAATGTGCTTCTTATTTTGGAACCTTCTCATGGCAAACAAGCAAGGCTGGAGCCAAAATCTCCAGGACACAGAAGGAAGTTGGAACTGTTACCCCAGCGCATGGCTCACGAGAGAGCTGGCACGGAGAGAGGGATCAGCTCTGCATTGTTCAGGAGGAGCCTCACAGAGCATGCAGCATAGCATGCATCCCCAGGGCCTTTGGAGGCAACCACTATCAACAGTCAGTGGAATCAGTCCAAAGTCAGAGAAATGTTACTAAATGATAATTTCACTCCTGATGATGGGGAAGCAGCACTGTGCACCAGAAGAAAAGAAATAAACTGATGGTAGAGTGTAGAAATGGTGCTGTGGAAATGGCTTTGCTCTGCTTGCTGGAGGTGTTTACTCTTCCATTGAACCAGTTCTTAAACAATAATCCTCTGAAGGAACCTTTCAGATCACTGACATGGTGAGAGGAAACCAGTATTAGCTGCAGTGCTTACATTCGTGGTTGCTTCATGTTGACACAAACAAAAGTGCTTGGTCTGGAATTGACAATAGCCGTGGTTTAGGTTTTCTTCTTTCAGTGATCCCAAATTATGCCTGCCTGAATAATTTGGTACTAGAGGCAGAATAAACATCAGCTCTTAATAGCTGAATTTTTAAGGTTAAAATTGAGGCTAAGTACATAACATTTATCTTTCCTCTGAAGGAAGCAAGTGTACCCTGGTTAAAGGGGAAGATGAAAACCATGTCTGTGAGAGCAATGGCTGATGGCTTAGTTCTGCATGATAAAATAAATAACTTCGATTAACTTCAAGCTCCAGTACCTCAGATGTTTGTTGTCACAGAGGAGCAGCTTGGCTGATTGGCAGCTCTGATTTAGTCGACATGTGTTAACAGAAATTGCTCAATTTACATGGAGTACTTCAATCTGCTGTTTTAGGAGTTTTTGTCTTACATAGACTGGCATTTCAGCTTTTGAATAGATGGAGGACTTGTAAGGGTCATTAAAGAAATTGCTAAAGCTTCTGCAAATGCTTGGGCCAGATTGCTGACTGAGATGCAGAGCATGCACGTGTCACTGCAGATATTTCCCAGATAATGGTGCTGATTGAGATTTTAATCTGGACAGAGTGCTGGAGGCAACTTTCTTTCCAACACTCAATTATCCTGATAATAATATGCTTATTTTTTTCCTGTGTTCAAAATGTGTGGTCTGCTGCAACTGTGCAGTGTGAGTACAGTGCTGTACGGAGGGGAAAAAATCAGGGAGCGAAAGTGACTCCACGGCAAA
The DNA here is from genome assembly GCF_028551555.1 of Melozone crissalis. Classification (NCBI taxonomy): domain Eukaryota; kingdom Metazoa; phylum Chordata; class Aves; order Passeriformes; family Passerellidae; genus Melozone; species Melozone crissalis. Next base: position 3,480,609 of record NW_026535792.1, on the reverse strand, counting down.
GGGCAGGGACAGCACAGTCCCATAGTGTGCAGGGTGATGTATTTTTACCTTGAATGGGCTGAGTAACCACCATGAGAAAGGGCTGCATCCCTTCCCACAGGCTGCAGGACAACTCCTTGGTTCTCAACAGCCACAGAGGAATAAATCTGGAGCACAGCCTGCAGCCAGGACTACGTAGCATGTCGTAGGGGCAAGACTCTCATTTTACTGTGCATTTGCATCTTGTATCCTCCCTGGTGGGATGCTGATCCATAACAGTCCTCTAAAATCTCACACAACACAAAGAATCCAGACTAGTTTCCCACGGACACTCTCCATGAAAGAATTTCTTAGAAGAGATAACTCAGCCAGGAAATGGGAACTAGGGGGCCACATTCCTTCATTCAAATCCATCTCCCTTTCGTAAAGGATTAAAAAAATTGTCCCTGTATGACTAATCCCAGCTATATTTCCCTAATTTCTAGGGAAGCAGCAATTTCTAGAGATGAAGAGTAAAACCATTTGAGGAAATGAAGCCTTATTTGCTTTTCAGTAATTAGAGAATTTTCTGCTACATCAAATTACTAATAACATTTTGGATATTAAAATGTATGAAACCTAGATTTACTTTTCAGCCTCTGTATCATCTTCTGATCCTTAATACTTTTCATCACGCTCAAGGAATGAAAACAAACTCAGCTGTTTTGTGTTTGTTCACAGTTGACTTTTACCAGGGCTGTGTTAGGGTTGTTACATACTTGTTATAAGTAAAGGCAGAGCACGCACTTCTGAGACAGCACAGAATATTCACCCTCACTTTCAGCAGGTTACAGCCCAAAACGAGTGTCACAAACCTGCCAGGAGAGCCAGAGAAGGTTCTGCTGCTTCTCTGATTGCTGTCTGCATGGATAGCTGTGAATCTGACTCGCTTGCTTTATGTGTCCAGTTGTATTTGTTGTTTGAAGTGAATGCGCGTGCCCTAAAGCAAGGAACATAAGATTTTTGGCTTTTTATGATCAGTTGAAAGTTTTTCCATATACATTAGATTCAGCTGTATTGAATTTAGTTAAGCTAGCGCTGGCTACCCACTCTTACTCGGGACTAGGAGTGATTTGGGTCAATTTGCTTTCAATCCATCCCTGACTGACTTGCCCTGCCCTGAGCTCACACCTGATTGAGGCTCTCAGTTACCGCACTTGGACCCAGAGCTCGGGGATGCTGTTGGCTGCCAGCACCACCAGGACACCGCAATCGCAGCATTCCCGCAGCGAACGTGAGCTCCACGTGTCAGCGTGACCTCAGGCCAAGGAACAGAGAAGTCTGAACGGGTTTCTTCCATCGCCGATGGCCACGGGCTGAGGGCAAACACACACGGTCAATTAGCGAGGCTCAGCTGATGCGCGGTGAGTTGTCAGGCACGTCAGGACCTGAATGAGATCGCTCATTCATGGATTCAGCCCTGAAAGTGTCCTTTTAAACTGCCGTTCTATAAACAAGTGTAACTATGGCTGTGGACACCGGACAAATTAGGGCTGGGATAAGGAGGCTCTGTGTGTCAGCTGCTCCAGCTGCATACCTGCCGGGTGAGCCGAGGCAGCCTCTCCTCCCTCCCCAGGGGAAGGTACAGCTGTGGCATGGCACATCCAGAGCCTGCCTTCCTCGGCAGTCAGGGGTTTAGCCTAGTTTAGAGCAGTTCAGCTTGGTTTAAGTGGAGTAAAACAGATTTAAGCCACTTTTACACCAATTAAACTGTACTCATTGTGGATTTTGTTCATTTGCTCAAATGGTGCAGTTGTGCAGGTCAGATCTTTGAATCAATGAGACTTTCCATTGACTTTCTAGAGCAGTGTTTTATGGAGGAGTTTGAAGGCCTTTCATTTTGGAATCTAAAGATGGGCTTGCATCTTAACAAACCAACCACAAGACAACAAAGAGGAACCCCACAATCCCAAACTTTCAGCTTTCCTCCCAAATAACACTCTGTTTCTTACTCTGCCCTGTGGGAGATGGTCATACTTTCCAAGAAGAAATTTGCTTCTTTCCAGCAAGGAACACAACAGGATTTGCTAAATTGAAATTAAAGTTTCAAGAGCTCCAAACACAGTATGTGCTTGGACCCTTTGAAACTGAGACCAGTGAAATGCAGGATCAAACACTGGAACTTTGGGTTACTTTTCTTTCTAACTCAAAAACTTGAATTCAATCTCAGTTCATCTTTCATATAATGAAGGGGAAGACATTTGATTAGGCTATGTGAGATCACGTGGATGGATTCAACACATGGCTGTAGGACCAGGCATTATTATCTTGGACACATTTTGAACACTGCTTCTCACTCTGCTATCAGCCACCGCCACCTCTGCAGTAATGTGACAGCAAGAGAAAAAGGATGGGAAGGCGATAAAGTTTGCCCACGCAAGGAGAAAAGAACTTTCTGTCCAAAGCCAGCTGGCTTGGCTTGGGAATGAAATGGCATTTTAGGGAGAGCTGACCTGTTTGCATGAGCTTTGTCTCAGAACACTTGTCCTCGGTGCCACAATGGGGTCTGGGACGCAGTTTATCACAGAAAACCACAGAAAACAGGTGAGCTGTCTCCGTGCCAGTTTGTCTTCTAAACTGTTTGACAGATAAGAAACCATCCTCAGAGATTGCAACAAATGTGCTGCCGCATTTCATGGTAAGAACCGAGCATATTTTTAGTAAAGGGTTGAGAAAGTATGCAATAATCCAAAATCCCAGCCAAGAAAACCACAAACCCCGTAACAAACGCCTGGTGGGATTCAGAGCTGGGAAACGTGCACCAGTTGATCCACGTTAACACTTCACATTTTCAGCTGATTTTTCCAGACTCCAAGAGACAATCCATGACTTTTTTTCCTTTACATGGAAGGGGCAGGGGGAGCAGGGAAGATGCTGGGTGCTCTTATCCTGTGGGATACAGACCAACCATCCTGCATGTGCTCCCAAAGAAATCAATGGGATGTGCACCAATGAAATATTTATACTGAGGAGTCTGTTCACCATTATAAAACCCCGGAATATACCTTGTAAACTGCCCAAGTTTAAAAATTAATCTTTATCCCATAAGTTAACTGCTTTAGAAGTTTCTTTGTTGTGCCTTGCACACTCTAACAGATCCTGCAGGGCCACGGTGGGCTCTGGGTATGAAGGCTACCAGATCAGGATAAAAAAATGTATTTTATCCTTTTTGTATTGCAGTTTGGTCAGTGAGTTTAAAGTGAAGCAGACAAAATGCAGGGGAAAAAATAACACTTAAATTTGCATTTTAAGAGCAGCTTTAGCTGATTGCAGAGGGAGCTGAGGGTGCTCTGCACAAGTCAGGAGAAACTTATCTGGCTTTTAAGAGTTCCACAAGTCTTTTGTCACTTGAAGAGGCCCCATCAGCTTCAAATCTACTTTAAAAAAGTAGTTCAAAAACGTTTCAGGTATTATGGTCTCCTATATCTATTTCTGTCCCTTTTGTTTCCTAACAGCATGAGATACTGACCACACATACTGCTGTCAAATATAGAAATTAAACTTACAGAAAAAAGGAGCCATTTTCTCTTTAATCTCTTGGAAATTTTTCCAGACTAAAGCATAGTTCTTAAATTGATAATATCCCTTTAAGAATTTATTTGCCAGGTAATGTTAGAAGAAAAAAGACTTTAAGGTCAGTTTGAACATTAAAAAGATCCCCTTTAAAATAAATTTCAAATCTATATTGGAGATAATGGCAAGCAGTATTTGAACAGCTCTCCAAATTATAAAATATATTTTACACCTTAAAAATGCAAATAGCTTTAAAATCCTTTTAAGTGATTTCCAGCTCCTTGGAAAAAGGTCAAGATTTATCCTAAGAAATACTTTGTAGCATAAAAATAATACAAATAGTATAGTGTTGCAATATATACCAGTCATAATATGTATAAAGCTACAAAATTATTAACAGATGAGGGCCTGTAAGTTTTGAATAATGCAGTAAACATGATTGTTTTTGAGGGGTGAAATAACACAATGCTGTCAGAAGAGAAAATTACATTTTAATAATGAAAATATTGAACATAACTATTTTTCTTTAGATCTGCTAAGCAATCTGTGTGTTCCCTATGAGATGTCAAACTATAGAGTGCATATGAAGGCTTTGCTCCCTCTATAAATATACATGTGCACGACACATTGCTAACAGCAGCAAGCGAGTGCTGGGGAAATACAGCAACAATGAAGTTCCTGAGAGAGGCTTATTTTTTCAAGTTATTAAAAGAAGGTGGCAAGCGTTCATGAGGATATGAAAATTTAAAGCCGTCTGCAGGAAACTCTGAAAACCTCTGGTTAAGGCTGCTGCCAAAAAATCTCAGCTATGTTATGTCAGAATGTTTAATTGCAAGCTGCAACTTTAATGAATGGAAAGATATGGCAAAAGCAGGAAGTTTCTGAAGCAACATGGAGCAACCATGAAAATAAAATACCAAAGGTTGTAATCTGGAGTGCTGTTGGAAGCAGGAATTTCCATCCACGCTCTGCCTCCTTTCCCTGCTGTGCAGGGGCTGCCAGCTGAGGGGAGAGGTGAGAGGCTCTGGATATCATCTCCTGGGCTCAAGGCAGCACTTGTTATGGCCATGTGAACAAGTCAACCTCTTTGCATTTGTCATTAGGGGTGTTTACAGGAGTGCAGCTTAGGAATGAGGGGAGGAAAGGCAAATGTCAGAGTGCATTAAATAACGTATTTTCTTTACTTTCCAAGAAGCTTGCTCGCAGCATGATGTTGCTATTTATAGCCCATCTCCTAAACCCAGCTGTTGGTTCATGTTAACATGCAGAATGGTGAGAAAATCCCAGCAGAAGAGCGTGAATCCCAGAGAGACTTGTGGGACCTATAAAATATCACAAATTTTGCTGAGGTCCGGGCTGGGTGTGCCCTCAGTGAGGCAACACCAGCATTTCCCTGTTGATCCTCCAATGTTAGAACATCAAAATGTAAAGTTCCAAGTGCTGCAGCAGAAAATTTCAGGGAACTGAACTCACACCCCTGGCTGGAAGAATTTGAAAGAGTACCTTTACCTGTAACTCAAAACTAGCAAATACACTGTACACCCACATAACAGCATTCTTAGACAAGCTGTGTCTGATCTAATCTTATGTACCTTGGCCACAAGTTTTGGAAAAACAAATATTCCCAAGGCAATCAGATTAGTGAGTATACCATATAATGATGTGGAAATACTAGTGGTTTATAGAGAGCAGTTTATGGGATGGATTGAGTGAATTTAATTCATGCATTGTCAGGCAACTTGGACTTCAGTAAAATAAGGAAATCTTGATTTTATCTGTGTGTAGTGGAACGTCAGAGCCAAAGAGAGCAAGAGCAGCACTCCTGAGCACAGACAGGGAGCCCAGGGGACTTTGTTCCCAGCCAGCTCCCCGAGAGAGGACAGGCAGTGCTTGTGCTGAGGTGACCACGGGGTTAACAGGGTTACCCAAAGCCTTAATGGCCAGGAACCATTATCTGCTCCTCTCTGATTTCCTGCTCCCTAGGTGGGAGTCCCCCCTGCCCCTCTCCTTTGTTTCTAATGCGAGTTCCCATCCTGAAATGCTGTGAGTACAATTCGGTTTTGTTGCAATCAGTAGTCCCTTACAAAATCTTCATTCACAGAGTGTTTCCCCCATTGTAAGTGGAACAATGTTAGGAATTAATCTGGCCTGTGATTTGTAGGAACCTTGTTCTGAAAACCTTGTTCTTAGACCCCCCCCCCCTTCCCTTTGAAGGGTAACTTAATTGTTTGGCAAACATGCAAAACCTACATAACATCCCCTACTCCTCTTAGCTATGATTTTAAAAGTCCTGCATTTTGGTTTTATGTAACATTCACCTCTAGAAGCATGGGGATCAGATTCTCTGCTCCAGGACACAAGATTAAAAAGCTGATTTCTGGAATATAAGGGGCATTTGAAAGGGGGAAAAGCCATGGTACATCTCTGGAGTGGATTGTAAGAAGGTCCTAAAATGTAAGTTGAAAGTTAGTAGAGATCTGATTTTGGTGGTAGTGTCTCCAAAATACCTTGAATGGGTGGGTGGAAATGCACTGGAATAGAGATGCAAGGGAAAGCTTTATTGCCATAACAACTGCTGGATGATGACTCTATACAACTCTGAGGCTATTCAGTTAAAATTAAGAACACTGCTATCTTTTTTTCCTTATCTTTCTTTATATTTGCTATTGCTCTGAGTTTATTTCTCTTTGGATATCATGGAAATTGCAGTGCCTGCAATTTGGCCAAGGGAAGAGATTTCAGGGGGCTCTTTTCAGTCTCTGGGTTGTACCTAGGATGGGCAGAAATGCAGTCAGTGGTTGTTCCCTTTTCTCTCAGAAGTGATCCTGGCAGATGCTTGTGGTAATTTTTCCCTTGTCATATTGACACTCCAGTGTGATGTTCTCTGAGGCTTTCTTATGTTGCTGCTTCTCCAGTCTTAAAAAGATTGCCATTTTTTTCTCAGCAGTGTACATTTTTATTTATTACCTACAGTTTTGCACCCTTTGTATTATCCAGGAGAATTTGGTCTTTGCAGTTGTCCTGGAAATCAAACCCACTGCAGCACCATCAGGTCAGGGAGTGATTTCAGGATTTTGATGCACCAACTCCTCTGTGACTTTATTTGTGTCAGCCTGAGGGGTGACATTTGTCACTCACTGTGACACATCAGGACATCTGTGCCCTCCCCACCACCCATCCTGGTTCCCCACCAGTCCCAGGAGGGTTCTGCAGGAGCAGATGTGGCAGCACATCATCACACGTGGAAAAAACATCTGGAATTTCAACTGCAACCTGAATTCTGCACTTCCTTTTCTCAGTTGTTACACAGGGCAGTGTTTCCAGCAGGGCAGGAAAGCATTTCAGTGGGAAGGAGGCTGCTCTGTGCCCCTGAGGCATTGTTTGCAAGGCTCATAGAGAAATCCCTTGAGCAACACATGCTCTGCTTATTCTTGTGGTGCCACTGAAAAGGACAGATTAGAACCAATTATTTATCTCTTTGGCTTCCTGCTCTATTTTTTGCCAGCTTGGAATAATATGTACTGAAAATAATTCATGAGTATATCCAGAAGTCCTTGCTCAGGCCTTGCTTCAATGTCTTACTCAGATTCCCACTGACTTTTATAAGTTAAATATTCAGTATTTTATCTTAACATCTTCTCAGCATATTGCTGTCAAGAGAGGATTTTGTGGTATTAATCATTAGATTCTAGTAATAGACCTTACAGGTATTATGGATGATAGGTATAGTGAGGAATGAGAGAATAAATCTTATTCATATGAAAATCAATGACATTTAGACTGTTCATCTTGAAATTGAAACAAAACTGTGTGGATTTAAATATCTTCCTGATTATTACAGATCAGCAATAAGCAGCTTGGAAATATGATTGTAGATGGCAAATATTTATATTTTGTTGTCTTTTTCACTTCTTGCAATCTTTTTCCTAGATCCACAAGAAGAAGTGTCTATTCTTGCACCTCTGTTTTGAACAAAAGGTGGATGTTTCAAAAGCTGCTCAACTTATTCACTAGCTGCACTCTTAAATCCAAACTAATCTGTACATTACAAACCCTGAACTCCAGCGTTTCTGTGAGCTGATAACTGCTGTTTCCATTTGTGCTAAACTTCTGGAAATGGACACCAGAAATTAACATTCACTTTTTGGGAACAGCCATGGAGGATCCACCTTTTCCCATCCCATGGCATGGTCACCACCCTGCCCGATGGGAGTTTCTGTCATCATTCCTGGCATCCTATTCCCCAACCTTTTGTGGGGCTACCTTTTTGTGTTCAGCTAATGATACCATTCTAAAATACAAAGAACCCCTCTGATCTCTGTTTTTCAGAGACAGCCCCCTTGGTTCTGGTGTCCTGATTAGAGATGTGCCCTTTGCAGTGATTTGGAGCTGTGAAATGGCTCCTGTCGCTCCACTCTGAGCCTGTGGGTATCTCACAGGATAAATCTGGAAGAGCTGTAGAGCGCAGATGATTTTTGGCAAGTATCATTTTATCATCAAAATTTTATTTTTGGGTCGCTCTTCAGCTGCCGCCTTCTGTGAAGGAGAACGACGCCCATTTGATGGCTTATATTCTGGATTCCCGAGCAGTCTCCTCTGCTTAGAGCACAATTAATGGCAGCTCTGGCTGAGATAATGGGAGGTGGGGATGGATGCATGGAGCTGGAACTGAGGTGGACTGTCACCTTTGTCTGAACGTGGAGACACAGCTCATGTCCTCAGAGCTGGGAGAGTCACAGCAAGCCAGGCAGAAAATACATTTTATTTAAAATTAATTTTAATTTAAAATTAATTTTAATTATTTTAAAAATATTATTTTTAATAAATTAATGTTAATTTATTATTTTTATTTTATTTTAAAATAATTTTTAAAATCAATATCTGTACAGTAGATAGTCACTATACTTATGATTAGGTATATAGTGTACAATTAATATTTAGAGTAGAATTAATATAGTGTGTATTTACTGTATACCACACATGTATTTATAATGCATAATACATATAGTATATATACTATATAAAATACATATTTATGTATTTAATAGTGTTATGACTTTGTAGTAATAGTTTTGCTTTTACGACCTTGTCCTTGTTAAATTTTACCAGGGGATATTTCTCACAATTATATAATATCCACAAGATACATATATATCTAGCGTGTATATATAGATAATACATATATTTCATATATTACATATATACTCCATATACTAGACACAGTGTATATAGATACACCATATATAAAAATGTATCTATAGAGAATAGAGTGTGTATTTATATATACACATACACTATATATATGTGAGTGTGTTGGGGAGGCGGCGGTGGTTTCAGAGGGTGACACACAGGGCCAGCTGAGCTGTTTATCTGCGGGGGCAGTGCCGTGCAGGGGGCTCAGGAGGGGCACCGGCCCCACTTCCCGGAGTTGCTGTTACTGCCCCAAATCCTCGCTGTTATTGCCCCAAAGCCTCGCTGTTACTGCCCCAAATCCTCGCTGTTATTGCCCCAAGCCCTCGCTGCTACTGCCCCAAACCCTCGCTGTTATTGCCCCAAGCCCTCGCTGCTACTGCCCCAAACCCTCGCTGTTACTGCCCCAGAGCCGCCCTCCAGCCCCGCAGGGCCCGGGGTGGCGCAGGCGCCACTCGGGGCGGGCCAGGCCCGCTGCGTCACGGCCGGCCCACCCGGCCCCGCGCTCTGCGCAGGCGCGCCCGCCGAGCTCGGACAGGAGGGGCGTTCCCTTCCCAACGGCCCTGCCCTCACTGGGCTCTGATTGGTTGCCGCTTCCCTCCCTCCCTTTCTGATTGAGCGCTCCCATGTCACTCAAGGCGTCCACGTTTCGCTGCGCTCCGCCCACCAACTGCGCGCTGATTGGCGGGCTGTCCTGCGCGGGCGGTGCGATTGGCTGTGCACGCCGTCACTCCGGGGCGGGTCGGCGGGCAGGAATGTAGGCCCGGCCGCTCCCCGGCCCAACAAAGTAATCCGGCGATGCCTCGAGTGCGGAGCGCGGCCGTGCCCGTCCTACCGCCCGCCGCGGGAGCACCGCGCCCCTCCCCGCCATCCCCGGTCCGTTCCGCCCCTGCCCGGCGCCGTTGAGCGCCCTTGGCCCTGCCGGAGCTGCGCGGAGAAACGTGCGGAAGGACACTGAAGAAGAGTGTGACGAGCTGTAGTTCCGGCCGCGGTCGGGCCTTGTTTCCCAAAAATAGCGCGGCGCGGTATCCGTGCGCCGGTGTCAGTGTCTCCTGAGGAGCCGCGGCGGGAGCGGAGCGAGCGGGGAGCGGCGGTGAGCGAGGGGTCCCGGGGTCCCGGCTCCGCGCGGCCAGCGGGGCGCGTTCCCTCAGCCCGAGGCTCGGCCGGGGCCGGGGACAGCGGCCGAGGGGCTGGCGGGAGGGGAAGGGGGAAAGGAAGGAGGGTTCCCCCCCCCGCCGGCCCCATCCCGCTCTGAGGGAGCGGAGCGGGGGGAGCCGGCGGGGTCCCGGGGTGGGCGAGTTCCCGGGGCCTCCACAGAACTTCCTGCGGGAGGGGATGGACATTTACCGGCCAGGCCGGCAGAGCTGCCCGGGGACCGGGCGGGAGGGAGCCGAGGAGGGTGGGGTACGCGGCCCTGGAGCGCCCGGGGTGCGGGGAAAGGACCCTTTGTGCTGGGTGTCGCTGGGGAAAGCGACATCGCAGCGAGCGGGGAAGCGACAGGAAAAGGCTCCCCGGGAGCCCGTCCGTGGAATGCGGGAGCGGCCGGGGGTCGGCCGGGGGAGCTGGGAACGCTTCAGGAGTTGAGTGAGCGCCGCAGGAAGGTGCGCTGGGAATGGCAGGGGGACAAGCGCTCCGGGGTGAGAACCCCAGGCTGTTCTGTCCGGGGGGAGGAGGCTGAAGGTACAGCGGGGTTGTGCTGCCGGCAGGATTCTGTGTTCGGCGGCAGAAGTCGTGAGGAAAAAGGACTGGTCCGCTGCTGACTGGGAAGACTAATTTTTTTAAGTTTATGGAGCTGTCTTTTACAATAAATTTTTACCTGCTTTTGAGATGCTGAGCGGCGAGGAGAGTGGAATTGGTCAGAAAAACTGATCGTAGTGCCTTGTTTGACAGGTGATTAATTTCAGAGTTGAGAAATTGGAGTTGTGTAGAGGAAAAAAGAGATAATTTAAGAAGAGGGTTTTTAAAAATTGTTTAGTGCAAAAACATTGTGTCCCATAGCCATACAACGACTAAAATTGTTATGAGCGGTGGGGGAAAGGGCTTTTGGGAAGTACAAAGGAGGAAGGAAAAGAAATAATTTGTAAACAGTAGTAAGGAAAATAAAGTGGTTTGGTATGGAATTGATAATGTAAATGTATTTATTTTAAACCGTTTTTACAGTCTGGGAAATTTTTATCTAACATGGAGAGGGCTATGAGCTTTCAACCTTTATTATGTGAACTGTCTACACACAATTGTTCCTTATGCAATTTTTTTTTTTTTTTAAGAAGTAGCCAGCTATATTTTGTTAGATAATTCTGGTGTCTTCTTATTGGTATCTGGTATTTAAATACCTGTGCAAAAGATGTCAGGGCAACATTCCTGTCATCTATTCTGTTTCTATTTAAAATTATTTAAAATGCCTTTTACGTATGAGAATGTAATATTTAGGTTTTTTTCCTGCTATCTCACAGGTGATTTGCATTTGGGGGAGAAGTGTGAAGTTCCTCATTTAAACTATTTTTTTTTAATTGAGGTGTTAGAATATGTGCAAAATGACATGTTATTCAATTACATAATTTAGAAGGATTATAATAAATTATAATAAAGGATGTAATGTTGGTGCCTTTGTTCACTAAAGGGTATCATTATTCAGTGATATTTTAAAATTCTATACTTGTTAAGCCAGCAAATCAAAAATAAGAGAATGGAACAAATTGTCAAGATATTAAGGGATTATGATGGTGCTGTGCAGCTGGAGATGAGCCTTTTTTGACGGAGGACATTCAGTTTGGAATTTCGTAAAGGAAATAGCCCAGTGCCCTGGTCAGTTATTTTTCTCCTCCGGAATTCTCTCCCACATCTGTCCTGGCGTGGTCCACGTGCAGTGGCATAGGGGGAGAATCCCTCAATGTCAGGGCCAGGCTCTGCCTCGGGACAGCTTTGGTGTGCATGGAACTCCTCCTCTGAGCCGGTGTGAGCAGTGCAGCGTCCTGGGGGTTGTTTGTGAGCAGACTTTTGCAGATGGTGGTGGGAATACATCAGCCCTTTTGCTGTTGGCTTGTCCTGCTCTGTTTTCTCAGTGTGTGTTAAACCGATGTGGTCACTGCTCACCTCTGAGCGAGTGGTGCCGTGGAATGCTGTGCCCGTGTGCAGATCCCTGCTTTTAGAGCCCTAGAAAATCAGTTTCTTTCTCTGTGAAACCACAGATGGAGAAGAAAGCGAACATTGAGTTTTATGAACTTAGAGAAATTGAGTCATGTTGGACTAGCACAATGAGGAGGACATGGCTGCATGAAAACTTCAAATAATTCTGGAGAAGAAAACAGCTCATGATGGCAGAAGACTCATCTTATTTAGGAACCTTTGAGCTGAAGTGTGTGTGGTTCACCTTAAACTGGTTAATGCGGGCAGCAGAGATTTTATGGGTTTATTTTAGAATGTTGGCCACGTTTCTCAGATAACTTGTTGATGTCATTCTGTATATTCTGGGCCCAAGTGCTGCTTCAGAGAGCCTGGAGGCACCACTCTGCTCTGTGAACAATGCCGTGCTACCTTGCCTGCTCCCAGCCATGCCCTCCCAACAAAACACAGCTGATTAGTTCTCCAGAGTACTGAAAGAAGTGTGGTTTAATGCTGTGTAATGAGCCAATCTGTATCACTTTGGCAACTTTTTTTTTCCTAAATAAGGAATATCTTGCATTAGTTATAACTGTGGTTTGTTTTGCCTAGCTTGAGAGAGGTCTGTGGGGTTTAGTTGAATTTTTAAAAGTATATGTTTTCTAAAAATTACCATTAGCACATTTTACTCGCCTCACCAAATTCTTAATTTTTTTATTTTTAAAGGACTAAATATTCTGGTTAACCTTGGGCTTTAGGCCTACTCAGTCCTGACAGCAGCCTGGAAATGTGTGCAGAGCACTGGGATCTCCTTTTCCTTCTCATTGCAACGAATCTTCCTTTGAATTAATTGGAACATCCTGTGGCAATGGATGTGCTTCTTAATGCACAAATCACTTTAAGGTTTCATATTTATTGTGTTGGAAAGCCATCATTTCACATGTGTAATAATGTGTTCTTCAATGGATCAAATGGAACAAAAGTCAGAATCTCTGTCTGTGATAATATGGGTGAATTTGGTGCTTTGTGTTCAGGTTTGATTCCTTCAGCTGTGGTGAAGTAACCAGGGGATATAAACCCAGCACTCCCTTTTTCTGGTGTGCCTTCCTGTGCCCTGCAAGGTGAGCAGTGATTGCCTGGATGGGTTTGTCAGGTTCCTGAGGTGCTGCTGATGAGGGCATGGATGGTTTAACTCCTGCTCCTGCCACTGAAGTCAGTAAGGACTTTGAAGGTGTGTCATGGTGTGAGGTTTTCATTTCGGTGCCTTACATTTATACTCAGAATCCCCGTGGTTTAAGGTGCAGTCAGATGTGAAATAACTGAAGGCTGCTTTTTCCCTGGGTGTTTGCAAGGTGGTTTGGGAGATGACACAGGACATTGTTTCACTTCTCCCCCGAGTTAGCTTTGTTGGCCTTCCAGTAAAAAACTTGAGGAATTTTTTTGGACAGCTGATGAAAATACATTTGAGGTCCTTGATGCAGTGTCCAGTGTAAGAGAACAAAGTGGGATGAGTGAGAGTTGAGCCCAGCCTGTGTGATAGGACAGTTCCCCTCCCCCCTGCACGTGTTCTGAGGTACAGCCCCAGCTCATAAATAATGACTCCTATCTGCAATAAGAGATTCTGCTTCGTTTATTTGAAAGTAAGCATCTGATCTGGATTTCTACCTCTGACCACTCCCCTCATCTGGTGCTTTCTTATTTTAACACTTGATCTTTCAAGTTACTGCTTAGGGAGTTGAAAAGAAGACATTTTTTTCCTCCATATTAAGGCATTTTTTTTTTAATCAATGGCATTGTTTTGGTTTCTGTTTAATTGTTCTGCAGCAGTGTTTCTAGATTTCTTTATATTTAATATATAACTTTCTTTAGAAATATAAACCCCTGTACTGTGTACTCTCATTTCTCTTTGACACTAAAGAGGAATTAATATCTTGCAAGACTTCTCTGTTCCTGAGATTTCACCCCTGCCTGTCCAAGATAATCACCTAGTTAGAATATTTTAAATTATACATAGAATATATATTTATTTATATATTTTGGTTTTATTCTTAATGTGTATCTACAGTGAAGAATTAGGAAGGAATTTTATTAGAATAAGGTAGGCTGAATTTTGTGACCAGTCTTTTTCAAAATTGTAGTGCAGGGGAATGCAGAACCTTTTCTATGGCAGCACTTGGCTTTTTGTTCCGTGTGTTGTAGCAGTACAAGTGTGCCTCTATGATCAGAAGAAAATACATCCCTCTTAATAAGAGTGTGATTAATTGAATTATTTTTCAGGGAATTAACTACTTTATATTCAAAATGTTAGTGATGCTTAATTAGGTAGGTCTCCCAGTTATATTTGCCTCTGTCCCTGGAGAGCTTTTGAATTCTGGCAAAGTCCTTATGGGCCAACCTGGAAACTTGAAAATGTGTTCTGCATTGCTCTGTGATTTCTCTAGGAGCTACTGAGAATTGTTGCATGCCTGTTTGAAGTATAGCAAGATAGAAAGTAGGTGCTAGGAATTGGCACCAAGCAGAGTCGTGGAAAGGTGCTTGCTGTAGGTGTCTGTGTACCAGGCACTGATGACAAAGCAGCTTTTCCTTTTTTTCTAATCAGGAGCAAATTGACTCAGAGAGAAATGTGTCATGGTCAGAGATCACCTAGGAGTGGGTGTGTAGGATGGATGGGTTTGTGCTCGTGATGCTTTTATGATGATAATAGAGGTGAAGAAGGATTTTTTCCCATTTATTTCAAATCTCTTTGAGTGTTTGTGTAACTCAGTTTCATTTGAAAACCAGATTGCTTCTGATACTGTAATTTAGGATTTCATGGACTGGACTGGTGTTATTTTTATGTGTTTTATTTTTATGAGAATATGTAAAGCAGATGTGTCATCTGTACGTGCAGTGACACTTGCAGGCTGTGGTCAGGACCAGGGCTGAGGTTTCATACCAATATACACAGGCCTGATCTCTTAGTTTTGTGTGATCACTTCGTGTTTGGAAGGTTAAGGGGATTAAATTATTAAACTTTTAGCTGTATAATTGTGTAAGCATGTCTGTAAATGAGCTGTGCTGGAGCTGTGCTGTTACACATTTCTTTCTTGAGGGTTGTGGCATACAGAATTGAAAAACAGAATTCAGAGGAGATTGTTTTAGTGTTCTTTATGATATGGAAGAATTAGAAACAGTTGTTAGAGAAGAGAGTAAGCAAGAGGCTGAACCTTCAGGGGCTCAGATACACACACATGTCCTAAAGGTGAGGGGTCACAAAGGGCACAGCAGCCTTGTCTGGGCGATGTCCATTAGAGAAACTTTGGAAGCTGTCAGGATAATGTGACTTTACACCCTGTATCACACCAAATCTGCAATAATTGAGTCCAAGAGCTGAGAAAAAAAGTTGTAATATTTTCCCCCCTCAGATATCAAAGAAAGTGACTGTTTTTAAGTGGTTATCTTTCTCCAGATGTTTTGAATTGTATTTAATAGACCAGCATGTGGAAAACTTGTATGGTATAGCTCAGATGCATTGTATGAGGTTATCAGCATGAGGGACATCTTGTTTTTGGTATCATTCTTTCACAAGCAACTGCCTCTTCCTGATATGAGTGCATGCATCCTGTTTTAAAAGCTGCGAGCTGACAAGAATGACTGCTAATAATTTGGTGTATAGAGCAGTTTTAAAATGTTGCTTCTTCCAGTGTGAGCTTTCAAAGCAATGAGTCTTCTGAGAGTGTTTGAGAAAAGGGGATGTTCCATCATCATTGTTCTTTTATTATCTTGTCAGGCACTGAGAGTAATAAACTGAAATTTTCAGAATTTTTATTTTTCCTTGAAGCTGTTGAAATTATTGTATAATGGTATGAGGTTTTAATTAAGTCAGGTGTCTTAAATTTATATTCAGAATCCCCTTGGTTTCAGGGTGAAAGAGGGGAAGTCAGAGGTACAGCACAAGATAATTTGTTTCATTTGACGCCTACAAAAAAGGAAAAGCATTTTCTTCTATAATTTTTGAGCCTATAGGCTGTCAAATTATGTTTGTTAGTCTGAGTTTAATAATACACATATTTACTTGAATAATTGGCTTCAGGGATTTGAAGCTTTTGAATGCAGAAGAAGGATTTCCTCCGAGAGACTTTGTTAATATCCTCCTGTGTTTCTTTTGAGTGTTGGGGTTTTTAATGTTTTGTCTTCTTGTTGTCCTCCTTATCTTTGTTCATAGCATTCCAAATGGTGGTGTCTTAAATTTTTGTCATTGAAATGTATGTGAAGATCTTTGTTTTGGGAGATGTTGAGCTATGAAAAAAGTGCCAGCAGTAAAAATATTAATGGTTTCCATTAGGAAGCACTAAATTAGAACTCCTCCTTCAGGGGA
This sequence comes from Melozone crissalis, assembly GCF_028551555.1. NCBI lineage: Eukaryota > Metazoa > Chordata > Aves > Passeriformes > Passerellidae > Melozone > Melozone crissalis. The sequence goes on along the minus strand of NW_026535792.1, from coordinate 3,464,432 downwards.
AGGAGACAAAATCGTGGATGGCTGAAGAGAGATGTGATCAGATGATGAAGCAAGAATTTTTTGAATATTGGAGATATGGAATATGGGTGATATGCAGAAGTTGTAATTATGAGCACAAATGCCCTGAAAATTCCCGAGCAGCATGTGGAACATGGAATGGCTGTGGATGTCATAGAATAATCATGAGTTTTAAATAGGTGCTTGTTGTTTCCTTTGTCACAAATATGAAAACTGCTAACCTGAATAGCTGTTAAAAAAAAAAAAAAAGGAAAAATTATCAATTGGAACAACTGAAATTTGAAAACTGTTTTATCAAATCTGTATTACAAAATCATGTAGAAAGCACTTGTTCTTAGGGAAGCACAGAGAAATCTAAGACGACTCTCCAGGCTTTGTATTGCGTTTAATATGAGATGAAATTTGAGGAGGGCAGAAACAACAAGAATTATCTTAATTGATAAATGATATTTTTTTTCCCTAGAAAAAGGAAAAAGCTAATGGTCAGTGTTTCTATTTATCACTGCTAACTCAGTATCTTCAAGAAACTAGTAAAATGTGGTGTTGAAAGGATTGGAAATTCTGGATTTTAAAACGGAATGTTCCTCATTATTGGAGTCATTTAGGTGCCGTATGCAAAATAGGAGGAAAGTACCGTAGCGGACTGATGGTTTGTTCAGGAGGTGAAACAGGGTAATGGGAGAGTTGCAGATTTCAGCTACTGCTCCTGCCGTGGCGTTCTGATGCTCCCGGTGACTCCTGGCTGTTTCCCCAGGCTGATCTCCAGAGCAGAGCTGGGTTCCCGGTGGGTGCGGTGTGAGCGGTGTCCGCAGCGATCCCCGCGCTGTCCCGGTGCTGTCCCTGCGGGTCCCCGGTACCCTCAGCGATCCCCGCGCTGTCCCTGCGGGTCCCCGGTACCCTCAGCGATCCCCGCGCTGTCCCGGTGCTGTCCCTGCGGATCCCCGGCCTGCCCTCAGCGCCCCGCGCACCCCCGGGCCTGTTTGGAGCTTTCCCCTCGTGGTTTTGCTGAGGAGCTGGACTCCCGTCCTGCCGAGTTAAGCCTAGTGGTGACATCCTTGTTTTTACACTTCTCTCCCGAGGATGCCCTGAAGTAGTCCGTGCACCCTGTTATTGTCACGCACGTATTTACAACCAGTCGAGTGTTAGCACAAGGTGCTTATGTAAAACTTGCACCAGATTCCTGCAGGAAGTGACAGAGTCATTCCCTTGAGAGGGGGTCGGAAGGTTCCTACAAAGAGACTCAAGCAAAATCTGCTTTTTTCCCAAGCTGAGGGCAGGACTGGCCCCGGGTGAGGAGCTGCGATCCGAGCCCCGATCCCTGGTGCGGCCCCGTCGGAGCCCCCGCAGCTCCCTCTGGTGATCCCGGCGTGCCCGTGCAGCCCCGGGGGCTCGGCCGGGCCTCCGGTGAGCGGAGCCATCGGCTCCTGCCCCGGGCCGAGGAACGAGCCAGGCTGCAGCCAACCTGGCGGCACTCTTGGGTGCCATCGGGTCTTGCTGCCTTTTTGTTTTATTCTTTTCACCACCTAGTTTTTGTCTCGGGGGAGATGGAAGTCATTAAAGGATCTGTAGACTGTCCTGTTAACACTGGCTCTAGGCGAGCGTAACCAGTGTGATTGCATGAGATAAAAGGATTCCAGCTCTATGGCTGGGTTGCTGAGGAGCAAGCCAAGCATGGTATGGGGAAGAGGGAAGAACAAAGACAGTGTGTATATGAAAATTTTTATTCTGTATTCTGTAGCCCATTCCATTTATGTTATTAAAATATGGAGAAATGGTGGAAGTTCATTTAAAAATAGTCTGAACTATAATAGTAAAGAAGTGATTTTGCAAATAATAAAACCTGGAGAATTTCCATTTCCCTTATTTTTCAACTTTTCTGTTATTCCCTGATCTTTTAGAGTACCCCCTGTTTTCAGTGTGTTTCTCTTCAGTTCTCCCCATGGTGTGCCAGCTGTGGCCAGGCTGAGCACAGGGGCCTGCTGACTGCCCAGGCATCCCCCAGGAGCGGCTGCCTCTGGGCACTGCAGGGCTCTGCTCTGCCCAGGGCTTCTCTGCTAATGCCAGGCCAGAAATTCTGCAGCACTTTTGGGAAATCTCAGAAATAATCGGTGCATTTGCTATAGCACTTGGCTGAAAGTGACCAATATAATCAGAAACCATTAATGAGGGAGAATAGACTGAGGTCAAGTAAACCACATTTTATTAAAAAAGTTATGAAGCTGTGGAAATAGTTGTCTTCAGGGTTTTAATGCCATCATTGATGATACTCTAGTCTAATACTAGCAAACTCTTCTTTTAAGTGGTTTTATTTAATTTTATTAAGATAAAACTTAAAGTTAGGGTGATTTAAAACTGCATTCAGTTTCTTAATTTGCTTTGGTTTTAATGTATGTGATTTTTTCTAAATATCATGTTAGGCTGGAATTCATTCGTTCAGGAAAATAAATATATCTTCATTTTGATGAGGCCTGCTTGTAAGTGTATGGGAAGATAGTTGGAATTTCTTCCTTGTGTCTTCCTATCTTCTTTAAATGTATTAATAAATTTATCTAAAGCCCCCACCTCACCTTCTCCCCCATGTGATGCTCATATCTGTGCTTTATGTAGGACTTTCTGGATCCAATTTTTTGATGAGTTTTTTTTTTTTTTTTTTTTTCTTAAGGGCTGAATTGTTCTGTAATAAAACCTATCACAATATTGCTGGGTACTGGCTGAGTAGTTCTCAAAAGAAGTTTTTACCTGCTTTTCAGTCATTCAGTCCTTGAATGAAATGTTAATGAGAAGATGATCTGATAAACTTCTTGAAATCTTTCTGTGCAACAAAATCCTGATTGAGGATTTTCCTTCAGATCTGTTTGTTTTAAGGCACCTAAGTTGGTTTCTGTAGCTGTCTTGCATACATGTAGATAATGCCTACACGAAAACCACAAAGGTCTTGGTGTGTTGTTTTTCTAAGGCTTGAATGACTAATTTTCTGAATGTGTAAGGAGCAGCAGCCTTTTGTGTGAAGTTCCTTTTGTTCTTGTTAGGACTGCAGAAGCAGGAGAAAGTAAGCACAGCCTAAAATTCAGAGTTGCAATCTGACAAGGAATCCTGCAGGCTTATCTGCAAGAGCTGAGATCACAGAGATCACAGTTCTTGCTTCTGTCTAACCTGTGCTTCTCTGCTTTTAATTCTTCGTGGTCTCCTCTGCTTAGTCTTAGTGGCTTATAAGATTTTTCAGTGGCATAATTAGCTTATCTTAAAATAGTCTGATCTGGTGGCAGTACTGGGACAATGACGGCCAGCCCAGCCCCTGTCACACGCTGTCAGCCACGGAGATGTGTCAGTGCTTGGGCCACTCAGCAGGAAGGGAGGAGTAGGTGAAAATCTTTTGAAGATATAAGTGGACCTTGAACGTGAATGATTCAGCTCACCTGTGCTAGGATTTACACGTTTTCCTTCAGGAATTTGGCAACAGCCTGATCAAGTAACTAGAAAGCAGCTTCTCTTTGGTTTCAACCAAGATACAAATGGAATGGTAACAAAAAAAAAAAAAGTTCCAGTTGAGTTCCTTTCCTTGGGTTCTTTTTTATATTTGTAGCTTTAGTGTCTGGCGGTGTTTATCAGCTCACACTTCAGAGAGAATCATTTTACCTCAGATGCCTTGGTTCAGGCTTACCAGTGTTTCAGGTCTGAGACCTTTAAAGTTTGAAGTGTCCGACCATTAACATTTATACTTCCTTGAGACTGTATCTCTGGGTTTCATACTTTCTATAATTGTCTTGTCTTCTGGCTTCATTTCCCTCTCTCTAGACAAATACAAATTTAGATAAGGGCACAATTGCATGTGTTATGAAGATTGTTGTAGGTACACCAGTTCTGAGGGGTAAACTCCACATTTAAAATGCCTTTCTTGGAAAAGCTGCTGCTGCAGTTGCTATTGTGGTTGCTACAATCTTGAACAAGGGATTAGAATACTTTTTGTTTCTTGTTACTATGCAGGGAAAGGAGCTTGATCTACAGTGCATTCCGGATGTTGCTTGTGATGTGATTTGTTTTATATTTTCTGAGACCTGTCTCTTTCTTTAGATTTCAGTAGAAGAGCACTTTTTCTGAAATTCATAAACTTCCTAAACTTATGTGCCATTACTATGCTTTTTTTTTTTGTTGATTAAAAATGGATTTCAGCATTTCACAGCTCACTATTTGTGGAAATAGTGGCTCATGCTAGGGCACTCCAATACTGGCTAGTCTTGACTTCAAGGAGAAAATGTAGTTCTGTTATTTCAATGTGAAAAATGCTTTTTAGGGAAGGTTTGTTCTCTTTGGCTTGATACCTGTTCATTCTGGAGTCTGATGAAACTGCTGTGTTTACACTTTTAGGTTCTGCATTTTCATCTCTGAAACCCTGCAAAACATCTACTAAGAGATGCTTTTGTTACATTTGAGTTTGCAGACCTTCATTGAAAAACTTATTTGGACTCTGCAAGACATAGTTAAAAAACAAATTCTTCTGGTAATGTTTGAGTTCTTCCAGGTGGATTTGATGTACTGCCTCCATGCAGGAGCTGAGAAAAGGAGTTTTAACTGTACATTAATGTCTTGCATATGCTGCAGTGTTCCTTGAGCTTGTTCTGTAAATGGCTGTAGCCAGGCAAGTCCTCTGTGTAGTTTAATGTTTAACTCTGGTTTTATTTTGTTGCAATTGCTGGTGCCCTTATGCATGCAGAGAGAGTTGCACTGTAACTGAGGCTGGGAGGGGGAACTTGATTCTCTTCCTGTTCAAGCTGTGGATCCCAAAAGCTTGGTCTAGGCATGATTTTAGTCTGGTGTAGTTTGTTACTAAAAACTTAGTAACAAATACTTTACAAGGTCCACTTATTCCAGTGAAACTTCCTAGACTGCTTTAGATACAGTCAACTTCAGTGGAATTTGGGACATTTCTTGTAGTGCTTGGTTCTTTGTGTTGTGTGTATGGAGTTGGGCTTTTTCCTTTCTTTTTTCCCTGGTTTCTCCCACATTCATTAACTGTGCTACAATGAGTTTTCAGTGAATTAGTGTCAATGTTCCAGTGAAATCCTTGGCTGTACTGATGATGTAAGTGGTGGAGATCTTATTCTGGAATTCTTTCTGTCTCCTTGTGTCTGTTAGAGCTATTTAGGTGAAAATGCTGCAGGCCAGGGCATTGCCTGTGTGCTGTAATGTTCATGTTTATATCTTAGAGGTATTAGTGGAGAGATTATTAGGAGGGGAAGTCTAGCACAGAAAAGCTTCCTGTGGATGATTTGCAGTAGTGGTGAATTCTGACAGGGTTCCCATGGTAGTGAATGTGTTTTCTTTAATACACATTACTCAGATCTTGCTATTGTCTTCTGTATAATGCAGCGTGGTGCCTGTATTATTGTCAATACACAAGTTGCCTTAGCAAAACCTTTTGAAGCGCTGTAAAAAATACGTGAAACCATGTTTGGCAAAAAATGCTGAAGGGTTTTAATGGTTCCTGAGTGTGTAGGGAACAGTCTTTTTTCCCCTTTTGGCAATCACAAGAACTTTTGAATCCAAGTCTTTGTCTCCTTCTCCTCTGCTGTATTCACATACAAAATTAAATTATTTAACTATTTTAGCAATAGGAGACAATTTGAGCATAATTAAAGCAATGTATCTGTCTAAATGAGTGATACCTAATTGGATTAGCATTGTTTAGAGAGCATGTGTGCAGTCATTCTTTGTGAATCTGTACATTTCTCTTTTAGATCTACAATAAATATTGAAGTCTCACTGTTCAATCTAATGAACAAAGCTTTAGATCTGCAATTTGATTGCCACTCTCAGGTTCCAGTGGGTTGAGATGCTGTTCTGCAATTTCTGGTCTCAGCCTTCTTACTGCCTGGGGTTCATTCTCTGCCTGTGGGAGATGGACTCAATCTGGAGATGCTCAGAGTCATTTGGATAATGAGGAATGATAATATCCATACCATTTTAAGAAAAATTTTAAAAAATGTTTTTGAGTTCTAGTGCTCTTTTGCTAGTCTCAAGCAGCTTATGTATGAAATCTAAACTAGAAGATCCTTCCCCCACATTTGAGGTCTGTGTATCCTATTAACAGGCCTTGCCTATTTTTCCTGTACAGTGCCTTCCTGGACTTATCTTAATAACACTGTCATTTGAAAGACTTGGCAGGGCATTGTACTGAAGAGAAATACAATAGGAAAAATATTACTCATTAGATCTGCCTTCTGGATTAGTCCAAATTTGGGGAAGTAGTCTGTGTGATCCCCTCAGAGCTCAGATCCCCTCTGAGATCAACAGTAAAGCTCTGTTTGATAAATGTAGCTGGGTAGATGTATACAGGACACCTTTAAACTCATTTAATGTACCTGTGCCAGTCAGTGGCATGTTAGGATAGCTCACAGAAAGCATTTAGTTCATTATCTCCACTGCTTGAAAATCCATCATTTCACAAAACGCTCGTTAGTTGTAGCACCTAAATGGGGCAAACCTGTTTCTTAATGAAGAACATGTTTTCAGTGTCATATTTGTCATCATTAAGGCTTTGGGAAACTGGGTTAATATGTTCAGTTGTGATTCTGCACTAGCAAGATGTGCATGGCAGTGCACCTGCTTTTTGAGGTGGATGCATTTTCTCACGTGGTCTCGTGTGGTTTGGAGCTGTGAATTCCTGTCTCAGCTCTTCTTTACATCTCGAGCGGAACAGTGCTGAAATTATTTGATGTGTTCCAGTAAAGCAAATGACAGCACCCACCAACTTTTACTCTTTTTCCATTTGTTTCTTTATTAGATGTGTTTTGGTCATTTTTTGTGTGTTATGAGAACATACTAATGTTTTTTGGTGTAGCAAGTGTTGCTGCATGGAGTGCCTTCAAAAGTAAATTAATGTGGCAAATTTAAGTTAGTCATCCTTTTAAAAACTGAAATCTTGTTTATGTATTTAATTTAGGTGATTAAACTACAATGAAGCTTGTGGCTTTCAATAAAACTTGCAGTTCCAGAACTTGTCTGTGGTCTAGATTGATGTCTCTGTTCTAAGAAGGATTTGGCTCAGATGGCCTTTAACAAATTGGGAAAAACAGGGGATGTAATAATTTCATTTAATTTGGGTATTTATGTGTGACAGAGGCTTCTGAAGTGCAGCATACACGTCTTGGGGTGTGGCAGTGGTTGGGTGATGATGGTGGCAGTTTCTGCCTGTTGTAATTTGACCTGACCAAATGGATGCCTGACTCTGAGAGCTTTAACTGAGGGCTGTATTCTGCCAAGTGCTACTTCCATCAGTGCTTGCTATTTATAAATATGCAAGATAAAAAATTAGAAATAATTTTCTAGTGCAAGTGCTGTGTTTTTGCATTTGTTTCCAGTTCTCTAGTTGATACCTGTAGGTTAAATTAAAAGTGCAAATTGTGACCTGGAAGACCACAGTGCCTCAAACTTGCCTGCTAATCCATTAGGTTAGCAGCATGTTACTGCATTGGCAGAATTTGCCTTGTTTTGAGTATTTTTTTGCCTTTGAGAACATTTAGATTGGTGCCTTGCCTTTGCAGTAGTGGATTCCTTGCTGGCCCTGTGCAAATGCCTGAATCTGCCTCTCCCTCCTGGGTGCAGCTGAACAGTCTCAGGCTCTGTGTCAGTGAGACAGGGCAGGAGTACAGGAGGTGTGGGGAGATGTGTGACTTGGCTGAAAGCAAGTGCTGCAAGCAGCTGAAGCTGTGTTGCCTGAGATTTTTGGTGTGATGATCTGGATGAGTGAATATGTTGGATTTCAGCTGTTTATTCTCTGTATGTATATTTTTTTAAGATAGTTGCCAGTAAACAAGAAGTATTTCCACCACACCCCCTTCTGTTTTCTGTGCTGTATTTTGGGCTTTCTTTCATTTCACTTCCTGGTGGGTAGAGGGTGAGTTCTCTGGCACATTTACCTATTAAAGTGCTGGTGTATTTTCTCCTGAGAAAGCAAATATTGTGGGTTCTACTCTTGGCAAGTCTATCTTCTTTTATTTTTCTTAATATCCTCCATTTCTGGTATGGCTTTTAGTGTTTCCATGAATACAATTCTACATCTGTCAGCTGGGTATGTTACATTAACAGATTTTTGTTTCTTCTTTTCACCTGGGGTCTTGAAAAGCAGATGCTCCAAAACTGACTGATTAGGTACCAACACTTCTGGAGAAATAAAACTATTATTATCTGCTCTGAAAGCCAGAGCATCTGCATGGTTTTACATTATGCAAGCTCTACTTTGGTTGATAATCATGTTGGATAGGTTTTGATTTCTGCCTATTGTTGATGGGTTTTGTTTGCTTCTCAAGTAAGAGTAACCTGTAGCACTTCACAGCTGCAGATAATTTAATTCCAAGTCCTTCACCAAGGTCAGTGGGATTTTTTGTGCTTTATATCATATTGAGCATTTATTTTTCTTAGTCAAAACTTGTTGCATGTGATATGTAAGATTGTAAGGCACCTTAATATTATTTGCTTACAGAAGAAACAGTGTTTAGTTTTAGTTTTTACTGTATTGATAAAATTTGGAAGCTGCTTTTTAATTATGCAGTCAGAAACATGTTATTTAAAAAGATGAAAAATATGTTTTCTTGTAGACAAGTTGTATTTGTAGATTTCAGTTCCTAGTTTTGTCTTTGTATGGAACTAACGGACTGGTTATTTCATGACTTTTCTGTGGGGTTTCTTTATCAGTGCAGTTCTTGGGTTTAGTTTTGTGTGTTTGTGAAAGGAATCCAGTGTGTGTGTGTTATTGAATACTCCTGGTGTGCTGGGACTTGTGTTGTGCTATTCTTCAATGCTGCAGCTTTGCTAATAGCAGGTCACAATGTTTGCACCTCTTAAGTCATCAATGTGGGAAAAATCCCAAATAAGATGTAATGAGAAAATGGGTTCAGCTCTGGTGCAGCTAGGAAAGGGATGGCTTAAATATTCGAGCAGCAGCGAGTCAAATGCCAGGTTTGGAAGGTGGCAATTGAGCCAGGCTCACGTTTGTGACAGCTCTGCAGAGGTGAAGAATGCTTCTTGAGGAGGATTTTTTTCTTTGCTCTTGGCAGCGACAGCTTCGGTGCTCCCCTGGGTCGGGGGGCGGGGAGCTCTTGCCAGCAGCTGCACAGAAACCCGGAGTGCAGGGATGGCCCAGATTCCGTGCTGGAGCTGCAGGCAGAGCTCTGCTCTGTGTGAGCTCTTGGTCCATGTGACGCTGTTTGACCGGATAAAGGCTCTCAGTCATGTGCTGATGTGTGACACTACATGAATGCATATTCTCTGTGCACCTAATAGAAGTGTTTCTCCTGCTAAAAAATAAGTGCATGCTATATTAGAAATGATTTTGTGCCTCCAGCATGGTCTCTTACAGCAGAAGTTCTAATGTCAAAATGAAGCCTGGTCAATATATCAGGACCATACTGCAGACATTTTACAGTTTGGTGCTTAACCTTTGGGTGAATAAAATTAAGTGTTATAATAATTTCCTTCTGTAAAAATGTGGTATTCTGTATCTTTGTGACAGTGTATTATTTGATAAATGCTGGTGTGCTCTGCAGAGTAATTAAGGGAGGACTGAATAATGAGTTACTTTAAAATATCATCTGCTCAAAATCCAGGCATTCCTCTACCTTGGTTCATACCCTGTTCTCTTGGTATGCCCACAGCAGATCTCTGTTGTGGGTAAGCTGGTGCCTGCTGGTAGTTCTGTCTGGTCTCCAGCTGTCCCCACCAATGGAAGGGGAAGATCAATCAGGTATGAACCATCTCACAAAATGTCTGTTTAGGAGGAGCAGTGTCAGGATGTACTTCTGGGTTGCAGCAAACAGGCAATTGCAGCTCAAGTAGGTCTGTGAGAACTTTCACCTACCCCCTGTGGATATGGTTGCACTAGAGAAGCAACAGTCCAGGATTTTTATGTGGGCTAGCTGCCTAAATATTTACCCAAGGTCTGTATGATTCCCCCTGCCTCCAACGTCAGCTGCAGCTTGTTGTGATTACAGCCTTCCTGATAAGTGCTTGAGTTAGGCTTTCCTCTGTGCTTAGGGAAAGAAGAGGATTAATGCATATTCCTCCAGCAGAATACAGATAACCTCTCTTGACCCTGTGATCAAGTCTGTTCCCCTTTTGTCTTTGCATTCTCCAAGGCACCAATCTGAAGCCATGGAATACATGATCCTCTGTTGGTCTAGAGGCTGCTTTTAGAAGTTTGCCTTCCTTACCCCATGATGCTGACGTTCTCTGCTGTGGTGTCCTTTTGTAGTATGACATATTAAAGCATTGTAACAGAGGATGATGAAATATTTTTAGGGTGTGCTCCATTAATTTTGACAACTCAGATTTGTTTGTGCTTTTTATACGCCAGTGTGTGTATTTCTAGACATGTCAATATATATGTACAGACAATATGTGGGATTTTTTAATATATCACTGTCTTTTATGGAGAACATCTGCTCTGAAATTGTTACAACAATATGCAATGATGCTTATTTAAAATGTGTTCTAGTAGTTACTGTGTATCCAGGCAGTTTAATAAACCAGTAAAAAATTTCAAATGTAGTTGAATAGCCTACCCAGTTAATGATACTTGGTGTTTGCAATTTCATCAATCTGAACATGTCACATATTATAGACTATAATTGTGTGACCTTTTCCTTAAATTTTCATAGCAAAAAACTATGACAAAGCCATTAGCTTTGGAGTCTTGAATCTGAAAAATTCATAATATAGATAACATAAATGCAAGGCTTGCGTGTGTGTGTGTTAAAATAGTAAATGGGTTAAAGTAGCACAGGCATACTTTGTACTGTGTTGGCATAGTTTTCCCCTTCAGATGGTAGTTTGGAATGTGAATCCTCTTCCTATATGTGCTGGAGCAGAGCTGAAGTCTAATGTCACTTACAGGAGAAATTTAATACAAGCAGCTTGTGCAGAACTGACCTGCTGCCATGGTAGCATGTAATATATTTAGCATGCATGTGTCTAGTAACCATGTGATCTTATACAAGTGAATAAAACAGAGAAGCTCTCAAAAGTTAACGTTTCTCTGAATGTTTTCAGAGTTCTGTTCATTAAATAAAATGTTATAAAACTATTTAAAGAGACTCAATTTATAACTGGGATGTAACCAACACAGAATTTGGAATGCTGCAGCAAGATTTCTGCATATCAGTGTGAGAGAGATAGATAGAATTCCAAAATAATTAGATTTTTTTTTAATCCACCATAATTTTTGGAGTGTTTTATTTGGCTGCTGCAGTTCAGTTTTCTGCTGCCATGATGACCAAAGATTAAATTTTAAATGAAATTTGAAAATAGCAATCTGATCCTCAGGTACTTAATCTTTAAGAAAGCCCACAATTGTAAATTTTGGCAGTGCTGTGATATTGTCAGACTGTCTTGGTATCATCTGTGCTTAAGAGCTAAAGTGTCACTTATGTGCCTTCTGCAGATTTAGCAGGACACCATTTGGGAGATGATAAACAGGGAAGAGTGGCACACATAAGTCCTCTATCAAGACAACATTAAAAAGTGGATAATCTCTTTAATGGAATATAATCTTGCTTATGCAAAATCCTAATAAAATTTGGTGTTTTCCCTGCTGATTTGTTGCAGAAAGTGTGATGTTGATGTTGGTTTACAGTTTAGGGGTTTTTGATGTCTTGTGCTGAGCAGAGTGAGGTGATTTGCTCATCATCCCGTGTTTTGTTGCACAATCCCATTTTCCCTGTGGCTCTTGCACAGCAGCTGTGGGCCCAGGTGAGCAGAAATGTCCTGGGCTGGATCCAGGCAGCAGAGTGGAGCTTTAATACTGAGTGTGGGACATGGTGTTTCTACCAACACATTGCTAAAGGATTTCCTTAGTCTCAGGCCTGCGTGGTTGTGTTCCTTAAGCTGGAAGATTCAGGTGGGTTCTCAGTGCTTTGGGAGCTCCTTCCCTTCCCAGGCTGGGTGGCCCCACGTCCTGCCAGCGAGGCTTGTCTGAAGGCAGAGGGGTGAAGGGTTGCACCTTCCCCAGCTGTGATCTAACATGCTATCCAGCTATCAGCTTTTCCATCTCTTCCTGGTGAGAAGTCTGTGTAGGCACTTTCTTCTGAATAATTGGTTGTTGGGTTTTGAGTTTTTATTGTATTCCAGATGCACTGTCATTATGGACCAGTGAACTCCTTCAAAGATTGAAGATACTTTCTGTGGATTTCTGTAGTTTTGGTAGATACTACATTTGCAGAAGAATTGCAAGGAAGCACAGTAGATTTTGTGTACTTTAAGGGTGCACATAATAAAGTGGCATTAAAATGTCTTAAGCATAGTAGAGAATTGAAATTTATTCCATAAAGCATCCATTGTGTACCTTAGCAATGTGCTGTTTCTGGCCCTGGAGGGTGTAGCTGTGTTGGAAGCTGTGGTTGGTGCTCCTGAGTTAATGCCCTATGAAAACAACGAGGTCCCTTTGGAGTTCCCTTTTTCTTTTTCCATGGCAACCTGGATCTGAGACACTGCAGAGCCATCAGTGCAAACTCAGACCTCTGGTAAAAACTCCAGCATCTTTCTCGTGGGTTAGTCAGTGTTATTGACAGATATTTCTTTGGTTTCATGATATACTTTTCCTTTCCTCATGGATGGTCTAAATAATTTTTTTACAAGAACTGAGTCTTGTGCTTAATTGATTTAATTTTCAGAAGGCCAAGGAATACTATGTGCATCCTTGAAAGACCTTCCCTTAAGGTGAAATCCTCGAAAGTGAATGAAAATCAGTTTCTTCTTAATGCCTGTTTGAATCTACTAAATTGAAAACTCCAGGTCTGTGTCTTTGTTCTGTGCTATCAAATTAGATAAAATGTCACAGCAAACTTATTGTTAACTCTTTCTGCTGCTATCCTCCACACTTCTGCTTTTGAGAACCTGCTCTTCCCTTTACTGCCTTTCTCCCAGCTGTGCATGGTGAGCATTTTCCCTGAAGGAACTGGACTAATTGAAAAAGAACAAAGCACTGAGTGTTAAGAGCATCCCTCATCTGTATGGGAATTTTAAGGGGATGCTACCATCCTCTTCAGGAATATTGTGGCTTCTGTTCCACCTAGGCAGGAGCACCTGTTTGACTGAAAGGAGATTTTTGAATCAGAGCATTCACTAAATGCACTAAATAATTCTTCCTTTCCATGCCCAAGCTGACATCTTGCAGCTAATGCAGATGGAATGATTTGGCAGCAGCAGGGTGTGAGAGCAGAACTCTTGGTTTACTCTGTTTAAACCAAAGCTCAGTGCTGCTTTAAATGCTGTTATTCCTGTGCATGGATCTGGTTCATACGTGCAGATCTCTTCCCGAACTGGGCAGTGATGGTGGCCTTAAGATTTTATGTGGTGCTGTTTCTGTTGTGGAATACTAAAGGGTTTGTGTTATTTTGGGTAAGTGAAGCTTACAAAGGGGAGTGCCTGCCACCTCTAAAGGCTTGCTGAGGTTGTTAATCAGATATTACCATCAAAATGAAGTGCATTCAGTGGTAGACAAAGAGGAAGGAAACCTACCAGAAGCTAGAAGGAAGAATCTCCAGTAGTGTTGGTTGATGTAACATGTTAAGAGTGGTGTCTGCTAGAAGTACAGGGTAAGCTTGTTTTGATTCCTATCTTCCTTTGAAAGTAGGCAAATGTTTATAGTGTGGAGAATGTCTCCACCCCTCCCTCCGTAGAGCTGTGTGCTGGAGAAAATGATGACGCTGGATGTTGGTGAATTCTTACAAATCTAAACATAGCCCATAATCATAGGTGTGTCTGTGCAGGGATAAAAGTGTATGAGCTCCAGATGAAATCATAAGATCAGGTTTTGAGAGCTAGGTCCAACTCAGTGCTCACCCTTCTGGGTTACACTAAGAAGTCTTTGTTTCAAATCTCAGTTTAAAAATCTGTTTACTTGGCAGCAGGATGGAGTCTGCTAAAAAACCAACTAGCAATCTGTAATTTCGTCTGAATGCAGGGAGTGAATTGCTGGAAAGATCCCTTTCTCCCAGTGGGAAGACAGAATTTTGTAGTCACAGTGTTTTGTTTTCAGTTTTCTTTAAGCAAGTCTGAATGCATTTCCTTGCAGCTTCTATAATCCTGCCTCAGAGTAGAGGATATGAGGTGAGAATTGAGGGAAAAGTAGAACTCAGTCATCAATACAGTTTCCTAATTAAAATCCACTTCACTAATTCCAATTCTCATGAGCTGTCAGGAGTAGCTTGTATTTTGGCATATGGTTGTTGCAGTGTTTGCTCTGAGTTGGCTGTTCAGTTTTTATTAAGCAATGTGTGGCCTCATGTGCAAGACTTGCAAAGCATCACCAAAGAGCAGGACAGGGTGGGACTGGGTGCTGGAAGTTTCTCTCAGTATGATTTGTAGCCAGTTAAAACTTTGTTGCTGTGTATCTGTGTGGCAGTGAGGAGATCCAGGTTCTCAGGGTGGTATAGAAAAGCAGGTATGTTCAAAGCTACACCAGCATTGGAGGGGAAAGCACATTCTCAATACAGGCCAGAGCAGCAATAATGGAGCTGAAGAGGCCCTGGGTGTGCTGTCCCTTGCAGGCTGGGTCTTTGCTGAGGCAGGTGAAATTGGAGAGCAGAGCACTGCTATCTGCTGTTTGCCAGCTTGCTGTCAATATTTATTGCTTCAGCTGCTGCAAGGCTTCCAGTCAGCATGTGAGAGAGAAATGCTTTAATGTCCTGAAGGCCCAGAGTACTCAACAATGAAGTTTTTTTGAAGAGGAGTTAGGGTTTCTTGCAGGTGCAGGAATGCTTCTCAGCAGGCTCTTGAAAGCTGTGTATAAACTGTGTCAATTTGCTGTGGTTTACTTTTTGTTCATGTAACTCCATATAATCATGTCCGCAGGTTAGTTACCTAGAATGAGTAAAATGAGATAATGTAAAATAATTAAGTTAGCATCTGATTCTATACAGAATCCACTTTAATAAATGTATTTAATATCTAATATCTGAGTGGGTTTTTTCCCCAGATAAAGAAGTACATAGGGTTTTTCAGAAAGACAAAATTCCTTATCTTATGAGAAAGGAACAGAAAAGATTGCAGATGGCTTTCATGTGTGCTCTGATGATACTGGTAGATAAATGAAAATAATTTCTGTGTCTACATAAGTTTGTCACTTCACATGAGGAATTCAATGCCAGCTTGATCTCACTTGTCCCAGCTCATGGGTTGACTGAGGTGTGTGAACTTACCCATTGCACACTTTGAGCTGCCAGGGCTGCAGGCAGCATCCAGGTTTTATGGTGGAATGCAACTGCTCTTAACCACAGTGCACCTTCAAGAAGTCATTCACAACTAACTGCTTTGTGTTTGCTTTGCAATTCAAATAAGGTTCCTAAGGGCTCTTAGCTCGGGTTCTGTCAGGGATGAAGAACACAACATGGATGGAGGGGACCCAGCACTGTGTGGAAATACTGCAGTGTGTCTGTGTTCCAAGCAGGTTTAAATCAGTGATTCCTTAATTAAATGCTGAGATCTCCACCTAATAGTGGAGGAGATCATGCAGTCTTCTCTTCTGGCAGGTTTCTGGTTGATGTTTCTGGCAGTTTCTGTTTTCTCATTTTTACTGTGTAACTGAGGGTCTGGATGGAGAGCTGTGGTTACAGTCTGACTCCTGGTGGAGCCTGGTCATTGGCAGGTCTGGGCAGTCGTTGCATCAGACACTGCTTGGCCAACCAAGTGGTGAAGATGAAGATGTCTCTCTTCCAGTTTCAAACAGCTCACATTTGCATCTGATGTTTCATGTCAAAGGGAAATGAATATACTTGTTTAAACTAAGAGATTGTCAGTAAGGGAAGTCTGAATCTGAAACTGTCTGAGCTTTTGCTGCAGATTCTTGACTGCTTAATGCACTTGTGAAAACAGCCCAGCTGCCTTTCAAATGCATTGAGAGCCAACTTCTGTGGCTTTCTTTTCTCAATATTCCTCACTCTTGTTAGGCTCCTCAGTGATGTAATACATTACTCATATAGTAGTTTATCAGAAGGAATTTATATGTTTGTGTGAACCACTTAACTGGTTCTTGTTGAGACCTTGATTAAAGTTTTTCTGGCCCTTCACTTAAACTTTTGTCAGCTGAATGTTCTAATTCACCTTTTTAGCGGCCCTCTGCATGTAAGATGTTTGTTGACAAGAAAATAAATTGAGATATTTTTGAAGTTTTGAGGATTTCTGTGTTTAATACAATAATGGGAACAAATGGATGAGAGTTCTCACTTCTTTTTATAGTCATGGAATATTTCACTGCAGAAGCTGTTGAATCAGATATTTGAATACATGTTGCTATCTAACACTTGAATCACATAGCTTTGCTGTGAACCAGTGATGTTACTTAGGGTCAAACAAGTTAATTTTTCCATTTGCAGCAATTGGCAAGAAAGAGCAAATGGTAAAATCTAATTATTTCTCCTGTCTTACAGGTAATAACAAGTAACAGAGTTACTGTAGCAGCCTGAATTTCAATTTCTCAACTAAACCATATTAACTAACTGTGTGTGCTGGTTCCTTGCTAAGGACACAATAGTTTTGAAGGATCTGACAAATCAGTGTTCTATTATCAGTGCAGTTAAATTGACATTTTTGCAAGAGAATCCAGGTGGCTGGGTTAATCTTAATGACATAAGAGTGCCCAGACTACCGACATCACCTGCCAAAAAAGAAAAATGTTAATAAGCAGAATATATTTTGAATAATATTCTTGGTAAAAATGGAGTTTACCACAATAAGTTTAGGTGTTGGGGTATGGATCCTAAACTTCTGGTTTTAATGACTTACCTGTACTTGATTAGGACAGTCTTAGCTCCTGATTGATTTTAAGAATATGGACATCCAAATGGAGAGCAGTAACTGTGTTAGGATGGAGCACTTGTACTTGGATCGATAAAATGTTTTGGGCTGTAAGGAATTTCATTCTTGGCTGCTTTTAAAAGTGGCTGCTGACATTGGAGAGGCCGTGGGAGTCAGGCAGTTCCTTGCCTGTGGTGCCCAGCAGCATTTTCCTCAGTTCCTTGATGCTGCCTAAGTTCTGCCTGTATGGAATCCTTTTGCAGATTATCACAGCTGAGGTGTAGCTGAGTGGATTCATCTCACTTGTATGTTGTTTTATTATTTGCTACCTGTCTGCCTTGGATTCTGAAATGTTTAGATTACAAAGAAACTGTCTCCATGCATGTCTAGAGAGGACCTGCTCTGTGATCTGCTGTAGCTCCCCCACCACCACCAATTGTGGTTTATTTTATTTAAATGTGATGGAACTATTTGCTTAAAACAGTGCAGAGACAGGAATCATACTTTGAAATGTGGTTTTAATATCTTAGAAATACTAAGTATATATAGTATATACTTAGTATAGCTTTTAATAATTTTTATTTAGAAGTTTGAACTGGTGGTGTATCTGAATTTTAAAAGCAGAGATTGATTTTTGAACAAAGGCTGTGGCAGCCACAGAGTAAGAAACTTGCCACTAATCTTTGTTAGAAACACGTAGGCGTCTTTATGGTTTGCTGAGTGTCTTTCTGAGGCATGCAGGCTGCTTGAAGCATTATGTTGTCGTGTCTGTCTGGTTTATAATTGTTGCACTTCAACAATATGACTGCATGCTGTCATTTAATCAGACATCGAATAAATTATCAAGAAAGCTTTCTGGATAATTGTTCAGTGATTTAAAGCTTCTTATAGATCATTGATGTGTGTTCTCTCTTGTATTTCTTCTTGGGTTTCCTGTCCTATTTCCTTTAAAGGGGGGGTGCCTGTCACATGGAATCCTTGGGAAGACTGGAAATGTGTAGTTGGTAAGAGAGAGAAATGGTCTGGAGACTGCCTGTCACAGCAGGTAAAAAAAACCCTAGCAAAAAACCAACACAGATGGGAGTTGTGCAAGAAGCTTGGAGCCTGTGGCTTGTGCAGAGCATGAGGAGAAGCTGATCTATAACATCAGGAAGAGGCAGATAACTGAGGGTGAGCCAAACCTTGGGAAGATGTTTCCCAAGTGCAGAGCAGGAGCGCGCAGCGCTCTGCGTCACCAAGCCACTGTTGACTGAAGCCAACTTGGAAGCCAGAACCCATCTTGCAAGGGCACAGTGTGCAAGGAAGAATCTTGTTTATAATCCTTCTATTTTCCATTCTCTCATCTACTCACATTTGTCCCTTGCTGAGAACTTCAGTGAGATCTGGCATTGTTGGGTTTGAAGGCTGACTTGAGGAAGCTCTCTGTAGGATGTAAGGTATAAGCAAAGCCACGGAATGCTGTGGCTGCCTTTGGATCCCATTACATTCCTGGAGTCAGCTGTAAATATTTTTGATTGCTGTAATGTTTGTTCAGGAACATGTGTTGAAGTTGCTGTCCTGGGGCTGTTTGTTGTATTACCTCAACAGTTTGTACTTTGCAGGCACAGGGGACAGTTTCCCTCTTCGTAAAAGGTAACAAAGAATTACTAGAAGTTTACTCACTAGTTAGTGCTCACACGTCATGGAGTTCTAGAACTCCTGCTGCAAATCCAAAACATCAGTCCACTGTAGTACCAAATTGGTACCGTTTTCTACAGTAGGGAAGTGATGTGTTAAATAAGATTACCTCTTAATTTATGTTCTGGTTTTTTTTTTTTTTTCCAGTAGAAGAAAGTAGAAGACAGACAGAAATGCCTTTTATTTACACCTTTCCTAGGGAGAAATCTGCTCTTTCCTTGGGACAACTGTACCAGTTATGCACCAGTCAGTTTGAATATACTGAGCCCAGACACTGCTTTACCTGACTGCAGAATTGCTGCTTTGGCATTTGCTATGAGGAAAGTGAAGTGCAGCCTGCAGAATTTGAATGCAATTTTAAAGAGAATATTTGAAGGATAAGAGTAATAGATCTTATAACATTGCCACACAGTATGGGCTGTGTTCTGAGTATTTTTTCCTGCCTGTCTTAATTTCTATGCATTTCAAGTCTTATGTCAGGTTGCTCCTTGATTTAGCTCAGTTGGCACCTTGTTTAATTTTGAACTGTGTGTAAAACAGTGCACTGTGTTTGTGCTTTTTGGGTGTGCTTTTGTGTGTTTATTTTTTCTGCAAAATAGTCTAGTGTCTAGTGTGAGATGTGGTTATGATAAGTCAGAACTTGTGTAGATGGATATTTTTGTCTAGCTTTGGTTTATGAAGGATCAGTTCTTTACATGTAGGTTACTGGTTGAGATTCTAAATGGTTGTAAAATAGTGTTTCCCCCTCCAAAACATGCACACAAAAAGCTTCAGTACTCCTCAGAAAGGATGATCTACTTAAATTATGTTCTCAGAGACAAAAGGAAGATCAGTGCTCTGTGTGGGTAAGGATTTCTATATAGACATGCCAGGAACCTGAATTTAAGTTTAGTTGGACATATTGTTGCTTATGTTTAAAATGCTCCACCCACTGAATTCAGCCTGGCATGACCATGTTAAAAAAAGGAACAGAGCAAACCTTTAAATTAATTATCTACAAAGGGAGGAAGAAGATTAGTGACCACATAGGCAAAAAGAAAAAAAAAAGTATGCTGCTTATGTAGAATTTCACAGAAATCTGGCCAGGTGAATTTAGGACTTTGCAGCTGAATTCTGTTCCAGGAACTGTGAACCATCTCCTGTGTGTGTACAGTGAGCAGCTCTGGGGATGGCAGTGCTCTGTGCTCTGCTGATTGCCGTGGAGATAAGCAGAGATGTGACAAGTGGGGCAGAGCCATTGTGAGAACTCGGAGATAATGAGCTACACCTTTGCCAAATGCATGTTGCTGTGCAAAATAAGATTATCTGTATTCTCTGATCTATTGATAAAGTTAAATTGAGATGGGAGAAGTAATGAGCCAAGGTAGCAGTAATTAAAGCTTGAGTGTCACTGCTGTAACTGATGAAATATGAAGACTTCTGCAAAGAGATTTCACAATGATAATATTTTTTCTTAAAGCCATGACTTAACGGTATGTTAAGTGTTATCTAAAGATGCATCAGTGAGCCTGAAGAAGATTAATGAAGTATAAAGATGTTGCAAAACCAGAAAG
This sequence comes from Melozone crissalis, assembly GCF_028551555.1. NCBI lineage: Eukaryota > Metazoa > Chordata > Aves > Passeriformes > Passerellidae > Melozone > Melozone crissalis. The sequence goes on along the minus strand of NW_026535792.1, from coordinate 3,444,399 downwards.
TTCCATTCTGGTTGGTAAATATATTAATAAGAAACTGAACAGTACTGTGTAAGTATTTTATTCTGTCTTATTGTAAGATGAAGGAAAATATGAGGATAATCTTTTAATTGATCACTCTATTAGTTGTTGTTTAGTTGATGACCAGTGCTGTGTGAAGGTGTTTTGTTCACCTGACTCTTACCCAGTCATTCTTAGGCTGCTTTTAAACCATGAAATTTATTTCCCTGCTGAGAACAGCAGCAAGGGTTTGGTGATCCCCATCCCAAGACAAATATAAAAAATCCATTTCACAGGGTTTTGTCTCCTGTACAAAGGAGTGCTGTTCTGTGGCAGCTTTTTGTTGTGGGTGCAGGGGTGTGTAATTTAAAGCCATCTCTGGCAGACGTGTCCTTATCAGCATTTTGGAAGGTTCCTCTGGTGGCTCCCCTGGTTTGAGCTCAAGAGGAGCTGTAATAACGCAAACGTGGCTCGGTGCCAGGTTTTGGCCACATGGTAGTTAAGTTCCACAGCCATTACAAACTCCTGATAAGAATGAGGCAAATGCTTTTGATCTTGAAAAACATTTAATGTGTTTTATATGTGTATTTTGCTTCAGGAAAGAAACCTTCCTTCTGTGGCTTATAATGTACAGATGTCTATGGGGTTAAAAGCTGGGTTTAAATGCCTTGAGTTGCACTTTGAGCTTGTCATTGTGAAAGCTGTCAAACATCAGTTTTGCACTAATTAAATACCTGCAAATCCTCTTCTGTTATGGAGCAATCATATCCAAACTTAAGTTTAGCTTTCTGCATCTAGTTCATTACTTTTCCAAGAGCTGTAAATGGAAAAAAAGGGGAGAATTTATCTGATCAAAAGTTCTAAAATTGTGATCAAACTGACATAGTTGTTGTAAAAGCTGTGGTTCATTCACCAGGAAATCAGTCCTTTTGGCCTCAGCTTTTACATGCTGGGGTTTGTTTTGTTAACAGTGTCCCGAATCATCTTTGTTAGTGGCTATTTTTGTATACCGTGGAAAAGGCACTTCTTTCAACAAATTACATGATAAATTAGGAGCAAGTTTCTTGAGAAACTCTCTGGAGCATGTTTTCCAGACAGCTATTCAGTCATGCAGTTATTTTCTTCATCTGTTTGTAGAAGTCTGGCAGCAGAATTCTTGTGATTACTTAATATTTTATATTCTACTTGTATCTAAAATTGGATTTTAATCCAGTATTGAAAGTTTAGTTCTCTTTCTGTGGTCTTTCTCCACTGTTAGCTCAGCAGTTTCCAGATCTTATTTTCTAACTATGTTCTTATGTATTTTTGAGAATGCAATGATAAATTAGTTTAGAAAATAGCAAAGTTATGGATGGGAATAATAAAATAGAATTTAGTGTTACTTGAAAAGATGTAGTAAATATGTACATAGCTTGATAATGGCTGCTTTGGTTCCAGGGAGTATAAATTATAAATACTCAGAATAGGGTGATAGAGATTTTTTGGACTGAAGAGTAGGCCAAAAAAAAGTGTATAGTCAGAGTATTGAGTATTATTAAATCTTAAGCCATTTAATTGAAAGTAACTAACCAGAGCAGAGTTCCTGGCTGCCCCTGGTCCTGGACAAGGCCACATTTGTCACATTGTCTGGAAGTGCGTGTGCTGTCATAGGTGATGCTGATAGTTCTGGAAAACTGGCCCGTCAGGTCAGGAAAATCTAACCTGAAAGTGCATTCTAGGAGTAATAAAACTTGTTTTAAAACAGGCATTTGAATCTTAGTTCATTTTTGATACAGTTCAGATTTCTGTAGTTCTGTGTGCAAGAAAATGGAGTTCCTCCACTTCATGTTAGACAGGGCTGAGTGCATGGAGGAAATGGCAGAAAGAAAAGATGTTGCCTTTTCCAGCAGCAGTCGATTTAAGGAGCACTTGGAAGGTGCAGTTCTTCAGCAGGGATATTTTTTGAAAAAACTTCATGATCTTTTCTAATGCCTTCAAAACATAATTTGAAAAGCTCTGTTACTTACAAACCAGGAGCTCAAAAATAGATTTGATTTTAGCGTGGAAGCTGAGACCATGTTTGGTTGCAAAATTCCACAAATCTTAAAAGTACAAGTTATTTAAATTGTCTTGTACCAGAGATGTGCATTATTCCTCCCAGCTGAAAGAAACAAGTATTTCATGATGCATAAAACCAGAATATCAATAAAGAATTGTTTATGGCTTCCTGTTTTTTACATTGTCCCACTTAAAAAAAAAAAAAGTAATTTTGGCTAAGGGTTATATTATTGTTTTATAACAATGCTTGTGTATCACTTGGTGGCAGAGGACCTTGAAGCTGTGAGACCACTCTCATTTACTGAGAGGCTCTGTTTGGATGGAGAAGAATGGCTGCTAAACTCAGGATGGAAAAAAGATTTATTTCCTAAGATTGTGGTGCAGCAAGTAGGGAGAGATAAATGACAGCATGTACCCTTGTTTTGGAAGGGGAGCTGTGTGATTGTTTAACAATTACATCTGACATTACTTACAGCAATATATGGTGACAGGGCTATAGAAATGTGGCTGCAGGAAACTGCTTTGGGACTGGTTTTGCACACCTCTGCAAAAACCCCAGCAAGGATCTGAGTGTGCCTCTGTTAAGTGCAGACATAAAGGTATGTAAAAATCCCTTTGCTGAGAATTTTAATTTTCAAATTTAGCTTCCAGGTGGTAGCAGTGAGTTTTGGAGCAGGGCTGGTGGAATGTCTAGAGCACAGAGATGACATCCCATGGACCTCAATGTGTGTCAGTGCAGTCATATCTGAGTGAACATATTTTGTGTCATTGGTATGGGTTTCAGAAAAGAAAGGTGTTTGCAGTCGTGTACTTACTTTATATGGTTTGCATCTCTTTGAAATTCTGAAGAAGAAAATGTTCTTCTTTCTCACTTCTGGACAGTGAAATGGAGTCTGAGGATCATGTTTGGCTGTGTTCCACACAGCCCTTTAACCTTTAGATAAATTACTTGGGTGAGGACACTCTTTGACTCCTTTTTTTTCCCCAGCTACTTCTACTCATTGCTGTGGGGCAGGGAGAGAGGACACTGACATTTGTCCATTATTAGTAGTGTGGAAAAATGAGATACTCTGTGTTATCTGCCTTGTTGGTGTGCAACAGCCAACACGTGTGGGACTCATCTCCGTGCTGCTGTGAATGGGAATTTTTATATTCTGCTGATGTGAGTGTGCAAAATGTCAGAATAACCAGCAACTGTGCAGTTCAGCTGTGATCAGTCTGAGGGGCCATATCTACAAAAATATCTGCACAGGCTCCTTTAAGACTAGCAAAAGACCTATTAATCTTGGTTCAGTACAAATGGCTCTGTGCTATTTAGTAAGGCATAGCCAAGGCTTGTGTAAGATGCATCTCTGCAGATCTGTGTTTTCATGCAAATGATCTGACGTCAGGACACTCGTTCCTTTGTGTGCATTGCAGTAAATGAGCCGTGAGGAGACGGGGACTGTCAGATGGAACCTGTAACCATGGTGGTGAAATGGAAGTTTCAAGAAAACAGAGTCAGAGGGAAATAAAAGGAAATTAAATGGAGGAGTATGATTCTGACACAGTTTTTCCTAACCTGTTCTGCCAGGAGGCTTCCAGACCTTGTGCAGTTTTGCACAGATATAATGTGTTTCCACTGAACCCTTGAAAGAATCTTTTTAAATAGGTCAAATACAGTTTCCTTGCTTTAAAGTTACATCTCTCTCAACAATCTGTGAAACTGAAAGCAATCTTGACAACAAATTCAGATGAGCTCCTGAAGATGTGCAGTTGTGAGGGTATGTTTCTGCATGTGGTTCTGTTGTCTGTCAGTAATTAGTGTGCTGTTTTCACGGGTTTTGGGGAAGGGAATAAATCCAGAAAATTTGGAATCGTTTACTTTGAAACAAATAGGCTGTTATTTGGACAAGACAAATATAATTTTTCTTGCCTTTATTGCAAGCTGACATTATGTTCTATTTGAAGTTCGTAATGAAACGTGGGATTTTTTCCTTCTTTTTCTCTTCTTACTCTAATTATTTTATTTAATATATACCTGAAGTCCTTCTTTAAGACAAACTTATTTTTGCTTCTGTGTGCCCATGCAAGTAATGTGAAGCAGCTTTGGTGGCTGTGATTGGATTGTGTCACTTCAGGAAGTAGAACTTTACCTTCTTCAAGGTTACTTTGTGTTAGTTTCAGATTTAGTCTCAGATGTAAATGTGAGTTGATCTTTATTTGTATATCAGTAGGTTTTCCTTTATTTGGGCAAAAGTGTTTTATAATCTACATGAAATGGCTTTGTGAATTAAGAGCTTCACCTAATGTATGTTTGTAATGCAACTATGATTTAGCAAAATGAAACCTTTGCTAGTTACATTTCTGATGGAACCCAATGTTGGACCCAGTTTTACATTTTATCTTACATAGTTTTGTTGCTAGTCAGGATAGAAAATAAAACCACAACTGTGACATGATCAAGGATGAGTAAAAGGAAAAGTCATTCTTCTCATTAGAAACGTAAGGTGCCTTTGTCACTGGCAGTAACTTACCATTGGGATGTTCTGGGCTTGCATGGAAAGTGCCTTTTTACTGCACAGCTTTCTCTGATTTTGCAGCTGTGTCAAGGTCCTTTCTGCCCTGAGCTCAAGCCAAACTTGTGTTTCAGTTCTGAGCTGTGCAAATCACCTTGAGTGGGACTTGAGGATGACGGGGATGCTGCACCCCAGAGCTGGGCTGCCCTTGGGAAATGCGGTTCCAGGCAGGGTCTGTGTCCACAGCAGCCTGTGGGAGAGGGGGGAGAGCCCGGCCGGGCTGGGCACTGCACACAGGAATGGGGAATTTCTGAGTGGTACAAGTGTTGAGGGCTAAAGAGAGTCAGCCCTGGGGTGAGGGAACACTGAACTCTCATAAATGGGGAATAGCTTGAGCTTTTTATGCCTTGTAGAGCATAAGCATTGTAAAAGAGCTGAAATGAAACCCCAAAGCTGTAACAGAGTGTTGGTGAAAATTACTGTTTGCCATTTCCCTTTGTGTGGCAGTACACAGAGCAGATGACAGTGTTTCCCTGCTACTGTGCCTTCCATTAGCTCATACAAAGCATTTGTGCATCTCTTATTTAGTGTTCTTTAGTATATATATTGCATAATCTCACATCATATTTATCTTCCTCTCTCCCTTTTCCCCAGAGTTCCTTATTTTATTCACTGCATAGACTTGCTTTTGAGTATGTGTTGCAGGAAACAGAAAAACTCCAGAAGTTCCTGATTCAAAAACCACCTAGTATGTGGTTTATATTTTTATTACTCTATTCCTGTGTTCTTCCTTGGCCATCCTAGTGATATCTGCTGGTAGCCACAGATAAAATGCTGCACCAGATGGATCTTTGGCCTCGTGTGGTGGCCATTTCTGTGTACTGGTGATGATGGGGTGCTTTTAAAAGCAGAGGAAGGACCCTGGTAATTCTGTATTCTGTTTCATGGGAGGTTTAAAACTGAAGCCACACATGTAGGAGAAACCAAATTTTAAGAGCTGGTTAGAGATCCTTTGATTAGGTATGTTCAAGGGATGCAACCAGATTTTTCCTGGAACTAAATTTAATGTGTGATCATAGCATGAGCTGAGAATTTTTTTTTAAACAAAAGTGGGATAAATCTATATGCCAACTGTTGTTTCCCTGGAAGATATTCCCTGGGTGCTGTTGGTTGTATAGAGGCTGCTTCATCTGGTCTCCACTGTCTATTAATTACCTTCTTAGCAGCACCTTGGAAGAAATCCTTTTTCATGAAGAAAACAAAAGCAGTGCAGTGTTGGTGGATGTTTTCAAATGCTTTGCTTTATAGACAGTGTTATCCTGTAGACCAGTGGACATCATACTGTGCGTTGTTTTAATTTAAATTTCATTAAATAGTATTTCTAAATACTCTTGGGCGTTTTGTGATGTTTTTTTAAAGCAGTCCTTTGTTGCTGTCAGGTAAATAGAAAATGACATCCCTTCATTTTGTCATGTTCCTCCACCTCTGTGTTTTCCTCCCAAGAACATCATGTCTGTTTCCTCGGTGTAAATTGAATGTATTGTGAAGTGTAGCCTGTGACTAATCGCCTCTTGCTGTCTCTGCTCATTAACTGGCTGATGGTGATGTGGTTGCACCACTTTCTACACATGGCCTCAAGGATATGGCATGGTGACACCCAGATTAAAATATGCAAGGCTTTTCTTCACAAGATGTTTTGGGTTGGGAAGTTAGAGAGGTTATCAGCTGATATTGGGGCTGGTTTTACCCCTTTGAATGAGTATTAGGTGATAGTAAGATAAGTTGTACCTATTTAATGTCTATACATTCTAGTATATTCCTTATGTTCTAGAAACCATTGGATTTAAATTTATCTCCAGTCTTCTTCAGCTAATGTTGTCCTACAATTTAAGCAGTATGTCTGGATTATGGTTTAGCAATTATTTACTGAAAATACATCAGAAGTTTGTTAAATATCAGGTAGTTCAGTGCAGATTTAAATGTGGTGGCACACTGGCTTTTCAAGTTTCCTGCACATTTCTCTTGGTGAACAATAGAACTATGAAACAGGTGCTGGGCTGCAAATGGGTATTGGCAGATGTGGCACTTGCAGGTTATTGGAGAGAGAGAGAGAGAGAGGAGCTGTGTTGGGTCTCAGCTCTTCCTTGGTGTCATGGTAACCATGAAATACTTCTGTTGCAAAACTCTTTGCTCTGGTCTCTTTTAAGTAGGGAGATTCTCTTTCCTTCTCCTTTTTGTTTCCCAGTGGAACCCCAAGAATTGGCTCACAAAAGGAGATGTAATTTGGCTTAGGAACAGAAGCTTGATTTTCTCATGGCTTTGTTTTGTTATTTTTGTGATAATTTCATAAGAGAAAACAAGCAACGCAAAATGTTTCTTTATAAGGTTTTCTAAAATATTGAAGGGAGTTTACCAAAACTTACCAAATTAAATGTAAATGTGTGAAACCTCAGATAATTAAAGGCCTAAAGCTTAGAGTGATGAGCACCACCTCTTTGATAATTGTATTTTTGAGGCATTCAGTTGGAAGTGTGTGAAATTATTGGTCATTTTAAGTCTGTAGTTTGTACGTGGAATGCAGCAAACCAGTGGGAGTTTAATTAGAAGACAGTGTGTAGTATAATACTTTAATGAAAACACTTGATTTCTCACTGAAATTTCATGATGCACATGTTTTTTAACTCTATGGGTTTTTAATGATACTTCCTTTTTAGTAATTTGTACATTAATATTTTCAATTTTTTTTAGGTGCTTATAAGAAGAAGTAGGAACCATTTCTCAAGCTGAAGACACAGTAAAAGAAAACTGTATCATGTGTTAGAACACTGAAGAGGGACATTTCTTGGATTAGTTTATTTCTGGATTGCTAAACAAAAGAAAGAAGAGGTGAAAATGGGGAGAAAGAAAATACAGATCACGAGAATAATGGATGAACGGAATAGGCAGGTGAGAAACAAGTCTGCATGAACAGGTCCATCAGTAATCTTAAAAATTCATGGAAAGTTTGAATACACTCATCCTAATCCATTGTTCTAAAGCTGAGCTTTGTCTTCATCTATCCACAGGTGCCCTTGCCAGAATATGAATAAGAAACCTCAACGATTTTATGTCTGTTTGAGGAAAAAATGTTATTTATAAGTAATAACTCTTACTATTTAAAATTTTAAATTGCTGTTCCTATTTAAATGGTATCCTGCTGTGCTAGCAGTAGAGTGGAGGGGTGTTTTTAAAGACACATGGCTTGATCTGATAACTACTAGGAACACTCAGGAAGGATCTAGTAAAGGTATTTTCTGTAGCACTTTGACAGAGGAATTTGAGGTCGCTGTGGGCAGTATCCTCCGTCCTTTGGATACAGTAACAAATTCTGTTAACATTCTGTTTAAAAGCATCGATTTGTATTTCTTGTAAGAGCTGTTTGCTACAACAGTCTTTAAAAATTGTCAGTCAGAAGGGAAGAGGGCTCAAAATTAATGTTTCAGGGAAAGCTGCTCACTTGGCTGCTGCTGCCCTAACAGAGAGGTGCCCTGTGAACTTGAAAAGCACCAAAAGTTGATAACTCTTGCTGTAATGTTTCCTCTTAATTTCTGAATTGCTGCATGAGATGCAAAATAAAATTTTAATTGGACACTGAAATATAGTAGTGGGATAACTGGAAGCTGTTGTTTTTAAGGCAAATTATTACAGGAATGGCTTAAGGTCTTTAAGAGCAGTGCTGGTGGCTGAGGCCAAAGGTGCCGCTGGGCCGACGTCTTTTGTCCAGCGATGGTCCTGAGCAAATACGTGTGGGCTGGAGATGCACATGCACCCGACCCTGTAATCCTCTTCCAGCTTTTAACTATTCTTAGCTCAGGGATTTCCTGAGCTGGATGTGCTTTCCGTATATTTAGTAACCATTAATGGTTTTTTTGTTTGTTTTCCCCGCCCCCCACCAGGGAAGTTGTTCAGTTATCCTTTGAGCCTTTATAATGTTGCAGCTTTTACAACATCTTTTGTCTAGAATCTCCTACAGGTCTATTGCCTGTTGTTTCAAGAAACACCATTTTATTTGCCCTTTGTCATGGTTCTGCCAATTATTTAGCTCTTGTATGGAAGAGCCAACAGTGACTCCCTCTCTAGAGTCTGTCCACACTTGCTTATTTTCTCTTAAAGTAAGTTTTTTCAGGCTGTAGCTGCTTAGTTGTTTTAATACAGAATTTGTTTCGCACGTCTTGCTCCTATTCCCTGAAACCTTCTGGAGTATTGCTCCATTGCTTTGATGGCCAAGGGACCCAGAATTCAGGGTGCAGGCAAAATATGGACTTGTGTAGTGTTGTGCTGCTGTTTTGTTCTGTTCCCTTCCTGGTGTTTGATTTCCTTTTTTAACTTCTGAGCAGCAGCTTGATGTTGGGGTACTGTCAGAATTCCACAGGACTCTCTTGCTGCTGACACATCAGCTCAGAGCCCATTGTTTTGCTGGTGAGATCAAGATTGTTTTTCTCCCTGTATCACTTTAAAGCAATGTAAACTCTGAGAAGTCTATATATAGCAAGAAAAGTATTATTGGAGTTTGGGAGAAAGCCAAGTATTGTGTTGGAACAGCTTTAATCACCCAGTGACTTTATGTTTGATGTAGATAAATGTCTTAAGTACACGTAGTAAAAGTAGATGAATTAATGACTTCAGTTCTTTTCAGATCTTGCTCTACAACTTAAAGCACATGGAAGAGATGGGAATTGATCCCACTTATTCCTTTTTTACATGAATCTGGATTAAGTTGGGCAGTCTTGGTTTTGTTCTGCTTGAGGAACAAATAGCTTTACACTTCTACCCTGACTTTGGTGAGGGTTTTTTTCTTTTTTTTTTCCAGGAGAAATTGTTTTTTCTTTTGAATCCCCATCCCATTGTTCAGATTGAAACAATGGAGAGGAAGAGAATCAGTGCATTTGTATAAAATTTTACACCACTTACACCATTGCTGTGACTGAAGCAAAATAGGGAGATGAAATTCTAGTTTTGTTTCTGGCAGGTTTTTGCCTAGCACCTTTTTGGGCTACTTAGTGATGACGAAGAGGATTTAACTCTAACTTAAAAGCAGAATTAGGCTTGCCTTACCCTTTTTCTCTGGAAACTCAGATGAAAACACACTGCATCTTTTTAAAAGGTTTTAGAGAGATCAAGTAGTTTTTGTTAGTGGAATCTTACTTTTTGTATGTAGAGGTATTGATGGCCTTCATCCCCACTGTTGTCCTGTGGTTTTGGTAGCCAGGATATGGAATTTGAACATATTAGAATGCTCTGATGCACTGGGCATTTATAAGATATTTACTGGAGATTTTTTTTCATTGATCCAGATGAGGAGGGCATGCAGGGTTTGTTCTGGACTGAAAGTGTAGTTCACTTGTGTCCTGTCAGATTTTCTATGGCATGTCTAGCTGGTCACTCATGGACATGCCTGTGATGTCCTGGTTGGGTGTTTAGTTTGAGATTTAAATTTTCTGTGTTTGCAGATAGAATGGGACAGAGCTTTGCTTGCAAAGCAAGTTCGTATAACTTGTGTGGGAAGAAAAACTACTGTTTTGTCAGAAGCATCTTATTTCTGATGGGATTGTATGTGAGCTCAAAACAGAATATATAGACCATTCCTCAGGGGGATTATGATTGTCATGAGACTGTCATTGTATTATTAATTAAGCAGCTTTATCTTCTTGAATGAGCTGTAGGACATTTATCTTCATTAAGCTGAAGAGAATCCAGCACAGTAAATTAGATATCAAAGGAGCTCAATCTTGCTGCCTTTGCTGTCTCCTCCTCACCCATTTTTTTGCTAAGCAATATTAAAATAGTGCTGGGGAAATGATTTACCTGCAATAACGAGACATATTTTTTGAGTTTGATGTGGTCCTAAATGGAGCAGGAAAAAAAGAGAAATTTAAAGAACCAAGACTGCTTTTGGGTTCTGAAATGAAAACTGAGTTTAAAATAATCTCTGTATGTTGAAGTAAGGCTGAGGGTGCTGTGGTAGAGGGGTTTGTGCTAAGCACTGTCCAGGCACCAAGAGAGAAGTTGATGCCAGCAGAGAATCTCACAAGTGAAGCAGCCTTACAGGAGGTGAGAAAGATAAAATTCCAGTAAAGAAATGGAGGGCTCCTGTCCAGGATCCTGCTGGTCCTCAGTGGCAGCAAACCTTCATGCTTTTGTCTGAGGACTTCTGCAGGTGACACAGCACACACACATTTTGTTTATAATGCCTTTTTCCTGACAAACACTAAGCAGTAATAGCTCTCTATACCTGCTCACACCCAGGTAATAACCTTTTAGGTGTCAGAAGAACAACAGCTGTGTATCCTCTGAGTCTGTTAACATGGTGGGAAGAAAAGAATATATTTTGTGTTATTAATGGTATTAAAAAAGTAATATGTGTGAGATAATGAGGAGAAAAAAGCCTTCAGGTGTGTATATACAGAAGAAGTTTCCCATCCATTTTCCCAAAAACTCGCTATACAGCTTGGTAATTAAAGTACAGACACCCAGAAAACAGGTTTGATTGTTTCTTGTGTCTTACTTCATTCCTCTCTTGCGAAATCTCCCTGGCTGTTGTCTGTGGGACATGGGGTATGTGGATCACTCACCTGTCACAGAGGCTCGTGCTTGCAATTGCAATGGGGGGTGTCAAATGCAGTGACACTTTTATATCCTTACCTGCTGCCTTATGAAAGGAATGATTTTTTTATAATTTTTTTAATCCTAACTGATGGTAACTTCCATAACTGTTTCCTCCTTCCCTGATGGGCAGATGCCCCTGTGTGATGGTCTGTAATGGATTTGTTTCCCCACAGCAGTTCTAACTGGACAGAACAATTGTTTCTTGATGTTTCCAGGTGGCAGAAAACAAGTCAAATTATAAATGACTTAATAGCAGCAAAATAGCAATATTTCTTAGCTGTACATAATTAGGAATCATGGTGCATAGTAAGTGTTACTTCCATTGATTGTTCTGTTTTCTTTGATTTTATAATAATTAAGGTTGAGTACTACAGAAGAAAATATTGTGATACCTGGAAAGTCAGTCTATTGAACGGAGGAAATAAAGCTAAATTACCCTATTCTAACTAAAACTCTAATAAAATTGAACTCTTCTTGGTAGTTATTTACCAGTGGAAGAGTTGGGGCGTTTTGTAATTGTTTAACTTACTTTAGTAGAGAACATTGGGCCCTGAAATTGGCACCAGATATTATAGGCAGTTCTTGTGTTAAGCTGCATATTACAGTAGGAGTAAATGCTGTAGGTTCAGTCAGTGTATACCTTGATTGTTTTCCTTCAAACCCTTGTCATGTGTTTTAAAAAAATAAATCAATCATTATTCTTTCTTCTCTAGGTCACCTTTACAAAGAGGAAGTTTGGATTAATGAAGAAGGCCTATGAGTTGAGTGTGCTCTGTGACTGTGAAATAGCACTCATCATTTTTAACAGCTCTAACAAACTCTTTCAGTATGCCAGCACTGACATGGACAAAGTTCTACTAAAATACACAGAATACAACGAGCCCCATGAAAGCAGAACCAACTCAGATATCGTTGAGGTAACAATTTGAGAAGACACATCAGTCTTCTTATCTCCTTAATAATTAAAACATAGAGCAACACAGAGCATTTTAAGATATTTTAATCAAATGCTTTTAAGTTATTTAATACTGTGTTATAAATTGTAAACTACTGCTTTTAGTCTGGTTTCTCTAAGGCAATAACTTGTCTTTACAGCCATGTTGTTTTCCCATCTGCCCTCCACCCCCTGCCAGTTTCTGGGAAACATGTTTGATTTCAATCACATTTGGCAATGGAAATAGAGGTGTGAAAAATGGTTGTTTTTCTGGGGAAGGAGGGGGAGAAATGTTCAAGGTTTTTAATGGGGAGAAAAAATCGACCGAGTGGGAGAGAAAGGTCGGAAGAGTGCCCTCAGCCTAACAGACAATTATAGTTGGCCCTTTTTCTCCTCTGAGGTAGTAGCCACTTTACCAGTCATATCTTGAACATGGATCAAATCAGTCAGCACCTCTGCTGCCCCTCGTTCAGCAAAAAAAAAAAAAAGCCAAAAAAAGCCAATCTGTGGAATAAACGAACTTAATTAAATTTGTTGTCCAGTGACTGACAATTAAAATAGCAGCAGAACGACTGCAGTTTCTGCAGTAATAGAATAACATGAATATATTTACTCCAAGGTATTGGTTTCATCTACTTTTATAATGCTTGAGCTTTAAATAGAAACTCTTTTCAGTACATAATTTCTAAATTAGGTGCAGTAGAATTCAAGGATTTTCTTGGCAATTGGAGCCTTGATGTACTGTAACTGCATTTCAGAGCATGTCTCCAGTAGTCCTGTAAATAGACCAAAACAGGTGGCTGACTTAAGGGTTTAATTTAAATTCTGAAGTTGTCTTCTGAACAAATGCCTTGCTTTTTAGGAATGATTTCAGAATAATGATTAGCCTTGAATAGCTGAAGAGTCTATTGCCAAGGGGATCGGAGTACAGGGATGGTACTAGCTGATCTTGTACATGAGTGTGCAAGCAAAAAATCAGATTGACAAAACTGAGATACAGACAAATGCTTTATATTTCTTTCTGAGAGGATTCTCTGCTAATTTGTTAACTGTCTTTTATGATCAGAAAAAAACCCTCCCCAACTTCTGTCTTCAGCACTGAGTTCTCGAGAGAGGGATAATACAAGCCATGAAGAGCTGAAGGCTTAGTCACTGGATTAGCATAAATAAGGGATAGCCACTGGAGAGGAAGGGGAAACCTAATTCCTGCAGAATGAGCTTTGGATGGTGACAGACATGGGTTTGAGACAGGGATGCAAGTTCAGCTGGGTTTTGTTGTGCATGCAGGGCCTCTCTGTGTTGTGACTCATGGTAATGGTGCTTCTTCACATCACGAGGACTGAGGACCTCTTCCAGAATATTTCTGTGCAAGGCTGCTTTTTGGGGTTCCTCCTGTTGGTGGGTTTTTTTACCAGAGTCAGTTTGACCCCTGACAAGTACATTAAAAGTGCACTTAGCACCCCAGGGCAGATGTGCTCTGGGGGAACATGCAGGGACTCAACTGCAGATTCTTTCTAATTTTCTGCTCTGAATTTAATGTTTTATGATAGTGTGGAATTCAGGACTTTATTCCCATATTTCAAATACAGTGTAATTTAGGAATGCAGCCTCCTATCTTTTCAGATAAGCCCTGGGTGCTCTTTAGCCTGGTTGTGAAATATTTTTGGGTTTTTTCTTTCTGGATTGATGGGTGCTTGGAGTGTGATAGATGTTTAGTGACATCACCAGCATTTTGGAAACATGCTGAAAGAACACTGTAAAATGGCTTCTCTTTTTTTGTAATGACATTGAAATTCTATTTTAACAAATGAAAATTACTGCAGCAAAGCACCTAAAATCTGTCAAATTCATACTAAACTGAATTATACAAAGTAATTCCATTGTATGGAGTTACAGCTAATGTATAGATGTTTGGTAATTACCTTGCCTCCTTGAATGTGACAAATGGCATTTATTGGGACATTGGCTCACCATGGAACTATTCTGGAGCCACTGTGGTCCTGATGTGCATGACAGGAGGGTGAGTTTTCCTGGGCTAGAAGGAAGGTAATTCCACACAGCCCAGAAGCTGGGTGAGGGTGGAAACAAATCTGCTGCTACTTATTTCCAGTGCTGGGTAGATAGCAATATTGTAAATGATTAAGTGAAATCGATGAGACATCTTCCCCTTGTAGTTGTCTCCTGCTCAGTTTTGGCATAGGAATTGCTTTCATATGCCCAGAGCCTGGTGTCTTCTGTTGCTGCTGGAATGTTTGTGAAAACATAGTGGGAGGGAGAGCACTGGCGTCTTAAATGAATATTAGAAATTTTTTTTAATGCATGCAGTTATGTCTTTCACTGAACATGTTATTGTAGATGGGAATGATCTGTTGCTATCCTATACCTGTTCTTTCATGAGGTTACTGGAGTGGAAGGTAGTGCTCTTGCACAGCATAGATGTACCATACAGAGATATTGAAAAGAATGAAATTTTTATTCAGTGTGTGCTTTGAACTCTTGCAATACTGGGATCATGTATTTGGTTTTACAAACCCATAATGGCACAGTTGCAGATTGTTATGCTGAAGTGCTGTCTGTGATTTGAAGGACTTGCTGTAGGTGTTAAAGCATTTGATGCTTTAATGTTCACGGACCTTTCTTCTGTAACAGATTATTCTTGACAAGTAATTATTTTTCCTGAAGAAAGAAGTATTTCTGCAAAGTAAAATGGGAAGAATTTCAGGTTTTATCAGGATTCTGTATCCATATGGTCAACAAAATGTTTTCCTGTAGGAAAGACAATTTGAGACCTTGAGCATTCATTGTTTTAAATCCAAAGGAAAAGAGGGAGATGAACAGGCACTGTATATTTTCTTTAGTGCAGGATGTTAAGATTATTGCAGGTTATTTACAAAAAGATATCACTTCCATTTTGGGTCCTTCTGCCCCTCAATAAGGCCTCAGAAAGCAGCAGTTGCACAGTTGTTCCCTCTCTCCCAGCCTCACTTCTGGGAGTCAAGGGCTGAAGATGGCTCTTCCTGCCTATTTAGCTCAGCTTTTTATCTTTTTTCCATGTTTTAATTTTCCTTGACTGATACAGTAAAACAGGGTTTATTTCACCTACACTTGGCCATGGTGGGTTTTGCTTGTTCCTCATCTCACCTCATCAGACTGAGGTGATTTGATTTTTAGGAGCCTGTGTAAAATGTGACCTACTTTCCCAGTTGGCATCTGTGCCCAGGAGAATTCCGGGTGGGTGTCAGTTAATGAGCCTCTCCTGTGCTCTGTAGCTCAGTGCTGTTTTCAGTGTGGAGTAATGTGCTGAATAAGGCTTAGGTTATAGCCCAGATATTGACAGCTGTCCTTGAAATAGGTAATGATCTGTAATAAAAATTGTAACTAGAAAGTACAAAAAAATCTCTCTTAAACTATGGCAGATAATTATTGCAATCATGCTCATTCTTGTGGAAGGACTGCTCTGGTGTGAATTCCAGCAAATGATTTGGATGTTTTTATTAAATACCTTACCATGGGAATAGGTGGCTATAATGGGCAGTAACATTTTTGATGGTTTGGTGTGAGAGTGGTTTTGTCATAGTTCAGCCAAAGCAGGTAAATGACCCTGCTGCTGCTTTCAGCAGGGTCAACAAGCCAGTTTAATCTTCTGCTGTAATCAGCTGTTTTCTTGCATTAAAATCCATTTCATCTCTGCCTTTTCACCAAATGTTAATGGAGCTGTTAGAGGAGCAGTGCACGTTGTGCAGTCAGGAACATCTCGGGGATCAGAGCTGGGATTGTTGGCTCCTGGCTCCGAGTGAGCACGGAGAGCTCAGCTGCACGTGGAGAGCCTGCAGCAGGAAGAAGCAGATGCATCTCCCCAGCCAGATGGAGCATATGCCAAGAGACAAGTGTAACAGTGTGGGGAGCATAAACAGAAAAGTTGGTGTTGAAACACTGTGTTTATAAACCAAAAGCTCTCTGGTTTTGTTTTTCATCCAGCTTTCTCCACCTCCCAGCATTGCTTCTTTTCCAGGCTGGGAATAACCAATGTGTATTTTGAACTGTTGTTGGTGCGTAGTAGTTTGTTTTGGTAGCACTTGAATTGGTTCATTGCTTCCTTTTTTTTTAAATTTGGGTTGACTTCATGTGAAAATGAAGATCTGGGAATTGTATCTAAATATATACTTGGATGCACACATACAAAATTAGATGAGAATGACCTTCAGTTAATTGATCTTGTTTCCTTCCTTGGTGGATACCTGGTGTATCCGATCTAGATAAGGATTTGCAAAGCAATTTGGGCTTCTGTATCTTGCTATTCAAAGCTAAAAAGTAAGATGGTGGAAACTGGGCCAAATTCTTCAAAAATAATTATTCCTTTAAATGTTTTATAACACAAGCTACACCGTAAGTTTTTAAATTTATTTTTAAGAAGAAAGTGCCCCGCAACCAAGAAAATGAAAACTGATACTGAATGTATGTGACTAAAATCTCCAAATCTCTGTGAAATGTCAGCACAGCTTTACAGAACTGTGAGGTGGCACCAGGAATGCTGATGGTTAAACACACACTGGAGATTGGAGGGAGGCTGGCACTGAGATGTGTTAACATTGTTTTGCATTCCTGCCTATTTGATAGATGGAGAACTGCCAGAAGTGAGCAAAACCTGGGGGAATAAAGAAAGAAAAAAGCTTTGGGCTGATAAAAGAACATGTATTGGTGTAGTATTATGTATTTTTGTAGTTCAAACCACTTGATTTGGTCTCCAAACACTGTGGGAATAAGTGGTGCACATTTAAAAGAAGGAAGAAGCTTAAAAATTATTTCAGTGAAGGAAGGAAAAGACTTGGTAATCTGCCCATGATGCTGAGAAAATGTAGGCATTATTGGGCTTGATTTGCTAAATGATTATGTAAATGTAATTATACTGCATATAACATTTCAAATAATTTGAGATGGCACACAAATACCTTTGAGACATTTTAAGGAGGTGGTTGAGGAGGATTTATGTATGGTTAAGGACTAAAATTATCTTTTAGCTTACCTTAAAAAGAGGGAAAGTGCTTGAAAGCTGAAGTGGTCTGGAATGAGTCATCAAAAGCTTTTATATATATGTATGTATACATACATATATATACACACACATATGTAAATTTTTGTGTCTGTGTATAGTGGTTTGAGTCTTATTTTTTTTTCTGGTAGAAAAAAATAATTTTTTCTAGTATTTTTTGCTATAAACCTGACTTATAAACAGGTTCTACCTAGGGATTTTAGTTCCCACTCATGGTTTAGGAAAAAACTACCTTGAAAAATTTAAAATGTGGTCAAGATAGCACATATTTATTTTCAGTATTGTGACAGAAGACAACTGTGCATTTTGTGCTGAACAGAACAATTGCCCCTCCTGATGATGTCTTTGTCTCTCATTTCTCTCCCCTCCTCTTTCTTTTTAGTTTGGGAGATTAAATTCAACTCTTAATTCCCACAGTATTTTTTTTAGCTGTTTACTGTTATTGATTTTTCCATATCTTGCATTTGGTAATACCGTTTTACTCAACAATGTTATTTTAATTCTTTGGCTGTGCTGAAATTGCTTCGTACATACACATGATTAACGTACCTCTTTATTTATTTATTTCAAAATATCAGATTACTGGTGACTTTAGGCAAGCTGACAGTACGGGCAAAAAGTTGTTGTTCTGAGTTAATGTTGTTTTGCATTCCTCCATTGCTGATTTATAAAGAATTTTCAGAAGTAAGATAGATTTTTTTTTTTTTGAAGCAGCTTTGGTTCGCCTGCAAATAATGTAAAGCTGTGCTTCCCTTGTATCTAAAGCAGTGAATAAATTTAGTGTTTTAGGGTTAAGAATATGTTATTTCTTCTACCTCTTTAAAACACTGCCGGTGCTTTAAATTTACCATGCTCTGCTGGTATTCTGAATTTTGATGAATTCCAGATTTAGTCACTACTTAAAGCATATAGATATTTGAAGTTTGTCTAGAATGCATCTTTTTATAGAAATTTCTGAAGTCTTGCTAATAATGACTGTACGTGGCTGCTGTATTGCCAGCAGTGATTTTATGTAGCTGCAGTTCAGGGTGCTCTCTGTCCTACGCCAGCCCTGTCACAGTTACACCAGTGACATGACTTGAAAGCTGTGAACTGAAATTCGCTGTGATGTTCTCATTTTTTAATAAACTACCAGAAAAAGCTGATCACTGAGTGATGAGTGGCAGCTGACTTGGCTGTGCATCATTACAATCTCAGATTGGATCGGATGCTCCTCTGGAGGCTGTGCTGCTGGGAGGGCCAGGATCCTAAATCCCTGTCAAATACTGCTACAGAGCTTTTGTGTGCTCTACCAAAAATCGCTGCAGAATCAGCACTGCAATGGGCAGGGACTGGATTCTCCTCTGTCTGAAAATTGGTTTTATTTCCCAGCTGCACAAGCAGTGTTTTTCCAACTGTTTCTGCTCTGTGTTAGGAGAATATTTTTATTTTTGAAATTTATAGGGCAGACACACAAGGTCCAGTTCTCACACCCACTGCTCCGGAAACGCTTGTCAGAGATTGAGTTCTGGGTTTAGCTGTTCTGGAGACATTGTGTCAAGTAGGATTGAAAATTGACTCCAAGAAAATCTGCAACAGCTCATTGCTTGTTAGTGCTGGAGTTCATGCAGGCAGTCACACAAAGACATAATTATTGTATGAACAAGTTCTTCAAGCTGTGCTGGTCTCATGTATTCTGCAGCCCTTGTGTTGCTGCAGAATTCGGTGCTTTTGAAATTCTGTAGTGACAGAAAAGTGTATTTTTACTTTGCAATTTCAAAGTGAGGACCATGGCATCTGTTGATCAAGAGAGAGTGACTTTACACAAGCTGTGCGTGGAAAGAATAGACCCAGAACAAAGCATCTCCTGCAACTACAGCAAGATGAAGGACTGTTCTTTATGTGGTAGGCTTGATTTCAGTGCAGACTTAATGTAATCCCATCTTTTGACTTCAGGCTCGTGGCTTTGGTTGTGTGTTGTGGCAGGGATTATCCACCCTGCAGGAGGGACAGCAGCACTGCAGCCTCTTGATCGTCTCTGTTGCTCACGTTCTGTTTGAGCATGAGCTGCCCAAAGGAGGGGAGGGTCATCTCCTGTGCTCCACTGCTCCCTGCCTTTTGCACCTCACCATGTCTGCAGTTTCTAATATGTTGCTTTTGAATAATTTTAATGTGTGGGCCACGAGCTGATGGTGCTTGTGCTGCAGAAGGCTCAGGGAGTCTGGGGCTTGTTCCGTGCCAGGGTTTTACTGCAGGTGCTGTGGCTCATGGGGGCTGTAACGCTCAGCACTCACCTGGACAAAACACTTCCCTTGTGGTGGCTCCTGGGGTGGTTTGGGGACCAGCTGCACCTGAGGAAAGAAAATACTGGTGGTGGCAGTTCCTGAGGTACAGACCTCTAAATACCCTGACAGCCTGTGACATATGACAGGTGACACGCAACATGTGACACGCTTTTCTTTGCAATACTTGCAGGCAAGTGCACATCCAGTTCATTTAGTGACTTACTCAGGTTTTTTTGGTACATCTTATTATGTCACATCAGTGATGTGATATTTCAAATGGGAGCCCTGTATGTCATAGTGTAGACTGTGCAATGCTAGGCAATTTAGTTCAATTGGCAGTAGGGTGAATTTTAATTTAAATTTTATGTTTTACTGGAAATACTAGGTAATTTCAACAGGAAGTGAATAATAGATTTTTTTATTAAAAAATCCCAAATATTTTGGGAATGTTGTGAAGATTTTTTAGATCAAAGCTGTTTTACGTTGTCCCATTGTAAACTCTTCTATAACTGTAACAAATGGGTACCATTTAAAGCCCTGCTCTTTCCTGCAAATAAATTAAAATTCAGTGCTTGCTGATTACAATGATTTTAAAAAGAAAAAATCAAGCATTCCAGAGCCAGTTTTATCTGATGTTGACATGAATTACATGATAAAGCTTACTCAAATTTCTCTATCCCTGATTCCTGTACAGCCTTTTCTTTCTACCTCTTAAGGTCTCACCTTTGATTTCCCACCCCTTTTCACATCAAGTCAGGACAGTCTTCAAAGTGGTGCTCTGGCTTTTGAATAATTTGCACTAAATAGAGGCTATGCAGAAAAAAACATGTTAAACATTTAACATGTAAAAAAACATGTTAAAATGTATTGTGTTGACACACAACTGAGAAGTTCTGTATTTGATACATGAATGGGGACATTATTAGAGCTGTATCTGGAAGTCCCACATTCCCATTATCTTAGTTCAATAAAACCAGAGATGTAATTGCTTGTACCCTATTTCCTTATTTTTGGGGAGGCTCTCTGTTTCCTGTTGTACACACTGATCTCAGCTGGTGCTTTCAAATACCTGCTTTCAGTTGTCTTATTCAGCTGGATTATTTTTTGGGGTGTTCTTTGGTGAAACAAGGTGGTTGTTCCATACAAATATTAAAGGTGTTAGAGCTTGTTCTGGGAGATGTAGCCAGTGCCCATAATCTTACATGTGAACACTGTTTTAACAATAGCATAAATCCTTGGAATCTACTAAACATTTTCTTTGGGAATGGTTGCCATTCGTGTTGTAATTACTGTTTTGATAGCAGTAAATTATCTTGAGTACCAAGACTCTGAAACAGTTCTGTTATCCTTTCCAATTTTAAAGCTGTAAAGAACTATTCAGGACAAAAGGTATTTGTAATGGCAATACTGCATGGGCAGGTAGACCAAAAGAACCCCATTCTTTTTATTAAATGAATTCTAATCAGAGTTAAGCCATTTTTTTTCTTGGCAAACTCTGAGTAGGAGATAATATTTTTCCTAAAGAACTTCTAAAAGATTATGAGGGATATTATGCAGATGGATTGCTGCACTTGGAAACTTTTCATGTTCCATATGGCTTATCTGCAGTGCACTGTTGCTGAAAGGAGGCCTTCAGTCAGCTACTGCTGCTGCTGATTTATAATTTAACCATTGCAAGTACGTGAAGATCTGCATTTGGGAGCTGAGTTTGTAGCTCTATGTGTTGTTATTTGGGTGAGGGCTGAAGTAAAGTATTTATGTATCATGAAATATCTCTTTCAGTGTTCTAACATAGAGCTGTGTTTTGCTCCATTTTACCATCAGTTTTGTTTGCTGGCAAATTTATAATCCCTGGAAGGACTATAAAATGTATTTAATTTATATGCTAAGGAGTAATTTTTGCTTCTTGAAGATGAATATCAGTCTATTTTGTCTTTTTTGTTTTAATAAAAAGATTGAAAAAGATCGAGTTAAACTGGCACTTTAGTACTCTTTAATGGGAAAATCTAGTTGATGGTTCTGTCTGTAAAACAGGTAAAATGCAAATCTGCTCAGTGATATAAAATTTAATGATCTACTGAGTTGGATAGAAAGTGAAACAAAGACAAATGCATCAAAAATTGGACTTTGAGAGCTTGACTAAGCTGTCACTGTGGAAACAGCATTATCAGTGCTAATGGATTACTAATCATTTTAAGTCTCAAGGAGTTCATTTAGGACCAAGCAATCCAGCTTGTTTGTAGGTCAGCAACTGCTTTAAAAAGTCCACAGTTCACAGATAGTGTTTCTCTAAAATCACAAATACAAGCATGCAGCTGCCTTTCCCATAGCTTCTAGTCCAGAGCTGGGTAATATTCTGGGGATGAAGAGTGGATTTTATAGCCCGGAAAGTTCTAATTCTTTAGTAATTGCTTGTGGTTATCTACTTAAAATAATGTTTCACAGCAAAGATGCTTCAGGCTAGAATTGAAACTTCATGCCATATCAAGTCTAAAAACCTTTTGTATGTGTTATTTTATATAAATGAGAGTTTGAATCCTGAGTGCCATCTTTATCATATCTGGGAGGAATTTGACAGCTAGCTTTCATGTTTGGCAAGCCAGGGATACATGTTAAAATTTGCCAGATACTGGAAGTGGTCCAACATTTGAAACAAGACAGTGTCTTTTCTTAGAGTGGTTTATAGCAGGGACACTGATAAAATTTCAAATCATGAACATTTTTCATTTGTAAATGCTGAATACCTTTGCCTAGAATCGAACATAGAGCATGGCTAAAAGGGCTCTTCTTTTTCTTTGTATTTGTATGGATAATGCTAGGCAGGCTTAGAAGTTTTTTTATTTGTAAAACCCTGGAATAAGTAATTAATCCTAAACCTCCTTTTTTTTCTCCATAGCAGGCTATAATATTTGGCCAAGAAATACAATAGCTGTAGCAAACTTTAAGTACTGCACTCAGAATTTTTCGTGTCCATGTATTTTTGCATAATGGCAATTATTTGCTTTTTAAATATCACTACTAATTGAGCACAAGTATGGAAAATATTATTTAAGTAAGCTGAAAGGAGAGTAAGTCAATAGTTCAGATTTTCTTTAGCATGCAGTATTATGGCTGGGGAGCCTGCCAGAAAGATTGGGAAGGTCTTGTTCTTTAAGAAGTTAAGCTCTCCAAGTTGCTTAGCTCATGGAAATGTCTGTCATAATCTAATTTGGCCTCGTGTGCGTTTCAGGGAAGTTTTGAAAGCTGGGCACCACTCCTTCCCTGAGCTGGTTTGGGATGGATGTGTTTGTGGCTATAATTAGAATGTGAAATTTGAACTGGTAGCGTGGCAAAATGTAGTTGAAAATGTGTCAGGGATACTGAAAGGAGCAGTATTAGGGCTAAATGTAAGTAGCCTCCCAACTCAAAGGACAGGAAAACAGCTCCATAAGGAAATTTGCAGATGCTTCAGTGGTTGAAGTTGAGAATATTAATAGAGCCTGAGGAAAATCTATCGAGTTTGTAAACATCACATAAAACAATACACTACATCTATCTGTGGAAAAAGAGTTTCAGCCTACAGAAAAAATGTTGATGAGTTTAAATAGACAAAACACCATTACTGAGTTGAATTATTTGGTTTTTCTCTGGCTGTTCTCGTTTGATGTTTGTGGGGATTCACTCCTGTTTGGATTTTAGACAGTGGTAAATTCATGTACAGGGCACTGTAGGGTCAAGGTCTGACTCTGCAGAGCTGTGTTGTTAATTTAGAGAAAAGAAACAGCAATGATGATGCTTCTGTAGCCAAACTGACCCGCAGGAAGTTGAAAAACTAAAAATAGCTTTTGGTGACTAAGAATAGTCCTCGGGTACTTGAATGTGTTTTATACATAATAGGGGAGACATAATGATATCTAAAGGATGAGACACCTTACTGTTGTTCAGGCTGATGAAAGTGGAATATTTTGTGTTAGAAAAGAAGAGAAAAACAGCCAGATTTTAGGCTTGGCTTCTTGGCAATATATGTATCAGGAAGCAAATAATAAAACAATTGTCCTGCTTTCAGCAGGATGTTTCTGTGCATGCAGAGCCTGTAGTGATACAAGTGGTCCTGGCCTGCTGAGGGAAGGGAGCAGAGCTGCAGTAAAGGAATATGCCCTGCTTTGTCTCTCTGATCTTTCATGTATTAAGAAAGAAAACTGGGTGGGAATCTGGTGCTCTGACTGCTTTATTTGTCCTTCTTTCTGTGACTATCACAGAAAAAAAAAAGGTGTGGCTCTTGATGTAGGATGTGACCGTCAGTGGTGGTGTGGCTGAGGTTTGCTGCTGCCTCCTCTGCCCACACATTGGCCACCCACCTATTCCTGCTGCAGATGAGTATAAACCAGCAAAACCAAGTTAAATAAAGAATGGACAAGGAGAATTTTTTTTTCATTTTAGTGAGACAGAAATACTCTCCACTATTGAATGGCACCTCCAGAGCATCAGGGAACTTTAATCATTTGTCCTTTTGATATCCATGGTGGAGGTGCCTACCAGAGCAGCATTAATACTTAGCAGTACTGGCAGGGCTTTTCCATTACTTCAGGCCTGAGGAACATTTACACTTTAAAAAGTTATGATATTTAAAACATATTTACTCTAAATTTGTGCTGCTTTGCAGCTTTTCCATGCTCTGATTGCAAGAGCAGAAGGAGAACTAGCCACAGGATTTAAGTGAAAGGGTTTGTCTTTTCCAAGGGAAATCACTTTTCATTTCAGTCTTAGTCAAATTTTGGACGTGGTTTTCCCAGTGATTTGGGATGAAATACCAAGAAAAATCCTCTCTGGCCAGCTCCAATAGTAAGTGCAAAAATAGAGCTGTTAACATGATACATGGTAGCTTTGACAGCAGCAACCATTTCCTTTTTGTGTAATATTACAAGAAACCAAGCACTGAGTGTTTTGAATGACCTGACACTTTTTTACACTTCATAACACTTTTTACACATGAGGTCATCCTAAATTCTTGCTTTAAGGCAGAAAAATATCATTTCCTGACGTGACAATGAACATAATCAAGTTCTTTACAGTTCTGCCAGGGCTGGTAAGGAGCCCAGATCACAATATCAGAAGTCTTGGCTTTTTAACCAAACTCACTGATGGGAGCACAAAACCCACTGATTGTGCTCTTTAATCATGAGCAGCATTTCCTTTTGGAGTGGGATGGAAAGCCGGGGTCTGGATGGGAAGGGGCCAGCTGGGGGCTGTCACTTGCTCTCTGGAAGCAGTGACCCATCCATGTTTATGGGTTCAGAGTTCCTGTTCCCCAGAGCTGCCCCTGAGCAGTGTCTGGAGCCCCTGGGAGGGGCTGGAACAGGCCTGGAGGAGGTGGTGGCTTCATCTCCTGCTCTGGGGCCTCAGCAGCCTTCGGGCTTCCACGTGTCTCTGTTGGATTTTGTGGAAGATGAGATGGTTGAATATCAGCTCTGCTTCCTCAAGAATCAAACAATAAATGACTTTATTGTGCTTTTATACTCTTTGCTATTTGTATTATCAGTTCAGTAAAATTTATATTGAATCGTAGAGAGAAGCCAGTTATTCCTTTCTGTTGTTGTTTTGCAAGAAGCCCTTCTTCTGTTCCTTAGATGCTTCTTGCCAAGGCATGGTTCTTTTCTTAAATTAGCAAAATGCTAATTTTAATTGCAAAGTGCAATTAAAAACTACTTTGCATATGTGTGGGGAAGTTCAGGAAAATATTGGGGCTCATGTACCATGTGCTTGACTGCAATATTTAAACCCATCATAGCTGGTCCAGCCATTCTCATACAATGTTTTCTAAGCGCTGCCATTCGAATCAAAATAAATCAGTACTAGACTAAGAGTGGAATAGAAGCAGTTCACAGCTCCTGGGTCATTCTGCAATATCAAGATGACCAAAACTCTCTGGAACGCTTGTCTAGTGACTTTGTGTGTCACAAAAATGTATTTTTGTGTTTACTTCGTTCTTTTAAAAAAGAGATTTCACACCTGCATTAGTTCATTCTAAATATTTAGCATTATTTTCTGAGTGAAACCAGTATTTTTCTCTCATCAGTTAGTGCAGCCTGAGATCAAAGCTGCACAATCTTAGTTACTGGGGCACAATACAGTGTGTTGGCCAACATGTTGGAACAATTTCCAGTAATTTTGGCTAAGTCTTAGAGGAAGTGGAAAGTAAGGCAGATTTACTGAAAGGGCTACACATTCCCTTACATGATCTGGAAAACAAGACTTCACACCAGAAGGTAATTGCAGTGAGCATCCAATAACAAAACCTGAAATTTAATGTTCTTTTCCCCTCTTGCTGTGGTAAGAAAAAATTATGCCTTATATCTATTAGTCTCCACTGCAAATACTATGATTTTGTTATAAACAAGCTTTTGTATCACAGCAGAGAAATAAAACTCTCTTCATGTTACACAAATTATTTCGTCTCACCAAATTTTTCCTCTGAACAGCCTCAAAGTTAATAACGTTTTGATCTCTGTGTTAACATCTTGGAAATTGCTCAGGGAGCCGAGTTATTTA
Source organism: Melozone crissalis (assembly GCF_028551555.1). Classification (NCBI taxonomy): domain Eukaryota; kingdom Metazoa; phylum Chordata; class Aves; order Passeriformes; family Passerellidae; genus Melozone; species Melozone crissalis. The sequence continues at coordinate 3,418,446 of NW_026535792.1, read as the reverse complement.
CATTATTTGGAGAAAAAACAAATTTTAGCCCTGGAGAATCTCGAGGGCGGAGTCACCCCTTGTTTGTGGATTTGGCTTCGCCGGGTCCCCGCGGAGCGGTTCCCAGAGCCCGGGGCCGGGGCCGCTCCCCGCCGTTCCTTGTGGGGCCGTGCCGGGCTCTGTGGGGCCGTGCCGTTCCCTGCAGCCGGGCCGTGCCGGGCTCTGTGGGGCCGTGCCGGGGCCGTGCCGTTCCCTGCAGCCGGGCCGTGCCGGGCTCTGTGGGGCCGTGCCGGGCTCTGTGGGGCCGTGCCGTTCCCTGCAGCCGGGCCCCGGGCCGGGGCTGTGCCGGGCTCTGGCGGGGCTGGCTCCCCTCGGCCGCGCCTGCCCGTGCCAACAGCTCGCGGCATTCCGTGCGCAGCCCTGGCCACCGAGCAGGAATGTTTTACTATTGTGTTACTGGGCACTGATAAAAGTTCGCAGGCTTTTTATGGTCAGGTCCTCCAAGTGGCACTTGGTGTTTTGGTGATAAGGAGGCAGAGCTCTGGCTGTTGGACCCAGCCTTATTATCTGTGACAGGGAACTGTGGCTTAAATCGCTCCACAATGACAGGAACCCCATCTGGAGTGACGGTTTCCAGAGCCTGAAACGGGAGATACTGAGGCATTTTCCTTCCTCAGGAGTCAAAGCAGAGTTAACCCCATTGTTAGCAAAAATGACACACAGTCACCGAGAGGAAGGAGGCATTTTTGCATTTAAATCTCTTCCTTTTTGTTTAAATCGGAGGAGGATAATTTGCCGTTGGGGGGGAATGAGCTGGCAGCATTACATTTACAAGCTTTCACTGGATTGCTTTAGACAATCGAAAGGAGCTCTGCTGAAGCTCCTTGTTGCGAGACTTCAGTTGCCTCAGCGTGTTTGTCACAGGAGCTGCACTCTGTGCATGTCTTGCAGCCCTTTCTTTGCAGAGCCTCCGTGCAGCTCCGTCATCGTGTGCCGGGCACTGTGCGCTGACGCCCAACGCGCCTAAAGACATTTGGGTTCTATTTGCAGAGCGCTGTGGGCTGCAGGGGTTAAGTGTAATCCAGATTACCCAGCGTTAACATTTTCCCTGCTGATATCAAAGTGTAGCAGACTGGCAGGCTGACTTGTTAGGAAGGGCTGTGAGAGGGATAACAGGCTCCGACCTTGAGAGGCCGAGCAGCCGGCCCTTGTATGGCCAAGTCCATTTGCGTGTCTGGCTATTGGTTGGAGGAGCGGCATCGGAGCTGTGACAGGTGCTGGAGGAGCCTACACCTGTTTTCCCCATATGCTGATTTAGTGATTACATTTTTGTGGGAGTTCCAGATACTGTGTGGGATACGTGGAGCAAGCCAGGAAACTTGAGAAGGAATTGCAGCTTATGGTGAACTGTGATATTAAAGAATTTCAGGCAGCGAGTTGGATTTTCAATTCTTGCTTTCAAACTGCGGTAGAAATAAGCAGGATTTTGCATATATATGAATAGCGAGGAAGTAGTATGTATTTTTTATTGTACTAAAAAATCAGTTGACAGTAAAAAAATGCTGGTGAATACTATGAGCTGAAATGTTTTGTAAATCAGAATTTCAGTGCGCAATGGAAATTGCTTCTATAGGAAAACACGGGGTTTTTTTATGGCACTGGAAACGGCAGCTTGCAGATTTCTGATCTTTAGGGGTTTTAATGTAAAATTCATGGAATATAGAAAATTTCTGACAGAAAGAAAGTATGCAACTCCGTTGTCCCTGTACGGTCCTACTGCTGCTTTATGTACGAATAACATATATATGTTTAAAATTTTTATTGCTTTACTTTTGAAACCTTAAAAAAAATTAAAGATTTTTTTTTTTACAGGTAGCGCTTTAAATACTGTTTTATTATAAATTAGAGCTTGCAGAGAAAAATTTCTGATTGTGTAATAGAGTAAAAAAGAAAAACAAGAAATACAAATATATCTTGTAATCTGGTCACGAGACCTGTAGTTTCACATCCTTTCTTTAATGGCTGGATTGTAGACAAGCTTGCTTTTTTTTTTTCCAGGGGATGTTGATGTGAGTTCTCCATCAGAAAACAGGAAGTAGCTCCATAAAGTTAGTCTGAAGGACTCTGAAAAAGCTTATATTTAGCAAACTAAGTCATTTTAGAGAGGCATTATGTAATTTCTTTTTTGCGGTTCTTGTTATCGTGCAGGATGACAGGAAGATCCTGTCTTTGTCAAGTTTCGAGACCGAATGTTACAGATATTAATGTCCTGCAGTTAGTTAACTGGATCAGAATTTTAGCCACTGTGTTTGTCACAATATAACTGTATGCTCTTCAAAATGTGAATAATAAAATTGGGATGCTAAAATCAGTTCATTAAAGATCCAGTAAACTGGCTTTTAATTACCAGTGAATACGTGAACTCCTTTGCCACAAGCATGAGTGTTCCTTGTCAGGCAACTTCTCTCCATCAGCCAGTGTCCAAAAATGATTTTGCTTGCAGTGCTGGGAGATGAAGTGGTTGTAGGGGGAAGTTACCTGCGAGATGGAACCTGGGTGAACCTTTTCTCTTTGCGTACTTTGCCACTATCTTGAAAGACTGATTCTGTCTGTTGCACAGTGAGTTTTGTCTGTGAAATTTTAATGTAGTTTCAGGGGCTCTGAATGATTCAGTAGTGTACAAAACTTCTTGGCAAGTTAGTATGATTTGTATGTGAATTTTCCAATTGTATTTCAGACCTTAAGAAAGAAAGGCCTTAATGGTTGTGAGAGCCCTGATGCTGACGATTACTTTGAGCACAGTCCACTATCGGAGGACAGATTCAGCAAACTAAATGAAGATAGTGATTTTATTTTCAAGCGAGGCCCTGTAAGTACTTTTATTTTATCTCTACTTTTTATTTGTTGATCCTTTTTATTAACTTCATTATTTAGGCTCTGAACAAGAAGGAACACAGAGGGTGCGACAGCCCGGACCCTGACACTTCATATGTGCTCACGCCACATACAGAAGAAAAATATAAAAAAATTAATGAAGAGTTTGATAATATGATGCGGAATCATAAAATCGCAGTGAGTACTAAAGTATGGTTTGTGCTTCTCTTACATGCATGAGAATTTTCATGGTGTTTGCTTACCACTGAAAACCACTTCAAAGACAAGAGGATTTAATGGCTTGAGAAGGGAAAAGGACTTCTGAGGAAAAATGAGGTTGTGATACCTGATCTTGTTAAAATACATTTTATTGTAAAGAATAAGAAGAATCTTCTCTAGCTTGGGTTTTGTACTCCCAGTTTTTCATACCTTTGGAACACAAGACAACATTTCAAAATTTCAGGAGCCTACTGCATTACCTAATCCTACCTAAAATATATTTACCAAGATAGGTTTTTGTTGTGGGGTGTAGGGTCATTTATTTACATCTTGTAGGTCTTCATCTGTCTGGTGATCAAGATTTTACAGTATGTGACAAGCAGGCAAATAGAATTGGATTAATTTTGTCATCTAACTAGTAGAATTTATTTTGCTCAAGTCTGGATGTAGAAAGTTACTTAGATATTTAAAATCAAGGCTGCTGCAGAATGAGAGCCTCAAAAGATTGCTCCACTGAAATTCCAATGGATATTTCCTTGAACACTGAGGCATATTTAACAATTTTCTGCCAAGTGCTAACCCAGTATGCAGCCATAAGTCACTTGGCTCCAGAACTTCAGTTTGGGGATAAAAGGAGTGGAAATGTTGCATGTTTTTTGTGGAGGTGTTCACAGTGACATTTAATTTCCACCTACAAAAATCAGTTAGTGTTGAGTATTGCTAAGTATTTTCTAAGCAAAATAATACAGGGCTCTGGTCCAGCCTTTGAATATTTTAAGTATGCAAATCTTGTAGCAGTTAAAGGAGATGAACTGGGTGGGTTAATCTGCACAGACCCTGGGGCACTTGAGTAGTGTCTCCAAATGACTGCTGATATTGGAAATCATTTCATCGTTCAGAGCCTAAGAGATCTCAGGGCACTGAACAGCAAACTGACAGTCATGACACCCAGCATCACTTCTGTTATGCTTGAATAAAACCAATATATTTTAGGTTTTCTTTGTTTTGAAGATTCTGATATCCGACATTTCTGTGTTGAGACATCTTTGGGCCTCATCTCTCAGTATGTTACAGCTAAATGGGTTTTTGGGGAGAAGCCCAAATGTCTGTGTGGACATCAGTGTAAATAGAAAGGGCAACATTATCTTTTAGCTCTACAGCTCTGTATTCGTAACTCAAATCTGACCAATTATGTGTTTGTTTCCAGTACTTGTGGGGCTGTACAAGAACACAGTTTCTCTTGTTCTCGAGCACTCATTGCTGTCAAAGGACAGGAATGAGGCAAAGCGTGAAGAATTCGGTCGTAACCAAATGAACACCATAGATGGGCAGGCAGCCTTCATTGTAAGGTGTGGGGGGAGGCTGTCACTTATTGGTTCTGTATTGAGAAACCTACAGAAAAAATGTTCCAGCTGTTCCCTCCTAGCAGTGTGTTCAGCAGACTTCAGGTATTTCCAGTTTAGTTTGAGCTGCTTGACAGTGTGCTGTGTAAAAACACCCTGGGTTTGGTAGATACTGAGTAGTTTCCAGTAGTTTCCCCTGAAAACAAGCACCAGCAGGGCTTGTCATTGGTTAGATACTGTGAATGATTTGCTAGCTTTGTTTTGTTCTGCTTCATTAATTTTTCCTTCCATCTGTGCCAAAAATTGATGATTATTCTTAGAATGCTTCAGTAGGGACATTGTTGTTGGCTCTCACTAGTAAGAGGTTTTGTTTCTTGTAGAGAATATATTCTGCTCTCTGAATTAGTATAGTTATCGTTATATTTCTTGTATTATCTAACTTTTCATGCAGAAGTATCATTCTAAGTGATTTTTAAGCTACAGCTGAGGAAATTGCATTTTTTAAAGTGTACTTGCTAGGTCATGTGTGTTGGTCATTTGCCTTTGACCCCTTAATCACAGCCATCACCTCTCTCTATTCTGTCAATAAATACTACTGGGGTTTTGTCCTTAAATTATACCTGTCATGGTTTTGTTTCCAGTAATTATGAGAGTTGTGAAAAAAAATAGTCCCTTTTGTTTCAGAAACCCATCACTGTCAAAGGATAGGAATGAGACAAAGGCCAAAGAAGTTAGTCATGACCAAATGAGTACCATAGATGGGCAGGCAGCTCAGCTTTTGATTCAATAGCTGTTGAATAACAAACATATATACTGCAGAAAAACAGTTGCCTTTTAAATAATGCTGTAAAAACTAGAATTAAAAAAATTAGATTTGCAAAAAAGATGGAATGGTTATTAAAGCAGGGGTTTGGGGAGCCTGAAATGTTTAAATTTAAATTATTGAACTTTGTGATTTTCTAAAGATCTGTTTATTTTTTTAATCTGTTGAAAAACAAAGTGTGAGAGATTAGTAGCAATATATTGGCAAAGTTATTATGTTATTAGAAAATGTTATTACTAACTTGTTCTTTTTTGTGTGATAATTGTTTGTAATGTGCATGTTTATGCTTACATTTTGAAGGTACAACAGTTCATTGATTTGTAGACATGTTTAGCTTGTCATTGCTTTGTAATAATCCAAATTAACTGTTAGATTTATTGTATTTATAAGCTTGTGAATTCATGTGAATACTTTTAGTTTTCTCTGTTTGAACTTTACATATTTGAGAAGTTGGAGTAATTCTTTGGCACTGTAAATCATGTCATGTATAAGAATTTAACACCATACTTTACAACAAATGGATGTTTTAAAACTGTACGCTTAATAGAGTTTAAAAACTAACAGAATTAACTTTAATAAAAACCAACAAACTGCCATGACAGAATTTTTCTGATGTGCTGTTTCTGCAAACACAGTTCGTGCTAACGGCGCTGTCTCCTTGTTCCTCGTCCTCTCTCCCGCAGCCCGGCCTGCCCGCCCAGAACTTCTCCATGTCGGTGACGGTTCCGGTGTCCAATCCCAACACTTTAACCTACAGCAACCCCGGGAGCTCCCTGGTGTCCCCATCCCTGGCTGCCAGCTCCTCTCTGACGGACACCACCATGCTGTCCCCACCCCAGAGCACCCTGCACCGCAACGTGTCCCCCGGGGCGCCGCAGAGACCGCCCAGCGCCGGCAACGCAGGTGAGGCTGCTGCTGCTGCTGCCCCCCCTCCTTCCACACCTGCCCATCCCCTGCCAGAGCCCACAGGAGCCCTCCTGAGTAACAGGCTCTCAGTGCTGCCAGTGCATTTGCACAGCTCAAGTTTTGACGTACAGAATTCCACGGTACTGTAATGGGGCAAGTCAGTTTAATGCTCTGGCTTATTTTGATTAGGTGGAATGCTGGGGACAACTGATCTCTCAGTGCCAAATGGAGCTGGTACCAGTCCAGTGGGTAAGTGCAGTACCGTGTCTTTGTTATAAAAAATAGTCTCGTGGTTTCAGTTTCTCAGTTTTTCAAAAGCAATTTTTTATTTTGACTCTTTGGAAAAAGTGGCTGTGGGAGAACAAAGGTTGTAATTTTTTTAGCTGCACTGTTATTGTCAAGTTTTATAAATTATTATCAGGCATTTAACTTTTTACTGCTGTGCCCTTTCCACTTCAGTTATATTTGCCTTTTTTATTTTAGTGGTTTTCAGTAGTAGCGTGCTGCTGCTTTTGTGTTTCTCTACAGGTGTAATTGCAGCATTCTAGAAACATCTTATGTTTGCCAAATCTGAACTGTTGCACTAAAGGCAGCTCAGCTCAGTTCTCAACTTCAGTATTTGCAGGACCTGGATGTTTGATGCTGGTTGTGGTGCCAGTCAGAATGAAGCAAATACAGACTGTGTTGTTTGTATTGCCATGTGTATCTTGCTAATAATTTTCTAGCAATTACACGAAGAAAGCAATAAATCTTGGAAACTGATAGCTAGGGTCTGTCTTAGTTTTGGATGATGATCAGAATTTCTTTTGAAAACAAATTAGAGATCTCGCCAAAAATCAAATCCACAATATTTTTTGGCCTTCAGTAAAAATATATGATAGCACTTTTTCATTTCAATAATATTTTGTCTCCCCTAAACAAAATTTAGCACTCTGATAGAGAGGCAGGCAGCCACTGAAATGTGCCGTGCCACAGACAGACAAAATAAATGACAGCTCACCCACTTTGGTCACATTCCTCCTGTGCCTCTGGAAGCCGTGCTGGCTGAAGGTCAGTTTAGCAAACACACCCAACTCCCCTTGGGAAGTGTTCACAGCATGGAATTAGAGAAGCAACTGTTGACCTTTCAGTGTTTGCCCACTGGCTACTTAGTGTGGCAGCTGGGAAAAAGTTCTTTGAACATCAAGTCAGGCAATTGAATTGATGAATAAAAAATGCTGCAACTCTCCAAGGCTGAAAGCACAGGATTGACTTTCCACTCTTTATCCACTCCTTGGCTATGTGCAGCAAAGATATGAAATATTAAAGAGTGGTTTCCATCAGGTAAGCAAGATTTTAAATGGAGGAAGCTTCCTCAGTTGAAAAAAGATTACTATTTTTAGAAACTGTAGAGGTCAGATGTTGATTTCCGTATAATTTTTCGAGTCAGACTAAATAAGTTTATTATCAGGCTGTTTCAGGCCTCTTTTCCCAAATCAGGCTTTATTAAGAGAACCTTCAGATTTAAGACTCCTTCCTTCAATAAGCAAATAAAACAGTGGTTATAGGGTATCAAACTCTAGAAATGCCCAGTTACAGCAGCTTGGGGGACATATTTAATGCAGTAAAATGTTTTCCTCCTTGCATTTATTAATAGTTTATGTAAAAAGTCAAAATGCATCACTTATCTCTTACATTGCAGAATATCACACCCAAGATGTTATACATATACCCACTCACTTCTAGAAAGGTTTGTCATGCAAGTGAGAGTTGTGACTGTACAAGAACAGGGGAACGTCTTTAGTGAAACTCAAATACCTGCTTAACACCAGAATGCTAAATTAGAGGGGTACCCAGAGTTGTCAGAGCTCCACTTGCTGTAAGTTCTGGCATAAAAACTTTGTAACTATTGACAGGTGCACAGGAACCTTCTCAGTTACAGCCACAATCAAGAAATCATACGTAACCAGATTGACTAAATCTGCTGTCAACTTGAGCTTGACAGCTGCTGTTGAAATGTATCTCATGTTAATTATGTCTGCAGACAATAATGGTTTTAGTTTCTTGCTGCACTTATTGTAGAATTCACTTTTAAAAAATGTATTTTCTGCTTTTAGCTTCCAGGTTGGGGTTTTTTTTTTTAACTTCTCAGGAATGGAGAATTCTCCTGTGGGTTTAGTGAAAGGTCACGTGCCAAATTTGCAGCTCACAATTTATAGGAGTGATGTCAGAGGTAAAGATGGAGTACTGGCATATCCATGTTCCCATATATTCTCTTACAAATAAAGGAAAACTCCATCTTCTTCAATATTGTGAAGTTCTTGGGAATCTGAGGTTTTGTTCTCATTTTCTTGAAAGACACTTACATGCCTTTATCTCTTAGTAACAAGCAAGTAAAGGTTATCTTGCTTATTTGGGACCCAGTTCAAACAAAGATGTTGCATAAAATGGCTCATATTGAGTTCACACAAGTCCTTTTCTCAAGTCCTGTGTAACTGGATTGGAATGGAAATGATTTGCTTTAGCAGTCAATCTGCCAACTTAACAGTTTTTCTGTGGAAAATAACTTTGAGTAAAAATATCTGCATGTTGTAGCAAAGATTGGTAGGTGGTTTTTTATATCCAGAACAGAAAATTTTGTGATCACTTTATAATACTGAGAGCTTACTTCACATGCAGCTGTCATAACTCTGAAAAAGCATTTTCATTTTGTAATATTTTTAAAATTCTACCCACCACATAAAAAACATTTGCTGAAAATTTTTACTTGGCAAATATACCAGTTTTGAGAGGGAAAAAATGTCCAGCATTATAATGGAGTTTGCTCTAGAGCTAATTTATTATTTTTGTTAATTAGATTAAATGTTTCTGAGCTAGATCATTGATGATCTTGTTGTTCCTGGTCAATGTTCAATGGACATCAAACGTGCTTCAGGAGTCTCAGATCACCAGGATGGGGAGAACACTTCAGGCAAAGTAGAACCTCACATGCCCAGATACAGAGGAGAGTTTCTTTGGCTTAGGGATGGATGGATGGATGGAGGGATGGACGGATGGGTAAGGGATGGATGGATGGATGGATGGATGACATTCCAGTTTGCCATGAGAGCTGCTTTGCTGTGTTCCAGTGGATTGGTATCACCCCATGAAGCATCCCCAGGTTCCCAGTGGAATGCACTTGCAGTGACCTTGTGCCATCCTTGAGGACTCTGAGAACCAGAAAAGCTCAGAAGTAGCACCACAATTACTCAGTCTCTGCTTTTTCTTTCACACCTTTCACGTGTGCTGTTGAGCCAGAACCATGCCAAGGACCTGAGCTGGTTTTCAGTGCCAAGGCTGCATGAAAACCATAAACCTTGAGACCTAAATTCTTCCCAGTCCCAGGGGATTCTTAAGGAATTTTTGGAAGTGGAGGCTGTTTATGATTTCACAAAGGCACAGTATTTTCTGTCTGTGCATTTCTGTGTCAGTGAAACAGCCCTTCTGATCAATAATGCAGATTAAGGACACAGGTAATCTTTTGGAAAAGAAGAAAAAAATAAGAAGAAATTCTCTTTCCTCTTACATTTTTACCAGGACAATGGATAAAAAGATCTGGTCTGTTTGACTACTGAATTTCTCCTCTTTGTTCCAGAGCTATATGTTCTCTAATGCCCTCACTAATCTTCAGGTTCTGAGAATGTGAAGTAACCTCAGGAATACTGATTTTATTTGGAGCAGAACTGAAGGGTGTATCTGCTGGAAAAGCTGTGAGCTGTTGGATCTCTACTAAGAGTCAGTGTAGATCATGTGTGGTCTTTTATCCTGGCCCGAGGAGGGGTTTTGCAGAGGTGCCACTGACAGCTTGCACACACCTGTAAACTGCTTGGAGTTGCCAGAAAGGGATCAAGACAGAACTGGGAATAGCCACACCTGTAAATGGTTCCCTTTGTCTTGAGGGCTTGGCTGATGGGGGAGGATAAAAGAATCTCTGAGCTTGGTTTTGCGCAAGTCTGAATCTGCAGCAATCTGGAGTGCACAGAGGCTTCAGTAACAGAAAGGCTCTGTGCACACCTTTCTAGTCCAGTTTGGTTTGTGGAATGAGAGACACCCCAGCAGGGGTGTCCAGCTGGCTCCTGAGAAACACCTCATGCAGTTTCATGCAAATATTCTGCACTGATGCTGTCAGCATCTTCCTTAAGAAAGCAGCTTTCTTCTGCCTCTGCCCCACTGACATTTCCACAATGTCCCTTTGCCAGCCTATTAACCTGCATCAGCTCCAAGCCTTGGCCCTGTGGGAGAGGACCACAGAGGAAAGCAGTTGCAAATAAACCCTGAGAGCATGGTCCTGCTTCAGGCTGTGCACTCCTGTGCTGTTTCAGGTCTGGGCTTCCTCTTCAGTGTGGCAGGTAGGAGCAGTCCCAGGCAGTGTTTCCCTGGTGAGAGCTCCTCACTTCCCAGCTGTGTGGAAGGGATCTGACTTCAGAGTGTTGGTTCACCTGCTGCCAGGTGCAGCACACAGAGGTTCCTGCTCTCAGCACTGTCAGCCATGGTGGCTTTGCCTTGCTCTGGGCTCTGGCAGGACAGGTCAGTGCAGCAGGGAAGGGGCTCAGGCATCCCTGAGGAACATCCAGCCTGTGCACTGCTGCAGCTGCCAGGCTCTCCTGGAGGAAAGGGACTTGTGGGAGGGGGCTGCAGAGCAGCTGTTCCACAGGGTATGGGCTGAACCTTTTCCTTTGCTAACAAAGGCTCATCCATCCATCCATCCATCCATCCATCCATCCATCCATCCATCCATCTCTCTCTGATTAAATCAGCTCACAAGAAATGAGTGGCTAAAATCAGCATTAAAAATGTGCTGGCAAGAAGAAAGAAAGAAAGAATTGGATATTTTTTTTTTACTGTAGCTCTTTCTCCTTGGAAACCACCCATCTGCATGACATGAGGTCAGTTCAGCCCCTGAAGTACCCTTGGTTTCAGTTCAAATTTCATATCTTGCTGTATGTGTTTGTTATGTTACCAAAATTTCTGATTTACTGAGAGGTACATGACAATTCTGGTTAGAATTTGCCATACAGAGAACAAATTGTTAATCTCCCAACTGGGTTAAAGTAAGTCTCAACATTTACATAATGTCCCCTTGCTCAGGATACAGTCACATCCTAGGTGGTTTTAAACCTGCCATTCCTCTCCTCCTTTCTTTGCCACTCTTTACATTGGCTTTGTATAGACACACAGAAATCAGCAAGTTTAGGAAGTAAAGTGATGTAATTAACTGTAATCTGTCTAATTGACAGAAGACCTTAAGGACATCCAGTTGCTGTTGGTGATGTTTCACTCAGCTACAAGAGCAATATGCCTTTATTTAGGTTTGCTATGGCATTCTGAACAATAACCACCCCTTTAAATTCTAAATATCCTTGAAAATTCTTTCTCCTTTTATGTAGCTGTAGGCAAAAGAAAATTTCCAACAACCTGGGAAATGAGCTCTTTTTAAGTTCTGTAACATGACTAAGCATTCCCTTGACATTTAGTCATGTGTATTTCTTTTTTGCTGCCTTCTAATATCTAAAGTACTGCCTTAGAAGCATAAATCTTACATGTTAGACAGGTTTCAAGACCTTATATTACTATCAAAGGTATTGATTTGTAAAGATCAGTAGGAATACATTTATTTCAGATTCCTTGAGAATTAAATTCTTTCCAAAGCTAATATAGAACTGGAGCTTTTTGAAACAATGGTAGAATCAGCAGTGAGTGTTGTACAGAGCTGAAAATGGTAGGAATGGCATATGCTGTTTTTAATTTGCACTTGAATCTGTCAAACTAACCCCAAAGTAAACAAATTGAGCAACTAATGCACACAGAAATGCTGTTGTTGGTTTTACTTGCAATATGTTCCCCTGCCCAAGGTTCTTCATGTCAATGTTTTCCTACAGTAGATCTTATCTGGCCTCCTGATGCCTTGTGAATCAATGGCTTGTTGCAAACACGATTTTCAGTTTGCTTCTAATTGTGTGACGTCTGTTGGCTTTTATGATGTCACTGGAGGCATAAATATTTATTTACTACAATCCTTACTTTTGTTTAATCTTACATGGCTTAGCTGCTTGTCCACAATTACTCCAAAACTGTGTATAACTGTGTTCAGTCTTTCTCCAAAATGAACAACAGCAAAAAAAAAAAAAAAAAAAAAACAAAAAAAAAAAAAAACCCACACAAAAACAAACAAACAGAACCCAAAAACCATAAAAAAAACCACAACCAAAAAGACACCCCAAAACAACCAAATAAAACCACCAAAAAAGAAAGATTAATGGCATCAATGCCTGTAATTTATTCCTTGAGTAGTAATAAGTACACGGAGTACTTTCCAGCCACGTGTGTTCATTGTTTCAGCTGATGTGATTTATACAGTGAAATATGAGTCTGGCTCATGTAATTGAATGCTGTGTCTTGGGCTGCAGGACAGTAAATGAGATTAAGCTGTATTATGTCTCTGAAGGCAGAATATCCAGTTGGTATCATGGGTGGGTTGTAACATTTCCCTTCAGAAAAAAAGTTGCTTCAAAAGTAAACACTTTCTGACTAAACAAGAAGTAAGCTAATGTACGTTGGCAGGTTTTGTTATCATCAAATCTAATTAAATTATGATTCATATAATTGAGAGCTTATATTTGCATTGGTGTCTGTTTTCCAAAGGACTGTTTTGAACATGCTTTCACGTCTGTTTTAAGGAATTAGAGTTAAATAAAACTCTTCCTTTGGAATTAAAAACAGTTGTATTTTTACACATATGTGGGATTTTATATTCTGTTTCGATTTCCAGTTTGAAAACATTTTTAAACATAAAGTATTGTCTTTGGGGAAGATCTGTAGCAGGTCAGATAGAAACAATTTCTGTATTATATGAAATAGTAAGTAGAATTTATGGGGTTATTAAGGCCTTGGTTTGGCAAAGGGCTGTGTAGTTGCATCATCCTGTACTCATTATCTTTTTCTGGCTCCTGACCTTGCTCCAAGAAATACCACACATTTAGTTATCCTTTCACTCTTAACTGGTAATTTGATTTTCTTATTAGATTATTAAAAGGAAAAAGGCTTGAAGTTTCATACTAAAAAGGAATATTCTGCACTCTTATTGGAGCCCCAGCATATGATCCCTCAGGTGATCAATACAGACACTCCAGTGTTTGCTCAGTGTTCAGTGCCAGCTCTTTATCACAAAGGGCTGCTATTGGATTCATACCCATAGTATTGCACACTTAGGAGATTTTTTATTCCTGTTCCTCCCATTTTAATTTATTCTAAACACTCCTTTGGAGAAGTGCTCAGCCTTTTGTCAGAAGAAATGCTTTGGCTGCCCTGCTGCCGCCTGATACTGCACAGAGCAGGCAGTGGCAGAGAGTTTGTTGTTTTTGACAGCAGCACTAAAAGCATGAAATGTTTCTGAAGGATTGGCAGAGCCCTGGAATAAGGGCTCAGGAAATGACTGGATTGGGTGTGGAAGAGAGACACTGTCCAGATTTAACACACGGGCTACCGAAATACTTGAACCAGAGGACAGGAAATGGTATCATAGGATGGCCCAAAGTGTACAGAACCCACTGTTTGTACAGAGTGGGATTGTTGGGCAGCTTGAACTGCTCACAGCTCACAGCCCTGCCTTGGAAAGGTGACACTGCCAGCCCCAGTGAGCAATAAAATGCTATTTATTGTTGCATTAAAGCCCAGACTTTACATCCGTTGTAACAGTAAGTTCTTTAAATGCTCTGGCATTTTTGCTGAAAATGGGAGGTGCCATAATGAAGTTTCAGATATAATTTGGTGAAAATTATGCCATTTTCTGGAATTTTTCCTCCCTAGAGTGTTTGCAAATCCATTTAATTTTTACTCTGTCCATTGTGGAGGATGTCTCTCAATCTCTGCAGGCTGGCTGTAGCTCATTCTGCTCTCATTTATAATGGATAGGAATTGATGCATAACTGTGTTAACAAAATCAAGATTCTACGAAAACCATCTCTGTTTCAGGAACCTTAAGGGTAGCAGAGAACTAAATTTCTCCTTTTGGCTTGTTGGTTTTTCCATGTGACCCAGCTGTGGAGAGTTTTCTCCTACCAGTCAAGAGTATATTTAGCTCTAGTGTGTATTCTCAGCTCCAACCCAACTTTTCAACCACTCCACCTAAATTTTATCACTAACATAGAAGCATCTGAATAAATTCTGCTGTTTTCTGCTGAGGAATGTAGATCCTTTAATCACAAAATCAGTTTCTGCTGTGGATTTTAATACAGAAGGAAGAATGCTGACATCAAAAACTTGACTTTCTGCTGTGTTCCTTCTTTCCCCCATAAGTTCTGAGTTAAAAGTCATATTCCCATACCTCCTATGCAAATGCTTCAGGAAAGTACTAAATTAGAATGACTCCTCCTTGCTCTGTTAACCTTGGAAAACTCAGGGGACATATCAGATCATCCATGTATGGTCAGGCTTTTGGCACAGTGGGAAATGCACATAGTGAGTAAATCCAGAGGAGGCCTCCTCACAGCATCCTGGTGAATTCCCATCGAGGTTCTCAGTGTGCCCTGGCTGAGTATCTTGGTAGTGCCAGGCACCTCCATGACGTTTTTTGCCCTTGCTGAGACATGTTGCTGTTCTTCCTTTTTGCTGTGCTTTTAAAGGCATTAAAAATGTTGCTAAAGAAGTAGAATGTGACACTGACAACTTTCTTATTTTAATTGCTTTTAGATTAATATGTATTTAATGCAATAAAATTGGATTGGGCATAGGGGCCTATTCAAATTAGAATAATAATGCAAAATTCATGCCAGCGTGGCGCTATGGGCGATTAAGAGAGAATTTCCCACACAGTGAACTTTGTCTCACAGACTTTTCCCTGATTGTGCCTATAAAAGCTGCTTTCAGACCTGCAGTGTTAGTGCAAACAGAATCTCACTATGAATTGTGTTTATTTATACACACACACACACAGGTTCTGTAGGGTGAACTATGGGGTTCCCTGTTGCAAAATTCTCCTTAACAACTTTTTTTCTGTTTGCAGCTGAATAAGGTTTGTGTATTTTGGGAATTGTTGCTATAAATATGTTTCTGTTATTGGAATGTGGCTTTAAAGTTTTTTCTGAGAACTATATTTTGGTTAACATGATTGGTGCTTCTGTCAGGATGGGAAAATAGAATACTGGACACTTGACTGATTTACTGCCTTGCTGTTGTTTTCTGGTCAGTTCTGAGTGTGAGCTGAGGCCTCTACCTTGAGCGTATTCAACTCTTGGAGATTTCAGTGCTGAATCCTGGACCTGTAGGCTTTGGCTTGTCCAATTCCTCTTAAAATGAGTGCCAGGAGTAAGGCAAAGACTTTGTTAAAGAAACCTATGGGCATAAATGATGTGTGTATCTGGAATGAATTTGAAGGGAAAGGATTTATTCCCCTCATTGTTGCTAAATATAATCATCAGACAGTAAGTGTTGATACTGAAATTAGTCCTACATGTCTTGGAGGTATATAAAGAATAAATTTTAGGGACTTTAAGAGCTGATCTTTCGTTCTCACAGCAGCAATTCAGTGTGGTCCATGCTCTCTCTGTGGGGGTGGGGACCAAGAGGGGTTGTGCAAAACGCTCACTTTTCTGCAGGCTCAGCCTGGAGGAGCTTCAAAGGGCAAACTAAACACAACGGATGTTATTAGAAATAGTTCTTTGGCAATTTGCTCTTCTCAGCGTTTAAGCTGCCACAGCGTGCCCTTGAAGTGATATTCCCTTTCCATATTGATCCTCTGGCCAGAGTGGTTTGTGCTTGTTCAATTGTTCAATACTCAGCCCCTTGTGGGAAGTTTGTTATCGGAAGTTTTACGAAATAAATATTTCATAACTGCTACATGAGCACCAAAATTTTGTATTGTCCTTCTCAGTCTTACGGTGCATTCGTTTTTCCTCTTTCAGGAAATGGGTTTGTGAATTCCCGAGCTTCACCAAGTCTACTTGGTACCAGTGGTGGTGGGAATGGCCTAGGCAAAGTCATGCCTACAAAGTCCCCACCTCCACCAGGAGGAGGAAACCTTGGCATGAACAACCGCAAACCCGACCTCCGTGTCGTCATCCCACCCTCCAGCAAGGGCATGATGCCACCACTGGTGAGTTCAAACATTTACAGTTCTGGGTCTGGCTTTGTGGAAATGGGCTGTTCTGCCCACATGTACAGGGAGAAACTGGCTCACCTGCTTGCCATAGGGCACAGGAATAGTGGGGTGTTTGTATTCTGAAATGCCACTGATGAAAGTCAGAAGCACAGATTGTGATGTGGGGAGAAGTTCAGCTTGTGAGGAATTTTTACAGCTGCAAAACAGCAGTCTGACCTGAATGTGGTAAGAGCACAATCATAGAGACAGGGCTGGGGTGTTTTGATCTGACATCCCTCTGACTGGGTACTGAGAACTCCGGTGGTTTGGAGGATGTGGGTTTTAAAAAGGGTTATCCATTATTCTGTGGAGGAATGGCTGATCTTATTGGTGATGTGAGCTCTATTAATGTGCCCTAAAGCACATTTTGTACCTGTTTTTCCTGGGTCGTAATGGCTGTGGGATGTGAAGAGCAGCTTCTGTGGTGAGGAAGGGCTGAGAGCAGCAGTGCTGTGATGTGGCACCGTGGAACGTGCCCTTGCCTGTCCTCGGGGCTCTCGTGTCCCCAGCAGGGCCATCAAAGGGCCCTGAGTGCTCTGCAGGGCTGCTCTGCTCCCTGGCACCACTGTTTGTCCAGCCAGGCTGGGAACAGCACGCAGCTCTGTGTCAGCCATGAGGCAGCCACGGCCTCAGCCCAGAACGGGTCTTGCAGGAAGTGTTGCTCTGTTTTTCCTTTAATTTACTTGGCCAAATCCTTTGGTCCTCGTTTTTTGCTGCCATGTAGAAATTTTCAGTGTCTCTGTGGATGTTTTCTGTATATGGAAGAATGGGCCATAACCAGGAGGAGCAGGATATAAACAACACAAGTACTCTCTATATAATTCCTGTTTGTCTTTAAGCTACAACAAGCGCTTACATTTGCTACTGGTACTCGTGATGAATAATGCCAAATTAATCCAAGTAACAAAAGCTATAATTAGCCTCAGAGTAATGATTCTTGAAAAAAAAAAAGGTTTTCTAGGAATACTGAAATGTAGGAGAGATAGGAAGTACACTGGCTGATCATTACAGTGACAATTACACTTTTAATTAGAAATAGAAGCATTAATGCAGTTCTGATGTTAGTGGTGCACAGCACCTGTTTAATGTTGTGTTGTGAAGAACAACATCATATTCAGCTTTGGGTTTGTCTGTGTTTTTGGGGGAATTAGGAGATTTCAGAGTAGATGCTGGCATGGAATGATGGTTGTATGTGAAAGTATTTTGTTGCTGAGCTGGTTTATTGGATCAGTGCAGGCAGAGGCTGCTGTGCTGCACATCCCCGTGTCCTTGGGGTCACCAGGCTCTTGCTGCACCAATTTCCCCAAAGCCATTGTTCTCAGAACAGCAGGGTTTGTGTGACACCAATTTCATCAAGTATTACATTTCTAGCAGTATTATCTACAGAATCAGGTAGCAAATCCACATTATTAATTAAAATGAATCAAAATCCTGAAGCACAAACGTGATCTTTTCTTTCATTTGAAAGCAATGCTATTTTTAGTAACTGTGTTATCCCTCTTGTTTGCTGAGTACAGTCGGAGGAGGATGAATTGGAGTTGGTGAGTTTGGGCTGCTGTTTGCTGAGAGACAGCAAGATGCTGGAAATGTCTTTCACTACAGCTTTTTAACTGTAGTTTCATTACATATTTTAAATAATTCCAGTGTTCCCTTGGTAGCAGACAAAAATATATTTGTTTTATCAAACTAAAAACCCGACCAATTCAAGTTGAAAACACGTTCAAAGTCAGTGCTTGCCATTTGTAAACTTCCAATTTTTTTTCCTGAAAATGTTTCTGTTTTTCTTGGAGGGAACATTGGAAAAGAGCCTTACAAAGTAACTGTCCATGTGTATAGGATGTGTACTGCCTTCTGTATGAAATACAAATAATCACTTCCTATCCCCTCAATTATTGGAATATTTTTAGGAAGTGGCTTCACTTGTGAAGTTCAGATTGCAACACCAGCCCTGTGTTACTTCTCTTCCTTTCAAGGAGATGACATCATTGCTGGTGAGGTCACCTTTTCGGAGGTTAGAATTATTTCATCCTGCGTGAGATTATCAAACCACAGGGGTGTTCCCTGTTTACCAAAAGGAACAGAGAATTGCAAATGAATAATTCTACCTTTTTTCCAGTGGAAAGATATTCTGCTTTTAAAAGGAAACTCTTGGGATTTGAGTGTTTTCTATTTTTTTTTCCCTAAAGGTTTTAACATTTGGCATTCTGTCTGGAAAATCAACGTAAGGCTAAAATAATTCGTAACTTATTTTTAGAGCAAATTTCAAATTGTTTGGCTGCTGTGGCACAAACCAGGCACAAGATGCTGTGTCAGAATCACAGAGAAATAAATCGACCTATTGCAGACCTTGACTTCTTGTTGAACATGGACCTGTTGCTCATATGAGGCTCTAATTGCATGAAAGCATGGAAAAATTAGTGATTTAGATAAATTTCTTGATGAATGCATGCTGCTGGTTGATTTTTACCTTAAACATGAGAAATAGATTTAAAAAGTAAGGGAAAACGTTTTTTGAAATACAAATTGAAGTTTTTAAGCATTATTGGGATGTCTTGCTAATCGAGCAGTGAAAGAGCTCTCCCACTTTCCTCTTGTCTTCAGAGAGGAGTGTCTGGTTTTGAGTGCAAGAAGGAAATCTCAGTGTAAAAACAATTGATCAGATATCATTGGAATTGGGATTGGGATTGAATTGGGGTTGTGATTGGGATTGAATTGAATTGGGATTGTGATTGGGATTGGATAGGGATTGGGATGGGAGCCCTCGGCCCCTGCCCGGGGCAGCAGGCGCGGATGCCGCGTGCACATTGGGCCATCTAGTGATGGAAGTGGGAGCAGCTCTGCCAGGAGCAGCACAAGGGAAGGTGCAGGGTCTGCCTCAGAGTGGCAAACAAACACAGCTACACCTGCAGGCTTCAGTCTGGTGCTGATCCCCGTGCTGGGAAGCAGCTCCAAATCCCAGCTGTGAGCGCTCGCTCTGTGCTCGGAGCTGAGCGCTGAATGTGAAAAGCAGCTACCAACGGTAGCAGAGCATGAAATAAAGATACTGAGTTCTTCCTGCTGCATTTGCACCAGTTAAAAAGATTTTTTAAAAAATCCTGAAATTTGTCATGGAAGGACAACAAATATTGGGCTGATTTAAGTATTAGTATTGCTTAGTGTCTTTGTGTGGCTGCGTGTTCCAAGAATTATATTCAGAAAGAATTTACCTCAGAAAACCACCTTTATTAGCCACTCAAAAAAAAAAAAAAATCCCATAAGGAAATCCTTTGGTCTGGATTGTTTCCCAGTATATTCCTCTTTACTTTTCCATTATGCAGTAATCCCAACTTTATAGGCAGCCATCCAAGAAAGCTTTGGAGAAAGGTCAATTCCTGACAGACACAAAAATCTGCTCTAATAACATCTCTTTATGCCAGATAAACTTGGTCTAGGGGAGATTTTCAGAAGTACGTAAGTGATTTAAAGGGATCAATTACAGAAAATCAGAGGGACTTTCTCTGGGAGCTTTGAAACCTGGGAGCTCTGAAGCAGAGTGGGCACATCTGCCACTGTGTGTGTTTGGCAACAAATGCCAAAGAGCCCCCAAATCCTCAGGAGGCTCAAAGATGGGAATTCAAGAGCAGCCAGACACAAGAGAGATCAGAAGCTGGCAGCCAGTGACAGCTGTGGCTAATTTTAATATGGGAGCTGTGATATATATTTCTTTCTTTAAATGGGAAAGATACAAGATTGATAACCCTCAATTCATCTTCATAAATTTAAGCTTAAATTGAACACAGCCCCATTTCTGTACCTGCTCATTCTGATATTTTTAAGGGAATGATGAATTTTTAATGCTGCTCGTTCTCTCAAGATTAGAGTGGAGAAAAAATTTAAGTGCTGCAGATCCTGAAATACCTGTGTCTGAAATAAGGGAAAGGAGTAGTAACTTCAGTTTTGTAAAGTTATGAAATGGATCCCTACCAAAGAGATGAGAAACTGCTCCTTTTGTAGCAAATATTTTTTCAGAGATAGAAGTTTGCTTTAAGAAAATGTTATTTTCAGCAGATTGAATCCCAGCTCCTTGTAGAAATACAGGGTGTAGAAACTACTGCTCTTTCTAAGAATTCTGCAGATAAAAGCAAATATCTGTTCTTGAAAAATAAAACCCTAGCATTTTGTTCTTGACAGTATTTGTCATGGCCAAATGGTGTTGAACCTCGTATTTTTCAGGAAGATTTGCAGTTATCACTGTGGAGAGCAGAACATTCTGTGGCAGCAGCTTTGCTGTCTGGTGCTGTTCACCACAGTGTTTAATTAATTTTCTAACCAGCAAATTTGGTTAGAGCTTATTTCAAGTGATATGTTTGCTGCAGATGTTCATTCCAGTATATAGGAAGGACTATTATTAAAAAGCCAAATTGTGCCCACAGTTGAATTATCTGAGACAATCTAGTTTAGCCATTTTCCCTGTCAGAAAAGCACCGTTGCTCTTTGTGAACTCCAGTGTCATTTGCTTGGAAACATATCTGCATTATAACAAGTGCTCTCTCAGTTTCTCAGGAACCATGGGAACAGCAAGATTATTTTATCACTGAAGTCTTATCAACACAAATTTAGAAGATCTCTGTGTTCCTTTCAGGACAGGTGTAGTCAGCACAGTGTCAAAACTGGCAGCTGAAATTTGGAAAATTGGATAAACAACTGTGAAGTGGGAGAATCTCTTCTGGTGGAACTGCACCTCACCATCTGCACTAAAACCTCTTTAAAAATAAGACTCGAAACTCTTAAATCACTTAAGAACTTCTGAGAATTGTTGTGTGTATCCCTAAGAAATTGCATTAATTTTTGTGTGTCCTACAATGCTAACACTGTTGAAATCTGCATGCTTGGGAAGCGGCCCAGTGAGCCTTCAATTAATTTTTCATTTCACTTTGGCAAGATCGTTTTGGTTGTCTTGAAATATTTTAGCTTTTTTAGAAAACCAATCCTGACAAAAAGGATGCGTTCCTAACTCAGACACAGCAGAGCAGCAGGCTGGGATGCAATGCTCTGTTACACTGGCACTGCATTTCCCCTTGTTCTCCTGGGCTCACGAGGTTTGTTGTTTCCCTCCTTGCAGAACACCCAAAGGATAAGCAGTTCTCAGTCCACGCAGCCCCTGGCCACCCCCGTGCTGTCGGTGACGACCCCGAGCCTGCCCCCGCAGGGCCTGGTGTACACGGCCAGCTGGGACAGCGCCCCCAGCACCGGTAAGTGCTGCTGCCTGCCTGGAGCAGGGCCTGCAGAGAGCCCGGGGGCACGGGCATGGCTGTGCCCACGCCTGTGCCCACACCTGTGCCCACGCCTCACACCTGTGCCCACACCTGTGCCCACACCTGTGCCCACACCTCACACCTGTGCCCACACCGGGTGATTTCAGCTCTCCTGGGATCCGGGCCCCACACAAGGAGGGACGGGGTCTGTGTGGGGTTCCAGGGAGAGCCTTTGTTGAGCTCCTTCCTCAGAAGGGTGCAGGGGTGAAGGCCCCTGAGGCAGGGAGAGCCGGGGTTTATATGGGGAGCTTGAGGGGTGGGACGGAGCACCCGAGCAATGGGATGAGGGCACAGGGGTGGAACAGAGGGGAGGGACCAGTAGGGTACATCTCATCTACATGCAACGGCAGGGCATGCTGGGAGAAGCTTTTTTGTCACCCTAACCATGGAGGCTGTCACCTGAGGGGTTGAGGGGAGCGTTGTGGATTCTTCTCCCTCTTGGCCCACTGGCCTCCACAGCTGGGGTCAGGGCTGGGACTGCACACAGGAGTTAGAAGCCCAGGAAATTCACATTTCTGTGACACCTGACTTTGTTTTCCTCTTCAGTTCAAACGAAGGCTCTTACTCATCAAAACTGAGCCTGTAGCAATCCCGCTGGGAACTGGAGTGCCTCACCTTTGGGCAATAGCTGATCCTTCAGTACTTCTCTTCTTCAGATACTTTTATTGTCTGCAGGACCTTAAAACAACTTTTTATCCAGGCTGGGTGTGATGTAAGGCATTTGGTAATGTAAAAGTGATGAGTGGTTTGCTGGTTGGGAAAGTAGTTCATGAAAGTCAAGTACTAAGTGATGGAACGTGAGGCAATGGCAGCCTCAGGTTGCACAAGGGGAGGTTTAGGTTGGGTAGCTCTGGTGTTCAGTGGCTGTTCAGAGCAAACCCTTGTGCTCCCTGCCCAGAGGAGCCTCAGGGAGTTTCACCTGACACAGCCCTTCTGTCCAGGATGCTGTTGCAGGGAGCAGCTGGGTGCATCCCTCACTCAATAACCTGGGAGCTGCTGCAACACCAAAAGCTGAGGGGGGCTGGAACCTCAGGAAGCAGAAAAAGCACTGGGAACTGATGTCCTACGTAATGGACAAGTGCTGGGCTGTGATTTTAAACTCCAGCCCGTTTCCTTTGAGAATGCAAATCATTTGTGCAAAGCTTTCAGCCTTTAGTGGTTTTCACACACTTCAGAATAATTTCTATTAGATTGAACCTTTCAGGGGATTTTCAGGAAGAAATTTGATGTTAAAGCCAAATTGTTGCCTGGGGATTCTCAGGGTAGTCTCCACTTACAGCACAATTTCAGTTTTGCAATTCAAGGACTAAGATAAAATTTAAATACCTTAATTGTTTTTCTGGATTGATAAGGTTGGTTTTTTTCAGGACTGGAAGGGATAGCTTCAGCTCTTGGATCCTTAATTAAAATGTTAGATATCAGTTTTCCACAGATACCCTATTTTATATAATCTGTTTTGGTATTCTGTAGATTGTTGGAGGAAGGGCCAGAACTAACTGAATTACTAAAACAATCCAGGTATTTAAAAACATAATAAACCCCTTGCAATCAGTTAATTAATACTTGACACCTGGGCAGAGCACACCAAGCCATAAATTCCTGGCTGCAGGTCAGTTGTTTTGCAGAGGTACAGACTTCCAGTGCTGCTTGTGGGGGCACAGCAGCGATGGTTTCTGTGGTGCACGAGGTGCTCTGGTGTGTACACCTCACATCAGGTCACTCCTGCAGCAGGGCTGTCCTCCTGTCACTGCCAGCAGATGTGGGATTATTTAGGGAATTAATAATGCAGCTAATTGTGTAGTGACTTGTGTGCTCTTTGGAAAAATAGCTCCTCAAAGCCCTGGCACCAGACACATTCTGTCTGAAGTGTCAGAAGTTAATTGTCCATGGTCATAAAAGCTGTAATTGCAGTGGAAAAAAATGACATGGGAACTGAATTCCTATCAGTGTTTCCTTCAGGTCTGCTCTGACAAATCCCATCAGCCCAGCACATCCATCTCCAGGGCGTGCCTGGGCTGCACTGGGCAGGTGTTGGAGACCTGGCTGCTCTGCAGGCTCAGTGCATGTCTGGGTCACTGCAGGGGCTGCACAGTTGTTATTTTTTCTTTATTTTTTAAATTCAATTTTAGTCTTGCAGAAGGGGCTTTTTGGGTCAGTCATCTTAGGACAAACCTTTCTGAAGCTGTGCAGAAATACGTGTGAGGGTTTTCAGAGTTTTAGTAGAAGTGACAACTGAGAAGAAACGAAGCAAAAAGAAAAAGGCAGCCCAAGAAACTTCACCTGCTGGAGCAGCTGGGACTCCTGAGGCCTTCAGGAAGAGTCTTGCAGGGATGTTTGTGGGTCTCTGACAGCACAGGGCCAAGTCTTACTGTAAGGTGCACATCTCTCTATGTACACTGCATGAATGTGTTGTACCTGTGGGTTTGGAACAAGCTCCCAGACAGCAACATGGAGAACCTGAAAGCAGAATGCAAACATTTTTCATTTGGAGGCCTCTGTACTGTTAAGCTCCCCATGAGCTTGGCAGGATTGCTCCTGGACTTCAGAGTTTTCATGTTTGAATTCCTTTGGATCAGCTGCCTTTATTTGTTCTGGGCAGAAAGCCTTTGTATTTGTATTTATGTGTATATGTGTTATAAATATAAACCCCCCTATAAATTATTTTGTTGTTTATTTGTTTCTCCCTCTCAGATTACTCCTTGACTAGTGCAGACCTGTCTGCCCTGCAGGGATTTAACTCCCCAGGAATGCTGTCCCTGGGGCAGGTGTCTGCCTGGCAGCAGCACCACCTCCGTCCCGCGGCCCTCAGCTCTCTTGTGTAAGTACCCAGGGCAGCACTGGGGGGGCTGCAGCAGCTGCACCAGGGGAATATTCAGCACATTTTCACCTCTTGTCTGTGCTGGAAAACATTTGTGTGTGTCGAGGTGTTTGTCCCTTCAGTCACCTCCAGCTTCCAGCTAATGAGCTGTGTCTCTGCAGGCTCAGCCTCTACGAAGGGGGCACCTGTGTGGTGACTGAACTGTTTGGCAATAGAAAAGATTTGTTTGTTCTGAACTTCTCTAAATGCAGCTCAGACCTTTACTTAATGATTTTTTCACCTTTGCTCTTCCCAGTAAACTTCATTTGTTTCTGTGCCGAGCCCCAAGCCCTCACCATCACAGACACGTGAATCACCACTTGGTTTTCACTTTCTGCGTTTTCTGATTTGCACATTTCGGTTTTCCTTCCCCAGCACTGGCAGCCAGCTATCTCAGGGTTCAAACCTCTCCATTAACACCAACCAAAACATCAACATCAAGTCGGAACCGATCTCCCCTCCCCGGGACCGCGTCACCCCCTCGGGGTTCCCGCCGCAGCAGCCGCAGCAGCCGCCGCCGCCGCCGTCGCGCCAGGAGCTGGGGCGCTCCCCGGTCGACAGCCTGAGCAGCTCCAGCAGCTCCTACGACGGCAGCGACCGCGAGGACCCGCGCAGCGACTTCCACTCGCCCGTGGTGCTGGGGCGGCCGCCCAACGCCGAGGATCGCGAGAGCCCCTCGGTAAAACGCATGAGGATGGACACGTGGGTGACATAAACCCGCCGTGCCGCCTCGCAGCTTTGTGTTCTCAACATGAACTGTCCTGACATATCTAAATTTATAAATAAGGACGTGAATAAGTATATTTATATGTATATACATACGTGCATATATATATCTTCACATGCATATATATGTGCTAGTGTGTGTAGCATACACCAATCATCAGGCACTTACGACAAACTCTTGTATAGCTGCAGATGTCCCTTGGTAAAAGTAACAGAACAATCCCGTAGGTTTGAGCTCTAGTCTGGCACTTACCTGGACTCGTGTGTGACCCCAGCCCGGCCCGCGCACGGCGGCGTCCCCGCAGTGTCTCCTCCTCCTCCACACCCACCCGAGCGAGGGCTCGCCTGTAGTACCGTCCCTGTGTGTAGTCAGCTCTATGGTTACTCGTAGTTAAGAAATAATTGCTTTGTAGCAGCAGAGCAGTAGAAAAGCAGGAAGAAGAAAGCAATACTGTACATAAACTGACCTTTCTATTACCCAACCTGGCATGGGTCTCTATTGCAGAGGGTGCATGGAGAAGGGCTGATGCTATAAGAAATAAAAATAAAAAAAACAAAAACCCTGTTTTGCACGTGCAAAAAAAAAAAAAAGTGTATTGGGTCAAAGAAGTGATTTTTTTAATGAGTGAAAGAGAGCATAGAGAACTCGCATGAAATATTCAGAAAATATTAGCCTAGAAAATAGAACATTAACAAAATAAAATTAATATATTAAGTTATAATTGGAATATGTTTGACAAATTTGTTTTTACGTTCATACCTTTGAAAAATATAGAAACGGATTTTAGCTCATGTATATTTTATATTAAAGAAAACAATACCCTAATGAATTGAAGACTATATATAAAGTTATATACAGTACTTTTGAACACATTCTGCTATGAATTATTTATATAAGCCAAAGCTGTATGTTGTAGCTTTTTTGTAGAGTATAGTTTTATCTTATTTTGACTTTCTAGTTTTTGCTTTCAAAGATGAAAAGGAAAAACTTGCAGGCGGAACCTTGGGGGAAAAATAAGCCATGAACACTTATATGTAAATTTAAATTTGAGCCAAACTCTTTGTGTATATAGCATCCTAAATATATTATCACCTTTGGTGTAAGTACCTATGTATTGTACGGTCACCAGATTAAAAAGTATATTTTTGTGGATTGACGCCAACTTGAAACAAGGCGAGGTCCTTATTAAGTAGAGTATTCACTGTTTAATATTTACTATTTTGTTAAATATACTGTACTTTCTTTGGATTTTAATTATTATTAATATTATTATCCAGATTTTTCAGAGGGTGTATAAAGGGGTTGGCCCCCTCACTGGTGGTGAATGTGTGCCGTTCAATTGTAATCTCTGTGCTGTATGGTTAAGCTTCATTATACATTTTATATATATGTATATAAATAGCAAAGTGGCAAAAAAAAAATCCGGTGTTAAGTTCATCCTGCATAAATATAAAAAATCTGTTACAACACATTTTAAGGCATCATTTTAAAGCTGCCTCTTCTGAGGAGGAAAAAAAACCAGTGGAAAAACTTGACCTAATTTCTCATGATAGGGAAATGACACATATCAGAGGAGCACAAAAGGTTTTGTGAGTTGGCAAGTGGTTTGGGAAAAATTTGCTGCTTCCAAGAGAGGGAGGAATGCAGAGCCCCCTTGTGCCACGAGACTGGGCTGGGAGCAGGTTTGGTGTCGGATGCGGGG
Source organism: Melozone crissalis (assembly GCF_028551555.1). NCBI lineage: Eukaryota > Metazoa > Chordata > Aves > Passeriformes > Passerellidae > Melozone > Melozone crissalis. The sequence continues at coordinate 3,391,569 of NW_026535792.1, read as the reverse complement.
CCGTGATCCCACGGGCGCTCCCGGTCACCTCCAGGCTGGCAGTGCTGGTTCTGGTGCAAGCTGCAGAGCCCTGGGATTGCCCAAACTCTTCAGAGTTAGCCCTGATATTTATTACGGTTTTTGCTTGGGCTTTTTTTTTTTTTCCAGTTAGGAAAAATCCCTTGCTGCTGTAAGGGAGGGGTGAGAAGGGCGGGGTCCCTGTGGTCCCTGTGGCCTCCAGCCCTGTCTCGCTGTCCTGGCACCGTCAGAAGCCGCAGGGGCTGCAGTGCCCTCGGGCCCTTCCCTTGGAACTGCTGCCCTTCCCTGGGTTCCTCCCGGCTGGCAGGAGGGTGCAGGCAGGAGGGACACATCCCCATGGCCGCTGTCCCCAGTGACCCAATCCACTTGCTGCTCCCTGGAACCTTTTGCTGCTCTGACCAGTGATGTGAGTTCCATGATTTATGCACCTGTATGAACTTTGCTGTACATCCGAGTGGGAGTTCTGCATTCACATTTACTGTCTATTTTCTTGTGTGCCTTATCAGATGGCTTTGCTGACTGTATCTCAATAGTCTTTATTTCTATGCAGGTTTTTAAACAGTACTTAACTACTGTTTTCTTAAAGACAAAGCTACACAAGGGTTAGAGTTTGTATTGAAATTGCACCAATGAATTAAAAAAAATAATAAAAAGAATCAGTTCTAAAGAGCTGGGCAAGGGAGTGGCCCTGTGCTGCCCCAGCCCCGGCAGAAACCTTCCACAGCCCTCCGGTCTCGGGGAGCACCTCCTGCCACCGAGGACATGGGAATCCTGGTTTTTAATAACAAGTAACTCACTTTGAAACATACTTTTTTAGAAATTGTAAAAATGTTTTATATAAAAAAAAAGAGATGACATAGCACAGATATTTCAACAGGTTAAAAAAAAAACTTTTTAAAATTATCTCTGCTGACTGAAGTGCAAGTGGATCCAATCCTGGGCTGAACCCAGTCAGGTCTGAATGATTTAAGATTTTTATCTCTGTTGTGACAAATCACCTCCATCCTCGAGCTCTCACGATAGTTTTGAGAACGCCACGTTGTCAGGGACTCGTCAGAGAGAACTGCTTTAGCCTTGCCTTCCCTCCAAGGACACTAATGCATCAGAAACTTGCGAGTTACTGTGCGCACAAGAAATACATAGTAAATAAGGAACAAAACAACTCCTAACAATTGATCCTGGGCAGAAGTTAAATCCGAATGTGAAAGAAAGACTTAACCAATGTAAACATTTAAATCTTAGTAGAACCTTTCTTCACTTTGCTGTGCAAGAGAACACTGCTTTGCTATATTTAAAATGGCTTTTTTAAAAGAGATTTATGTATTTGGTAAATGTTTGTAGTCAACAGTTCACAAGAAGCTGTTCACGGTTTAATGCTGATAAGCCGTTTGGCGGCACAAGCTGGACTTTGTTGCCATCCTTGAGACGAATCTTTTAAGAAAAAAAATAAGTTAATCTCAATTTTTTTCCCTGAATGTGTTGTTTTTTCTTCAATATACAATAAATATTCTAGTGAACTTTTTATCAAATGGTTAAGAAAATGCTAGAGGTTGTTGTAAAATATTTGTATCCTGCATTCACTAAAGTAAAGATACTGGCTTTTACTGTGTACTCCGGCCTCTCTCGTGTTTGCAGAGCACTGGTCCCGTCCGTCCGGCGCGTCCTTGTCCCCTCCAGCTGTCAGTGCAGGTGCCAGGTGTTGGTTCTGAACTGCAGCCATGAGGGTGCTCAGCAGCAGGGATACACACAGCTTGTTAGTGCACTCAAGGACTGATGCCTGCTAAGAACCTTCCTATAAAATGTGGAGAAACTGGCAGATGAACCAGGCTCCATTGGGAGTGCAGAGCCCAAGGGCAGTCCTGCCTCTCGGTTCCTCCTGCTGCTCCCAGTCCTGCTCACAGGTGGGGCTGCAAGGGGCCCCTCATTCTAAGGCAGCTGCTCAGCTGTGTGGTAGCAAATAAAGCACAGGCTGTGCCCCTTGTGCTTTTATTTCATGTGGCTTTATTTAAAAATATAAGAACCTGGTCCCGCCCGTCCCCAGAACAAAGAGATACAGCTCTTCACAGAAGAAAAATACAAGATTTTGTTCAGTATAAGATACTTTGGAGTGTTCCTTTATAAAATTAGGTTCCCACTTTTGAGGGCTGCAGGGAACACAGGTTCTCATTGTAGCAGCACAAGGTTGTGCCTGTGTGGTGTGGGGTCCTCACCTTGCTGGAGACACTTCGATCCTCCCTGTGGAGGCAGACAGTGCCAGGCAGAGGCACAGAGGCACAGAGGCAGTGTGTGTCCCTCAGGCCAGGCTGAGGCCACACCTGCACAGCAGGTGCTCCTAGCACAGCCCCGCCCCAGCCGGCCTCAGGCTGCCAGGGGAAGCTGGGCTGGGCAGCTGCAAATGGGGCTGGGCCACAGCAGCTTCCTGCTCCTGCCCACCAGCGCTGCCCTCACCCTCAGCACCAACAGCACCTGCCCACACATGTAGTGGTTGGTTCCAGGAAAGCCTTTACCTCTGCCCACAGGCCCAGAATTTGCTGAATCAAATTTCTAAGGCAAGTTCTTCTCTTTAGCAAAGCTCCCAAGGCTTCCCTTGCTGCTCCCTTGCAGCAGGTAGTGTTTGCTGAGTGGCCCTGAAGAGCACAGCCCTGGGCTGACCAACACCTCCATTGCCCTGTGAAGCTTTTCAGTGCACGTGCTCAGTTCACAGAAACTGTCACAGTCAGCAGCGTCACAGTCCTCTCCAGAAAGGCTTCACCCTTCTTTCTTCTTGGGCTTCTGTCCTGGGCCTGCAACCTGCACCCAGCTCCCACTTCACTTCCACTCAGACTGCACACAAGGAAATAATTCCATGCCTGAGCTGGGTCTCTGAGAAGCACCACTACAGACTATTATTAGTTTTTTTAGCTAATAATACTGACTCGAGCTCCTGCCAGCAAATGAGCCCTTGAGAAGTGCCTGTGACTCCTCTCTCGTGCTCTCCTGTCCTCATCCAACAGCCCCTGCAGGGCTGAGCAGCGCCCTGGGACAGCTCAGATCCTGCACTGAGATCTCTGAGGGATTTCACTGAGGGGAAGAGGTCTGGGCTCACCCTTCCCAGGGCTGGGCCTGATGCATCTCAATTGAACACAGCTCAAAGATTTGCTCAGGGGGGTGACAAGGTGGGGTGCTGGCAGCATCATTGTGCCCTGGCATACCCAGCTCAGAGCTCCAGAAGGCATCATTAGGGTCAAGCAGGCCAAAACCACCATGGTCTGCAAGAGACAAAAGTGACACTTCTGAGAAAAAGTGTCCCTCGCTTCTATTTCAGCAAAAAGTGTTTCCTTAAAATGCAAACAACCCCCAACTTTCCAACCACATTAATACTGCACTCTCTAGCTCAGCAGCAAAGAATTTGCTTCTAGACACGGTATTAAGAAATACCTGAAGCAACCATAATGAATAAATTGCTACAAAATACTTTCCCTCAACAGAGTTCCCAACTCTGAAGCCACCTGGGTGATGATCTCTTTAAGCAACAAAGCATCTTTGTTTTTCTATCAAAATCACATCACCTCATTTTCAGTCAAATTCAGGATTACATCATCAGCTACTTATAAAAATAAAAATAATCTGTATTGTTGTATCCCCTCGGGTGCACTTGAGTCAGTCACGAGCATATGGGCACCACTGCTGGAGAGGCTGAAGTGGGCTGCCCTTTCACCTTAGGATTTTTTTCCTACGACTGAGTCTTGTGGTAATTTCCCTTCCTATCCAGCCGATGAAACATTTGAGTTTGTCATGTTAGAGGTGTGGGCCACCAGGCCTTGTGTTTTAAAATAGATGATATAAAACACTGGCAGGACGATTCCTATCAGGAGCATAATGAACACGGCGTTCCACCACTGGATTCCGCAGTCCGCGCCGTTCCCGGCGTTGTCCCGGTTCCCCGCCTCGGGCAGGGGCCTCTCCAGCCCCTCCCCGCCGTACTCGGCGTTCAGCTGCACCTCCACCTGCACGGCGTCCTGGATGCTCTGGTCGATGCCCCTGAAGTACTCACTGACTCGCTGGCCGCCAGCAGCGCTGCCCGCCCCGGGCTCGGGCTCCGGCGGCTCCGCGCGCGTCCGGCCGGGCTGGGCGGGCCCCGCCGGGGGCGGCCGCAGGGCCCCCGCGCCCTCCGTGAGCAGCCCGTGCGGCCGCACCGGGATCTTGATGGACTTCAGCGCGTACAGGTCCTGCTCCCGGATGAAGTTGTTGACGCGTTTGATATCTGCAACCTAAGGAATCCAGAAAGGACACAAACAGTGAGGGCAGGACGGCCCAGGAGTGAGGCAGGAAGCAGCTACAAAACCAGTGTGCAAGGAGCTGTCAGGGAATAAAAGCAGGCCCTGGATGCAGGTGGTTTGATGTCCTGAGAGATTCTCCAGCAATTCCAGGGTAGAGTCAGTCCCCTGTGAAACCAGTCTACAACCTCCACCTCTTGTACCTGCTGTATTTTGCTCCATACTGCTCTTCCTTCTCCTTGCTTTCTTTGCCCTTCTTTCAGTGAAGGCAAGAAGAATCTTTTTAACTAACAGATCCTTTTAAAAACTATTTTCATACCTTACATGAGTGCTTAAGGTGAGAGCACAACACAGTGTGAGCATCCCCTGCTCAGGAAATTACTTCAGAGTGATCAGAGCTCCATTCTGGGAGCACAGCAGTTGTGAAAGCAAGGGCACAGCCTGGAGAGCAGGCACGAGCATCCTCTGCTCAAGGAACACCTCTCTGCTGCAGGACAGAGCTCATCCTGAGCATGTCCTGCTGAAGGACAATCACCTCTGCTCCTGTCACCACCTCTGGTGGTTCCTGTGTAGGGCTCCTGTCTGTGAGCTGTGTCCCCACCCAGCAGCCACATGTGCAGCATCAGACAGTGCCAATGCAAGGACAAAGGCACAGCAGCATCCCTCAGTTAACATTAACCAAGGGAAGATGCTTAATCCAGTGGCCACTCACAGGCACCCAGCAAGCACAGCAACTGCTCAGTGGCACTAAAGCCTCTGTCAAAGGAAAGGAACAGGATGTCAGCGTGTGCCAGGAGCTCTCTGCTGCAGCCAAGGAGATGTGAAAGAACCTTGAGGAGAAGGCTGGAGGGCACATAAAACAGCAAGAGCCAAGGCAAAGAGAAAGGCAACACAAACAGGTAAAGCACCTCTCATCCATCACAGCAGAGACACAGCACAGGGACTGTGCTTTGCTCTTCAAAAATCACAGCGTGCCCTGCATTCACTGCACACACGCCTGAGGCTGCCAAGGAAACTGGGGAGCTAAAACAAAAAAACCCACTTTACTTCCTAAGCACTCTGCTCAGAGGTAGAGAGGAGAGGAGATGGAGGACTGAATCTCATGTTTACTCTGCAAAGCTTGAGAACTCTGAAAATGGCACATTTAATCCAGGACCTGATCTGGGGACCCTGAGGCAAAAGGAATCCTCAGTCACTGCTTTGGGCTCCTCACAGCCAGCCCCAGTGTCAGCTCTGGACTTAAACCCTGCAAAATTTCTTAGTTATGAAATAACAATCTCACCCAGAGCCTCCTAACTGAGGTGCTGCTTCAATTTCTGGATTTGTTCCAATGAAAACAAATTACTGGGACAGTAAATATCCCCCGTGGTGTCTGCAATCAAATACTGCAGTGTGGTGCTAAGACTCTAGAAACAGAAAGTGGAGCAGCACTCACACAGAAACAACAAACAAAGCTGATGGGAAGCAAGCGAGAGCTTGGGCTGCACAAGCATTTAAGCTTATTTTCTGTACTCATTTTTTGGCTGCAGTGAGCTCCTCTTGTCCCAGCCTAAGAACAATGCCAAAAGCAAGCCAGGACTATAAATGGTCAAGAGTAAAAATGAGAATTTTGAAGTGTTTTGCATCTCTGCCAAGTTATCTGTGGCACACACACAGAGCTATTTGTTGCAGTGTCTTACTATCCCCTCCCCAAGCAGATTCTGAAACCAATGTCAAGTTCTCATTGATTTCAAGGAGAAGTTCCTTCTGGATTTTTACACACATTTGCCTGTATATCTGTGGTTACAGTTCTCACTGCTGTCCTGGTGACCTTTCAGGAGCTATTTAATTGTGCAAATAAAATAAAACACATGAAAACTGTCATGCCAGTCTTTAAAGAGACAAATAGACAAATCTCCTGCCATAAGGACTTCGGTATCTGTTCAGTTTAAGTGGAACAAGTCAGAAGTGCCCTTTCTGGAAGGGAGGGGGGCAGCAGGACAGTTTTTGTCCTGTGGGAGGACAACACTGACTACGTGGTGCTCATCAGCTTGCTTTTCCCCTGGGCAGGCCCAGCAGCCTCCAGAGGGGCTGAAAGACTCCAGGAATGGAGCAGCAGAGGACACAACTGAGCCACAGCAGGGACAGAACTGGGTGACAGTGCAGAGCCACAGCAAGACTCTTCATAAACCAAAGAACTGCTCAGAATCCCCCTCCTCTGAGTTCACCCCACTGCTGTGTCTGCCCAGGTGCTGCTGAGAGCAGCACACACCCAAGCACAGCTCAGCTCTGCCTCTCAGGCTCTCCTGGGGCCAATCAAGGCCTATTCAAGCCCTACCAGACTCACTTCTCCACACGCATTGGGCTCGTCAGCACAACATACAAGGGTGCCTTTTTTGTTTTGCTTTTGTTTCTAAGGGCACGGGAGGGGAGGAATTGCTGCAATCCCTCTAAGGCCTCTTGCCTCAGCTGCACCATACAGCTGCTGTGTGGTTAAGCAAGACAGACTGCACTGGCAGGGCAGCACTGGAGCCAGAGCTGTGTCATTACCCCCTCTGTGGTTACAGGCCAATTGTTTCATCATGGAACTCTGAAATCACAGTCCAGCTTGCAGATAAAGGGGGCTCTAAAAATACAGCTCCAACTGCTGAACAACAGGGGGCTTCTAATGTTCAGAGCAGGTAATTCAACTTTCCAGCAGTTTTGCTCTTTTTTGGAACAAAGAAAACGTGCTGTGTAGTTGTTCCAACTGAGAAATCTCCCTGTGCACACGCCCTCCCTCCTGCCCACGGCACCTGAAGTGTGCACGCTTGGGATGACAGCAAACAACCAAAACCCAAACACAGACAGCACCTGGACTTTGGGACTGAACTTTGGTGCCTCTCCACGTCCTCCCCTGTTAGACTCAGACCTTCCTTGCAAAATGTAAGCTGATACCTTTCAAAAAATAAACAAAAAACCCCACCCATAACTGCGATGTTTCTTTGTGCTGCTCAATTTGCTTCAAAAACTCCACTGTTCCTTGAGAGCAGAGCCCTCATTTCTACACTCAGCTCCCTAATGTTTGCCCTCACTGAAATAACTTGGTACAACCTGCACTTAGTCACTGAAATTAAACAGGAAAGCAGGTCAGGCAGGGTGTGAGGCTTTTGGCTGAACAACCATGTTTTGTGTTTGTCTGGGGTTATTTTTGCCTTTCTCCAGTTTTACAGACAATGACCATTCATACAATGCTCAGGGCCAGCACCTGCCGGTGTCAGAGCTACCAGACACAGGTGAAGCCCCGGGGTGGTTGAGGCTCACCTTACAGCCGTACTGCAGGGCCAGCTTGTTGAGGCTGTCCTCCTCGGTGAGTTCCCTCTCCAGGAGCACCACGTCCCCCGGCCTGCCCCGGGCGGCGCTGCCCCGCTGCTGCTCCTTGCCCCGGGGCCGCAATTCCATCACGTTCAGCTCCTCCTCCGAGGACTCCTCCGAGTCGGAGCGGCCACTGGGGAACACGAACAGCTGCCTGCCCGGGAAGGTGTGCACAGTGGCAGGGGCCTGGAAGGGTCTCGTCCGGCTCTCGTGCAGCCTCATCTTTCACACCGGCAGCACCTGCAACAAAACCCAGACACTTTCAGTTTCCTCAAGACCAGCGTTTAGCTCTGCAATCAGTAATTTTTTTCCAATTTGTTTTTTTTTTGGTCTGCCTGTGAACAAACCACCTTATAACTATGTTGCTCAACATTTTAAATGCTACATCCTATAATTTTATTTAAAAAGCTACATTCTATTATTCTATTTAAAAAGCACCTTATAACTATGTTGCTCAACATTTTAAATGCTACATTCTATAATTTTATTTAAAAAGCAACACAGTCCCTTGAGCAAACGGTCTTTAATTACAGTCAAAACATATATCAGGTCTACCAACAGACATTAAAAACTGAGCAAAGTTATCCTTTTCATAAGTCCTTAGCTCTCTACACTTTAGCAATCCACATCCACATTTTAAACTCTTGGAAAAGCACTTTTTTTTTTTTTTTAAAGTAAGGACAGCTCATGCTATACTTAACTTCAACCCGAATAACAAGGCTTCATTTTGCTGCATGAAGCCTAGAACCTGCCTGAGCACTTTAATTATTGCTCAGCCTACAGCTGCGAGTTCGGTTTTTTTTTTTTTCTTCAATCCTCAGCTCCACAAACAATTTGTTGTTAGGATGAGGTATAGGTAAGAAAACCCCACATTGTTACGGATCCTTGACCTTAACGTTCTCCATCTACCCCTAAGGGACTCCTCAGGTGAAACCACTACGATTTAATGGCATTTCCTTGGCCCCGGGCACAGCTGCGGGCTGGGCTCGGCTGTGCCGAGGGACCCGGCTGGACGCTGCTGTGGGACCCCCCCGGCCTCCCCGGCACAGCTCCCTCCTCAGGCGCTGCCGAACTCTCCCCAGGCTCCTCCGGGGACCCGACCTCGCCAGCATTTCAGGGGGACCTCCTGCCCTCAAGGGAGCCCGGTTCCCTCAGCATTTCGGGAGTCCTTCGCCCCTCAGCTCCCGCTGCCCTCGGCACGTCGGGGGTCCCGGTCCCCCAGGGGTCCCCGCTCCCCTCACAGGGTCTCGCTGCCCTCAGCGCCTCAGGTGACCCCAACGCCCTCAGCACCTGAGGAGGGTCCGGATCCCCTCAGAGTGTCCCGGTCCCCCCCGGGGCCCCGCTCTCCTCAGCCCTTCATGGGACCCCTCTCCCCGCAGGAGCCCCCCTCCCCTCAGGGTGTCCCGCTGCCCCGAGGACCCCCGTTCCCCTCAGGACCTCCCCGTTCCCACCCCCCACCCAGCGCTCCCCTCACGGACCCGCCGCCATCGGCCCCGCACCAACCTGGCCACGGTCTCGCCCAGCCCTCCTCCCATTGGCTGGCGGCGCCGGCAGGCGGGACCTCAGCGCCGCTCGGCCAATGGGAGCTCGGCAAGGGCGGTGGGGAGGGAGGAGATGAGCGGGCGGAGCCGGGACGGGCAGGGGGCGGGGCCTCTCTTAAAGAGCCCGCGCCCCCGTTCCGGCCGGGCCGGGACCGAGCCCTGAGCGCTCGGGGGGACACACACCCGAACAGAGGGACACCTGAACAGAGGGATATATCACACACCTGCATAGCCCCGGGTGAGATGCCACTGCCCCAGGACACGTCACACACCGGTACAATGGGTCAGGCCACACACCTGAATGATGGGTGATGTCACACACCTGAACCACAGGTCGTGTCACACACCTGTACAGCCATGGGTGAGAAGCCACAGCCCGGAACACATCACACACGTATACAAGGGGTCATGTCACACCCTGCAGAGCCCTGTGCTACAGTAACATCTCAGTTACTGCATTATTAATGTGTAATAACAGATTACAGTGTGTCCATATTACAATGTGTCCATATTACAATATGGAAATTTTACAATGTGTCCCTATTTCTGCCCTGTGGGTGCCTGCAGAGCTGACCAGCTGTACTCCACACTCTGTGTTTGCTTTGGCTCACCCTGACTCATGGCTGATGTTTAAAAAACAAGCTCAGGACACGCTGCTGGCAAGTCCCACATTGGAAGCTTTTCTGGGTGCAGGGACAGCAGGAATGATGCTCTCCTTGCCAGCTGTCAGAATTAAGCAGGCACTCCCCCAGGTGCCCAACGGGGTGAAGATCTCCTGCAGGGACAGCCTGGGGTCTGGCTGCTCTCTGCCCTACAGGTGATGGAGAAACCTGCTTTCAAATGAAATTAAAAAATTAAACCTGCTTTTAAGTGAAATGAAAGCCGAGTGCAGTTGTTGCCATCCCTTTGCCTTCCCCTGTGCAGCCCCAGTGCTGCAGGCAGGAGGGGAGGGCATTCCCTGTCCAGCTCTGGCTACCCCTGGATTAGACACAGCATCAGCTGGTAAATGTGACACACTGAGGGGAAAGAAGGCTCCTCAAGCATCAAGAATCTCTTTAAGCAGCAGCTGTTCTTCTCAGCTCTTACCTGCCCACACACCTTGGTGGGGCTGAGGGGTTTTGGCAGGGATGGAAGGGTGCTGGCACAGTGGCCAGGCAGGACTGGCTGAGCCAGCTCCCCATCTCCCAGCAGCATCTCCTTCCCTCCATCCCTGGGCCTGATCATCCCAGGAGCAGATGACTTTGGGCTCAGGCTTTGTTGCTGGCCCAACAGATGGTGGATTTAGAGTGCTGATGAGGGCTTTACAAGCATGGGGAGTAAGCTTGCCAAAATGCCTTCCCTGAGCCGCTTGGAGCCTCTCTGTGACTACTGAGGTTCAAAAGTTACAAGCAATAATCACATTTTGTCAAACAGATCCAGGTTACTCAGGGTAACCTGTCAAACCTGAAAAATGAACTGCTGAGGAAATGCTGGAAATGTGGGGGAATCAACCAGGCTTTGCTGACAGGGCTCAGTCTGGGCTGGATTACTGTCCTCGATGGTGTCTAACAAGAAATAACTGTTTTGTGGGAGTGCTGATATTGGATCTGGGTCAATTGCATGGGTGATGTCATCATTGCAAATAATTGGAATATTTTTGTCGTTAGCAGACAGATTGTGAGAGCTGCACAGCCCCAAACAAGCAGAGTCTGTCTGAGAGCTCAATGGTTCAGTCATTATCTGCACTCAACCAGCACAAGGGTCATTCTGAAGGTGCCCTGAACTTCAGGAAGAATCCTCCTGCCCTGACTGAGATCAGTGCACAGGGTGACAGAGCTGTCTGCTCATTTGCACTCAAGGCAAAGAGCAGCGTGTCCATGGTGCTGGGCACCAGCTGGAATTCACAAACACGCCAGCTACTGCCCAGAGTTAATCCCTGTGATAATCAAAACCTTCATGAAGGTCTTGGCTCTCCAAATAATCTAGAACAGGGCACCTCTCCTTTGTCCCTGTGATTCCTGGGAGCTCTTGCTCAGACCCAGAACTGCAGTTTTCCTCATCACTTGGGATTTGTCCCTCTCTCTTCAGGCTCATTTCAGAAGTGTGAGAAGTGTCAGACACACATTCCCTGTGTTGTTCTGTGCTTCTCTTTCAGCTGCATTCTAAGCTGTGCAATGAAACCTCTCACTCAGTGACAGGCTGCTCTCCACCCTTGAGTAAAGAGTAACTTCAGAAAAAACTTCTTGAGCATCTCTTTAGTATCAACCAATCACTCCTGCTTAGTTTAGCAGATATCTGGGAAAGGTTCCTACACAGCACTGTGAGGAAGCAGGAATCTGCTGATATTGCTGAGTTATACACACAAAAAGAGAAAAAGATGAATATTCCTTTTTACCTTCATTTCATTGTTCCCTAGTGGGAGACTGAGAAAGCAGCTGGAGCAAACCCCACCCATACTCTGGACATGGCATTATAGAAATTATGATGTCTCTCCTGAAAATAATTAATAAGAGCTGGGCTCTGCTCTGGCTTTGGACTAATGCAGCACAACCAATTTTAGTGGAGCTACCCCTGTGTTAAGTCAGAAGCACAAGCCAAATACAACAAAATAAACCTTTCCCCTGGTACCTGGAGTGACTCAGCTTCTGTGGGTACTGCATGTACATTTGATTGAATTATACACACAGCTATAATTTTAAGAGGTTCATACAGTAAGCATCCAACACAGGGGGGAAAACCTCAGCCAAATTAAATTAATTATAGGTAAATACTTAATAGAGTTAATTGAGCTGTGGAGGTTACTCAGAGTGCATGTTTGGTAGCATCAGGTTACACCTTGTCTCTTTCTAGGCCCTTGGAGCTTGTGCAGCTGAGCAGGTGCCAGACTCTGCCATGGAGCACAAGTCCTGTAATTGTCTGCCCTGGGAGGGTCTGGGGCTGCAGGAAGGAGCTGATGGCTCAGGTGGTGGCATCAGGAAAGGAGCACAGAGCCCCTTCCCTGCAGGGACATCCCTGCTCAGGGCCAGCCCGGGCACAGCCCTGCCCCAGCCTCTGCAGTGTGAGCCCAGCCCCTGGGGCAGGTGACAGCCACTCATGGTGTCCCTCCACGAGCAGAGGGCTGTGTCACCTGAGCCAGGCTGTGAGGAGCTGGGTACCCAGCGGGTGACAGCCACTCATGGTGTCCCTCCACGAGCAGAGGGCTGTGTCACCTGAGCCAGGCTGTGAGGAGCTGGGTACCTGCACCTCTGGCTTCTCCCAGGGCAGAAGCAGCTCCTGCCTCCATCTTCTCACACTTCCTCTCCTGTGTGGAACAGAGCAGGTGTGACAATAAAGGCCCAGCTTCATCATTCATCTCAGACACCAAATTACTCCCACCTAGGGGACTACATTTGCATCTCTCTCACGTATGCAGTGACTCAGGAGTGGGGCTTTTATCTGGGGAAGCAGAATGCAGATCTGAATGGCACTGCTGTCTCCTGGAGGAGATAAGGTGTCTCTGCTCAGAGCCCTCGTTCTGGGCTTGCCTTCTATCACACAGGTCCATTTGGCAGGGGCTGCCTGGTGTGTGTGATAGCAGGCACTGAATTACTTCAGAAAAACAGACTTTTTCTTTCTATAAAAACAAATGACTAATTAAAAGTGGTTTTAATTTTGTAATTCACATTTCCTTGGGATTGTCCCAGACTCTGGAGTCCATGGTCCACACCCTGTCCTTCTGGAGAAATTTGGCGAGGGAAAGCACTGTGAGATTTGTTCCCTTTCCTCTCTCTTACTCCTAAAATCCCCCCTCCCCCTTTTCCCTTCCTGCAACTGGTAAATTGTGAAGAACAGGAATGTTCCTGGGAAGAAACCCAGGCAGAATTGCATTCAGAACAAGTCAAAGATTTCTTGCATAGCTGAAGCATGTGTTTGCAATCCCCAATTGCTGGAGCACGTAAGCCCTACCAGCGAGTGCTGTTCCCTTCAGATGTTCTCAGAGAGCTCCAGGCAGTGTCCAGGGCAGCCTGTGGACAATCTGAGCTGAGGAATTGCTCCACGGCCCATCTGTTCATGGTGCCATGCCAAAATGTTCTTGGTGAAAGGATGGCAAAGAGCCAGCCCTACCACTCCAAGGAGCTGTGCTGGGGATGGTCAGGAAAGCTGCTCTGGGACCTCCCCCAGCCACAAACTGGTTCCATGAGAGAGCTTGGCTGCTACTACCAACCTGTCAGCCCAGGCTTCAGGCAGCTTTTGGGATTGATGCTCTCCAGAATAGTCAGCATGTGCTACCCCAACAAAGGACAAAACCACAAGATCCCAAATTGTAACTGCTGGGAAGCAGCAGAGAGCCAGCAACTCCAGCCTGCTCTCCCTTCAGCTTGAGAGGTGCCACTGATCCAGAGAGAAAATTACCTTTCCAAGGGGTGCTGTTCAAACCTTGAACCTGACAGGGCCAGGAGGGATGGGAACTGGGGGCTGGGACGCTGCTTGGGAAAAGCAGCTTCAATGTATTTGTGAGGAAGCTTTTGTCCTTGGCACTACACGGAGCACAGGATATTACAGGAGCACAGAGGGAGCTCTTGGTGCTGATTCTGGGGAGAGGCAGGTTGATAAAAGCATCACTTGTCTTTCCAATGACCTTCTCATGTGAGCTGAGCCTGCCAAGAGCTGTCTGTCACTGTGTGCCCTCGTGGCCTGAGCCAGGGCTCCTGGATGCTCTGTGCCGTATCCGACATCGCTCGGCATTGCTGGGAGGCTCCCAGGGCTCACACAGGTCCTGCCTGGGACCAGGACACCTCTGAGCTTTGCTGCCTCCAGATCATCTCACTTCCAAACAGGCCCAATCTGATTTTGAAGGTTTTTGAGTATAAGGAACATCCTGAGCCTGAGAGAGGAACAGAAGGAACAGAAGATTCTTCCAAAGCAAGATCCTTGACCTCCAGAGCTGTGTGGCTGTGCTGGCTCCTCTTCAGGCTTCCCAATAGTGTTCACAAGGTCTTTACTGGTGTGTGGCAACAATAATGAGCAAGCAACACGTGGGGGCAGCAGAAGGCTTTGCTTCCTTGTCTGGGAAGGTTGGAGCATCCTTGCAAGGGTCCTGAAGAGCCCAGGTGCTCCCAGGTTTGAGGGTCATTGTGCTGGGCACGAGCTGCAGCTGCTCAGACTCTGGGACAAGGATGTTGTTGGACAGAGGGGCTTTGTGGCCTCCTGGGACAGGATGTCAGCACTGAATCCTGGGATTTTGTCACTGCATCTGGTCCTGCAGGCCCAGCCCAAGCACTGCCATGCTCATGCTCAAAGATGACATGCTCATGTTCAGCCAGAAGACAGACACAAGGTTGTCCACTATGGAAAACTGGCTGGAGTGAAAATCCCAGAGCCAGATCCCACTGCATCCCACAGGACAAGCCCTGCTGAGCTTGTTGCACACAGGCAGGATGGGGGCCCAGCACGTCCTTTTCAGTGAGGTGAAGTGAGAAAAAGAAGCTCTTACTTCATCCCTGTGAAGAGAGATGAAGGTTTCAGCTGCTCCCATTTATTCTCTTGGAGATTTGAAATTTTCAGGTAACAGGAAAGAAGTCTTGAAAGCCAAGTTTTCAGAGTAGGATTATTTCAGACAGGGAAGTGGCTACAATTTACACAGTATGGCTCCAAGATTTTCTGGCAGGGCTATCTCCAGAATTGGTGTCATTTTTCCTGCTCTGAGTGAGCAGAAATTCAGGAATTGCTTGTCCACTTGATATTTTCCTGACTGCTCACATCAGTCTCCCCATCATCAGTAATGTGGAGTCTGAGTGGTATTGGCACAAGCTGATGGAAATGGCAAGAAATAAAAATTCCAACAAAAGCCAACCTTGTCACCAGAAATGATGATGGATTAATTATAATAAGGGGTGGGAAACAAAACACCCCTGTGCTCCATGAGTAATTTAAAAAGAGTAAAATCAGATACATTCCCAGATAGGAAAAGCATTTTCTGTAACTGAGGCTGCTACTTTAATTGGAAAATGCTGTTAACACAACTCTGACCGAGGCGAGGGCAGGAGCACAGCAGGGCTAGTGGAGATCTGCAAGTAAACAGCTGAATTGCTTCTCTCAGCCTCAATCTGCAAATTTCTGAAGCCAAAAGAACAGCTTTAAATGTAAAACTTCTGTTGGAGCTCATGCTTCAATTGGGCTGTGTGCCAGGACATGCAAAGACTTAGGGCATTAAAAGTCTCATGGAGATGAAAAGACAGTGGGGAGTCATTTGAGTTGGCTTGTAATGCACTAAGCTCTAGCAGGATCTGCCTTCATTCCCTTTAAACCAACTTGTGGGGAGGCAAATGGAGAAAACTGATATTTTATCACTTGTAATTGTTACAGCAAAAGCTAAGGCTGAGCATGGCCCTGATGGAATCCCTGTAGAGGGGTCCCAGCCCCAAGCTGGCTCAGCCTTTCTAGTACCTGGGAAGTGAAGTACCCCCAAAAATGCCCCAAACCATGAAGTGACCATCTCTAGGGATGTGTGAGCTGCTCTGCTGGCTGCTGTTTTCACTTCAAACCATCATCTCAAACAGCTTTAGCCCCAGAGTAACAGAACAGGTTTGCACCTACCCTGGTCCTTCCCAGGGGCTCAAAGTGCTTTACAAGTCCCCAGGCAAGCAGTGCTATTGTGGTTCCTATGGCACAGTGGTCCCTGAGTTACAGGGCAATGTAACTCCACCCAAGGCTACACAACATGCTGGCATGTCAGGACAGCCCAGATCCTGGGAAGCTGGGATGAGCATCCACCAAGAAATGAAGGATGTGTCTGGCTATCAATAAACACTGAAAAAAGCTGTGAACAGCAGCAAAGTATCACAAACACAGTGTGGTCACCAGGCACCACCAAAGCACAGCTGGCCAAACCCAGCTGTTGTAAGGAAAAGGAAGAGGAGCAGGGCCATGTCTTTCCCTGGTTAATGCTGTAGCTCCCTGCATGGGCTGGCTTCAGGTGGGCAGGCTGAGCATCACTACCAGGCTCTGGGAAATGCTGTGCTGGGACTTTTCCCTGCCAGGAGCTGCTCTACAATGTTCCCAGCTGCTCCCCTAAGTATCAGCTTGGACAAAATTAAAGGCAAATTAATTCCCTCGGGTTTCAAGGACCCTGGGAAGTCACTAATCAGGTTCCTGCTGAGCCAAAGGCAAGGAAGAACATTGTTAGCAACAAACACAGAAAATCTTCTCTAATTGGAGCCATGGAATGGGAATGTGCTTCTGGGGAAACCTTTGTGTCTCTCAGGAGCACGTTCACCACAAGGAGAGGAGCCCCAGTGGGCACTGGGGGCTTTTATCATAGTGCCAGGGACCTCCTCAGCTGACAGGAGGAAAAAAAAACACACCAAAAGCTTCATTAGCCTTAAAACCTCACCCTCAGTCTTTGTCCTGGTCTGAAAGGGGAGGAAAGTGTTTCCATTTGATTTGAGGTTGGTGTCGGGAAACTCTCCTAAAAGCCAAGGGCCAAATGCTGTTTTCTCTTCAGGAAACAGTCCCAGGGAATGCTCAAAGACACCAACCACACAGACTTTGTAGGTCCAAGGCCTGGGTGCCACAAGGGAGTTTCACCCTGGTGTCCTGCATGAGAAGCTGGCTCCAGGGTCACACCCACAAGGACACCCTCAGTGTGGGATGTGGGTGCATGGGAGCAATATTGGCCTTTAAATCTGCCAGGATCCTGGGAAAACCATCCCAGGCCCCTGTGCTTGGAGTGCTAAAATCAGAGCCTGTATATGAGACAAAAAAAAGAAGAGGAACCATTAGAAAAATTAAAGGGACACATGAGCAGATGAAAGGTGCAAAGTGCCATCTTTTGTGTTCCCAGGTGGGACATCACCAGCAGCAGAGGGAATACCACAGAGAACCAGTGGGAAGTGGATCAAGCAACCCCCACCTCACTCCATTCCTTAAAATGCAAAACACACAAATGCTGAGCTCTTGCTCAAAGCAAAGCACAATCCTCTCCTCTCATTGTTACCTGTAACCCAGAGGCTGTGGAAGCAGCTACAGTGAATTAACCTGAGAGAAAGGAGCTGGATTGAATTTGCTAAGGGAGACAAAAACCCCCTACAGGCATGTTGTTAAGGAAGAATGAGCACTAATTCTGTTTATTCTGATTTGTTTTGTGTGATTGTGCTTGATTGTGCTTGCCCTAGGAAATGTGAGAGCTGGTGGGGATCATATCAGCAAAAAAAATCAGAGAGCAACAAGTTGATGGTTTAGAGTTCATGCAAACATCGTGCCAGTCACTGAACCAGAAGAAAAGAGCTGGCTCAGAGGCAACCACTTATCTACTGATAAGACCCTCTTGGGGAGGAATCTCAGAATGATGTGGAAGAGATGGGAAATTGTGCTGCAGAGCTAAGCCCAGCAGTCAGCAGAGAATATGGCATTGTTTGGGTTTTTCTTTGCTTTCCTCCCTGTTCTTCCCCATTTATTATCAGAACAAAGAGTATTTTTGCCTGTAAAAATCTTTGTGCCTAAAGAGGTAACACTGGGGTGCGCTCCTGCACCAGAGCTCAACTTCTGGGTAGCTTTGATTTAACTTTCTGGAGAAAATCACAGTAAAACTCTTAGCTATGGATCTCTATATGATCATTATCTCAGCTTTAAACACCTACATTTGCAACTCCTTGTTTGTGCAGATAAAATACATCACCATGGCTTCAACTTACCAGAAAGTCTCTCCCAGGAGCTGCTCTCTGTGGAAGTGTCAGAGGAAGGAGATCAGGTCCCAGGTGGCCAGAGAACACAAACTGTGGCTGGCCAGGGGCAGAAGTTGGCAAACATGAGGCATCTGGAGAGGTGAGGAAAATTCAGGACAACTTCTTGGTCCAGCAGATCAACCTTTCCTGCCTTTTTTTACAGATGTGATGTGCTTACAGATGTTCCCTGAAAGGGGCAGCAGAGACCAATCCCACATGAAGAACAGAGAGAGCCATCCTAAATGGGGAGGAAAAAAAATGAAGAATTATTTGCAATGTTTCTTTTCCTTGGCATGCAGAGGCTCCACCATGTGTCCACTCAAATAAAAACAGCTTGGACCTCTACAGGCCAAACTGGGGCTGCTTGGTAGAATCTTGATTGACTCTGTGATCACTTCCTTCAGCTGCTTTTGAGAGGAGGGCACCAACCCATGGGTGCTGGGTGTGCAAACAGCTCTGGATAATGCACTGATTAACACCTAAGCCACTACAGCAGCACAGCAGCCTTTGGGCTGGCAGGGGGATCAGTGTAATTTGGGAAAGGTTCACTAACAGGCTCATGAGTACCTGCACCACAGCTCATCACTCACACATTTTGGCTCCCACCTAACCCTCTAAGAGGGAGATGAGGAAAAATGCTGATTAAACTATCAAGGTTCCCAAGGTGTTGGTGTGAAGGAATGAAGCAGGGAAGCCCACCTAGGACCACCTCTACAATGTCTCCAGGCTGTCTTGAACCACTCAGAGTTAATTCTAGAGCTGATCCAAGTTGCTGCCTGGAGAAGAAGACACAGTTATTTACCTGCAGCAAATCCCATCTGTGTTCCTTCATCTAAGTCTCTTATCTCATCCTGTCCTGTTGTTTTAATTGCCTTATGCCCCTCTCCAGCACTGTCCACAATTGCCAGTGGAGAGGATGTCCAAGAGCTCCAATCATGGGATAAACCACAGGCACAAAACATGCACAATTCTCTCCATCAAGGCTTTGAAAGAGGCCTAAGATTTGAGAGCAGGGAGGGGCCAGTGTGAGGTGAGAAGGCAGCAGAGGGGCTGAAGCAGCAAGGGCTTTATCAGGAAACCAAGAACCCTCTCTGCTCCTGCTCTCAGGATAGAACAGCACACCAGCAAATCTGGCTGCAGACTGAAACCTTGGCTTCCCCTGAAGCCAATGGCAAACATCCCACTGGCTTCAATGGGAGCAGCACTTCATGCCAGATCTCGTGCTTCCCATTCCTCTGCTGTAGCCATGAGAGCAGCTTCCCTTCCAAGGCTGTGTCTGCAGCTACAGCCTCCAGCAGCAGGAGAATGGCTCTCCTTGCAGCCTGAGAAGTATCAATGGGAAATGAAAGACTTATTTTTAACAGAAATGGTGACTTCCCTGGTGAACAACAGTTATGGGGCTCTCTGGAGCCATTTCTTTCTCTCTTAAAATTTCCCCTTAGGCTTTAGGTGCCCACAGGGTGCCCAGCAGCTCAAGCACAGCTTTTGGCTGTGCTGAAATCACGAGTGGGGGAAGTGGTTTGAGCTGGGTTATGCAACTATCAACACTCACCTCTCCTAGTCTCAACATCCCTCATTCCACACCTGCTCACACAGCAGCACCTGGACACAGTGGGATTTACAGCAGCACAGCAAACAGGCAGGAGAAGATCAAGTTTGGCCACTTCTGTTTTTACCACAACAGAGCTGATGGAGGGAGGGATGCTGGGAGAGCTGTGCACTGACCACACAGGGCTCCACGTTTGCTCTGGCACGAGCATCCCTCTGCTGAGATGAGCATCTTGAGACCCCCGAGCTGTTTGGGAGGTGGCAAGGCCACATCTCTCATTTCCTGAAAATCTTTGCTTTCCTTGGCAGAAATGAAGGACTCTGTTAGGGAAATCTTGGTGGGTGTTTTGTGATCAGTCAAGCACAGCAGATGACTCGAGGGTGTACACAGGACCTCCCGTCTTCTTGACGTAGGAAAACGATTCTGCTTGCTCCAGAAATTCAGGAGTCACCAGCATGGTGCTGACCACCTGTATTATTCCTTAGGTCACAAGGCATGTCTACTGGACAGATTGATGTCTGTACAGCTGACTGTTTGCATATCAATTCTAGAGGCTAAGGAAATTCTTCAAATCCCAGAGCACAAATGTGCACTGCTACAGAAAAGCAGGTGGAGATGTGCCAAGTTACAGCTCCTTAGCTGCTGCCCCTGTAAGGAATGCCCTGCGAGGAAAACTGGAAAATATTTCATGAAAGAGCAAAGATAACACAAGACAATCTGGCAAAGGGTAGAATTTAATATTAATGGCTTTCCTTTAGTCACTGTATTTCCTGTTCCTAAGTTAACCCCCTAAAATCAGTCATGGTCAGAGAAAGGCTGTAAACTTTTGCACATCTAAAAGATCTTTCACTGAAAGATCTCAGAGCACTTTGCAAATGTCAGGGACTGTGGATGGATGGCTTTTCCCTGAGGAGATTGTCCATGCAGCCAATGGGCAGATGCTCCTTTGGCTGCTGAGGCCGAACACTGAAAAATTTGGCTACTCTGTAAGAACATCTTCCTTCTTTGCCTCCCAGGCTCCTGTCATCACAGGAACCCAAAAGTGAGAGGAGCTGGGCTTCCCTTGAACTCAGTGCAAAAAATCCCTTCCTCATGGACAGATGGGTAACAGACACAGCAGGGATGTGCTGGTGTCATTGCAGCCACTTCAGGATCTTGTCCCTGCAGATCTCAGGGTTCCATGGGCACAGCTTATGGCTGTGCCTGGCTGAGCTGCTGGTTATTGAACATCACCATTGCAGCACACTGAAACCAGCCTTGAAAGGGAGCTGGACCAGCCCCACCTCCCCAGCCTTCCCTGCCAACTGCTGCTTGCCTGCAGGAATCCAAAATTGGCCCAAGCAGATAAGAGATGGACAATGTGGCTCCTCAGAGTCCCAGGCTCCTTTGCTCAGAGGAGATCCTTCTATGCCCACCCACATCTTCCTCTAACCTGGCAAAGTACCTGAGTTACTGAGCTGACTTGCCAAGAGAGATTTAGGCTGGAAGCCTCTCTAGAAAGATGTCTCTCATTAGGAGCAGGGAGCTGGCTGGGGCACAGAGCTGGGAGAGGAGTGTTACTCATTCCTGCCTCACACTGGGCCCTTCAGACACTCTCTCCTGCAAGATGCACTGTTCTGTGACTGCTGGCAGAAATTAATGAGCAGAGCTGGTTGAAAAACTTTCCATCAAAACAGTGCTTCTGCTTTGCCAGAAGATAGTTGAAAAATTAAGTGGAAAAATTAGAGAAGAGAGCTTGGGTTTTGGCTGACATTGTTGGTCCAAAAATCCCAAACTTGGGATTTTTTAGCCAAAAATGGAAGCATTTGGGGAAGGCAGGGGAGGAAAGGGAGGTGCCTGGCAGGATTTAGTGATACCCTGAAAAATATCTACAAAACTTTTGACAAATAAGAGGGTGTTTTTGTCAATTTTATCTTTTTTTCCCCATAGTGAAGGATACTTCTGCTTTTAGAACCATCCTATGGGGAGGCTGAAAACAAACAAATAAGCTTTTTCTTTCTTACACATATGGCTACAGATCCCCCATAGCTTGTGGCACAAGCACAGGCAGCAACTCCTCTGCAGAAGGAGCAGATCTTTGCTAGGAGCTGCCCCAGAGCTGGTTACCCCCAAGTCCAGCTCTCAGAAAGGGACACCCACAGAGCTGGGGCTGCTGTGAGTTTGTACAGCTGATGGGAAGCTCGATAACCTCTCAGCTGCCTTGCACACAAATAAACTGAGCCATGGGGACAGCCAGGGAACAGGGCTTGTGTTGGAAGGTACTGTGCACACAGCTGCTGCAAAACCACCCCTGCTGAACACTCAGGCAGCCACAGCACAGGCAGAGTTGTTGTTGCAGGGAGAATGGCACATGAATACCCACAGAAAGCTCTTTGCCATCTTGCTCACACAATAATGTAAGTTTTCCTTTTTCCCCTTTAAAATTGTTTCTTTAGCAAAACATGGTGAGGAAAAAAATTAATAAAACAAGAAAGAAAGAGATGGAATCTTCCTTACCCTCTGGGAAATGTGGCTGACAGCATTTCTTGGGCTCAGTGTCACTGTCCCCTCCCCAAGGCATTGCTGGCCAGTGATGTGATGGGGGGAAGAAGCCACGAGCGAGAGCAGCTCCAGGGTGGTGATGCCTGAGGAGAGCAGAATTCCAGAATTCCAGCAGGGCCCTTCTTCCTCAACACAAACCTGGGCAGGGAACAGAGCTGGCAGTGCTGAAGCCAGCACAGCACAGGAGGCACCAGCTCTGTGAGAAAACCAAATGTTGTTATTGAGCAGTGGGGAACAGGGGAGGTTCAATTTGTAGTGATTTTCTAAGGAGTCAGACCATGATTCTGGACAGGATTTCTATTTTAAACAACACCTAATCTTTAAATTCAGTCTAGATGTGGATTTCATACCTTTTTCTGAATGAGAACAGCACTGGAGGAAGCAGGCTCAGGAGGTCAGATGTGTCCTGGCAGGGAATTGCTGCAGGTCCCCTTGCTGACAGCCTGAGCTTGACTCTCATCCCACCACAGCCTGGGGTTACAGTCCCAGCCACTTCCACCACGAGCAGCTCTGGCTCAGAGCCCCCAGAGTGATAAAAGGCTTCTTGTGTGATCATCTCAGGAGGGAAGTTTGGTGCCAAACAAAGCTGCAGTCTGGTTGGGTCCTTTTGTCATCAGAGACAAAATCAAGGGGAAAAGTGCAGAGCTGGGGAAAGAAATGGGAGCTGAAAAACGTTCAAAAAATGTCTTTTGTAAGAAAATGAATGAAGTCCAACCCAAGAATGGCTTGTCTGGTTTTGCTGGACAGGCTGCAGTGATCTTGGTGCAACATGAAGACTCTGTTAGAGGATTCCCCTTTTTCACCAGTCCTTCAGCAGTCCAAGTACTTTCACTCCCTGTCTCCAGAAAGGCTCCAGTGATGCTGTAGTGTGCAGTGACCTTCCAGAGAGCTGTCAGTGATCCTTCAGCTGCTGGTGGTTTGTGGGGTGATGGAGCCAACCCTGCAGACTGGGGAGCTGCCAGTGCTCTCCTGGTGAAAAATGAGTGTTTTCCTCCATCCCAGGCCACATGGAGAGCAGCATCCCATCCCATTCTTCCTGACACCATCAGAAGTGTGAGTGCATAGACTGGGAGCACATTTGGCACAGATCTTCTCTGCCTGGAGCTCCACAGCACACTGGTGTTTGCACTGACACTCTCCAGCAAGGAGAAAACATCCCTTTCCCCATGGAAATGCTCCATATGGTGATGGGGAAAGCACAAAGGAACATTTGGTTTTCACTCTACCATAGAGCAGAGTCCCCAGCAGTGGTACTCAGTGAGCTGATGTGGGGATAAAGTGCTCCACATTTTGGAAGGCAAATTCCTTCCAGAGCAAGCAGGGTGCTGCCAGCTTGCTGCAAGAGACAGCTGAGCCTGCCATGGACACCAGGAGAGTGAAGGGAGCAGGTGGAGTTGCTGGAGGCAGAAATGACCTCCAAGGAGGGGAGGAGGGATTTTACTTTCCTCCTGATCCTTCTGTGCCACAGCACCAGAGCCCTCTGACCCCACTGCCTTTAGTGACCTTGGCTGAGGTGTCTTAGATAAAAAACCACAACTGAGCTCACAGGGAAGGGCAATGGCTTGGGTAGAAATGGGGATTAGGAATGAGAGAAACAGCAAATGGCTACATGCAAAATAGGCAAAGTAAGTATATAATCCTGCTGGATTTCTAGCAGAGGTATTGGCACATACCAGGAGCATTTCAAGCCAAATGTATGACAGCATTCCTTACACCCCTCCCACCCACTGCCATAGCCCAGCTTAATGCAAAGCCCTTTGGCTTCCCCAGGCTCAGAGCTAGGTTTTATTGTTCAAACAGGTCAACAATTGCAATCAGATGTTGACTGCAGGCAAGGCACAAACAGGATGATGTGTTAATGCACAGCACACTTGGATGGAGGCTCTGCAGTGCTGCTGTGAAGGGTCCTGTGCAGGCTGGCACTGGGCTGATCTCCCAAGGCTGCCTCAGAAGCCCATCAGTGCTGTGCCATGAATGCCATGTGAGATCAGGAAATGAGCTCTGCTATTTAAGTATAAACTCCATTTCTGGAAATCATTGTGGGAGGAGGGCTCTCACACCAACTCTGCTTTGGTTTGTCATAGAATTTTTTGGGTGGGAAAAGACCTTTAAGATCATCAAGTCCAACCCAGCAGTGCCAAGTCCACCACTCCACCATGTTCCTGCTTTTTAAGGCTGCTTTAGAAAGATGCTGCTCCCACCTCCAAGTGCCCTTTTAACAAGAATTGAGCTGGAGTGGGACACAGATGATGGCATCTCTGTAAGGCAGGCTGGGAGAGGATCCTACAGGAGTATCTGACTGCAAAAACAACCTTCACCCTGCTGGGGGCAGCTAACAGCACAAACATTCTGGCCAGTGCCTACAACAAAGACATCCAAAACACGTGGCACTGAAGTAATTCTGTTTATTTCACACTAGGGGAGAGTGCAGCTAGGTTATGCAGTACCTTCCCAATGGATGGGACTGTTTTGCTCCAGTATAAATTTCCACATGCTCAGCACTGCTCATTGTCAGGGGGTGCCTGTGGAGCTGCTGCTCCCTCCCAGCTCAGGCACAGCAAGAACAACCTTCCCCAAAGGCATTCTCAGAACATCCCTCTCCCCAGGCAGAAGCTCCCCTCCCCACAGCCTGCCCAGGCACACACACAGATATCCCAAACACAGCCTGGCAAGCTCTTCCCATACAGGAATTTTCTACTCTTGTGTCACTGACCACAGACCTGGCAAGGCATCATTCAGGTGTTAACATCCCCGTGCTTTATTTTGCAACCTGACCAGGACAAGACCCATCATTTCTTGGTTTTTAGCACACTGAGTACTCTGAGGTGCCAGAATTTTACTGCCAAATGAGCTTTTACACTGACCACAGCAATTAAACAGTTGGCTTGGATTTATCCAAATGCCAGTCTCAGTCCAGTATTACACAGATGCATAATGTACCACTTACAGCTTCACTCCTTTCTCTTCATTTCCATGCTTTGGGTTTGCTTTGTATTTTTGCTTCAAGTTCAGAAACCTTATTAAAGTTGTTATGGAAAAAAATAAATTTATTATTCCACATATTCAATTTGTTCAAAATGGAATGATACTTTTTTCTTTTTTTTTTTTTTTTGGCTTTCATTTACAACTGGTTCCATTCAGTTTGACTGTTTTTTATCTTTTTCTATTTATAACCAGCACCAAGAAGAAAATTACCATGGATACAGTACATATGCAAATTAGCTAATGGAAAAATATATACATTTCACTCTGTAATGAGAAAACTTAAATGATATTATTGCCATGGAGAATATATCCCTGTATTATAATAAAATATTAAGCAATAATCAACTGCTAAGATTCTTTTCCACCAACAAAAAATAGCACCATACATGAGATAGGGAGAATCTACACTCAATAACACAATTGTGCAACTAGAAATGTACAGTACTTTAGTAACAGTACAGAGTATTGTTTACAATATGGAAATACCACCACTGTAATCAAAAGAGCATCAATCTCTTATGAACAACTAAGAAAAGTATTGTTGTAGACACACTGACCCAAACAGCTTTTCTTTTCACCAGAATGTGGGAACTGAGGGCAGAGCATAGCTGTGACTTCATTGTGAAGCTCCTATACAGTGATAAAAACCAGAAGTGCAGGAATATTGAACAGAATTAAATTTTTTTTTTGTTATTATTTTTCTGGCTGTTATGTGATGTGATAGTTGTCACCATGTGAAGTAAGAGAATTGAATAAAATGGAGCTGTGTTGTGCCATCAGTTCTTCATAATGTTGGGGAGTTGATATAAAAAATAAAAGGCTGATGCATGCTAATCTGTGAGCTGTAAGAGCAAGTGAGGTGGTTTTTTCTTAGTGCTCATACAGTTGAAAAAAATCCTTATAAATTCCTGTTTCCTTAGGTAGGACCCAGAACTCAGACCCAAGTGTCCCTGGGGTCCAGAACCCAAATGGTTCTGGGTCAGGCCAGAGGTCTAACCAGCCCAGCACTCTGCTCTGGCCAGCAGTGAATTATTACTGAAAAACACAAACCCTAAAATCCTTCCTCTCCTATGTCCTACCTTTTGCCTAGAGAGGGTCACAGATCAGCACCAGGAGGAAAATGTTCCTGCTGTGGAGAAGCACCTTTGATTCCCAGCAATGATAATTCACACAATTCTGCCAAGGTAACAGAGAAAATGTTGCCCGTGAGAAGAAAACAGCAAATTCCAAACGGAGTGAGGGGTGTCAGGGGTGGCTGTGGGGCAGGGAGGCAGCAAGGACAGTCCCAGTGTCACTGCAGGCTAAAGGGGAAACACCACTGTGGATTAAGAACATAAACCAGGTCCTCTGGGCTCTGTGTGATCTCTTGGAACTTTCTCATTAGCAGTTCTTCTACCTGTTAATTTGCCTAATTGAGTATCACCTGGTTTTGTCTAAATCTTCCCCCTGTCACCCCCTCCAGCAATTTTCCCTTGATTACTTGCCAAGTACTTACACAATCTCTGGGCTGGGCAGCAGAGTGGGAATAACAGAAAAAGGAGGTCTAATCCTGATTATAAATTGCAAAAAAAAAAAAAAAAAAATCCAGTATAACAAAAACCAAGCTGGAATCATTTCCCTGATAGAGAAAATCATCTGAGGCATTGGAAAGCAGATCTGTTTGAGACAGGCACTTGAAGAAAAAAGGTGTGCAATGTGTCCTTGTGCATCAGGCCAGCCCTGGTGCATACACACTCATTTGCACACTTACAAGCACAGATGTAAATGTGAAGCCCACACAGGGTTAGTCTGGTGATGAACATTATCTCCCTGTGCTTGAAAAATTTAGCCCTTAATAAAATGTTAATAGGTTATTCCAGTGAGGTCCTGGATATGGAAAGAATGGTACTAAGCAAAAATTGCTTTAAAGACACGTTAGGTACTCAGAGTCTTTGTCCTTCCTTGCATTGACAAAAAGAGACAACAGCAACAAAGACAACCTGGGGCCAGGTGAGAGCTGCCAGGCAGCCTGGCCCAGGGGCTGGGGGAGCAGCTGGGCTTGGCTCTGTGCTCAGCTCCCAGGAGTCAAACAGTCCCACGCAGTTCCAGAGCTCTGTACTCACAAAGCTGCAATTATCCAAAGGGCTGCTCCTGTCACCAGGAGGGGGCTGAAACTCCACCATGGCCTTGGGCCCTGGCAAGGGAATGATGCTTGTTGGAGCAAGATGTGATGGGGAGACACTGATGTGTGTGACAAGGGAGGGGACAAGGCCTGCCCTGGGCAGAGCTCCTGTTTCAAGTCTCACATCACAGAGAGGAGCCTGGTTTAAAGTGCAGAGACGTGGCAGAGATTATTGTGTGTGCAGCACCTGTAAGTGCTCTGACAGCACCAAACCTATAGCACCAAACCTGACAGCACCACACAAGTGACACAGGGAGCATTCAAAGACAGCAGTGGCAGTCTGAGCCCTTGGCTTCCCACAAGCTCCAGGTTACACTTTGAATGTCTTGCATCCCTGGCTACTTCTGCTTACTCCAAAAGCTACATAACCTCAGCTGTGTAAAAGAGCCCAGAGATAGAAAACACCTGTTCTACTCCCCACTACATCCTTTTCACAAAGACTGTTCCAAATTCAGTTTCTGTTCCAACCCTATCCAGTTTCACAGTCCTCTTATAAGAACCAACAGTCTCATTATCTGATTGACTTCTAAAAATTGGAGAGAGCTCAGGCCAAGCAATCCCTCAGTGAGCTCTACTGGATGAAATGATTTCTGGCTTCTCCCATCTCATGTAAATGGTTCTTGTTTAAAAGTAACTATCTACGGCTGTTAATAAGCTCTCATTTCATTAAGCTCCGAGAAAAATTAGGTTTCATAAAAGGAACTCTATTATTCTGGGGAAAAGACAGAGAGGACTGTTTTTTAAAATTAGAAGGAAAAGCACTCCCTATTAGTGGCACTAAAAATATGACTTGGAATGTTGGATATAATTATACTGAGTTTTCTGTAGGAAATTCAGAGATGTCCATCCTCTGCTATCAGTTTTCACAAGCTTTTACAGAAAATCCTCTCCTTAAACTAAGCCTTTCATTGATGCATGTCCCTCCAAGCCCACTCTGCAGTGGGATAACTGCTGGGAATTGAAAACAACAGATAAAAGCCAAGATTAAAAGATTAAGTAATGTCTCTACCTTTGCTGAATTATTTTGCCAGAGGCCTCCCTCCATGGAGGTACCCATAACCTTATCCAATGTAATCACTTTGCAACTCTTGTCCTTTTCTTTAATGGTAGCAAGCCGTCCAGTGGCTGGTGATTTAATATATTAAAAAAGCATTAAGGAAAAATGTGAGGATGTCAAAATATTCAGAAATGATTGGCTCCTTGAGATGACCCTTTCTGTGTGTTTTTTTAAGGTGGATGAGCAGATGACTTTGGTATCCAGTCTGTAGGATTAGTTTCAAGTCTCATTAGGTGTGCTTTGGGATCCACCACGCTGTAGCAACTCATGAAGTTCCAGTACTCAGACCTACTAGTCTGTGATTTCCATACAAACAGCTGGAAGACTCTAAGGAGAGGCACAGCTTCATTAACTCTTCTGCTGCATCTTGTTTGCATAAAAGTCTCTGCAGGTCTGGCAGCAGCGCTGGTACCACCGCATGTCCTGGCACAGGTTCTTCTCCCGGATCACCCTGCAGTACACTGTCCACTGGTCCCCCGTGCACTTGTAGGTGAGGGCAGCTTGGGAGGAGACAAGAAAGGAGAAACTGCCAGGTTAGCCAGGGAACAGCACTGCAGGTGTGACCAAAGCCCTGCAGCCGAGGGGAGGGAGGGCCACGCTCGCTGCCGGCACTGGAGAGCAGGTGAGGTTCTCTCTGCCAAAATCTCAGGCTCTGGAAGTGCTTCCTTCCTTCCCTGGACATGAATGGGGAGTGCAAACCTCCTCCTGTTGCACCTGTTTTGTCTCAGAGGCAAACAGGCCTGAATGAACAAAACACCCAAAGATGCAGCCCAGATTTAAGGCCGTGAACTCCACACGGCAGACAATGGGATGGAGACGAATAAATCACACACCTGGCAAGAACACCTGAGACAGAGCTTATGAACCTGAGATGGGAGAGTTCACAGAAAAGAAACTAAGCCACAAACAAGGCCAGGACTAATGTTTCAGAGGTCCAAAGTCCCTCATAGGTTGTGAAGGAAGACAGGAAAGAAGTGACAGGATAAATCCCTCTGAATGTGTCATCAACAAGAGACAGTGGACACGGACATAAAAGCCAAGTGAGGTGAACTCCACACTGAGATATTTTTGGAAATGTTATCCAAGACAAAAAACCATTCTGAAGTAGGGGCAAGGCAGCATGGGGTCTGTAGACTACTGGGATTTTTTTCTGACTTCTTTTTTTGTTTGCTTCCATTGCAGAAGAGAAAATTCTGTTTAAAGATAATCCAATTAGAATTGTTTATAAGCAAAAAGAGCAAAACACTCAATGATATGTCTTTCCACTAATATCAAATATCATTGTTTCTGGCTCTGGTGATTCCAAGCCTGGTTTAGAAACAAAAGCATCCCAAATTGCTTGCAGATTATTTTCAGCAGGGACTTGAGCCTCCTCAGTCTTCTAAACACATGAGCATTTTATTGCTTTGTCCTAAAACGTGAATTAGGATGGAATTCTTGTCTCATCAGTGTATCAAGGGCTTACTTCTCAAATGAAATGTTTTCCTTCCACTATGCTCTTAGCGCTAAAATATCTGGGAAGTACTCTCATACCAAGAGAGGACAGAAACCCCTCAGCATGAGTGCATTTGCAAGAATGAAACTCCCTATTTTCTCTTAAAACATCTGTTAAACTTTTGGGGAACAAATTTCAGTTCAGAAGCTTCAAGTCCAGTCCTAGTTAAAGTGTTATTTAATACTGGACAGCATTATTAGAAAATGGTTCTTTTTTATTTAGCAGCTCTGTGTTTTCATGTGTGTTGGAGGTTTATTAGCCTGTAAGATCAGCTCAGATGTGAGAGAGGAGGCTGCTCTTTCTGGTAACATTTTCTTGTTTACAACTCTTCTACCAAAAGGGGACAGGAGGCACCCATGAGGCTGGGTCAGTGCAGCTGATGCCTCAATTTAGCTTCATCTTACTGGTGATGATGTGTGAAATGTAAAGAAACCAACTTGGTTCTTGGAGCTGCAGGGGGACACACAGAGCTGAAGTTCGGAAAAATATATATTTACTATATTTATATTTTTGTATGTAAACCAATGTGGAAAATCATGAGATCCCCACAAATTTGTATTAACAGAGGCATTCTTAATTAGTGGCATGTCTTAGGTGTTTCAGGAGACACATGGTTATCACCATATTCCCATCCCAGCCAGGGACACAAGGAATGCAGGGAGGGTGAGGAGGAAGACAGTGACAGAAAATCACAGGGTCAGGAAGAAGCTGGATGCTCTCTTGCCCCTCTGGGCAAATGAATCCATCAAACCACCTGTCAGGGTTTTGTATTTTCTTGGGGCACCATGAATAAATGATCCTACTTCACACTCACTGCAGCACAGGCAGCGTGTGGAAGGGTTTGTGATGGAGAACAATGCACCTGCCAGCTCCCTCCCCTGTGATCAATCAATCAATCAATCAATCCAATCAATCAGCCACCATTTGTGTGCTCCTGCTGCTCTCTCAGCTCCATCCTCTGCCATGCCAAGCACTCCATCCAGGCACAGCCTGAGGCAGGGCTCAGACAGGACCTACCCACATTTAGGCTGGAGTCTGGCTGAGCCTCTCCCCGTTTCTGGCCCAAACTATCACTGCAGCCCCTGGGCAGCCGGCACCTTCCCCCCAGGCCCCTGACTCACCGAGCCTGGGCGAGGTGATGGTGTTGACGTTGATCCTGTCGTTGCAGACCTCCTGGTGGCACTGCCTGTAGGCTGCGGGCTTGGCCAGCGCGGGGCACTCGCTGCCGTGGCGCCCGGTCACCTTGTGCATGCACTGCACCACCCGCGACTGCAGCCCCTTGCCGCACGTGGAGGAGCACTGCAGGAGAGAGCACACTGAGCTCACACGGCACAGCACAGCCAAGTCACTGCTCCTGTGCTGCTGAGGGCTCACTGCGGCAGCCAGGGACACTCTTATGTGGCTGCTGTGCTGTCCGTGATGGTTCTGCACCTTCTGTGAGCAGAGGAACTCTCCTGGCATGGGGAAGGAACCTGTTGTGTTTCTACCTACTCTGACTGTCCCCTGTGGATGCCCATGGGGTTAAAGCAGACAAAAATGCAATTCCCTCCACCAGTCATGAAGAGGCAAAGCTGAAAAATGTGTAATGCTGAATTATGGACCAGCAGCTTCCACCTCCCTCTCTGTGAGGGACCCGGTGGTTCTTGGTTTAAAAGCCTTCTCCAGGACTTGGATGGTCTAACAAGGCTTCCTCCACAGGCAGGCACTGACATCAGATAAACCCCAGGATTCCAGCAGAGGCTGGCAGCTCCTGTGTGCCCAGAGCCCTGAGAAGCTCTGTTCTGGAGAGAGCACATCAGGTATTCCAGTTTCACTCCCATCTATCCCTGCTAACTGTCTGGCCCTTGCCTGTCCTCCTGGGAGCAATTGCAAATTGTACTCATGAGTTTTGGCTGCTATTAGCCAGGAGGCCCAGCCTGTTCACGTGCTCTCTTTGTTGTCATACAGTCAGAGTACCTCCCTCTCCCTCCCTCTTCCTCTGGCCCAGTCACTTGTGATTTACAATGTCCTACTTGCACGCTGTTCAATTTTAATAAAGCAAACACAGTGAGCACAGGGAGGTGCAGCAGCTGGAGTCAATAAAAGAACCTTGTATTTAACATAAAGAAACAATGGCTTGCAAGACTTGGGTAAGATTCCTGTTTCTGCTAAAGCCACACACAAGCAAACGATGGGGGAGAGGAGGAGGTGAGGGAAAGCCCAGGAGGTATCAACAGAATGATGTTTAAAAAGGTCATGTTTGCTGTGTTCTGCTGTTCCTCACCAAAGTCAGGGCATTGGAGCTTTCTCCCTGAAAACCACCATCACCTCAGAGAGGCAATTCTCAAAAGAGAGATGCCAAACACTGGAGAGGTTCAGGAGCTGGGCATCACTGAGGTTGGACTGAAGTTCAGGCACAAATCCTGTGTGTGCAGTGTGGATGCTTGTGAGACCAAGGGCAGAACATGTGGATGCACACAGGGCTCCACCTCCACATCCAAGGGGGGTGAGTACAGCAAAGCTTGGTCATTTTGGTCTGGAAGTACCACTAGAAGTCCTTGCTGTTTGGGTTTTCTCCTTTACAATCTTCTTATTTCAATTTAGGTTCAGCACACCATTTTATGACAGATATTTTTACACTTAGATTTTTCAGCTGTTGAATTTGCATTAAAAATTGACCACTATCAAATACTACCTCAGCAATGGTTATGGTATTTAGGATTGTGCTGAATGAACCCTTCTCCTGCCCTACAGTGAGCTATTCCAAAAATCAGGAATTAAAGTCCCTGATGTAAATCCCCTTCACAATCTGAATTTATGCACTGAGGTCTGGGCATTACATTAGTTTTGTGTGTCCCTCAGCTCTTTCCCAGCACTGAGTGCCCTCAGTGACTTCCACCAGCCTGGAAGCCAGTCAGGCACAGCCACTGGATTTAAAGTGAACTATTTTCATCCTGATAAATGCAGCTATTAGGCCCTTCCACTTCAGCAGTCAAATGGAACCTTTAATCCTCAGGATTCAGTGGCACTTTTAGTCTTCACAGTGCTTTACTAATCTTAATCCTCCCCAAACTCCTTGCTTTGGGAAGGGAATTGAACATCCATTTTGCAAACAGAATTGCTGTTATCACACAGGCATTAAATAACTCAGGCCATGGGCTTCCTTCACATGATTGCAACAGTGAGCCTGAAACCTCTCTGGCTTTTAAGCACTCCCTGTGCTCTTAACAGGGGGGACATGGGGAGAAAGAAGGGAAACAAGGACAAAACCAGCATTTTTCTCATAAGGTGAATGAGGTTTTCAGATACCAACACACAAACACTCACCCACCTTTATCTGTGTTCCTGTCTCTGCATTTGTTAAGCAGCAAGGAGGGCAAGCAGTGAAACTTTTTTCCACAGACACTGCCAGCTCCAATCCTCAGACAAATAACAGCAGAGCTTTTGCCTGAAGCAGTTTTATTCCTTCTCCTGGGAGACTGGGATCATCACCTATGCTATGCAATTAGTTTTTCACAGCCAGGAAGACAGATTTTAACATCTTTCTTGAACTCTTTAGGGCTTGGCAGCTAAAGGAAGGTTGGACATCTGGCTTATTTTAAGACGAAATTTTCAGCTCGGTACTTGGATAGTTTCTTTCCTAGGAATTTCAATAGGAAATAGGAATAGATACAAAATACATACAAAGGGGGAATTGTTACTCATGCTGCACTATTGGAAGAGGACATCATTAAAAGAGGCATAAAAATCAAACTCCAACTGCACAGCAAATTCCCATAAATACCTTCTCTCCTTCTCTGGACAGCTAAATGCACTGCTATGGACTCTCTGTTCCCAAATGTACGTGGAGCAAGGAACTAAATCCACAGAACAATTTTCAGGGCTGGATCCAGCAGAGAAGACCCCCCAGCAATGTCCCTCCTCTGGGAAGCTGTGGCTGGGACAAGGGGTTGAGCAGAGATGCTGGTGCCAAAGGCAGAAGTGGATTTTCCCTTCCACCAGGCCCTGCCAGTGGTGCCACCATCACCAAAACACACGTGCAAAATGCACAGAATTTAACCATAATGCCCTAAACTGACAACACACGCACAGTAAACTGGAAATCCACCCCCATGCAAAGATCAAAGGGTTGCTCAGCAGTGTAAAATTGAAGTGGTTAATGAACAGCTACAAAAAGTGAAGCTAATGAGAGCCCCTGTAACTCCCAGTTCAAACACTGCATAGGAAGGCAAAGCAAGACAAAAATGCCTGCATTCACATTCCTTGGCAGTAATATGCAAGCCAGTGGGGATATCCAGAAGGAAATAAACTCACAAATTGTCAAGGCAGCAGCTGCAGTCAACAGCTTAAAGAAGATTTACTCACTGAAAAACTCTAACCTTAGGAGCAAGCTATGATTTTTCAACTGGAATGCTATTTCCACCTTAGGATACTGATATGAAAGCTTGAAATCTAGCAAAGGTGCTGACAGATGTCTAATTGCTTTGAAAGCAAATGCCTCAGGAGAATATTAGGTATTAAAATAGAATGAATTTACAGAAAGTGCTGAGATCTGTCAGGGCCTTCATCAACTCCTGGTCTACAAAAGATAGCAGAGAAAGAGAGGGGAATGAGAATGGCTTAAGCCAGGGCAGGGCTGCTGTTGGGCAGCACAACAGAGAGTCCAAAGAATCCCTCTGTTGAGGCTTAATGGGGGCAGAAAAGGTACAGATTTACCAGCACAGACACAGGTTCAGGACTGAATGGGATAATGGATCATTGCTGAGGGCTCCTGGGATGCTGGGATACATTTCAGACCCCAGCACACCTTCAGAAATGTCACTTTTCTAACCTCCAAGGGATAGATGTAAAAATATTTTTTGTAAGAAACTTTTCCCAGCAGAAGCAGGAGGTCACAGCATCCCTCCAGCCAATCCTGAGCACACTGCAGCACAGAGAGGGCTGATCTGTCAGAGGAAGATCCAGCTCTAGATGACTGTCACAAGTCAGCTGCAGGCAAGATGGGGTTTTCTCTTTATTCATCAGTCTGCAGGCATCTGATGTTTAAAGACACTGGTTTGCCCCCAGTTTGCTGGAAGTTGCTGGAGCCAAGGATAACACCATGGCTAAAGCTCCAATATTGAGAGATAGAGTCATGCTTTACTGACTTCAGAGTTCAAGCATTCAAGGCGTTAGGGTAGAGTGTTTTTCCCCTCGGGGGTCTTATTCCTTGCCTCTATGAAAGTCAGAAAGAAAGCAAGAGAAGTTCCTATTAAAAACATTCTAACACAGCATCTGAGATGAATGACAAAGGTCCTGTAATTGCTCCCTTCCCGGGACCTTAACAGCACACACATGTGTGCTCTGGGAGCCAGTGCTCCACACACCTTCACATCAGGCTTTTTATGAGGATCACTCCTTTAAACCCCACAGCTCTAGCTGAAAAGCAGCATGCAATATGCTTTCATAAACACCAGGTCAACTTTCACCATGGCATCATGCTAAAGAAAGAAATATCTGTCTTTTCACTGATAAGATCTAATTAGCCCAAAGCAAACTGTAAGCTGTTTCTCAAGCTTCCTTGTTCTTTTCTTTCTTTTTTTTTCTTCTTCTTTTTGAACCCCAGATCTGTAAAAGAACATATCTGGTCTTGCTTACAACAATCTTTCATTTGGAAACTTTTGTGA
Source organism: Melozone crissalis (assembly GCF_028551555.1). Taxonomy (NCBI): domain Eukaryota; kingdom Metazoa; phylum Chordata; class Aves; order Passeriformes; family Passerellidae; genus Melozone; species Melozone crissalis. Next base: position 3,356,307 of record NW_026535792.1, on the reverse strand, counting down.
AATGACTGATTTGTTTAATTTAGCCAAGAAGAAAAAAATGCATACCCTTCTGACTCAGTATGGGAAGAAACAATAAATTATGGCAGCAAATGCTCGTGGTTGATGTGACAGTATCTTAGCAGGAAAAGAGAAGCAATTTTTGCAAACTGCCTACAGCTGTACTTTCAAACTGCACGACCCCAAGGAACAAGACCTGACCAGCACATCCAGCATGTCTCACTGCATAATTAAGCTGGGCTTTGCTATTCTGAAAAGCTCCATTGTGTACAGAGAGTTCAGAGATTAAAGGCTGAACACATGAATATTCTGGGTAGTGACAGTGCCCCTAAAGTACTTGTGCAGTGGAGCCCAGGTGGATGCTGATGAGAAAATGCCATTTAATCCAATATTCCAATCAGGCAGAATTTACTTCTCACAAGGTTTCAAACTGGATTTGAAGAACAGGCTCAAGCAGAGCTGTGAGGTGACACAGTGCTGCCCACTGGGGCCCATGTTCTAGCAGGTCACCTACTGCACTTGTGCCATGGCTGGACCTGTGGCAGAAAGTGGAAATACTCCAGAGCTTATTCCAGCAGGACAAATGCAAGGACCTGCTGGTGAAAAACACCTAATGCAAAAGGCATAATCAAGGTAATTTTAAATAGCCCCAGTAGTAATGGACATCCATGGGATCACAGAACTTGGGTCAGGCTGGAGAATCCCTCCTGCTCCTACAGCACTGTGAGCTGCTTGTGCTGAGCCAGGCTCTCAGGGCTCACATGAGCTCTATCCCCATCCCAGGTGTTATCCTGAGAGGACATCCTGGGAACTGAAGCCCCACTGAATGCATTATTAGTTACTATTAGTTATTAATCAGTTAATGATCAATGCTCCCCCAATGCAATTTATTGAAGAAAGTAATTAAACTAAGGACTCCTTTGGTTTTTTTTTAATTTCAGCAAGAGACTGCTCATCTCTCATTCAGTCCTGCCTGAGCATTTTCTGGACATGGAGCTACCCAGCTCTGACATGTGTGATGCTGGCTAACACTGTTTCATCTCTTTGCAGTCAGTCACACTGGTGCTCATTGCTCCTTAAAGGTGTTTTGGGAGATTGTCCCCTTAATGCCTTGGCAGTCATTATAAATCTCAAAAGGTTATTGAAAGGACTGGGAAATTACAGCAGTCCCTGCTAGCAGTACATACTGCTGTAGGTATTCAAGGGGAAAATCCTCCTTAGACTGGTATTACAGAATTTAAATGGTGAATTACTACTCCTATTTTCAAAATAGGAGTAGTAATGATCCTAGACACTGCAACATCTCAGAGAAACTCAGAGAAAACGAATGCCAATACTTGAACAGGCTTGTCTTTCACTCTTTCTCCTTTTTCACTTAAAAAAATAAGAGTAAAAAAATCACAATGGAATTTCATTTCCAATCCACTGGTCTTGGTGGAAGGCTTTAACTCTCCATCAAAAAAATGCACTTAATGGACCAGGCTTTTAAATAAAATATCAAAGAAGAGAAGTTACTCTTCCAGTTAATAGGATCACTGGAGGCTGTGTTGGAATATGAGACAAAAACACCGAGGCAGTGTGCTCCACTTCAAACAAAACACTGATCTTTTTCAGTGTTCAGATCAATCTGATCTTCTTGCAGCACATTCTCCTTTACTACAGAACCTTCACAATAATTTGTACCAGGGATGTTCCCAGAAACTCCAGTGGAGATGAGCTGTGCAATTTGTTGTGCAAACAAGGAGCAACTTGGAAGGCACAAACAGGACCTGGTTCCTGGAGCCTGCAGTGCCCAGGGGAAGGACATGGCCAGCTCTGCAGTCAGCATCTCTTCCCTTTCCATGCCCAGGTCCCAACTAGAGCTGCATCCACTGGGGCTGGCTCTTAGCCCAAGCCTAGGCACAGGCTCGACCTTGTTTTAGTGCCATGATGCAACATTTCCACCTCTGCCCACAGCTGAAGACATTCCACAGATGTGGGGACACACAATCACAGAGCAGAAGGGTGGCATTCATCTTACTGAAGCCCTGCTCAAACCCAAGAGTGTTCCTTGCTGGTAAAACCAATTTTGGGCCATTTGATCTCATCTCCTGTAGGGAGGGGTACTTTGAGATTTAGCTGTTGGCAAGAAAGGCTCTGGTTTGCACATCAGTGATGGTGTGCCAGAGCCACAAACCACAGGGAACCACAACTCAGAGCAGTCCATGGTGCAGGTCTTAGCTCTAGGACAGATGCTCTGGCTCCTGGCCATGTCCAGGACCACAGAAGCAGGGAATTTGACTACTAAAGCTTGTTGGATCCTCTGCTGTCCCACCCAGCTCCATCAGCTTCTGGAGAACAACTGATGTGCATCAGTGAGGCCTGTGGACAACCTTCCAGTGCTGCTGAAGGATGTGAGCAGCCATAAATCACAAAGTTGTTCAGTGGCAGGGAAGGGTCTGTCAGCTCTGACGTGCCACTGCAGTTTTAAGCTACCATCCCTCCTGCAGAGTTTTCTCTCAATCCAACAAGAAAAGTTATTTTCTCCAAGGTAGAAGAAGATTAACTTAGTTCTGACCTTTATGAAGAATAACCAAGTTGTCCATAGCTTATCATAAACAGATGTCAGGTCAAGCCATGAATTTGTAATGAATGTTAGAACAAAGGACAGTTTTGCTTCTATATTTATAACAGCTTTGAATACACCTCTCAAACCACAGCTGTCATTGATTTACTCTTCTTATTATGTAATATGAATTAATCATTAAAAGTGAGGCACATAGAGGATTTTGTTGATGTTCCCAATCATTTGGAGCTTGGAAAATATGCCTTCCTGGCACTGGGAGATTGTATTTTTGGAAAAAAAGCCCCAAAACCCATCATGTTTTATGGTGCACTGCAAGGCTGGGGGTTTATCTCTCAGAGAATAAGACCTTCTGTAATCCTGCCAAAACAATTAATTTGCAATTACAAATCCTTGTTACCACCCACTGTGATGAATGACTGCTGATCTTCAGTGTGAAGCACCTCAATGTCTGGCACAAAGCCAGTATTTTTCTTCCAGGAAATTAGATTCTTTTTTTTTCTCTCCCTACTGTTAATGTCCTCCTGGGATGAGAACCCATCTCCAGCATTTCACAGGCTCAGCAAGTTCTGTGAAGGAATTGGCAACTCTTGATGCCCAGGGAGGGCAGGTGGCTCTGGGTGATTTTTCAGATGTGCTTTATCACTATTGACACTATTTGGCAACAAGAATGTTGTTTAACATTACACTTTGCCAAGCTGATCCTTACTGGGGCTTTCCATTTCTGGAGTGTTCAATCTCTCTGAATCCAGTGGAAGTTGTGCCAGGTGGTTATACAAGATGTGAAGTGGTAGAAATAGATTTTTCCTCTACTTTCTCTGCTAGTTGAAGCCTAGCTTGATGTGTCATAGATTTGCTTTCTCCCAAGAGCACAAATCTGTGATGGTTCCTACCCAAGACCCAAAGATTGTGCACAGCCCACCAGGTCAGATCCTGCTCTGCTGGGCAGTGGCATAAACCTGCATAAACTCAAATGCCTGAATTAATCTGGGTTTACCCTCAGGTAAGAGAGACTGATATGTGACCCAGGGTGCTGAGTGAGATCCTTGGCCTGTGGCCAGTGGGTTGTAGGGAAGAATGAAAGACAGTTACCCTGGATTTACACTGGGTTATCTGAGATTAATACAGGCCTTAGTATTTACAGAGCACTACTGTAACTGCAAAGAAAAAATATGGCAAAGCCAACATGCTACAAGGCCTCTATGTGTCTTTCTTCTTCCAAAAATCTTTTCATTGGGCTAGGTAATATAATAGGTTAATGAGCTAAATTGTTGCCTGAGGGACAGAAGTTTTATATTTAAACTTCCACCCACAGAGCTGAAAATGCCCCTTGTGAAAGTCAGAGCTAATGATGGAGCTTGTGTGTCTGGCTTGTAATTCCACCCTTCTTGATACAACACCAGTGAAATGGAGAATAGTCAAAAAAATGAAACTGGGAGCCCTGAATCATTCTGTGCTATTGGCTCCAAATACAGAACTTCAGTCAGGACAGAATTTGAGACACGTGAAATAGAGAAACAATTAAGTAAAACTGGAAATAAATAAAAATCCAGACAAATTTTGTGGAGAATTGCTCCTGCTGTATAACCTTGCCTCCTCAATTTTACCTTAGAAGAGTCCAAAGGACAACTGAAGGAAAGGAACTCAAAAAATGTAGCCTTGGACTGTACAGAAGTAAAGAATTACTAAGGTTGGGAAAGACCTCCAAGGTCAAGTCCAACCTTTGACCAAACACCACCTTGCCCACTAAACCCTAGCACTGAGTGCCACATCTGCTTGGGTTTTGAGCACTTCCAGGGATGGTGACTCCACCACTTCTCTGGAGAGCCTGTTCTAATGCCTAACCACTCTTTCAGTGATGAACATTTTCCTAATACCCAACTTGAATCTCCCTTGAGCTATCTCTGGTTGTCTGGGAGAAGAGCCTGACCCTCACCTCAACACAGCCTGCTTTGAGGTGGCTGTGGAGAGCACTAAGTTCTCCCCTGGGCCATCTTTTCCTGCCACATCACTGCTGGAGCAGAAGGGGAGAGAGCTGAGCATGGGGGCCAGCCTTGGGTGGCTAAAAAGCAGCCCCTGGTGCTGCTCAGCTCCAAGCACAAGATCTGTGTCACCACCACAACTCACCAACACCTCCAGCTCCCTGCATCATCTGGGACACGTTTCCAGTGACTCCAATGCCAGGTCCATGTCCTGCAGAGCCCCTTCCAGCACAGCCTGGGGCAGGGAATGGTGTGGAGCTGGGCTGTGTGTCCTGCTCAGCTCCCCAGAGAGCCACACACTTTAAGACACACTGTTCTTGCAGGAATGTAATCCTCGATGTAAAGTTTGTCAGCAAAAATATAATTCACCATGAAAGAATGGGCTACTGTCTTGCTAAAGCATCAAGAGGCACATTTTCAGCAGTCTGGGAGCCTGAGCAAGTGTTGGGAAACTGAGCAACCTGTGTTTGTTCCTCTGACCAGCACAACTAGAACAAAAATGTAAAAACGCTTCCAGTGCTAGAACATTTAACAGCTCAGATTTCAAACAAGGAGGAACTATTTCAAAGCAGAACGAGTGTATGAGATGTTTGTTTCTTTAACTGAATGCAAACTGGATGTGGAATTTCCTCTTGGAAGAAATGACTGAATGGGAGATGGCTTGGACTCCTTTTTCTATATTGCATCATGTACAAAAAAGGACGATAAAATGAATTGCAATTCTGAAGAATCCAGGCAAAAATAGAATAATTATTTCAGTTTAACACCTTCAGTGGGTCTTGCATTGTGCAAATCATGTTTCTATTAGGTTTGAAGACTCTGGGGCCAGAAGTATTGTATCACTCATGCTGAGTTAAATGCTAAAAATAATGCTTATATCCCTTTAAGATAATGGGTTTAAAAGAGAAGTGGCAGCAGTGTAGAGAAGCTGCAAGTTTAGTAGCAGTGGTAACTCTCTGTCTTCAGAATTCCAGTACAGTTTGTATCTCAAGCACTGGGCTAACAAAGACAAACCCAGAGCCATTTAAAATAACTTTACAAACTTGGCCTTATGTGTTTGCAAAGTGAACTAGATATATCAGTTTCTTGTGTAACACTTGAAACATGCTGCAAATATATTAAGAATATACAAACATGAAAATTAGCTCCAAATGCTTTCCAAAAGCTACAGGACACAGCAAGGATCAGCTGCAAATAAACCTGACAGAAAATGGGATAAAATCCCTCTTCTTTCAGCCATGGATAATGGCTACAGAGCTGTTGCTAAGGCAGTGGATGAGGTTTGGCTGGTGGATGCAGGTCTCAGATCAGCATGGCCTCATCTCCAGTCCTCACCTCTTCTAAATGAGAGCTGAGGACTTAAAATCAAAATTTGTCTGGGGTAGGTGTGGAGGTTTTACTGCTGCTGGGAGCTCCTGGGGGAGCTGATCCATCTCCTCAGGCACAGAGTCTGTGTATTCTACAAATACTGCCACTACTAACACAAAACTAACACTGTCATACCACCCAAACAGCCTGCTCTATTTACAAGTTGTATCTGGACTTGACTTTTGAAATGAGGTTTTCCCTCTCTCTTACATGACTTCCCAGCATCTTCAAAGAGGATCTTGGTTTGGGAAATTAAGGATCAGTGGCCAAGTCACCAGGCAAGCTGTTTGCACACAAAGCATCAAGGCCCATTATTTTAACCTCTGATAATTACCACTGTTAGTTAAATCGTGCTTCCCTGATGGTTCTCAACAATAAGCAACAAATGCACAACACATTAATTGCACAAAGTTGTTGCTTGTTCTGAGATCAATTTGTATTAACAGAAAAAGTTTCCATCTTAGTCAGCAAAGCCCTCTCACAGTGACTTTTACAGGGCTGGGAACAAATGTTTTACAGTGGAATTTTGGCCTAGAAGGATGAATTTTAAAGAGTTCACTATAAGCTAATGGCTACAGACTTTGTGTTTCTCCTTAAAGGAGGAACTGTTTTAAGCCAGAGTTGCTGATAGCTGTAAAGGCTCCCCTCCTAAGTCCAAGCCCTGTATTAAAGCTTCTGGATCCTCATGATGAAAATCCTTCACTCAGGATTTGTGAAGAATTGAATTCCACTTTAAACATTTCGGCTATCTGGGTTTCTGGAACAATACATTTTCTTCTAAGAATTGTACCTACCATTTTCTAGCAATCTCTACCCCTCTACTCAGAGAATAAGAATCTAATTGTGTGACCTAAGTGTCCAGTCAGAATTAACCAATATGTCTAGAATTTTACATGCTCATTACTAACCAAATCTAAGTCCAAGAACATCCTGCTGCACTCACACAGGGTGAAATTCCTGGGAAGCAGAGCACTGGCACAAGCTCCCTGCAGACAGAAGCAGCCACATATGCAGCACACAAGCTTTTGTGCCCTCCTGCACAGGGATGATCCTGATCCTGAGTTAAGAATCACAAACAACAAGTGATTTTGCACCGATCCTGCCCTGCTCACATGCAGACATTAAACCCATCAAACAACTGTTTACTGTGACCCATGTAAGGCTGCAGCCCTCCCAGCAGTGAGCCAACATCTTTATCAGATTGGAACTGTTCACACAACACTGAACTTTCAATCCATGTAATCGGTGAATACACAATTATTTCATATTCCTCCCTATCTAGAGAACCCAGGTCTGTTTGCATGCCAAAATGTTTTAGTGTTCCACAAATAAATAAATAAATAAATAATGTTTTTTCACCTGGGGACTGTTTGTTTTGGCCAGCTTGCATGGACTCTGAGTGCCAGCTTATGAATAAAATAATGTTCAATACTGTAAACATCTTGTGACATAAATTCCTGGCTCAGCATAAATACAGACACTCTGTATGTGGCAGGTTCTTCCTGCATTCTCCAGCACTGACACCACTAAATTCATGTATCTATGACAGAGTATATATATAGCTGTAATTCCTAAAAAAAAAAAGCAATCCCAGATAAGCCAATTTGCCCATCCTGGGCCTCTGCTTCATTGGATTTTGCTTGCTGGAGTTTGGGTTTTTGGAAAGCAAAGTGCAACTACTGTATCCCAGTGGTTTCTGCACATGCCGTACATTCCAGAACAGAAAGTAGGTTTTCTGTTTAAAGAACAGCACAGTTAGAAAGATAAGATAAAACCAAACTGGAATATAATATTGCTGGGAATTTGTAGCCCTTTATGCAAACATGGAGTCAGTAATGTAAAGGATGCTTTCTGAACAACACTGGCAAGGGCTGAGTTTCTCACACTGCCAGGCCTCCTTCCCAAGCAAAACCTCATATTACTTTACGATCAGAATGCAAATACAGAGCAGACTCTGCTCTGGTTTAATCCACTGCATTCAGGAATTAATTCCACTGATGTCACTGAAGAAACAATGTTCAGACAGGCCTAAGTGAAGGTAAGCTCCAGCCCTGAGGAAGGGACTGAGGTTTTAGCTCTGCCTCTAAACTGAAGCCCTTCTTTCATTTCAGGTGGCTGGAATGAGTCTAGGACTGGACAATGTGTGTAGATCCCAGGCTGCCCTGAAAATCAGTTAAACTTTTGCTTCCTAAATATTTAAACTGCAAATTGATGCCGACAGCAGACAGGAGCTCAGCACCCTGAACATCTTTGCTCTCAGAAAGAAAACAGCACAAGGTGTTTGCTGTTACCTTGGACCAGTCTCCTGTTTTCCACTCGTAGCAGCCGGTGTGATCCTCACACTCCTCCTCGTCTCTCGGCCTGGTGGCTGCATCACATTTCCCTTGGGAGTTTGTGCACGTCACTGTTCTTTTCTGAATTCCCCTGCCACAGTCTGCTGAGCACTGCAAAAAACCAGGGGTTTGGTGTTTTGTTACATGGTGCTTAGAAATGATGACTTTTATGTTGGTAACACAGCTCAGAGGAAAAGCTGGGGTTATGAACACTGAGGGAAATGATAATCCATAAGGTTTTATTACAATAATCTAAGCCACTCATATATGAGTAATTTGAAAAGCATGATGACTGCTTGTGAAATATTTTACTTATGAAAAATGGCAATTCTGAAAATCAACCTTCTTTGAAAAACGTCAGCTGGCTTTTTGCTAGAATTGGTGTCACTAAACCTTGTGTTGAAGAGCTCCTGGTTCATACTGAAGGACACACTGAGATTCACTACACAGAACTGCCAATCCCTTGATGTATCATGGGATACATCAAGGGTGATAAATGGTGGTGTTAAATGTAATTTTCAATCACAGCAGCATGAGACCACTGTTATAAACACGTTTCTCTAGTACAGTTTCTGCATATCATGGCAAAGTCACAATTCTCACACCTTCTCATGTGAAACACACACATCACGTTCACATTTTGATTTGCCATCACTATCTTTATTCTGAAAAACTCTAACAAACATTTACTGAGTGAGCACAAATTACCCACAATGTTTTTGTGCCTGGGCTCCATGGGATTAGCCTCTAAAGAGCAGTGATATCTGGTCACTCACTTGCTATCTTTGCCAATGGCTGGAAATTCTTGTTTAGTGAAGAATTTGTCTTGATTTTTCTTGGCTGTACGAGGTGGGGAAAGGACACTGGCATGAACTGGACCCAAATTTCTGTTTTCAATAACCAGTTTGGTAACAGAGCACCTGCTGTCACAGCCACCTGAGTCCTTGTCACTACCCCTGAGCACAGCCAGTCTGCCTGCTCCTCATTCTCATGCCACTGCAGTGGTTAAGAGTGAGAAATTGTCTTGCAGAGCCGCTGGGGACAGGTGGGTGGAGAAATGATCTATGTACCAGCTGAGATAAAAACTAACCTCCCCTGGCACGTCAAGTTCTCCCCTTCAGGGGGCCAGCAGGGAAAAGACAGTTGATTTGACACTGAATAAATAGTGCAGATATGAGATATTCTGTGAGGTCTTTTGAACGTGTTCCAAGAAGCTTCTCCATCCAGGGGGTCTATGCTGGAAACAAGCGTCAGCTTGATATAAATTACATCAAATGGACAAATCTCAGCATGCCTGTCTAACTGTCTTAAAAACACAATCCAGGCAGTTCTGACCTGCTGGCCTTGTTAAGGACATGAATGACAAGCGTTTATGAGCTGGCAAGCAAACAGACATGCCTTTAAATACTTCACAGCACTACAAAGTGACTTCTTGAGAATCTGGGAAACCTTCCACTTAATTTACTGTGTGCTGCTCACGGTGTGACCCCTCACGGATGTAACATCTTTGTAAGGAGCACAATCTAGAGTTCTGCTAAGACAGGGGGGTGAGTTCTTCCCAACTTTGCAGAATTCCACAAAATGCTTTGCTGGACTGCTCAGAGAGCAAGGCTTGCCAGAGATCCCAGGCTGGAGCTCCCTAAATGGTACCTTAAAGCCATGAATTTGCCCCAAGTTGGGTAGACTTTCCCAAATTATGTATCATTTTCCTCAGGCCCCAGGGTGGACTCCTCAGGGTTGCACTCGTTCATCTCAAACTACAAAGCTCAATATATAAAAATCTTTGGAACGATCCAATTTACTCGAAGTAAATCAAGCTGAAGTGGGAGTATTTTTCACAGTAGGAGAAATCTCTAGGTGGGTTTTACAAGCAAGTCTGGGAAAAACACCAACTGTTTGTTCTTCCCACAGCTTTTAAGTCATTCACAGATTAATACTGCATATACTTTCCTAGACAAAACAGCATGAGCAAGAAGGTTTCCAACAGATCTTTGGTGGTCACATATAAATCACCCTCTTTAAGAGGTTTTTTTCCTTTCCTCAAGTCATCTGTTTTCATGAAGAATTTCTTAATACATAGATTTTACAGAGTCCACAAATTAATAGACACAGTTCTGTGTGTTCACTCAAGATCACTAAGTCTTATTTTATTAACAAATTACTTTGTCAGATCCCATGAAGCTTTGCAAAGGAGCAACACAACTTTGCAGTTAAGACACAACTCCTTTATCTGAAGGAAATCCATATTTTTTTCCACTCTATTTCTCTAACAGTAGAAACATTCACCTTCTCCTGACAGTCTCTATTTTTATCATTAAAAATGGGTCGAGCAGTACTTTGTCCAAAACAATCTCAAGTGTTTGGCAATACAAGGGGAACTTAATTTTTTCCATGATGAAGATTGTATTGGAATTTGCTGTGAAAACACACATTTTTGACCAGGGACCAGACATCAGTGCAGTCAACTGCGTTGCATGAGCAAGAAGTTAAAAAAAAAAAAAACAGAACAGAAAATAGATTTATAAAATGATACAATATCAGTGATATTTATTTATTCCTCAACATCAGATTAAAATGCTAAGGAATAAAGTGATTACCACTGAAGAAAGTCCTAGGTGTGAGAAGAGTTCACATTGGCAGAGTATCAAATGTGTCCTGGAGTCAACTGAGCTTCATAACAGCAGAAATGGGTCAGAATAACAAATTTAAAATCACAAGTGCACAGTTACAGACCCAACAAAAGTAAATAAATGTATCAAAGGATAAGTAAACTAGCTATTGAAAAAATTATCTAAAAATGCTATGTATTTGTAAAGGAGTTACATGGTCACGGACATGGAAGATTTCCACTAATCTGTAACTTGACATTCTCTATTCCACAAAAGGGAGACAGAAGTACCTGGGATTGTTAACAAAAGACTCAAGGAAAAAATCCACATGTAAACCAGTTAGGAATTGCACCCTAATCTCAGCTATAAACAGTTCAGCTGGTTTAGCTATAAGAAATAGAGAGGGCATCCTCTGAAAGGGGAGCTCACAAAAGGCATATCAGACAACTTACTAAAACCTTGGTGTGTTTGTGCACATCTTTTGTAACAAAAGAATCTCATGCACCAGTGAAGGATCCAGCACCCCACTGAAAGGGAACACTGCTCTCACTTAACCATCACCTCTCTTGCCAAACTAAGATTTCCTGTCCAGGAGGTGTACAATGAAATCCCATTCTGTTTGTGAGGAGACACTGCTCCTCAGGATCCCTTCTGTCCTGAGCTTCTGTGACTTTAAGCACATTTCTAACAATAGTATCTAGCAAAAGCTCTTTGACAATGTTTTAAACAGGAGCTCCCTGTTCCAAACAGAGGGGAATAATGAGGAATCCTTCCCACAGGAAGGGCTGTTGCTGGACAGCCAGGCTGGAATGAGGCTGGTAGAGCTGTAACCCTGCAGCCAGAGTGAAAAGAGCTCATCACTCAGGTGAGCCCAGCAAATACAAAATCAAAGTGAACATGGGCATCCTGTAAGGACTGCTACGCACAGGTACAGACAAAGCTGCCCTGTACTAGCTGAGTCCTGGTCATCAACTGCAGGCACACTCCCAGATCATTCTGCTGCTAAACAAAACACAGGGTAACTGTCTAGAGCTGTCATCATTTACATCAGAAATGCATTCATAGCACTTGGGAAAAAGGTCTTAACTCTGCAGCTACTCTGAGATGCATCTTTTATACAAAATGTAACCAGCTTTTTCTTCTTCCTGGAATTATACCAAAGAAGTCTGGATAGGGCCCAAAGATTGTCCATTCTCTGTAACATGCAGATGCCTGATAAGCCTGGTATTTCTTCACACCACATTTAAATGGAGCCAGAAGCCCTGGGTTACTGCACTTCTGGCCTCAGGTCAGTGAAACATTTTCCCTTCTTGGTCAGAGTTTTCAGATGGATAGATAAGTCACTAGAGCATATCTAAACCCTGCCTTACTAACTCATCTGGTCTGGAAACCAAACCTGAGCTCCTCACTGCTCATCTCAACGGATGAGAGTCCTGCCCAGCTCTCCAGAGCTGTGGGGATGCTGACCATGAGAACCATGCATTAAGGCCAGTGTATCCAGAGCTCTGAGCAGTCTGGCTCCTCTCCAGTGAAGGTCCTACCTTTGACCACTCTGATGCTTCCCAGATGGACAGGCAGTCCCTGCCCTCACAGCTCTGCACCGTGGCAGGTTTGCTGCCCAGGCAGTAGAGGTCCCTGGTGTTGACGTAGGTGCCGTTCTGCAGCTGATAGACACAAGTGACCTCCCGGTGCTGCACTCCCTTCTCACACGTGGCAGAGCAGGGACTCCAGTGGCCAGTCACCCACCTGGGAAGGAGCCAGAGGATAAAGGTTAGCAAACTGTTGGAATAAAACATTATGCTTCACTTAAAGCCAGTGAGAAGTGGGCAGCTCTTCCTGGGTGTGTGGGTGCTTTGGTGGTGCTGTGCTGCTGTCACCCTGAGCTCACTGATCCCCTCTGGGAGCTGAAGTGTGTAAAGCAGCAGTGTCAGTATGCAAGGGAATACTCCCTCTTGGCTCCATGTCAGGCAAAAGCCCAAACTCTGCATCATTCCCTTTAACTCCACTCTCTGCAGTGGGGTTGGTTTTTTCTCTCAGATAGAGACAGACTTGTCTGCAGACTGTCCTGCAAAACCATTCCTTGCAAGGGAAAGGAGGAATCCTCCCTGCTCTGTCTTCCAGCTCCACTGACTCCAGCAAGTGCTGAAGCAGCAGTAGGGCTACAAGCAGTGAATAAAGTGTCTAAGAAGGATCTGAAAGAGGAGGGATGGAGGGAATGACATTTTTTTCTAAAAGAAAAGCAGCATCAATCTTCAGCTTCCTGCAATCAGTCAGTGAGAGCATGTTCTCTGTAATCGCAGGCATTCCTGCATGGAGTGAGGGACTGGAGCAATAACTGTGCAGCCACTGAGCACCAGAAGGCTCTCATGCCTTTCTCACCAGGCAATTGACCTTCTAGCCTGTTATTTAGGACTGTCATCCAGATCTGTATCCTTACACCATGAATCTTTTACCTGTCACCCAGTCCTGGGCTGTCTATTATGGTAAGGGGCCCAAAAAAGACTTCTCAAAAAGGTCTGCTGAGAAATACTATCTCATTCTGCTGGAGACTCCTTTAACCCAGGTAGAACAACTTATTTACCACATTTGTTTTGAAGGTGTTGTGTGTTACTTCTCTGAAATGAATTAAAAAACTATTTCCCTTCCCTGAAGGGGAGAAAATCAGCTCAGCACCATTTGTAGGAACATCTTCACCTGCTGCAACTGTCATGAATTCATTTGTGAATGCCACGAGTGGTGTGACAGCACTGATGACTGTGCTGACAGTGCAGGCAGAAGCCATTTGGTTTGAGCAGGACTGTGCAGACTGGCCACCTGTCTTTTGTGGAACAGGACTCTGCTCAAATGTTCCTGTGCATTAAAGCAGTTGACTGACACATCTGTGAATTTCTGTTGGCTAAAACAGCTGAAGAGACACCAAACCTGTTTCTCCAGACTGCAGTTTTGGTGCATCTCCGTGGCCCAGGGCTTGGTATTTCTCCTACGGAATGGGAAAATGTCAGCTGGGAAATTGAATACCAGGGCTGAAAGCCTGACAAAAATAGCCCTGAAGTGCAGGAATCAGCGTTCATGAAAATGAATAGCCAGGCCTCCTTGGTATCAGCTGGGCTCTGCCCTGTTGGAGAAACGTGAGGGAATTATCCACCTGGGGGAAGGAACCTCCTGACAAAGGCCTGGAGGGCAGGAATGACTGTGCTTTATGGGCTGAGTGTGAGTCACAAGGCTGGCAAAGGGCTCTGCCCAGGCTCCACTCAGCTAATATTCACTTCAGCACTGTGCTCTCACTGTGATCTACAGCTACTGGCAGAAGAAAAAGGGAAAGGGGCTGAAAGCAAAGGAGAAAGATTAAAATACATTCTTGGCAGAGGCTGTCTGTGAGCTTGCACTTAGGATGGGCAGCACACAGCATGCCAATTATTTCCAAGATGCCTTAAGAAGAAAGGTTATGGCTTTCCTTTTAGGAAGGAAAATTCCTTTCTATTTTTTTGTTTGTTGTTCTTGTGGAGGGGAGAAATCACCTGGTTTCTACCCTGTTGCTGGTCTCTCAGTACCAGCACAGACATGACAGAGTGTAACTAGAAAATTAGCACAGAAAAAACAATCATTACCATCATCATGAGAAGAATGATTACATAGGGAATGAGCTGAAACCCAGGGTACCAATACAAAGATGTATCTGTGGTGAAATCAATCTCCAGCTTCAGCCACCATTCTCTACATCCACTCCTGATCCCAACCCTATGGTTACAGATCAGGTGGGGGAATGCTGTAAGGGATCTCTGAAACCTCACAGCCCACTCTGCCCTGCCTGTGACAGTCAAAATACTTAGAAATTAAAGGCTATTTTCAAGTGGTGGTTTTACTTTCACATCCAGGAGACAAGTGAGATTAAATGTCTGAATAATACTAATATGTAAAGTAGGTTATTTTCAAAAGCACCAAGGGGATGATGATCACTTTCACCACTGAACTTCATCCTCTCAGTGAAATCTTTGCTTGAATCAATGGCTTGTAAAAGCAATCTGGCAAGTAAGTAAAGGTGAGTGCTACACACAGTCCTGGCAGTGCCCTGAACCCCCACAGTTCCCCCAAATTCTCCTTCACAGGCAGCTGAAAATATTGTTTTAGTGCCTGTAACACACAGGAACACTGCAACTATATTTCAACAATGTTCACAACCAATGTGGAAAGACAAAGGATTTATGGATAAAGTGATTAAAGATGAAAATTCCTGCCAGTTTCAAATTTTTGGAAGGAATTTGCAGCAAGATATTAGCAGAATTACTATCTGCAAGTAATATACAGACAGGGGAGAAAAATGTGATGTACAAATAGTATCACATTATGGTACCTATTAAATTACAGCACAGGTAGATTTTTGTCTCTACACTGTCATTACACCTTCTGAACACACCTGAGTTTGTTTAACAACAAGACCTACTTAGAGGGTGATTTTCTTTAAAAAAAGGAGGCATTTTCTTATGACAATGTCAAAAATAACTCCAGTGTTCTAACTCCAAACCCCAGGCTGGCTCAGCATTATTAACTAAGCCAATTAACTGCTGTACACTAAGCCCTGTGTATATCATATACAGAATTTGGCTTCCAGTTACACTTTAAGCCTGTAAACTGATCTTAGGGATTGCTTGACACCAGAGTTCCTTTCAGCTTGGTCTTTTTCCCTCCCAGGTTATAACCTATCTTCTGTGGGAGCTGGGGAGTGCTCCAGCTGGGGTCCCAGGAGAGCCTCTCACTTTGCCAACAAACACTGATTTACGTGACAAACACACTCATCTTTTCACAGCCACAGGGATGCCTTCATCCCTGGTATTATTATTTTTTGTAATCTTACCTCTGCAGAAGATTCCAGATCTAAGTGATCCCTGCTGGTGGTTAGATTCAGGAAGAAAGTGATGAGCTTTTAAGCAGAGATTTTACCCCAGTCAGTGGCTGTCTTTCCAGCTAAAATATGCCCAGAAGGGTGTGATTTTCAAAAGCTTCAAAAAGCTGGGATGGGCAGGACATGCAATCTGAGAGGGCTGCTCTAAATCCTTGTCTTCTGAGTCTTCCTCAACCTCTGACCTCTCAGTATCTCTTCTGAGGAATTGGGAGTTCTTCTTCTAATCTGCTTTGGCAACACTCATCTGGCAGGCCCCTGGAGCAAACTTGAAATATCTTTTGGAGATTCAGTTCATCATTTGATCTTTCTATGGTCTGGATTAGTTTTTAACCTTGAATTATCTACTCTACCTGCTTGCCTAAGACTCCCACATTTTCTAGGAAAAAAAAATGCCTGCAGCACAATGTACATAAACCCAGGGGAGATGAATGTCTGCAAATGAGGGCTTGGAGCTAAAGATTTGGGGAAAAAAAGTTAGGAAGACAAAATGGATGAAGAACCTGTTTTTTTAGAGCTGGCTCTTACCTACAGTTTAGAGCCTGTGCTACTGCTGAGTAAAGCATCAGAGGAAACTTCCTACAAAATATGTCTGAAAAAGCCAGGTGACAGAAACAGACCTAAAGCTATGCAATGTGAGGGTCCTATTTCTAACAGATTTTACTGAAAACCTTTTGGTTTAATGCACAGGTGAGGATAAGTCCATGCCCAGTTAGCACTGGTTGTCTTTAGCACCGGTTTGTGACACAAAATCAAGTTGAAGTCACTCCGTTTTCTGAGGCACCTGGAGGAAACTGTGGCTCTACTGATTTAGGCAAAAGTCAGACCAGCTTTCAGCAGGGCTGGGTTTTTACATTGGATAATTTTAGCACGAAGAATTGGAAAAGATTTCTTAGAATCAGTCATGTGGAACTGACAGATATACTTTGCTTATAGCTGTCAAACCAAGCTCATGCTCGGCTGTGTAGAAGAAAAGTCTCTTTACAAATGGAATTGTGTTTCCCATGAAACACACAGACACTGCTATTGGACTGTCCTCTCCTCACACACTCCTGAGGCTCTCCACCACCTCTCTGCTGCACTGGGCTCAAAACAATCAGGTGAATCTTGTCTTTTGGGAACAGGTTGTGCCACACCCAGTCACTAAAAGGCTTTTTTTTTCTTTTTTGGAGAAAAGTACAAGGAATCTAGTAGAATAATACAGCTGCTGATGTTGAAAGTAGGACTCCAAGACTAACATTCCTGTCTGATTGCCTTTATAAACAGTGCTCAGTAATTTTCCAGTACAGTAGTCATTCTGCTAACAGACTTGCCAACTTTCACTCACACAGGTTTCTTTTTTTCTTTAGTGATTATAATTTTGACAGCTTTTTTTTTTCTTTTTCAATTTCCCACCAATAAGATCAGCCATGGAACAATGTTTTATAATTTACATACACCTTGGGAAGGTCTTTCTTCAGATGGAAGCCATTGTTCCCTCTCCTCCTCCCCCAGACAAGCAGATCTCTCAGTTTTGGAGGACTCAGTGTGGGGTCAGTGTGAGGAGGTGGCACCAAGGGACAGAATTTCAGCACTCTCAGAGCTCCTCTGCAGTGAGTTTTCCCTCCCCACCTCCATGGTAGGTGTAGCTTTAATGGGGCAACTGGTTTCCAGCTCCACTCCCTGCCTTTCCAGGAAGGCAGTGCCTTCTCAGCTCCCAGAACACGATGCAAACTGTGAAGATCATTACAGCAGGCAGCAGGAGGAGTGGATTTCACAATTAAATATTTTGCTATATTATCCTGCTAATCCTTTTCTGTGGGTTAGAACAGCACTTGGCCTGAAGAGCTTCAAAACAAAGCAGCACAGATCATGTAACATTTTAAAACAAGGCAATGGTCAACCACAAGGTTGGTGAGTCAAACATTGCACTGGGAAAGGAGTGATGGAAGCCAGCCTGGGTGTTTACACCAAAGCTAAGGGACCTGTCTCATGACTCCATGTGGAAAATAATGCCAAATTAACTCCTGCTTCAGCAAATCAGCTTGGAGTGTTTGATGTAAGTGCATTTAGCAGTAGCCAAAGAGCACTTTTCATTCTACACTGTCTGCACCCCAGCCTTCTCTGCCAAAATTGCTCCATTGAGTTGAGTTGCTGGATTTGCTGGAAGATACAAGCAAATTGTCCTTCAGTGGCTGATTAGCCACTGACTGGCACTTGATGACCTGCCTACAACCTGGAGCACAGGAGGTTTTGCCTCCTTTTGGTGGATGGGGATCAGCATCACCTGACCTGGCCCACAGCAAGACATCAGCCACCCCTCACAAAGGTGGAGTCTCTCAGGTTTTCTAGTGTGCAGCATTTTGGTTTTTGCTGCTGCAAAGCCCAGGGAGCCCTGCTGCAGGCACTGCCCCGAGGAGCTGCCACCAGAGCGCAGCATTCCCTGCTCCAGCCCCTCCAGCACAGTCCTGGCAAATTCATTAAGCTCAAGCTGATTCTGGAGATCCCAACTCCAGCTTTGGGAAGCACTTCAAAATGAGCTCTTACGTGGTGCCTTCTTGGATCAGAGGGTGCTAACATTACTATTGATGCCAGATTTCCAGGCTAAAATGAAACCCTCCCCACGGCTGTTCCTTCTTTTCTTTTTTTTTCATGTAACCAAATCCAATGCACATCAAAGATGTTTCTCAGCACAAGGCACAGACAAGGGTTTGAACCTGCTGGCATTGAACTTTATGGATGATAAACTGCATTAATGAAAGGACTGACCCATTTGGAGCCATCAAATATCCAGCTCAGCCCCTTCAGCTAACAAACACCCACATCCCTCCAGTTTAGTGCCATTTCTGTACAGCCCTGTGAGGAATTTGCTGATCTTCTCAAAGAGTTTTCCATCATATTGTTCCACCCAAATTCTAGTATTTGCAAGACAACCACCTCACAAAATAAATCTGAGATTGTTTTGCTCCCCATCTACCTGTGATGAGAACACACAGAAATGGGGTGCAAACAGCCCAGAGTCAGGGAGACAGACTGATTTCTGTATTATTCTGATTTCTGTATTCCTGGGCTGTCAAACAGAGCACTGTCACAGGGATATGGTGAAGTCTAGAGGGCAGGGTGGACTCTCAGGCAGCACATGGATACACCCTAAGCCTAAATCAGACCAGGAGTCAAAGCAAAGGACACTATCAACCATCACACACTGAGGCACCATTATTTTGGCACTCCCCAGCCTTTGGACATGTTTTTGAGGTGCTGAGCCAACTGGAGCCTTGACTGACTCTTAGAACTGGCTTTATTTCCCCCCAGTGGGCACTGATGTGGTGTGTGAACCCTTGGGGAGCCTGGTGCTGGATTCCAGCCCATGATGGAAAAATGAAAGGAAAAGAGAAGAAAGAAAGAAGGAAGTGACCCATGTAACCACAGAGCTGACCTCAGCAGTGTGCCAGCTTTTAGAGCTGATTTGGAGGGCAACAATAATCAAGGGCACAGTGGTAAAAGGATGCAAGATAGGCTTCCTCCAGGCAAAACTCCTTGGCTGCATTTCTCTGACTAAAATAACTGGTTTTCCAGACAAAGGAAATGTGGCAGATTTAATGTGTTTGGTGAAGAAGTCCTTTTGCTGCATGGGAAATGCTTACTGGTGACATGCTGGGAAACACAGATATAATTGTGTAATTGATAGAGAGGTGAGAGCTGGCCTCCCATCTACCTTTAGTGCTGCAAAGGAGGATCAGGTATGAAAGGAATTTAGATCAGTCACTAGTGGGCTTCCTGAAAGGTCTGTCTTGCATTTGATCTAATTTAGTATGCTCATTAATGACCTTGGCACAAAAAAGAAGAAAACTGCTGGAAAATTGAAGAAAATGCTGACAATACAAAGCCTAGAAGCAGCGTCAATGCCTCGGAGGATTAGGATGTCAAACAGGAAGAACTGAATAACCTTCAGTACTGCAATAACAAAACTAGGATGGAAATAAACAGCACACAGTGCAAGGCTGAGGGCTCAGGGACCAATAACAAGCATTTCTGTGTTAGAGTAGGGTTCATACAATGAAATAAATGAGGAGGAAAACATCTCGAATGACTGTAAGCCACAAATATGATGCAGCCATGAAAAAAGCAATAAGAAGTTAAAGCAATGGATTTAGCCCAGAAAAATGATTGAAGGAGGAGATACAATGATTTGTTGTGTCCTGTGGCAAATAGCCCAAGGCTGAAAGGAAGGGAGGGAAAATACTCTGTAAGAAAAGGAACAGAGCTGATGCACAAAAAAAAGGCTGAAAAAATGACTAAAGTGAGTAACTTAGGCTGGAAAGAAAAGGTTCTGACCCACATGAACAGCAAGGTCAAAGGAGAGTCTATCAGTGAGGGAAGGAGCCTGTGGGAAAAGCTCAGCTTGTAGAAAGCAGTCTAAGATATGCTGCTGGTAGGAGCAGAAAACTAACCCTGGGGCTCAGGAGATATTTTCAAGTCCTAAACAGTGAAAATAAGTGCTCAGGGTCTCCTGTGGTTTTCTGTAGATGCAGCCAGGGATTTCTGGCATTTATGCTGCTGTTCAGCATCCATGTAAGAACACCAAATATTCAGCAGGCCCCTGAAAGAACTTAACCTCTCCTAAAATCTCATACAGCAAAGAGGAGAAAAATTACCAGCGTTTGCACACAGTCCATTACAAGTCCAACAGTTGGGGAATTTCATGTGGTTTTGGTGCTCTTCCTGCCTTGGAGGGGAGCAGTTTCATAGCCACAGCCCCAGCCATGCAGGCAGAAGTGTGTGGCCAGTGGCCGAGCTGTGTTTTCAGTGAAAACAGCTGATGGGATCTGTGATTTGTGAGTGTGGTGCCAGCCCCAGGGCTGGCCCTGCCGCTGGATTTGGGTTGGTGCTGGGCGTGCTGGAATCGACCCATCCACGCCGCATGCAGGAATCCAGATTCCATCTGGTTACAGCAGGGTTTTGTAAAAAATACCTAAAGAGCTAGGCAAAGGATTAGAATAAAGAGGTGCTAATAGGGTGCAGTTGGGACAGGAAAGGAAGCTGTAAAGAATTTAATGGAAAAAGAGGGTCAAGGAACATAAAAAATAAAATAAGAAGAAAAAGAGGCATTTTTTTAAAAGGTGAAAGAGTAACAATAATAAAGAATGAAAGATTCTTTTATTTTTGCCAGTTTCAACAAAACCCTTAAGAAAATTCTCTTCTCTGACGTTTAATTTTAAAACATGTCAGTGTATCCAATCAAGTTTTAAATCCTGCTTTGTTTTCCTCAGATGCTGGGTTGCAGTTGGAGAATTCCAATCTTCTCCTTGGCCTCATGAAAGTACTGTCCCCTGCCCTACATTATTTGGCTCTCCTGAGAGGTGGCTGAAGTTCAAAGGGATATATAATTTACAAAGCACTTTGGGATCGTGCTGGAAGAAAGACACTGTTATTAATAACATACCCTTTTTTCCTCCTGATCACTTTATAATTGTGGGTAACTGTTTATTTTATTTTTATTACAATCTCAACAGCAACAGCCTCTTCCTCCACTTAAACAATATGATCTCACCCCAACCCAAAGAGTTTGCAATCCAGCTTATACATGGATTGAGAGAGGAAACAAAGGGACAATGTGGGATAGTGAGCTAAAGTCACACAGCCCATCCCAAAGTGAAACAGAGACTGAGTGTCCTCTGACCCAGTCCTGTGCTGGCCAAAAGACCCCCCTCTAGAGATAAATACTCTGAAAGGTTATTCTCCTAAATTTTGAGTGAAAGTGCAAATGCAATTCAGAATGCACAAAACAGAGCTGGTTTACCAGAGAAAGGAGAGCATTGTTCCTTCTTCTGAACTCAGGTGAAGGGCTTAGGTCTGAGTGGAAATGGGAAAGGCCCTTATTGTAACAAGATGCTACAATAATTTTACTTGAAACCCTAAAACAAATTCAGGGCTCATAAAAAAAGCATTGACATGGTGAAAGAGAATGGTTTCTTTAAGATGTTCTTGGTCAGAGAATATGCTAAGCATGCTTTTCTAATGTCTGGGTGGGCAAACGCAAGTGGAAATTTAAATTCTACAGAGGCACAGAGAATGTGCTTCTGAAAATGTTTCCAGTTAAAAGCATGTTAAGTGTGAAAGTGTACTCCACACGGAGGGAGTGAGGGAGTGTGGTCTATCAGATCATCAGCAAGGATTCTGTGGCCTTTCCAGGTTCTAAGCACATTGACAGTGTCTGCTGTCATTGCTCTGAAAAAAATAGGCCAACAAGAGTGTCCCTGCGCCAGAGCTGACTGCAGCTGGGCAGAGCTGTGTAAGCTGTGCCCATAAACTGCCTGCTGGCTCCACACAGGAGAAGAGAGACCTTGGAATAACATTAAGGGCTGGACCAAATTCCCCAGAGGAACACAGGCGGGATACAGGAGCAGAATAATCCTTTCTCAGGAGGTTTTGTGTGATTTAACCTCACCCACTGTCACTGCCCTGACAGGCAGCAGTGCTGGGCACCAAAGAGACCTCCCCAGGGGCTCAGGGTCATGGGGGTCCCTCAGAGCACACTGTGGGTCTCAGGGCTGTGACACGGCCAGAACTTCCCATCCTTGCTCTCAGCTGGTAGAGGGAGAAGCTGCCCACAACTTCCAGAACAACTTCCAGAACATTTAAAGTTGCTTTTGTTCATCTCTACCACCTGGAACCCCTCCCATACCTGCCTGGGCTCACTCCAGTCTACTCCTGACAGCTTTCTAAAAGGTCTGGGAGAAATACTTCATGCCAGGGCAGTAATACAAGCAGATGCTTTTTGTTTCTTTCTGAGAGAGTGGCATGACAGAAATCCCAGCCTCACTGGACTTCCTTCTTGAAGGAAAGAGTTGTTTCCTTGAATCCATTGGGATTTTGGCTCTCCTTACACACCAGGGTATCTCATTATACCTTTCAGTACTGCAAGCTGTACAGCCAATATTGTCCAGCAGCAATAACAGGCAGTGCAGACAGAAACTGAAACCTGAACCAGCCTTATTGATGGATGACCTGACACTGCATTTCCCTGCTCCAGGGCACTTTAATCAGAGTGCAGCTCTAATTAGAAGGAAGTGTGCTGCTTGCTGTTCCCCCCATTGCTTCTGCCAGCAGGATTAGCTTTGTAGGTGCATTTCCCTGGCTTGTCTGATTATCCAAGATGCAGCAACCAGCAGGTTGGTTTGAAGATGCTTTTTTAGGTATTGTTTAGCTTTATCTGAAATTGATTTTATCACAGAATATTCTGAGTTGGAAGGAACCCACAAGGATCATGGAGCCCACCTCTGAAGTGAATGGCCTACACATGGATCAAACCCCCAATCCTGGTGTTATTCTAACTACTATCAAAATTGGAGTTTCTACATTACAATGCTAAACATCACTGCAGAACAAGAGTGAACTTTTTTTTTGTCAGCAAACAAACTGAACAAATTAATTTACCTTCCTGTCTTTTGTCATTTTGGCCAGAAATGTCTTTTTTAATATAACACAGATCAAAATAATTTCAGCTGAAAGTGCTTGCCAAATTAAAAAAAAAAGATACTTTTATTATTTTTAGAGATCTCTAATAACTAGTGAGGAGAAAAGCACCCTTACTGAGAAAAACATCTAAAATGTGTTTCATCATAATTTAATTTATTGGCTTCAGAGTTTTTGTAGCACTGTTTGACAGCTAATCAGACCCCATTCTGTGCTGATTCAAAAAAAGAAAGGTTAGATATGCAGTCACTTTACTCTTGTCTAACTTTATACTGTAAATGCTGTCTCCCAGGAGGCAACCAAGGGGAAAAGAAAACCATCCTCAAACAATGTATGAAGGCAGCCTCCATGGAATCTGGCCTTACTGACCACAAATTAAATGGGCTTTGTCTGAGGTAATGAAAATCTGACCTGCTCAACAAAAGGAAATGAATATTACAGCTGCTTACTGTGGCTAACAATGTGTCCCAACACTTTGAGACATTTGCACTGTGTTCACCAGATGGAGGCTTTGGAAAGGGGCAGTTTCTGAAGGAAAAGGATATTGGTTTTAGTGTTTTTAACTCCTTACCGTGACTGGCAGGGGTGTGTGTTACATTTCCTGACCTGGGGCTCGGGGCGGGTCACTCGCTGGCAGTCACTGTCATTCACCAGTGTCATGGTCTTGTTAATGATCCGAGTGCAGGACACGATGGTTCTCCTCTCACCTGGAAGCCAAATCAAAAAGAACTCTGAACAAAACCACCTCCACTCATCAGAACTCCAAAACTCAAGAGCTTGGAGCTCCCTGCTCCCTCTACCAGATGTACTCTACCACCTCTGCAAGAAATCTTAATCTCCACTTCTGCCTGACCTTTGTACTGGCATGTTTTGGGTTGGTTTTTTTCCAGAAAAGCTACAAATCTTTCCCCAATAATCATGCAATTGACTGTTTCACATGAGCATCCAGCCTGGGCTTTCTCCTTCTAGTGTTTAACGTGGAAAGGAGCTTTAAAACAATTTGTTTTCGTTTCTGGTTCCTCCTCCACAGGTAGCTGTGCCCTGTCATCACCCCAGGCAGATGTGCTGAAGTCACACAACCTCCCACCCCCTGCTAATGTGACTGATAATGACAGGACAGCTGCCTCCTGCTGCTCCGGGCCAGGAAGTCAGCATGAAAAGCACTGACCAAGGTTCAAGAGTCATTAACTGAGCTTGTTCATATTTCACAAAGAGAAAATAAAGCCAACAAAACAAATTGTTTCTCATCTCCTGCTCCTCCAGATATACTGCTTTAAAATCCTCGTGGCAGGAGGCATCTCAGGAGGAGCCAGCATCTCTCACACAAACTGTGCACCAGGAGTTTCCTTCACCCAGTGTGGCCCTCAGGGCTCAGCCTTCCACGGAGTGGCATCAGGAAAGCTGTGCCACAGGGAGCATGACAGTGACCAGATGTGACAAGGAAAGTGATACTCCTGCTCTGTGTGACTTTGCCTCACTGCTAATTTTGGTTTCTCAGGTTTGTTTTCTAACCCTGAGACTGTGTCAGATTGAGTTTATTCACCATCTGCAGCTGAAAATAAAAAATAACTCATGTTCTGTTAATAAAAAATATGCAAACATCTGTATGGAAAGGAGAAAGTCCCTTCTCAGCTTGGATAAGTAGCAAAAGCATTGGACAACTAAAATAAAAGACCAATTATCAAGCTAGTGCTGGTGGGAGCCATGCTGGAAGACACTGATTTGATTCAAATTTGTAACAGGCTTACAACAAAAATCAGAAGAGCCACAAATAAATTTCCTTTTCCCTCATGTGAGGGTTTAATGGCTTCAAAATTATTATTTTAATGCAAGAGTGTCTATTCTAAAGTGAGTCCTATTTACAGAAAAAAATCAGTAATTTCAGTGCACTGAGGGCAGTGAGCCTGTAAATGTGAAGATGAGCTCTTTCCTCCTGTCATGTCACATCATAAATAACTGAGGCTGCTGGTGCAGACAGACTGCCCAGGACGCTTGGAAATGATCTGTTTTCCTCGGGGAACACCCTCCTCCTCCCAGCACTGCACATGCAATGGAGAGTGTCTGACACAGCAGCCTCTGCTCTCACAGCACCAGCTCCCCCAGGGCTGCAGCAGATCTGTCTGGGCACATCCAGGGATGCTCTGGGAAGGAGCTTTGCCATGTGCTCCTGGGTGGGAGCACCCGATGCAGATCCCCAGGAGCTGCCCCAGCAGCACTGCCCTGCTCCATCCCTGGGGAGGGAAGGGCCTTTCCCTGAGCGTGCCTGGACACCTGTGAGATGCTGCTCCAGGAATGTGCTGGGGGCTGGAGGCTGGGGCTGCACACAGAATCCAGGTGCAGCTCCAGCCTGCAGTGACAGAGCAGTGTCCCTGCCAAAAGGCTGGCTGGAAATTAACTGTGGGGATGGGGATCAGAGCAGGGGGAGCCGGTGAGAACGAGCTTTCACTGAATTCATTACAGCAAAGTCCATTTTCATGGCCAATTTCCACCTCTCCTGTGGCTGGAGGCTGCAAACAGCACTCAGGAATTCCCACCAAGCTTCCTGGTGTCCCTACCTCCTCCACACTGCACACTGCATCCTTCCCATCCACTGTGTGTCCAGATGTACAAGGAGTCCTGTTGCTTTTCTGGCTCACTTCTGTTTTCAGCAGTATAGTTTACAGGGATGGTGTATTCATAATGAATTCCATAATTCTGGTCGTGGAATAACAGCACCTGGTTCAGCAGGAAAAGAGAGGCTGTTGCAACACACTGTGCTGGGAGAGCCAACAGGCTGAGATAGCACTGCTGGAAATGCTGGCTCAGGAAAAAATCCCTAAAGTATAAATACCTTGTGAAAGGCAACCAAATCTTTATCTAGAAAACTTAGATTACAATGGTACTGCTAAAACAGGGCAACTGCAGGAGCAAGAACTGCTTATGATTTGTGAATATTTAAAGCAGCACAGGGATGTCTAAACCTGGAATTCAAGGCATAACTTCCAGCCTTGTATGTGATCAGCAGTACACTGGCTACTCAAAGAGAAAGACAACAGGAAGCATTAAATCAGCACTTTTCATATACCAACCATTTTAAAGAGCATCTAGAGTTAAACATCTGAAAGAACAAGGTGATGCTTCTGAAAAACAACTGCAGCACAAAAAGTCCCTTGTCTCCTGGTGAATGTGGCACTCTAGGCAAGCATGACTATTCCAGCTGACAAGCTGTAGCAGCAGGGTTTTATGTCTCAGAAAACAGAGATAAGAAAAAGCCATTTCATACAGCTTCTGGCAACATATATTTTCATCCCTGCATATTGCTAGAGGAAGGTGAAACCTGTTTCCAACAGCAGGCTATTTCCTATGGAACCACTTGTGATGTCTCTGGTGTTATTACTCCAAAATTCCCTGACTGTTAACAAAGGAACAGAGAAAAATATTTATGTTTTCACCATGGGCAGATGAGAGTACTGGTCCTGTTTTGATTTACATGTTGTACTTCATTTGGCTCTCACTTTCCCTGGCTTGAATCAGAACTGATTGGAAGATATCCCATGGAGAAGACGGCCCATGGAATCTGAGTTACCACAGTATTAACAAATGCCATAGAAGCACTACTGTAATGTTCATGCCGTGGCTTTAAACCTACTTATACTTCTTATCCCATGATTTGATCATTAGACAGGTGAATTGTGCTGGCTTTTGTCACCTACTGAAAAAAGAGCAATGCCTTACCAAATAAAGGCTCTCAAAGTGGAGCAAGCAGCTGCCTGTTTGAAAAAAAGACAAATTTGCAAGTGCTATTATCCCCCAACAATAATTGTTTCCCCTTCAGATTTGCACAATCATTCCTACTTAACCAATAATCTCACTAAAGCTGTCAGGAGCTCATTTAACCACACAAATGTGCTGAAAGAAGGGGTCCTGGCAGCCTGTGCTGTGAACACTGAGGGGGCTCCACAAACTCAGCACCCTTGAGCTGCTCTGCACAGAGCAGAACCCTGGGCAGATGAGCCCCTCCCAGAGGATGTGGGGAACAAGGACATGATTTTGCTTCAGCTACAGAGGGAGCCTCACTTCCAGGACTGAATACCAGGGTTGAAACCAGCCAGCCACCATTACAATTTCAAAGAACAATGTTGGTTTTTCTAAACACAATTCAAACACCAGGCAGGCAGAGGCAGAGAGCCTGAGCCCTGACCTGGCTTTCTTGAAGTGCAGGAGACAGAAACTCCTGTTCTAGAGAACTGATCAGTCAGCCTTGTCTAAAGCCCCCTTCTGCTCTGGGAGTGTTTGGTTGTCCTCTGTTGCACAAGGGGGACCAGCACAGGCCTACTTACACAAACACCAGTTTCTCCAAGAAATACACACAGAGCAATGCACTTGGAGAAATGCCTCAAGTATTAAAAACCAGCTCCTAAAAAGAAATCCTTATTATCTCAATATGGGTGTGAGACCAGTGAATCTAGAGGCCCATATGAAACCAATTTCATGCAATTTCGTAGCCATATATAATTGGGGGGTGTGTGTATGTGTGTATAATTGGTTTCAAATGCAGGTCACAATGGATTGACTGAAGCTTCTGGCTCTTTGTCAGTCCAGTGTATTCCACCACTGTTTGAACAACAGTTTTCTATTTAGAGGGAACTGGTAACCATCCTGCCTTTCTTGTGTTGAAAGAATGAAACCCACCACCCTGTATCAGGGAAAAGATTTGTATCTGATTCGAAGCAAAGACTCCATGTGTGCTTTGTTTACCACTGGCAGTGATTTAAAACCACATGTTTTTTAATGGTCTGGTAATTTTTACATTTCTCATTTTTAATCATTTCTGTGAAAAAGGTGAAGAAGGAACATTTCCTCTGCTTATATCTGCTGAAAGGGCCTGTCTGTATCTGGAGAAGCTCATGGAGAAGCTCAAAATCACTCCTATGTTAGCTACTTACTCCTTAATGAAGGGGAACTGAGCATTTCTTTAAAATCAAAGCTCTGCTGATGTTGAGGTACACAAAATGCCAAAATACAGATTTTACTGCAGTGGACCTCAATCAAGTAATGCCCTGGAAGGTTCCAGGAGCTGCCAAAGGAACCCTGCACAGCATCCTCCCAAACGGTACCTGTGCAACTCCTGTTTCTCACATGAGCTTGGGAAGACCTTGGCAGTACAAGGTACTCTGTCAGAGTCCTGGTTTCAGGAGGGAAGGCTTGTGTTAAGGCCAAAGTCCAGAAGAAGCTGATGTTTCTGATGGTGAAGAGGGTGTAATACACCTGTAATAGACTTTCTTTGAGTGGGCACTCCCTGGACTACACAGGTGAGCCAGGAAGGTGCTGGTGAGCTCAACCCTGCACCTCTGACTACTCCAGCTGTAACCTCTTTGAATCCAGCTTGACACTGCTCTGTGAGCCTTTAAACTCACTCATCTGTCTGAGAAAGCAAAGACAAAACCCCTCAGGTCCCTGTGCAGCAGATTTTGACACCAAGAAGGTATTGACAAAGTGGATATTACTGTCAGCTTTTTGTGTGTGTGAAAAGTTCAGGCATCTTTGGAGCATTTCAAACTGGGTCAGGAAGTGTTGCACAATGAACACCAGCAAGCCAAAAAAATCAGGTGAGGGAAGGGAGAGAATGCTGATTTTTAGCAGTGCTTACAGACAGCCTTCAGAGAATAAACACGGAAAAAAGTCGCAAGGAGAAGAAACAGCACAGAAAAAAATGGAATAGAATAAAAAAGTTACAGGAAACAATGAAAGAAACAAATATACTTTCTATGCAAACCTTGCCACAGAACCTGTAAAGCTTTCTGCAGACTTTCAAACAGGAACAGATATATGAGACAGGAATTATTACAGCTGTCTCAAAAATGCAAATGTTAAGGTTACACCAGCATTAAGGGACTGGCCCATGGGTCACTCTGTCACCCACCAGTGACAGCTCTGGGACCACAGTCCAGCTCTTCTCTCCCCTGTGGACTTCTCATTCATGTACAGCCACGTGGCTGTTCATAAAATACCAAGCTGGGTTAACAGAAGGGCTATGCTGAACATTAAGAAAAAATGTCAAAAAACACCTTAAACTACATACAAATGAAAAAACAATAGAGAAAACAAAGAACATTTGTGTGTAATTAAGTCATTACTTAGATTCAAATTCACATATACCATCTGTGCATGCTAGATCTGCACCTCTTCTGTAAGAGAACAGAGTATTTAAACACAGAATACATTCTGGCATAAGATGAAAAGACATTTCAGCAAATATGCTTTTATGTGTGTGATCAGGTATGTCCAAGAAATAATTCAGGTCCTTGGGAACCTACATCCTCTAGAATGGACCTGTGACACATTACAGTGATTTCCTGCACTGGACATGAGCTCAATGAACACTGCCTGTTCATTGAGCTCAGGATGGAGCATCACTTTTTGAGTGAGAGCTGAGCTTCTCCAGCCCCTGCAATGCTGCAAAAGAACACTGTGGTGAGGAAGCAAACAATCAAAATTTAACTTTCAGCTAGGATATAAACCCTTTCTGTTGCATCACTTAAGAAACACAAACAAAGGATATAAAGTTACCATCAAGTGCAGTGGTATTTTAGTTGGTCCTTTGGCAGAGATTTTCTCCCACAGCCCCCTTCGCACGTACCGGACAGTGGTGCCTGCGATCTGAAACTCACCAGGAAGCTCAATTTTCCAGTCGCTGTTAATGGATCTCTTACTGGAATCTTTTAAAGCTGCAATGAACCAAACACCATGGAATGAAATGCAAGCAAATTTGTAATTACAATACAGACTACTGAGCCTTTGTCTCAAGGTGCCTCAAGCACAAGATGCAGAAACCTTGTAATGGATGTGAGTTTAAAGGAATAAAACTTCTCCCACTTTTAGATGGCCCATTGTGATGTTTCTGACTTGGATATATTCTGTACTTTAGCTGATGAAGGTATTTTGAAGAATTAACATAAAATTCATAGATCATTTACCTCTACACTCTCCTTTAAAATGCAACAAGACAAATCTGCAATTTGGTTTCCAAGCAGAATTTTCTTTCAGTTTCCAGATTTTGAGACCACATTTTCCTAAACTCTCCTTGAGAAAAAGAGCAATCCAATCTTTGTTGATACAGTGCATACTGCAAATGCAATATACAACTGATGCTGTGTTTGTGTGTGCCCCATAACCAAACACTGAAAAAATTAACATTCAGCTGTCAGAGCTGTACAGAAAAGTTAAGTCACAAAGCAGGGGCAGGTCAGTGGGCAAAATGTGAACTTGGTCACCCTCTTTTCAGAGTCCAAGTGCTGGACACAAATGCATGAGGTCAGGTGCTGGAGGGTCTCACCCATCCTGCACCTCTGTGCCTCACTAAGGTCAACATGGAAAGCTCATCTTCAGAAGAAAGATGAATATAGAGGAGAAAAGATATTTGGAGTTGTGTGTCCTTTCTTCCAGCCTAACTTTTGCATCAGGATCACTGATGTCCTTCAAACACTCAAAGACAACTCCAGCCATAAGGGCATCACATTACTGTTGACTCATCAGTGGAAGCTGATTTAGGGATTGATGTGTTTTCTGTGTTAGAACGGAAGCAGAGTTATCCAGATGTTGGTGAGATGCACTGAGGGAAGAGAAAATTGGCAGACCCTGCTGCAGCAGAAAGTGCCAGGCCCCTTTGTGGAGATCCATTCACTGTGATCAAATCTGCCCTGACAGCAGACAGACAGAATATCCCACGTGTTACTGGGCTTCCTTAGTTCAAGGTTAACTGTGTCTTTTGGCTAAGCCTTTAACAAGATGTTTTTTTAACCTCTAGCATCTCATGCCTATTTTATTCTCTTCCAGTAAAGAACTTTGCTCTCACTTAACTGAGTGTGTTGCAAGAAGGAAAGAGAAGCTGTTTAAAGCCTTTGGAAGTCAATAGGAAGTCTCCTATTGTCATCCCTTTGGATCAAGCCTCCACAGCCAGCAAACCCTCCTGGGTGTGCCTAGGACATATATATATACATATATATATACATATTTATTTATTTATTTATTTATTTATTTTATTTGTGATGTCTGAACTCGGGGGAATCCGGAGCATGTGGAGGTCACAAGGTTCTCTGCATCTACACTAGGAACATTGGGAATCCTGGAAAAAGGTGGATATCTGTCCTGCTGCACACAACCTTCCTGACAGCTCTCAGAGTTCCAGCAGAGACTCCAAAATCAGGGTGAAGGGGAACTGAAGTGGGAGAGTATTTTTTCTGAGGAAAGTTTCCCCTGGCACACAGCCCAGGGGTAAGTTGGTGTCCTGGCATTTGCATGCTGCAACAATGTGTCTCTCCCTGTGGCTCACTTCTCTTTCTGCTTTGTCCCTCAGTTTACAAAGTACCTTCTTCAAGCTGCAGACACAATTCTGAAGCAGGATTGCTTTCCTCTGCCAAGACCTAGTGGCTTCCAGGCAGATGAAAGCTGTGGATGAGATAAAGCTATCTCCAAGCAGCATGGCTGACTAGGAAAGATAGTCCAGCATGTGCTCCAAACTGTTTAAGAGGTTGAGTGACTTAAGTCATGCTTTGGTTCCAGCTCACCATCAAAGGGAGACAATTTGCTGATGAAAACCAACGTTTCATCTTTTGAACCTCTTTTCTGGGCAGGGTTTGATTTTGATTGCAGGCACTGCAGCCCTTAGTGGCTGAGGAGATGGAGAATTTGGAAACAGACCTGTTCCCAAAGGTGCTCCTCGAGGATTGCAGGAATTGCACTGGGGAATGAGCAGAGCACTCGGGCCAAAGTGTTTTCATTGCTGTTTGCCTCCATTACTCCATCAGCAAGATCACTGCTGCAGCTACAAAACCTTCCATGTCTCAGACACAGGGAACTCCAATGGCTTTTGTCACACACAACCACTGGCTGTGTGCCCAGCCCCAGAGGTGACAGAACTAAACTCAAACTCATACAGTAGAAGAGAAGGAGGAATAGGGACCCCAGCAACAACCTGTAACTTCTGTTTTTCTTGTTGGCTGGAAGGCAGGAACTGACCAATCAACTTCTAAACCTGGCATCTAGTCAGATCTTTATTTCCACCTTGGGTCTCTGCAGCTTGCTTCCCAGCCTGTGGACACAAACTGCCCAGGCATTTCCTGTTCAAGGTGGTTTTTGAGAGTTACAGCCAGCCAAGGCAGCCAGCGTGGGTTGCCTGTAGGTGGAGGGAAATTCTTCAGGCACTGCTCCCAGCACATGGAATAATGATTCCAAATTATGCTGGGCCTCTTTCCAGAATGTTGTACCTGGTTCTGAGTAGAAATAAGACCTGATTGGACTCAGCTTTGTCAGTGCTATTGAAATACAAAATCCTTCCACACTCAGACCTGAATTTAAGAGTGATTGAGGTTTCTTTCTTGGTCATCTTTATTGCCCTACGGGACCCCCGTGCTGCTATTCTTCATCTCAGTTCAGCAAGGCTTTGGGTATCTTTTCTTTGTGTTGAGTGTTCCTTGAAAGAGAAAACCTTGGAAAGCTTAGAGAGGTTCTCCTGGCTCCTGACCATGAACCAAAGAGCTGAAAGCGCTAAAAGCTTTAAAAGAGCCAGATTTTTATCTATCTTTATGTGATGTAAACAGGGCCAGCTCCTGCTCTCAAAAATACACAATCTTAATCTTCACCACCCAGTGGGGAACCATCTGCTTTAGTCAAGGTTATGCTGTCTCAAGGAAGGGCAGTTTCTAACTCATGTAAGACTCTCAGTGCTCTGCTATCTGCCAAAGCTCAAATACCCTGTGCAAACCCCACCAAGACAAACAAAAAGCCTGGTTTCCAGAAGGCAGAGCACTTGCAAAACCCAAAGAAACACTGGCTCCCATTATTCCACCAGGCTTTGCTATGTCAAACATCTCATGTGTAGGCGGGATCCTGTGGCTAAAGCATTATGGAAACAGGAGCAGTGGTGATATTCCTTCCTACCAAGAAGTGGCACAAATGCCAATGGTTTTGATCAAAGGGCAGTTGAATGACATAATCTGCCCTCCTTTTTTCTCCTGAATCTGGAATGAAAGAGAACAAAAGCATCTTTCCCAGTGATATTACCAACTGCAGCAAGATCTCAAGACAGAGAATCAATAGCACTAAAGCTGAAACCCTGACACAGCCACTATGCAAACATTTTCAGCAGCATCCAATATTCCAGTGCTGGATATGAACATCTCCTTTTGGCTGGAGATGAAGAATTACCAGCAAAAGATGTAGAAATCAGAGACCAAGGTCTGAGCTTTGTTCTGACTCCCTGCATAGCCACGAGCAAGTTGCAACACCTCAGTTTCCTCTTCCACAAATGAGAGAGTGACAAGCTCTGCAATCCTCTCAGAGTTCCTTCCTCTCTGGAAGCAATTCCATGGCCATGAAGCTCTGGGACAATGTTGGGGTGTTTTTGGATCTTGGGCAATTTTCTTTGAAGCATCTGCTCTGCCACAGGCTTCCTGTGTAAATTCAGGGCTAATGGGGCATTAGCATTTCTGTAACTTGGACTCCCTAGAAGCAGATGGGGATAAAATCCTTTATCTATTGCACAGTAATGACAGAGACAGAAATGCCTCAAACATTGGACAGAAGAGGCAGAAGATCAGACTGACAGATCCTCAGTGTAACTGAGTGGCTGCACTTTACAAATGCCATTCTGACCTTTAATTTATGCAATGAGTAACTAACTGGACAACAAATGCATTGACAGACTGCCCTACAACAACCTCACATGCAAATCTTACCCATCAGCCATGTCTAAACCATTTTTTCCCAATAGGAAAAGGAGGAGTGGATGCCTGTTCCCCTCTAAAGGAATGCAGAAGTAGAAACCACAAGAGGATTAAACAATTTTTTTTTGCCTGATAAAATAGAGGCAAGTGGACTACAGGCTGCAGCCAAGCCCATCTCAGAATGCAGGATCAGGTCTTGGGTACAGCATCCAGTCAAAATGTGCTGCTGTAGGAAATGGCAGCAGGTTACTGAGGGATATCAGCTGCCCTGTCCTGCCTCTGCTTCAGACTGAGCTGGGCGCCTTCCTATCAGTACCTCTGCCATTCCCTTCTCTAAACACACTGTTCTCTTCCCCACTCCCTCCTGAAGTGCTGTGTGCTCCTGGCAGCCCTGTGCAAGCCACTGCCAAGTTCTGCTCAGGAACTCTTCTGTCTGTATATAAAAGTACTCTGTGGTCCTTCCAGGTTGCACAGGGACTGTAAGTGTCACATACTATCACATCACAAACATCATGAAACCAAGCCACAAAAGCAGAGATTGCAGCAAGACTCAAATCACCAATTCCTCACTTGCAGCAACAAACCTTACAGGTTGCTTAGAGAAGGGTCATTTTTAAATGAAAACAGAGCTGGATTTTAATTAAAACATTTTTACTTTTTTCTTTTTACCCAGAAAGCTGTGAGCAGGTTTGTCCTCAACCACTCTGATCCGCCGGGCACCCGCAGGGATCACAGCAGCTTCGATGTAACCTAGAGCAACAAAGAAGGGGTGAATGAAAGCAGGGCAGGGCCAGGATCAGCCATCCCATATCTCGCTGAGAAAAACTCAACTCCAGGCTCAGGACTGAGTGAGAAACACTCCAGATGAGATCCCTGTGCTGGCAGCCAGTTGTCACTGCTGTCACAGGCGTGGGCATGACTAACATATCAGCAGAAATGCATGAGTGCTGCTTAGCTGTGACTACAGACTTGTTAATTAGCTCTAATTAGATCTGCACCCTTTGAATCACCCTGGTTTTCCTGCAGTACTGACAGGGATGCACGAGGACACTGCAAAGTGTGACTGTCAGGAGCAACACTGCACAGAACAGACATGTGAGATGATGTTTCCAAAAGTTGTTTCTGCTTTGTCTTCCCTGTCCAGGCTGTGGTGTCAGAAAGGACTCACTTCCACAAAACTTTTTGATGATGCTAAAACTGAACAGAGGGAATTAGTGGGACAAATCTGGGGAAAAGCTTGTTTTCATTTACATTTCAGCTCTGTACAAAAATTCTGGAGGAAATAATGAATCTCCTTGCACTAGGGTGCTGAGAATTCAACAGCTCAGATTTAATGCAATAACAGAGCTGGGAGTTTCTCCAGGACTGACCACTGGCCACCTCTAAACACTTTTTCAAAGACCACTTTTTACTCACAGAATACAGTATGAATAAGCAGGAGCTACAAGGAAATGCAGCCTTTTTTCCCCCAGTATGGAGACATGTGGAGTTACAGAGTTGCTCCATGGGGTGGAAGCGGTGCCTTTAAATAATGAAGCAGAGGAACACCAGGGCCCATTTCAAAGAGCCAGGCAGTTTTTCCTCTGGCCTTAATGGACTTTGAATCAGGCCTCTGTAGATGACACTAATCTCATCACAACCATGACTTGATTCCTTCTAATTGGCCACCCAGTTTACTTTGCAGTGTATCACTTGGCACCTTTTTGGGGTTATTGCTGTCCTCTTTCTTTTAGATGTTAAGCAGCTTATCCTGTATATTCCCTCATCCACTTTTCTTGCTTTAAAGGGCTCTGTGAAGATGTTGTGTGTCAGTGATGCCTTTATGGGAATTGTGTCTGTCTAGAGCAATGGCTTGGAGAAGTGCTGGCACAGGGAGCAGTGATTCCTTTAGCACTTAGCAGTGTTCAGGGAGCTATTTTAGGGATGAAAGTGCAGCCCTGCTTTTGCTGTGCTGATACAGGGAGGACTCTAAGGGGTATGGTGACAATCTCTTGCACCTCAGGACTAAGTGATTCTCCTTCCATTGTGACATGGAGTGAGACAGATTTGGGGTCTCAGATGGTGGATTCATTTCCTGACTATTCATTTCATGAGTAAGGCTTGAGCTCTTGGGTTTCATCAGGTGCAGAAAGCGGGCAGCTGACTTGGGCCAGACAGACTCTCTCTTTCCCTGATTGTTGTATTTGAATGACACTTTCATCTCACCCTTCAGCTCAGTTCTCTTTGCACTTGTTCCTCCTCAATTACTTCTCCCTTACTCAGGATATGTCAGAAATGGTCACTCATCCCTTGCAGGAAAACCAGAGAGAGGGGCAGCAGAGCTCAGACCTTGTCTGTGCACAGAAGCCAGAGCAGAGGCTCTCCCAGCTGCTGTTCCAGCCTGGGTTTCACCAGGAAAAATCATTACTTCCAGGGTCAATTTTACAAAGGCAATACGGAAATCTGTTATGAAATCAGAGCAAACAGATGTTGGGCTTCATCCTAGACATTGTCAGGAGTTGGTTTTTCATCAGCTGAGATACCAAATCACAGTCAATACAGTCAGATATCAAACATCCCCACTGCACCCCATGCAGCTGCATATAAACCCAACCAACAGCTACTCAAGACATGAACACACAGCAAAAGTGTGACCAGTGAGAGTCTGTCACAAGGAAATAGCTCCTGATACACCCCAAGCATCCCTGTTAGGAAGCCAGTTTGGAACATGCCCAAGTTTCAGGTAATTTAATGTACCTACTAGGGGACTATTCACTTATTTAGTTTTTAAACCAGATACAAATGCCCGGAGCTAAATCATGCAGGGGTTGGAGACAAAGTTACTCTGAATTCAGTGGAAAGCAGTCACTAAGTTCAGTGAACTCTGGATCTGTCCCAGTAGCAGCCAGGAGTGTGTCACACTGCTTTAGAGGTGAGCAAACTCTGGAGGCTTCGCTCAAGCCATTAAATACACTCATTTCATCACTGTGCCATGAGACAAACACCACGTGGAAAGGTGATTTTTATGTTACATTTTACAATAGTCAAGTGTGAGCTATTAATAGAGTATTAGTTCTGGAGACTGTTTGGCTTGGTCTCACACCAGATTTTTTCTCCTTGTGTAATTTCTAATCCTGATTGATGGCTTTGGGGGGCTGCACTCACAGCTCCTGAATAAAAAGAAACACACTGTGTTATCTCACTATGCCACAAACCTGACTGTTGACCTTCACTCTCCTGTTAGAGAATTGCCAAATGCTTTGCAGGGGTTTGGATCTGACCTGTCCTCTCAGAGGTGAAGCAGAACCTTGGGCATGTCCCACCAGGAGCACCTGGACACTCTCATTCACTACCTCCAGCAATGCTGGGTGAGTTAGTGGTTGAATTCTGCTGCAAACAGACTTGATATCACCCATGCAAATTTGCCACAGGTACAAACTTGGATCACCTCCACCATTCTACTCTGGTCCTCAGAGCTGGTGGGAGGCTTGTGGTCACAGATTCCTGATCTTTGACATAACTGCACCAGGAAACACCTCCAGTGTTTTCCAGGCACATTTTATTAAGCAAATTGTAACTGCAGATTGCCAGAAAGATTATCAAGTGTCAGCCAGAATGACCAGAAAAAGTCTCAGAGTTGGCCCCCAGTCAAGGACTCTCAAAGCTCTGTTAGGTCTAAGGATAATTGTCTGCAAGGCCAGGGTTTGCAAGGTTGGGCTTAAAGTTCATCTTTAAATGAGGAACTGGTTAAAGACTGATGAGCTTTGGCATCTATCAGGCAGTATTTTTAGTAATTTCACCCATAAATCAGCGTGTTAAGATGAAGCTTTGAAAATACAACAGGAGAACTTCATTATTTGATAATTTATGGTGCTCTATGCAGTATACTCCACCTTGGGAACAGTTACTTTGGCACACACCAATCTTTCTGGATAATCTGCATTACATCAGTGTCTCAGGAATGTAAGACTGTGATTGAAGCAAATCCTAGATACAAGTTTTATGGTATAACTCGTATTAGGAGAGACACCAGAACAAAGAGGTGGCTTTGTCATCAAGGAGATTAATATGTGAACAGTGGCTACTGTATCTTCATTTAAATGCTGGAGAGATTTGCAAGAGGAAAGCAGCCCACACAGAAAAATCCATTGTTAGCCATTGTTATTACTCCCAGAAAGAACAGAAAGTTTAGTGTGAACTTCAGAATGCCACTGATCTACTGCAGAACTGTTCTGGTTCACACTGCAGTGAAAGATGGACTCAGAGGTGAAGGACAAATGATCCCATGGCTGAAAGTACCAACCCCTGGCACTGCACCTTCCTATCTTATCCCTGTACACACCAAAATCAGGTGTGAGAAGGTCAACAGTGCCCAGCCCATTATCAAACCTCCCAAAAGTGCTTTGAACAAACATTTCAGGGTAGAAGCCAAGGAGATCAGGCTGTCCTGCCTACCTGCCAGCCAGGGCCAGCAAAGCTTCCATGGTACTTCAGGGATAGGCACCAGCTGAGCATCCCAGACTCCACCTCCTTCCCACCTTGCAGCTTTTGCTGATTTGCTACTTGTTGCAGTGGAGTGCAAATTATGTGTCTTTTTTCTGAACAGCTGTGATAATTCTCCTTTGCTTTTAGTTTGAGAACAAATCCTGCATTGGCACCTGTCCACTTCCAGCCATGGGATAGCTTGGTTGTAAGAAAATCATTTCTCTGAAGAGCCATGGATAAATTTCAAAGCCTTCTGCAATTGCTGCAAAGTTGGTAACTGGGATTTCTAACTTGCATGTTCTGATGAAACCCCCATAAGTGATCTCTGAGTTAAAGATTAGGTAGAGTTCTATTTTCTTGTAATTTACATGTGCACCCTATTGATAAAAAAAGATATTTTTGTGTTGGCTAAAGATGCTCCCAGCCAGCACGACAGCACTACTGTTCAAAATTCTTTTAGTAAGTGCAGGACAAACAGCATATGCAATAAAACCTCTACATTTCTACCATCTTAAAAAGTAAAATTCCTAGCAAAGGTGTACTTTTCCTTTCCCAAAATGACAGTTACAACAACTGGCATATCTCACCTTATTAGATTCTGCCATTAAAAAAGAAAACCCAAACATTTGTGGTCATTCCTTTGAATTATAACCATAAATCCTTCTGAATTACAATAATAAATGAAAATCTTGATGTGGTTGAGAAAAATCAGGAGAGACAGACCCAAGTCTCTGAGCATTACAGGCACAACCTTGGAGAAGTTGTCAGTGATAAATCAGCTCCCCAACAGACAGGAGTCCAAGAGCTGTCCTTCATTTCTAGGTCCCCTGTCCAGTGGCAGAGTGACAGAGGTGAACTTCAGAACAACTCTGTGTTTGGTTTTGAAAAATTATTTTGTAGAAATAGGTACAAGGCATGCTGCCAGTCGAAAGGAAACCTCAGTCTAAACAGTGCATTCAGCTGCCCTGCTGAAGACAGCCAGCTGCACTCAAGTGTATGTGATGCTTAGCATCATAAATTAAGGCTTTTGACCTCCTCTCCAGCAGAAAATTGGGGTCCATTTCCAGTTGGATCACCCTGGATCACAGGTGCTAAGAGCTGAACTGCTGGATCTCCTACAAGGCACTTTGAATGTTCCACCATCTTTCCCACCAGGGTGGCAGAACCTCTGTGATATTTAAGTTGGGAGAAAAAGGAAATAGATCTGGTTCTGTTTGCTTGGTGCATGAGAACCTCTGTGATATTAAAGTTGGGGTAAAAAAGAAATAGATCTGGTTCTTTTGGCTTGGTGCTTGAAAATTTGGCTTCCTTTCCACAGATATGTTCCTTAAAAGGAAAGGATCTGTATTGTATCTCTGACAAGGCAAGTGAAACAGTAAAAGGACTTGAAGCTTATCCATGGCTTTTGATAGCAAATTTCCCCATCTAATCCGACAAAATGAAGATAAAGGACCAACACCAAAGGATTTCACCGACACCCACTGACACTGCAAACAGCATTCAAGTATCTTACACGAGAAACACTTGGGAACAGCCTTTGCCTTTGCCATCACACATGTGGAAACCTTCTTACAATGACTATTGGTTACTAAGAAACAGAAAGGAGTTGGCAGGGGTTTAGTTCAGTTCACAGGGCTCCACAGCATCATTTGCAATCACAGGACACAGAGGGACCAATCCTGCAGCCAGAGGAGTCCCACAGGCAGAGCCAATGCTCAAGGCTGCAGCTGCAATTCCCCAAACAGATATCACTCCAGAAGAATCAATGTCTTGATGTTTGAAGTCTATTCTCTTTTGAAATAATAACTCAGCACACTGGACTTGGGGTCTTGGCCTTGACTTAGAATGCAGCCAGATCATGAGGATTTGCCACTGAACTGTGCAATCATTTACACACCCAAACCTTGAACTTGTTATCACCAGAATACTGTGGATCTTTCTTTGCCCCAGCTTCCATCAAATTTTTGCACATTTTTGCCTAACTGTCAATTTAAAATAAAAAGCCTTTTTTTCCCTTGAGTAATGCCACATTCACTTGTGATACCCAGACCTGGAGCTTTGCTTACTGCATGAAATTCAGTGGGTTCACCTGAGGACCTGATTCTGTAAAACAGCATGTGAACAGAAATGGATGGAAGCACACATAAAATGTAACTGACTTTCAAAATTAAATTAAAAATAAAACAAAACACCTAATAAATGTTTATGAGGTTATACTGGTAAAAACAATTATCTTCTAGATTATGTGAGATGGCTAAAGGTGGAAACATTGCACTGACAAAGCAACACTTTGACAGGTTTGTGTGTCTGAGATGATCAGCAGAGAATCTGAATGCTTGAACACTGCTCATGAGTCATCAGGAATTCTTTCTGATTAGGTTCCAGGGCACTGGGGGTGAAAACCTCCTGCAGAGTCCTGGCAGCCAGTTAAGGCTGAAGCTGCTCTGCTCCTGCAGCCTTGTAAAGTCACCACTTCAAGCAGTCTGTGTAGCTGGAAATGGGTGCAACCTCCTGGCAGTGACCCTGAAATTCTGTATTTATCTGCACAAGATGTTTCATAGACTCCTTGGAAAAAAGATAGCTACTCTTCAGCAGCATGTAAGAAATCCATGAAAGTTGTATAAGCTGCTACAGAAATGGAGAATAGCTGGGGTTTTTTCAATGGAAATGAGGAACTTTTCCCACCACTTGCATCAAATGCAAAAGACTTGATGTAAGTGGGAAAATAATTGGGACAAAAAACTCAAAGGCATTAATGCAGGAAACCATTCAACAGGTTGGCCAAGCAACAGGATGGACTCCAGAGAGACGTGCTGCAGGTGGGAAATCCTACCTGCATCTCACAGGAGGTGACAGATTCCAGCTGGCCCCACAGGTGAGGAGGAGGAGGGTGCAGAGGAAGAGGTCAGTGAACAAAATCAGAGCCTCAGACTTCAGAGCTGAGGCCTGGACTAAAGGGAGCTGCTAAGCACTGCTGCTGCTTTAGCCTCTAAACTGGACTGAAGTGTGTGCTTAGAGGGGATTTTCATGTGCTTTGTGGAACTCAGCCCTGGAGCAGCACATTGAATGTGTTTCTCCATACAGAAATGCCAGTTCTGTATTCACTGAATGGGAAATAATTTTTTTTCTGGACAATTGTTTCCTCCTGGAGCAGCTTCCAAGTCTGGACATGGCTTTCTCTCCCTTTGGCTAATAAGGATGTGTGATAACAGGGTTCTCAGAAGTGTAGTACAGAAACCCTGGAACAAAGACTAATTTAAACACCAAGCTGTACATACATTAATGTTTAACAAGAAAGGGAAAAGTCTTATATCCTATACTGGATATTTTTGCTGGCAGGGAATCAGTAAAAATATTCAGAGGGGAGTGCACTGCTCTTTCCTTTAGCTGAGATATTCTGATTATAACATGAATCATCTACAACATGCAACATGCATCATTCTGAGACCTCAAAGATGGTGCTGAAATCCAACTTCCCTCCCTCTGGGAAAGATTCTGTGATTTTGTCTCCTATTTAAATCACCAGCATCAGTAGCACTCAGAAAGAGAAACACAACTTCAGTCTGAATTTCAGGCAGAGGCAGTGGCTGGTGTCTGGGTGAACGAGTAAGACGCAGATGGGATATCACACCTGAAGTGAGTTGGGGTTTGTTTTGTGTTCCTTAGGAGCTTCCTAGAGCTGTTTTTGCTAGATGACCCCAGTGCTATCCAAGAGGAAGAGCTGTTACTGCTGCCCCAACTCTCCTCCAGCAGGCAGAAGAACCCCAGAGTGTTACTCACCCATGCCCTTGGTGTGGTTGAAGTCTCCTTTCACCACCTTGCAGGTTTTCCCATCTCCACTGCAGATCCCACAGCGATCCTCTTTGGCAGCTGAGCCAATGATCCCATCACAGCCAATTTTCTAATGACAACAACCAGAGACCCCCATTACTTTGTTTGCAAGGTCAGAGCATCTCTAAACAATGAGGTCAACACTAAGATTGACATTGACTGGAAACCTGAATGGGGACAAAACATTCAATCTTAATTAAATTTTGAAATACCTGAAAAAAGACCTCATTAATCAGATGGCTCAAGATAGCTGAAATGAAAGAGTAGTTCAGTGGAAGCAGGTCAGTTCCATATCAGGCCAATTTCTACCACAAGATTGCCTATGCAATTATGAAATTTTTCACATGCTTGCACTGTACTAAGAATCAACATTCAATTGAAAAATAAATTATAAAATCTAACAGTTTCACCTAAAGCTTCATTATAAAGGGTGTTTTCATAATTTTCTATATATACCTATTTCTTTTTTCTAATAAAACCTGCAGTTCTGCTTCCACACAAGGGAAGAGTCACAATATTCTCCGTGTAGCTATGGGAATTATCACCATGATCTTCCTTATTTACAAAGCATTCATGGGTTATGATGGTGAACATTCCACTCTTGTAGATCTTGAGGCTGACAACACTGTCATTAATCTATGTAAATGAATCTTGTATTCTGTCCATGTAAGACCCTCAAATTGATCAGCAATTCACTCTTAAAACATAAATTTCTACTGAAAAAACCCTTGTCATTATGCAAGTTATTAGTAGAGATTGCACTATTAAAAGTGAGTTTAAGATTTATTCTGCATAGATAAACAGTTTCTTGGCAAATGAGTAGCAGGACTGTCACTAGTAAGACTTATTTGAATGAGGCTATTGGGTCTCTCTCTTCTTTGCCTTCCTGTGATGAAGCCAGAGGAAAGTTGGAGAGATATCTTAGGGAACAATCAAAACAACAAACATTTTGAAAAATAGGGTAAGCAGGGAAATATTAGGAGAACTCGGGCTGTTTATGTGAGCCTGGCTGTGTGTAAGCAATGCAATTTGGATCAGAATTCCAACATTCCCCTTGTTTCAGAAGACCCTGGCCACTGCCTCAGTCCAGATGTATTTCAGGGATCAAAGATTGCCAGTGTTCCACCGTGTGCTGATGCAGAGCTTGTCTGGGTAGATCATTAGGGACAGACATGCTGAGAGAGGGTGATCATCCTAAACACATACCAGGGAAATGCTGCTCATTAACTGGCACAGCACCTACACTGGTGCACAGGAACAGCAGGAAAAAACTGTATAAATGCATAAATGGGAGTTAAAAGAAGGAGGAAGAAGAAGATCCTGGAGTTTCTGGCAGTTGCAATTCTCAAGCCTGAACTTCACGCCCATGTACAACAAATAATTTTGGGATATTGAACGTGATTCTGCCCCCAGAACAGAAGGATGTCCCAGCAGTTCTCCTTCCAGGAAAATCAGGATGATTTATTAATGGGGTTGCTGAAAGGCAGCTGGAAATGAACGCCTGCCTGCCACCCTGCTGAGATACTGGAAAGGCTGTGTTTAATTTAAGGCTCTGGTGCTATCTTTTATTGTGCTGCATTGTTATTAGCACTATGTGAGCACACAGATGAATAAAGGGAACATAATGAGTGTTGAACCACACTTATTCCCAGAGCTACATGAGGAGTCTGTAGGACTCTAACAGAGGCAGGGAAAGAATGGGGAGTTGGCAATCACATGCTTTGTATTTACGCTGGAGTTTCCCAGATAATGGAAACCAGTGGGAGCCAGCAAAGCTTGGGAAGGCTGGGTCCCCCCTCATCTGAGACTGGGGTTCAAGACAAGCCATTTCCTCACACCTTTACTTGCTCACTGACACCCTTCCACTTGAGAGGCCCTTGAGAGGCATGGAGAGAACCCACTGAATCCACAAACGTAACTCCCAATATCTTTGCTGGCTTTTCCCTTTCATCTTCACCCTGCTCCCTGTGAGAGAAGGAACTGGGAATGGCCCTTGCACCCTTCTCTTCAATGGTACCATTGTTCCCATTCACAGGGCAAACCTTTCCCTCAATCCAGGCCTTGAGACTTAAGGCCCCCATCACATTTGGGCCAGGAAATGGCTTCTTACAAAGGAATATCTCTAAGAGAATAAAATACTTTTTTCCTTGGCTTCAAGATGAAAATTGGTGCATTCTTGCTACTTTATGGGGGAAAATACCTTGGAAGCACTTTAGTGTTGTCTGCATAAATATTAGAGCCCGTTTCCCTCTCCCCAAGCCTTCCAATCACTTCCAAACTGAAAGTGCATTTAATAAGAGTACATTTAATAACAGTACAT
This sequence comes from Melozone crissalis, assembly GCF_028551555.1. NCBI lineage: Eukaryota > Metazoa > Chordata > Aves > Passeriformes > Passerellidae > Melozone > Melozone crissalis. The sequence continues at coordinate 3,311,785 of NW_026535792.1, read as the reverse complement.
AATGAAACAGCTTTGGGTAAGATTTGACAGTGGATTCCAAAAGCTGCAAAGTCATTTAGAAACGCATTGCAGTGACCACCTTGGTGACTCTGATCCTTTGAGAACTCCCCACATGGAAAATACTCTTAAAACCACCACCATGGCCACTCTTAAAACAAGTAGATCAGTGGATTAAAGGGGAAGAGACAGGACTGGAAGGGCAGAACACAGTGGCTGTCACCTTTGTGGGTGCAAAGCACCTGCCAGCAGCCCTTGGGCTGTTAATTGAGAGACTTTCCAAGGTGTGAGAGCTCCTGAGACTCCAGCACTGGCTGGAGAAACTATGCAGTGTGTACATCAGCAGTTTCCCACTGAAAACATGCTCTGTGTATTATACTGCCCATCCTTTAACTACAGAGCTGTCCTCAGCCTGCAGAAAGCTTTCCACAATGTGAAGCCTTAATTAACCATATGCAAAGCGAAAATCCCAAGTTTCACTGCTCAAAAGTCAAGTTTCCACAGTGCAGAAAGTATCCCTTAAAACTAAATAGTTCAAGGGAATTGTTTGATCTTTGCCATCTCTCACTTGCTTTGTGGTGCTCCCTGTCCACTCCAACCAATCAAGGTAATGGGATTCAATAAATTTAGAAGCAGAAAAGGGAACCTTTACATTCTGAAGATTCTGTAAATAACAATAACATCCCATGTTTTCTGAACCAAGAGTTATCCTGCAGATGAGCAGACTGAGCCCATGGACCAGCCCATCCAGCAATTGCTGGATACTTTCAGTTCCATCAGTCTTCAATGGACTGGTGAGAAGGGAAGCAGCTTTAAAGCATGGGACTGCTGGCAAGAAACATGAAAATAAGTCTTTTAGGGCTTCAAGTCCTCAGCATGGACAGTCAGAAATGTATCCACAGGTTTCTTAGGGCTCTTCCACCCAGGCAGTCTCCTGCTCTGGCACCACACTTTGGAACTAGCCACCAACCTTTAAATTGGCAGGTAACTGCACGTTTGCCGAGCCAAAGGCCTGAAATTAATTCTCTTTAAGCTGATATCTCCATCCACCCTTCCTTCCCTCCCTCCTCCTTCTTCTCATTTTTATAATTAAACATCTGAAAGTACTGCTTGTTGGGTGGTATTTCCAGCTTCAGTCATAGCTGGCTCCAGCATAGGAAAACTCTTCTCTTTTGAATACATATCACTTGGATTCTTCTGTGTGAACTATTCTCTGTATTGCTTGGGTATTTTTTAATGATATTTTTATTTGTATTTTCAATGGCTGTGAAAGAGCTCAATTGATACAGCTTGTGAGGGTATGTTTTGCTACATAAACAAAATTATTTTTGTTATATACACCCACTCTGTGCAAGAAATGACATTGTAGGCTCACAAAACTGTAATGCTTCCCATATGCTGAACTAACTGGCTGTCTCAATGGATCAAATATAAATATTGATGCAACATGTGCCACTTTACAGATTAATCATGTACAGAGCAGGCTGGTTATGACAGATTCATCTACACTGCCAATTCCTTCTGTCCATAATATCCAATGCCATTGATACCTCCAGGGATGGACCACATGAAACAGGAATGTACAGATGTGAGCAAGTGACATTCAGATCTGAGGGGAAGAGAATTCTTATTGCATTGTTTTAAACACCTCTGCCCCTGTGGAGGGTTGTGGGGGCTGTCAGGGCTGGGTGAGGTGAGTCTGGGTCCCTGATCAAGCAGTTCCTCTCTGAGTTACTCCAATTTCTGTTCCACAACAAGTTTTGTGCTAAGGGTTGGAGTCCCTGTAGGAGTGAGTTCAGCAAATATCTTCCTGTCATTTCCCAAGCCTTCAGATTCTGTCTGAATCAGAGCAGCTCTGCAGGATCAGGAGTTAGACACATCCTATTTTAAATCTGTATTATCTCATCTGCATTAGATCTGCAATGTGATCTGCCATTGACTTTGTGCTTAGATCCCTCAGCAGCTCATGGGGGTGTTAGACACAATAATTTATGATTTTTCACACTTAGATATTGAAGGCTATGTGTCAAAACCTCTGTGTTCACGAGAGAACATGCAAATAATGAAAAGTTCTTTCCCATCCCAGGAACTCCTTTGCTTCTGTTCTATTATATGCTTTCCATGGGATAACATGGAAGAAAAATTGGGGAAACAGCATGGGTTTTTTGTTTTTCATACCCCACTGCAAAGTACACCACAAACTAGTAGGATATTGACAAAGACTTGGTTTTGTCACTATGCCTTACTCACCAAATCCCTGATACTCTTTTAAACCTCAGATTACATTGCTACAGATCCAGACATGAAAAAAAAGCAAAAAGGCAATTATACAACAGGTTTCTGCAGTTCAGACAATCCTTCTGGATTTTGTGCACATGCACTAAATAATTTATCAAAGTTCAGTGCTAAGCCAAGTTGTTGTATGGAGACAAGCTACCCAGTCTGGAACATCTTGTACCACAGTTTGTAATGCAGGAATATGAATAATACATGGAAAATACTCAAGTGAGGAGACAAAGCCAGAACTCCAGGCATCAATCAAATGCAAAAAGTGGGTACTAAGTATGTAAAAACCTGTTTGCCAGAAGCAGGTCCAGTAGAAAACTTCAATTTCTCCTCTGCCACCTGTGGCACTCTCCTGACACTCTGCCTGTCCAGTTTACAGGAGCTATTTTTGAAAATCTGTCCATTTTCCAATTTGTGCTCCCCTTTCATAGAGTGTGACAATCACTTTCAGAAGAAAATAGCTCTGTAACAATTCTGTTGTGCCAGGACAGCCTAATATGTGGCTTATCCTCATTAAACACACTGTGGATTCACCAGCCAGTTGAAAGGAGGTGTGATATGACAAAACATTCATGAGAAAATTGCAGATAGAACCAAAACATCTTCACCTCTTAAATTGTTAAATCACAGCAAAGACTGCCCTTGATCTCTAGCCCAGTTCTTGCTATACAGGAGGTGTCTCTTTTCACAGAGACCTTAAATTACATCCTGAAGCACAATCTGTAGTCCCCACTGGAAAGTTCTCATGCTGTCATGAGGCTCAGACTAATCCTCCTTTGAGAAAAGCCAGCACAAGGTCATGTGCATCACACCAGTCAGCTGAGCAGCTTGTCTTCTCCTCACTCCTCTGCTCTGTGACATCTGACACTTTTTTTAGCTCCACTTCTGCCAGCAGTTTTGAATTAACCTCAGCAGCACAGAGCAAAACACTGCAAGGGGTTAGAAAGTGCCCTGTTCTCATGAGTGTTCTCTCATCAAACACACACCCCCAGGCCCAGGGAAGAACAAGACCCTCAGGGAATCCTCTCCCTGAAATCCATTTGTCACTTGAAGAGAAATGCGAGGAGATGAACCCAGTGTGAGGTGCAGGTTGCAGTGCCCTACCCCACCTTCCCCATGGCTGCAGTGCCCATGAGAGGGAAAGCAAATTGCTGCAAAGCCTAAATGAGCACTCACCCTCTTCCTCCTCTTCCAACACATCAGGCTGCTCTTGTTCTCCAGCCTGCTACCGATTTTCTGTCTCTGAAAAAATCTCTGAGGAAAATAAATTCTCCTTGCTAGAAGACCATGTGCATTTTGAGGATGAAAGGTCAAAGACCTACATATGCTTTGAAGAGGGGATCCAGTTTGCTCAGAGGATGGTAAGAAATTGTGCATTTGAAATGTTCAGCCTCAAAACCAACTCAAATAAACAAGGAAAAAATAAATTAAGACCTTATGATTCATCTCAAAAACAAGGAGTATGGCTAGAAAAAGTCTAGGTGATTTAGGAACCCCCACGCTAAATTTAGGGCTGACTTAGCTCTTTGGTGCTTCTATGCATGATCAAAGTAATAACCAAGTTTACTCACTCCAGCTGCCTTCAGGTGTAAGGGATAAATGCAGAGATGCTGCTGCTTTTGATGATTTTGTTTCAGGGATAGTGAGGCTGACAGCAAAGGCTTCATTGACACCTTTTAGATTGGGGTTCAGCTTTAAAGGGAAACTGTAGTAACTTCACAAAGTACAACTGAAGGAAAATTCCCTTAGTGCCTAAATGTATTTGGGACACTTTGAGGCTTCAGAGAATCTGTTCCTGCTTTCCTTCTCAAAACCCTCCTCTCCTTGCAACAGTTTTTTCTCTACATTCATTCATCATCCAAGAACGATCCACGAGCTGCATTTAGGAGCATCTAGTGAAGGGAGAAGATCTATTACATTTCCTGGGCTAGATGTTCACAGGCAATGGTTACTGCTAATTTGTCTGTTGCACTGACAATGTGTCATTCCTGCCTTTGAGAGCCTCTAACTAGAAGGATTACATAAGAAAATAAATAACAGTAATACCACCCTCTGATTTCAGCACTTATTCTGTTCTCCAGGCCCCCTGCAATGCTTATTGCCAGGCTTTGTCTGTGCTGGGTAAAGAAACAAGGAGAGGAGTAATTAAATGAATATGGCAATTAAATTGGTTTAATAGGCAGCTAGTTAGACAAGTATCTGTGGCAAATGGGGTACACAGGCACATATGGCAATTCTCAGCTCTGCACTGCATATATGGCAGAGGAGTATTATAAATGAGTTCACAGGGCTTTCAAATCTGCTCGGCTTGAACTGATCATTTCACATTTTTTCTCAGCCAGATGCAAATGGACTGAATGTTCTGCAGCTGTCATCACCTCTCTGCACAGTTAAAGGCAGTTGCCCCCGACTCAGAGTGCAATTTGCTTTTCGTGATGTACCTCCAGTGCTCTGTGCTCATAAAGGAATTCATTTGGAGGGAGCTGGCTACTGATCCTCCCTGGATGAAAAAAAGGTGCCTTGCCATGATGTCTGATTTACCATTTGTGGCAGTTCTGAAGGTTTGGAGCAATAAAACTGGCCAGCCCTGAGTAATGGTCAATGGCACACAGCTGGAGATGCACAGCTGGCCTGACTATAAAAGGTTATTAATGGGTTTTTGTTTTAGCTTTTTTCAGATATTGCCAAAAACTGGGAAAAATTAAGTAACTTGGGATGCACCATGAACCTGGCTCTATGTGCAAAGCACTTTGTATTATAAAGAATCAAACTAATACTGGCTCCCCAGACTGCTGCTATTCATATTCTTCATTGGAATAAATTAGAAAGAGTGAATTAAAAATGCCTCTTCAGCATCATTTGTCAAGAAACAGTGGGAAGTGTCTCCTGCAGCAGTGCAATATTCAATCCAAAGATTTTTCACTTCTCTCTTTGCATTGTTATTAGTAAAGCTGCTTTCTGCCCCCAAAGCCTCTCTCACACCCAGGTGGGTATTGTGTTCATTTATCTCCCTGCCTGGAAGGCTCAAAGCAATAAAAACTGGCATTTCTTAACCACTCACAGAAACCAGAAATAATGCCAGATTTGGTGTGCCCTGTGCCCCCAGGGCAAACCTGTGAAGTTAGTGGAAATAAAAGGTGATGCTAAAAAGCTGTTCTGGTGGATACAGAGGGCTGGTTAATACCAGGAAGAGCAACTCTTACCACAGGATACACATCTGGATGAGGAGAAACTTAAAGGGAAAAATTGCCAGGAAGAATCCAGTCCTGGCAAAGCTGCTGTAGCCAAGTGAACTGTCTTTCCCATCGCTGTGGTGTGTGCAGCACACTTTGAACACGTGCTCCATGATCAGGAGAGAGGAAACTCATGGAGGGTCTGCCCTGTCAAACTGACAAATTACATGAACCCATCATCAGGAGCACCCACTCCAAACAACTTCCTGTCTTTTATGATCTTTAAATACACATTTTCTCATCTTCCTTCCCCTGTCCAAACATTAAATCTCCATCTTATATGGGTCTACACACCTCTACTAAATTTTTGAGGAACCTGAAGCACCAGCTCTAAGAGCTGCCCTCCTTAGCATTCGATACATTACCAACTCTCTCAGCAAACCATGAAGTTTTATTACTTCCCACAGCTCATTTTGGGTGTGTGTGTTATTTGGTTAGAGAGAAATAATCACTGCAATGGTTATGGGCCACCACTCTAAGGAAAAGAGAATTCAGTCTGAAGACTCTGGCTCATGTAGCTGCAGGAGCCAAGGAGCCACTGGTACTGAAAGGCTTCCTCAGTATTTCTAAGAAGGAACCAGGTGGACCCAAAAGCATCATGATTCTGGCAAGATAATGCTGGTAACAGGCTAGTGACAATTGGTAAGCTGATTTGCAGCTTCAGTGCTTTTATCAGTGACTCCTCTAATAGCCAAAAAAGAGCAGTTAAGCAGGCCAGACTTCTCCTCCAATCTGCTCCCCTCACAGAAGTCCCTTCCCACCCAAGCCATGCACACAACAAAATGTGATTTTTGAGCATTCCCAGCTGTTCAGGAATAATATCATACCTTGGGCATTCAGCACAATGCTCAGACCAATAACAGAGCCATGGAGCACTTATAGTGAGCCCTATAAAACAGGGCTGTCCCCTCCCCTCAGGGACAGCCCCCCAGCCCCCAGCACGGTGCTGCCCCAGGCTGAACCTCACACCAGAAATAGAACAAGAGAAGGTTACTCCACCTGGCACTTGCCATGTACACAGAGGTCTGTCTCATAGGGCCCACAGGGAGTTCCATCCAGCACTCTGTCTGCCACCAGCACAGGAGAATCCTTGCCCAGTGGGGAGCAGAAGAGCTCACATGGCTTATCTGGGAAAAGAAATATGACAGCTGCCCTTGGGAACAGCACAAAAAAGTGTCTGAGGCAATGGTGATGCATTCTCTACATGAGTACATTTGGATATCTCATCTTTGAAGGAACATGAGGCTTTCAGTTTAGGCCTGCCACTTCCCCAGTTTAAAGTATCACTATTTAAAGGGTTACATTGATGAGACTGGGCTTTAACAGCACAGAAAACCAATCAGTCAATACAGTTTTGTGTATCTGTAAAGGGAAGATGTTTGTTACAGGGAACATTCATCAGTCTGATAAGAATGATCAAGTCACTCACCACATATGCTGAGATGCCCCAAAGTGTCATAAATTAAAATATGGCACAGGGAATCCACCTTTCTTTCCAGTTCCAAACTAACTGGAACTTTTCCACATTTAAATTCCCAGCTCTCTGATTCCCAGTCTGGGAATTTCAGACTGGGAATCAAGTTAAGGCACTTCTCTCCCAGCATTTTAAAAAGATGAGTAAAGCATTGACAACTCTCTGTGTTCTATTAAGGAGGCTAAAGGAACAGCAGGGCAGCATCAAGAACAATTAATTGTAATTAGTCTTTCAGCTGTAGCTAAAGAGGGCCTATTGCAGCCTTCTCACCAACAATGGAGCCCTGCAGATGAGAAACTGCAGCAAAAGAACAGTGAGGAATTACAGAGGGAGATGAAAAAAACTCACCATCCACGATGACAGCTGTCAGGAGGCTTTTCTTCTTGTTGGTGTACCTGTCGTGGGCCTGGCACTGCTGGTCCCTGAAGCTGGGCACCCCTTTGGGGCAGGGCAGGTTCTCACACACCGTGTGCTCCACGCTGGCTCCCCGGCAGTTCTTCCCACCCGGCCCTGGGCTGCAGTGGGGAATGAAAGCAGGGTCAGCACCAGACACCTGGAATGTTCCATCTTCCCCCTCCCACCCTTGCTTTGCCCCCTGCCTCAAACACTCCTGAGGATGGAGACACAGCAAACATCCCACCAGCACGTGACCTCCTTGCAATTCAAGTGCCACAGAAGCAGCTATAACCTGCACTGTAGGCATGGTATCCAGAAACAAACCTGTGCTGCAGATAACCTCCATCCATGAAATCCATTCCACACATTTGTTTTTTAAACATACAGGAAAGGCCACTAATGCAACATCAGAATTAAGCACCTGCAAAACTTAGCTGTTTTTATTTATGAATCCCCAGAGAAGAAGGAAAACTCAAACTGTCAGCAAGAGCCTGTGTTTTCTTTGCAAAATAAAACAAAATACAAATAAAAAAACACAGGTAAGCATGGAATCTGGAATTCCAGGTCCCAAGCCTTGTATTTATGAGCTCAAACCTGGGATTTCCAATAAACAGTGCAATCCAAGCCCCTCCTGGCCATGTCTGAAACAGTGACTGTGTGAGATATTCTGGTAGGCAGCCACCCTTCACTGTATTTATGGCAAGAGAATCCACCAACTAAGGGAACTGAAGAAATCAAAGTCCATTTATGCTGCTGTGACCCTTTTACATGACAAGAGGGGACTGGAGAAGAGATGTTCTGTTTAAGCCAAGGTTTTCTCCTCAGTCCAAAGCCTAGACAGGAACACAAGGCAGTATAACCCAAAAGTCTGCACGTGCAAACTGGCTTATGACACATTCCTTACAACCATGGGGAGGCAATGCATGTAAATGTTCAAAGAAATTACAGAGAGGAAAAACCAAATCAAACAGTGAAGCAACTGGTTTAAAAATACTGATAGTCCCACAGGCTCAAGAGTCAGCTGGCAGGAGCAGAGATTCCTGTAAAAAAAATCCCAAGACCAAATATATACAAAATAAAAGATAAATCCCTTAGCCAGTATTTCTGGACAGTGAATAAACCAGCTGCAGAAGTGGGCTGAGGCCAGGAATTTGAAGCAAGAGAAGATCACGTGTGTATCTCCAGCCAAGAATGTATATGAGCGAGAGAATTTTAAAATCAGTGTGCAGTGTTGGAAGGAGCATTTCCTGTAATTTAATGAACGACGATGAATGGATTTAGGTTTGGTCAGCACTGTAGCTGACAGCAAAGAAACCAGCTCAGTCCCCTCTTCAGGAAAATGAGCTGGTAAAAATCAAACCTGGATATTAAAGACATGCAACTGCAGCTCAGATAAGGAGAGCAATAAACAAAAATATCCTTTTCACATGATTACAGGTCAACAGCAGCAATTGTGAGCCTATCCATCATCTAGGCATGTCTTTGAAGTGACTGTGTTGCTATGCAGAATTTCTGCCCCAATTTAAAAAGAAAAGCTTTGGGTACTTTGTGTGTAGAAGAAAACATAAAATCTGAATAAAGTCAGAGAAACTGCACTTGGAGGGCTGCTCCCAAGGCTGTGAAGTTATAATAAACACAATTGGGTGGCCAGTTAAATGGCACCATTGTGACCTCTTCAAGACCCCAAAACAATGAAGAGACTTCCAGATGGGCCTCAACTGACCTGGGGGATGAAGGACAACACCTACATTTCATCCTGAATCAGAAAAAATCCAAGCCCATGCAGAGAGCATGGACTTGTTTGTAGTCACTGTGCAGGAGCTAAACAGCACCCACGGCTCTCTGCATGCATGAAAACCTTCCTGTTCTTATGCAGCACATCCTGACCTACAGAGCATCTCAAGGGGCTTTGCCAACACAGCTCAGGGACACTGATCATTGTCAGCCAATGCCCTGCTCCCCAAGCCCAGAGTAAGCACTGATCTCTAAGGCACATTGGCTCACTTTGGTTGGTAGACCCAGATCAGCCTCTCCTCATTCACTGTGGTGCTGGAGGGGAAACACAGCATCAGTTTTTCTGCCAAACTACATGTATCTAATTCAACTGTATCCACCTTTGAATCACTGCAGCGGGAAACTTCCAAAGGTGACCCTTCAGGCCACTTCCAAAAACCACTTCAAGCCACTCCAGGATTCCAACCTGGTCATCACAGCTTGTGAATGAGAAATTTCTCAGGGCTTCTGCCCAGCTCTGCTGCCCATTTCTCCCCTGTACTCCTGCAGCAAGGGCTGCCCAGGAGGGAGAAGGCTGCCAGCACGGCAGGAGGAGGCAGGATGGTGTGAGCACTCACGGGGGGTTGTCACATTTCCGCTGCCTGAAGCGCACGCCTGTTCCGCACGTCCGGCTGCACATGCTCCAGGGGCTCCACACGCTCCAGTCACCGTCCACGTGCTCAGGGATGGGGGTTTTACTGACACACTCCCCAGCTCGGCACCACTGCAAGGACACCACGTTAGCACAGCCTGGGAGGGAGCCCTCACCTTGCACAGGTGGCTGAGGGATTGCAACAAGTCCGCATTTAAGTTTCTAGGGATTCGAGGCTTTGGTGAGATGGCAGTAGGGGAAGGAGGAAGGGAGGAGGTGAAATGTAAAAGTTTAAATGTCACTCTCAGCAAGCCCCTGAAGGGGGTTCTGTCATTAAATAAACAATCACAGAATTGAGCCCCTTACTTTATAAAGCAGATAATTATCTAAGTACTAAGACTTAAAGCCCCACGATTCACAGCAACTGAGTCCAAGAAATTATACCCCAAAGCAATGCCTTCATCAGCACTGCTCCCAGTATGTACAAAATGATTGAAGTATTTTGGACTTAACTTGGCTAAAGCCCCAAACCCCTCTGATTCTAATAGGTTGTGCTGGCTCCTGACCAAGCAGCAAACTTGGCCTGTCCAGGATGTGACACAGTGAGCACAGCTAAGAAACCTTATGAAAGAGTCATCAGGACTCCTCCAGTTGGAAAAACATGGGCATAAAAACCTTTTTTTTTTCAGTTTCCTTGTCACGGTTTCCAGGACCCAGTTTTTCTTGTCATTGTTTATCTTTATCCTTGATTTCAGCAGCCAGCTTCTTATTTTTACCCTTTCTTACCTTCACAACTATACCATAGATTAAAAAAAATAAATTAGAGTCCAAAACCAGTAAATAAGGGGCTGAGAGTTACCAAACCAGTCAAGTTCCAAAAAACACATACATAAACAAATACAGCCAATTATACCTCAAAAAGAACAGAACATCACTGAATTTGAGCTACTTGTAGAAACTATAAAGTAGCCTCTTTTTCTTTCCCCATCTTCTGCACCTCCCCAAATGTCAGACTAAATGCTCTGCACACTTTCTACCTCAAATACAACCCAGAACACGACCAGCAATGGGTTTATGGTAAATACTGAACATCCTAGAAGCACTTTTCCCAATGCTGGGAAACAAGAAGTGACTGCTGCTGAGCATCCTGATTACCTTGTCTGCGCCACATTCGGTGCCATCCAGAGGGGGATCCAACTTTGTCTTACAGGATGTGTCTCCTTCCACCAGGCACCAGAGCCCAGCACACATCAAATGCTGTAATCACAAAGAAAGGAGGTGCAGTTATTACTTTTGGAAATGCCAGCCATCATTATGGGATACACTTCAAAGCTCAGGCAGTCTTTCTCAAGTGAATCCAGAGGCATCCAGTTGGTATGGGAGCAATTATTTTTTAAGGGTTGATTGGCATTAAGTGGTGAGGCTGGAAACATGAAAGAGATTGATGGATGCCACTGACAGGAACAAAACCTACCCCAAACAAAAGGTGTGCTATTTGAACAGATTTCTTTTCACAAGAATAAATCTGGTCCATTAGAAAGGAATCCTATATGGGAGGCCACGTTGGGTGCTTTGGACCATGCCAAATGCTTAGATGTCCAAGATACTTAATTACTGCTATTTTTAAAAAAATATACTGAAGTAACTGCAGCTGGTGGTAGCAATAATCAGCCAGCAATGCCCCTGGGAAGAAGGTGGAATGAGAAAGAGGAAAGGATGTCATGGTGTGCTGTACAGCAAAGGAGGAGCTTGGTGACAGGCAGGGTCAAAGACTGGGAATATTCTAGGAACATTCCCCAGTGCTGCTGCTCTGCTCAGCCAGTGTGTGCTGCAGGGATCTCAGGGCTGACCATAACTGTGACCTGCCAGATCAAAGCATCTTCAGAATTTAAGAAAAAGCACCAGGAAAAGGGACCTTTGCATCAGTAACATTTTCCACAGCATCCACCATGCTTTGCATTCCATGGAAGAGGACGATTCCAATACAGTGCAACATAGCTGAGTACCAGAAGAACAACAAAGAAGAATTACATTTCTTTCCACTATTGTTCACATTTCAATGTAATGGTAAAAAGATGAGAAACCTGACTCTAGTGCCAGCTGGTCTTGTCAAGATTTATTGCACCTCATTAAACAGTTGAGTCAACACGCCTCAGCCTCATGGTTCTTCCCCAATGTAATGTAAGAGACTGTGGGTGCATGTGTGTTTTGTGTACAGGCATGTTGGTATGTCTCTATAAAACACATCATGTCTCTATAAAATATATCTGTACAAGAGAGGGTGCAGATGAGATAAATCCCAGTCCCAGAGATGATGTAGATCATACTGAAACAAAACAGTTATCACAGCAGTATCTGCATCCTGCTCCATTTCCACATTTCTTTCTGGAAAGAGAATTTTCACTATTTAAACCCAAAGAACATTCACAAAAACTGGGAGCAGACAGCACAATTCAGCATCTGTATTAACCACAATGCAGAAAGTCATTGTCAAACAAACAACCAAACAACAGCAAATACTCCAGGGAAACCTAAATCAATGAATTTTCAAGAGATTTTCTCTGAACAAATAGAGCATATGGGAAAATATCAGTCTTTGGTAATTTTGACTAAATGACTGTGACTAATTAGTGGTTTACCCACAGCTCTGAAAGCACTTAAGCACCAATTAGCCATGAGGACATCACACACAGTTTTATTGACAGGTATAGAGAGGCAGAAGCATTGACAAGGCAGAGATTTCAGAGCTTACTGAGAAATTCATTGTTCCACCTCAACTCCCAGATTCTCCACCCCCTGCCTTCTGGAGAGGACTAAAATCAAGAAGTTCATCAATTAACCATCCATAAGCATTACAGAAAGAACACAAATCTAGGCAATAAACCACAGTGTCAAGGCACTACCAGCAAAACCTCCTTCCATACTGTGGCTGGGGACAATGTTGGTAAGTAAAATGAAGGGAAGCTTTGGAAATGAAAAGATGCAGACAGCAAGTATTTCCACTTTTCCAATCTTCAGCCCCTCTCTTGCAAATAACCACAAAGCTTCAGAGCAGAATGTGAGGAGAAACACTCCAGCCAGATCTCCTGAATGACCCAGACAGAAATTTTGCCCCCAGAAGGAAACCCTCTGCTTCTGCTTTCTGTCAGAGGAGCATCCTGGCTGAAGATGTGATGGAATTCACTACATCCCAGAAGAAGTTGTTCTAGACATATATGAGCACCATTGCTAAATATCTGTGCATTACGCAAGACCAGTGTTTGTTCAGCTTCAGGTCCCTGGATCATAACTGCATGTAATTTAGAGTTAATTTCTGCTCTTGGATGCAAAACTGGGAAGACAGAGTGGGTGGTGGTCGAAACAAAGTCATAAAAATGAAACAGCTTTTTTTTACAATTTTGGTTGGTAACTAGAATCCCTCCATAGCCCACAAGAACATGGAAGGTGATAAAGTCAGGTCACACATCCAAGTATGAGCCATGGCATGGGGAAGCAATGGGCAGAGATCACCTCAAAAATGTGTGTTTGTACCTGCAAAACAGCCCAGAGCAGGGTACAGAGGGTGCAAATATTCACATACATGTGGGTGTGGTGTGTGCATATCTATGTGTGTGTCTATGCCCACATATTCATGTATACACACACATAATTGTAGGGAGATAAATAAAGGAAATACCTCTCTCAGCAACACCAATCTTTCTGAAATCTCCCGCCTTCGAGGTATGGAAAACATTGGATTTTTATAGCATCCCTGTGTTTGATTCAGAATCCTAAATGCAAAGCATATTTCAGGAAACAGTTACAGAAAAATCTGGTAATGGTGCTGAGCTCTGTGTTTTGGTGCCACACCACTGCAAAGGCCAGGCCCTCGTTAGCCCAGTCCCCTGCATTTAAGAGTGTTCAGATACCCCAGCAAAGATGAAACCATCAGCTTTGGGATTGTATGTTCCCAAGATGCTTTATCATGTTAATAGCTCTGTTCAAAAGAGATCATGTATCCTCCTCAGCCACAATAGGAACCCAAACAAAACTCCCCATTAAACAGCAAAGCAGTCAGTGACTTTTTAATGGTTAAACAGCCAGCTTTGTGGGGAAATATCCAAGTGAGAAATGGCAGGACTTGACAGGAGGTTGTTGTATGTGAGTGGCAGCTCAGAGCTTATACTGATACAGAAGAAGCCATCAAAAGAACTGAATTAGTGCTAATTCTGCATTCAGCAACCAGCTTTCAGATGGCAGGTCCCTGCCTGCAGAGCATTCCCTACAGCGTTCAAGAAGTGCCAGGGAGGATTTTCCAATGACAGATATTTCGCACTGGAAAAATATTGATTTGTTGAAACTGTCTGTGGGGAAAGGTCATCTTTGGATCAGCTCCCAGTTTGAGATATTTCCAAGACAAAAATAATTTTTTAAAAAGCGAGATGGCTGTTGAGAAGTAGTGTTTCAATAAAAATTTGAAATTACTTTTAAAAAAAGAAAGAAATGCTTTTTTAACTGAACTGTTAAGGAATTTATATAGAAAAAAAAATTAGAAACTGAAATAAAAGGAAATTGCTATGAAAGTACAAATTTTAGGCATTCAGAAACTCCTGGGAGATAGGAAAGCTTGTCTGCACAGCTGTTAGGAAGCAGTCCTGGGAGAGGTCAGGCTCTGGAAACTCCCAGGCTGGGAGAGATGTGCTGGCAGGTGAGCGGTGCTTCTGATTACAGGGATTACAATGGCATCCATTGGACAAAGGGGCCTCACTGTGCCAGGTGTTTTCTCTGCCCCAAAGATCTCACCATCTAAACAGACGCCTGGGAGCTTGGGGATAAAGGAAGTTTTATCACTCTGTTCTAGGTGGAAAGATGAGGAACAGAAAGGGATTAAATGTCTTGCTGAAAGTCTGCTGGGAGATGAGCTGAAGCAGAGCTGCTCAGAGCTCTCTGCTCAGTGTCACAGCCACAGGCTCCTGTGTCACTGCCTGCTCCAGCTGAAGCCAGGCTCTGGCTCTGGCCCTTCCCACCTTTCCCAGCTTCTCACACTTTCCCAGGATGGTGTTCCCTTCCCTGGGACTCCATCCCCACACAGACTCCCAGCCTGCAGAGCTCAGGCATGGCTCAGTGCAGGGATCTGTTTGAGGTTCCTTAGCTCAGTGCTGCAGCTGGAAATGAGGAATGGGAAAGTCACTCCAGCCAGCTCCTGGTCCACAGGCAGCGAGTCTGGAGCTCCTCCTGGGGTAGCTATTGCATCAGCACTGCTGCCAAAATCTGTGTGATCCTGCCCCATGACCTCACACGGGCTCACAAGGCTCCCTCAACTCAAACCCTCAGATTATTACCTGCAAGGGGACCTTCCAAAGCTCCAAAGTATAAAGAGAATCCAATGAATAAAGATGTCCTTCCCACAATGGAGCAACTCTACAGAAGCTTGTTCATTCCCTGCACATTCACTCCTTTACCTTGTCTGCATCCAAGGAAAGAAACACTTATTTCTCCTGGAGATGAATTTGTTTCTGCTGCAGACTGGAAAGAGGAGCCTCTTCTTTCTAGCAGCAGAATTAAACCACCAGAAACCAATTTTTCTGTCAAAATGAGGGGACTATGAATAAGAACTTAGGAAAAGTAAATATCCCTAAGGGAGAGGAGTAAGAGACCTCCTAACACACAGGCTTGCTTCTAAATAGGCTGGCTTTCCATGAAGTATCAGAACTCTCTTATTTTGCCAGCACATTGCTAACCAGGAGAGAAAATGTGCTTATGAATGGGATTCTAATTAACATCCATTAGGTAAAATAAACACACAATTTACTCTTGCTTTCCTGTCCAAAGCACAGTGCAAATGTTCTCAAAGCCTCCCGATTCTTCTGAGCAGCAACTCTTTACACAAGGTGACAAAAACAATGCCCCCAATTTCTACACCGTCACTGTCTTTAATTTTGGGTGCCTAAAAACCCACAGCAATCACAAGGGAGGTGAGCAGCACTGTTTGATGGAGCTTCTTGCTGCTGAAAATGAGATGAGAAGTGTTCCAAACTCAAATCCTGTAGAACTGGAAGGCACTTTTGGAAAGGAGCCACGCTAACCCAGACAAGATAATTGTGAAACTCAGATCCATGTCTCGGTGGCCAAACTGCTGACCTGTGTCTAGAGCTGACATTCCAAGATAGTGCCAGACAAGCAGGGGAAGACTCCCAGACTGCAAGGAAGGCACAAAGGAATAGAAACACATTCTGGGTTTTTTTTGGGAAGCAAACAATGAAACAGGAAAACACTGTCTCTGCTTTCAGCTGTTTCAGGTGCTCTCAAGGAAAACTAAAAACCTTCACAGTCTAAAATATTTCTTTGCAATGCACCAGTTTTATTTAATTATTTTAATCTACCTGGAATTAAATTAATAGTCAAAAGAAAGAGATTGGAAAGAGAGCATTCATAAGACCACAAGCTAATTTTATGGCCAAACATTATGCTGAATACAAATCTCTCCAGTGCCTTTACGGCACTCACATCACCAGCTCCAGGGATTCACAGACATGGAAAAATCCAAGGAGGAAAGGACAAGTTTGATGTACTTCCCTACCAATACACAACTCTCACTTGGGTGAGCTCTTCAGCTTTGCTGAGCTCAGGTTTTAGCACCTTAAATGAGAGAACACAACACAAATGTGTCTCATCACTTGGAAAAATCACAGAAGTGTGTTTATATGGTCAAACCTAGAAGTAGAGGCCCATGGAATAAAGCACTGGAGCAGAGTCTTTGAATTAAATGACTGGAATTTTGTACTGTGACTTGTTACCAATGTCCAAAAGAGCTGTTCTTAGGAGTAATGTTCACTCAACAGTTCCCAGTCTGCTCCTCAGGCCTTAACACCTGAGTGTCAGATTTAAAAAATATTGATTTGTTTTGAACAACAGGCAGAATTGTCCACTAAAAACAAAAAATAGAAAAATTAAAAGAATGAAATCATGGATTGCGTTTCTTGGCCATGGGGAAAGAGAAGCTAGAGGCAAAAAATAAATATAGATTTGTACACACACCATTCAGATGTGGTTGTGAAAATTAAGGAGTTTCTCTTGAAGTGTTTTGCAGATGGGAAGCTCCCAGCAGCCAGTGGGAGAAGTCTGAATGCCCTTCAAGCTTGTTACACACGATTTTCAGGCTGATACTCAGTCCTATTCTGGCTAATTTTGTAAAGTTTAGACTTTAGCTGTAGATGCCACATCACAAGGCTACACTGATTCTTTCTCCTTTCCCTTGTCTTAATAAGAAATGAAAACTTGCCAAGCTCAAGTGTTTAATTCTTAATAGGCTCTCTCTACTATTGTTAAGAGTTTATTATGTTTATATTCTGAAATTTCCACATTGTATTTTTATAATTTTATTTTGGTTCCCTTCTCTCTTTTTATTTTTCTTTAAACCACTGCACCAGAATGTGTTTTGACCATCTTCCAAACTGAAACACGTACAAAAATTTCTGAAGCATTCCAATAATTGTAAATTGGGCTGTGCTGCCCAGGCAGGAACTCTGCTTCTCTCTCGTTCTCTCCCTCTCTTAAATAAAAAGTATTTCCACTGAAAATAAAGAGAAAAATGTATTTTTGCAACATACAGAAGTAGTGAAATAAGACACTTCAGCTTCATAGAAACAGGCAATGTGAAAATAGTCTGAATTCTGACAATCTACATGAGGAAAACTATAAACTATAGAATAGCAATTAAGTTAATTGCTACCTTTACTTCTCAAAAAAAAAAAAAAAAAGAAAAATCAGCTAATTTTATTTTAGAATTGCCAGGCTTCTATCCTGCAAGCCTCAAGAAAAACCCAACCCATCCTCTTCCAGATTTATTAGTATTACTACGTAGACAAAGTCCCTGGTTGTACAGAAAATGACAATGCAACCTATTATTTTCAGCATAAACCAGCTTTCAATCTAATTACCACGTTCTTGTAAATATTCTATACATTACTAAATAATAGGGCTCACTATCATGGTCTGCATCTCACAAATGGCCCTGCAGAGAAAAGGCAAACAGAGCCCCATTGATTCCCATGCACAGAGCCCAAAAGGCCACTCCAGCAGCCTCTTTGCAAGACCAAGACCACAGAGAGACCTACAATTGCTGAATTATACTCACCACCACACAGCAAATATGTAAGCTCAAGGAGAACATTAAATCCACTTGATCATTACAATTGCTACTTTTTCTTTACTTTGTTTTTGGTTCCTCTCTTTTTCCACATTAGCCAAGAATTCTACTTTGTCTCCTTTGGCTTGCAATCAACTTTGCCCCCTTGTTCTGCAGCTTGTAGATATTGGAAAATACCTAAATTTGTTAAAAAACAACCTGAACCTAAGAAAAACAGTGGAGCCAGTTCTAGCTGGTTTGGTATTTCTAAAAACAGTGCTATGTCAAAATTCACATTCCCAGCTACATCTGAGTTGACAGTGTCCCTTGTCAGAAAAAAAAAAATCTCTTGGTAGCAATGTAATCTCCTTGCAAGTGCCACTCCAGCCTCAGCCCAGTTTTGACTCAAAACAATGTGGATGATAACAGTTACATAAAAACCCACAAAAATGTGTTAATAATAAATAAGCCAAAAGGCTTAAAAAACAAAAAGCGAAATGGATACATGAGATAGAGATCACATTTCCCCCCCCAAACATGATTTCAGTGCAAAAGCCTCTGTTGGTAGGTGTGCCAGCCTGAAAAATAAAGATTAAACACGCAGAATGTTTCCATGGGAGTTTCAGATGTGTTTTGATGAATTTCTGCTCCCTGAAAGACTGAGCAGAAACCACTTGTGCTATTCCTCTTGGAATAAGCACAGGGGCAGCAAAGGGTTAACTCTGCTCTCAGGCATCACCGCCTGACTGGGGCTGGAGCTCTCTGCTTCCTCCCTCGGAGGGGTCACACCAATTCGCAATAGCTGATTCAGAGCCCAGCGTGGAGCTGAAGGACAGAGGTCAGCCAGGTGGAATTGCCTGTAATTTGCACAACTGCTCCCATGGCAGCCCCGGGCTCACAGCAGCACTGAGCAGCCAGAGCCCCCCGGGGTCTCTGTGTGTTTGGGGTGCACTGGGAACGCCTGTGCAGCGTCACAGGTGCATTTCTGACCAGCTTCCCCTGCAATTACCATGATGTGTCAGAGCTGGAGAATGGCACGTTCATTTCTCTAAAAGCAACTTGTCTGCCTCAAAATAAAGGCCACTGTGTAACCTCCTAGGTGGGCCAAAGCTCACCAAGGAGCTCATTTCCCAGCACTGTGCAGCTTCCCAGCTGCAGCCATGCCTGCCATGGCAGACACTTGTACAGCCTGCTAGATAAGCACTTGTGTGGATCAGACAATGCCTGACATTTGCAATGGGAAAGATGAACAGAGAACACTTTGATCCCTTTGTGTACTCCAGGGGAAAACTCTATAACTTGGATATGAAGGGGGATCTACTGAAGGCTCTTGAGAGATTCATTAACCATAGAACCACGGAATGGTTTGGGTTGGAAGGAACCTTAAAGTTCACCCAGTTCCAACTCCCTGCCATGGGCAGGGACACCTTGCTCTACCCCAGGGTGCTCCAAGCCTGTCCAGCCTGGCCTTGTACACTTGTTCTCTGGCCTTGCACACTTGTTCCCTGGCCTAGCAGGAGCCCAGGCTAAAACCCTGATTCACCATTCCTTAAAGAGGTGACAGGCACTAGAAAACCTCACCCAACACTGAGGTTACAGATCCTGAATTATACACCTTGGAGGTCACAGGTTACAACAGACTGTGGATCATCTGACCATCATAAACTCATTTTTTAGTACATTAAAATGCAGAAGGAAAGGAGAAAGGAATGGAGAGGTTTGGTGTATGTAAAGCTGATCCTTGCTCATATGTTTTAATTTCTCTTCTGTAAATTTGGAGCAGAATAGCTGCAGGATAGCTGGTTTGGCAAACAGAGAGCTACAGTTTTGTTCTAAGGCATCTAAGTTATCCTTAAAACAAAATGGAAGAAGAATTTTGGGGATGCAATCTCAAAACTGGGTGAATACTCCTGGATTAACTATCTTGTTGGACTGGTGTGGGAGGCCCAGCCACTGCCAAGCATTGAGGGACCTGACTCCCTGTGAAAGCAAAGATCACATTCCCTCAAAAAACAGGGCTTTGATGCTGTTAAAGGAGGGAGCTTACTGCACAGCAATTTCTGTGTTTCTCAAAAATGTTGAAATTTGGGAGTTATCTAACCTCTCAAGTTTGCTCTAAACCAAATTGCATGGCATTTTTGAATATAGGGCCTCTAGTTTGCCTGATATAATTATGCAGCTCAACTATCTCCAAAGAAATACTGTAATGTAACTCTCTTATTATATAAGAAAATAGGCAGCAGACACATGTAATCATAAAAAGATTGAGCAGGGTCATTTCCTGAAGCTTATTTCCTTTTCGTAACAAATATTTACTGTCAAATGTTTATTGCTTTTACATTTGGATTTTTTTAATACTTTATTGAATTAAAAATACCACATTACCATTGGCTAAAAGAGGAGACAGCTGTATTTGCCAATAATTTCTACAGCTAATGCCAGTGAGCAGTGCCAATTTTTTTTTTGGTTCATATTTTTGTAGACAGCTTTGAGACTTATGATACAAGTATTCTGCAGATGAGGCCTGAGGAACACAAAGGTGAAATGAACACAAACTTCAGAGCTTTAAAAGTCAAAAGTAATCATTTCCTCTAAAGAATTTCCTTTCCTTGCTATCAAACACCAATTCAGAGTAGCATAACAGGATGTAAACACAAGCTTAAACTAATGGCATGTGACAAAACTGATCCAGAGCTTCACAGGGTGAATGCTAATTCTTAATGCACATCTGCAACAGAAATAATTCTAAATAAGGGACTGCAAATTAGTTTGAATCTGCTTTCATCTGAGATGAAATCTACCAGGCTTTTCATTAGGAAGCACTAATGTCCTCACAAAATATGCTTCTCTTTGGGGAGAAAGGAGAGATGGAGGAAAAGAGCACATTTTTCATTTGCTTCTAAAGTGTCAAATAATTAGACTGGTGAAAAATCTTGGGAGACACAGACACCTGCTGTCTATACCTCACAGAGAATGGTGCCTCTTGGCGCATTATTCTGGCAAACAACAAGTCCCTGAAGCAATTCCAGACTGGACATGCAACTCCTGTGTGGGAAATGCTGACCACCTACCAGCAGGCTGACATTCTCATCAGGCACTGGAATATCCAGAAACAAAATGGTTTTTTTATCACAACAAGGGAAATAGCAAAAATCCCTTCCAAGAGCAGCCCAGCTGGGTGACACCCACACAAGTGGAAGAACTTGAGTCATGCTGGGTAGATCTGAGGTTTTCTTTACAGACCTATATTCTAACACTTTGCTTCCAGTACAGTAGTCCTGGTGGTCTGCATTTTCTTGATGGAGCTGGGAAACACAACCTGTCCAGATTCTTTTCCTTTGTTTTATATTAGCTAGTTTCCAAGTCCAAAATAAATAAAACAGCTAATGTGAAACTAAGAGCATTTTCCCAGGACTTGCACGTGTTCCACAGTTCTAGCAATTTGGCACTTAAAAGCCCCAGTTATCTCTGATTATTGTTTTCTTTCTTAACACTGATTTAAGATCCCAAGCTTGTTCAGAGTGGGAATGAGGGACAACTAAAAAATACAAATGGCCAGTTATTAAAAGCAAGAAACCTGTCTGCTTCTTGCCTGTCTGTACAGGAGGAGATGCTGCCAGCTGGTGCTGGTGACCCCACACAGTTTCATGACTTTTTTTTTATATCTCCAAGGCCATGCTGGAAGCAGGCACTACCCCACTCCCTGTCTAAAGCAGGGGGTAAGATCTGCTCAGAATCAAAAGATCTGATTATGTGTAATACCTTATGAAAAACTTGGCTGTCTGAATTCCAGAGATGAGTCCAACAGCCTCATCTCAAGCACAACCTGCTCCTAGATACAGCAACAGTCAATGTTCCCATTTTGCCAACCAGCCCCAAGATACCCCACACTGCACCCAAATCCTGAGTAAACGTCATGTTGCTCAGAAAACATACAGGATTCTGCACAGAATTCAAGGCTTCATGAAACAAGCAGACATCAATATTTCCTCAGCACAGTTAAGAGTCAGCTCCTTAGAACACTGCAGTGGTCTGAAGGTGAGGTCTGTGAACGCCCAGCCAGCCATCTAAGCTGACTCTGTGGGAGTCGCCAAACACTCTTGTGAGGAGAGACTTTCACCTCAGCTGAACTTCCAGGAAAACAATCTCTACAGAGCATTTCAGCAAAACAATCTCAAAAGGGAACAACGTGCAAACACCAGTTTTTCTGAGTCTGCTCTGGGAGATTACCAAGGGAAAAGAAGGATGAGGCCTAAGCAGGAGCGGCTGACGGAGCTCGAGGCCGTTTGATTTTCCACCAGCAGCGCTGAACCTGAGGGAAACACAGACTCCTTTTCTCCTCCCCAGAGCTTAGCAGCTTTATTTCCACTTCCCACCTTGTTTCCAGCTCCAACCCACGAGCTCTTACCTCCATATCCTTACAGAAGGTGGCGTTGGTGCCAAAAAGGATCTGGCACTGCTCGTCGGCGCTGTAGTGCATGCCGGGCAGCTTGTGAGGGAGCCGCACCGAGTACTGGCTGCGGGGGTCGGTCAGCAGCAGACAGGTGCTCACCTTGGACCTGGCAGGGCAGCAAGGAAAAATGTCCTCAGGGAAAGCCCCCTGAACGGCAGTGTTAGGTCACTGCTGCAGAGGAGCCCTGTCCTCTCTTTAACAGTGTGAAACTGTGGGGTTTTCCCTGGAAGTCGTGTGAATCCTTGAGAGCTATGGATATAAAGGGCCTTGGGAAGTCACCTGCGGCCCCAGGCCTCAAGGCAGGAGAGATAACATTCACAACACTCTAGGTTAAACTTTTGTCTAAACCAACATTCACAACATTCTGGGTTAAACTTTTGTCTAAACCAACATTCACAACATTCTGGGTTAAACATTTGCCTAAATCCTTCCTAGAAATCTGAAGGAGACTCAATTTGGCCCTCAGGCAATCCGGCCCAAAGCTTCACTTGCCTTGAAATGCCAGCTACAAAGTCTGCCATCATGTCTCACCTCAATCCCCACAGCTGAATTCTGAACCCTTTACATTTTTTCTTATCCATCACAGGCATAAAAAGATTTTTCTCTTTGCCTTCACAGCAATCTTTTACAAATTGGAATATCACTGTCATATCAGGGACCAGTTGCAACCAGATGAGTTCAGATGTAACTTCTTTTTCTAACTCATGCCTTTAATGTGGCATTAAATGTCCCATTTTCTTTCATTATTTTCCTTTCTTTCCCACCTGTAACCCCCAGAGTGGGAAATTTTCCGTGCTGAACCCACTCCTAGCACAAAGCATTGTGCCAGGCACTGTTCGTCAGAGAGCTGCACTGTAGGTTTAAGATTAGATCTGCAGAGTTCAGATAATTCCAGTGCTTCCTGCAGTTCATGAGATTTAACAAGCAGCAGGACAGAAATCCTTCCTGAAGAACTGAATATGATGAGCTGAAACATGGATGCAGTGGGAAAGAAGTTCATAGTGAACTGTTTTAGACCAACATTCATTGAGGAGTGAGAAAACACATCAGAATAACCTCCAGGCAAAGTCAAGTTTCAATAAAATAAAAGCTATTCAATAACAAGACAGTAAAAATCACAGCATAAAGCTGCAGCATCTTTAAGCAGAGATTCCTGCAAGCCACCTACACACAGATTTCTGTCATTGCAAAATTGAAGGGCATTTTCTGTAAAAAAAAGGTGATATGGGATTTTTTAAAAGATGTTATCAGTACATTGACAACTGCACATAATTCATCTGCCTCTCTTCAATCCTCAGTTTCAAGGTGCTATTGCAAAGGAGACAGGTTCAAATTTGCATACCCCAATGACACACCTACACTTTTTTAAAAGGAACATTGTTAATACTTTCACTTTAAAGCAACAGAGTGGATTCTTGCCTGGCAGGATTTTTGACACTCAGTACAATCCTTACTTTAGGAAGTTTTCGAGGTCGTCTCGGCTGCAGGAGGACCAGGAAAGGTCACTTGGGTTCCTGCCCTTCACCCATTCTCCAGACATGATGTGAGACCTCCCAGCACAGGGCTGATGATCATCATCGTGGCTCATCCCCATGCTGTTGGATTAGAACAAGACAAGAGAAAAAACCTGTCAAAGTATGATGTGGGTTTCTCATTCCCACTGCCCTCAGCAATGACACTCTCAGGGATTACCAGCTGGACAACAGGCTGCCCATACCACACACAGTCAGCCATGCACTGCCCTGGGCACCTGTTCAATAAATGAACTAGAGGTTCTTTATTTTATCCATTGCCTTAATTTCACAAAGTGTTTGGTATTTGCGTGTTTGAAATTTTTAAATGTGCCTCTTATGGACTTTCCTCCTAGGGTTTATGAGCAGTGAACTTGGAGGGTATCTGCTGGAATATTTAATGAAAATTTTGGATTGTATTGCCAAATCTAGTGGATAGGATCGTTAGAATTACACTGAGAGAATGACCTAGAGATGAGCCTACTTTGTTCTTGCATCAGTGTGAATTTGGAATATACTGTTAGGAAACACATTTTTCTAAATTAGTGGTATTGTACAATCATCTAACTTTGAGGCTGATCCTTTTCTGAGTGGTGGGCTGGATCAAATGATCTCCAGGCCCTTCCAACCTAAATTAGGCTCTGACTCTGTCACAGCACTGTTTAGCCTGGAGCCTGAGGCAAATCCAAGCCCCATTTCTGCAAGCACTGTCCAAACAAGCACCAGGACTGCCCCATGCCCATCTCAGCAAGGACAGAATGGGATCTACTCAGCAAAACAAACCATCTAAACAAACAGCAGATTGTGTTGTATAAACACATAGAGGAATTCAAACAAGTTCAGTGAGGATTTCCAAAAGCACTCAGAAACAGAAATGTGTTACTTCAACCTCCATCCAACTTCCCCCTCAGGACCCTTCTGTCATCAGGGGAGTCTTCACCATTGGGCTGCTACAGCAGGTTCAGGTTCAGAATAAATCCCTACTGCCACTACAGGAAGGTGAGACTCCTCTGCTGCAGGTAAAACTTTGTGAACAGGGAAAAAGATGTGACCAAGGTCACCTGCTACACTCAGTCCTACACTCAGCGCATCACAACAACCTGCCTGGCACAGAAAGTGAGTTAAGGATTTTCCATCCTGCTTCAAAATGAACATTAAAACCCTTATCCAGAATCATACAGAGTAGTAACTCTTTGAAACAGTAACATTCCTCCTTCAATTCCAAAGTGAAATAGAAAATGACTTTCAGAAGAAAGGTGCCTTCTATGGCCAGTGTCACCTTCTAGCAAAACATCACCAATTTGGGGCTGAAAATACAGAACTCAGTGGGTCTCCAGCTGGCTGGCTGGAGCAAGCCAGGAGCAGTCCCTTTAAATATGCACTGCTTAATCCATGCTATTTCCCTACAAATCTGAGGCTCCTGTTTGCTTTCTGACTGTGCTCTTGGCTTTGCTCCTCCCTAGTTGTGGGACTTGACTGTTCAGAGCCCAAACACGACATCCATTTCTAATAGCAGTGAACCAAAACCCACTTCAGCACTTTGATAATTATGGCTTAGATTGAACCACCATCTCTGCTATTTTTAGCTTACAGTGAAGATTATATGGTGGAGTCTATTATTTTAGGTTTATCTCCAGGGACATTATTATTATTATTCCTAGCAAAACTACATTCAATGTAATTTTTAGACTCAGAAGTTCATAGTTATTCTTCTTTTTAAACCTTTGTGGTTTTTGAACACTGCAGAAACATTAACATCAAGCACATTTTGTTTGATGCACGCAGGAATAATCTAACAGTCTATTAGTAACTCTAACTTCAAAACAGTAAAGAGTGAAATTCCTGCTCCACTGAAGTGAATGGGAGTTTTGCCATTGACTTCAATGCAGCCTGGGTTTCACTCCAAATATTTTACCCATGTTGTTTCTACACAGAGAAAACTCCTCACATGCTAGGGTGAAAGTTCCAGCAGTATTTCTCCAATGCAAATAAGGCCATCTAAAGATTATGTTCCTAAAAGTCAGGAAAGGAAGGGCTCAGCACCATGAAGTAAAGGATGTGAGCTTGTCAGGAACCTTCCAGAACAAAGTTTGCCCCAAAATGCCAGTGTGAAGGCTTGTGGGCACACAGCAATCCTGATAACTTTTCCAAGGGAGACCAGGCAGGTTTCCAAGGTTTCTTGCAGCTTGTCTGCCTTGTAACTGCCACAGTGCTGACACTCAAAGCTGGGTCCTTTTTGGTTTATACTCTGTTTCTGTGGGATGGGATCCGGCAGCTCCCCTGTTCTGGAAGCTTCCTGAATGGCCCCCTGGTTGCCACATCAGGTGTTCCATCTCAAAAGGCTGAAAACAAATCATCTTCCTGACTTTGCAAGTGCTTTAGGATCCCTGATTTTATCCCTTCCAGAAAAGTCTAGTGTTTAGTCTAGAGTTGTAAATATAAGAAATGCTTTAGCTTTCTGATTAGCTTCAATTATTTTTTGTCAAATACGTTGAAAGTGAGGTTTTGTTGGCAAAAAACAAGAGTAGCACTTACTAATTAGTACATTCCTGTCCTTAATTTTATCTTAAACCTGATTTCATGGAAGATGTCTTGCCTAGGACAAATGCTGAGGCTGCCAGTGTTCACTCAGCTTTATTTCACGGGGGGTTTGAGGCAGATAAAATTTGTCCTCTATAAAGAACGAATCAGAACTCACACCTCAAGTTATTTACAGGCTTCTTCTGAAATTCATTCAATTCTTACATGTGTGGAAATCTACCCATTTCCGAATCATTCCTGTTTTCCTAACAGAAATTCTTTTAAAAGTCACAAGCATAAAGGAATTGAGCCTGAAAGGAATACCTTTATTGGTATAAGGCAAAAGAGCTTTGCCAGTTTATATTAGTTTGGGATCTGGCCTCAAGGTACACAGGCAAGCCCTCCTGGCCTCTCAGTGATGAGTTTCTGGTAGAATGAAACCAGCAACACCTTTGGAGCCTGTTTTAATTGGCAATGCAGAACTTTTCTCAGCATCTACTTTACCTTACAATGACTCACTTGAGAAAATGATTAAATGACCTGCAGGACTAAGGCATACTCTTGCATGCTAACACATTCTTTTCTGAAGTTCAAGGGTCTCTAGCTACATCAAAGGGACCAGGTTCTCCTAAACAAGCAGTAAATGCAATGCCATGCTGATTCTTTTCACTAATGAACAGTCTCCCTCCTTTAAACAGAAAAAAATGGGACAGAGCAGTGTGTGTTTGCACTAAACACCAGTGCAAACTGAATCAATAGTTTACATTTCATTTGTGACCATCTAATCTTACCTGCTATTCAGAATTCACGTGGAATTAGAAGCAGGTAATCAGTCTCTTGAAATATTCTGCCTTTGGAAGTTCTATTCTTACATGAACTGATCTTGAACAAAGAGTTGATAAGAAAAGCTCTTAGATTAGAAGTAGCAATGTCAAAATGACACTGCAATGCCCTGCAAACCCAGTGCCCTGTGTGCTCCCTGAGACATAAACATCCATTTTATCAGAAGCCACAAACAGATGCTGCCTGTTACCCTTTACAAAGCCAGCAGAGCCATCATGGATGAGCAGGACTCAGTTTCCCTTTGTGCTGTTACCACCACAGTCACTGCTCCATTCCAACCCACGGAAAACTTCAGCCTTTCAGTTCATCACATTCTCCTCCTGAAGACAATGAGATTCCACAAAGGCAAGCAAGGACAGCTCATTCTGTCAGCTCTTCAACTCCTTCCATTCAATGTTTACTCAGAGTAGGCACCCTGGGATTCTGGTTTCACACTCCAGCTTCTTTCCTAATATAAATAATGCATTGCTTACCAGTCAAAGACACCATGGCCTCTCTGGAGGAGTCCTGCAGCACATTTACTGTGGCTCATCATGTGTGAGGCCAGACACCAGCTGACTGACCAGTGTGAGCCCTGACTGTTAACAGAATCACAGCAAGGCAAATCTGATCAGGAGTCACAGGGAGGCAGCTACAACAGATCTCTTTGATGCAGTGTTTTTGGAGAGCAAGGCTTTAAAGTAGCACTGCTATGAATAAAAAATAGCATGCAGTCTCTGGGAGCTCTGGCCTCCCTGAAGCCTGTGCAGCAATCAGAACTGGGTCAGGATGCCAGAATTACACTCTGGGCCTGAGCTGGCCAATTTCTTGTGTAATTCTCTTAAGCAAAACTCAATTATCAGCCCTGTGTTTTCCCACAGCAATGCTGAACCAATGCACTTGCTTTGTTTGTTTGGGTCATTTGTGGAGTTTCTCCTCTAGACAGTTAATGTAACTAAACTGCTCTGTTTACCCTTGGTGTGTTTTCCAGTGTTTCCTGTTTTTCTTCACAAGCCTGAGCCAAAGTGCACCAAAGCCTGTGGAAAGCCTCCTACTGCATCCAATGCACTGCTGCACCTCAATGTTCTTGAGGTCATGGACACAAATCTTCACCAGAGCCACTACGACCCTCAATAGAAAACCCAAATTTGAGTTAGAGGATAATGCCAAGGGCTGGGAGAAACTGATTTAGGAGATGCTTGAAAAATCTGTTCAACAGCTGCAGCTCTGGCTGGTAAGAGACCACTGGACAAATCCCCAGGACTGTTATCATCACTCTCCCTTAGCAGGGAGAGACGTGAAGCTGGGACAAGAGGGAAGTTTGATAGAAAATACCAGCAGCAGCAGCACTTTCCTTCAGAAAAAGGTAGCAACTGAAAAAAAGAAATATGAAGAAAGGAAGCCTGAAAAAAAGACACACAGATATGGAAACACCACCTCCCTCACCTCCCTCTGAAAATCAAACCATTCCATTTGCCTGCAAATAACTCAGCGTGAGTCAAACACTGGATCACTTTAGAAACTCATGGCTATCAAGGCTACCCAAGGTGTCCTGGCTGTCACCCCAGCTGTTTATTAAACATGCATGACAAACAATTGATTGCTCTCCACACAACTGCACTTACCTCAGTTCTCCAAAGGGCAGGGAGGATGTCCAGCTGCCAAGAAGGAAATGAGGACAGCAGGCTGTCTCTCACTCCCACAGACAGAAATCCAAAGGAGCCTTTCCAAAGAACCAACTCACAAAGAGCTGTAACTGTGTAAGTTCAGCAACACATTAAATAGGAAGAGCTCTTTGGGGCCAGCCCTGCAGAGCAACATGGCCTCAGAGAATTGAGCAAAGAGCCCATGACAGCTGTATCCCAAATAGAGGGGGGACAGGAGAAGGCAGAGATATCTCATGCTCTGAGTGAAAAGTTCAGTGAGACCAGTAAGGTTTTACATTTTTGGCTGATACTTGATTGCTGGGCAGCATGTTTTCTCTATCTGTAACGTGCCTTACCCTGCAGATGTTCTCCTAAAGGCTTTGTTTCTGCAAGGGAACATTGCTATGGGCTAGGCAGTACCAGCCTTGGATGTCACCACTGACCTTCTCAGAAGAGAATATGAGAGAAGTCATTCCCTGTGACCCAGCTTGCCATGACTCACCCACAAATAATCCAGCATTAAATGCAGAGCCAGGACTAAGCACAAGATTTCTTTCTAAAGCCCACTGGAGAACAATAAATGCAAAAGGAGGGGAGACTGAACAACATCCTCGCAGAGTGGGAGAGGGAAGGGAGAAGGGGAGCTGTAATTTACCTGCCCTGGCATGTCAGAGTGGGCAGGATGACAGTGCCCCACAGCTATTTAGACATGCACAAATGCCATCTGTTTTTCCATATGAAGGACAAAATTCCTCCCCTTCCCACCTCAGGTGGGAATCAGGTCTCAGTGAAGGTTTGAAAAGGGAATCTCTGCAGTGCATCCAATGTCAAGCACAAAGGAAGATGCTGACATGGAAGGAGGTTACACAGGGTGTGGGCTGGCAGCTGAGAACATTAAACATGGCCATTAAACTCAAATCTAAGCAGAGGGTGCACGCCAACAGCTCTTAGCAGCTCTGCCTTGGGCTGGGTTTGAACCAGGAGTGGGAGACAGCACCCCACATCATCCAGCCTGTGAGCTGTCCACTCCCAAACTGAGTTCAATGTTAGGAATTTTTATTAACATTTGAAATTGAAGCTGCATCACTGGAAAGATGCCTACTTCGGAACTGGTTCAACATGTTGAACATTTCAATATAAAATGCTGATCGTCTTGCAAGTTATGAGGTATCCATCCAGTTGAGAATAAAGGCTTAAAAGAGGAAGGAAGCAGGGGTGCTCATTTGAGCTGGAATTGTAATAGGAGCTGCAGGGCAAAGTGAGGACAGTAACTTTGAGAGGGTGACCCAGGAAGAGGATGCCTCTAAGAGAAGCAGAAATGGCCAGAGATGTCAGAGGGGGCCAAGGGAGGCTTGGACAAACTAACAAATCCTGTGAAAATGCTGAGGTGAGCTGAGCTCTCACTGAGGGAGGCGGCAAGGAAACATCTTGTAAAACCAGCGGCCACTGAGGCCATTGGCTTAATGGGAAGCGGGTTTTTTCACCCTCTCCTTTTGAAACATGTAAACACTGTTTCTTAAATATGCTTTGACTATTCCAGAAACTGTCAGGAACACTTTGGGGAGCAGTGATGAAGAGAGGGAGATGATCCTACTTAAAGCATTTGAAGTAACTGAGGCTGGTCATTGTGTACACAGTGTTATCTAGAACAGGGGTGTTCAGGATGGGTGCTGTACTTTTGGGGCTTTTTTAATCAGGAAAGTCAACATTTAAAGGGAGCCATGACTACTGGACTCTTGTTTTCATAACCAAGTTTATGTCACTCTCCAATAATGAAGTAACCAGATATTTTATATGGTTATCTACTCATCAAGCAGCCAAGAAGTCAACAACAGCGAGTGAGAACACACGAACGCCTATGGTGAATAACAGTGTGGAAAGCTGTGGTTTATTCAGCTGCATGACAGATCCAGCCCTTCATGATATGGTTTTCATTTAAAAAGAATTAGCTCTTTTGCCTTGGAATCTGGAAGGCAGCAAAGTACAAGCTTGTGCTGCAAGGGACAGAGAGCACATGAGAGTGACATGGCAGGGACAGAAAACACATGAGACAGACATGGCAGGGATAGAGAGCACATGAGAGTGACAGGGCAGGGACAGAAAACACATGAGACAGACATGGCAGGGACAGAAAATACATGAGAGTGACATGGCAGGGACAGAAAGCACACGAGTGACATAGCAGGCACACCCACTGTGGCCTTGCACTCAAAAGCTCACTGGTATAAACACCAGACCTTTACATGGTTTGATTGAAGCCTGACCAAGGCCATGAAGAACAGGGTGAATTACCTTAGGATCCTGTTCCCATCAACATCCCAAGCTCACATTGACTCCTTTCTCCAGCAGACATTTGCTCATGGGATTCTCTCTGAGCAGCCCTTGCTGTTTCACAGTGGCTGTCTCACAGCAGGACAGGCACTGCCTGATGCACTCCAGCACCTTTGGTGAGATGAAGGAATCCAGCTGCAAAGCAACTGAACATCCACCATTCCAAAGGCCTCCCTCCTTTCTAGGATGTGGCCACTGCATATCAACCTTTTCCTGAAAAAAGCCTCACAGTTTCTTCTAAGAGCTGGCAGGTTCTGAGGGAACAGGGGCAGAAAAAGGAGTGCTCCACCAAATACAAAGTCCTACAAAATGCTAAACTTGATCAATATATGTAAAAATAAATTTGGCAGAAACTCAGCACTGCAGAGGTAGCATTACCTTGGGAAAACACCTTTCTGCCTTCTGATGTCAATACTCCCTCCTTTCACAGATCCATTTAGCATCTACATGAATCTTTCCTCCTTCCTTAAAATACTATCCCATCTCCATGCAGGCATCCTACCACATGCTGAGAATTTCTACACCCTCACACATTCTTTCATACCTGCCAACAACACACAGCAGATTTCTGACACAACAGCACCAGTAGGAGTCAAGGGTTGCTATAACTCCGTCAGTCAATCCCTGTTGAGGAGCTGAATATAAATATATCCAAAAGCACTCACTGTACAACATGGATCAGTGACTCTCTGTGGGAATCACTTGTCTCACACTGGCTGTTTGTCATGATCACAGCTGAGCTGTGACCCTAAAGTAAGAACAAATTTATCTGAGGATGCCTCCACAAAAATGTTTGCACTAAGCTGTTTCCTTGCCCTCCAAGTGATTAAATCCACTTCTTGGACATAAAAAATTCTTTCTTTCTCACTTGCTTCGATCTGGTTTCAGAACACAGAGAAGTGTTGCAGAAGGAGCACAAAGACTATGAATGAACCAGTGGTGGGCAGAGAAGGACTGCTCACTGCACAGAGGCTGCTGTGCTCCATCTGTAGCTCCTTGTTTTTGGAAAGCACCCCGGGGCACAGCAGAAGGAACAAGCTGAAGGGTAACAAGCTGTTTGCTTTCAGCACTGCCTGAAGTGGGTGAGAACGAGTCCTCCCGAAAATGTGACATGCATTTCCTCAGAAGATGAAAAGGGAAAATAAATTGTAGGGTGGAAAAAAGACCAAACCCTGGGATAGCTGGGTGGGATTTCCCACCCACGAGGGAAGAGAGACAAAAGCTCAGTGAGCACTGACAGCCCTGTCACTCAGAGTGTCAGAAACCCCAGGGGAGGTTCTGTGTGCAATCACTTCTCCAAAACTCCTGTGAAACCACTGAAAGCCTCCAGTCAACTGCAGCAAATGACCGAGTGCCAAACCTGAATGCAGAGCTGCAACACAAGACACCCTTCAAAGAGAAGCAAGGAGAGGGCAGAGATGGTGTGGAATATTTGCCAAATACGTGCAACACGAGTAGCCCAGATGTCCCACGCTCTGCCCCATCAGGAAGCCACCCCCAGGCAGGGCTGGGGAAGTGGGACAGCCTGGGGAATGCACCGGAGGAGTCAGGAATGCTGGCTGCCTGCCCCACACTGGGAGATGGATTCTCCATCCCAGGAGGTGGGAAGGAGGAGATGGCCAACATCAAAAGGCAACAAGGTGTGAAGTAAATGCAATATATAAATTCTACCAGCATCAGTGTTTTGCAGTCCCCAGACAGGGCAGTGGCTATGTGTTTGATGGCTCTCAGAGCAGCAAAAGTCCTTTTCTCAGAAATATTTTTCATCCTATCTCTTGGTCCACAATGTCAATCACTGTGGGCTTGCAGATTCAGTGCAAGAAGAAATCCATCCTTATGTGACCCTCTTGCACTGATCCACCAACACAACAGGTGACTGCAGTGGACAGTAACAAACCTCTGGGCTCTTTTGCTTCCAAAAATGAGGAAAAACCCACCAGAACTTTTTTTTAGGAAAAAAGCTACACAAGAAACAAACAATCCAATTCTAAAATTTTGTTTCCAATAGTGGCACTCCCATACACCAGCTCCCTAATCTCCTGGGATTTTTCATAATGGTTCAGCTGGCAACATAATTTATAATAGCAGAAGCACCTGGCCTTGGCAGTTTGTAAATGATTGCAGAAGTTCAGCAAGTTATCTCAGTTTCACTCCTTTTATCAGCAGGGAGAGACTCGATATCCAACAGGAATGTTGCAAATTATGGCTTGGTATCAAAGCAATTTGGCAATGAGATGTTCAGACCAATACTGCAGTGAAATTCTTTGGGTAGTGGGTGTGCCTGGCTGCCTACAAACCTTAGTCAATCAAGTCAAGTTTGCTTCCATATTGTCTAAGGAAACAACATGAGGAAAGTAAAAAGTGACTTGAAAAGACACTCTTGCTTTGAGTAACTTTGGCTTGAACATGTTAATGTGAAGACAACTTACAGAGAAAGAAAAAAGTCTGTTATTTTTATGAGAAGATACTGTTTTAGAGGGTCCCTAGCTGATAAGAGGTGCAGGGTGTGTGTCATTTAACTGGTGACAGCTTTCTGCAAATGGGTATGAGCTTTTCTCACGTTGTTCTGTTCATTGTGCTCAGAGGGGCTCCTGCAATCACACATTTGGCAAACCTGGTGAAGCTACTTCAACACACACCATAAACAGCTCAGAAGGAGTGCAGGTATGGAAGGTGGTACCTAACATTTAAAAAGAAAATATGAATACATTTTCCTAAGCAAAAATGTTGGCTTTTTCTTTGACTGGAGAAAGCCCACAGGATCATATCTGAATTAGTACTGGAAATGTGTCAATAACAGTGAAATAATGGAGAAAGAGATAAAATAAATAAATACACAGTGGAGGTGATACTTTAAATGAAGTGATGCTTGTGCACACAGGCAGGAAAGCTGAGGGCAAAGTTGTTATTATAATGCTCCTGTGGGAAAATCCAGATTGCAGCATTTCTTTAAAGCTACTAAGTGCAGACAATCTGCACTTTTATCAAAATTTGACCATTTCTGACCATGGTGACTCATGATGGGTAGTAGGGAAGAGTTCTGTGTTCTTGGACTAAATCTACCCCACGTTACACAGCAAGCAGCTTTACTTGAGATAAAGGAGGAACCAGACAGGAAAGAATTTACCCATTGAAAAGTGCTGCTGGTTGTGTTTTCAGGAGGAAGAAAGGAAGCTGTGTTTTTCCTGTGAAGGAAAGACACTTTCCCTAAGTACAGAAACTACCTGGACCGAGCAGCACAAACTGTTTCTAGGGAGCATTTCTTTATCCTGCAGCCCAGTTTTACTGTGCAATTAAAATGAATATTTAAAAGCCAGATTAGAAATCTGACACTTCATTAGCTGTCTCCAGAGTGATGCTGGCAAACAGCAGGGCGGGAGGAAAGGAGCCCAGCAGGGAGCAGGAAGAGCCAGGCAGGATTTGGACTGTCACTGACAGGTGAGAAACAGCTACCACACGGTGGACATGAGAAACTTCTGAGAGGTCAAACTGTCCCAAATGTGGGTAAGATGTGGTGTAGAAGATGAGTGTCCCAATGGGCTTTGGAGCACAGAAAGAAGGTACAGTGAAAAATACTCATTTTTAAGGCCCCGAGCTAATTACAGCCCAGCAGGAGGGAAACTTTTCAAGCAACTGAGAGCTAATCATTATGATCAGATTCCTCTGGCTTTGATTTGCTTTACCTAAGGAAAAACAAAAGCAGAAAACTGTGGGCTATTCTCCTCTTTTTTATGGAAACTGGGGTTCAAATGAAGATGTAGACAACAAACTCCCTGCTGGGCTGGATCCAGCAATGGAAACAGGCCTGGCATGTGATGTAGGGAGGATTTTGCAAATGGAAAGGGATCACTGAGAACAAAGCAGGCCTGTTTACTTCATTTCTGCAGTAAACTCTTTTTTGCTGAATTTTATTTCCCAACACAACTGTTGGCCAAGAGGCAGCCAACCCTGTTCCACCCCAGCACAGCCTTCCACTGACGTAACAGCTAAAGGGAACCACATTTTTAGAGGCAACAACATTTCCACTGGCATTGCTGCTGCTGCTGACTTACTACCAAAGGCTTTTCCAAGTGACAGGCTGGGATTTATCACCTTCCCCAGCTCGGGAAGTCATTTTCACCTGGAACCTGTTGAACTCAGCAGGCCAGGCAGACAGCACGGGTTACAGGCTATTGGAACCCAACAGCTAGTGGAAAAGTAAATATTTCATCTAGATCACTGCCCTTGTATAAAAACAAATTATTATTTGGTAAATGGCACTTACAAACCTAATATTTCCTGTGCTGGTGTGCAGTGGGAGGCTGCACAATGGGGACTTGTGCTGTCCCCATGTTTTGGGTCACTGGGTGCACCAGGCTGCTGCCAGCAAAGCCAGCGGAGTATGAAACCAGAACCCTCGTGGCAGGAAGCAGATGCAAGGTTTGCCAAATCATTACGGCCCAGCTACTTAACACAGGCCTGGCTTACTCAGCAGAGTAAGCCTTCAAAAGAAAGGCAGAGCTGGCAAAGCTACAAAGCTATTGATTAAACAAAAATTGTGTTTCTAAATGGCTGTCGTTCGCCTGTTTGCTGCAGTTTTATTATGTTAAGTAAAGCTCTGCAAGATGCTCAAAAACAAAGAAATTAGAGGGACTGCAAGGGAATGTTGCTTCCCTAGGGATTACACAGAGATCTTCCACAAAACAGCAAGAAACCCTTGCCCAGAACTAATGTTTGCCACAAGAGTGCAGAAAGCAACGGGACGTGGAGATTCCCACGCCCAGTTCCAATGTTATTACATTCCAGTACTGTAAATAAACTATCAAATTTGGATGGTACAAAGGTGAAACAGATAATCATGATAGAGGGAAGGTGCCCTGCCACTGTGCCTGGATTAGTAAGTTAAGTAAATGCACCTGGAAATATCTTGCAACTTTACATGAAACTAAAAAAACACCCAAACTGAGGTCTATCCAGAGCACAATACTACCAAACCTCTCCATTTCTCCTCCCCAGTATTCCTTTTTCTCTGTGTGATTTTTGTACTTAAATTTTTTTAAAATTTTTCTCTGTGTGATCCCAGACCAAGCAGCACAAACTGTTTCTAGCGAGCATTTCTTTATCCTGCAGCCCAGTTTTACTGTGCAATTAAAATGAATATTTAATGAAATTTTGCCATTGCAAAAACAACCTGCACAGACAAGGTCAATACCACAGGGATCTGCTGTTTCTGGGACTTGCTCAGGTGCCCTGTACTGCCTTACAGTGGGCCAACACACTTTCTGTTCAGTGCTGCTCCACCACTGCCTCCTCCCCAGGTCAAATCATCCACACTGACAGAAGTTTCCACTGATTGATTGTTTTTAAAATATGTTTAAACCTGTCTTTGATCTCTGCTTCCTTTTAGGACATGGTTTTCAGAAAGTTATTATCAAGTTACTAAGGTACATCATAATAATTTGTTTTATTTAAAACAGACCCCTCAGTGTGTTACCAGAAGTGGAAGAAGCATCTCCTGAAATGTTAGGGTATACCGGGTATACCTATTCTTTCTGTGAACCAGAAGCTGTTATTAAATAACTGCTTTGCTTTGTACACCACTCTGGTGTACAACACATCTGATGAAATAGGCAGTGTTCCATTATGTCCTTTGGAGTTGTACAGAGAAGGGCAACTTAACTGTGAAAATGTGCTTGCAATTATCTGTGGAAGAAGAATGAAACCTGGGAGGAGGGGAGCTCGAAAAGGGAGCCTGGGAACGGGGAGAGAGAGACATTCCTCAACAGATTTACAACACAAATGGTAGAAAATAAAATTAGCAACTCCAGGGTGGGTACAGACTGCTGCCAGCATTTCTGGCCAGCCCCAGGGTATGTCTACACAGCAGCCAGACCCTCCCAGTACTCCTGAGACTGCAGGATACTGGAACAGCCACATCCTCCTGGGAGATTTCAAGAGGGGATTCTGGCCCCAGGAGAACAGAGCTGGGGCAGGCACTGCCTGAAAGCAACTCCCCAGCTACTCAGGAAGTTCTGGTGCAGCAGAGTCAGTAATACCTGAGCTTGCAAGAATAAAGTCTGCATTGTCTTTTTTGTCTCTGGCTCCAGTGCTCCTTGGGATCCCACCGACCCTGATTTTCCACCACTCCAAATGCAGAGATGTGGGTTCTGACACACAGCATGGTCAGAAGGGCCACACAGGCTTTATGAAGGCACCAAGGGAAGCACAGCTCCCCAACACAGGATCTGCACCCAAACTGCCAGCAGTGCCACTGCAGAGGTTTGTCCAGGCACTGGACAGATCCTGGCAGCCACAGGCTGCAGCCCTGAGCACAACTGGGTGCTACCCTACAGACACACAGCACGGGCAGCTCTTTGCAAAAGCTCTCTCATAGTAAAATAATAATTCACAGGAGTGAATAAGATGCCTGTGGGCATGTGTTTAAGTAAAGGCTTTAACTACATGCTGAAATCCTACCCTGTGAAGAGAAGTTTGACCTCATTTGCAGTACAGAGGGAGCAGAGTTATAACTGAAGTTGTCTGGATAACCCTGAAACTGAGACTTTGGTGCTTCTGCATGTTTGATTCTACAATTTAAGTAACATTGGTTTTCATGCCTTTTGGGAGGTATGAAATAACTGGGGACACATCAGTGTACTTCTGCAACAGCAACAAAGAAAAATGTCCCACAGAAATTCAGGTCAGGCAGAACCTGCTTGATAAATGTAGGACTAACTCAGAGAAACACAGAAAAGAAAAAGAAGCCCAGGTGAGAGACTTTTTTAAAAGACAGGGTTAATGTTTAAAATCAGCTAGGACAGAAACTACACTCAGCTGCCTCCACTGGTAGAACCCTGAGCTCAAGGGTTAGACTGGGCTGAGCTGCTCTCAAAAACACAGAGGGTTGTTGGCATTTTTTCTTTCAAAACAGCTTCTCAGCTCCCACATCCTGCACCTAAATGTTATAACCCCAGGATAAAAAGAGAGAATTTTTAGCAGAGGTCCCTCCATTTCTCCATGGCTTCCAGAAGCACTGCCTTTGCCCCAGCACCATGATTTGGCTGTCTGGCTCCAATGCTGCTGGTGCTGCTCTGACTGGAATGGCAGGACAGGCTGATCCAGAAGGAGGTTTCTATCAGCACAGTGTGCACTCTGCAGCATCACCTGTCTGCACAGATCTTTCACATTTACTGGGGTGGTCCTCAGCTTCCACATGAAACTTCTCATTTTTAAAATGCATTATGACCAATTTTTTATAAATTGTGGGGCAGGGGAGAAGGAGGGCAATTTCCTGTTGGTTCTCAGGCATCCTGACTAGCTGCACCACAGGGACTGGCTTTGCTGGAGTAAATTGTTACAGGGCATCACTGTGCACCTCTGGGATGTGCTCTGACACACTCCTCAGCACACAGTGTTTTCATATTCTGGCACATCTGCATCAATCTCTGCTGGGTGCAGAGCTACACTGACCAGAGAGGCCAATGTTATTCACAAGTCCATCAGCACAAATACAGCCCACAGAGGCAACAGCCAGAGTGCTTCTCCCTCACCTGCAACACCACGATGCTTGAGACACCACAAAGGCAGCAAAGAATTACGCACTCTGAAGTAATTTTACTCAAGCTACAGCTATCAATACTAACATCTAAAGCAAATAAGCACACTGGAGAGAAACCTGCTGGTTCCAAACCCTTCTCTTTGTCTGATTCCAAGCCCTGAGCTGTTTGGTTTGTGCATTATGGGCTTTTACCTTTGGACTGGTTTTTGTCCTCATCTGTTTCAGCTTCAAGTTTGAACTGTGTGGTTTCAGGCTGTTGGCAGGAGGCAGCTCCTTGCTTATTGTCAGTTGATTTTAATCCCCTTTCCTAAGGGCATCTGCCCCAGCGTGGCTCCCAGCCACACCACTTCAGGCCATCCTCTCCCCATCCAGGCAGTGCCAGGTTCCTCTGGCTCATCAATGGGAATCTTCCCTCCTCACCCAAGCCTGCCCCCATCCCACAACAGGAAAGCTGAGGCTGTTGAAAGAAACAGCAATGGCAACAAAGCTGGCATTGTTGTCCTGAAAACCCCCTGGCTGCACGGATACACGCATGAATCCCAGCTTTTGTTTCCAAAAACTTAGGCAAAGAGTGAAGTAGGAGGGGGAGAACTGGCACTATTTTCCTCCAAGCTGGTTGTTCAGGGTGGTCTTTGGGGTGTGAATCTCAGACCAGGCTCACGCTGGTGCAGTTCATGGACGTGGAGGGGCAGGAGGCACCAGTCAGGACCCTTGTGACACAAGCAGGGCACTTTTAGGCTTTTACTGATGGACTTGCCCTGCAATTCTGAGGAAAGATGGGAGTAAGAAATGCTCAGTGTTCATATTATGTTTATAATATGAAGACCTCAGACTGGTACATTTTAAGATTTCAGTGACCACTGTGATCTCTGGGTCAGGTGTAGGTCAGGACCCCACCCAGCAAACCCTGGATAAAATCCAACAAACACTGGTTAAACTCAAGTGTGCTGTTTTAGAAGACATCACTGCTGACCCAGCTGACTGAAGGAACAAGGCTTGCTGGGGGTCCTGTCTTGTGTGGGAAGAAGTTTATGATTTGCAGGCTCAATACACATTCACTGGGCTCCCTGCCTGTCACCTTTGTGTAACAGCAAGACTCTTCTCCTGGATCCTTTGCAGCAAAAATTGTATCTAAATACAGATGGATGTTCCATTTGTGTCCATGGACCAAAACTACCAGTACAGACTTGGAGATTTAAATACAAAAGTCACATCCCTCACCCCACCATCAAGCAACAACTCCACAGGTCAAACCTAAATATGAACTTCCATCCTTCAACTTCCATAGGACCTACTTCATCCTAATGGACCTATTTAATGGTGTCTCCATGTTTTCACAGTGCAGCTGTCCGGAATAGTGTTTTTTGCAGTCAGTCCAAATGACATTAGTGGCAGATTAGGAATCTGACACATCAATTAGTAATCCATTCACTTTTTCCAAAGTCCACATCAGAAACTATCTGTGAATGCCAAATTGGGCTTGTGATCTCCACAGACATTTGTTAGTCTTGAGGAAAGAATAATAAATCTCAGCTTTTCTACACTCATAAGGAAATCAGACTTCAATAAAGCTCAAAATTATGGCTCTCCAAAATTTATATTTTTGCCAATATGGATGTAAGTTTTGATTGGATTTTATTTTAAATTAAGAAACTTACACCTAGTTTTCCTTGGTTTTCATTTTCAAAGCTCATGTCTGCTTCTTTGTGTTCATGTCTGCAATAGGTTTCCTTACATTTCATTCAAAAACTAAAGTCTGCAAAGAATTCTTCTATTTGCACAAGATGTGGTGAAACAGGACTGCTCAGAGCATCCTATTGCAGGTCAACACCAGAAGAATAAGGCCTGACACCTTGTAAGGTTAATGAAAGGATTGCTGTTGGCCTGCAGAAGACACCAGACAACTGGTCAGAGGTTGAAA
The DNA here is from genome assembly GCF_028551555.1 of Melozone crissalis. Classification (NCBI taxonomy): domain Eukaryota; kingdom Metazoa; phylum Chordata; class Aves; order Passeriformes; family Passerellidae; genus Melozone; species Melozone crissalis. The sequence goes on along the minus strand of NW_026535792.1, from coordinate 3,271,186 downwards.
TGAGCAGCCAGGCCCCTGGTGGGTGACAGCACAGAGGGATGATTTTGTTGTTCAGGTTGGGGGGGTGACAGACATGGCATTTCCCCCCTCTGTTTTGATTTGGGGGTTGATTAGGCTGCTGGTGGCAAGGCAGGGGGGGCAGAAGGGTTTGCCCCAATGTGTGACAGAGAATTGCAGCTCCTTGTGGAGTGAGATAACCTGGAACATGTCCCCAAACACCTGTGGCAGCAAAATCCTCCCAACAGCTTCTACAACCTTCAGGTGGAGCCCTCCTGGCTCCTGTGCCCTCCCAGAGCCACATTACCCCCAAGCCTTGGGTCCCCAAACTGGCCCTTGCAGCCCCCACTCCCCTCCAGTACTCCTGAAATAGTTCTCCAAGATGAAGGCAAAGAAAGAAAACCAGCAGAGGAAAGACATTGTGGTCTTACCACCAAAACTGCCCTCAGAAAAGAAAATGGAGCTGGCAATTTTCTGCACAGATGGAGAGCTGTATCTGAAAGCATTACATCCCCTATTTATGATGGGGATTTTTTTGCAAGGCATTATTAGAAGGAAGCTTGTCAGCTCTGCTGAGAAACTTGGCAAACACCAGGGCAGACCAGTCTCACTCTTTCACACAGCTGGATTTTCTGCAGCTCAAGTATTTTTCCCTCTTGCTCTTGGCCCATCCAAAGATGAGTGCTGAATTTCCCTTAGCATTACCCACAGGTTAATTTGTTATTAAGTTTAGGCTCAGTTTAACATCTTGGCATGCAATCTAAATAAAACCAAAACCAAATGTCCTTCATTTCTGCTGAAACCACCCTCGGTTTGGCTCAGCTGCCTTTGGTGTCACTGGAGGGTGAACAGGAGATTCATTTTTGGTAGGTAACCTAAATATCCTCCATGCAACTTTGAAATACATTGCCATAAAGTAATTATTTGTCATGGAATGAGATTGGCCAGAACCTGAACACGCTCCATTGGCTCTGAGTTAGCTGTGAAATTCTTCTTATTGCAGGAAAGGAAGATACACCAGACACATGAGCTGCAGGAAGGGTGCAGAAAAACCTCAGGCACAACTTCTCACTGCAGGAACAAAGCTGGGATTTCCCACCTTACACCCAGAGAGGCTGAAGGAAAGAGTGCTTGAAAACCCCCCCAGGCACAGTCCTGCTCCCTGTATAACTTTGTTCCTGGCCTAATTCTGTACCTTCCACAGCCCAACTGTGACACTGCAACCAGAGTGATGTCAATGGGAAGGGGAAAAAGCTCATCAGTGTTGTGAGTAAGTGCAGTGACACTGGGCCTGGAGAGCAGGGAATGTGGAGCTGACCTTTGGTTAACTCATTCTCTGCACTAAGAGCATGCAGCTGACTCTTCCAGTCAATTCTGTTTTCTTCTGCCCATGGCATATTTATAGGCAGCTTTAAAGAGTCTCCAAAGTCACCTGCAGAAAGTACCCAGTAATCTCATTCTTCAAATTGCTGCCTGACTAGGACTTGTCACGTTCTTTCCTGCTTTTTCCAGTGTGTTCAAAGTGTCTTACTTAGGTGTGATTGAGCTGATAAATCAAGTTATAGGAATTCTTTCTGTTGATCAAATAATTCTGCTTAAGGGCATTTCCAAAATACTGATGTTTACCATTTCAGTCAAAGCAGATCACTTCACATGCAGACATGAAACCATTACCAAACTATTTAACTATTAAAGTCCTTGACACAGACACCTGAACTTCAGAGAAAACGTAGCAAGTTCAAAGATTTGGAAGCTCATGTTGATTTTGTGGACCTACTCTACACAGTAAAGGAAATCAGAATTTGTCTCTATTACTGTCAATCATTTAAGAGATTGAGGCCTCTTTGTGCTTCCCAGAATCAGAACAGAGAGCTGAAAACAGAGGAAGAAAGCTAGAAAGATTTCTGTGTACTAAAATGGGTATTTACATAATCCTCCTGAAAATTAGGTTATGTATCAATGTGCTACATTTATGAAACCATAACAAACACACCAGTCTAGTAATTGTATTTGTCTGGCTTTAAATAAAAGTACCCTGCAGTGGTAAAAGAAAAGAAGGAAACAGAAGACAAGTTCTTACTTGTGCCCAAGTTCATGTGCAATTGTGAATGCCAGATTGAGACCGTTGTCTTCAGCAAGAACACATTTTCTCTTGGCACTGCAGACGCCTCCTAGGTAAGCAATTCCTGCAAACGAAACACAGAAAATGTTCCCATCAGAACCAGTGAAACAGCTCATTCATTTAAACCATACAGCAGTAACAAGCAAAGTGACCAAAAATGCAACCAGAATGAAAAACATTAGAGCAGTTTCCATACAAGATCATCTGAGTAGTTTCTTCCTCACCCTAGTGAAGAATCAGTCCAGAGTTTTGTCAGACAGGAAATAAGTAAAACACACTCACCTCCACTGCTTTTGTTGGAAAATATATTTAACTGTCTCAAAGATAATTTCACTGACCCAAAAATTCATCTAAACTTGTCTACTAATACCCTCTACTACAGCATTAGAAGATGCAGTGAAGGAGCCTGAACAAGCATTTAAATGGAGTTCTGATTTTCAGAATGAAGTCAGGCAGCAGGAATAAAACAATAAAGCAGAGACTCTGAAAAGATCTTACATTTTCCCTTCTTTCCATGCTCAAAAGCAAGCGAGAGTGTCAGAGCCAGGAGAGCTGGCAAAGGCTGCTGGTGAGTCACAAAGCCAATGTAGGTGGCACAAGTCTCCTATTACTGAGTGGAATTTAGGATTTGATCCATGCACAGTATTCTCCTGTTTGTGTGGGCACCACGAATGGTTTGAGGCTGAGGCCAAAAAGGAATTCAAAAGTTATGGCATGGAACCTCTGCTATGGAAAAACAATAGTCCTCATGTGCCCTTCCTGCAGCCAGAGTGGGCCCTGCTGCAAGTGCCACTGCACCTGGGAATGCTGTGCTGGCACCTCAGGGTGCCCCAGTGCATATATCTGCTTTTATTTGTATTTAACAGCACTCAAGGAATCTATTTCCTCACTGCAGTGCTGGTTCCATGGAGGGGTGCCTGGATGGAGCTGCCTTTAAGGAGCAGACCATGACCATGCAATGGAGCCAGGATCTCCCTTTTTTTCTTTTCCTTTTTTTCTTTTCTTCTCAGAGCTGACAAAGCTGTGTTTATCAGGGTGCAAATGTAAAACTTTAGACCTGGAAGAATTCCAGCTCTGTTTTTATGAGGTTTGACAACAACAAGGATGTGGATATTAGTTGCCAGGAGTGTTCTGGACGGAATGAAGGGATGGCCAACAGCCTTTTACTTCAGCACTTGCAGAGAAGAGTGAAGGCAGAAATCAGGCACTAACACTTGCTTACTCAAAAAATGCTGACTGTGAAAGGGCAGATTCATACCACAAACAAAAAAATGAGATCAAGATTTAACCTTTTAAATCAAGGGCCTAAAAGGCTGGATTTCAGCACTCTTCTTGGACTGACTCGATTCTTACATGCAGAATAGTCCAAAGGACATCAAGGAATTGCTCAGGAAGGAACAGACTTCTTTGGGAAAGATTTTTGAGATCGCAAGCTCAGTCCACACACCTGGTAGCCCAATGAATGTGCCCCTTTTTGGCTAAAGGGAAGCCAAAACCAGTATTTGAATCAGCTGAAAGACACCTTTACTGAATAGGGAGAGATATTTTGGTTCCCTTTCAGCAGTTTTAGGCAGAAATGACAGAGCAGGACTTTTACCAAAAGTGTTTTATTTCTTCTACTAAACCTGATTATTCCACCTTTATCTTCCACTCACCTGTGCCAATATCTCTCAGTTGTGTCTGACACATGAGGTTTTAACTGAGAAGCAACAATTGCATTTCAGCTCAATCAGGCAAGTCAGTTTTGCTTGAAATTATTCATGCTAAATTCCTTCTGAGAGATTTTATAAAATGAGGCTGGGTCTGTGTTTGCCATCATGGAGATAGAAGGGGGCAACATTCCTATTTTTGAGAGGTGTGGTGTAGCAGAACAGTCTAGAATTCTGCCAATATATTTAAATATGTTAAACACCAATTAAAATGTCAAATAAATTATGCCAAATAGTAATTCTTCTGAAGTCTTTGTTTAGTGGCTCTAATCCCCACTGAACCTGGCAATGCATATCCACATTATTATTTTGGCTTTTGCTCTGTGCTAAAACCCTCATTATTCAAAGGTGGAAAAGTAATGATTAAGTACTTGTACATCCACCAGTGGTCAAAGAAGTAGTGACTGTGGCTCAGTTACAGACTCTTAGTCATCTATTTTTATAAGCTATTTTCAGTGCTTAATGTGAATCCTGTGTGGCCATTTTATAATATCTGCAATGATCAATTAAAAAAATGTAGCTATTTAAAATTAGTTTATTATTACAGAAATGGACTGGGCAGAGAAACTCATAATCCTGGAAGAGCAGAAACCTTTGGAGTACATGGAATGAACTCAGTAAGAAGTCCAGCTCATGAACTGCTGAGTTCTTATTAATAAGAGTCATTCTGGAACAACAAGCCAGTTATAACAAATTGGTATCACATTTTAAGCCTGAAAAAGCTTGCTTTAAAAACGTTTTTGAAATCTATTTTTTCTATCAAACTATTTCCTAAGACTATAATTTTCCTTTGGACCAATATATTTGAGCATGAATTCCTCTCATCAGAATATCAACAGCAAATAAATTATTGATCTGCAAACATACTCCAGATCTTTAGTAAATCTAGCTGAACCATTAACATAAATGCAACTTTTTTGTAAGCCAGTCCAATTATCCACATAACTGATATGCAGAGAAAAACACACCTTTAACCAACAACAATAGTAGCACAATGCCTTGGTAGCTGCATTAACATGATTTATGTCTTCATTGGGATGAATGGAAACTGTTGTTTGCCTCTTAAATTTCCAGATTTTTATCTGAGCCTTTCAAGTCTGCAGAACTGGAATAAAAACTTCACAAATTCTGACATGTTTGTGAAAATCCTGGCATGCCATGGTTCTACCAGGCTGGGAATAATATAAGAGGAAATGCTTTTATTTGGTAATTTTGCTTCTGGCCCTGTCTGTGAGACAGGTGTGTGCGTGTGAAAACAAAAAAGAAGGAAGGAAGCTGAACTGGGATTTTTGTCTTTTATTTTTTAAGAAAGCCCCACACTTCTCATGTGCCTCTGCAAATATACAGATAGTGACTTTCTTTGGGGGAAAATGTCCTTATCTTTCAGATATGCTCCCAGCAATTACCACAAATCTATTTTTAATATATAAAAGAGGTCAAGCAGGAGCATCAGTGGAAGAGGGAAAGGAAAGCCAATTACTATTTTTACTATCACCAAGCACGAGGGTTTTTTCCTTTCTCTCCTGAGAAATTACATAATTACAGCCCATAACTTCTGTGCTTGGGCTTGGACACACAGAGCTATCTGCACTTCCACAGCAAAGCCTGGGACACAGGCAACTGTGTAAACTCACATTTATCCAAAAACTTGTCATACATAAACAGTTTGCAGCTGTTGGCCTTGCTGCCAGCTCTGAGCCCTGCACCAGCAGTATCTCCAAGGGGAATGATCCCATCTCTCCCCAGCCCAGCGAGGCATGAGGACATTACACACTTGCATGGCCAAAGCTGGGAGAAGACAAGTCCTGGTGTGTGGGTTCCCATTTTGTCCTACTCCAAACACCTGGGGCTCCCTCCTGACGGCTCTGGAGTATTCACTCAGCAAGTGGTTTGTCCAGGTACTCCAGCTTTCAACTCTCTAATGTCTTGTTTTCATTGCACTCCTAATACTTTAATCTCTTCTTTTGCCAAACACCTCTGGATACAGAACTTTTACTTGATTAAAACTTGGCTGGCTCTCCTCCTGCTCAATGTATTTGCTGTTGGGAAGGGAGCCAAACTCCCAGTCCTGAAGTCTGCTTGGCACAGACAGAGACTCCCTGCACATCCACATGCTCACAGCAAAGCTCCCATTCCCCATCATTACTAGTTTGGTGTGGAGCTGATGTTTTTCTCATCCTCCCATGATTTTCAATTTGTGCAGCTCACACATTGCCATCAATTACATTCCTGTAGCCTCTCTTAACATCCTACAGGAGTAAAATCAGGAAACCCTGCAGTGATTCATGCTCTGCCTTTCCACTCAATGGCAATGATATGTTTGACAGAGATGCCCTGCCTGTATTTGCACATCAAGTCAGTCACCAAGGGAATCTTTCAGTGCTTGTGATACTTAAAATGAAAAATACTTCTCCCTCTCTATAAAGCCTACATAGAAAAGGTTCCAAAATTTAAGAAACATTAAAGAAGAAACCCACTAAACTGCCTCCAAGATAGGTACTAACACTGTTCTACAGCTGAATAAACACAGGTCTCGAGAGCCAGCAGTATCCAGGTGAAAAAGAACTGTATCCATGGAAGGGCCCTCTCCAGCACATACAACACAGACAGGCTGAGGCTGTCACCACTGAGCCTGCAGGCCAAGTCTGGTTTATAGGGATCATCCAGAGGAGTGAACAGGGTGAGCTGTTCCTTCATTTATGAGAATGTCCTAATTCAAAGCTGGACATGCAATCTTAGCGGCACAGATTAATTTTGCTTAATGATGGATAGTCCTCCAAGATGCCAATTTCTGTTAATCTTGCAGTAACAACATGGTTTCCATTAGAGTTTAATATTCATGTATGGAAACTGTTTCCTTCAGCAATAATTTTCATTGTTACTGCATTTAACAAAAGCCACACAGGAAACAACACACTCATCATGAACCACAACTCCAGAAATTACAGTGCAACCATCCAGTGCAAGAGACACAGCTACAGTCAGTAGGAAAACAAGCTCATAATCACACCAGTGCAAGTCACAGTATTTTGAACTCAATTCTTTATAGAGGAAGACCTTCTGATGTCATGGATCAGCTGATGGAAGTCACCAGGACTCCTGACAATACCCACCAGATCCTGACTTTCTGTGCCTGGGCAACTTGTTGCAAATGTGCATCAGCACAGAATCCTCTTATACAGCCTGTCCTGAATGTCACCATGACCCCTGTAAAAACTCTATTCACCATGACCTGCAGGGATGCAGCACAACTTTCCCAGAACTCAGACAGCTGTCCTGTAGTACCCAATAAAATAACTTCTTCCTCTGAAAACACTGTCATTTCCAGTGTACACAGCTGCTGTCAGAATCCCAAAAGCCCAGCAAGAAACATAAACAGCTGGAACACAAAGTGTAGGTACTTTCTGAATCTCCTGATTTTCATTACACTCACCCTGAAGGACTAACAGATCAAATCTCTCCCTGATATTCACAGTGCCAGCTGATGTTTCTGGAGCTCACAAGGATAAAGTCCTCAGAACACAAGGTCCTCACAGCACAAATGAGTGAAATGCTCAATACCTCTGGCAGGAGATAGTTTTCAGTTTATTAGGAATAACTAGAGATCCTTGGCATTGAATATTGACACAACACCCAAGGGTCTGATGAGTGGCCCTGGATAACATTTCACAAGACCAGGGCTCTAGCTGAACAAGCCAGATTCAACCAAGTGCCTCACTCTTTGTGGAAGGACTGTGATTCAGGCAGAAACACCCAAATTTTAGCCGTGGCACCACTGCAGCTTCACAGAACTCAGTCAATTCTTTCATCCCACACTGGAGCCCACGCAGGAGTGCACTGCCCATTTCCAAACAAATTACCTGACACCTAAACCAGCTGCCCTCCTCAGCACCTTCCTGATAAAAATACCTTTGTGAGGCCAGACCTCTTCATGTCTGTAAACCTGCAGAGGCAGCAAGATTTAATCATCAGAGCTCAGAGGAGTGCTTTTGCTATCTTCCTTTTCCCTGTTTAATTACCCTGCAGGACAGCAATTAATGGAGCCTGTGGAATCCCCTCCCCAGCACGGCCAACCTTCAGCTTCACCTCTCAGTCTTTCTGCAGGGCTTTTCTGTTTCTTGGGAACCCTCCTGAGGTTTTACAAGTTTAATGGATGAATCATTTATCTGCCTCTTTACCAACCTGCCCACACACAGACATTCCCCAACAGAGCAAGAGCTTTATTCCAATGTTGTTTGCATTGGATTTAAACTCTGCCAATTCACTGATTTAGGCACAGGGGCTGCCCAGACAGTAGAAGAGCTCTAGAGACTGAGACCTCTCCCAGCTTCAGGAATATCTGTCCTCAACCACACCAGCAAAAGCTGTTTCAGACACCAAATGCAGTGAGATAAGACAGCTGAGAGATGCTCTAACACTTTTTTTGGCCAAGAAGATCCCTTTAACCAATGCCTACAAAAACATCATTATTCATGCTGCTTTATAAGAGCAGACAACCTTTGGAAACCCTCAGAGGTTTGGCATGGGCATCTCTGAAACCACATTTCTTTCCAGTGCCATTCACCAGGATAAAACACAAATGTTCACCACACTGACCAGAGCTGAGGAGAGGTGTGATGTTCACTGGATTCAGAGAAAGCTGGAATCAAGCACCCTGCTCAGCCCCATGGAGCAGATATCCATCAGGGACACAGGTGCCACTGATCTTGCCTTGCAGCAAGGGAATGCACTAAAAGCTCCACCTGAAGTTCTTTCCAGCCCTACTTTTCTAAGCTTTTATGATAAAACACCAGGATCTGAGACCTCAGCAAAGCAGGAGATAAAAGAAATTCCCTGTGTCTCTGACATCTGCTCTTTGTTCAGCGTGACATCCCCCGTGCCATTAATGGCTCCTCCCTTTCAGCAACCATCACTCCCCTGGATGACAGCACATTAATAAATCCTCCCTTCCACGGAGACAGGAGGAGTGCCTTAATTAACTGGGCCAGAGGAAGCAGAGTATCATCTCCATGTTTACTCTACTTTGATATGCTAACAGCCACATTCCACAGAGCTTCTCCCCAACACTCCCCAGAGCCTGGGCTGCTGCTGAATGCAGATCTCAAACACAGCTCCTTCCTGAAATCCTGTTTCTCCAGTTAAATATGGAGTTTGGGACATTTAGTCCAAATCACACCACCATTCCTGAATGCTGATTCCCAAATGCAGGCAGCTAATTCACCATCTGCCTACAGACATCACAGCCTGGTGCTGAAAGCCTCCATGCTCACACACACACAGGGATTACATGGGCTGGATCACTCCAAGATATATTAGGACAGCTGCTGAGAGGAAAGGCAGAGGAAGAGCTGGCCAGGTGGATCTGAGAGAGAGATTCCAGTTGGGGATTGGACTGAGTGAGTTAACACACCGTGGTGGGAAGAATACAGAAGCCTGGCATAATTCATATTTAGTGAAGAAGGCAGGAAGAGAAATGGGAAGAGATAAGGGAATGAGAAGAGACAGGGACAGAAAAGTAGCAAATGGAGATAATATGGGTTTTATTAATAATAATAATAAGGCTTCAGGAAACATGACTTTGATCTCGTAGGCAGCAGGGAGTCACTTCTGAGGGAGGCAGGGGTCAAGGAGGGCAGCAGATAAGATCAGAAAGGAAGATGAGCTCCCTGAGAATGTCTGTGTGTACTCACTGCTGAAGAAAAATGGATCTCCAGTCCTGGGTCAGAAGGCTCTGGCATCACTTGAGGAATTGCTGAACAAGTCTGAGGACGTGGAATTGTTCAGGCAGGGAGGTGTGGGCAAAACCTGGCACTGAGCATAAAGGAGGGACAGCTGCTGGAACTGGTATAGGAACAAGAGATGGAAATCAGAGAGATACAAGATAGTGAGAGAAAATGAGAGAGGCACAAGGGACAATGTTGTTCAGGGATATCTCACACCAGGAAAGAATCAGATCTGGCAGAAGGCAGCAGAGATCTGATGCTTTTGAAAGGCTACAAAAACAGAGACTGAGAACTCAAAGAAAACATCACCAACAACAGGGAAACCAAGCTGCAAATCAGGATTTGGATCCTGGCCCTCCAAAGTTACCTCTGCCTGGGGCTCAAAGGCATTTGGATTTGAATATCTTGTGTTGGACTCATGGTGTTCAGGGAAGGAACCTGCCAGTCCTTCCCACAGCTGCTGTAGAGTTAAGCAGGACCTCCCCTTCCCACCTGCATGGAAACATCAGCATGACAATATGGAAAAGGCAGGCAGCCCATCAAGGCAGCAGCAGGACTCAGCACTGGGTTCAGGGTTTGTGGAGCTCTGGGAGTAAATGTCGTTCACTGCAGTGGCTGCAGCACAGAGACACAGGATAAAAATGACTCCACATCTCTCAGCTGCTGGATAGCTCGACAAAAGGAGAGAGCTCCACCTGCTCCTGCTCTAAACAGCCTTTATGAATCTCATCCTTCCCTTTCCCAGATGTTATCAAAGTCAGTATTTCAGTATTTTCATTTTGACCTGTGTTGTCTGGTGGAAGAGGCCTGAACTCAAGAATTGCATCAGTTGTCCCCTAAGCTGCATCTTTCAGGAAATAAATAACTCACCAAAAAAAGAGAAAAAATATAACTCTTCCATTCCCAGCACTCTGCTACATGCCTGTGTCAGTCTGCCAACACCTGTCCTCAGGATGGATTTCCACCTGCAGGCTTCCATCCCCCAAGGAATGGAAAAGCAGCCCTGGCACTGCCTGCCATAGCTGCAGCACTGCAAACTGGGTAGGGTTCTAAAACCAGCCTGGGGCTATTTTCATCTTCCTTTTTTCAGATAAGTTCTGTCAATTCCACTTTTGGACTTGTCAGTTTGTCCCTGCAACTCATCTGAGCCACCTGCTTCAACAGAGGGCCTGAATTCAGAGAGAAGGAAGAAAAATATCAAATCAAAGCTTTTAATGAGACTGCTAACAGTCTCATTAAAAGGAATGGAATTCAGCTCAGAAGGGATTCTGGAGCCTTTAAATTCCTCACTATCTCCCTTCCAGAATGAAAAGACAAGGTCAGACTTGGCAATAATTCAGAAAAAATATTTGGAGTCTCTGTACCAAACAGCATCTGCTTTAAGAGCAAACACTCAGGGTCCAGAATTCAGTTCCAGTTTTCCCCTTCCTGTAGTTACCAACACTAAGAAACTCATGAAGCTTTGCAAATATAATTAAAAGATTCTTTCAACAGTTCCAAGAGCTTTCCTGAGCCATGCCTATCTCACCCTGCTGTGGTGCTGGCCAGGGGTGGGCTCATGAGCAAGGATCAGTCCTGCAATGGTTAAACAACATTAATGAACAATATTTCAGTGTCTGGAGAGTGTCACCCCAGCCTGCTGAGCATTCTGGAGATGGCTGAACACCTGTGCTGCTGATGAATGGCATTCTTCCACAGCTCCCCATTAAATTGTTCCCATGCTCTTGCAGAATGACTCAGCCATTGTTACTCTCAGAACCTGAATGAATCTGTACTTCTGAAACACGTTCATATTTAAGTGTATTTTATTTTTAGGTGCTGCGTGCATGTCAAAGCTGTTCTCCTGGCAGCATCAGGTGAGCTGCAGGGAAGGCAGCAAACGGGATGATGCACAGTGATCCAACCCCAAACAGATCCCTTCCCAAATTGCTCCTGTGATATTTCTCATCTGCAGCTCCCACATCCTGACTTCCAGGGCTGCTGAAGCTCCTGGCTTCACACTGGTGAGCTGCCAGCCAGCACTGATAAACTCATTTAGAAATTTTTGATTCAGCCCTTCTGTGTTAATTCTTTGCTGAGTGCTGATTTAACCTCACAGCCTGACAAGCCCTAGTGCTGTGCCTGATAAGGGTAATGGGGTTGAGTTACTCTGTTAAGTCAGAGCTTGGGTTGCAAAGCTGCTCCCCAGCACCTGCCCTCAGCAGCCCTGGCTGATACCTCTGCTGCCAGGGCTGGGCAGTGAAAATGATCCTTCCATGGCAGCAGGCAGTGAGTGCCATGGCTCTGTTCCTCTCCCCACGCACCACCAACAGGCATCACATTTGTTCTAGTAGGGCACAACAGCACCAAGGAAAGGGAGGTGAGAATAAATAAAAAATCCCTAAACTTATTGCAAAATTAATGGCTTGATTTCCTAGAGATTACCACTTCCACTTGGGGCTCCTGATGTAAATGTGGATGCTGCAATCTTTCCTTCACTGGCAGCATCAGAGGGAGATGGCGCCTTCCTCTGCTTAGCTTCCTAAATTTCAGAAAACTTCTGAGAGCCTAATATTTCTGAGCTCCATATCCCCAAGTTTGATTCCAATTGGCCAATGGGTTATAAAAATATTATGGAACAACCATCACTGGGGGAGACAGCACAAAGCACACACAGGGCACAGACACACCCACCAAACCAGGGTAAAATATTTGGGTTACTGCTAACTCAAAGGGCCTCTCCTCTGGGTTCCCAAACAGAGCTGCCCATCCTGGCACCCACTGCCCAGGAAGGGAGTGACCCTCAGGGTGGTTTATGCAGACATAACACATCACAGCATCAGCCTGACTGAAGAGAAGCAATGGCTAATTTCAGAGGTAACATGGCTGGAGATATTTTTAATATGTCCTGAATCTAATTTTTTAAGCACCCCTTTCTCTAGAATGCCACTTTTAAAGCCACCAGCTACAGAGAAATTCTCACTCTGAAAAAGACCAGCCTGAGCTTTTCTCACACTTCATAAAAAGAAATCTCTCATGTTCAAACTTGAGCTCCAGTGAAAGAAAACACAACTTTGGATGAATACCACTGAGCTCCCTGCAATGACTGACAGCAGCCAGAGAGTCCCTGGTGCCTCACAGACACAAGTCAAGGCACAGTCCCAGTCCTGGGGCCTTTATGGACTCAATTCAGAAGTGACAGCCCGGGAGGCTGACAGTGACAGCACTGAAGAAAATTGTCACAGGATCCTGCAGGAGCCAGGGACACTTTGTGCTCATGTCACTGCTCCAGGGCTTTGTGCTGAAGTTCTCCCAACAGGGACAGAAGTGCCTCTTCTAGTCCCACGTATTTCTAAATAAAACACCCCAGGAAATGCAGGAGCTCCTCAATACCTGCCTGGGTGACACTTCCAGTTCTGAGTCAAAGCCCAGTGTCCCTGACTGAGAATTCTGAGCTGGGTGTGCAGCACATGGTTCATCATGGAAAGGGCCAAATGCTCTCAGAATCCAGCCCTGTGCTCTGAGCCAGGAGCATCACACCCTGCACAGCTCCTCAGGTGCAGAGAGACATCCCAGGGAATGCCAACACCAGAGGGCTGTGCCAGGAACCTCTGGCCCTCCCTTGGCTCTCCAGAGGGAGAAGGGAAATGGAAAATCCAAGTGAGACAGATAACCCATAGAAAGAAATCTGGGGCAAATCAGAGAACATCATGGAAAAAGGAATCAGATACCAGGAGGAAGAACATGAAACTGAAACATAATTATTGAACTCTGGTGAGGTAACAGACATTGCTGAAAGGAAACCACAAAGTTTAGAACTTCAGCAGCCCTTAAGCAACACTTTTGCAGGATTCCAGGATTCCCACAGGAAAGCACCTCTATTCAGATGTTGCTGAATGTGGTACAGGTCAGGCAGGAATCACAGGGAAACCATCTGGCAGGGCAGAGCAGCTCCAGTGAACAATGCTCCCCCTCTGAAGTGAACAGACACTTGGAAGAGCCATCAAAGGGATTAGAAGGAGCACCAGCACTTCCCCAGGAGTCAAGAGAGCTATAGCAGGAGTTTCATCCACTCTTGGACCCAGACAAGACCAAGCTGGAGACAACATTTGCTCTCTGACAGAGCCAGAAAAGCAAACAAACTGGAGCACATAGAAGAAACATGAGCACACAGGTTTCTTAAACAGAAATATAAAACATACATTCTAAATAGAAATCTAACTTCAGCCTATTTTTCTGTCATTTCAAGAACAAAAAAGTCTGATTAGACTGATGGACTCGTTTTCAATAAATAAAAACATCCACACAGAGCTTCCTAACTCACTGGACAGTTTTCTTATAAATAACTGCAGTGTTTACACTGTTTGTCTGCTACAGCACAAATATTGCTGTACATGCTGGAGCTTGATGGATGATATTAGCAAAACCAACAAGCAGATCCTCAGCAGAACACTCATGTGTACCCAGCAGCCAGCCATGGCCAGGCAGAGCCTTAGTGCAAACAGCCCCACAAAAATGTATGACACAAGCACACAAAACCAACAAATGCCTTCAACCTGCTGACTGCTCATCACCACCAACCAAAGTAGGAATACAAGGCTAATTCCAAGCTAAGCAAACACAGAAATCCTTCACATTCTACAAATCATGCTGAAAGAGTACAGGAAGAGAAAGATATTTGATGGGTTGAGTCTATGGGTTTTAGTATTATTATTCTGATAAGCTCAATGTATTTCTATCAGCTGATCTGAAAGGTAAAAAGACTTGTCAAACTAATCCAGGCAAAACCCTTGCACATCACAGGATTCTGAACCTGAAATTAGTAAACCTACATAGCAGAACCTGTGTTCAAATAAAATTCCAAGGAAATCCACTTCTGTTCAAGAGACACAAATACACACACATATGTATATACACCTGTCAGTGATAACTTGGCTAAAATTTCACTATCTGCAGTCACCTTCCTATCTAAACTGGCAAGGACTTGATAAAGAAACCCCAGTGTTTTCTACAAGGAATATCTGATCAAATCTGTATGTGTAAAATTCAAAGTATTCTGCCGTGCATTTAGAGACAGTAATTTATTTCCAGAATGTGTCTGTGCATTCTTGGGTCAGCTCAAAATTTCATCACCTTCCCCACAGCACCTGCCATTAATATTTCCAGCCATGGAACATGGAATGAGCTTGTAGTGGATCACAGCTGGCTGGTGCACACTCCCTACTGAATTTTCAGCACACTGGTAAATACAAGGAATGTTTTCAGTGTCGGATAAATACAAGGAAGATTTTTCAGTGCTGCAAGGTACTGTTAGATACCCAATTTCTATTTGCATTACGTGGAGCACAATCCCAGCTGAAAAGCTTGGAGCTTGTGCTGAGGCAGGGGAGAATTGTTAAATAAAACCCAACAACATTCCAAGGATTTAAAGTGACTTTCAGTCTATTCAGTGCACTTGGTGTAGCAAAATCCTGCCAGGACCAGACACCCTGCAAAATGGGTTAGGTATAATACCAGGTCATGTTACCAGATGATCAACCAAAGCTGGGAAAAAAACAATTCAAATGAAAAAAAAAATCAGCACAGATCAAAATCCCTTCTTGGGGAAGGGGAGGGAAAGTTTTATGCACACTTCCCACCGTGGTTTTCTTGGTTATCACCAGTAAAATCTCATCTCTACGCTATTTAAAACTCGCTCTCAAAATTGCACTTCACCTTGGCAGCTGCAAAACAAAAGAAATGTAAAAGTACAGTAGGCAACTGTCCTTCATTTCCTTCCTTTACTCTTACATATCCTGTGTGCAACTGGAATGCTTCTATTTGATTATCCAGTGGAGCAAATGCTACAATGAATGCAATCATGCCTTATTACCCTGCATGTCTGCAGCCTATTGCACAGCTATGTACAGATGTTTTTACACAAGCTTGGTTTTCTAGCTACAGGGTCTATAAAACAATAGGAACTATCTGAAATGTTTTCAAGCCAGCAAAGGATAAAGGCACTGTAAAGCAGTCAACTGGATAAAAGCCATCTATGTCTGACAGGAGAAGAGAAACCTCCGAGGTTTCTCGATTATAAACGCGTCAGCTTTCTGGAAGTGCTGCAGTCTGCAGCAAACTGACCAGGAATGTGTAAACACAGGGGAAAATAAGGACCCAGGCAGTGGAAAGGAGGAACACAAACCTCTGGCCTGTTGAAGGGCTTAACCACTATTTCACTGACCTGAAGAACTGGCTGGTGCCCAAGGAAGTGGAGCTGCCTCTGGGAGCCTTGCACCAAGGGGATCACAGCTCTGATCTCTTCGGTACAGAGCTTTGGATTTTACTGAGGAAAGGCCCTGTTTACAAATGTATTTCCTTCTCCTCTCAATACATTCTTTTTTTCCCAATAAAATACAGTGCAAAAAGCCCTGAATGTGTTGTTTCATGGTCTGTCAGGGAGGCACCAGGAATTAACGGGTACGGCGCCGGGCTGGAAATGGGGATGTGCAAAATCATTCTATGTTCTTGGATGAGAACCAGGGAGAAATGGTTTTTATGAGTCTCATTTTCCCCTGTCCACCTGGCCTGAAGCGTGTCATAGCAGAAAATTCTGCTTTCTGCTGCAGAGAGCCCGGGGTTGGCATTCCCAGCACAGAGGGGTTATTTATAGAGCACTCACAGCAGGTCTGACACTGGGGTAAAGAAATACTATTTATCTTTCCACAACCTTTTATTACAAAAGGGGAAGTAAGAAGCAGGGTGAGCTATGAAAGCAGAATTGATGATTTTATTTGTTTTATGATCATTCTGGTGAGAATCCCCCAGAGAAACAAACCCTCAGCAAGGGGAAGTGATGGAGCTGCAGAGTGAAGCAGTGCAGCAAGCATGGCAAATCTCCATTTACATGGATGAGGCAAGAGACAAGAGCAAAAATACTACAAACCCCAAAAGACATGAATGGTCTGTCCACAGACCAAATGTAATGAGCTTGTTCTGCTCGTGTCTGCCTCAAAGGCTTCTCAGCCTCGCACACACAGTAGCCAGGAGCAGTTCCAGAGCTTTTCCTGACAGTTGTTTGGCACAGTGGGCTTAGCTGGACATTATTTAGGCTCCTGCTTCTCTGTTTGCAAACACAATGACCCCTTTCCGAGATAAACAGCAGAGATTTCTTTAAATCATCATTAAATGCTGCTTAGCCCTAAGCAAAGCCTTGGTTCTCAAGCAGTGTCCCACAAATCATCTCTAATTTAGGAAACAATTGAGGCACAAAGATGTCTAGGAAATAAAACTGTAATTTAGAATTCTGGCCTAATATATTCAGGAGAACCAAAACCCTAAGACCTGCCTGTCACACAAAATAAAATATTAAAATATTACACTTCTGATTGTTTTTTCTCCAAGCCAGCATGAAAATGTACTGAATTGCTTCTGAAGGACACTATCCTGCAAATTTACTGGGAACTGTTAGTTCAAACAGTCCTAACAAGCCTTTTCCCCCAGAGTGATTGCATGTCAAAGCCCCAGACATAGCAAGAGGGTGAGGGGGAAAGAGATGGGGAGAGGAACATCACATGCAGGTATCTGCCCTTTAAGCTATGAGACCAAAATTCCCAGGTGCTTTGTGTACATGTCTATATAATCTCACACAGACAGAAATGGACTTGGAGTGGAATGCAGGACGTGTTTGCACCTGCACCAGTCAAGCTGCACAATGATTTAGCACATAAAGTGATTTATGAGATGGAGTTGAAATCAAAGAATAAAGTCAGAGTATCAGAAAAAATATCAACAAAGTCATGGCAAATATTTTCCCTTGTGACTTACTCCTTTCAATAAAGGCAGCAGACAGAAGCTTACTTACCCACCAGAGAGACACCAGGCTGGGATTTGGGCTGGAGCCCTGGATTCCTGAGGGGAAAGGACCATAGTTCTGGTAGCCACTGAATTTTGTGAAAAAAGCCAGGTTGAATGGGACTGGAACAACCTGGTGTAGTGGAAAATGTCTCATGGCAGAGGGTTGGAATGAGCTGGGCTTCGATGGTCCCAAATCATTCTAAAATTCTGTGATAATTCTATCAAGATGCATTTCATCTTGATAGAATCAGCACCACCCTGTATAATGCTGAGTTGTGATGGCCTGGAGAATATTTACTCAATAATATGAAGCCTGGTAAAGCACTATGGGTCCTTTCCACAGCTGCTCACTTGCATTTATCAAAATACATCCCCATGAACCATTAATAAAACCATGGGAGAAGGCAAAGCTTTCAAGCTAAAATCAGCCTAAACATCCAGCACCAGCTTTGGGGAGAGGCACAACAAAGACAAAAGCTCTGTCAAAGTCAGAAGGTCAGGAGGGAGCAATCAACAAGAAATGCAAGATTTAGGATGAGCAGAGACAAGCCAACAAACTAAAACAGGGTGGGAATTTGATGGGAAGATTTTGGACACGCCGCCGTACATCTGACAATGACTGTGAACATATTTCAGAAACCAGCTTAAACATCAATGAGCTTTAATTCCCAATAGCAGTTTGAGGGAGGAGATGAAAGGCCAGGTACAGAGCAGGAAGTGTGTTATTCCTCCCTGCTGACAGTGTTTAGTTCCAGCTCCCTGAGAACAAGCTTCAAACACACACCACACTGCGAGGCCACTGCTTTATCTGCTGGGATGGGTGGGCATGACAGACAGATAAATAATGGGAAAATAAAAGGGCCTGAAACACATTTTGGGGGCTGCAAAAGGAAAATGATGTATTGAGGAGAACTAATGAGGAACTGCTGGAGGTATATGAAGACTGAAGTGGAGTAAATTTAGGGAAATTCCATGACCTCGGTGGGCACGTCCCGAGGTCTGAGTGATGGAAACCAGACCCTGCAGGGCCCCTGGGAACAGCAGCTCTGCCTGCCCAGGCCCAGCTGAACAAAGGCAACACGAAGGAACAGAACTGACAAGAGCTCCTATGAGCCCTGAACTAACCCCAAAGAGAAATAGGGGAAAAAGAAAGGGAAGGGAGTTAATCATGAGAGCAACTGAGGGTCTGCGAGACCTCCAAGCTGGAAACTGGAAATACATGGAAGAGAGAGCAATGAGAAATGTACAGAAAACCTGTAACCAATCCTCTCCCCACTAAACACTTACATTTGTTTTAATTACCCAAGTTATTTCCTTCACCCAAGACATGAAACAGAGAGAAAATGTTAAAAGCTGACATAACTGTGAGTCGATAGCACTCACAGATTGGTAAATTCCCAAAGAGAAGAGTGATCATATTTTCTACAGAAACTCCTTGCAGCAGGACAATATGAGCTCCCAGCTAAGGACAGCACCTTTTTCAGCCAAGGAGATCAAGAATCCACCAGTGCCCTCAGTACATGGAATGAATAAAGACAAACTTAAACAAGACTACTGAGCTGCAAAACAAACCCAAAGGCAAATAAAATTCAAATGCTCTACTCTTCCTAACAACAACAGCAGAATGTAAGATGGTATCAGGAGGATTGCATGTCTCAGGCAACACCTAAGACCAGGAGCAGGATCCTGACCCCAATGAAGCCACCACCAGGACTCTGAGGCTGGTGTGAGCAGGATTCTCCTCTGGGATTTTGTGCACAGTGAGGCAGCCTGGCTGAAGCCACGTCCCAAAACAAGAAAAGGAAAGCAAGACAGGACACTGAGTGAGGCAGAGCAAGGGTTACAGCAGCAGGAATTCCCAAGTACCTGAGTGGCTGTGCTTACCCCAGGGCTCTGTTGAGATTTATGCAATCTCATATTACACTTGCTTGGCACATGAATTTTTAGTGGGAATTTGGAAGAGGAGGGATTGCTGGCTGGTGAAGAGGAACTGGAAGGCTGTGGTGGGTAGGGTGGGTAGTGATGAATATGCCCCATAGCACAGTTCAGCACTGTCTGGGTTGTGTAGCCCAACATTTACTCCCTGGCAACCAAAAGGCAAGGGAAAAACTCTCCCACTGCACTGGACCACAGCTCCCCATGGTTTCCTAAAGCAGCAGCCTGACTCCACTGCCCTGCAGAGACACAAGTGACAGAAATTTGCAGTGCTCTGAGGTCCCTTTCTTTCCCAAATCCAGTTGACAGTGTTGTTTCAAGAGGCATTTTAACCTCCAGTGTGCTCATTTTAATGCATTAAGCTGGGTTTGATCTGAAGGACAGTCCCAGCAAGGCTTTTGCTAAAGCCAGGCACTGCTGCTCTAATGAATTGTTTTAAGCAGCAGGTATTTCTATTTATTCTGGCATCAAATAAAAACCCGCCCTGGAATATACAGAAACATTCAACATGAACCACTATGGAAAATGTTTTTAATGTGAGAATTCCTTTTCCACTCAGAGCAAACCAGCTAGTCTTTTCCCTTTCCTTGGGGATGAATTCTCTGTTGTGACACTGGCAAGGCACTGCAATCAATACAACCCAGGGAGGAAGATTTAAATGAACAGTACAGGCAAGATGACCAGAATTGTCTCCTGCTGTGGACAGGCCAGCCAGAGGTGGCAAATGGCCAAGGAAAAGATTAAATTGTGCAGTCCCTTATTCAGGTGTTTTACATGGAATAAAAAAGCCTACTTGGAGACACAGACCACAGCTCCTCTTTTGCCAAACCTGGGCATATTTTGAAATACTTTACTGCAATAAACAGCCAGGAGATGGGAATGTTTTTCTCCAAACACTGATTCACTTGTGGAAAGAGTCTGGAAAACTGTGTTTCTCAATCACCTCCACTCTGTGCTTGGTTTTCTCCAGGCAGCTATTCCTTCAGCTCAGCCTGCCCCTCTGCAGTACACACACTTACTCTGCTTTCTTTTCCCCAACATCAGGCCACAGAGGAGCACATGTGACTGCAGCAGAGGTAAAGTCATTTTTAACCAGGGCAATTTAAGGATATTTAAGACACATTCTCATTTTCCATTTCCCAATTCCACACTGCCCCCAATTTTATTATTAGCTGAATAGAGGGAAGCTTCAGCCTGGATCTGGGGTAACATGTACACTGAGGAATGAAGGCCAAGCTTTGCCTTGAAATATGCAGGATCATTCCTAACTAACCGTAAAGCTGCTTATTTGGCACTGGCAGTGGAAATATTGAACGAAAGGGGCATTCTCGATCTGCTTATGTCACAGAAAGGTTGGATTCTGACAGTGTGCAAGGCTCCAAGCTGCAGCCTGATATTAATAGCAAGACATTAAACTGGCAGTTTGGCTGGCTGGGAGCAGCTCTGCTGGAACAGAGATTGTTCTGCAGGAAACGGCAGCTCTGGGTGAGGGATGAGCCCAAAGCAGACTCAGGAATTGTGACTGGTGTGTGACAAGGCTGTGTCACACAAAGAGAACCTTCCTGCTCACACTGAGGAGTGGATCCCACAGCAGAGGCTGTTAAAACACCACAGTTCCACACAGGAATATTGTTTTCCTTCTGTCCACCTCCTCTGGAATCCACCCATTCCCAGGCCTACCTTACCCAACCAAGCAGGGCAATGAGCATTAACAAACAATTTCTCACACAAACATGGTTCTGTTCCACTGGGGTATCACCCCAAGACACACCTACACATTTTCCCCATTTTTGAGCTTGTTTCTGCCACTATGTAACCCTCCACACTACCCTGGCAGCTGGGCCAAGAAAATTTGAACCAAGTCCCCAGAGCAACTGGTTTCAGTGAGGGGCCCTGCCAGAACACAAATACAAACCTCCTGCTGCTGCTTTCTCGCTGGGTCTGCATGGCAGGCAAAGATTCCAGACAGGTTTTTCAATATGGATCTTCCAGAGCACAAATGAACACCTCTTATGAGCCATTTAAAATTCATAGTCCCACTTCCCAACAACAGCTGGGCCTCAAGGCTTACACCAGGGTAAGTTCTGCTTCCTTATTTCTCACAAAGTAAAGAAAATCAAGGCATTGTCACTGAAAGTAACATTACCTACAGCACTCTGAGTCCTCTTATTTCAGGACATATAACCCAACAGATTCCTTAGAGTCTCTTGAACATGACTAAGCAACATTAGATTCTAGAATTGTACTACATCACACCCCCAAGAACCCCACACTCTTCACAGGAGACTTTCCTCAGCCATGCAATCTCCTGTAGCTTTGCACTCAAAATCCTCATTTCACAGAGGTAGACAGAAGCATTCAGAATGCAAGTGACTTGCCCAATGTCACAAAATGAGTCTGTGCCAGAGCTGGGAATAGAAATCAGGAGTCTAAGAGTCCAGATTCTCTGCCTTATATAGAGCAGCAGTCTCCTGGTTTAGGAGCACTCACTGCATTTACAGGATGGCAGCATTGGCATTGCAAGGGCCACCCTCAGCCATAAGCAGGTGTAAAAACACACATGAATCTGCTAAGATGTTCTTCTTCTGTTCAGTGTAAAGCAAGAAATGAAAGCAAGCAGCTGTTGTAGAGGACTTTGGGGAGTGCAGCAACCTCAGCATAACCACTAAGACCAAACCAGATGTCACTCCTGGACTCATTTCTTGCTCCCACAGGCAGCCCTGCTGATTTGGGAGGGGTATCTGGGAGCTGGAGTGAGAAACAGGAATCTGGCTACAGCAGAGATGGCTGAAACACCAAGATAAACCTTCCTAAGCCAGCATGGAGGATCAATGGGCATCCACCAGTCTCAATTGTTGCAGTCATATTAAGCCCAAGCCAAAGCCATGTTACACTGCTGTTCATATCACCCAGGTGTGTGCACATGGCATGGAAGCCTGGCCATTAAAAACCTATTTATCTACAACTCACACCTGCTTTTCCCAATCCTGACAAAGGAGGACAACCAGAGAATCTCTGGCATGGTTAAAATTCAGTACTCCCAACACTACCGCTTTCTCAAACCAGCTGTGTGTCACAAAAGAACATTAATTAATTTATTCTTCCTCTGCCATGAAAAAATGCAAATGCCACAACAAGGCCAAATGGGGCACAGAAAATGCATAAGTGAAGATATAAGTGCTTTGCTGCCACATAAACTGTCAGAGGAGAAGGTAGGAAAAGCAGGACTGAAGAGAGCAAAGAGGCCAGACTGGTTTTGTCCCAGGAATATTCACTCTCTAAATATCTTGGAAAACTGTTCTGGAAAGAGTAACAAGTGAATTTAATCTTCATTGCTGTGATCTACTACTTTCTCCACTGCAGCCACAGTCTGCAGCAAGTTGCAGCACAAGAAATAACTTGGGTATTCTAAGAACAGAAAAGAAGTCATAAAAATATTTCCTTAGTCATGCTGTCTCTGGTAATATAATTCCCTGAACAGAGATCTTCAACAATACTCTCTTTAAATATGGAAAGAGCTCTGACTTTAGTCAGCATGTGTCTTCCATCAGCTTCTCTCTCTTTTTTTTTTTTTAACTTCTTTATTGTATCTTACCACAGCCACCTCCAGGTGCAGGCACACGGTGTAAAAACCTTCCTCAGTGGAAGTGTGTTTTCCATTGGACACAGAATAAACACATTGTGAGGGATTCCAAATGGAAAAAGCTTGGACACAGAGGCCAGTCCTTGCTTGTGGGTATGTATCCTCCAGCTCTGTATCTCCTCCTTTCACCTGATCCCCCCCCCAGGGAGGGAAGGAGCTGCATTCCAAGATGAGCCTTCCACAGGGCTCCTGCTGAGGGCACTTCCCTCCCTGCTCTGCATCACCCACTGCCCACAATCCCTGCAAGTGTCTCCCTGAACACCGGGGTGTAAGAACTGCTGAAAATTAGGATCCATCCCAAGTTTACTCAGAATGGAGGATGAGGGGCCACCTGACTTTGAGGCAAGTTCAAAAAAATTCATGCTATCATCGCAGAGAGGATGTTGAGCTGTGCCGCCAAACACTGCTGCCACTGTGAGGATTAAAAAAAACAAACCAGGAGAACACTGTGAAGGTTACTGCTACCTGAGTGAAATAAATAAACCAAGTATTTAATGTGTGGGATGTAAGGACCCTGTGTATGCAGGCTTTGGACATAACTAAAGGCAGTTAGGAAGTAGGAGGAGCAGGAGGCTGAAAAGAAGTTTTAACTTGGCTTTCCCACAATGAGGTATTCTTCTCCAGTGTCTGAGTGCCAGCTTGATCTGGGAATGTCACACAGGTTCTTACAATGAGAAATGCAGTCCTTAGCTAGCAAATTCTTGTTTGAGGTGAGAGAATTGAAAGGAACATTATACAGACACACCAAGAGGCAGCTTCTTCTGTATCCACTCCAAAGAAGCAGAAATACTCAAGAATAACTCCTGAACACAGAGACCTCCAGGGCTTAGGAGGGGTTAAAATTTAATGGCTTATTTATAGCTCATACTAATCCATATCTGCATCACAGAGGTACACAGAACAGCAAAACCAACATGACAGCAAACCAAGGAGTGAAATATTGCACAGAACACCCCTCTTAGCACAGAGGTGCCTATCAAAATCCCCTCCCCTGCCTCTTGCACTTACCCACAGTGTCACAAGGCTCGTCTTTGTGCACGCAGAAATCTGTCCTAGAAAGGAAAACAGAACAGAAGTGAAATGTATCCTGTGCCTCCAGAGCAGTGAGAAGCAGTGGTGCATGACTCACATATCATGGGTGTTGAGGTCTGGGATTTTGTAAGGCTGCTGTGCAGTGTACATGATGACAACATAGAAAGCAGCCCTGATTGCTACTGAGATTACAGAGAATTATGTAGATGATGGGGAGAATCAGCCCCATCATCAGACCTAAGATCAGCACCTAAACCAGCCCTGCCTCAGTCTGTGATGTCACATTTATTCCATAAATTAAAACTAAAGCTCCTTCCACAAGAGAATTGTAACAATAAGGAGCAGACACCCTGTGATGCACCCTGAAAGACAGTGGGAGTAGGAGATGTGTGAAGGCACAGAACTAATAATATGTACCCAGAAATTCTCAATTCTTCACTAGAATAGAAAAGAACATGAAAAAAGCAGGACTAAACAGAGAAAGACAGATGTTGACACAGAAGAAGAAGGAGAATTTCAGGATTTTCCTGGTAATGGGTAAATTGGCTTCAGCTAAACTTATTACGCTCAGATTTGCCACGTTATGGTTCAAATCCAACACGGAGAGGTTCAAGAGACTCCATTTGTTCCCCACATCTCATTAAGGCAGGAGAAGATACTACAGATGCCAGTGGCACCCATGAATCAGCCAGGGATCCATGGAGCTGTATTAAACAGAATAAAAGCCTTGAAGCTCACCACCAAAGCACTGACACTTCATGTGAGATTTGGTACATGAGGTTCCTCATGACAGAAAAACAAGCGTGTGTGTGGGGAAAAGTATTTTATAACTAAATTAATATCTTGAATGCATTTCAAGAAGCACTTAGGCCTAAACTTTTAGGAGCTCTCTTCACCAGGGTTGCTTTGCAGTGCAATCCACAAAGAAGAGGAGTTGCAGAGAAACATCACGTGTGCTAAAACATTTCAGAAGTTCTTTAAGCCAAGGGAAGCTGAGGAACTGTAGTCTCCATCACCTTGGCTTTTCTCACCCTGGGAGGAGGCAAGAGAATCCCATTGGTACATTTGGAGTGTGCCATTTGAAATGCCTGAATCCCCTTGGGGTTTAGAGTGTAAGTTTGGCCGGAGGAAGATCAAAAATACTTTGAGAAAGATAAATACTTAGAAAAAGAAAATACTTAGAAGAAATATAAAAATAGATAAATATTAAAAGTGCTCTTTCCTTGAAGAAAGTTATGAAACTAGGGTTTATAGGAAAAGAGATTTAAGGCCCAGGACTGTGGCTGATGAATCCAGACCCTCCACACCAAACTCCTTTGAAAGCCACAAATCAAGCTGTCAAGGGCTTGGAAGGAGAGCACAAAGAGCCATTCCCAGCTCTTGTTCAGCACACATTGAAAACCAACCACGCTTCAGTGCAGAAAAACCATAACAACCATCAAAGTGTTAAAAAAATCAGACAGAAACCAACCAAAAATCGGAAGCTACGACCACACACCAGTCCCAGCTTTCATTTTTCACTGCAGCCTGTGTCTCAACACCTTGGCATTGCAGCCTTCCCAAGGAAGACTAATGACAGTCTCCTGACGGAGCTGGCACCAGCGCGCCTGCTCGGCTTCCCAGAGCCAGCTTGACAGAGGTTTATTTAAGGACTTATTATGTTATATAAACTGCTAAATCAAACAGATGCTTTTCTTGTGACAACAGATAGCTGAACTATTAGTGGATGGCAGGAGGCCACAGCTAGGAAAGCCTTTCTCTCCCTGCAGAGCCTGTCCAGCCCTGCAAATAACGCACAGAATTTCTGCTGCTCGCGCTGTCCCACACCAAAAGGTGTCTGGCACTTTCTGGCAGCTCCACAGAGGAATTACCACCATGCCAGCAAATAAGGGGTCAGTAAATGATCCAGCACACCTTGCAGACTCTCCTACAGAGGTAGAACAACCATTGTGTGTGAAGAGAGTGCTGTGGTGTTGTTTGGTCAGGGAAAGGCTTGAAGCACATCAGCAGCAGAATTGGACATCGCTGGCAAATCAAGTAAAAAACCTGCTCAGCCCATCCTTAAAACTGTGATAAACACAAGACCAAGAGACTCCATCTTCTGTTCAAATACATGTACAAAAATGCTAGGATTTAAACCATCTGGACCATCGCAAATATTTTATCCCAAAACTCTGTGGCCAAACAGAAAAGCACATCCAGACCTTCAGTCACAAACCAGCTTGGTGGTTCTCAGTTCTGCTTCCAAAGGCAAGGGCACACCTCATCACAAAGCCCATGCTGAAACTCCTACAGTCCTTCCCTGGCAGCCAGAGGGAGAACACTGCATGGAAAGGTGATGAGAATGATCTGTCTCACCTGTGGCTCAGTGACACCTGTGATTTAAATGGCTCCACTGGCACCGGACACTGATCTGCTTTTAAAAAGGTTTCAGTCACAGGTGTCTCTCTGGCACATTTTTGAGCTCAACTGCATGAGTAATTTTGAAGTGACAGCTTGACATGACTGATACTATAATGACACTCAACAATGTAGGAAAGGTATTTTAATATTTATTGCATGTGCAAAGGTCTCTTACCACAGAGACACAGTCCTGTTAGCAGAATTTTTTACAGAGCTGTGTTGAAATAAAACTCTTACTGCAGGAGCTGCAGCTCAAGTCCAGCATCTGACCTTATCACACGAGGTCTTGGATAATCAACATTGAAATCACAGCTCTATCTGTGAACCAGTTTTACTCTTTACTTTTAGCCATTGACTGAATCAAGCAGGACACAAGTTTTGATCCTGTGACCTATGAAATTCTCAGTCATTATCATGGGTGGTACCCAGCAGAGGTCTCCACTAGCAGAGTACAACAATTCTCAAAAAATGACAACAATTTAGTTGTTTTGTTCAATAAAAACAGCCAAAAAAGCTCAAAACTCCTCCTACAGTCACTCTTCCATCTGGCTCCCACCAACTGGAAAAAAATACCTAACTGTGCTAAGCTGAACTCTGCAATTCAAGTGCTTCCTGTGAGAAAGAAGGACAGAAGTTGAACTGTGCAACAGGAATAAGAAGCATTCTGTTAAGTGGCCATTCCCAGCATCCTTCAAAGGACATCTTTCGATCAGTCTAACCCTGCAGGGTCATAAAGCTAAAGGACACAGGAAACTGGTACAGTGCAGAACCTGCCAAAATAAACTTTCCACATCCATAGGTACATTCAGCAGCACTATGTGCCCAGTTTCCTCCATGCACAGTGAATTCCTCCATTTGCCCATTTAATGGGAAGGCAAAGAGCTGGAGAAGTGTGGAAGGGAGGACCAGGCTGTAAATGGAACAACTACACCACTGTGTCAGGAAAAAACAAGTCTTTGCTTAAAGACAGCTCTGAATTCTGTTCCTGTCAGTGCTGGGACACTCTTTGCTCTGCTATCACATCACCTACAGTCTAATAGCTGACCCAAACACCTCCAGCCAGGAGCTGGGACAACATCAGTGTGCCTGAAGATTTCCCAGGAATGCAAAAGACAGAGGGATCAAGAGAGAGAATGTGTTTCAAATGAGACATGCTTCTAAAATCACTAAGACACAGATTCGGCAGATAGAAGTTATTCTTGTCAGCTGCCTGGTAAAATATGAAGTACACTATCCAAAGATGCCAGAGACTTGAATTTCTGCAAGTTCAAAACCAGAATCTGAATGAGGAAAGTCTGATGGTTATAGAGACACAACACTATATTCAGACATTCAGGGCTGTGGCAGATTATTCCCACTGTCTCACTTATTTACTGAGCTGGACAATGCATCTTATTCCACAGGCACAGTGTGTCCCTTACCTGGAACTCAGGTGGATACCTTAAATCCCACAAGAGGAATATTTGCCACCTACATAATCTACTTTTGCATACAAACGAGGGTATGGGAAACATCACTTAGAGGTGAAGTTTCAAAAGGCAAGAGTGCCTTGGTGTTTCAAATGAACCCAGCCAGACTGGAACCACAGGGATTTCTTCAGAACTTGACCCCAAAGAATCTGTTTCTAGTCCTCAAAGCAGCTGCAGCTGCTGAAAATTCAGCTTCTGCTTTTCCTGGCGCAATTGCTCGTGCTGGACATGCTGCTGCTCCCACTCCTCTGCCACTGGTCCATCTGTACAGTCTGGGGAGGGTCCAGGGACACACACACACACATTTCCAAAGGCAAGAGGAGAAAAATTCATTTCCCTGACACAGGCATGGGGCTGCTGGCCCACAAGTCCTCCAAGCAATGCAGCATGCTCCATGCACAGAAGCAGGATGGGTTAAGGATGACAGGACAAGCAAGAAGGGAGGAAAGACTCCAAGTGCACACTGATGATCTCTCCAGCAGCCAAAATGCTGCTGCTGTGCACAGCCATGTGCTGCTCCCTGGCCTGAGCCTTCTCACCACAGCTGAATCTGGTTTCTAACCCAACCAAACCTGAACTTTCCCAGCTATTCCCACTGCAAAACCCTGCAAATCCACTGAACAATTCCTCCTACCAATTCTTTTACAGTTCTTCCTCAGAAGCCTGAGTCCAGCTCATTTAGCCTGACATTAAGCATTCAGTTTTGAGAGCAGCAGAGATGAAATGCTCTGCTCATTCCCCCCACCCTGTGCTCAGAGCCCATCAGAAGAGATTCCCTCTGCCTCACTTGTCATGCAGGACAACTGGATACCCAGATGAGGTTAACAAAAATGTTAGTTATTTATTTAGGCCCTGATCCAGTGGAGCACATGCTTAACTACAACCAGGATGTGCAGCCAGTTGACTTCAAAGGAACTATTCCCCCTGTCTAAACTGTTAAATATCTGCACAAGTGCCTGGTGCACTGCAGTGAATACAGAGGAGGGAGCAGGGTCTGGGGGAGCTGCACACACGTCTGGGGATGAGATTGCTCAGGAACTTGGCTGGCCTCTGGCCTCATGCCCTGCTCACCAGCTCTTGCACTGAACACTCACCAGAATCCCATGGACAGTTTGCAGTGGGGCTGTTAACACAAATCTAACACTGGAGATTATTGCAATCAGGATGGCAGTTTATACAAAAACATGTATTTCTACTTAAATTGTTGGCAGAGAAAAGAAGTGAAAGAGGTGAGTAATATTGAACTGCAATACAGATATTTCCTGTCTCAAACTGGGGGACAAGGGGGTAGGAAGTAGTGTTTTTCTAGCACCATTACACCATAATTTTGTGCTCACTTTCATTATTCAGAGATCACTTCTGTAAAAATTAATATTTTTACATCTTAAAGGATGCAAAAAACTTAAAACACCATGAATGTGCTGTTCAGAATTTGTAGTAACTGTGAGGAACATGGGACATGCATTGTATTGTGAAGTTGAGCTCAGATAGTTAGAGGAAAAAAGATTGCTGTCCCTAAACACCCTTTTTCTTGCTTTATCTGATGTGTTTGACAGATCAGTAAGTTCAGAATTACAAAGTGCAAAGAATTTTGATCAAATATTTCTGTAAAGATCATTTCACATCTGAAATAAATGGATGAGTTTTCAAATACACAAACCAATCAGGAATGACACCCCTTCTCTATTTCAGTTGTGATAGAGGAGAGTTGTTAAAGTGGTTATTTCCTTGGGCAAAAAGAGAGAAAACTGATTTCCCTCTTTCTTTAGGAGATAACTCCCTGCCCACTGCTGCCACACTCTCTGCTCAGCTGATTCACCCCTAACTGCACACAGAGCCCCTGAGCTCAGCTGTGTTCAGTTCCACACCTTCCTTCTCCTAGGAAGGAGGGCTCCAAAACCTCCCCTGTTTTTTCCACCCCTACCAGCTGGGGTGAGGAAAAAGCCTCCCTGTGCTACAGCCACGTGCTGACCCTGACTGTGACACCTTGGCTCAAGGGGAGAGACGCTTTGGTACAACCTTGTTAAGAATGCACAAAAACAACACAGAGCACTTTCACCTGAGCCACCTGAGCAGCAAATGTAACATCATCTTCTTAGATTTCTGCCTGACAGCTAACCCCATCACTGACCATGGGCATTACTGGCTGTGACAAACTGATAAACCAGACCTTCCCATACCTGGTCACAAAAACAGCAGCATCCACAGGAGGGGTGTCATCCCTGGCACCAGGAACCTGGTTGTTACCAAGGTATTTTGCCCCACCATATTCTTCATTTTGCCACTGACAGAAGCTCTCCAGAGATCTCTCTCCATGATGCCCGATGGACAACTTTGTCTTTGGGGAAAAAAAAATAAAAATATATATATATATATAAGGAGAAATTATTATCCCCAGTCTTTAGATAAAGCATCAGACCTCTCTGTAACACCTAACTTCATACTGGTTTGCAGCTACAAGCAGACAGCTTTACCAGGAAGGATAAATAAAAGGATTCTGGCTCCTTTCACTCCCACAGCCCCTGTACTTCCCACCTTTAACGCTGCCTGGTAAAGTGGAACAGGCAACTCCTCAGAGATTGTGATGCTGAGGCCCCACATCCCCCTCCCAGCCTGTGGGACAGCACAGAGCAGTTCCAGGAGCAGGGCAGAAAGGGGCTGGGACTCACAGGGCGACTGTGGAGCAGGACTAGCTTGGTCACTCGAATGTTCACTTTAATTCCCAGGCTTTGATGCTGGAACATGTTGTACACCTGTCAAAAAGCAAAGAAAACATCCAAAGCTTGTTAGTAGAAATATCAAGACCTAGTACTAGTAGAAGAAACTAATTGTGACTAAAGTTAGACATTTCTCCTTATAAAAATTTACACAAAAGCTCCCCCCACATGGATTGTGCTACTACACTCAATAAAATTAAGAATATTTAAGAGTTGCTGTGAAAAGGAGAAAAATATTCCAAAGGAGTTCTAAAGATAAAGTCTTATGAACATGGACATACGTTATGAAGCATTCAACTACCATGGATCTTCAGCATTTAAATATCAGAGATATCTGAATGCAAGATGAAATAATGGTGTGTTTTAGACTTCAGGAAATAGAATGGAAAAGCAATTTCCCTCTGTTATTTTCATATCTTATATAAGAGAATAGTAATAAGGCAGCACATAATGACACAAGCCTCAGGAAATACAAAAATAGCACCGGAAACTACCTTACTACTTTCTCCAGATTTTGCATTCCAGCTCAGATACTTCACCTCATTTTTATAGGTTAGAACATAAGATTTTAATTGATCCCAGGATTCTATTCCACCCGTTTCTCAGTGTACAAATGTTTTAACTAGACAGTATCAAAAAAGGTGAGGGCAGGGTTTATTTCAAAAGGTGTAAAAGGCCACATAAAAGGCCTTGGGTGAATATTGCATCCCCTACTTGGTCAAAAAAACCAAAATCAAGACCAGTGAAGTGAGACTCCTGACAAATGAGAGGCAGGTCTGGCCCCAGGTAAGCAATATTCCTTGCTCACTGCTCCTTTGGCTACAAGCATCACCCAGGCTTAGAAACTTCCTACAGCAAACCCGAGACACGAGCACATCTTGCACATCATGCTTTCAACGCTTGGTATTTTTCCTATTTGTGCAAATGCTCAGGAATGCGCTCAGTGGAAGAAGCTCTCCAGTGTTTGGGGTTGGATTTAAGCACACACATAAATGTTTCCTACACTTTAGGCACAGATTGCAAGACAGAGCTACTCAGTGTTTGACCCAGTGACCTTCAGCTGAGCACAAGGAGCCATTTCTCCACCCTGGGGCTGGTGTACAAGTGCACACAAGGGCTGGCACTATGTGCTCAGCCTGGGGATGTGCTGGGAGAGCACTTCAGGCCTCTCTCGACAGACCTGGCAGGGATAAACTTGACATTTGCACAGAAGGGCTCTGACAGATGACCCCTGTGTAAGTGGAGGCCTGCTGCACCACTACAGAGGCTGACAAACACTCCCTGGGATGGATGGATGGATGGATGGATGGATGGATGATGGAGGGATGGAGGGATGGATGGATGGATGGATGGATGATGGAGGGATGGAGGGATGGAGGGATGGATGGATCTTTGGTTTCCCAGCTCCCCACTAGCTCTGGCCATCCCATGAGTTCTCACTCATGACATGAGAATAATCCCAGCAAACAGGTCCTTATCCCTGAGCCTGCTGGGTGCTGGGGCTTGGCTTCCCATCAGAGCAGCCAAGCTGCCTCCAGAGCCAGCAAGGACAAATCCAAACACCACTGATTCCAAAGGCTGTTTGCCCTGGCAAAACTTGCCCACCAAGCACGAGCTGCTAGACAGTTCAGGATGGCATCTTGAAAGCTGCCAGCCCTTCCTCCTTTTCTCTTGTGCTCTCTATCCCAAAGATAACTCTGACTGCACTTTTATTCCCATCCACCAGTGATATCAGCAGCAATTGGACACTAAACCAAAAAAAAAAGTCCCTGGGAGTGCAAGAGGCTCCACTTTGCTTGTTTATTCAAGCTTTGTTTGCTTATTTTCTTAAATGAAGGCCAAAGGAGCCCCAGGCTGATGGTATTGCCTTGAAGGAACATTAACCTTTCCCTCTGAGAGGGAGATCACTTAACAGTAACAGGCAATGCACACGTCACTTGGAGAAAATTTAATCTGCCAATTAAAATAATTTGTATACAGAGAAAAAAAAAAGATAAATTAAAACAACACCTTCCCCTCACCTCATCTTTACTCCTGCATTCCTGACTCCTTCCCCCTCACCCAGAGCCAGGCAGGTGGATGGGGAATGGGAACTGTCCTCTGGAACAGCTCTCTCTGCTGCTCCCTCCTCACACTTTTGCCCTGCTGCAGGATGGATCCTCTCCATGGGCTGCAGTTCCCATCAGGAGATCCTGCTCCAGCACAGGCTCCTCTCCTCAGGTCACAGTGCTGGGCACAGCCACCTGCCCCACCATGGTCTCCCCTCAGGCTGGAGGGCACCTCTGCTCCAGCACCTGGAGCTCCTCATCCTCCTGCTCTCACCTGGGTTTTTCCCCCACTTTTTTCCACCATTCAGCTTTTTCCTCCTCTTTTGAAGACATTTTCAGAGGCCTCCCCAGCTCTCCTGCCAGGCTGTGCTGTGCCCTGTGGGGAGGGCTGGGAGCATCCATGTCCAGCACGGGGCAGCTCTAGGTCTCAGCCCCATCCAGCACTGTCCTTTCAGAGGGAAACTTCTCTCAGATCATGGGCTTTAGGGCTAGAAGGAACCCCATGGAGAAGGCAAAGAGACTTTTAAATGACTTGATAAAAGAATATGAGCCTGACACAGCTCAGGTTGTTCCCAGCTGGATTTAAAGCAGGCTGTGCCAGGTAGGTTGTGCCCAGAGGAAGCATCATCACAGGATCCAGCTGAATTTAAAATAAATAATTCAAATACATAGGTCTTTCCTGCTAAGAATGGAATTCCATCATGGCAGCAAGAACCTTCTGCCTTTCTCACCCAGCCAACAAGAAAACCAAACCCAGAGACTCAGTGTGTCTGAGCTGTTCCACACCACATCCAAGTGTCCACCTGCAGCACGTGCCAGGTTGGGTGGTGGGATAACTGGTACCAGGCCATGAGGAATGGGATTTCCCACTGCAGATGTTCTCAAGATTTCCTGCTGCACAGACAGAGAGACTGACTCACAGACACCTCCCTGCCCACTCCCAACACCATGGGCCACCCTTCCTCAAGCCTGCAATTGCATCACACCCTTCAGGCTGCTGTGACTGCTTCCAACAGGGGAAAAGTAAAAATATTTGGGTGGTTTAGGACCTTTTAATAAAATAAGGCAGCTGGGAAGAGAAGTGTCAGCTGCATGAAACTCTGCCATGGATGCAAAGGTTACTTGTTTAGGACATCACCACAAGTGGCAGAAAGCAGCTTGGATGGAAAAGAAATGGAGGCTCTGGATCACTGGGATGAAAGGAAGGGATGGGAAAAGTGGTCAATGTGACTGAAGTGTTGTGGGTGCCCTGCTGCAGGGGAGCTTCTTCACTTCTGTACTGACTTCTCTGTGAGGAGCCATCAGAAGTAGGGTGAGCTCTGGAAACAGGAGATATGGTAAAGAACCACACAAAACAGACAGAAAAAATGGCAGGGGAAGTGCAGTAGAACAAGAAGAGAATAAAGCCTGTCTCTGGCATCTCCCCCCTCACCTGCATTTCTCTGACAGAGCTTTACTGTACAGAATGCCCTAAAGAAAACAGGAAAGCTTCAAGGCTGGACCATCCTCCTCTGTTTGCATTCCTCCTGCCTTTCCTTCTCCTCTCAGCTCTGACATGGAAGGGGCAGAACAAATGCAGTTCTGGCATAAGCTGTGCAGGCCTGCCCCAGCACGCACAAAGCAAACACAGACAACATAAGGAATTGGGCTCAGAGAGGAACTAAACTACATCATTTTAATTTTTTTTTTAATTCTCAAGAGCTTCCTCTGCAGGTGGACGGTGGGAGGGAGACGTGTGTGTTTCAGATGTTTTGGAGTTTAGAACAGCAACCCTGAGGGTAAATTGACTTTTTTTCCCTTTTTTCTTCCCTGAGCACTGCACTCAAGCAGGAGCCTTCCCATTGCCTTGGCTGCTGGTTGAGGTTTGGACAGCAGAAGCCTTAGTCAGGTTACTGAGGTTGTCTTTCTCTTGTTTTGAAAAGTGCTATAGGATTTCTAACACCCACGTAAAGCCAAGCTTTCAAATTACTCCTTTAAACATTATGAAAAAGAACATATTCATAGCTCTTTATAAGATACAGTTGACATAACTCCTTCTCCTGGGGCTGCTGGAGCAAAAAGAGAAATCTGTAGACAGTGATGAAACACTCAGATCCTTTTCCCTTATGTTCCCTTATGTCCCTGCTCTCATCATGAAAATTCCAGACCAAGGTAAGGGAGCTGATTATCAGTGGCAGCTCTGAAGCCTTTATGTGCCAGCCCCCAAGAGCACAGACATATAAATCCATCAATGCAAGCATGATAAAAATTATTTTATCTGCTTTTTTAACATAAAAAAACCCTCACAGGGGAAATCCAAAATGAAAAACAATCTGTGGAGCGTAAAATCAGGCTTCAGAGAGTAAAACAGTATCATTCCTAAAGAACAACATAAGAATTTTCCCTCTTAATGACATCCAAAAGATCACTAACTTCAAGTTCCTGCTTGCTGCTGCAAAGAGCTTCCACAGTAATCTCATGGCTTAGCAACAGCTGCAGGAGAACTGACACACACTGCAGAAACTCTCCCTCCACACTGCACTCTTAGGGAAAAAGGCAAGCTCCAAACCAAGCCACAATTGTAATTTATTGCAAAACCCAAAAAAATACACTTAGGGGACAAAAAAAACCAAACCCAAACCAACCCATTTTTTTTTTAGGTTTTCAAACCCATAGAAAGCAGCTGTTAAACGACTGTGTTGTGGTCTTGGAAATTCAGAAATTCAGACGTCTCTGTCTCCAAATGCTCTGAGGGTCAGTCTGGGTGGGACTGGGTTTGCAAAGTCAGCTCTGCACTCTGCAAGGAGCCAACATCCACAACTCCCTGCTCAGGGCCTGCCTGGAAACAGCCACTCCTCATCCTCAGCCACACAACAGCCAGGGACAGGACTTTCCAAAGGCTCTCATCCCCATTTATCACTACTTGAACCAGTTATCTCCAGAACCAGAAAGCTGAAAACCTAAACCATGAAAACCAGACACAGCAGAGACCAGTGCAGTTCCTAGACTCTCCTTTTTCGTTTACTGGTCACTTCTTTCAGATGAAAAGCAACCACAAGAGCAAATAAAAGCACAGAACTCCTGCAAGAACAGAACATCCACCCTCACAGCTCCATATGGATGAAATGCACTGAGAAATTAGCTGCCAGATGCAGACCAGCAGAATGGGTGAGCAAAATAAGCATGTTTTAAAGCTGGATTTACCACAAAGGCACTTGGGAATGGAATTCAGAGGAAGTTCTGAACAATGGTCACTACAGAAGGAGGACATGAACAGGAGATGCTCTCAAGCCAAAGGTGAGACAAGAACTGGAATGCAAACACTGCAACAAAGCTCAGTAACAAGGGAGTTTAACCTAGAAAAAGAGATCAGCGCCTATATCTAAGTAGGTGGTTTTGCATCCCCACAGCTCTCCTGGTATTTCTCTCCCTGTCCATGTTCTTCCTTTCCTCACTGCCTGGCTAAGGCTGCAGCTGTGCATGGTGGCATTTGACAACAACTTCAGCACCTGTTTGGAAAATAGTGCTGAATCAAACACCTTGCCAGAAAACAAGAAAAGATTTCTTTTTAGCAGTGGTGACTTGAAAAAAGCCAACTCAAATCCCTGGAGCCCTACTTGTTCCTACTCATACATTACAGAGCACCTTAGAGGGAAATTCTTCCATGATCTTAGAAAAACCTGTCTTATAATTTCAAGCATTAGTTTAGTAAATGGAAGAGCCTGCTCCTCTACAGCGACATTCACAAAAAACAAGTACTTTGAATGTGAATCCACTCTCTGTTCACAGGCATGGAACTACAGAATAACATTAAAAACAGCATTTGCTACATGAAGTGCTACCTGTTATTTCTAGGTTCCAAAATAGGTTTGCTGTGCTTTTAAGCTGTTATTCTAGAAGAGGGTGGTGGGGGTTTTTCCTCAAAGATTCTCATTTACCAAGGGAGCAATAAACCCATATTTTGTAATGCTGACTTTTTCCCCCTTCAGAAATTCTTGTAACATAAATAGATATTAAATACTTTAAGGCAGATCACTTTATTTAAAATGTCTATAAATATAAAATGCATTAATAAGACCTCTTAATGCTTGTTTTGTGGTTTGACAGTAAACGTAATGGCTTACAGAGAGGAGTTAAGTTAATATACCCCTGACCAGTAATGTTCTATTTGCTTAAATGCAAGCACCCAAGCCAAAATTAACATTCTGGTTTCTTTTAGAGGCAGCCTGCCATCCTGCAGTATAGCTGAATAAGCACTGCCTAATATCATGGGGCAAATCCTGTCCCCCAGCTAACAGACACCCAAGGCTGACAGAAACAAAGATCCCAAAGAGCCAAGAGCTTGGCTTAAGGCCTCCCCAAACCTCATGATTATCTCTCTGAAATACATTTTTCTGAATTATCCTTCAGCTTCTTTTCCTGGGATGAAGGTCAGCTTTCATTACACAAATGTAACATCAAAATCTTCCTTTGATTCCCTGACTTCCACCTGGTTTCATCACCACAGAATAAAGGATTTATGCAGTGATGCCATCCATGTGTTTGCCTATCCTTATTCCTCTCTATCTTTTGGTCTTGCAGTGACTCTCAAGCCTTCCTTCAAACCTGAAAAATGTTCCTCAGAGCGTGGGAATGTAGGTGGCAGAGGGAGAGACCCTCCCATTGCCCTGCGAAGGCTGA
Source organism: Melozone crissalis (assembly GCF_028551555.1). Lineage (NCBI taxonomy): Eukaryota > Metazoa > Chordata > Aves > Passeriformes > Passerellidae > Melozone > Melozone crissalis. The sequence goes on along the minus strand of NW_026535792.1, from coordinate 3,233,914 downwards.
AGAGCTGAAACATGAATTCAAATCCTATCAGACATCAGAAAAACCTCACAGCAGTGAACCCCCTGGAGCAATGACTTAACAGTGGGAAGCATTTCAGCTGGACCTTGCACCTGAGGAGATGTCACATGAACGTGTTCCTCATCCAAGAGTCCTCTCCATGTGCTCTCTCTGGTGTCCAATAAAGGGGTGAGCTCACCCTACAGCATCAGAACCCAGCTTAAAAGCCCATCAGCCTAATCCATAGGAAACTAACCTTCAAGATTTGTTTAATAAATGGGTTTAGAGAAGCCAGCCCATCTCTGAGCACCTCCCCACACAGATTTATTCACACCTGGCAAGCTGATGTTGCTGAGATGTTCTGCAGCACCTCAGCCTGGACAGACATCATTCAAAGACCTACAGCCACCTTTTGTTTAGGACTTGGCCCATCAGTCTGTTCATCCCTAACAATCTTCACAGGCTGAAAAAGCTGCACAACACAGACATCCCCAATGGCCACAGTGAAATCATTGACCTGCTGGCATGAGGGTCATCAAAAGTTACTGCAGAGCCACAGTGGAGCCCCATCAAGGGACAACTCTGAGAGTACACTGGGAGGCCAAACAAAAGGGAGAGGAAGGGACATAGAAAAGCAGCTCATTAATGGAAAAGACTAATCAAACTCCCTACTCAGTCAGCCTCCAGGAGGGCTCCCTCACACCACTGCTTGATGAAGGAACACAAGACCTCTTAAAAAGCTGTTGTTCCATAGCTGGTTTATGCTGAGCATCCATCTCTTCAGTGGAAGCATGACCAGGCAATTACTGCTCAGGACTGTTATTTTTTCCCAAGCCAATTTGCTGCTCATAAACACCAGCAGAGGCACAGTGAGGAGAATGAGCTGTTCCTGGATATTACAATAGCATGGGCAAAGGAACATGAGCTTCCTCCAAGACTTTCTTGTGCAAATGCCTCTGCAAGGACCCCTGCAGCCTCTGAGCAGAGTTTTCCATGTCTACATCCAATTTAGCCATTACCTCCTTAGTGGCACTGCCAACAGCTGAGTGAGCATTCCCTGTGGGAGGCTTTGTGTTCCCTTATCAGCTGAGCCAGAAGGCCCCACTACAGGGACAGCTCACAAATTAACACCCACACTTCCCAAGAGCCTGCAATTTCCAAAGATTCCCCTCACTCCAAAATATATCCCTAGGATTTCTAGAATGATTTTCAAGCCCAATTCCATCAACAACTCATAGGTATGATCAACACCACTTCATGCAACCCTGGGTGAAAAGAATGGGATCAGCCAGCAGTTTGGTCACAAGTTTTCTACATTCATATTTTCTACAAGGGAAGCAGCCATTTTCATTATGTAAAAATTAGAGATAAAAATCATTCTGGACTTAAAGCCAGGTCTTCTGCTGGAAATCAATATGACTGCTGGCTTTAACTACCTAGAACAATGAGCCATATCTCTTCTGAGACAGGTGTGGCACAGGAATCTTTAGGAACCCAAGAAACATGTCAGACAAGACACTGCTCCAAGGTAAATCACAGCAGCACCAAAAGCCTGGTGGAAAACACCACTCCTGAACCACTATTTCCTATGTGAAAACTTACATTTTCAGTTTTGAAAAATGGGTTTTTATTGTGGCAAATACCAGGAATAACACAAGTGGAGAAGAGGCACATAACACAAGAAAACCAAAACCTTTTCTCATACCCAAAGGTCAAACCAGTCCTTGATTTCTGCTGCCAAGTCAGCTTTATTCTACCCTGGATATGTCCTGCTTACTCTTGTTTCTTCTTTGGAAAGTAAAATGCCTACTTACCATATTCATAACAGTGAGGATGAACCTTTGGGCAGCCTCAGCTCCGTGGTACTGCACCATGTCAGCATCTGCCACCACCAGCGTCTCCACCGTGTACTCGCTGGTGAGGCGGATTGCGTTCCTCCGCTCCCGCCAGTCGCTCGTGGCCTTCACCTTCTTCTGCCTCTTCTTTTCTGAAAGGTCAAAGTGCCTTTTAAGGCTGGCAGATCATAACAAAACACTCCCAGCCTTTTCACCAAACACCCTGGTGTGTATTCAGGTTGTATCAACTTTTAAATTGAAGTGTTCTTGGCTGGTTAAAGAAGAGGTTGCATTGCAGGTACACCTGTGCCCCTGGGTGCAGAGAGCAGCAGATGATGTGAAAAGAGGGAAGAGAATGGGAAAAAACATAAGTTCAGGAAAAAGAAAAAATTAACTAATTCAAATAAAAATGTTACAGAAAAGTTAAACTTTCCTTCCTACCAACTAAAGGACTGATGTATTAATAACTTGTCTTCTTCTAAGCTGAAAGGTGAACTGTGTTTCACAGGCAGATGTGCAAAGCAACTGAGCCATGACCAAAGGAGAAATTAAGTTCAGATATGAATTCAAACCTGCTCATTTCACTGCAGCCACAAAACTGTGTTCATGTTTTAAATTGCAAAAAGAAAGAAGCAAATGAAGTAATTAAAAGAAATTTATTCTTGCAATAAGAAACAGACTTCTAAGATTCACTGAAATGATCTCTGCCTACTGCCTGTGACATACTATGGATACTGACACTGCTATTACTATTGATTTTTTCCCGTGGAAAAGGGAACAGAACACGAGTCCTGAAACAGCACAAACACAACATTCAGTGCAAAACTGACATGGGACAGAGCCTAATGGATGGTCAGACAAATCCCTCTTATGTCACACAACACGTGCTGCTCATTCCCCAGAGCAGAGAATCACTTTTTAATTTTCTCTAGATTTACCCTGAGACCTTCTCTGAGCAAAGCAGCAGCCAGAGCTGAGCTGGTGTTCGCTGATCCTGATTTTCCACAGCCTGTTTACCAGCTCCCTGACATAATTCAGCTCGAATTTCCCTTCTTTCCCAGATCATCAGCTTTTCCTGACTGACCCTCCTGCATTCAGGGTGACAAACCCCATCAGCTGCAAGCCCCCCAAAGCCCACCTGAAATGGACTCCCTGCCTTCACCCATTCATGCATTTTCTGCCTTGTCAATATGCACATTTCACCACGTCCATCCCATCACCTCATTCCTGGCTTTCTTCAGTCATCCAGTACAATTCTGCACGTGCTTTTCTGCCCAAGGCATCAACTGTCAACACTTGGTACATATTTTAAACTGAGAAAACAACCATGAAATTTGATTTTTTTTAAAGAGAGTTTGAAAATATCCCCCTGGGTTGAAAGAGACAGACAGGACTCTATGGACAAGAAAAAAAAATGAAAATGGGGGGGGGTGATCATAAATTATGGAAGCTGCATGCCAGCAGCAAAGATGAAAATAACCAAGTTTCAAGGCTTGTTTTCACATGGGCTGCAGGACAGCAACAGAAAAAGTGCACAATCATGGCAAAGCTGCCCCAGAGCAGAGGATCTCTATAATAAAAATAAAATAAATAAAATTTAAAATATTGAAATACAAGAAAGAGCAAGAAAGAAGGAGAGCTGAGGCACCTGTGATTTGCCAACTATGAGATGGAGATGATTTCAAACTCCTGTGGAACAGCTCAAATGTTTGTGTGTTACTTTATTTCTTTCATTCTATTCATTTCCCATCCCTCCCTCTGCACAGCAGCACATCTTTAGCTACAGGTAGTCAACATTATCATTTAAATACCAAAGAGAAATCAAAGTAAAAAGAAAAGGTGAATTATTTCAGTAAAAACACTGACATTTTGGGTCTTACTGCTATCAAACAAAATCTTCCTGAAAACAGCAGCATTTCCCCATCAAATTCTTGCTTTGGCAATCCCCTAATAAATGTTTCCAGGTGGTACAAATCTCACACTTGTAGAGAAGTTCTTATAGAGGGTCTAAGCCTTGATTCAGCTAAGTCTTGGCCTGGCATTGAATGAGCTGTGTAAAAAAGTTTAAGTGGAACAAAAAAATTGGATTTCTCTGGTTTTTCCCTTAAAAATCTCTTTTTTTGGTGGAAAAGAAGACATTTGTGTGAGAGGAGGAACTGACTCTGCTGGACTGGAGCTCACTCTGGGGAGAAGAGGCCAAGCCATGGTCATTTGCCAGTGTGGTCCCTCCTCCAGGGGCAGGTGAAGGAATTGGCACCTCTGCAGCAGAACAAAACTCTGCAAGCTGTGACTCCTGGAGAGCGGCAGCCAAAGGGGCTCCTGGCAGAGGGCTGGGCAGCCTTGCTTCGCACACGGCCTCTGGGCCCCCTTTCCCCTGTGGGCTGGCTGCTGTCCACAGAGGGGCTGGGATTGGAGGATGTGTGGGGAAAACCAGCACCCCACAGGCTGCCTGGAAACGCAGCCAGACAGGAGAATCCAGGCTCCTGCTCTTACCCTCCCCTTCACACTGCCCAAGTGTAATTTACCTGCACCTAAAACAGACAACAGGACTGGAGGGAGCCCACAAAGAGCTCAGGAGGTCACTGCTGCACCCTCCACAACAGGCACAGCAGCACCAGCTGCTTAAAAAAATAGAGGTTGTTCCAGTTTGTAGCTCCTCCATAGGGTAAATCGTTTTGTCATTTCTGTCCACTTTCACAGTAGTCTCTCTTTGCATCCTCCTGCCTACAACAAATGCAATAATTTTCCAGAATAATCAAGCACAATGGAGAAAAGAAGGCATTTGCATGGCTGAACCACAACAAAGAGAAAGGAAATGCATGTCCTGTATCACAGATGTTTGATGAAGAGAAAGATCCAAAACCAGCAGAAAAAATCCTCATTAAGTGCACTTGCAGCTCATACCTGAAACTGAGTGAATTTTATGGAGGTATCCAAAAAATAAAAATACCCCATCTCCAGAGCCTCATTTCAGAAACAAGCCAGCACAGAGAAGTCTCATTCCTGCCCTGCAAGATTTATGGACCATGGGCAGAGAATCCCTCCATGAGTACATGAAACCCCAAACTAAAATAAACATCAGCCATTAAACCAAGGATTAAATGCTTGGTGGATTCTTTATTTGAACAAACTGATGTTACAAATTTTGTGGTGCAGATGTCAAGTGTTAGTGTGAAGGCATAAGGGGCCATAAACCACGGGCAGGAGCTGTCAGAGGAGTTTACATTGCAGGGAGCACACAGCACATGATTTTAGGAGTCAGGTGTTCCCTGCTTAAGAGGTCAGAGAATTTAGTATGAAATATGAGCTGAAACAGTCAATCCACAACACAGCATGTACATGCTGCAGGTGACTGGGCACAGGGGACATTACTCTTTGGGCACTCACTCTGACAGTGTGTTATACAGTCTATTGGACTAAAAAATCCACAAAATTCAGGACTGTGAGGTGAAGGGAGAAGGGTGAAACAGCCCCAGATCCTCAGCAAAAAATGGCTGTGACACTGCACAAGTTCATTAGGTGACTTTCATTTACCCTTGCCTGCTCACCGCCTTCCAAGCCACATGATCACACCACGTCCTGCAGGCTTGGAAGTCTCCCTCAGAATGGGAAGCAGCAGAGTCCCCACTGTGATCAGAAGCACAACAAGGCTCTTCTGAGGCCTCTGTAGAAAACTCCTGACGTTCAGTGCTTTTTATGGCAACTCAACAGATGTGCAATTCCAGAGCAACCGCCCCAAATGACCTTTTCCTATTACACACCAAAAGCACTGTCTAGCACTGTCTGGCTTTTGGCAGATTCTTGCTGTAAGTGCAGAGTCCTTTCCTGTTCCTCCTACCTCCCTTCCAACTGTATTTCCCAGACTCATCTAAAAGCAACATCTTCTCCTACAGCCTTCCACTATTTTTCCTGCCTAATCTTTCCCTTTGTAATTTTAGCTACCTCATTCTTGTCAAACCCACTGACGGTTTCTGGATGCTGTTCAACAAAAGCCACAAATAAAAGTTAAACTGCAGAATCCTTTCTGCAAGGCCAGATTTCTCCTTAGAAGCTCTTTTCTATTGCTGCCTTTAAAACCCTCTCCAGCTCTTCCTCAGGAGCCCTTTGCTCCCTTCCCTGCTCCCATGACCCCTTTAACATCTCCCCATACCCTTGATGGAGGGCAAGCTCTGTTTTACCATGTCCTGTTATTTCAGCAGCATAAAAAAGAAGAGAGGGCATCCAAGTGGGGCAAACAGCTAAAATTAATTCTCCCTAAGCCCCAGGAGTTTCCAGAGAACCTCTGACTGGTACTCACATTAGGCAGGTTTTATTAGCTTCACCTAAAAGTAAAAATCATCACCTCTCCAAAGCAAAACAGAAAGAAAAGGGAGATCCTGCACACAAACCAAGCCTAGAAATTACAGAAAGTAAGTCCTTGAGGTGTATTCTTACCACTCAATCTAAAACCCTGTGTCACTGCTGAATTATCAGAGGGACAGGATGACACCAAATGTCCCTGGTAGCAGCAGCAGGAGAGAAGCACCTCTCAAAAAGTGATTAATCCCATCCTCTGCCAGGATACAGCACAAGAATTATCTCTGTGCCCTGGCCTGTTGTATCCCTGGAATTTCAGATTTACCACAGCCAGCTGATGCCAGTGGATTGCCTGAAGTTCAGGAATTACAAGTGGTTCCTTATTGAAAGAACAGACTGAGAGTTGTCCTCTCATTTTTAATGCTCTGTCCTACAAAACTGCATCTCCAATTTCTCTCTAACTGGAATGGCAAAATCAGGCATCAACTGCTAGCAAAAATTATTCAAAGCAGAAAGATCCATTATTCCCTAATTCACCTTCCAAAAATGGCCTTGTTTTGCTTTGGGGTTTTTTTGTTTATTTTTTTTCTCCCAAACAGTCACTTTCATACCAAATCACAAGTTCATGACTATTTCTCTGGCAAAGCAGCAAACAAGAACTTGAGACAGAAGTCATGAACTCTGAGCTGCATCTCAAAACACCACAGATTTTGCTGCAAGGATTGTTATCCAAGCTAGTCTGTGGCTTGGACACATCAGTTAAAACCTTATTCTTCTGCAAAACAAACTCAGTCATCAACTCAACTCATCAGGGCTTTGTTTTAGTGGCAGGTCAGGATAAGCACTGTGATCTCTGCTCAAGGGTTCAATTTGTCACCAGGATCCAGAGAGTCAGGCCCACCTCCTGGATTATGCAAGGACACTTTCCTGGTGGCACAACAAGGACTCATGGCAATAAATAAAAGAATTTAGTGGAGCAGGAGCAGGCACAGTGAGCATGGCTTGGGCTATGGACAGTGATAACATGGAAGAAGCAAAGACATCTAAAAGATGAGCAATCCACCTTAGTCCAGGAACCATCTCTCTGCTTTTCTAGCCAGAATGAAATATAATCATGAATATATGACCATGGAATTTCCATGAACATCCCAAGACAAGGACAGTGGACACTGACAAAGGAGCTCATCACCACCTGCCAGGCTGGATTTCAATGGAAATCAGCACTCAGCTTTATCAGGAACCAAGCAAAGGAGCAGCACAGCTGCTCTGGAAAGGGAAGAAATCCATCCATTATGTACATTTACATTTCCTTTTTGTGTCTCTTTTTCACCTTGATAGCAGAGGGAGAAGAACCTGGAGTCCCTCTCACTCCTCATGATCCACAGTGAGGGAATCATCCAGAACAGACCTGCAGTAAAGCCTCACCTGCCACAAGTGATGGAAAAGGACACTTCTGAATGCCAGACTGCTGCAGGAGGCTGCTGTTTATCAGCCATGAGGAAACAATCACAGGCCTGCAGGGAAAACCCAGACTCCCCATCAGGAAGAGAAGGGACCTGGAAAAACCAAGGGATTTATCCACAGAAGTGAGACACACTCCCATGGGCACAGTGCTGAGTTCCTGATACAGGGAATCCTCCTGTGCTTGCAAACACTTAATCAAATTACATCTTTGTGGAGCCCATTGTTGAAATCTGCTTTAATTCTCCAACAGCTGCTTCCTAATATGGACTAATACAGGTTGCATTACATCTCTCTATTTTTAGTGCACATGTTTTTGGCCATAACAACTGCTCTTTCAGGCCAAGTCAAACCTGCAGAGAAAACACAGCTAGGAGACAATGATTAAAGATGGGGAAATGCAACCTAGCAGTAACATGTGTTTAAGATTTATACCTGCTCAGGGAAAGCATTCCCTACATTTGATACCTGTACACCAGCACTTACTTAAATTATTACCAGCTTTGATAAATTGTTAAAACAGGTTGCAAAGTAACTGTGCAGAGAAGCAACACGTTGTTATTTTGTGAATTAAAATATTGATCTTCCTGTTATTTCACTGTATGTGCAGCACATTTGCATGAAAGCAAAACTGGTTCATTTAAACTGACAAAATGGTTTAAAGCAAACCCACATTTAAGAGTAATTTATGAGGTCTATATCATAAACATGAAATAACAACCTTCTGTCCAAAGACAAGCTGCTCTCTCTCGTGCTCCTGGACTGTATTGTATATCAAATCCTTCCTATGTAAGGAGACTTTAATACATCACTGGAGACCTTTGGAGAATTTGTAACAGAACTTACTTTTCCTGAAGAAACAGAAAGTTTTATGACATGGTTAGAGGAGATTGCTATGCTTTCACAACATGCTTTGATTCTGTCTTGAACAATGATACTTTCTCAAAAGCAAGAAAAACTGTATTTTTTTCCTATTTACAGACTCTGATGGCAAAGGGAATGTGCAAAATATGTGTCTCAGTAAATAGTTAAACTACTGTTGTTCCATGATAGTTCAGAAAAATAATTCATTTACTGCAGCTGAGGCTGTGGTGGATATTGTCACATGGAAACATTTATTACATGTCACAAGCACACAGAGAGAGGACAATGAAAGAAGCTCCATCTCAGGGGTTGGGCACTGCAAAAATCATATATGATGCCTTAAAAGAGATCTTTCTCTCCTGCCTGGCTCTTCTGCAGGGAAACTCTTACTTGTATCTATTAAAGCCTGCAAACAAAACTCCCTTTGACTCCACTCTCTCCATAGCAAAACCACTTCTCCAGGACCTTTGACAAGCAAGTGGTCAGAGCTGGTGTTTAAAGTGAGAGCAGGGTGTGACAGGAGCTGTGCAGGTGCTGCCCAGTGTCCAGAGATGAGAGGTGTTTCCCATCACTGCTGTGGAGCTGCTTCCCCTGTTCCTCACCACTCCCTGCCCAGAGCAAGTGAAACCCAAGCTTCCCTTCCTTCCCCCTCACTGCATGTGCACCTGGAAACCTTTTAATAGGTTTTGTGTTTGCCTCACAGGGGCTCATGTTCATGCCTGAGCAGAAATGTGCATTGTGACTTGAACTCTCTCTCTCTCTCTTGCTGGATGACAGGTGATAAAAATAAAACATATTCACATATCATATGACTAACAATAGCACCTGGCCCATGGTGATGGGATCCCTCCTTTGCTGCTGGAGCACTTTGGAATTCAAAGAAAGGAATTAAAACATCAGCTCTGGGATTTTTTTAACCCATTAGTAGACACTTTCAGGTTCAAATCTCAAGGATCCAGTCATGCAAAACCTTAAGTACTTTCCCATTCTTGACTACAGCCAGATTAATCCTCTTATACAGATTATTCCAGGAGAAATTTGGCTCCCATAAAGTTCTCCTGCAGACCTAAAAATAATTTTGAGTGCTGCAGGGCATGGAACACCACTCAGACTAAGGGAGTTGTTTTAGAGATTTTAACCAGCCCTTATCAAACCAGCCTGATGGCATTACCTGGCCCCAAGCCACCTTCCCCCTCCCAGTGCTGGGGTCTGCAGGGAGGGCACCACATCTCTGGGTGGAACACAGCCCTTGGAAAGCTGTGCTCTCTGTGCCCCCAGCAGCACTTCCTAATTAAGTTCATTTTGCCTTCCTAAAGTGCTTTCCTGCTCCTCCTCCAAATGCTCACACATTACATCACCAAGCACCTTTGTTTTACAAGTGAGTAAGTTCATATATCACAGGAAATTTGCCATTGAGCAATTTAGCCCTGTTTAAATTTTTATGGCATGATCAATAGCTAGCATTAAAAATTCAGCTTATGTTTTGTGCTTTGATTCCCAAATAACCCCAGATTACGCCAGCTACCTCTGAATTACAGAATTTGAAGAAGAAAATACATACAGAGGTGATTCTTGTGTATTCAGAAAATACAAGAACAGCAGTAAAGGACTGAAAAATGCCCAAGCATGGCAGTTCTGTGCCCTTGAAAAATACTCATTTTATACTGTATTTACACAGACCTGTCTTTTTCTGTCTATGTCATTCTACAATACAGGGTTTGTACCTAAATGTCTGGCATAGAAATATCCCCATGTATTTACAACCTCCAACCTTTCCTGCCAAGTTTTAGCCTGGGTGAGCCAAATTTTAAGCCACTAGAAAACAACCTCTAGTATAAATCTGACCAGTCCACATTGGTGAGATTCACTGTAATGAGACCTTTTCCCAGGAGAAATTCTGGAAGCACACCCCTAGATGGTCACTTCCACACAGTTTTATTAGAAGTGGACCTTTTGTGTGTCAGACAGGATTAATTTTTTCATTTCTAAACTCCTTATGCACAAAAGTTAATCCAAAGCAGACAGGAGGCAATTAGGTCATTAATGTGCTAAGCCTATTAACAGCCATGACTTACATTTCTGTCCCTCAACAATGACAAAGATCCAGGGGTCTGCCTTTAAGGGGGAAATCCATGAGCAATTGCATTATTTTAGATCAGGGCTACTGCCAAGCAAGGCTTGGCTCCCTTCTAGCACAGCAAGAGTCAGCACCCAAGGGATGGGAATTCTGTTCCAGTGTAGCAGGGGCTCCCCAGAGGCCCTCAGGAAGCAGGAGGTGCCACTGGAAATGCTCTTTTATCAGTGTCTTCTTTTAGTACCTTCATGCTCACTCAGCTCCTCTTTCCCTTTGTGATGCCATGTAATTATTACCCAGTGTCTCCCCAGTTTCCTTCCTTTAGTTCCTCTTCTCAGGGAGGGAATTCCAGTTCTGCCAAGGACAGGGAGCATCCTGCCCCTAGAAAACAGGTCAAAAGGTTCAGTGGCCAAAGGGTGAGGCTCATTTCCTGGACTGATTCTGGTTCAATTCAGATTTTAACTAATGGCTGTCTCATTTTACAGTGTAAGAATTCTGAAATGCATTTTCTGTGACCACAGGGCTGCAGCACCTACAGAACTTGGCTGGGAAATCAGAACAGCGCTGAATTCTGATGTTTTCTCTGAAAAGAGACATAAGGGATCTGTAACTGTAACCAGATCCAAGATTTCATTCTCAGAGAATCAGAGAGAAGATTGGCTTAGTCTGAACCCCTGAGAATGATAAACTTGCTGAACTATTAAGAGCTCAGCTCCACACAGGAGAAAATAAAGGTCCTGGCTGCAGGATTTACCAGCACCCAGTGCAGAAGAGGCACAGGTTGTTTTGCTGGTGCATAGGTGTGGTTAAATACAAAAACTGAGATACAAAGCCTTACAAGCAAACTTCAGGCTCCTGCCTGCTCCAGCGAGCTCCTTCAGGTCTCTTCCACTGCTGCTCCCACAGGGAAGATTTTTGTGCCTCCTGTTGATGCCACATCCTTCCACATCCAGCAGCAGCCCTTGTCCCTGAGCACTCAGCTCTTCCCACACCGGAGATCCTCTCTCCTGTGCCCAGAAAATCCCCCCAGCCCTGCTCCCCACTTTGGCAGCCCAGCAGCAGAACCCACTGCTCCATTTATGGAACCCATCCAGGAGAAGGCAGGAGAGGAATGAAAGGAGCAGAAAACACAGGGACACTGCAACCTAATGAAAAGATTTCACAAAGTTCATAAAATATACCCCTTTTGCAACACACCCAGAGAGAATTCCAGAAAGGATAACATTTAATAACTCTGAAGAAGCAAAAAAATAGTTTATATCAGCTGGCAATTTGCCTGTGTGGCTTTGAAAGTGGGAGAAGACAGGATATGATCAAGGAACAGAGCTGGCCATTTTCTCCTGAAAAATGACAGTAAATTATAATATATGATATAACAGCTTTTTTATCAGATTGAGCTTAAGTTTGATGAATCAAACACCAGACAGAAAAAGCAAAATCAAGCTCTTAGTTTAAAAAAATCACCTTGCTGAACTACATCTGGTAGTTCCAAATGCACACAAGCTCTTACAAAAGCAATTTAAAGCCATAAAAGAATACAAAGTCTACTCAGTTGACCCTGATATGGATTGTGTGCTCTCCTACACAGAAGTAAGAATGATGGCATGAGAAGCTGAAAAAGAAAGCAGACTGCTCTGAAAGACAAACTGTGCATCTCTTCCATCTCCAGATATCCCTTTATCCCATTATGAGCTGGATCCCTGGAGTTGGACTCCACAGATGATACCTGTGATTCAATTATATCAAAGCAGGTGAAATGATGTTTACCACCCTCTGAAATGTGAGGATCACCATTCTACCCCTGCCTGCTCAGCACAACTCCAGTGGAAAGGCGAGATGGAAGAGTCTCCATCAACACAGAAAAAAAATCCTGAACTTTTGCTTAAAACCCATCGAATCCCTCCCTGAGCAGTGGTCACACTGCAAGACTAGAGCAGAATTTATCATCTCACATGTCCAGTGTTACAGCACATGCCCTGACAACCTCATGGCTGTGATGTGACTACTGCCTGAAGCAGCAACAGGATTCACCCACACTTGCCATGCTCCCCCAGCCCCAGCTGCCCACCCACCAGAATCACAAAATCCAAGCAGAATTGCCATGCTGCTCTCTGGAGCCACCCCAAGCTCACCTGCCACAACCTTGCAGGGCTCCTCAGGGCCCTGGGGCCTGGAGGGGTGGCTGGGCTTGGTGGATCGTCTGCGCCTGATGAAATGTTCCTTCCCACTGAAGGAGCTCTCAGATGCATTCACAGGTTGGATCAGCAGCTGCTCTGACCCAAGCTGGATGTAGCCAACCTGTGCACAAAACAGAACAAAAAAACCCCATCAGTTTGGTGCCCAAGCCTTGTCTATCCAGTCTGGTCTGAATCCCAGGGCATTTCACTGCAATGATTTGCAGTGTGATGAAATGATGGGATTATGGTTGTGCTCACCCTGTATAATACAGAATAAAGAACTTCATCTGCTTCTCTTGTTTACTTTTTATATCACTGAGCACTAGAAACAATGCACTGTACAAAGGAAAGGTGGGGATTCCTGTCAACACTTTTGCTTTCCCTTCCTCCTCCCCCTCCAGACACAGCCCCACAAATATGGGTGTTTTACAAGATGCTCAGCTCACATGAGGACAAATAAATCCTGTTAACAGAAATCCCTTCAAAATCACCTCTCCAGCTGCCAGGACTGCCCTGCTACTGAATGGCATTTACTGTCTCAGAGCACAGAGGTGACACTGCCTGCACCCTGTGGGCACCACCCTCACAAGGAACACTGAGTGAACGGATGCAAGTGTGACTTGCAGAGCCACACAGCATTTTTGGGACCAAACACCTCTTCCTGACTTCATTAGGGGCCACACAGTCAGCTCTGCTCTCCCTGCAGGCCATGGGTTGGGTTTCAGAGGTGAAGTCGGGAATGGACTGTCGTACTGCCCCAGTTTCAGGATTTTCCACCATTCCTGGAATAAGTGACACTAGGAAGGCAAAGACCCTGCCTAAATAACTCCATAGGGTCCAGGTCAGAGCACTAAATCCCTGCCTTCCTTGCACCAAGTCCAGACCTTACAGCAGGGCTGGCAAGAACACCTTTGGAAGCCAGCTTCTGCCCCAGGAGAGCCCTCCTCTGCTCACAACCCAGAGCTTTCAAGGTTCTTTTATGCTTTTTCCACTCCTTTTCTGGCATGAAAAGAAGAGAGTGAAAGCAAAGTTATCACCTTAAAACTTAACAAAGCCTCCAGGTTTAGTAATCAACACCAAGGCTGTAACATGTTGCACTAAAAGTGGGTATTTGCAGTGAGGAGTTCTTATTTTTCATTGCACTAATCCAGTGATTATTTATATTGCAATTAAAAGGCTCAAAACACAGCTCTGCCCTGTACCTCCCCCTTGAGAGAAATCTTTGAGGTCTGATTTAACTTCTGTTATCAACAGAAGGGCTCATCTGGTCTGCCAGGATTGTGCACCTGAGAGGTAAAAGTGCTTCCAGAGGGCTCCAACACACATCCTGCACATAAAAAGAGAGGCCAGACTTTCCTGGTCCCCCCTCCCCACACTCTGTGCCAGCCAGGCAACTCTCCAAAGAAATGCTCTGCACGTACATCCAAATGCTGTATGTTCAACAGCTGACTGTACTAGGGTGATTTATAATATACATTACATCCATACTGTATATTGCACATTTCCACACCTCCCTGCCAAATCCCGTCCTCACGTACACCCAGGAAATCCCTTTGGCCCAGTATTTCCAGCAAGAGGAATTTCTGCAGCAGAAATGAGAGCTCTCCTCCTCTGACAGCCACACGAGCTGAACAGCATTCGGGGGGTCTCTGGAGGGGTCACTGATTTCCAAAGAGAGCTTGGACAAAGAGAAAACTGTAGAAGTTGGTGCTCCACTGGGCATGGCTGCAGAGCACAGCAGAGACAATCAGTGCCCTGTCTCTGAGGAGACAAGAGACACCTCTCTGGGGGCCTTCCAAAAGAGACCTTGCTCTTGGGACAGAGAACTGCTTAAGGATAAAATGCCTTGGCACTTCCTGCATACAGAGAAAATCCAACATTATTCCTGGGCCCTACAGAATGCTCACCAGTTTACAAGACCCCCTCTGCCTGGAGTGTCCAAAGGGCTGCCTTTTTACTTAAATCACAAGTTGGGCTTTGTCAGAGTTGCTCCAGAGACAGCAAAAGCTCTGGTGACTTGTTCTTCCAGCCTCCTTTACGATGTTCTCCACTACTTCCCCTCCTTGTTCCAATCTTCCAGCTGGGAGGTAGCCCCAGCCCCCTTTTTTAATATAGGTTTTAATTATTTAGAAGAAGGGTTATAAATCTGGTGCCATGGTACTAAAAGCCACACCAGAGCTCCTGACAGACTGCCAACCATTTCAGCTGGTGCCAAAAGCGTGTAAGAAGAAGTCAGTTTCATCACCACCCCACATTATCCCAATTTTCTGGCATCAGGAGTGAAAATAATTTAAACCATTGGAAAAGACTTATGTTTCACATTTGCTGTGGAATTGTGAAACCTATGGAGAGAAAGAGCCATGAGTCTTCACCCTGGAATACGTTGGGAAGCATCTCAAGCTCAATCTGAACAGGCAAATAGAGTTTCAAGCAGAAGGGTTTGCAGGATAAGGCATGTAAAGCATCCCTAGGGAGTTACAAAATGCTAAAAATTCCCCCAGATTTGCCAGTTGGGTTCTGAAGAGTCCCCAAATCTGATGGCCCAAGGAGATCTTTTGGACCTTGCAACTTGAATGGTCTGGTCATTATTTTGCTTTTTCCATAGGAAATGCATTCCTCGTTTGCATCCCTCAAATCCTGAAGGTCCTGCCCTGTGCTAATCCCAGCATGAGAGATCAGACATCAGCCCTGGACAGAGGCTCTGGGCTTTTCTTCTCTTGTCTGAGTTGAGGGACTGCAGAGGGCTTTGGATTTTGAAGACAAGGAAGTAAAAAGAAGTAAGGAAGTAAAAGTACAGAATACCAGGTAACCCTCAGAGCTACTTTTCCCACATCCCAGGAAACCACTCCAATTAAGTGAAATGCTTTGGATCTGCCAAGTCCCACTTGCCTGGGGAGATGCATATCAAGAGTTGGGATACTCCCTCCCATCCCTCTCTCCCTGTGGGAGTCCAGAACCTGCTGCTGTGCCAGACCCTGGGATAGCTGAATTTTGGGAAAAGCAGCTGCTGCCCAACCCCACCATCCTGGAGGACCTGAGACACAGGAACCCGAAAATTCAGAGGAGTGCAGGAGTTCACCACCATCTGCATTAATTTTACAGTTGGTGTGGCCAGACCATGCAGCTGACAGAGCCCTGCAGCTCTGCTAACAGGAAAGGCTGGAAAGATTTCAGCCCCCAAAGGCAGGCAAACTGACAAGCTGATTAAAACAAACAATAATCCACACTTCCCACTACAGCCCCACTCACCACTGTGCCTAACAGTGGCAAGATCTTTCACATTATGGATAATTCACATCCTTATTTTAGAAATCAGCTCAACATTGCTCACCACGAGAACATTCCCATGTGCTCTTATCCAGGGCTTCACACACAAAGGGGTCACTCAGGCAACCTGCTCACTCTGTCATCTACTCTTGTACCACTCCTCTGCTACAAGTCATCTTCCAGTGGAGCTTCTCTTGGGCTAAATGCAGCAGGGAAAGGAGGAAGCTCCTCACAGAGTGTCACTGGAATGGCAGAGGCAGCACAGCCTTTGTGTGACCCCATCCTGCCTCCTTGGCTCTGTCCCTGTGCCCTGGTAGTGCTGCTGGAGCTGCTGCAGCTCCAGGGCTTGCTCAGAACAGGGATCCAAATCCTCAGTGCTCTCTGCACATGGTTCCCAACCTCCCCACATGTTAATACTCTCCAACAGTTACACTGTTTTTCCAGCCCTTTTTATTTTCACAACATCTTTGAAGGAGATCTGTGAAATGCTGAATCTTTAACAGATTTTTCTCTTGCTCCTAAGTGTTCATTAGTTACATACATAGAACATGCTGAAAAGAGAACAGATTTAAACATCTGACAAATTCCATCCCCTTCTCAATTTCTCAACTGTTACACTGTAAATCGTTGTTTAACTATTTCCTCAAAGTTAAAAGGAAGTTAATGTTTAAAGTGAAGAACAAAACAACCCACAAATACAGTTTAATAAACTTCATGTGGGTTTTAGTCCCACCCTTATTAACCATGTTTCAGCTTTGCCTGGTTATTATTTAAAACTGCAATTCAAGCAAATTGAAAAGAAGAGCTTTAAATTAAGTCTTGTTCCAGAGTCATTTCAGGTTTACACTCAGCTCTGAGAGCAGAACATACCCAGGAATATCTGCCCTGCCCTCCAAATCTGCTAGACAAGGAAACCCCAACATCTTCTCCCTCTTGTCCACTGTGGAAGAGGAAAGAAAATCCCAGCACAAGGAAACCCAGCACAGTAATTTAAGAGGTTTAACCTTTCAGCTCGTGGCCCAGCTATGGATGAATGCCAGACAGCTCCTCTCCCAGACAGGAGAGTTCAGTGGAGCTGAAGGTTTCCTCGGGGGAAATTGTATCATCTTTAATCCCCACACGCCTGCTCTGTCCTGCTTCCCACAGCAGCAGAGGCTCCCGAGTCACCTGCAGGGCAGCACCGCCCTGGTGCACGAAGAAAACACTTCCCTGGCCAGGATGGAGCTCCCTGAGCTGCAGCACCTGCTCTGAGCCAGGCACCAGCTCCCTCTGCAGTGAAACTGGCAATCCACCAGCCTCAGGGACCTGTGGCACAGGAGGAGCCACCAGGGAAGTGCTCACCTTCATCACTCACCCAGCCCTGACACCCAGACTGGCCTAACCCTGACACACTGCAGCCTCTTCTGCATCCTTGTTCCTCTTCTCCAGGAGAACTCCATGAACTACCCTGAAAGGAGGGAGGCACAAACTATTCTCTAAATTCAACTGAGAAGGACATGCCACCTTATATAGAGAAAAGACACAGGAGGCACAAACTATTCTCTTAATTCAACTGAGAAGGACATACCACCTTAGTTAGAGACAAGACAAAGAGCAATCCTGAACCCAAGATCAAAGACTCTGGATTTTAAAATGGAAGAGAAGTTGTGTAGAATCAAACCTCTGCCTCTAAATGCATCCCAGTGATTGTCACCTTTTTGTTCCTGAACAGTTTTCAAGAGCTTCTTTTCATTTCCAATTATAATTCTCATTTTGACATGGACTCATGACCCTCTTAAACCTGTAACTGTTTCCAAAATGAAGGTATGAGAAATATGAAAAGCCTACACCTGCTCTAAGGGGCTGATGCTGCAGTCCGGCACTTCAGCACATGACAGTGACTCAACTGTGGCCTTACAAAGCTGGAACCTTCCAAAAAACAAAGTTCCTGCAGTGGCTGCTGTCCTGTAGTGATGGTCCCAGGGCTGCAGAGCTGCCTGTGAGTGCCCAGCAGCAGGGCAGGGCAGTGCAGCCCTGAGCTGTGGCCAGAGTCCAAGGGCTGGCACAGCTGCACTCCCCAGAGGCCGGGGCTGCCAAGGGGAAGGCAGCAGCACTTTCCAGGAACCCTGTGCCTCTGCTAGGCTCCATTCCCAGCTTGTCACGAGGAACAGGAGCACTGGAGCATCCTCACACCAGGCACTTCAGCTGTATTTCAATGGTGAGACCTTGGGTAGAGCAGCTTTTACCTCACTCTGAGCTCACAGAGCTCGGCCACCCTTCCCAAAGCAGAGCTGCAGCAGCCACACACAGGTTAACAGCAGCATCTGCCAGCAGAGCTTGAACACCAGAGCCCAACCTTCAGATGCCACACTGGGAATCTGATTCCATCACCAGGAAGCAATTGCTCAGCCTGGCTGCAGCTCAGCTTTCGTGCCACTGTGTCAGGGATTTTGTTTTTACTAGAACTCCACTTGCCCTGATCATTTTCTATCACTTTTGGTATGATTTATGGCATGGCTGAGAATATGATTATAGCAAGGCCTGAGCCAGCTGGAGATCAGGACACAGCATTACTGCCCACTCTACCTCTTGGCAAGCAGCTTTTCTGAAGGAGATGTCCTGATCACCCAGTCAGAGTCCAATGAGCATTCCCCTGCTGGAATTTTCAGGAAACCCCCACTGCAGCACTAGAAATGCTCACAAGACAAATGCCAGCACAAACAGGCTGCAAGGTTTCCACTACCCAGGTCTTTCCTCTGGCCCAGCAGGTCTGGCCCATGTCCCACCTGTGAAGCTGCTGTTCAGGGCAAAGTCTTATTCTTCCTGCAGCAAACAGGGCTCAAGGAAACAATGGGAAAATAAAAATATTTTTTTTTAAAGAGATGGTCTTAGTATTTTAAAATTGCCAGATTAGAAGGCAAAAAAAATTTAGGCTCTAGAGTCACCTGCTCTCAGGTCTACTCATAGCACATTAAAGACAATTTGGGGCAAACTTTTGATTCCTCTGATCCCAGAAAACATCTTACCACTACATTAGACAGCTTTCACTACAGGTATGCTGGTTTAGTGTGGCCACTGTGTAAACACTAAAAACAGCCTAAAATGTGAGATGCTTCATGTTTGAAGACAGACTTAAGAAACCAAAATGGTCCACTCAGCTAAAATAAAGTTCATCTACATGGTGGTATGGATTATTTCAATGAAACCATTTCAGTAATTAATGAGGTTCATCTTAAGTTTAGTTTCATCCATCTTAAGTTCAGGCTAATCCTCAAGACACAGGAGTTTTTTGTTCTCTAGTTTTGAGCTTACAAGGGTGTTTTAACTTTAACTCACTCAAATGTCCCATGCACCTGCTTCTAGCCCTTTCCCATTCCTGGTGATTATCTGGATGAAGAGGATGAATGGATTCCTCTAACAGGAAAGGAATATCCCAACATGCAGAAACAGCTCTCTCTCAACACATCTGCCAGGACCAGGTGCAAGGCAAAGGCAAGCAGAGCTTTACCAGCACTGTCACTAACACAAGGGGCTTTGGCACAAACCAGTAGCTTTCACACTGATCCCAGGCTGATCCAGCCCAGTTATGCCAATTTAGCCATTGCTTAGAATTGCCATGATCCAAACAGGTACTGCAATATTGCTGTTCACTTTTACTGAGTAGTGAGCTAAGACTAACTAGTCTTGTCTCTTTTTCAGCTTTCCTACTGGGAATTTTGCCAAGCTTTATCACCCCCTCCTCCATTCCCTGATCTCAGGCAGTTAATACTGTGCCTACAACTACATTCCTCTTTTTTTAAAGGTTTCTCCTCTGTTTGTTTGTGCTTTCCAGCTTTGGAAGCCCAGCAGGATTAACAAAACACGCCTGGTGGCAAAAGCATAGAGCTGTTAGTGATTTAAGGCTTGAACTAGAGATATTAGTTTTAAGCTGCCCTCGGTGGAACACAGCTCAACTTCCAGTGCCACTCAGACCTCAGCATCTCTGTTTGCTGGGGTTTTTTTAATCCTGAGGCACAGCGCCCTCAAATGGCTCCGGAACGAATGCTGGAGCCCGGAGGGCAGAGCATGAAATGCTCCTCACTACGGTTTAAGGATAAATCACCACAATCAGGTCTGTCCTGACAGGCACACCTCCCCGGAACATCTGCTGGGAATCACTGCCTAATGCCCCGCTGACTTCCAGAAGTACTTTAAAAGTTATCAACAATAATTGCAAACTATTCAATGTCTTAAGCATCTAATCTCCAACACAGAGAAATCTTCTGTCCCACACAAGATCACCTGCTCCTACTGGGATGCTCAGAGGAGAGCCAGGCCCTGCAGAGCCACCTGAAACTACAGCCTGGGGCAGAGAAATCCTGACACTTGTGGTGGGAAAAGCCCCTGTGAGTGGGATGCTCCTGGGACCATGCTGGGACACTGGCTGCTCCTTTAGCACAGCTCCCAGCGAAGACCCCGATACCGACAGCAGGAGCCTGGGAAGAGCCAGCTGCAGAGCTGCCACAGCATCAAGCCAGGATGGCACCAAATCACCCCAGTGGGACACAGCCACCTGCCCCATGGCTAGGGATAGTGACACAAGATGTTCCCTTCCATCAAGATGCTCCTCTACAGTACCCTTGGGTTCTGCCACCCATCCACAATGGAACTGAGGGCCTGAGCCCCTCAGGGATGGCTGAGGCAGCTCCACAGGGAGAGCCAGGCTGGGCAGAACACCCACCATGGGACAGGGCGGTGCTTGGCAGGGCCTGAGAGCTGAGGGGACAGTGAGGTGAGGGGACAGGAGAGTCATCTCCCTGAGGGCAGGTGAAGCGCAGGCATCCCGCCCCATGGGGCTGGCAGGACCCGGCCTGAGGGGGAGAGCGGGCCGGGATGGCAGGACCGACCCTGAGGGGGGAGAGGGGTGGGATGGCAGCACCAACCCTGAGGGGGGAGAGCGGGTCGGGATGGCAGCACCGACCCTGAGGGGGGAGCGGGGTGGGATGGCAGCACCGGGCCTGAGGAGAGGAAGAAAGGTGGGACGGCAGCACCAGCCCTGAGGTGGGGAAGAAGGGTGGGATGGCAGTACCAGCCCGGCGCAGGTGCTGAGGGAGGCGAAGGAGTCGCTGCGGTTCAGAGCGTGTCCCGAGTAGAAGCAGAGCCGCTCCCGCGGGGGCCGCCGCGCCTCCCCGCGCCGCTGCTCCACCGCGAAGCCCCGGGCCAGGAAGCGCAGGTCGCGGCGGAGGTGCAGGTACAGCTCGGCGCCGGCGGCGGGCAGGCGGAGCAGCACAGCCTCCTCCTCCTTCTCGTCCTGCTCCGCCGCTGCCCGCCGGCGCCGGGGGCCGCCGCGATCCCCTCCGGGCGGCAGCAGGTGGATCTTCTCCAGCGGCACTCGCTCCGGGATCACCACTTCCAGCTCCGCTCCGCCAGCTGCAGGCGAGAAGGAGAGAGGCTCAGGCGCTCGCACCCCGGAGCCGCGGCCCGACGGGGCGGCCGGGGGCTGCGGCACCCCCCGCTCCCCGGGACAGCCCCGCGCTCGGGTTTCAGCGCAGACAGCCCCGCGCTGGAAACCGTGAACGGGCTGCGCAGACAATGGAGCCAGCGGAGCACGGCGGTTTATTTCTCTCTATATACACATATATTAGAGACAGAAGCGTGCAGGAAGAGAGGAATAGAGCAAACGCTAAAGCTACTTGTATCATTAAAAAAATATAATATATATATATAGCTCAGACACAAGCATCGCATTTCACCAACCCCAATAAAAATCTGCAGGGAGAAGGGGAAAAGCAGAGCGAGCCGCAGCAGCAGCCAAGGACAGTCAGCAGCTTTCCACATGGAACGCTACAGCAGCAGCGGGAGGACAGGAAAAGAAAATACAAAAGCCTGGAGCAATTCATCCCGCGGGCTGGGACCGCGGCCACGCAGGGGATGCGGTGCGTGCCCTGCGCTCCGCGCCCGCACGCTGCCGCCCGGGACCGGACCCTGTCAGCGCCGCCGGGGAAGGGGAGCCGGGGCAGCTGGAAGCGCTACCTGTGCCGGCGTCCAGTCCGCAGAGCAGCAGGCAGGGCACGACGAGGGGCAGGAGGCAGCCGTCAAACATGGTAGTGCGGCGGCGGGGCCGAGCGCGCAGCACAGCGACGGGAGCGGGGCCCGAGTGCGCCCTGCCCGCCCTCGGCACCGGGGATCGCCGCGGCGCGCGCCCGGCCACGCCCCCCGCCGCGGCTCCGCGCGCCCATTGGCGGCGGCCGCCGCCGGGACGCGCCCCCCGCTCCCCCATTGGCTGCGCGCCGCGAGGGGGGAACGCACGTGGGAGCGGGCGGCCGGTAGGGGGCGCCGTCTCCTGCCCCGGGCCGGGCCCTGAGGGAGCCGCGGGGCCGCTCCGGGAGCCGGTGTGGGTTCGGTTCCCGGTGTCGGTTCGGGAGCCGCGGAGCCACCGGGAACATCCCGGCCGGGTCAGGGGGTCTGGCGGGCGGCATCCCGCCCCTGGGCAGCCCCGTCGTGTTTCCTTCGTCCCCCTTTCCTCAGTATTAATTTAATTTAGACACGGTTCCAGCAGCTCGCTTGAGAGTCACCCATTCCTTTCCCAGTGCCAATTGCAGGACTGGTGCCAGGGCTTGGAGGACCAGGAAAACATTTAAGTTGGCGATATCATAGAATGGGTTAGGTTGGAAGGCACCACAGAGGCACATCTGGTCAAAGCTCCCTCCTCAAGCAGGGTCATCCCAGACCACAGTATATGGACGTACAAAGATTTTGGGCAAGGACGCCACATACTCCTGAAGCACTCATTGCATGGATGAAAATAAGAAACAAGTGCATAAACAGATATAAAAATTGATTTTTGCTACCAATTCCCATTTTCACTGAGCTCCTTCCACCTGGCTGGGCCACATCCTGCATGTCCTCAGCTGTGCAGGATCAGGAAGAGTTAATTTAGATAGGGGCTGTTGGAAGCTGTAGGGTGATTTCCAAGAGCAGAAAGGTTTCCGCTGTGCTTGGTGGGCTTTGGATGGGATCCTGTGCTCCTGGTATGGTTGAGTCACGGAAAGCAGTCAAGACCCAACCTGTTAGCAGATTTAAATTGTGGTGGCCCAGCAGAGCAGAGTCCTAGAGTTTAAACTTTGCAAAAATCTGCAACTTTGTTGCTGAAATTGTAGAGGAATTCAAAGGAAGACCCATAAAAAAGTGTGAATGACTCTGGCAGGTCTCCCTGCAGCACTTCCACCAGAATTGTGCAGGGCCGTACTGACAGCAGGAATGGCTCTGAGTCCCAAACAAGTGGAATTAGGTTTGGATGCTTATCCCCGGGAGGGCAGGCACTGGGGGAGTGCTGAGGAAAGGGTGTTTGGAACTGGGAACAGGACTGGTGAGAGACATGAGCACGTTAACACCATTCTCTTTCTTCCAGGCATTGAACAGGCAGCAAGAGCCACATTTTCTGGTGAGCTGCTCCTGTACAAGGAGAGAGGCTGTTTGAGAGTCAGAACCTTGGAGCTGCTGCCAGCTCTTCACCCTGCTGGCTGTGCTTTTCCAGGCACCAAGGGACACCCACCATGGGCTGGTGTAGCGCCTCAGAAAGCCCTGCCCTGCACAGGGCCTCTGCAGCACCTCAGGGACACAGGAGCATGTCCCACCTCCTGCTGTGGCCTCAGGAATACCCCTTGTCCCTCCTGTGGGATGGCACCTGCAGGATGTTATCTGTGGTCAGCAGCAAGAGCAAAACTGGGGACCTGCAAGCAGCCCCCGGCAGGAAAATCAGAGTAAGCCAAGATCCGTGGCTCAAACTCTATTAACATGAGATCAGATGAGTTTTAATAGCTCTGTGTTTCCCACTCTCTCTTTCAGGGCTCTCTCTGCTCCTAATGAGAATTTACCAAAGCAAAGGGACTGGCCTGGACCCATTCAAGTGAGACAAAATCTCAGTTTGGGGCTGCCTTGCTCTGTGTCAATAGTGTAACATAACACAGAAAATAAAACCTCAGAGCCTGAATTTCCCTCCTGCCCTGCTGTGAACCCATGATTCCAGTGCCTCCCTCCAAGGCCAGGCCCTGGCTGGCACAGAGTGGGGCAGAGCTCTCCCATTCTGTGGCAATCCTCTGCTCCCGGGAGCCACGAGGCAATTTGATTTGTGAGCTGCCAAACCTGGCCTGAGCCCTCCACAGCCACGTTTAGACCCAGACCACCCCCTGACTTCATTTGCTGAGGGACTGGAGCTGGTGCCTCGCAAGGGTTTGACGAGGGGGCTCAGATTTGTTTCACTTTTTAGTAGATCCTTTCTCCCACCTTCCAAAGTCCTCTGCCAGAAAAATAATAACAATACAGAGAAAGAATAAATTTAATAGTGTGGGAGAAGAGAGGCACCAATAAAGAGAAGTCTGTAACTTACTGCATGGAAGGACTTGCTCAGTGGCTGGGCTGGCTGGCACAGACTACACTGGAGTAGGGATAATCCCAATGGAGCATCCCAGACTTCCAGAGCATTTGGACAGGAGCCCAAGAGGCTGCAAACCCCAGGACAGGGGCAACATCCCAGGCAGGCCTTGGTGTTGCCAAGGGCTGGAGCCAGGAGCGAGGGACAAGCCCCACAGATTACCCACACAACAGAAGAGGAATCTGTCTTAGGAGCAGCACTGGTGGTTTCCTTGAATCCAAATCCCAAAGTTCCAGTGACACACATTAATTGAATACCATGGACTTTTCAGAAATGCCTTGCAATTGCTATTGATAAGGATAAGGTGAGTGTGGCAGGAATGTGGTGCTGTTGTGGTGGTTGCATTGCTCACCTGCTCCCAGCCCGTGGGGAGGGGGGGTTTCTCCTCTCACCATCACAGAGGTGGATTTGGCCCTGCAGTTCCTAGGAAACAAGCCCTCTCCCCCTCTGAAACTGGTGTTGGGGTAGGTTTTTTTTCCTTCAATTTTAAATGTACATGGAGGAAGCCAAGTTTCATGGCCATTATTGCAGAGTTAATAACCCTTTGGAGACTGCAGACATGTGTTATATCCATCTTCCCCAGCAGCCACTTGGCTCGCCGCCTGGAAAATGCCAGCATGGGAAGGGTTAACTTGGCCGCTGCTCAGCTTCTCCCTTCTCCAAACCCTTCCTGTCCTGGTCCTCTCCCCGACCTCACAGGTGCTGCTCTCCTGCCGGGACACTCCGATGCTTTTGCTGCTCTCCCCGCAGCTCCTCCCCTCTCTGCAGCCTTTGGGAATCGGGAATTTCCTCCTCTCCGGGGGCTTGGCCAGGCTGCTTGGGCATGGACCTGGCAGGTGCTGCTCTTACCTGTGCAAATGACCCCCCAAAGAGGCCAGAGACAGTTTAGTGACAAGTAGGGACCAACAAAAGCTCCTTTGCAACTTCAAATCATCAGCCAAGTAAGCACAAGTAGTTTCAGAGGTGCCAACAGTGGTTTTCTTACAGACTGGCTTTACACACAGAGCCAGAGGTTCAATTAAAGCTCTTTGGTGGAGGGTGTTTCAGGCTGTGCTGCTTCATGTTGGACTCACTTCTTACAGGTGGTCTCAACCATCTTTAAGGTCTTTTTCAGCCTAAACCATTCTAAGTGGAGTCACCAGCATCCAGTACTGTTCATGCAGCCTCAGCAGAGGCATTTAGGAGGTTTCTCCTTACAGCAGCCTGAATTCTCCCAAGCCTGCAAGAGAAAATCTCCCTCTGGGACACCTCTCGCAAGTCTGGCCCAAAATGGACAGTCTGCTCATGAGCTCCTGGGAATAGCAGAGCAGAAAGAAAGGTGACAGTGACCCTGGAGGTGTCCAGGGACAGAGCTGAGCCACCAGCACCTGTGTCCTCAGGGGAGCACACAGCCTGCTCCAATTCAGCTGAGACCATGGCAGGAGAGCTGTCCTTGTCTTTCTCCTGGCAGGGGACTTTATCCACAGGCTGACAGAGGGTCCCTTTTGTCACAGGGAGTTTGCTTTGGCTGAGCTGTGTCTGTCTCACAGTGAATGCATCACATGAAGTTTTCCCTGAACATCTTCCCTGTAAACACTTTCCCCCTGCCTATCTCCAGGGGGCTCCCAGCTTCACCCAGATGCAGTGGGGACAAACATCCTGCTCCATAGAATACCGAGAAATGAGAAGAAAAATATTCCTGTGGGATAGTGGCTGAGGAATGGACTCCTGAAATTCCAGGTTGCTTCACATCTGGCTCCATTCCCACCCTGGTGCTGCAGCTGTATGTGCAGAACCTTCCAGGGTAACTTTGGTGCAGATTTGCAGGGATCAGGACCAGAAAATAACCGCACACAGGCCACAGCAGGTGAGAAAAGCCAGGAATACACAAGAACATACTCCCAGCTGAGCAACACAACTGCAGGGTGCTGGGAGAATCCGCTCCCTTGGGGCAGGCAGCACTTTGTGTAGAGAAATCAGAAATGAAAGTGTTCCAGCACCTCCAGGCAGGCCATGCTGGGGTTTTCAGACAGACAGACAGACAGACAGGAGTGGTGCAGGTCAGGCTGGGATGGCAGGCTGTGCACAGATACCATCAGCCGGGTCAGCCACGCGTCACTCCCCAGGCATGCGGGGACAAAGGGACAAAGCAAAGAGCTGCCCTGCTTGACCCTAAAGTTCAGCCAGGCTTTTTATGGAGTCCAGTGTTGCCACCTCTGATGATGTTATCAGGAACCTGGGAGTAGCTGGCATTTTCTTTTGTTATGATTTATGGTTTGTTTGGGTTTTTCCTCTCTGGACCTTGGCTCCTGCAGTCATGAGATTGATTTCTCATTTAACTCCATGTTTGACCTCCTGACAGGCTGGGAAAGTGAGCTAGGAGAAGCCTGGAGGGTTTTTGCCCAGGAGCAAATTAAAAAAGTTCCTAACCATGGGATTGTTTAAGATAATCCTTTCTCAGAAATGATGCCATTGATTCTTTTTTTGTGTGTGTGTGGAGGCAGAAGCTCTGAACACTTGGAGCTGACAATGGCAAACCCTTCATGCAGGTGCCACCTCCTTGGCACTGGTAATATCCCACATCTGGTGCTCCCCACCTCCTCTCAATCATCTCCCTTTGTGTCCAACACCTGCTTTGGATGAGGATCATTCCCCCAAACTGAATATTTCATACAAGGCTTCTCCTTCTCTGTGTGTTTTTGCAGCAGGACACAAGGAGCAGAGGGGGAGATCTGTAAGCCAAGAAGGTGGTGCAGGGCTGGGAAGAGGTGATGCCAAGGGGATGCACAGGGCACTTTATCCATCTGCATGGATGCTACCGGAGCCTGGACTGGGTGCAAGTTTGCATCTCCAGGCTGTGGAGCTCACTGAAAGCAGTGAAAGCACGTTTGTCCTCAGGGGATAAAGGAGCAGGGTGGGCAGGATGTGCTGTGACCATTGCAGGGCCACATCTGTAGCCCTGTGCACTTTGGCAGGTGCTGTTCCCCTCACACTCCTCTAAGGGATGGCAAGGGCTGCCTTTTCCTCCACAGCCAGAGAGGAAACCCCAGTGCCCACGTCAGCACAGTGCTCAGAGTCACTAACATGAGGGTCAGTGCGAGGTCTGGAGGGAGCAACACGCCTGGAGTCTGAAACACATCCTGCTCCTAATCAGCAACAGCCATCAATACCTCATCCCAGTCCATTTGGGGCCAATATTGTCATTTTTCTGCAAGGTCATATAGTGAACCAGGAACAGAGTTGAGATGTTCCTCTGCTGCTGGATCCTCTCTCCCAACAGAGCTGGCAAGTGACTTTGGCTTGAGCTGCAAGTGCTTGTTCATAAGAGCAAAGCATCAGTGTCACTCTAGGACTGTTTAACCTGCCAGCTGTCAGGAATTCTGGGCTGGGCACACACAGGAAAAGAAGGGAGGTGTGTGTCAGTGAGCCTGCCAGCAGGGAGCATCCACCAGCCCCTTCTGTGAGCTGGGATGGAGGGAGCTGTGCTGACAGCTGGGCACCAGCCCATGGAAACCCTGCATGGAGAGAGCCTGCAGGCAGCCCCAAAGCTCCAACCTGCAGGGACAGACAAGTCAAACCCAGCTGACTCCTGGCTCTGAGGAATCCCAGGGAGGAGCTGGGGTCAGCTGGGAACCACAGAGATGGTCACCCAGCATCCAAACACCTCTGTCCACCCACGGCTATGGAGAGAGCTCATGGAAAGTTTTCATCCTGCTATCAAAGCAAACCAGATCCCAGCTCTCATAGCTGAGCACAGCCTGACCATGAGGGTTGTGCCAAATGGGATTAAAACAGTTTGTTTGGATCAACAGGTCGTTTTTTCCTGTTGACACCCGTGGGGAGTGTAGGAGTGTGCACCTCATGCTTGTGCTGGAGAGCCTGTCTCCTGAGGTGGAATGGCACCATCAGAATGGCATCATTAGAATGGCAGTGTTACCCTCATTATTCTGCGAGATTTATCCTCCTTATTTGCATTACAGACATTAAGGATCTAGATGAGAACAGGACTTCACTTACCACCAGCCACAAACCCTGTGGCTGAAAAATATGTAGGTTAAAGAGACAGTATGATAAATGACAGGCAGTAAAGCAGTGTCAGAGCAGATTTAACATCCTTTCTGCCTCAGCCCTACCCCAGATACACCAGGTACAGCTCTGGCACCAGGAGAGAAAGCAGGACACTGCTGCCCTACAGGGAAAGGGCCAGCAGTGACACCCAGCAGATGCCAGCCCTTGGGACACCAGCACACGGGGCCTCTGGGCTGGCACCAAGCACTCAGTGTCAGTAAAATTTAGTGGTTTTTTACCCGGCACCTGTTTCACCGTCAGGGACCGATCAAGTGCAAATACCAGCTGCGTGAAGTTTGCATATTCAAGGCGATATTCAAGGGAATCTGTTTTCGGGGGCAAACAGGCGGACAGCAGCGCTCCCGGAGCCGTGTCCCGACGGGAGCCGTGTCCTGCTATTGCCACCTCGTGGGGCCTCGCAGCAATGACCCGGTCACCGACAGGGGCTGGCACGGGAGGGCCCGGGGCGCTCTCACCGCAGCAGGTCCAGCAGCGCTGGGCTCTGCAAAGGCAGCCAGAACCGGAGGGAAGCAGTCCCCAGTTCACCGAATGCTCTGCATGCCCTGCAGAACGGTCAGGGTTACAGAACAGTCCTGCCCTTAGGCCAAAGGGGACATTGCTACAGGGTCCTGTTCTCTGCTCATCCCTGCAGGACCCAAAGGGATAAAAAAAGCTGCAAACACACAATCACTACCTGACCTCGCTGCCCTTGCATTGGGGAAATGTATGAGACATTCTTTGGTTGCTGAATAATTCCTCCTTCAAATCAGCAAAGGAACTAGGTAGGATTTGCACGGCCTGATAAGATTTAGCACAACCTGATAAGATTTAGCTCCTGCTTCCCACAGATTCTTATGAAATCCTAGGATTTCTCCTGTTCTGTCTACAGCCCATGACAACTGAGACACTTACCCAGAGGTGCAGTAGGAAGGCCTTTTAGCAGCTTTCTCCTGTTCTGTTGTACAAGGCAAACACAGAAATCTTCCAGGAGCTCTTCTGGGACTCCTGGGATTTCCAGCCAGCCAGGAAAAGCACAGAACCAGCTCTGGGGTCCAAGGGGGAGTCAGGCTCGCCCAGCAACTGGAGGTGAAGTGTGGGGTCATTGCCACAGCTGCAGGTCTGCTGGGCTCTACCCCAGCCCCAGCCCAGTCCCCTCACTCACGTCCTGGGAACTTTGTGAAGGAGCTTTTCCCAGATCCTCCTGCTTTGCTCCTGCCCTGGGAACTCTGGCTGGGCCCAGTGTGAAGCCGCCGGTGCTCGGGGAGAAGGAGCTGTCCTGGCTGCAAAGTTCATCCCTGAGTCCAGGCAATGCTGGCTGCTGCTGCTGCTCGGAATGCTGAGCCCCAGCATACACAACTACTGTCTTTTTCCTCCTCCTTTTCTTGGGACTTGTTCCTCCTAAGATTGATCCTGCTCTGCTTTGTGATTCTTGGTGATGTCAGTTCTGTGTTTAAGCCATTTCTGCTCCCGCTTTTCCCTCTGCTCCCTTCTCTCTCCAGCTGCACCCACGTGCTGAGGCACTTGTGACAACCACGGCACCTATTTCACCTCTTCCTGGTAAATTTGGCCTTGGATTGTGGGCAGGGGAGCCCAGGCATTGCTCAGACCCCAAGCAGGCAGGGGACAGGATGCAGAGTGCTTGCTGGAAGTGAGGATTCTGCCTTGAAAAGGGGAGGACTGCTTTGCCAGGAATGTCTTTGAAAGGATGCATACCCAGTTTGGGAAGAGGCAGAGCTGTGCTCAGGTGAGTGTCCTGCAAACAGAAATATTAATTTTCCAGGGATGATTTTGCCCTGGGGCTGTGCCTGATGGCAAGAGAATGCATGCTGTGCTGTCCTTGTTACTGCTCACATGAGATCTGAGTCTAATTCTCACCAGTATCATGACAAAAACTCCTGTGAATTTCAGTGGAAATTTAATTACTTATTTCCCTGCTCAACTTAACTTCTTTTAGACCAGCTTCTTTTCTGGTAGGAAAAATATGGACTTTTCACCACCTGAAACAACTGCCTGGGACCTGTTTCTTCCCACCCAAACTCCATGGCTACAAGTCCATGCTTCTTGCACTTCAAGGTCACTGTGGAGAGGGTTTATACTTGTTATTCCATTTAATGTCTCTGACTTTGAAATGATTATGGGGTCTCCTCTGAATGCTTTATGGGGTAACAAAACTCAGAAGAATAGGGCTCACTCCAGCTGAGTAAATAGAAGCTATTTTCATAAATCTTGAGACTATTGGAACATCAACAACATTATCCTGTGTGGGTTGTTATGACTTTGTGTTTGCAGATTTGCATGTTAAAGCTCAGGCTTGTGCTTTCAGCCTTGTCTTCTATTACAGTAGAAACTTCAGGTAGCCCCAGAGAGGATTCTCCAGTCCAATGACCTCTCAGAGCCCCTCTTGAAGCTTTCTGTAGCCAGCCTGGGTGGAGATCACACTGCTTTGATCACCTCCTTTTCCTTGGAGGGAGCCCATCAAACTGCCAGGGAACCAGGAACAATAATTTCCAGTGATTTTGGGTGAGATCAGCTCCCAGGTACATTCATGGCTCATGTGTGGATCCTCACCAAGGGTTCCCAGCTCAGGGGCAGCCCTGGGCCTGCTCTGGAGCTCTCACACCTGGGCTGCATCCGTGGGCTCAGCATGGACTGTCATTCCTGGTGATTGCTGCTCTTCAAACCCACAGCTGGGGGAAGTGCCTGTGGAGATGGTGTTTTTCTTCCAAATTCAGCAACTTTTTTTTTTTATTCTTCACAGTTTGCAAGTTGTTTGTAGCCAAAACTCACACAGCCCTGCTCGGTTTGTTTTCCATCTACTTTATTCTTACTCACAAGCTTAAAAAAAATCAGCTAATAAAACCAAAGTGTTCTGCTGGAGTTCATTATTTGGGCTGAAACACCTTCCCTTCTGTTTGACTGCCCATGGGAGGAGATGGTGAGAACCTCTGCAATCTTCCCAAGCAGGGAGGCAGAAATGGAAAGAGGAAATATGGAGCAGTTTTTCAGTTGATACAAATGGACACAACCCCCTTGTTTTCTGTAGAGCTTTCCTGCTTTTGCCAGCTGAAGATCCATGGCTGAGCTATCTCACAGGTGCTGGTGATGAGCCACTGATAATGCCACAACAACCTGCTGGAACACACAGAGCTCCCTAGGCAACCCTACTGTGCACCTCAAAACCCAGCTGGGTGGAGGTACAAGCAGATGTAACATTCCTGGTGTACTCAGGAGCACCCACAAGTACTTTAATCAAAGCTTAAACCTTGAATAATACAAAGGATGACTGATGCCCCCATTAGTTTTGCATCCTCTCCGCTTGTTGATTGTTCAGAAAACCACAAGTTCATTTACAGACAGTGCTGTTAGGTCTTGTGAAGATTGTGGGTCATCCAGCTTTTTCCAGGCAATGGAAAAACTTGGAAGAGTAAGGAATTATTTCCTGAACTAATGATGCTCCCATTGAAAAGCTTGGAGGGAATGGCAAGCAGAGAGGAGGACACTGCAAGGCAGAGAAAACAAGGAAATCCTTACCTAGACACCTCTTTTTAAAAAATATTTATTTGTAGTGTGTATTTCAACTTACCAAAGTCAGTGCCATTAAGAACAAAAAAGTGATAATTATACCAAATAACATGAACAGTCAAAATGAGTTCTGTGGTTAAAGGAGATCTGTAAACCCAATCCAGAGCAGGCTGGTAAATCTGACACAAGTATGGAGGAAGCAGAGTACACATGGAAAGGAATATATGAACTAAATCCAGAGAAATTAAACAGAACAGAAGAATTTCCCCTGCATCTTATGGACTAAGATCTGATTTGCAGTCTAGAGCTCAATCAGAAATATGTGGCACAGTCAAAGTGACACAGCAAAGCCAGACGCACAGTGTCAACTCGTTGAACCAGGACACAGTGTGTGAAATGGTAAAAAGAAAATGTCAGAGTCTACCTGTGCTCCCACACACACCCACAGTTGTTCTGCACCTGCACTTTGAGACTCTTAGTACAATAAGATTATAACAATGTTGAATCTTCATTGCATTGCATTGAATAGACTGAAAATCTTGAAGCACCATGACATAAATTTCTTCAGCAGAAATTGTGCCCCCATGACCTCAGCTTCTTCTTTCTGAGTTTGCATCAGCAGAAAGGGGGAAATTAAATGCACATAACTCCAGGAATGACCAATCTGATGTTGACAGAGGACACTCTGACAGCCCATTCCCACTTCTTTCCGTGCTGTGGGTATTTATTACCAGGACCTAGTGGTTTACATTCAGAATTTTTAGGTCTAATCCCCTTGGTGGTCCATGACAGTAATCCCTGGAAAGGGCCCTCCATGGCCTGCCTGCCTTCCACCCCCCCTCCTGTAATGTTAGTTGCTTACTGTGCCCAGACTTCACCTTCAGGATAAGAAGTTACTTTCTTCCATATTCTTCTGTACTCACCCAAAATTTCCCTCAAAGTTTTATACCTGAGTGTATTTATCTACCTTTTGTTCTTCCTCTAAGATCCCAGTTTCACATCAACTTAGAACAACAGTTCTTGCAATTAGGTTGGATGACTGCAGTCCAAAATTTTTCCTAGGCAAGACTCCAATAGAGTTAATTGGCTTCAGTGGGAGACTTGTCCTGAGTAGGAAAGGCAAAGTTTTGGCCTCAAGGAGACTATAAATTCCAGTTTAAAAATCAGTAGTTGTTCAGAGGCTCACTCCTGTGACAACATCATCCTTTGTGTTTCCTTTCCTAAATTCCTTTCCTAGTCATAGGAGGAAAGCTTCTGGCACCAAAATCAGATGATAATACCCTGGCCACCTCCCAAAGCCCGTTAGATCTCGAAGAAAGCGCCGTTGTCTCTCCCAAGGAAGTGCAAATCCTCCAAGACGCCGGATTTCCACGTTTTGTTAGGAAAGTGTTTTTCACTCAGGCAATAAACGGGCCCCGATAACAACTGTGCCCCTGCCAAACTCTGCAGTTGCCTTGCATGTTGCCATCAGTGCCTAAACTCCCCATAATCCCCCCTGCAGTATTTAAGGTGCTCTCCTCATCCATGCAGGAAGGGCACTGGTGGCCAAGGCTGCTCACAGGGTTCTGCCCACTCAGCCCAAGTGGCACCACTGAACCACAAGCACCAGCACAGGGGTCCTTTTCTACCACCACACATCTCCCTTCCTTCTCAGAAGCTGTAGCCCATGTCTCTTCCTCAGTGTAATTCCCTTTGTGGTAAAACATGCACATTTGGGTCCAAAATGGTCAAAATACAAGTAAAAATGTAGACACTAAAAAAAAAGCCTCTGCACCAAAGCCTTCCTACAGCTTCTTGTAACTGCATGAAACCAACTTCTTTCTTCATATCTTGAGATCCCAAACATTTCCCATTCTCTCAATGCTTCAGTCACTGAATGACATCCCACTTGCCAAGGAAACCTTGGGAAAACAAGTCAGTCCTGCAACACTTCCTGTAGGTCACCAATTCCTGCAGGAGGGGAACGGAGCCGCTCTGACCCGAGCGCTCTGCCTGAGGCTGCTCTGGGAGCGCTCCCCTGGCCTCCATCAAACTACTGGATTTAGCTCCCCAGATGATCTCAGCTACTGTAGAACCACATGCAGAGCCTCTCACCTCCCAAACTTATGACACAAATCCTTTATGACCCTGTGAGCTAATGCAGAGGGAAATGGGACCGGCACCACCCTGTTTACAAGGCCTGTGCTCTCCATGGAGAGCCCCAGGACTGAAAATGCTGCTGCAGCCCCACTTGTGTTAGAACAGAAGTGCAGATTTAGGATAGAGGCACTTTGAGCTGTTAACCACTGGTTACAGCACAAACACCCTGTGGCTGAAATCACATACATCCAAATTTGGGTCTAGCTGATGTGATTCCCCATTTTATAAAAGAGTAGAGATAGAAATACAGATCCTGGTATCAAAGAACCCTCAGCAGTGACAGTGTGACATCCTGTGCCAGTCCTGTGCTCCCCAGTGCCCAGGTACCTGCAGTGAACACTCCAGAACCACAAATCAGAGCTTGGTGGCCTCACTCCAGAGAAAGCAGCATCCAAAGCTGTGAGACAAGGTCACAAGAAGGGAATGGATGAGATTTGGCTTTAACTTTCTGGTCTGAAGATGAGTGAGGAGCAGAGGGTGTTTTTCCCAATTCCCAATTCCCATTTTCTCTCCCCTCTGCACCTTCTGTTCTAACACTGGGCCAAAATGACTGAAAGACATTTGAGAAGCCTGGAGCTCAATGGAGAATTGGGGCTGAGTTTTGGGGTTTTAACAGTGACTTCCTTGACACAATATTTCAGCTCTCTATCACTTCAGAGAAAGACTATATTTCTAAACTGAAGCCAACCCTTCACAGACAAGTAATTTGAATTCCTCCATGTTCGCTTCCCCTGGCCTCCAGGAAATGAAATATAAGTCAGAAAAATACCCATTTTGATGAGGGTTTAAACTGAAAAGTACAGATAAAATGCCAGTCACTGTACAGCACTATCAAATTTTTCCCACACTGAGTAATTCTGGTTCCTAATGGAGCTTACACTACCTACCTACCACAAAACATCTGTGACTTAAATTGTTTGATGAAATATATCTTATATCAGATTGAAAAACAACATTAGAATCAACGGGACACTAAATTACTTGACTCTCTTGAGCTTTGCCCTTGTGGAGCACTGTCAGTCAGCGTGTCCAAACATCTTTCCACACACTCCACAACGATTCTGAAAGTGGGTCATTAACACATTTTGTCACGTTATGCAATTTCTCCCTCCCCTCCAAACTGGGCTTTTCTCCAGGCCCAGTAGCCAACAATAAATCAATCACAGTCTCTCACAAGCCTTTTGACTTAAATCCTGTCCTGTAGGTTGGGCTGAAACCAGAGCAGGAATCGCTGCAGGAGGTGAGGCAGGACAGGGCTAGTGGTGACTGCTGCTCAGGAGGTGTTTGCCTGACCCACTGCTGTTCTTGGTACCACTCTTTGTGGACTCCTCTTCAGTGTCTGTAAGAGAATCTTCCTCCTCTTCATCACTCCGATCATCTTTCAAGTCCTAGGGAGAAGAAAGCACTGTGAACATATTTTACTGCCCCCCAGAAACACACCCTGCCCCCAAAATGGAGGCTGACATCCAAGGGGAGATCAATTAGCAGCACTTTCATTCTGCAGAACCAAATGTTCTTTAGACAAAACTGTTTCCATGACCTCAGCCCAGCCACTTGACCTCTTCTTGTTCATTTCTGCTTTTCCCTGTAAAGTGTGGCCATTAATCCCTGGGTGCTGTGGGATTAATTAACAGCTGTGAAGTGCAGGGAAGATGAAAAGAATATTGTTTAAAAGCTAAATATGATGAATACACTCACCCAAACACAGGAGCTGAGAGGCTGCCTGCTTCTGACAGGTGTAAACTAAACAGTGATGAGTTGTGCCAGCATCTCCTGGCACCAGCTTTGCTCAAAGACACTTGCTGACCCTAAAATGCTCTTTCCTGCTCAGTGGTATACACAGCACATGAACACTGGCATGGGGGAGGCTGTGTCTGTACAGCTGTTGTGCATTTTGGGTCCATCACCCTGCTGAGGGAAGTGCCCAGGGGAGAATGGCAGCTCCAGGAGCAGGGATGGAAGGGGTCAGCAAGGCAGGAAAATGCCCTCAGGAAAATCCCTCCCCAGCTCCATAGGGACAGCTCCTAGCATTTGGCAGTCATGCTTCATCTCAGACAGTCAAAAATGGAAACAGTGAATATTTCCACCACAGAGAGAAAAGTCATCACATCTACCCCGTGTTTCAGGGAGAGGTGAGACCATGCTGTGCTGTTTGTCATGGCACATAAAAACCCACACCATTAGTTTCTTATTTCTCAACTCCTGCCATAACCCAATGCCCTAAAATGTCTTCAGAAGTCTGTTTCAAGCGATCGAGGCTTCAGCATTAAACCCAAACACTCCTATTTTCCCTTCAGTGCAACAAGCTCACAAGAGCAACACCTGCCTGGAGGACTTTCC
Organism: Melozone crissalis; assembly: GCF_028551555.1. Taxonomy (NCBI): domain Eukaryota; kingdom Metazoa; phylum Chordata; class Aves; order Passeriformes; family Passerellidae; genus Melozone; species Melozone crissalis. The sequence continues at coordinate 3,197,503 of NW_026535792.1, read as the reverse complement.
ACACCAGTAGGTGACCTGCTCCACAGACTCAGGATAGGATGCTCTAGAGAGAGATGTTGTACATCCAGAAAACACTTCCTCCTTCCTAATTCCTGAGAACAGGCACCACTTTTTGTGTCTCTTTGTACTGCAGGATGCTGGGGCTTCTCCTCATGACACAGCTCTGCCTCCCAAGCCTGTGCTGGAGCTGGCAGGAATTCAGCACAGACAATCCCCTGCCTGCACAGCCATACAGGGACCACTCCAGCATGGAGAAATCTGCTCTCATGCCATCCATCTGCACCTCAGCTACACAGGCAGAGGCTGCTTGTGCTCCCTGGGATGTGCCAAGGTCAGAGCAGTGACACAGAGAGGAGAAACCAGGGCTGTTCCTGCCCCTCCTGTATCTGCTCTTGGAATGAACCAACAATTCCACTTCCTTAGCGTGCTGCTCTGAGGTCTTTCTGAAGCACCAAATTCTTACAGAGAAAATAAATAACAGCCCAGTAATAACTCATCCAATTGCAATCTCATATCCCTTCATATATTACGCTCCTAGTAAAAGTAGAGGGCTAGAAAGCAAATTAAAGACTGAGCTCTGGCTCATCACAAACTATAAACTTCCTGGAGATTTTCTTTTGCTTTTTCCCTAACAACTTACAAAGGGTATCAAAACAAACAAATCTTACTGTAAATACTGTAAAATAAACTTGGCATGCCATCAGTTAGAGAAAAGGCAAGACAGCCTTTCCCACACAATTTATGAGGTTCTGGCTCTTTCAGATCACCTCACTCCCTCCTGGTATTTTTGCCATTTGTATCTGCAGTAAAAGACAAATGCTGAGGGGGTGGAGGGAAGATTGTTGCTTTTCTGCCACCAGAAATGTTTCAGAAAGAAAAGCAAACTAATCCTAAGCAGTGTCTGATGCCAAATCCACTGCACACCCTGGAAGTGCTCTCATCTCCCTGAGGCTGCACTGTGGGCAGTGACAGGAGCAGCACTTTGGGACTCCCTGGGAATAATGTCAGGGAAGTTTGTGGTATTTCATTTGGAGTCCCTCCTTGCGCTGCACACAAGTTGCTGGTGCTCAGGCATGTGCTTAAGAACAGCTGGCAAACTGCTCTGCTTTGAATGATGGCCAGATTGTGATATTGATTCCTGTTTCCTATAGGAATGAGCTGGCATTTCCAGTATGGAACTGGAATCTCAGAGTTGCCTTCCCACTTTTAATGCTGTCAAGCTGGATGCTCTGATTAAAGGCACTATATGTAGTAATTAAAAAACATGTCATATTTTTTTCCAGCTCACTGCAAATCCCTGCCTTTGAGAGAACATCTTACAGATTTCAAAGCAGCAGAATTAAATTTCTTCATATTCTGAAGTAATCACTGCAAATTTTCTTAATTCTGGGAAAGAGTGTTACTTCTGAAATTCTGATATTAATCAAGAAAAAATGCTGCTAAATTAAATCTAATTTTTATTAGATTTTGTAAAAATAAACTTGCTTCCTGACCAAGTGCCTCTACAAATTCCTGCTTTAGGAGAGTCTGGCCATTTTTGTCTGGCTTGTTTAAGTGACAGAACTTGAAATAGCAATAGCTTCATCTGTAACTGGAAATCCAAACAAACCTGTCTTTGCAAACTGTTTAACAGACCATTATAAATATATTAGGATATCCTAAGTGAAGTTTGTGCCTCTTAACTTTGACCTTCTAATAATAACAAAAGTTGTAACATTTGTAGGATTTCCCCCGCTTTAATACCAAGATGTTTTCTCTGAGCCCCTCACATCATATATTTTACTCATGTTTTCCAGCTCAAAGGCTCTCTCTGACTGTCCCTGAGCAGCAGCAGATGAATACACTATCAGGAACACAAGAGCTGGCAAACCGTAAATACCACAGCTGAGGCCATCATTAATACTCAATGCTTTAGTTTAATGGCATCAAATGCATTTCTTATACTTCAGCTGGTTTTGGGTAACAGACAAAATGGATGTGTACATTTTCTGTTCTGGATGACTAACCAATTTCATCTTTCTAAATGGATGAATGGTTTCAAGGTTTATGAGAAGCAACACTAATGCTATAAAGTCTGCAAGAGAGCCATTTGTAGTGAAGCCAAAGCTACAAACTTTTATACTCTTTTTTTCCTTTTGTTTAACCCTTCCACCTGCTGCTCAGTCTGCCTCTTTTAGTTAAATGAACCGTATTTGTTAAGGTAGTTTTGGCTTCTTGCATTTCACTGCTGTTAGAACATGTGTCATTGAAGCCATCAGCACTAGATGAACAGTAAAGGGCCCTCGAAGCAAAGTTGGTCACACTGCAGCCAGGGCTCCCTATCTGCCACAGCAGGGTAGTTCAAGTGCAAAGTGTATGAGCAGAGGCAAAGACAGTGCCAGGCAGTATTTAAAAAGGCAAAAATAAACTATAGAAATGCAGATTGATCCTACAAACAGAGAGGAAACCTTAGCAACGTGCCTCTGCTTTCTCAGAAGGGGAATGGCCCTTGCTGGCAAATGTCAGTTCCTGGGAGGATGGGGAGGCCTGGCACAGGTGCCCAGAGGGATCTCTGGAAGTGTCCAAAGCCAGGACAGGCTGGGAGCAGCCTGGGACAGTGGAAGGTGTCCCTGCCCATGGCAGTGGTGGGCTGGGATGGGCTTTAAGGTCCTTTCCAACCCAAACCATTCCATGATTCCAGCTGTGTCCATGTGAGTGGTGGGAGATGGTCCAGGCCTAACTCACCTGGTGGGATCAACACTGACTCCAGGCTTCTCAGCAGCATCAGAAGATTTCAATTTGGCCAAAACTGGACAAGACTAGCACCAATTAATTTTTTGGGCTAAGCATAGATTACATCCACAAAGTTAACTGGATTTCTCCTACCAAGTACTGACGTGTCAAAGCAATTCAGAGCTGATTGCAGAATTTTGTTTTCTAATCTGGTGAAATTCTGATTTCTGGACTTTCAAATACTTATTCTTAACATTTAGTTGGAATTTTCTGACTCTTAAATGTATCTTCTATTAAAATGAGAAGCTTATACCTTAAATCTACCTTAAAAATATTTTCATTTGAACATCCACAAACACATTGACTAGATCTTGATTTTTCAATGTAAAGACAGTAAATTCCACAGCACCTGCACATATGGAAACAGCTTGAAGTACAAAGATGAAAGCTATTAGTCAGGTCAGCAACCACTGCCTCAAATAAAAGAGATAATAAACAAGAGAGATTATAAAAAGTCAGTCCAAATAGATAGAAGGGGGTACTTTTCTAACAAATAATACTATAAAGTTGATGGATCTCTGAGTTCAACATGTTGAATTCAACATCAATAATTCAACTCAGCTGACATATGACTTAATAAGTCTTTACTTTCCTATTGAGACTAAGCAATATACATTTGGACTCTAGCAAACTCTTCTGTATTTCCAGCCTGGAAGATTTTATTGGAAAATACATTTCCCTTTTCAGCTCATACACACTAGGCAACATAAATAATGTTTATCTTCCATGGAAGATGCACAGTTGGATTTTGCTTTCTGCAGTTTAAAATGAAGATGCAGACTCTCTAAGTTAATTGTATTGGACATCTTGTGGTAAAAAGTCCTCTTATTTGATCTATCTCTTCTATGTAATATCCAGTCCCCAAGCTTTCCACTGACAGTTTTCAGAGGGAACTCAAAGAAGACTTGTAAAAAATTAAAAGTTCCACTAATTCCACAATTATTGGAAAGAATAACTTTATAAAACTAAATGTTTCTACTTGAACACGTCCCTGATTTTGACTGACGGGATAAATTTAACCCCACGAAAACGTGGCTGGTGGTGTCCCTGAGCACAGCACACCTGGAGCTGGGGCTGAGTGCCCTGAGTGCTCTGAAGAACCAAGGCATTGTTTGCAGCTAATCAGGCTCTGTGCTGCTCAGAGTCTGCTGGCTGAGTTATTGAAATGCACTGAGTGAACCTCGCACGCGGCCTGCGGGGCTTTGCGATAATGTCAAAGGCCCAGGAGGTACCGGGTGACTCATAATGTCCCACTGCTTTCTGAATTATTCCAGTTTTAAATCCACAGTTGGCAAAGAAACAAAGAACAGTGCAATAGGCATTTGATGCTGTTCTCTGTAGTGAACTTTTTTTTACCCTAGGACAGAACTTGCTTTAAGCCAAGGAGTTCAGTGGTATGAACTTTTATCAGAACATGCACTTTTACTCCTTAGAAATGCTGTTTTGGCTGCAAAACAGCTGATCAGACACTCGTGCTGTTCTCAGTGAGGTATGATACTGCACTCAATTAGTGTTTTGAAACAACACAGCTGCTAAGGAGTATCCCTGCAGAAGCCTTGTAGCACTGCGGACTGAGACCACAACACACAGGTGTGTGACAGGACTTCTGTCCAGCAGGGACATTTCCCTGTGTCCTCAGAGACCATTCCACTCCTGTTGTGATGCATCTAAACTTTATATCCATACTTAAACATCAACCTCATTTTCAGTGGCATACCTAACAAGTAATGGTTTTTTTCCTATGTTGAAATTGCAATACTTAAAATCCACCCAGTCCTTGTAACCACCCTGGTATCAAGGCTGGGTATGGAACACTTTCAGTGGCACCCAGTGAACAAAGTTGATGCAGTTTCCTTACTGAGCCAAATATACAGAGGTGGGGACCCCCCTCTTCCTCCACTGGTTACAGAGGGACCCTGGAAATGGCCAGGCCTAAGTTACACAAGACAAATCCCAGCCTGGAGCTGCTGCACACCCATCCCTGCCTGCTCAGACTCCCATGGGCTTCCTGCAAAGGGGAATCTGCAGTGTCCCGTGCCTGATCAACACTCACTGCAATTGTGTTACAGAGGACAAACTGCTTCTTTAAAGCATTTCCTCCCTTCTTGCCATGGAATTATGATTTTGGAGCACTCCTAGGTCCTCCTAGGGAAACATTTTCTTTAAATACAAGACAGAACAATTTTCTCAATTGATATTATCCTATAATTAACTAGCTTTATTTCAATCTTTTTTAAAATTGATTCACCAGATTGCAGTTCAGTAACTCCCTCTGAAAATATAAGAATTATTCACCTCATAACACAGTCACAATTCAAATCTCTGCAGAATATATTAAAAATAGTAAATGAAGGCATCAAAAGTTCTGTAAAGACTCAGGGTTCGCTCTGTGAATTGATTTTTGGCAATTGAAAAAATAAATACATATGCACACTATTACACATATATAATTTTTATATAGGTGTATATATAAAACTAGCAAGAAATGGAACATTTCATAAAGATCCTGCTAGAAAATTAAAAGATACAAGCAGTTAAAATGAGAAGCCAGAAAATCCGTCAGCAAATGCCCTTCTGTGAACAGCAAGGTAAAGCAATTAATTTTAGAGCAAAAACTTTACCAACATTTGTCTTCCCTCTGAGTTAGGAACTTGCACATCAAAAGAACCATTTGGATGGGGGATTTAGTAGAAGTGGAGCTGCCCTGTGCCAGGGAACACGCAGAGAGGGGCGGGGGTGCTTGTTTGGCCAGATCGATTGCTGGTGAAAAGTGACACAACCCCATCGAGCCGGGCTCATTCCTACCAGCTGAGAGCCTGGCCCTGCACCAACCCTTGGGCATGGCCAGGCCAGGAAGCCTCAGGACTGCAGGGAGGCTTGGCTTGCTATTCTTAGAGGCACTGGTCATCTGCAGCTCCTACTGGAGTGCAGCTCAGCAGCTTTGGAAGGAGCAGGATTTTATTGCAGCACACCAGAGCTGTTTATGGCTCGGCCAACGTGAGGCAAAGGGAGCATCCACACCCCCAGTTTGCTGGAGCCTGGCCTGGGGACTGGGGCTGCTCCTGCACAGTCCTGTGTGTGCACAGCAGGGCTGTGCAAGGGTACTCTGCCCCAGTGCTCCCACCCCAGCATACCTTCACCACCCATCTATCACACCCAAATGCCCACAATTTATTTTCTGTGGTTTCTCATTAGTTCATCCCTCCACAATCATCATAACAGCCTTTAACCCAGGTTTTTGAAGCTTTACCTGATTTTTATATAATGTTCAAGTGAAAAATGTTGTGGAATTATGGGCATATAAGCAGAGTTTATAAAAAATAATTTAAAAAATCCAGCAAAGAACATTGCTGCTGTATTGAAACCTGAGAAGCATATTTTAGTGTGTGGTGTAACACACAGTCCACTAAGCATATAGAACACACCTCTGGAAGTCACTGCTCAGCTGCTGACCCTGTTCAGAATCTGGAGTAAATGTAAAGATCTAAACAGAAATCTGCCTTTTACCTCCCAGTGCCAGGAAAACTGGTTGAGGCCCCAGAGACCAAAGAGTGATCTTGGATTGGCACAGTGGAGAAGAGCTGGTGGCTTTTCCTCTTTCACAGGCTCTGTTGGGCTGCACTTTGACAACACCCATGTGTGGGGCAGCCTTGACTCCAGGGCTCCTCTGCTCTTTGCCTACCACTGTAAATACCATCCAGCAACCCCCAAACTCCTCCATGCTCCTTCTGCCTGCCTCCCATCCTCCTCCCCTGGATCAGTTTGGCACCATCAAGTGAGACTTGCAGCCAGGCTTTGGGTTTAACTAGATTGCTGCAGCAGAATGGGAAATATGCAGATGAAAGAAAGTCATAGCAGGAAGTAATTTCCCTTTACTGGGGCACGAGCCTCCACGCTGCTGGCCTGGCTGGCTAACTCCCATCTCCAGGCTATTAAACAGCTCATGTCCCCAGGGCAATCATTTCAACCAACTGGGAAGGCTCAACAGATTGACTGGTTTTCATGTCTAAGAGGGAAAGCTTTCATTTGGCCTATTTTGTTCCTCTGGTAAGCCACCCTCATGAGAAAATCTGCTATAAATATTCATCTGTTGAGAACCAAAAAATCCAGCTTCCCCACAACCTGTTTTCCTCTAAAATGGAGAAAAAGCAACCCCTATTAATCTAGTTCAAACTTTCTTATGTTTGTGCCAACTCTCCAATGACAGAGCTCAAACTCCAGAGCAGAACTGGCACTTCCCAGGGAAGGGAACAAAAAAATATCCAGGAAAAGCTTTTCCACAACTTCCCAGTCCCAGTCATGAAAATGTAACTCACTAGATTATCAATATCCTCTAAAATGTATTGCTCCTTTCAAAACAGCCACATGGAATTAAGGCAAGTGCACCTCTAGGTGTGTTTTACCAGCACCCCAACAGCCACTGGGCAGCACAGGCCTGACAAAACACACAAGAAAACAAAATCTTATGTGCCACTAGGTTAGGAAATAAGCCCTGTCCTCTGTTTAACTCCTGTAGTATGGCAATTTTCTAAAGGAAATTACTTCTCACTGAATGTGCTAATTCTCATTAAATTTCCATTTGTTTGATGCCAGCAGATCAAGCATAAAAAAGTAAGAGGAAAAATGCTGCAGTAGAAAAATGATGGCTAGGAACAGCAGAAGTATCATAACAAGCACTTCACAGCTCTCATTTCAACCCAAAATAGTATTTTCTTATCATTTTCAGTTTCCCCTACTCTGTTTTTAGTCATTCATTGAACACTAACTCTCACTGTTGCCTTGGGAATTTGGGCCAAATAAGGACTGAACAAACCATGGACAAGGATACACTCAAGCAGTCTTTAAAAAGCTTACCAAGCACAAAATGCCAAAGGAATATTGAACATGGAGAGGTTTTAAAAGAGTGACAAGTCCAAAATCCTGATCTACTGCAGTGCAGGGTGTTTTCTGCTTCAGGAAGAGGAAAAAAGCACAGTGAATCCAAGGAAACTGCTGCTGAGGACTCCCAAATAACAGCAGCCATTAGTGAGCAGCTCACTGCCTTCCCTGAAGGTGGTCTGATGGTGGCAAAACAATTACAAGAGCAGGAAAACCTATTCCTGGACACATTACAGTCTGTTAGAAACCTGCCATTACCCTCCACTGATGGACTTTGCATCAGCCCTGAAGTATCTGAGACATGTGGACATCATGCCCATTTCCTACAACTTACACATTTTTCAAGATTTAAAGCACCATAGTCTCAAAACCTTAACTCAGTGTGTAATGGGTTTAACATATATTTTACGTCTTAATTTGCCATAATAATGTGGCTATAAGCTGCTGCCATTCACTCCCTTTTTCTGACCTTGGAAATAAAATGTTTAATCTCCACGGGATTTTCCTGGCGAGATGTTTTAAATCAGTGCATATGTACATACTTCTCTATATGCTTTTTCAATTTTCCTAAAATATTCTCATATGTGCAGACATGATGACTAGACATGTTTCAGTGGTGCTTGAAACTTGATACAAGTGGGTAATTTAACCATGTAATTGAACAATATTACAGAAACACACGGAGTTTCCTAGCAACAAACGGCCTTGGACATCAAGATGGCAGCCAGCAGCAAACATTGCAATTGCCTGACCTAACTTGAAAAGAAATTACACTGAAGAATGCCCTCCTTCCTCCCAAAGCAGAACTGGTACATGGCTACAGGTCTGACCTCAAAGGGCTTTGCTTACAGGCCTTACTCATACACAAGGTCCCAAATGTCACATGAGAAAGGACATTTAGGGAACATTTCTATTTTCCAGAGGGAAAAAATAAAGAAAAAAAATTCTGAACCCTCAAGTTTACCCCTATGGAAAATTAGAAGTTTCCTAATGTGAAGTAGCTGATTACAGCTGAGCTTGTGGATGGAGAACTCCCCATTTTTAGGGCATTCCCAGGGCACCAAGGGAAAGGTGGCACAAGTCCCCTGAGCCTGGAGGCCACCAGTGCTGCTCTGTGCCACCAGTCCCTGGGCAGAGTCCCATGGCTGGGAAAACAGGACACAGAGGGATGGCAGAAGATCATCTCCCTTTTTTCCTTTTCCCTCATTTTCAGCCATCTCTCACTGCAGTATTTGGGAGGAGGAAAACCACAAGACTTTTAGTCCAAGCTCTTTTTTGCTGAAGCAAGTCAGTTGGCTGAGCAGCTGTCCCAGAGGGCTGAGGGCAACTGTCCCCTCGGTCAGTGCAGGGGGAGGTGACAGCTGAGATGAAGAGCTTCTGACCAGCCACTCTCAATGAAAATCTTCTCCTCATGGGCAAGAGGAAAGCATGGAAGAAGCCATCAACTCTCGAGGGTGCAGTGACCCCAAAACTCCAGGACTGAGGCACAAGAGGGCACTGAAAAACTTCCTTACACCCTTCTATGCTCAGAGCTGCCTTCAGTTAAACAACAGAAGTCTCTATTCCCAGTTACACCATGACTTCATTTTTCCATCTGAAGTAGCTAACTGTTGCTTCAAGAAAAATATCAGAAATTGCTAAGTTTTCATTCAGAAAACAGCTAGTCTTGGGCAGAGAAACAAACCCCTACTAACACCAGAATGATGGTCTACTGGTATTTCCCTAAAATAGCAGCAGCTATTTGTGTGCAGCCTGTCTGTAACAAAGATGTTGGTATAAAAACCCTCCTTGCCAACACCATTCTTTTCAACATTGCCTTTCCAGCTCTGGAGGCACTGGCTGCTTTCACAGCCAAGTTTGCCACTGCTATGGAAAACAGGCTGCACATGCAAGCCAGCTGAAGTCATCCAGACTGAAAAGGGCCCAGGCTGCTGCTGCTACCACTGTAAAAATGTTATTTGGAAACCATCTTCTCAGAGAGCTGTATAAGGAATCAAAAATCCGTGGTAGGGATGCAGGCTTGGTGCTTTCCCATTTTTTAGCAGTGACGAACACAGCAAAGCTCTTATCTCAAAATAAAACATTTCTGCCCCTTACAAAGGCACAGAGCAGGCAGGGCAGGGTGGCCTTATATAGCTGGCCTGGCAATGTCCTGCTCACCCCTGCATCTGACACCTTCTGTGAACCTCAGTCAGTGTGGATGGAGAGCTCTGCCCAGCCTTCCTCTTCCTCAGCTGGGAGGCACAGGGATGTCTCTCCATTCTGAAGAGGGGTTGAGCACAGGGAGCAAGAACAGCACAGAGACAAGGCCAAAATCACAAAAGAAAGCAAGAAGTAAAGCACTTTACACCTATGCCAGAAACAATGTAGTAATTATTCAAGCAGAGGTAAATGAGACACAAGAAATACAAAATTCTCAGTGTCTAAGGGAACATAAAATCTTGTTTTAGAGGCACAGCAACACAAACCATTTCCTCCACAGATTTGTCCCTTCTGTGCTGCTGTTTGCCATCTTACAAGGGTTGAATTTGTAACTTCTAGGGCAGATGTTGGGTCTCTCTATGACACCCAGCTGTGTGTTTGTGTAAGATTTGATGGAATCCAAAAATCCAATAATTACAGGATGGTTCCTGTTAGCACTCAACAATTAAACACAGGGAGAAAGGAATATTTCTATTTCCTAAAGATGCTTCACAGCCTGAACTGCTTCAGATAAAAGGACAGTCAGTTTAATTAAGTTTTTGTTTCTTGAGCCTCAGAAAAAAAAAAATTTCAACAGCACAACTAAAATTTCATCTTAACTAGAAAAATATATCTGTCAATACTTGTGCCAAATCCTAGAGACATTCTCCAGAGTCCTTCCCTTAAATGCTTTTTGATAAATATTTTATCTACCCTGCACATTTCATGGCACAAGACCTTGTGAAAATGTCACTACTTCAGGCAATCAAATGAGACATAAACGGCAGTTTTGTCCAGAGATTTTTCCCATGTGAGTTTTCTCTACAAGGTAAAAGCAGATTAGGCAGACCAGACTTGCACTGTTCCTCTGCTCCAGCTGAATATGACACTATTTCATTGAGTCATAATATAATACCAGATATGCTTCATTTGGTTTTTGTGATCCAAAACCAGTGCTCAAGTTTAGGTGACCTCAGATTTAGGCAAATCTGAAGAAATTCAAATACTGCAGAAAAATTGTAGTCAAAGCTCTTATCACTCACTCACTTCTTTTTTGGTAAGTTCCTACAAAGCCCAGTGACAAAAGATTGCTTTCACTCAGAACACAGGAATTCCTGAGGAGTTCTGGACCATTTTAGGGCTTCAGGTTTTGGGACAGCTCATTTCTCATTTACTATTGGTAAAAAACATCAAATACAGGCAAAGTACCTCGTTCTAGCTGAAGTCTTTGTATTCCAACCAAGACATTGGGTGTGACAATGAGAGGTGCAAAGCACATTTAAACATCTCCCTGCTCTGCAGATCCCTATCAGACATTCTGACTTAAAAACTCAGGATAACAATAAAATTCCAAGTGAATCAATTGGAGGTATTGGCATCTGTTTGATATTTCACCTATTTTTCTGAAGAAAAAAATTTCTTACCTTTAGGAAAACGAACCTTTTCAAAATTTTGAAAATTAAGTAACCCCAATATAAATGCAAGCCTTGGAGGGTTAATAGCATCCCATTGAATAAAAAATATGCTATGACAGGAGTGGTGGAGTAGTAGGTAGGCAGATATAGTGTGGCACGAAGAATCCTGAAAAACAAAGATTATTGTTATGGTGCAAGATCTCTTCCTTATGCTATTTACACTTATTTCTAATCTCATATTCCAAGCTGATTATTATTAAAAAGCTCTGCAAAGATGGTAGATTAATTAACAAGCCCTGCCTTAACTAGATTATGCATCTCTGTTGAAATACAGACTTCAGAAGATGAGAAATTTGAGTCTGGCATGGAAGTACTCTAAGTGAGGCTAGAAAAAATCCCTGTTTTTCAGATCTCCATCTCTGTGTGGTCTAGATACTGTGCAGCTCAGAGCCTGCCTATGCCTTTTTTAGTGCAAATTCTCTCTAATCTGAAATCCACACTCCAGAGAAAATCCTAGAGGCTTTGCAACAGGGCTTTTTGTTAATTAACATATGTTTTGTCCATCTTCAGACTTCACTACTTCTGTATTATTTGGGGCTCTTTGAGTCCCTTTAATCTCATCGTGTTTCACTTCCAAGCTCAAGAACTGAAGAACAAGAAACTCAGTGAAGCAAAATGATTGCAGATCGCTTGTACAGTTAATTAAAAAAACAACAATAAAGTAAAAGACATCAGCATTTCTGAAAGAAAATACTACAGGAAATTAAAGCCTTATGTTGATCAATGTTCAGAACTATTAATTTAACCAGCCTGAGTCTCTAAGGGTTTGTCCATGTGCAGGGAGGGGCAAATTAGAGCTGTGAATGTGAAACACATTAAACACTTTTTAAAAGATAAACATGTTAAGCACCCATGTGGATACTCCAAAGCAGATTAAATCATAGCACTCCAAAGGCATGCAAGTATTTAGCAAGTTAAGATTTATTTGTGCTGACTTCATAAATTAATTGGTTCACCTAAACTTCTCTGAGGGCTCCTCATGTGAGTGAGGTGAGGCACTACCCAAGGACTGGGTAGCAGAAAGAAGGCTCTAAAAAATGAACTAGAGTCATGTACTCTGACTTTGCAACTACAGCAGAAAGGGTGGAATGAAAGGGAAAAGGATTTCTCTTAGTTAAGGAGCTCAGTCCCCTTGAAAATGCAGGGGCTAGTAGCATTTAACTGCTATTTACAAAGCAAGTTACATAACACATAAAAGCTTTTATTTAAAGAGGCTCATTTAAAATTATTTTTACATAATAATTTTTAAAGAAAACGGCAGTTTTTGTCAATTTTCTCACTAACAGAATTTTCAAGTCCAGTCCATTCCTTTCCTTTTTCCATCAGAACCAGCACTAAACTTTCAGGGGGAGTGAGAGTGAAGCAAAAGCCTGGGACTGGATTAAATCTTGCTTACCAGAAGGGGAACAGGATCATCCTGGTGATGAAGAATGCAATAGAGAAGATGATGAACAGTATGTTGCAAGTTTTCTCCCAGCGAGCATAATTAAACATTTTGGCTGCCTGCAGTGGATAAAAATCCCCAAACATATTATAAATATTCTCTGAAATAAATTCTGTGTTTTCATAAATAAAGACTCATCTTCCACCTAGGCAGGAAGAGTATTTCTTCCCAGTTTGACATGTAAAGCAATCATTTTACTGATACCTAATAAAGCACCATCAGACCAGATTCTTTGTTTACATTTCTCTTTTTATCTTGAAGGAAAGGACTTTGCATCAAAGGCCTAAAGAACAGCACTCAGACCAGAATATAAAGTGTCATGGAAACACAAAGTGCTCTTTAGAACAGAGATAATTCCTCATTTTTCCACCAGATTCCAAACAGACTGAATCCCAAGAGAAGCTGCTGCTACACCTGCACATTCAGGAGACCCCTGAAATGCAGGTGTTTGGGACATGCCTGTTACTGACCCTGCTCAGGGCCTGATTCAGCTCCTGGCTTCTCCTTTTTGAGAGCAGGAGATCTCAGTGCTGGTCTCTATCCCACTAATAAGGGCTCTAAGTGCTGCTTCTCCCCTAAATGAACTGTCCAGCTCCCCCTGCTCCATTAGGAACCACCCTGGGCAAAGTGGGAGCAAAGCTGCAGGTGCCAAGCCTAAGTTTTAAACAGCAGCTTGATTAACTTCCTTTCTTTTCCTCCTCCTTTTGAGTGGCAGGGCTGGATTAAATTGTTCTGGTACTCAACTCCAGTTTCCATCCAAGTGCTGTCCTACCAGTTGTCAACTCAACTCTTTGTAAGGCCACAGAGTTAATTGGACCTAGGAGCAATTCAGGATTAAAAGTAAACCAGCAAGAAAACCTGTTTAATCTGGACCAATCCCAAGTGCACAACCCCACAATTAGTTGTTCTGATACAGTAAGATAATCAGGAACAGAAATTAAATGGACAGTGGCACACAACAGCCCACAAGGGCTGCTTACACTGGCACTGCCACCAAAGGAGGTGATGAAACTGTGCCCTCAAACCTGGTGTTACAAACTCAGGGTAATTCTAGTGAAGAAACACTGTGTGTGTCTTCCAAAAAGCCCAGAAGCCACTCTGATCACAGTGCTCTGTGCAGAGCAGGACACTTCTTAAACACTGCCACTGATATTTTGTGCAGGGATGGGACTTTCCCTTCAGTCCAGGAGAATAAACTTTTCTTCTGCCAGAAAATACCTGATACAGGTTAGACTTGATGTCAGAGGTCTTTTCCAGCCTCAGTGACAACCTGGTCTAATTTTATCAGTGAAACACGAATAACCCAGGGAAGCAGCTTTATTTCCAGTCCCTGTTCTGTTCTGAGGAAATTCTCTTCTGCTTCTTTCTCGTAATGTATTGTGTAACAAAGTATCAGCTTAAATTATCTAGAAGCTCTTTTTTATCTTACAAGTTACAAATCTGCCAAGCTGTGTCTCTGCAGGGATAGGAAGGGATCATATGAAACTCGTGGCAGAAAGATTAAAATGTCGCTGACACCAAAACCAAAAAAACTCAGGACAGAAAAAAAATAATAATTAAAAAAAATCCAACCAGCTGGACAGCAGGGTTACCTCGAGCCAGAAATCGGCCGTGTCGTGCACGAACATCACCAGAGTTCCAAGCCGCACGTAATTGCCGCACCAAGAGCCGCTCATCAGCCCGATGGCTGCCAGGTGATGAACGACGTGGGCCTTGAAATCCTGGGGGGGACAGAGGGAAATCGAGGTGAATGCCAGCCCCTGGGGGTCCCTGGCCGGGCAGCCCCCCGGGCTGTGCGGGGCTCCGGGGCTGTGCGGGGCGATGCTGCCCTCCCGTGGCTGCGCCAAACCCGCTCCAGGCGCTGCCGCTCCCGTTCCCCGCTCACCAAGCACCGACAGGCACAAGCACTTGCCTTCCGCTTGATGTCAATGCCAAGGGTAAATATGAGAGACCAGTAAAAGCCGATCTCGGCCATGTAGTACCAGTACTGGGATGGCAGCAAGGTCTGTGATGAGGAAAAACACAGTGAACTCTGAGAACAGGAAAAAGTAGATGTCAAGTGAGATTACTTCTTTTTTCCTTTCCTGACTTCTGCTCCTCTGGTGATTCTTGCTTAAAAAATTAGGCTAAATTAAATTCCTGTCCTGGGCTTCATTAAGAAGGATGTTCTGAGAGCCAAGTACGTTAACCTTTGCTCAGCCCAAACTCTCAATTCCCACAGTTCCTCCCCCACCTCTGGATTTTAGCATGCTTTTTCTCCATGTTTCTGTCACAGAACTACATGCCGAATCCTTCTGCATTTAATTACAAACAACTGCAAATAAACCCCCTCGGTTTTGGCGAACAATTAACATAATAGACTGAAATGTCAATTATTTATGTTTAAATCCTATGGATCTGCCCAGGGGGGAGCAGAGCTGGGCTGCTCCCTTGGGTCAGTACATTTCCCAGGTGCGTAGCAGGAGCTGGGAAAGCTCAGCTGGAGGCAGGATTATTTGTATTCCTGGCCCCTGCCTAGGACAGGAATAGGAAGGCAGCGGGATGGGGCAGAGTTATTTCAATAAGAGTGCCTTGAAGCACGGTGGGGCCTGGAGCAGTGCAGGGGTTCTGCACCCAATCTGGGAGCACTGATAACATCTGCAGTGAGTAACTGGTGTCCCGGGGTGGGGGCTGCAGGGGGAACTTGCAGCACAGGCAGATCCCAGGGAAGTCCCGCAGCAGTCGGCAGCACTTCCCGAAAAGGGCAGGATTTGGTGCCACACCTCTGTGGGTGGTGCCCGTGTGGAGGGAAAAGGCCCCTGTAAATTATCCCTTCCAATGGGGAAATACCTGGAATGCCTGGAGGCCACTGGGCCGGTGCCAAAAAACTCACCTGAAACGGATAACCAACCCACGTCTGCCAGATGTCGTAAAACCAGGGTTTCTGGGGAAGACACCTCAGTCAGACACTGCTCAGCCCAGCAACAATTATCACCTTAACTCAAAATCTTCACTACTTAAACTCTCTCTAAGTGGAGCAGGTTAAGAAGCTGTAATCTTGATAACTGTTCTCCACCAATTTCTAAAGGGAGCTTGCAGCTCAGATTTATTATATTGTTCCCAGCTTTTTGGCTTCTCTTCAGGACACCTGAAACGTTCCAGTTCACAATTTCATCATCCAAAGCAGTGGGTGTGTGTTTTATTACTGCAATTACTCAAGATATGTTGCCACAGTGATTAGATGTGCTGTGTTTACCAGTCACACAGAGCAGGGGATGAGGATGAGAAGCAGTGTTTGGGGACAAGGGCCAGATGAGCAGAGACACGCCGGGATCTGTTCCGCTGCCTGGGGAAGCACTAATGACACCCCAGGCAGGGCTCACAAGCACCAATCTCTGCTATTCCAAACTTCTGACTCAGCAGCAACACCTCAGTAAATAGCTGTGACCACCAAAAGTGCTGCCAAAAAAAGTTTATGGCGTCCTCTGAGGAAAACATGGCCATGTGATGCATTTGTAGGTGTTAACAAGGCATGTTGTAAAACCATCTGCGTGACTTCTTCAAGCTTGCCTTAAAAACACTGATTACTCATAAATTCCTTTGTCATAGAAGGTCTAAAGTTTAACTTAAAAATTAAATCTCAGTGCATAATGCAGCCCATCATCCAGATTACATACGGCAAAGATCTGATCCCACAGAGCCATTGAATTCACAGTCTTTCAATGCGATTCAAGAAAATCTAGAAATTATTTTGTTTAAATAAAGTATCAATCTTTCAAAAAGTTAACTTACATCATACAGAAATATAAATCCAACAACGGAGGATGTCAGATAGAATGAAAATCGCCAGCTGCAAAATTGAAATGAAAAAATAGGAACAAACCATTATATTTTGTAAAGATATTGTCCTGAGCCACAGTTAGTACAGATCATTGTACATCACAAACAATCTTCACATAAATGTGGCCTCACACTCAATGTTAAGGATAGACACATATTAACTGTATTTGAATTATTAGCACTTAAATATTTAAGGTTTGATTCACTGCTAAATAAGGAAATTCTTTTACATTATCACAATACAGATATTTGAATTGTCATGATAGCGGTAATTTTCCAGCCAGGCTTGAACTGATCAAGAGAATGACCACAAAAAGCGTAATAAATCCCCTAAAAATTAATGTTTGAGAACAGAAACCTTTTCCTGGGTTCATTCACTTCATCTCTCTCAACACCAATTGCTGACAACAGGAGAGCCTTATGAATTATTAGAATCTACTGGGTTAGTCTAAATCTTGCTACAAGGTCTCAATTAACTATAACCTCATCTTTGACTAGGTGTGCCAGAATTTAGCCTGATCTAAGCTTTTTGTAGATTAAATGGATATCCAGCAAGGCAGATAAACCTTCCAGCTTTGCACCATCAGCTTGCTAACTCAGCAAAGGGAAAAAGCTCTTGAGCATCTCAGTGAAGTGTGCTGCTGCTCTCGGGTGGCAGAGCAGGCTGCTGTCGGAGTGCTGATGACTCTGGAGCCCGTGTGGGAGGCATTGTCCCTAGCACTGGGTGTGGCTGCAGCCTCAGCCCAAGCATTCCCACTCCCACCTCGACAGGTGATGGAAAACTCCTTCCTTTCCACTCTTCCCCTGGGCAGGCCAAGCCTGACCTTTCCCCTGAGCAGCTCTGCAAGTCCAGTAGGAAACAGTGCAGGACTTCACAGCAAAGGAAGGCTGTGACACAGGGACAGGCACAGGGCCCCAGAGCTGCTGAGAACTTCTAGAACCAGAGTATTCCAGAGGAGAGAAGCAAGCAACTCCCAGACAACTCAAAAAGGAGAAAGCACCACAAGAACACCGTACCAGTGGATTGAGAGATGTAGAAAATGACATTGGAGTCTTTGGCAAGCTTTAATGAAGTGCCAAATGAGAGAAGAGGAGGAGAACCTGTGTGGTAAAAACAGCCCTTACTTTCTGAGCCCCACATCCCCTGGAAGATGATATTCCAGGAGAAAGAATGAGATTTTTCAAAGGCTGAGACAGTGTTTTATGAGAAAAACAACAAACAAAAATGAGGATGTGGGATGTTGGAGGTGAGACAAAATAAATTGTCTCACACCTGAGAAAGAAGTCAGGAAAATAATGAAAATAATTATAAAATTGCCACTTGATACACATGTGATAAACAACTGTTTTTCTTCTCAACTTTAAACTATCTTCCCTCAGATGATTTGAAAATAACACTACACAACAAGCACTGCATGAACAGGAGAAGCACAGAGGGACATGGTGGAAATTGCAGAGTGGAGCCCACAAGGAATACCTGGCTCAGAGTTAACCAAGAGGTGCTGGAAAACACAACACTGGCACAGGACAGACTTCACACAGCAGCTGCTTGTGCCCTCATGCCTCCCATTGCAAACAAGGTGTGAGTGGCCAGTGGATATGGCAGAATTGATTCTGTGTTGGTTGTAAAGTGCAAGTGGGGTTTTCTGAATAGGATCCAAAGAACAGAGTACCTACAAGACTGTGCCATTAGTCCCCAGGCCTATTATATATTTTATATATTGAATGCATTTGGCCATAAACAGCACTTCAGATGAACTCATTCTGTGTGCAAGGCTGCCAGAGCACTGCCTCATTTTGCACTGAGCCCAGCTTCTTTATGAATTTGGTGAATAAAACATGAAGTAAAACTCATCCAAATTTGCCAAATTTTACTCAAGTGCCTCTTAAACTCTGATCCTGGCCACCAGAGAGAGCACTGAACAAGAACGGTGCAAGAGGATTTTCTGGTTTAACTTCAGGAATCTTTTCTCTTGAAGTGAATGTAACAAAAAGGAACTTGGTAGGGGAAGTTAAAGGCTGGTAAATCTTACAAGGCAGTGAAGTTTCATGCAAAGGGCTTTCCAAACCCCAGGGTTGCTTAACTGGGAGCACTAATAGCATAAGTATGGTTTAGATCTGGCTCATCAGATTTTCCTTGTGATTCAGAAAAAAGATCCTGGAGATTGCAGGCTTTCAAAAAATTTCATAACGCTCATAACACTGACTATTAGAGTGGAATAACTCTGTTCCTCATTTTTTTGCCTAGAGAATTATATTCAATTAAATTCACTGACAAAGAGCAGAGCAAGGTTCACAAAATTGCACAAGAGAAACCTGCTTGCTTCATTCTCGCTCAAGCTGCCAAGCAAGTTGGAATTTCAGTCTTTAGCTGTGTGTTACTAGAGACTGGCACACATGGCAGGCAGGTCTTTTAGCAAGAGCAGGAAATCTTATTGTCACTTCTGGAACCAAACTAACTGATCCCCAAAACAACAGCAGACATAAACCATGGCAGGAGAGTTTACTCAGCTCAGACTTCAAAGAGACACACCTCTGTCTATCATCTGGATTTATATCTGACTGAGGACACCACTAAATCATCATCATCACATTGATTAACACTGGAAATAATCTTGATAAAGTACTTAACTTTAAGCTCTGTGCTGTACTTTTAACCCTCATGCCTTAAACTGATCTACAGTTACAGAGGTTCAATATTATAATCAGGTGAAGTTTTGCAAATGTAATTAGGCTAATGCAAAGCCAAATACACAGAGCATTTGAAAGTGTTTTACACTGGTACAGCTCATGTCAGTGCCCAAAAGGGATGAGCTGTGCCCATTTGGGGATTTGCAATTTGTGTGAGATTTTAGATCACACTTAAAGTGTTTAGGTATGAGGAAGTTCTCACACATCAGTGAAAAATCATATGCAGGAGGTTTTGAAACTTCTTACATATTCATTACTGTCACTCAAAGCTGCTCACTGGCCCACTCTCAGCAGGGACTCTGAGTTTCTGTTTCACACAGTATCCCATGATCAAGTTGTGGCACCTGTCCTTCAGTCTGGATGCCACAATTCCTGCTCTGGAACTGACTTTGGTACACATGACAGCATCCCAAAATGACAGCATGGGTACAAACTTACCCCAGGGTAAGCATTGTTGTTCCCCTATGATTACTGGCAGACAGGAAAATATTTTCATATTCTCTGCCTGTTTTCATCTTACATGTTGTACCAGGAGCCTACAAATCCATTATTCCACAAGGAAAAAACCCGTAAAATATTTTAAGGTTGTTTTTTTTTTCCCCAGGAGAAACAGTTGACCTAAACTTTTAACCATCATTTGGAGAACTGCTACTAAATAATTTCAACTTTGTGCATTCAGAAACCAAAAGCCCCATCAGGCAGACCCAGCCTTCTGGAAAGGGGGGACCTCAATAATTTTCTTCCAGAAGAGGACAGCAGTGATAACCAAAGGCATTGTCTTTCCTTACAAAGCCTCCTGGAATTTCCGGAGCACGGTTGGGATCTCCAGGTTTCGCCGCCTCCTGAACCATTTCTCCACCAAGTGGACGGTGCAGTTGCACTTCTTGGCAAGGCCTTTGATCTCTGACTGCAAGAAATGGAACAGTGTTAACAGGAGATGCACCCCAATGTAATTTTCATTTATTTTGTACTTCACAGAGCAGCTTCCCACTGTTGCAAGGTCTTAATTTAAAAATATTACCAATATTAAATATGCACAGGAGGGTATTTTTGAGTAATGCCCACAGAAACCCTGGATTTTTTTTTCATGTAAATAATGCAGGCACGAAATGAACAGATTCACAAACACTGCTATTGTCTTTCTGGTCACTCCTGAGAGTTTCAGAGATAGAACTTTTACTCTTAGATGAGAGCTTAGGCTGGAGGGGGAGGTGCCATGATTGAACAGACGTGGACATGGCACCTAATATCTTACCTAACCATAAATATTAAAATTTGTTTATCTATGAATCTCACAGATGAGAAGTGGCCTGGAATTAAAGTGACCTGAGCTCTGTTCTCAAATCCTCAGTTTTCAAAGTCAATCTATCCTCCTGAGCAAGGTGCAGAGTGCCCCCCTCCAACAGCAGAACTAAACTGGGGGTGGATCAGGGCCTAGAACTGCACATGGCCATGGGGGTGCCACACTGGGGTCCCTGCATCCCCTGAGCTCCCACGGTGGCCAGGCCAGCACGTGCCCAGCACAAGGCAGTGACACTCCTGCACTTTGGGGAGCTCAGTGCCCCACATGCAGCAGCCCGTGGCCTTCCTCCCTCTCCTCCATCCCCAAGTGCAGAAGTGTGGTTTGACCTCCCAGGGCTGCCTCAGGAGCAAGGAGAGTGTTTGGCTCATCTCTGGGGAAGTTCTTTGCTCCCAAGGGAAGTATGCAAACAGTGGGTGGCAGCAGCTGCCTCCACCGAGGTGAGGCCAGTCCAGGGAGTCTCCTACCCTCAGGGAAACCTCTGGAATGTGAGAAAAGGCACCTGATCTGCCAGGGAGGGCTGGAGTGCAAACAGCCACCGTGTCCAGCCCACCCTGCTGGCTCCCAGCTCTCCAGTTGCCACGCAGGAATAGCGACTCTGTGTCCATAGAGCAGAGCCCACGTGCCCTCAGCTGCCAGCCAGCCTTTCCCAGGCACACTGGCCCCCAGGCTGGACACCTGAACGAGGCAGCTTGAATCTTTCCCATGCTCTGAGGACTCTAAAAATGCTGTGCTTCCTTCCAGAAATCAAGTGTCCAGCTGTACTCAAGCAGAAGGAAGGAATGAAACTGAGATTGGGATACTTGCCCAGAGAGAGAGGAGCTCGTGTGTGAACACCCATGCATTTATTCCTGATGTTATCAGGCAAAAGACACAATAAAAGAATAGCAGAGTTAGGGATAGAATGCCAAGTTCCGCTATCAATAATTATCAAAATCCCTCATTACTAGAAAGCAAATATTTCTTTTCAAAACCAGTGTAGGAAAACTGCAATTGTTTGGGAACTGTAGTCAGGTAAGGGAACTTCCTGAGGCAGCACTCACAGCAAAGTACCTGCCTCCCATAAAAAAAATCAATGGCCTCATTTTTGGAGGTGTCAAGCATTGGCTAGTCTTTTTTCCTTGTTCAATTTTAAAAACAAACAGCAGGGTAATAGAAGGATTGCTTTTCTTTCTCACATAAGCCAGGATTAAGTATGCAGTAACATAACAGATCAAAAGGCTTCCGTGCCAGCATTCCTGCAGTAAATACAATCCTGCTTTCCAACAACAGACATCAGCTGAAGCTTTCTCCAGGCAGAATGAGTTAAAGATGGAACACTAATCTTCACTGGAAATATTATTAACAATCTAGCCTAGAACAGCGTGCCAGAAAATTAAACATCTTAAATGTATTTTCTGTTTCGGATGCCATATACCCTTGTCAGCAGAACAGCAACAAAAACCCAAATAAATTAAGTCATCTGTCAATCAGCTGGAACTCATCCCATGATGTCATTGCTGAGAGCTGATTGAAACAGTAAGAGTGGGATTTTCCAAAAGTAAAATGAGTTTGGAAGAATGAGAATCCTTACTTGGGATGGTTGTCTTGAGCACTCCCGGAAATAACTCTCTAGCACAGGATTAGGCTGTGGCTTCACACGTCTTACATTCTTTATACCCAAGGCTTTTGCTAAAGGTATAGCAACATATCTGAAAAAACACAGCAGGAAAAGCTTTAGAAATACAACACAGTTACAAGACCTTGGCTGTTCTCATGCCATGATACAAAGAAAACAAATCAGATGCAATTTAATCTGCCATAGAATTTGCCAGTGCACTGAGAAAAAGGGATCTCCCCTAGCTAATCCCAAGAGGGAACCACAATTTATCAGCTGTTATACAATAAAGAAGACCCAAGGAATGCAGTTTGTGGCCATGAGATGCTGTTAAACTCAAGGAAACATCCTGACTTTCGTGGTCATCAGAGGAGTGTTGGGGCTGAGTGAAAGGAGAGCAGATGCTGTCCCATGTGAGCTCAGGGACTGATGCTGGGCAAGTTCCTCCAGTGGCAAAGTCACTTGGCACCTTCTTCACTGGGCCACCAGCACAGATCAATGCTGGATCCAGCCTGTGGCACACAGCCATTCCCTGAGACTGATGGATTCTCTTTCCCTCCCTTTTCCACCCCAAATCACTGCAAAGTGCTCCAAAGATTTCACCTTCCTGCTTGGGCAGGGTGTTCAGGAACAGCCCCTCCCTCCTGCTCTATCAGCCATGGATTCCTCATTGCTCAGAGCAGTGGTCAGCTTTCCCCAGACTCACTGCAGCCAGATGTGTGGGCTAATTACCCTCAGCACTGCAGTGAGACACACTGGCAATGGTTATGAACATATGATCCAAATTACTTTTCATTTCCAGCATGAATGATCTTATCTGCTTCTGGTTTAAGTCTGTCCAACTTACGACATTCCAAATTTCCTCATTCTGTCCTGAAATAATTATAAAAACCTACGAATCACATCTTTTAGAGGAAAAAAAAAAGAAAGTAAAGCAAAAAAGGTATAAATAAATAAGTCAAAACACGGCAAATCTTAATATGATTGTAGCTTTTTTCTGTGGAGCCAACATCTGCCTGCCCCCCAAGATTCCAGCTGCAGAAGCAATTCACTTTTTGGTGCCAAAGAGAGGAGAAAAAAAAGCAACCAGCTTTACTAGATCTGCATAAAATGTTCACATGAAGCTTTGAGATCCCTCCAGTCTGCTTAGCTTGGCCAAAGAGAGACACCTGGGGTCTATCAATATCACATGAATGTTCTGGTGCAGGACCAAACGAGAGGTTTGGTTGAGAGGACAAATCTCTCTAGCCTTCCACTGAAAGAGAAAAAGGAAGCCCAAATGGTTTAGAATGGAAAGAAGATCATCAGAAGCATCCAAATGCTGTTCTAGAAAAGCTAGATAGAAATATTTCTCTTCTGGATTGGACCACAGCCACACATACCTAATAATGAAAATATTTTCCCATTTTTCACCTGCTGTGTTGTCTGTACTAGATCTTCCCAGTAAACCACCAACTAATCCTCCTTTATAAAACATGACATTGATCTAGAGATACCTCATTTTCAGCATGAATGAGGATGAATTGCATTTCAGTTTCTTACCTCTCACTGAAGAAGCGGATGATGAGCAGCACGAAAGCGTACGGGATTGTGGCGTACAGCTGATGGGGTTTGGGAAACACGAGTCCCTCACGGTCCACAAAATCTGCCCATGTGCAGTTGATGGGCATCCAGATATTCTCCCACCAGAACCAGCTGTTGAGTGTCTTTAGGATGTATGCCATGCTGAGTAAATGAAGAGAGAATTTCATTTATTCCTCATGTATTAAAGAGAAAATGCATGGAAAAAACCATATTGAGCCTTTTTGTGTAAAGTCGGTGTTCTCAGGGGGGAAAAAAATCATACAGGAAATTAAAACCCTCTTGGTTTAGAGCAAAGAGGTGGGATTATAACCCAGCAGAAGATAAAATAATAAAGCCAAATTTCAATCTGCTATAAAGCAATACAGGGCCTTTGAAAGTACCTGCTGCCTCTTTCCAGTCACTCACACTGCCCTGCTTAGCACCTGGTCAAACCTCCTGCAACACTCATGTATTATCTATCATATTCATACTAATGAGAACTGATCTTCCTGGGGCTGCCTTTATAAATTAAATATAAGTGGGAGGAAATTGGAAAAGAGATGAGAAGGTCCAGGGAGTGCCTCAATTCCATAGTAATGAGGACATTGCACTGATGAATTACTGCTGTCCAATATGCTAATGGAAATATATCCTGAATTTGCAAACACCTGTGCACGGAACAAGTGTGGAAAAAAATACTGTGCATAGCAAGCTTTTTCTGGGAATTGTGGGAAATTATATGATTTAACTGTGACCAAAACCTAGATCAGAAACAAATGTCTAAAATAAGTTCTGGAAGGGAAAAAAAAAAACCACTTAGACTTAAAGCATTTCATTCTTGTAAAATCTCCTTTTTAACTTTTGCAGTCTATATTATATATTTAGAAATTGCTGTTCTCTCTTATTTATTTGTCAGGATTTTACAGTACAAACATGTTATATAGCCTATAAAAATATCCTAATGTTGAAGAAAAATAGAAGTTACTATAACATTTTCCATAAGGCTGAAATATAATTTTTTTGTGATTTCTAGGAACAGTAAACTTGAGTTACTTTTACCATGCTAAAACTTTCTGTAAACCAGGGAAAACATGAAAAAATAACTGATTTCATTAAAACCAGGGGAAACATGAGGAAATAACTGATTTCATTGATGAGGAAACAGTTGAGCTGGGAGGATGATTTCAGCCAAATCTTTATCTCATCAGAAGATCTCCCAGCAATATCTCTGTATAGGATCATGAGCTGAGATCAAACCATGCCAAGGTCAGGCATGGTCTCATGGTTTCAGCCCTTGCCATGTTCTTCCAGGGAACACAGGGTTTTAGTTGTGCCAGCAGCAAGCTCAGGACACCATGCCCAGAGCATCCCAGACCTGGACACAGCTTTAATTAACACTGGAGCCCATGTTAATTAACAGCCAAACAATCATTGCTGGTCCACATTGGGCTGTTTGCACTAAGCTTGGAGCAGGTTTGTGGAACAGAGACCTGCATCCATCAAATAGAGCTGGTAAACTGCAGATACATGGACTGGCCCAGCACAGTAGTCAGAATTGAACTATTAATAACCCAGCCATTTAATCTTTTTAAATGCAGGAAGGGGACAGTAAAAACCTCCTGACTGAATCATGTGTGTGTATAAGTAAATGCAAAAATAAAGGAGGGAGAAATCACAATTGTTCCTGAGAGACTTTATATGCCAAGTTCCAGCCTAGAGCAATGTTTTACTGCTGAATTATAAACTCATGGAAGTGGGGATTTATGCTGGGGCTGCTAACAGACCCTAAACAGCAGCTTGCAGGCGCCACCCTAATGAAGCAGGGCTTTGAAACATGACATTGTGGGTCAGACAGAAAGGCTTGCAGACAACAGAAGACCAAGGGAAAGCCTTGTTACACAGTTCTGCTTCCTCATATATCTATATTTTTTAGCTAGACTGTGCACTGCAAGCTATCCCAGAGTGTAATAAAAGAGGCCAGTCTGTTATGGTCCAGTGGAAGGAGCACTCACAGTTGCCTTGTGGTGAGATGGGCTGGGGCTGAGCATGCACCCAAAACATTGAAACCTTAGAAAAGCCCAGTAGTGAATATTTTCTTATAGGATTCCTGGGATCTCTCTAATTGATGGTTTTCTTCCACACATGGATGCCTCACCATATGATTACCTCTTAAACTAGTTAATATAGAACTATTAAACTAAGCTCATAAGTACCTGCCTAATCTTAAAGTATAAGGGAATTCTGGGATTTGAAGTCTGATCCAGAGTTCACATATTTCAGGGGAAATCTTTCCTCACAATCACTAAACAGATTTATCAAAAGGTGGGTTCTCTGGAACTCTTCTGTAATCCCTGTATTTGAACCAGGACTGGCCCCTGGGGGTTGGACCATCCCTGAGGAACACTGCCCAAGTGATTCTGACAAAACCAATGATGAGATTCCAAATCTGTCTGCAGCCTATTCTTAAGTTTCATTACCCTTAAACTGGATGTTTTCACTGCAGCAAATCAGGCCATTCCCTGGGAAACCCTGAAGGTTTCCATCTTCCTAACAGCAGCAGTGAAATATCTGGGCTGCTTTCATGCCTCCCTTCAGGTTCCTGTAGCACCTGGGAGGTGAGGAATTCCTTACAAACACCGACCTGAGCAGGAGCAAAGGGACAGCTGTGGCCACCAGCTCCAGTGCTGGGATCAGGCTGGAGATGCTGGATTTCAGAATTAGATGGTTTTTTACTTGCACAAACTGTCACAATTCTCTCCCCTGCAAACAATGCTTTCAAAGAATGGGCAGCAGATGCAAAGGTCAAGCTTGGCCTGATTTGGGACCAGCTCTAACTAAAAACTTAAAATCCTACCCAGCCTAAACCTCCTATTGCTGAGTGCTGAGCTCAGAGCTTCTCCTCACAGCCTGTGGCAGCACCCAGCAAGCAGCAGTGAGAAATGCAGCAGTGAGTGACTCATTCTGCCCAGCCTAGGGTGAAAAACCTCTGCCTTCACCAGATCCCTGTCCATAGAGCAGCACTGCCAGAAGCACCTCCCTTGAAAAAACTGGAGTCCTTGCTCTGGAAGGGGCAAAAAGTCAGTCAAAAATAAAGATATTTTAAAAAACTCAAGTTCCTCTGCATTGCAGGGATTAAATACTCCCAGTAAAGAAATCAAATCATCTCCCTGTTATGGAAGGATCACCTCTGTAGCTTAATCTAGTTTTAATGGGCTAGTGCAAAACAGGAAAATCAGGAATGATTACTTCAGGAGCTGCATCCTTTATAATTAAAGGAAAGCCCACACAGTTGGCAAGTACTAATGTGAAGTTTCTTTCAAAGTGCTGTCTCTTGGATCCTGGATATATTCAATAAAAAAAGCCCTCATATTTTTAATGATGTTAAGCAAAGAAAAAAAAAAAAATAAAAAGGGCAAATCTGGGGTTGACAAAAGCTGTGTGGCTGCATTTTGCAAAACAAATTCAGGAGCTGCTTTGAAGTGGAATTTCTGGCTGCCGCAGTCTGAGGAATTAATAAAAAGAAACTGAGCCAAAGCTTTGATTGTATTGTCTGTTCAATAAAAAAAAACTGTGTTTCCAAAGCCGGGACTAAGAGAAGGAGATATCCAGGTTTGCAGAATGTATTAGGAGGATTTCCTATCCTTATTTACTGAATAAATTGCAAAACCCAATGGATCAACAACACAAACATGCAAGTGAATGTGACCTTAATTCTCCTAAGCATCCCCTTAGTCTCCTCAGTGAGGCTCCAGAGGTAACAGGGAAAGACTGAAATCAGCAAGAAGCAAGAACATAATTCTCCTATTCCCCTCATAATTTGGCAGAGGTGGCAAAGCTGGTGCAGTGACTGTTGGGAAATATCAAGCCTCAGATATCAAAACAGATAGCAAAGCTGTTCATTCTCAACATGAAATAAAAGTGGTTTAAAAGAGCAAATAAAGATCAGATCCACCATATCACAGGCTTTGGTTTTGCTTAAGACTCTGCAGTATTTCCAGGAGTTTACACACAGGTTTCAGCTGCAGATCTGTGTTCTACCACAAACAGACTGGGTTTTTCTTTTTGACAATGTGTGAAGAATCCAAGTGCATCTACCAGCATGAAACAGCTGAACAGAGCTGGGTCCTGCACACTGACCTGTGCTTTGTGGAGCAAGGGACTGAAGGCAGGATGTTGGATTGATGCTGCCACCTCTTTGCATCCTGTCTTACCTGGTTTGTGCCAGTGGGAAAACAGGATTCCAGCTGAATTCTGCACAGCCTGAGGCAGGGCTGGCTGACACCTCTCCCAGCCCACACAGCAGCAGGGGCAGCACAGAATAAAGGAGCTGCTGGACTCAGTTTCTTACAATGAAACCCCAAAATACTGAATTCAAACAGCTGAATTAATATTGCTGTGAGACCTTTAACTTCACATTTACTCCCTGGCTTGTACAAATCTCAACTGTAAACACTTTAAGTGCCTCATTACAGGGCAATTGCAGCATTTTACTTTTTACTGTTCTTTCACATTACCTTGTAACTTGGGTACTATATTGAGCAGGCAAAAATAGCACTTGGAATATATCTCAATTAAGGTGGCAAGTGAGTTTTTATTTTTCCCTGTTCTCTGGTAGGAAAACAAAACCACAAAAAAGTGAACCTGACTTCTTTGAAATAATTCATTTTCTGGGTGAAAGTCACCATGCTCTCTCTACTTAAAGGTAAATCATTTTTGAGCAGCTAAAATGGTTTTAGGTGATGGCAGGCTGCTGAGGAAAGTGAAATACAGTTCTCTCACTGTACAGTTATAGTGCAAACTATCTCCACTTTTAAGCTTTAGAAATCCATAAGATGAACAGAGTGGAATAAAGAGCTGTGAAATAACTCAAGTAACTGCAATAATTTTGAGATAAAAAGTAGTTGTCAGGAAAAAACCTAACCCTATCCAAGCTAGAGGTTCTTGATAGATGATTAATTCACAAAAAGTTTGAACAATCCTAAAGGAACAACACATGTTGCTTTGAGAACTTAGTAACACTTATCAGAAGGTAAAGAAAAAGCTTTCAAATTATGAGACTTCAAATTTTTACTACTGGGGAAAGACGCAAAAAACATTTTTTTTTTTGCAGCTTACCAAAGCTTTGTTTGAAATACAAACTTGAAGTGTAACTTAAAATGCTAAGCTACATAATGGAGATTTTACCAGAGTTGTGCCACTTATTTAAGGTGAGAGTTAAGGGCAGGGAAGAATTGAGCAGCACAGGGGACACAGAGGTCAGGACAAGCAGTGGGAGCACAGAGCACATGGAGGCAGCAGAATAGAGAGGAGAACCAGAGAGGAGACCTGAGGGTGGAGAGACTCCTGGCTTTTCCACCCTCAGTGAATGACTCAAGGTTTTAAATTAGCCCTTGGAAGGCAGGGAAGGGACAGGACTGGTGCCTTTGCACCCTGCAGAACTCTGTTTGCCAGAGAACCTTCAGCCATGGTGTGCGCCAGGGGCTCCCACTCGGCCATCTGGGATCTCCAGAGCTGAGCCAAGGCTGCTGTCCATCCCCATTCCTGGGCTTCCCAGCTCCCCCTGTTATCCCTCCTGAGCAGGGATATCATCCAGCCCAGACATTCCCCACCCACCAAGACACCCGGAGGAGGAGCCAGAACCAAACTGGTCTTTCATTATTTCAGCCACTTTGCCATCCTTTTCATGTCCTAACAAATGCAAGGGAAATTTTCAGCCACAGCACAGCCTCTCCATCAGCAGTGGCAGCCAGCTGAAGGGCTGAGCTAGGAAGGTAGTGAAAAATGGAGATACATTGCAACAATGTGATTGGGGTTCTTTCATCTGAATGTTGTGGCATTACTGTGGAATAACCCTCTCTAGCAGCTTGTTTAGGTGTGTTATTTATAGCACAAGTTTCCTCAGAGCATCAAAAGAGAGGTTTTACAAAAAAAACCCCAAACCTCTGTTAACTGAATTTCTTATAGGAGTTTTTTTCTTAGCATTTTACATAAAAATTTGGAAGCAGCTTTTACAAACTACTCAAAATCAAGTGGTTTTTTTCTCTTATATAATCACACTGATATCCTTAGTTAACATTTATTCCTGTTAAGAATTTCCTCCCAGTTCAGAAAGAAGTGCTCTTACAGGCACTTAACAGGATAATGGTACAAGAAGTAGAAAGGAAAGCTACTACTGTAACCTGTACTGTCTTTTTTCTTTTTTCCTTCACTAGGAAGCAGTTCTCATAGGTTGGAATACTTAGTGGCAAAGTATAAAATCTCATTAATGTCATTCCACTCTTTATCTGAAGACTACTCATGGGAGTTACTCTACTCTTCCCTTATTAAACAACGTTAGAGACCAAGCACATGCTGACAATGCAGAACACAGGGTGATGTGAGGAGAGGGGGAAAAACCCCAACAAAATGTACCAGGCCAGGAAAAAAGGGCAGAAAAAGGAACTCTTACCTTCCTGATGTTGCAGTCAGAGACTATAAGCACGTTAGCAGGGAAGAGGCATCACACTCACTACTCTGACCAAGGTAAACACGCCCTATCTCCAGAACCCTTTCAAATTCTTCTGAGACCCACCCAGCAAAGCTGCACTTCAAGATTTCTGACTGAAGGCAATCCTGATGTCATCCACATCACCCCGTGAAACTCGGCAGCAGCAGCAGTGCCACTGCCTTCCCTGCTCCTTTCAACACAGCAGATGAAGAAATGTTTGAAGTCACGTGGCCTCTGTTGCACGATGAGAATTTGGCTGGCTGTAAATTGCTCCCCACACACACGGGAGGATGCTGAGCCTGCTGAGGGTGCAGAAAAGGGAGCACCAAAAACATCACTTCACTCTGACAGCTTTTAGATAAAGTGGGGGGTTTTGAATAAAGTTAGAGAAAGGTTTCTGCTCCTATTGAGCACTCTCAGCAGTACTTCCAGTCTCAATCAACTGAATGTTCTACAAGTGTTCCAGTTCCTCAGAAGATCAAAAATGGAATTTCTGAAATTCCTAAAGCAGAAGAAAGCACACACTGAGCATGTGTTTGGTTAGAGATACCATAGAAACATGGCAGTTTTACTTAACCTATCTGACTGTTTAATTTCTTTTTTAATTCCATGACTAAGGAATCAAGCTGAAAGTCATTCCTCAGCAGCTCTCCCCAGTTTCAAATAACAACAACCTTCAGAAGTATTGGCATTCTGGTGGACACATTAATGTGGTGAAGAGAACCTCACAGAGAAGCCAGGAGCAAAGAACCTTTTATTAGCCTTTTCTTCCTGCTTGCAGTCAGCAAACAGCAGCCCAGGAAATGGGACCAGACTTGCCAGAGTTGAGGCAAAGCTCCATCTGAGCCAGCCCTCTCTCTGTCAGAAGGAAGGCAGGAGCAGATGGCTGTGGGAGAGCACAGGAATGAACAAACAGAGCAGTAACTGGTAAGGCCCCCAGCCATCAGTGCTGTGGGGCTCCAAGAGTTCCCAAACCACAGAAGGCTCTGTGGGAACAACAGTGGAGACGTTCCCTCCTGCAGGCCTTCCTTCCCACAGCTCCTCTGGAGCATACTGAAACTCCCAGCTGAACCCCCAAGCCTGCCATGAAAGAAGATGGGACCCAGGCAATATTTGGAACCTCTTCATTTATTTCCTCTGCTGAGAAACACGTGGGTTTCTTCAGACAGCATTTCTTTAATTTTAGGTATTCTATCTTGCAGCTATTACAAGTCTTTGGTCCTTCCATGAAACTGGGAGCACTATTCAATAACCTGATGCACCAGAGAAACATTAAACATGAAAGGGTATTTCAGAAAAGATTATGGCTTGGCTGCTGCTTTAAATGATCTCCAAACTTTCCCACATCTGATTGAACCACTGCTGTGAACCAAGCAGAAGATTTAGGAACTCTCTGCCAATTAGGGAAGCCTAGAGCAAGCTGATTCATACATCACTTGACCAATGCTGGGCCAGGAATGGAAGAGGTAATTGGCACCAACATCTTTCTTATGCTTAAAACCACAATTTCTTCAGTGTTACAACAAATTGCAAAAAAAAAAAAAAAAAGGTTTGGTTAACTGGAGCAAACATAGGACTGCTACAAAAATAAAAAGGAGCACTTGTTTTTACACCCTTTTTGAGCAGCATTTGTTAGGCTGGCACCACCTATATAGGATACTATTACAAGATTAAAGATATTCTGTGGTAAATAACAAGCTAATCATACCCCCTTGATTAAAGTGCCCACTGACCTTACAATTATCCCTGCACCTCTATAGGGCATATCCTGCAGGAGTCTTAAATTTGAATGCTAAAAAAAAAAATCAAACCAAAAAATTACCTTAGTCTGCACGTCTCACTGAGAAAATAGAAATTTTAAAGTTTAAGTGCTACTATTCCTTACTTGCAGCACAATATCTACTAATTCACTGGACATTTTAATATAACTAAATATAATAATATAACTAAATATAGCTAGATAATGGAGACATGTATTTGACTCAATTATTTTACATATCACTGGGAATTGTGTATAAGTTCTCAGAAAAAAAAAAAGTATTACAACAAAGTAAGAAACATTTGCTTCTTTCAGAAAATGTCAGAAAATGTCACTCTTTTCCAGTCAGCTGAATTCATGTAATAAATGACAGTGAATCCACACAGTGGGCGTGAGCTTTCAGCTGAGGTTCCAAGCAGTTACATAAGAGAGTTTATAGTATTAGTAAACTTTCTCACTAGAGAAAACCCTCCTGGCAAATCTTTGAGACTATTAAATCTTAAGCTCCTAAAATCAGAGCTGTTGTGTGTGCTGGCACCTGCCACACACAAGAGGGAAGGAGAAGAAACACCAAAACAATCCCAAAAACCCCTAAGGGTTTCTTTTGTTTCCCTGAATATAAAAAAAAAAAAAAATCTTGGAATTAATGTGGGGAGCCAAAAATAAATGTTTTAGATATACTGTCTGTTAGTACCTAAGCATTTTTGCTAACATTTTTGATTATCTCAATGGTAGAGTGTTAAACAAATCTCAGCTATATGTATACATGGAAGAAAAGTAAGAATCAATTTGATCTAATAATCATTTGCACTCTGAATTCTCTCTTCACCAGCAGTGCAACCCATCTCCTTGCCATCAGGAATTCCTCCAAGATTAAAGTAAAAAGCCTTGACATTCCTGTACTTTCTGTGCCTGAATCAACAGGAGTCTGAAAATTAATTATTCCAAGTCATGTGTCACAATATCCTAATTCAAAACCTTGTAATCTGTAGTTGAAAAGACAAAATCCTTCTTTTCACAGGAATTCACACCTTCTAATATGCCAGCCTTCCCTTACACAAAAGGAATGAAAAACTCTCAAAAATCTCTCAGAAAGCTTTTTCCTCACGATGTTTCCTCCTAGTATGACCTGATTCATCATCCAGATCCTTACAGGGAAAGGTTCACTAAGGAGAGGCTCGTTAGTAATTAATTAGTAATGCCATCTGTCATAAATAAAGACTAGATACCTGATCTTGAATGCAACCATTAATGCAATAGATATTTATCCACAAATGCCATTGCAGGTACAAATGAGGAAAATTTGAACACACAGGCTGAAATCTTCAAATCAATTAAATCTTTTGAAATTATTGTTTCAGAACTTGATGAATTTTAGCCAGAAAGAAAATGCATTTCTTTGAGAATCTGGGCTTCAGCAATAAGGAGGAAGATGACTTGGATGAAGTGGGTGAAGGGAGGAGGTCAGGAGCAATAATGGAAGGACAAAGTCAGTGCAGGGAAGGAACTCCCTCTGCTGCTGATCCACCCTGCCATAGGCTTTGGATGCCTTAGGAAAAAGGGCTCCAGGAAAAGACCTTACCTGGGGGGCACTGCCTTCCAACCAACTTCTCTCACACACTCAACCACCAAGGCCAGGAACACCACAATTATGCTCTTACAACCCCTGGCTGTATTCCATTTAAATACTGAACACACCCTGTATCAATAAGCCTCCTGGACAGGAATTAAGAATCCTCTCCTATGCAGGGGCACAGGGATGTGATTTGCTGAAGAGTTCATCTGCTCAGTTTGGTTGTGACATTCTTTATGTAAAATCCTAATTGTTTGGTCTTTAAATTATCTTCATGAGAAGGCTTTTTTTTCCTTTCCCTTGATTTAGCATCAACTTGTCCATACTTGTCCAAGTCCCTTTTCTGTTAACCAGAAACACCAGAAAAGTCAAATATAACTGCTTATCTATATAAGGAACTGCCACCAAGTTTGTTCCAGTACATTTGCAAAGGCAAAAGTCACGTTTTCCTCTCCACCTACAGCACTGCCAATTCACCCAACACTCCTGTGCTGCCACTATCTGAACATCTAGGAGAAGAATTCACTCAATTTTCTGGCTGCAGCAGTAAGAGATTTAACAATTAATTAATTAAACAACTCAGAGTTTCTTAATCCATCTCCAATAACACAGGAATATCATAGGATTCAAAAAAAATTAATCCTTGGAGCTGGAAGCACTGGTTTAACAACAGAATGAAAATAAACCTCAACAATTTGTAACACTTTCACTAAGACAATGCTGTAACATTGTTTGATTATGTTGCTGGGAGACTCCTGGAGCATCAATCTTTATTCACCCACAGAAAACATAAAAAATGAGCATTTGCTTGGTGAAACAAAGACAATTCTTTTGATGCTTCACACTCAGCAATTCCCACTTATGCATCAGCTCTAAGTGACAATTACAGAAAATAATTGTAAATAATTGTACAGAAAATAGTGGCATCACACTGGTCAGTGATTTTAGCTGAGGTGAAGAAACCCTCCTTTAGAAGAACCAATGCTCTGTTGAAGGTGACCAAGTACTGGATTCTCCCTTGAAGAGATAACTTTTTAAAAAATTTGGTTGAGTTTGGTATTTGCTGCTTAATGTGTCTTTGCCTAACTTTCACAGTAACTGCAATGGTGTCAGCAGAAAGGCACAAATTTCTTGAATATAAATATTATCACAGAAGCCAAGTACAAGAGGTAAATGCCCAGAAAGCATTAATTTCTGTTTCAGTTAAATCCCTGCATAAAGGAACCATGAAAGATCTGTAGTGACAAAGTTACTCCAAGATGTGACAAACCCTGGAAGGTGACACTTGAGGATAAAGCTTTTTCTTTTCCAGCAAGGAAAGAAAAATGGACATAGGATTTTATCATTTGTCTTTTTAACTTAATCAATATACATTCCTTTGCAAAATAGACTGCAAATTATTATTCATGTATTAATACGTGGCTATTACTTTCTCAAATGCTAAGGGCATTTGGAACATTTTAGAAGTTCCACAGAAAATATTAGTTTTTAACTCTCAAGGACTAGGATGAGATGGGGTAGATACTTGGATAACTCCAATTAGCAGCTACAATTCCTGACAATTTCAGAACATGTGCCTGCAAACCTTCCCTACAAACCAAGGAAGCCACCATTCAGCAGTGTTCACTGTTGAGGTTGTGTATGCTATTTTTTCCAACAATTCAAATTTTTTCCAAATCTCCCCCCTAAAAGGACACTGCTGACTGGCAAAATTCATGTTTTGCAGTACAGGAAAAGCGGGAGTCAGAAATAACTAAGGATATTGTAATTCTCCATGAAAATTTTTTCCATAAAATATATTTTATTCCTTCCATTCATGATGTAATTGGAGCCAGCACCAAGCCAGCTGGTGCATTAAAGGGCATGTCTGTCAGTTATCAGCAATAAACTCATTTACACAACAGTTCAGAAGATAATGACTTAGAAAAGCTTAAATCCCTGAGATGTTTCTCAATGAAGCCCAGGTCCATGCCTGCTGTGGGGGCAGAGACAGTAAAAAACTGCTGCCATCCATTCTGACATCACTGGCTTCCAACAGGGCTTCAGAGTGAACCAGGCAGCCCACAAGGGTTGAACAAAATACAGCAAGAATTTACAAACTCATTAGGATAACTCTAAGGGAAAACACACTGAAGATTGTTATGACCACAATATATTCACTCCTACTGACACTGTGATAAATCTCTGATACTGGCTTCAGAAACCATCCCAGACTGACTCTGGAGGAAGTACAAACAAACTTATCCTACAGTGATAAACCAGGGAACAACCAAGGCTCCCTATTCCCAGCTTTACAAGGGTACTGCAGGTATAGAGGTTCCCAAGGTTGGTTTTTATTCTTGTATTACAGGATTAAAACCTGCACTACAAGTCTTAAAAGCAGAATGAAAAGCAGCCATAAAAATATTGGAGAAAATCCAGTTTGAAGAGCCACAATTGTGGAACCACCTGGATTCAGTTATAGCTTCAATCAAGCTCTACAAACATTAAATTAAAAAATACTCTTTTTAAAAAGCACATCCTGCAAGCAACTTCTAGTGGTAACTGCTTACCTCATTAAAGCTTAACTGATTCTATTGATGTTGAAGGTAAACTCCACCAAACAACTGCATTAATGGCAAACTGTGAACATTTCAGGAGTCCTGAGAGAGAAAACTGTGTCCACACAGGTCATCTGATTGTTCTGTCTGGCTTTGAAATAATACAAGAAAAGTTGACAGCTATCAATATCCAAAGGTAAGGCACATTGACCCAATTCTCAAGTTCTAACTTAACACTGGTAACAGGTTCTGCAGCTGAATTAATTTGTTCTAGGACATGAAATAACAGCTGTGCCTAAAAATTTATATCATTGAAAAAACCAACCAAAACCTAGCCAAACCACTTTCTACACTGACCAATTGATTAAAACACAAATTCTTTAGCAAGGTACTTTTTTTGTGGTTGGTTTTCTCAATACAGCCAAAGAAGTCCAATCCACCTTCATGGTTCACCCTCAATTTGTGTGCAATAAAAAAACCCCAACTCCTCAATTTAAATCCATCCCAGGTCATAAATGGTAAAATATCAACACATTAAGGTATCTAGTTGCCAGATACAAACTATATTCATCCACTTTTACAACTAAAACATTCTAAAAATTAAAACAGTGGCTTTCTGAGAAGGGAAACATAACTTCCAATATTTCTAATAACCAGGTGGGAACACAATCAGCCTCAAGCCTGTAAGAATTAAATACAATTGGACTGCAACTGGATTTGCTGTATTGAAAAAAATCAGGTTATGGACACCTACATTTCTTGCTACATTCTACACGCTGTCCTGACATGTCTAAACTCTTTATAAAAGCTTATACAGTTGTAGTAATCACTGACAAATAAGCCTAGGATTTTTCCAAAATTATCATACACCACTCTATTTTTCCCACTCAGCTTATCATATCAGTGTCAGAGATATTGCTGCAATTTAGATACTTCCAACTGGCAAAGTGTAGATCAAGAAATGCTGAACCATCTTCTACACTGAATCTTATGTTCAGTGTAAACAACAGAATTACCCAATTAAAATAAACTAGTCAGCAAAGTCTAGATTAGAAAAGGAGTGAGGATAGTGGAAAGGATTTCACGGAAATATAAGCACCTACCTACTTTGAAAATTGTGAACTTGAGAAACTCTTGCTCAACCACCTTGCCCATGGCACTTCCTGTGTT
Organism: Melozone crissalis; assembly: GCF_028551555.1. Lineage (NCBI taxonomy): Eukaryota > Metazoa > Chordata > Aves > Passeriformes > Passerellidae > Melozone > Melozone crissalis. Next base: position 3,160,254 of record NW_026535792.1, on the reverse strand, counting down.
TGAACTGAAAAAGTTCCCAAGTTGTCTGGAGCTGCAGCTCTGAACACGCCCAGAGGGATTTTAGTCCTGACAGAAATGAGCAACTCAGCAGCTACAGCACAACTGGGCTCAAACAAAGAGAGGCCAGGCATGTTGCTGCCCTGGACAACCCCGGGGTTAGCTCTTAACTACAGCAACTGCAGGCATGAATGGAAAGGTTTCCACTCCTTCACATTCCCACCCACCCCTCTGCACAACAGCTGTCTTGGTCTCAGGAAGAAACCACGGTACAGCAAACACCCAGAATATTCAGATCTCCTTCACTCCTTCCTACCTAAAATACTGCTGTCAGCCTGGAGGGGTAAGACAGGTCCAACCCTCCCTGTCTGTGCACTCATACCATTCCAGGGGCACTGGAGAGCACTGGAACTGCCAGGATTCCTCCTCTTTGTGGATCCCATGAAATACATCCAATTTTCTTCCCCTCCCAGTTGCATTGATTGTCAGGGCTAAAGACTAATCTAGAAGATGGCCACAGAGATTTGAAGGTCAGCAACCTTCTCCAGAGACTGCTCATCTCAGCTTGGCATCTATTTTAATGTAACACTAAATTTCTATTCAAAGGGAAAAGAGCACTTGTTCTCAGTCAGAACAGAGCACTTACCTTCAAGAGCAGATCCTAAGAGGAAAGCTGCTTCCCACAGCTCTGAAGAGGTCTGAGGTTTTCCCAGTGCTCCTGTTGTCAGTACTTTCCCCATGCCTAACCCTTGGCAGATCATTACAAGCTGCAGGGTAAATGAAGCAGCATCAGGTGCTTTCCTGCTAAGTGCAACTGCCTTGGATCCTGCTCTGAACTTGCTCCCCCAGGCAAACTCTCAGACACTCACTCTTCTGGTTATTCAAATTACATCTATTAAAAGATATAAGTATAATAATTTAACATCTTCAATATCCTTCTCACTGCACTGGAGTCACTTATTTTCTAATTCTCTTTCTGATTTATTAAATATACATCCTATATTTATAGGAAATGCATGATGGATGCAAAAAATTCTGTTGGAATGTCACTTTTGCATCACCTACGTTACAATGCTCAACTAAAATTTTCCATAGACAATATATGCTTTAATTTCACATCTCCTTTTTCTTTTAATTAAAGGAATAGAGACATCTGAAGGTCCACTTTGAGCAATGCACCAATGCAGAACACACAGGATGAACAGTAAACTGTCCCCAGCTATATTATTTTATTTAGCCCAACTTCTAAGCAGTCAAGTGTTGCACTAACTTTGCCCTAAGTCTATGAACCACTACTAATCTGGCAATGAGCTAAAAATAGAATGACATTGAGTATAATTGACAATACTTTAGCATATATTTTTGAAATGCTTTCACGTGAGTTATTTATTACAAAAAGTTGAATATCCAACAACTAATCCTTATTTACTGTACATTGACATACACACCATGAATGAGCTTAGGCCCCTCAGGTCATGGATCATATCACTGGATGCAATCCCAGATTTTAGGGTTCCAACCAAATCCATGTTCACCCTGCCTGAGGTTAAATGCACTGACTGGCGCAAGAGGCATGAGGCAACAAATCATTAATCTCATGGAAATATTCCCTGGTGAACTTGTTTAAAAAACCCCACAAGAACACTTTGGATTATTGTGGATTCATGGATTTATTCATCTTCTCAACCTGGCTCAGCAGTTTCAACAACGCAGATGGATTATATGGGAAAAGATTTCTCCTCTGCAACCTAGAAATAGCCTCCTGCAGCTCTTCCAGACACTTTGTTGATTTGTAAAGCATTACTCTTAGGGGAGCAATGTTATCTGGAGATGCCATACGAGTCCAACAGGATGAGGCAGGGGATCCCTTCAGTTTCGGAGGCGACACTTCAGAGGTGCGTGAATTCCGGTCATCATCTCTGCAGCTGCAACCTGTTTGCCTCCTCCTCACCTCACCCTCATTGTTTGGTGGCAATTGCTTTGTGTTTACCAAACACTCTTTTCCATCTGATTCCACCTCCGAGTCCTCTGAGCTGTCATAATTAACCAGGCTTTGAAGAGGGCCGAGCAGGGACGCGCTATCAGCGCCGGTCAGTGAGTCAGACTGGCTCCACTCTGCAGCCCCATTATCACCCTGCCGTGCTGTAAACACCGGGCAATTGTGAGGAGCCGAAGCCATCGCACTCTGTGGCTCTGCTGCACAAACAGCATTCTGCAAACTCACCCCGGTCACGCAGCTCTGCTTGACAGAACCAACTGCGTGCAAAGTGCTGTGCCTGGTATCCAAATGGTTACAGACCTCTACAAAGTGAGGCCACTCCTTCCCAAGGAGCTTCAAGTACCTGACCAAGTACTCCAGAAAGCAAGTTTCTGATGAAATCAGAAAATCTAGAAGTACTGTGGAATCAAATGCAATCTTCTCCAGAAAAAATAAAAAGATACAGTGTGGGTTACATCCACCTGCATGCACAAGGAACTGCCAGGATTTCTCCTCTTTGTGGCTTAGGTTATCAGCAACACCATGCCGTAACCTGAAAAGTGAACCAGGAAATAATTTAGTGGAAGTTTACAATTTTTTTTAAAGCAGCAATATCCAGATGAATTCTTGCTATTTTCTTTAATTTTGTGAAAAATAAGAACAAATAGAGAAGTTTTTGTATCAGAGTGAGAAAGAATGAAGGCAGCTGGGACCAGGAGATGGGACAGCTCAGGAAGCCAAAGCATTTAAAGCAGGCCTTAAAGGGCACTCCTTAGGAAACCTTCTGCAGTAAACAAAGGTACTTACAACACATCAACTGTACTTTAATATCAATATGAAACAATCTTATTTGAATATTTTTGTTAACCTGAATTCAGGCTAATTTTCAGAATGTTACACACACTGGAAGAGGAGCCTACTTGTAGTTAAGTGTCTGAGAATTGTGTGTGTCTAAGGTGTTACTTGCATTATCTTCCCACCTGAAGCTTGGGAGCCTTGTATAAATCAGCATAATATCTTGTATGGTAATTTAAACAACAATGAAGCATTGTACATCCAGGACAAATCCATGAAGAACACTTCTCAGTTGTTAGCAAGAAGCATTTACATCAAGTAGCTGGAATTCCCATAGGGCCAATCCTTATAAACTCAGCCAGAAGTACCTGAATTATTGAAGTTTAAGTCTAATATCCCATTCTTGTCAAACCTTCAATGTTGTAAGGAAGCAATCTTGCTTTTTATCTGTAACCACTATTTTAGACATGAAGTCAATTATCCTGAATTACAGGATATGATAAATTATTTAGTAGGAAACTTTCACAACTCCTATCTCCATCCAAAAAATACTTAAATTATCAGCTCTTACACCACACATTATTACATCATCCAGAGGTTTGGGGGGGGGGGGGGGGTTGGGTTAAATTATTAAAAAATTATTTTCCTTCCAACAACAGCAACCAATGGGAATGTCACAGTAACCTCACTGAAGTACAATTCTTCACAGTTCTGTCAGAAATAAAAAGATAGACTGACCTATCAAGTTTTAAATAGATGAGCAATAAAGCTTTAGCAGCTTCCCACATGTCATCATCCTGCTCCATGAAAACCAAGGAGAGCCATTCACAGTGATGCCCAGCTGGGTGAGAGTGTGGGGAAGGCTTTCCATGACTCCTCCAGAACATCAGCAGCTGGGACATGGAGCTCTCAAAGTCTCCTGGAAAACAAAATTAATCATGAACTTTGCTATACATTTTTATTGCCAAACAACACACACTCTATTTTTTAAATTAACAGTGCATAACAGTTCATGAATGCAGTTTTTTCCTTAGCTCAACTGATTTATCACAGCATCAAATTTTATAGATTAGTTCTTGCTGGTTTAGTGCAGTAGCTTACTCATAAAAATCACTTTGTATTCACTAAACAGAGACTCTTTCCCTTAAGTCAAAAAACTTACACTTTCAATACTAATGAGATACTACAGAGCAGTTTTTGATGTAACATAGCACACACTCAATGTTTAGAAAACAGAAAATTTTCCTGCAACATTGAAATCAATTTTATTTACTGCATCACTACATGATTTTCCTTAATATTTGACTTTAAGATTTGTTTTTCCTCCCAGCAAATCACAGGAACATCAAATTATCTTTGTTATTTATAGTTACTCTTCAGACAAACTCTTCCCCATAAACCTGGAAATGATTCTCAAAATTGAAATTAATTAAAGTTAAGCCACTTTAATCCATGTTAATGACAAGAAGATCACGCAGCTTCCCGGAAGGGAAATTAGCATATTAAAGCATTAAGGTGCTTGTTTTAAACACTTCCTGTAATTTCATTAAAATAAGGAAGTACCATTCTTTTCAGATGGAAATTCCTCTTGACAGTTGGGGTGTTTGAATCTAATTAAAAAACTCATTTTTATGTCATGAATCTGGAAAAGAGAGGAGAATCTATTTCTTTGAGAGAGAATTTTCACAGAGATATCTAAAATGGATATAGCCGACATTTTTTCTTTTCACTTGCTCTTACTCAATCTCAGTCTCCATACATTTTTCAGAATGTGGATCACAAGTAAAATATTCTTTACAAATACTTTAAAACCTTCAAGAATGCAACTGACATCACAAATATAACATCTTCCAAAAATCTGGAAAAAGTTTCACAAGCTGTCTTATGGAAGGTGTAGCTCTTTCACACAGATGAATTAAAATTGATTTCAGGCTTGCTACCTAGTATAGAAATATAAAAAGTGAAATAATATTTATGTCTAGAACTTCTACTAAAATGCCTCAATGTATTTAAACTGCTGTAAAATTTCATCCTTGTTTAAAAAGAAACAGAAATGACTTTTGGCCACATCCTCAGTAAATAGATCATTGCTGCCCCAGCCCAGCCCTGGCACAGCAGCAGCTCTGCCCTTCTCCTGCCCAGCCCAGCCCCTCACTGCAGCCAGCCAGCCCAAGGCAGCAGCTGTGGGAGGAATGCTCACACCTGGTAACTGGAAGGGCCAGATGTGCCAGCCAGGGTGAAAAACAACACAACCATTTACATGGGGAGGATGTGGAGCTGCTGGAGCCAGTCCAGAGGAGGCCACAGAGATGCTCTGGGCCAGGCTGGCAGAGCTGGGGGTGCTCACCTGGAGAAGAGAAGGCTCCAGGGAGACCTTAGAGCCCCTTCCAGGGCCTAAAGGTGCTCCAAAAGAGCTGGAGAGGGACTTGGGACAAGGGCCTGGAAGGAGAGGACTAGGGGGAATGGCTTCCCACTGCCAGAGGGCAGGGTTAGATTGGACACTAGGAAGAAATTCTTCTCTGAGAGGCTGATGAGGACCTGGCACAGGCCCCAGAGAAACTGTGGTTGCCCTATTCCTGAAATGTCCAGGCCAGGTTGGACAGGGCCTGGAGCAAGCTGCTCTAATGGGAAGTGTCCCTGCCCATGGCATGGGTTGGAACTGGATGATCTTTAAAGCCCCTTCTAACCCAAGCCATTCTGTGATTCTGTGTCCCACAATTCCCCTGTGCCTTACTTTGGAGCTTCATTGTTTTTATTTACCTGTCTATACCCCAGCTGGCTTTGCCCCATGACATTACTTGGCTGACAGTAATGCCTTGTACCTTCAATAAAATACATAATGGTGCTTAAAGTTCTACCTCCACCTTAGAAAAGAGAAGAGTGTTACCTGCAGCTCTTTTCAGTTCCCCACCCTGAACTGAGCAGATGCTTGTGCTAGGGACTCTTCCTGTCCAGCTGAAGAGCCTGGTGTTCTCAAGCTGGCTTAATGTTCTTAACAGGTAAAAATTTCAATCCCAAATGCAGCTGTTTGAAGCCCAACATATTGCAGGGCTAAGGATTTGACAAAATGCAAGGAGACAACTAATTAGGCAGGACAGCAACAGCAGTTTCTTGGGTGGGTCTTCTCCTTCCTCCCTCCCACCACCACTAATTCAGCTGAAATCTATTTACAGTCTTAATGAGCTGTGACTACAAAATCTGAAAGCTCAAACTCTTGCTGCTTCATGAGCAAAATTTAAATGGACTGTTACCTTTGATTTCTGCTTCTATTGCAGCGTTTTGAATCTTGAATTCCAGTGCTTTAAGCACAACCAGACTTAAGGCTCTGAGAACAGTTTGGTCAGAAGCACCTTGAGAATCATGTCCAGGAGCAGTTTCACTGCTTCCAAAGTAGCTGGACTTCCCACTGAGAGGGATCTGATTAAGCCAAGTCAAATTCACAACCTGCAGAACAACATTACTCAGTGCAAGCATATCCTCACACAAAGATGGGGTTTGTAAGAACTGTGATCCACCTTTAGCATCTTCTCTAGACTTGCAAAGGACACATTTTTTAAGGAGCAAAATGAATTTCTTCTTGATTACATAAGGAATCGATGAGCTAATAACGTTGAGGACATAAGAGACTTTCAAAAATAAAATTCTCTGGCACCTGAATGGTATTTCCAGTTCAATTCTGGAAACCAAAAGTGCTTCAAGCAGATCTATAAAACTGATCAGATTGTTTGCAGCTTCAGAATAAGGTGAAGTGTAGTGGTGACTGTCAAAATGATGGAGCAGGATGGCATTATAAAATCCTTCAAGCACCGCATCAAGAGGAGCCAACAGCTTCTTCAGAGCACCTACGGCAACAAGAGGCACGTTATTGACCTGAGGTGTAACAGATAAATCAGTAAATAAGAAATTAATCGGTGTTGTGACTACTTTTAGAGTATAAATATGTTTAAACCACTACATTTGAACAGCACTCTGTCAACCCCTGTACAAGGGAGGGCAGGGGTGTCCTGGAGCCGAACCATTCCCGGGGAATGCCGGGTGAGCGGCTCCTCCTGGCGGCACCGCCGGTACCTGCTCGGGCTGCGGGCGCGTCCTTCAGCGTCTCCTTGAGAATCGCCGCCAGGGTCCACAGGCAGCCGGGCACCCCCGCGCTCCCGGGGAACCCCGGCAGCGCGGCCAGGCTGAAGCTCAGCCACGGCACGTTCACAGCGTCCTACGGAAAACAATTCCAAACCCAATCACGGATGCTCTCAGTTGTTATGCAAATTACATGAAATCATAACACAGTGATTTCAAATTGTATGTTAAAAAGGTTGAAATGTAGGCACAGACAAAACAGAGGTAGAAACAATGTCTGTCCTGGGCCATTAATTAGGTCTTTAATTACAAACATGAAGCAACATATGCATGCAATAGAAATTATCTGTATGCTCCAAAAAGGGAAAACCAAACCTCCTCATGTCATGTGACCTACCCAAAATCAGATAATTCTGTAGACAGACCAGATCTGAACTCGTAATTCCCAGACAACTTGGCGAGAAATATTACAAACATAATTATGAAATAAATCTGTGCTCAGGATGCTACTATGGAGACTGCAATACATATTCACTAAATATACAGCAAATTAAAAAAAACCTCAAGTAATTGGGTTACTCAAACAAGAGCATACACTAAAGCATTTTATTAACTTCCAAGAGGCTGTTATTTAGTTTTATCTACTGCATCACCCAACAGATACCAAGGAACTGTAAAAATACTGATAGTCTAGATCATGGCTTTTTTAATATCTGTATTGCAACCTTAAAGAGATTCTTATCATCTACATCCATTTTACCTTAAATGAGTTTCATAAAATTACAGATTTTTATAGATTTTTTATATATAAAGACACTCTATGCCTCTGTTACACACCAGATCTCCTGGCCTTCTATACTCCAGGCTTCTTCCAACACCGTTGCCAAAGTTTCTTAGAAAATACAAACACTAGAAAAACTTGGCTGCAGAGTGAAATGGAACAACCTGCAGGCACAGGTTCACTAAGCCATTTTTTGAGCTGTGAAGTGATGCCACACTCACCTCTTCCTTCAGCTGGAAATACACAAGAGATGCCAAACTTTGTGAGGCCATGTGAGATAACAGCCGATCATCAGAACCCAGCAGGTGAATCTGGAGACAGGTAAAAAAGGAAAAATATCTAAGGCACATCCCTTTTTATTTTTCCTCCTTTCCTAAATAAATCTTTCAGCAGTTACCAATTTTGAGTCAATTTTTGCCTCCTTCAGAAGAAGAACAAAGATTTCACAGTACTTCTGTCTCGTGTGGAGCTCAGTCTCCTGGGACTCTGCTTTGGCCACCATCATTTTGATCAGGGTGAGCTGGAGCAGCGTCACCTCCCGGGGGCAGAGCGAGGAGCTCATGTTTGCAAAGCTCCTGGATAAATCATCTGTTGCAGGGACAACATCTGACATATCAGAGTCCTGATGGCTCCCAGTGCCACTAGCAGTCGATGGCAGATGCTGCTGATGACAGGATCCATCTCCTTCTGGTGGCTGCTCCACACAGAGATTCATTAAAGAGGAATAATGATGGCTTTCCCTTGCTAGGGGAATGCCTGCCAGGACATCCTTATACATCTGCTGCAGGAGAGAGATCTTCATGATGAGATCATGCAATATTCCATAAAATCCTGTGTGGCTTCACTGATTGCTCACTGCAAATCAGCTTCCAGGTCACTTTCATCCAGTCAGAGAAACAGGAGCACACTGGGCATTTCTCTTCTAAGTCACCTATAAATAAAACATTCTGCTGTTACTTTGCAAGCAACTGCAAAATATAAAGGAACAACATGTTTTCAGAGTTAATGCTACCATTATTAAACTTGTTTTGAAAATGCAAATTCAGCTGTACAAACTGTCTCAGTGAGACATTAAAATGAAGAATTCCCATGCTGGGAAGAAGTTCACAGCTCCAGTATTACATTACCAACACCAAAGTTCATTTGCTGGAATTAAACCCAAAGATGATTGTTATTAGGGGCTACTTCCAAAGATATGAGAACTTGGACTACATTGCTAAAACAACTAGAACCTAAACTCTTTTGTGACAGATGCCTCCAAAAACAGGCATCAAATTTCAGCTGCAAATTTTCCTCTGAACTGGCAATGTTCATTGCTCCACGGAGACTGGAACTGGAAACAGCTCTGAAAAAATGGAAGCCAAAGGGAGGACAAGTCTTGACTTCTGCTGCACACAGGCTCAAGGTGGGCTGACCTCCAGGGCACACCCACAAAGAAGCTGAAAATTAAAGAATAATTTAAAAACAGAGCGCAAAATTTATTAAGAGCCAATAAAAACACTTAAACATATTCAGGAAAGGTAAAAAAAAATAAGTCTTTATCCCCCTGTCAATGGAAGACATCCTTCAATTACAGCACTGGAAGATTTGCTACAGCTTAAAATTAAGAGCTACTAAGAATTCAAATCTCTGTATGAAGTGTGAGCACCTGAGCCCCCACAATTTTCTGTCCAGTATATAAATAGCAAAACAGATACCCCATCTTCTCAGGAAGAAAAAAAACCCTGACAACAAACCCTTAAAAATATCAGGGTTTCTTTTTCACCTACATTAAGAGCGATGCTCATCTGTAATATTTATCTTTTTAGAGCACTTGTAATATGCTCTCTAACCAGATCGCTTTTAATTAAAACCAACAAACTCATCTATGGTGAAGTTAGGAGTGGAACCAAAGTTGATTATAGGAATTTTCATACTTTGCATACTTTTTGGATCCCCATCTCTAAGTCTGACATAATCAACTACGTAGAATTGCAGGCAGAATTCCTGCAGCCATCCACCTGTAGTTGGCTTTTACTTAAATACTGCAATTCTTCTTTCTTACCAAAAGAAGAAAACAGTTCAGTCTTCCAACCAGCAAGAAATTCTAAGTTTTACCTGCATTTGTCATCAGACCAAATATTTTAAATTACTAGTTCTTTTTAGCAGAATATTAGAAAATAATGAAATTGTAGAAATTAGTATATGAGGCATTTCTGTTCCAGCTTATAATCTTGACAAGTTTTAAAAGCAACATCAAACATTGAAAATTACACCTTCATTTTTACAACCTGATTTTTTCCTTGCAACTGAAGCCTGGATTGACAAAATGGCTTCCCAAAGGCACAAAGGATCAGAGGTAGCCCAAGAGGTGCCATCCTGACTCATCACTTCTCCCACCATCAGGAAGCATTTCCTTCAGAAAAGAAACTAAAATGTGAGAGCATGAAGTTGCCTGCAGGAGTAATCTACAATTCCCTCTGGTGTGATATTTTTAAAGACACATTCAGCAAAGGCTGACCTGGAAACTCCAAAATGTTACAGTATGTTCCTCACCTGATAAAAGCAAGAACCCTTCCCCCATCCTTTCCCATACTCCACATTTTGCTGGATGTTAAGAATAAATCTGGTATTTCAGGCAATAAATTCCCTCTTCATTTGCAGAATCTTTTCAGAATTCTACTTGAGGTGGAAATTTATGACCTGAAACCTCATGAAATTTCTTCAGAAATCACTCTGAATATTTTATATAGCTATTGTTCCCATCCTTGAGCTTTATTTCTTCCTAAATGAATACCTAATAAAGTCAAATCATCTCAGCACATTTACTCCTGTTTTGGAGATCAGCTGGAATTATCACCTCGTGTGGTAGATGAAGAGATCTCAGGCACAAATTCACACGATTCAGCAGGGTGGTTAAGGCAGAAGGGAGTCAGAACTTTTCTAGGACACCCACTGTGGGATTCCACCTCCACCACAAGGTGCTGGCTGTGCCTTCCTGCATCCTCCCAGAACACATTTGTGCCCCACCATTAATCTGCAAACTTTACAAAGGCATCTCTAAGATATGCCTCACTCACACATGACAACAGCTCACAAACGTAAGCCATTGAAGGAAATGAAAAGTGAGGGGGCTTATTTTGATGGCATTTACTTCAAAGAGGGAGAAAATATCAGACAAGGACTAAATTTGTTTCAGACACAGCACGAGAGTGAAAAGCTCAAAGCTGAAGAGCAAAGGGAAGCAGTGACAAACTCCAACCCTTATTTGTATTATTTATCTGAGTTACTCACGACAGCATCTAAAAACCAATTAAGGCAATGCCTCACAGAGCCAGACTCCTGCATAAACAGGAACAGTTCTAAAAACCTTATATATAGACTGATCACATAAAAGACAGAAAGGAAACCTACCCAGAACATAAGAAACAAACAAAAAAAAGGGATTTGTATGTTACTTTCATCATTAATAATGCTTTAAAATCAAAACCAAAGTCAAATGGAACTGCAAACAGAATGAGGGAAGAAACTTATGCCTCTTCACTTATATGTCTGAGTTATTGTGTGCCAATATAAGCCATTTGTGTTAGTAACAGAAAAAAAAAAAGGAAAATGTGCTATCAACAATGTTAGTTCAGTCAAATTAGGAAGGAATTGTTCCCTGTGAGGGTGGGCAGGCCCTGGCACAGGTGCCCAGAGCAGCTGTGGCTGCCCCTGGATCCCTGGCAGTGCCCAAGGCCAGGCTGTGCAGGGCTTGGAGCAATTGGGGATACTGGAAGGTGTCCCTGCCATGGCAAGGGATGGAACGAGATGACCTTAAAGGCCCTTTTTTCTAGAAAAAACTATCCAAAACTCCATCCTAGTTTCATTATAAAATTGTATCTGATAAAGCTAAATGAAACCTCAGTCCATAACTTTTGAGTATGAATCTGAAGCCTCTGGATCTGTTTAGAATCATAGCATTTAAGTCCAAAATACACTTTGGACTCCTTATACCCGCAATGATTTCGTAGGCTCATCTCGCAATAAATAAGCTTCTGCTCAGCGCTGAAATACTGTAAACGCCTCTAAATTCGTGTCATTTCCTTCCAGACTTTGCAAACAACCTGAGCAGCACAATCCCTGTTCACTGTGACACCTCAGCACGCCGGACGCTTTGGCTGCAGTTCGGCCGGGCGCCCTCAGTCCCCGCCGGCAGGAGCGGACCCGGACCCCCCTCACGGCCCCGGCAGCGCTGGGAGCTCATCGGAACCGCGACACTCGGGGTGACAGAGCGAGCACGGAGCCGCCGCTCCTCCCGAGCCCCGGCCTGCCGGGCTGAGGGCGAACGAGGCCTCCCGCCCAGCCACCAGCCCGGCATCCGCACAGCTCAGAGACCCGCGGGCCCCGCAACCAGCCGGCGACCCTTCCTTCACCCGCCCGTTTCTCCCTCAGCCCCTCCCGGGCTCCCCCTCAGCGCCTGAGCCCGTTCCGCCCCTCAGCCCCTCCCGCCACCGCATCGCTCCCCAAGGCCCCGCCCCCGTACAACCAAACCACGCCCATAACGCATCACCCCGCCCCTCCCGATGCGGACCCGCCTCTTTCGCTCCAGGCCGCGCCTCTCGCCCCTCCGGTCCGCGCACCCGCGGCCCCGCTTAGTCACCCCGAGCCGCGGAGCGCCCGGGCCCGTCCCCGCCCCGCTGCCCGGCGGCCGCTGCCAGGCAACTCTCGCCACTCACCCGCCCCCGGCGGACCGCGAGGCCCAAACTCCGCTCCGTCACAGCGCCGGAACCGCCGCCGCCGGCCCCTGTCGCAAAGCCACCCCCCCACTCCTCCGCGGCTTTACGGCAGCGGGGCGGGGCCGCGGGGCGGGGCCGCGTCAGCCCGGCGGCCAATGGGGCGCGGCGGCGGCGCGCGGGCGGGGGCGGGCCCGCCGTCAGCCCGGCGGCCAATGGTGGCGCGGCGGCGGCGCGCGGGCGGGGGCGGGGCCGGCGCGGCGGGCGCGGATTGGCCTCGGCGCGGGTCAGTCCCCGCCCGCCGACCCCGCCGCGAGCCGAGGGGGGCGGCCCGGAGCGAAGTGTCCCCGCTCGGCTCGGCCCCCCCGACCCCCCGCCCGCCGCCGCCGCCAGCGCGGGGGGCGGCCGCGCCCGGGGCCCCCGGCCCGCCCCGCTCCGGCACGCGGGTCACGCAGGTAACCCCGGCTGCCCCGGGGTCCCTCGCGGCGCGGGGAGGGGGGGGGCGCGACCCCGTGGCCTCCCCTCGCCCACACCGGGCAGCCCCTCCGGCGGGTGCGGGGCCGTGAGGGGAGCCCCCGCCGCTCCCTCCGGGAAGGGCTGCGCAGCCCCCCGCCACCCCTGCCCGCTCCCCCGGCCGGTTCCGGGCCGCCCCCGGGGCTGCCCAACGAGGGGGGTCCCCGTCCCCAGCCCCCGGCGGCGCCCCCGGTGCCTCGGCGGCCGCCGGGCCTTGGGGCTGTGCGCCGGGGCTTGGCCGGCTTTTTGTGTGTGTGTGTGTGTGTGTGTGTGTGTGTGTGCGCCGCTGACGGCTCCTGGAGCGTGAACTCCTGCGAGGGAGAGGTTTGGTTTCCCAGCAGCTCAGCTTTCTGGGTTACTTCCTGTCCCATTCTTTAGCACTTATCTTTACTTCCATTCCCTGGAGGAGCTGCCTTGACAGGGCAGCGGTCCTGCCGTTATTATCCCTTCAACTCCTCAGTATCCTGGGAGAGTGTCCTCCTTTAACAGGAGAGATCCCGATTTTGATGAATAACCCCTTTCCTTCCAAATTTGTGAAGGCTCTTCCTATTTTGCCCGGCTATTGCTTTTGTATTAACCAATTTTGTTCTTCATTGCTCTCTTTTATGTCATTGTGTGGCTCAGTTCTACTTTTATTTTATTTTTTTTTTAGGTTTAAGCTGCCTTAAAGGAGAATTAAAAATAGTGACTCCAAAGAACAAAATAACACAGAAGAGAGAAAACAGCACTCAAAAAGCCCCCAGAAAGGTGATGATTCATTTAGACTCTCAGAGTCATCCTCGACACATGGTTTGGCTGGGATTGGGGCCTCTTGTGTTTTTATGGATTTGAATAGGTAGCATTAGATTTCTTTGTTCTTTTAAAACCTACTTTCTGTTGACCTTTTTTTAAAGTTTGAAAGCTGTGAATCCCATTTGAAGTACAGTTCCTCTTGTAACGCTTTATAATTTTCCAAAATTATTCTGCAAATGTTGTTTTGATTATGAATTGCTACTTAACGGGGTTTTTGTGTCTTCATCTCAGGGGTGTCACTTAAAAATACTTTGCTCTAAGTCGTTAAAAGGATCTTTTCTTTAAGTCTTTCCATGAATTTATGGGTTCAGCACTGATTCTGTTTTTGTTTCAATTCTAAAATCTTTATTGGGCTAGGTCATGGTAACTGCAGTACATTGCTTTAGTCATACCTCACTCCTGTGTGGGTCACTTTATTGTGTGTGTGTTGTAACAGAGCTGCAAAAATTGAAATTTATTTAATTGGATGGTGTCTGCTTACAAGTACTTACTTTTTGGGCTTAGATCACAGAAGAAGATGATGCTGTTGGGTGCTTAAGGGGAAAAAATGAAAGGAGTCCTGAAAACCAGTGCTGCTGGTAGGAGGGAGGTTCTGTTTCAGGGGGAGAGCTGTTCGTAGGGAGAATTGCGTGTTCTACGTGGTGAGATGAAGAAATGGATCCTAGGAGAGAGAGTGGGGGGTGAATGATGTCAGTCAGACTTTTTCTGCATCCTGCTGTCAGTGTGCTCCAAAGGATGGAGACTCTGCGCCTTCTTCTAACGCAGGGTCTGCCTTGAAGCCATTTTAATCTGTTTCAAATGTAGGTGAGCTTGGGTTTTTGGCTAGAATGCCCTCCCTGGAGGTCTCTGTGGTCTATGTCGTGTTTTCAGAGATGTCACTGGCTGTACCAAAACGTTGTTCATTGTTGGCAATCAGTTGTTTTTGAGCATTAGCCTGCAGGAGAAGCAGCAGTGTTTGTTGCCAACAGCCTTGGTCAAGGCTGGATCATTTTTCCAATACAGATGTCTTTAGATTAAGACAAAAAGTGGTTGCTCTGTGTTGAAGATTAAATAGAAAATCCCTCTGTAACACAAGTGCAACAAATCCTGAGGCACGCTTTGGAAGTGCAGGGAAGAAATTTTCCATGTTATTTTGATAACTCAGGAGTAATGGCAGAACATGTGGACATGCCCAGTGTGATTCCGGGAGGGATTTTCCTGCTAATAGGTGAGGCAGATGTGCATCAGTACAAACTTACCAGTGCAGTTACTGCACAGCTGTTTCATCTGAATTTAGTTTATTTTAACTCCCTTTTCCCAACCCACCCAGTGCCTCTCACATCAGGGCTATAGCTGCTCTGACAGAACACCTCGTGGTGCCAACAATTCATGGGATCTTTGGGATTTATTCACAACAGGAGACCTAAGTTTTCATTTGATTTGTGAATTTCCTTCCTAGTGTGAAATGCCAGTGCAGCAAAGTTTGATTCAGATGCAGAGACTGGAATTGAGTTCACAGGAATCAGGGAATTAACTTCTGGCAGAAATTTGCACATGTCTGAAACAAGGCACAGAGATCACTGAATTGCTGAAGTCCTGCTCTTGATCCCTGGAAGAAATGCAGCATGTTGCAAGTATAGCAGCCCTTTAGAGAAAGCTTTAGTCTTCAGGCTATATCCTCATTTTGAGTTTGTTTTTCCTCATTGGGAATTCTCAACCCTTAAAGGAAATGTGCTGTCTGAGGGATGGTTTTGTTTTGTGCCAGCAGTGCTTACAGAATGATATTATCACAGTGAAAATCTTGCTGTGTCCACTAAAGACATCCAAAAAATTTTGTCCACTTGGATCCTTTTAGGCTGTATTAAATAGAAATATATATCAAATGTATTTCTAGAGATTGTTGAATGACACAAACTCTGTAAGCAGCACTCAGTTGCTTTATCAGCTGTGCTGTGAGAATGAGGGCTGAAGTGACTCCTTTAATGTGGTTGGAACTCACCATTGGTTCCTGCTTCTGTCATTCCGTGCAGTGTTGGTGTTTGGGTGCTCTAATGATAGTAAATCACGTGAAAATACATAAATCTTAGCAATTAACACTTGCTACAAATTAATTACTCATAAGGCTAAGCTTCCATCTGACTTTTACTGTTTAAAACTTAGTGGTATCACTGCTGGAAGTTGGAGGGGAATTGGTATTTTTTTCTCGGTACACAAGGATCTCCAAGCATGCTGCAGAGCACAAGCTCCCTGCAGTTTGTCAGTGCACATCTTGAGGGAGGAGGCTCTGGCTGTGTGAACCTGATGCAGCATTCTCTACTGAAAAAGGAGCTGCAAGGCCTGGCTTTAGCAGCAGCATGGAGGTCCTGCCTTCAGAAGGAATTGCAGGATTTTATTCTCAGGGCTCTGCTTGTGCTTAAGGGTGCCAGTGTATGGGAGAGGGTGCTGAGGATGCTGAGTGGTTGCTGAAGGTGAAGTTTCCTTCAGGTTTGCAGACCTGAAGTTGCTTGAGCTGGGTGATCTCTGATTCTCCATCAGGCCCAAAGTCAGACCTCACAACCTCTCAGTGAGATGGGTAATTGTAGTAAAATGACACCCCTGTGCTTCAATTTCACCCACCTGCAGAATGTAACTACACAGCAGCTGCTTATTAGTGTGTAACAACACCACCTCTAGTTCTGGGAACACCTGAAGTTAGTGGGGCACTTGTAAGTTAACTTTTTGGTTATTTTAAATTTAGTATGTCCAAGCTATGAGCTGGCCTCACAGGAGCTCTCACGAGAAATGTGTAACTTTTAATGACACCTTGTGAGGAGTGAAGGCTTCTTCCCTTTGAAGCAGCAGTTCCTCTGTGATGTTTTGGATTCATGCACTGTTAACTCATTGCTTTTTTGGATTCATGCACTGTTAACTCATTGCTTTCAGGCCCAGCAGCTCCCATGTGTTGCTTGGTGATTTTTATCTCAACCATAGGGATATGTCTCTTCATCTCTGGGCTGTAGCATGGAACTTTCAGCAGAAAATCTGTTTGGGATTATAAGGTTCTGTGAAATTTTGATATTTCACATGTTACTTGCAAACTTCACGATTGTGATGTGAGAATGCAAATGACAACACAATTGTTTGCCCTACTGTTGTCTGAAGAGCTCCTGGAATAGGAGCGTGAGTGACAGCTGAAATGATGGTTGTGTTTAGTTTGTCAAAAATATACTGACCATTTTTAAAATGCCATGTGAGTGAGAACACATTTAGCTTGCTCAAGCTTTGAAATGGGTAGGAGAAGTGAGTTGTGAGACTAATGAAGGCTGATGTGATTATCCTTATTCCACAGGGCTTTCCTTTTTTCTGTTGTTTATTTGATTTAAATGTCTCAGAATACTTCAACCACAGGCAACTCAGACCTACACTGATGAGGTCCATGCCAGATACTAAATGTCATGTGTAATGGTACACTTCCCTTGTTGGACAGAGTTAGGCTGACATCAGGAACTTATGGTCCTTATTCTGCTCTTGGGTGTGTAATCTCAGAGTTTAGGGATCAGCTCTTTCTGTCAGGCCATGTGAATGAGCAAAATACTGAATTTTGAGGTCTTGCTTTTTGTACCAACCTTTAACTTTCTTTAAAGTAAGTGTATACATATGTTGGAATTAATTTTCCACATGATGTTTGCAGTGACTTTAAAGAAGTGACACATTGATGTGGCAAAGTCTAAGATCTCTTTGACAACATGAGACATTATCAATAGATAATGAGGATGTTTGTCTTATTATTTTTATTTAGTGCTGCCTCTACTATAATTATTAATGTTTTAATCAAACTTTGTTAAGTCATTGAGTGAGGGAGCTTTACTCTTACTAAATATGACTTATTTTTATTAAAGTTGCAGATCTTACTCTTGCCATATGCAGCTAATTTTCCTTTGGGGGGAAAAAAGCTTGTTACTTTTTTAGTGGAGCAATCTGTTACCTTGTCTGTAGTCTGTGAAGTCAGTGCAATTCTAATTTGCATCAGCTAATAAAAAATGTGTGGGTTTTAAAGTGAAAATCATGCAAAAATTAAAAAAAAAAAGGTGAACGACTGATCATCTATGCAAAAAAACAAGGCTAGAAATGTGATCAAATTAGGTCATGGCAGTGCAGTTCTGTGCAGGGCTGTAAGCATATCTGAAGACCTTGTATGTTTTATCTTGGGAAGCAAAGCTCTTGGAAAATGTGCATAAGAGGGATAAAAAGGGCTTTTTTTCATCCTCCTCTTTGAGCTATCATTGCAAAGGATGATTTTATGTTGCATTAAGTGGCAGAAATTTCAACTTAATCTAAGAGAGAGCTGCACAGTTGAGGGAACTGCTCTGGTGCAACTCGTTTGCAGAAGAAACGAGCCACAGTTGGGTTTGTGTGATCAGCTGTACAATTAAGTATTTAATGGTTTTATTGTTTATTGCATGATTGCAGTGCTCAGATGAGATAAGGGAGCCTTTCACTAAAAGTTTGCAGCCAAAGGAAATGAAAGGTCAGATAAAGGTGTAGAAAGAATTAGTGAAATAACAGTGATGAGTACAGGAGGAACGGTCTGGGGCTGATCCCATTAACTGCAGGTGACAGGGGGGATAAGGAGGGGCTGCTCTGAAGGAGGAATCTGCACAGGGGTTGTAACTGGATTTTGGTAAACCTTGATTCTAAAAGGCTGGTTTTTCTATATGAAAGGGTGAAGATTTTTGAGCTAGTGGTTTTCTTGTGCTGTGGAGGTGGCTTTACCTGTTTGTGAAACACAGCATGTGTCAGCTTGAGCTGTCACATGACGGACAGGAGACAGGCTGGTAGCTCTGCAAATTCACCTGAAGGACACAATTCAATGGTCTAGGGGCTCAGGTTTTATTCTTTACTTAGGGAAACACAGATGGGATGGAGATTTAAAAAACCAAAAACCAAACCCCATACAAAAACAGCAATAAAAACCCCACAAACAAATAAAAAACCCACAAAAGTAGTTTGGGAAGAACTAAATGGATCCTGAATGTTTTTCCTGGCATCTGACTCCCACAGGGAGGTGTTGAGCAGTGAGGCAGAAATACCTACTGTAACCTTTGTATCCATTCTTGTTCCATACAGGAGGGGCAGATACACATAATTATTAGAGAAGGGTGTAGACCATTTCTTCAAGGTATACTCCAGAGAGGAAGCACATCCCTCATTTCTCTTGTCTTCCATAAAATATTCCCTGTAGCCTTTTCCTCATGTGGCAGAAGCAAACTCTGCCCTCCCCAACCTCTGGAGGATTCTTTGATAATGATAGGAGACACACTTTGGGTCTTTCCTGACATAGCTGCATGAAAATGTAGCATTCTCACACACAAACAAAGTAAAAGTAAGTAAACCTCTGGCTTTTATTCTTTACAACTAACAAGAAATACCATTTTTTTTAAGGGGTAGCAGGTTGTTTGACACACATGGGCACAGAAGATTATGAACAGTGAAGACAATGAAGAGTGGGACATCCATCAAAGAGTAACAACCTCTTATAAGGTAATTCGGGACCACATTGAGTTTATCCTGTTGTACTTGCAAAATCAATTAAGTAACTGTTGCTGTCCTCCATTTTCATGGCACTATAAAATCATTATAACCAAGAATATATAGGTACATTTTTCCCCCCTGTGCTTCCTTTTGTTTTTTTACTTGCATGCAGAAAGCCAATATGTAACAACCCAAATGCATGCTGAGTCCTGAATGAGATTGATTACAGTTGCAAAACATTAAATATTAAATGCCAAAGGGCTACTTCCAGTAGTCCTCCTTCTCTTCTCCAAAGATTGATGTCTTAAATGGGGCTTTGCAAACAGGAGTTTTAAATGATCTATGGAGCAGAAGTAAAAATGTTTTCAAAGCTGGTGTGTACCTAAAACTATCCTGAAACCTTTAATGTTATGGTTAAGTATTCTTGTCATTTGAATTTCATTGCTTGCCATAGGGGCGAGATGGAAGAGTGGATATTTACAGAAACTGTGCAAGTGATAAAAGGAGCTGCCTGACTTTGTCTTCTGCTTTGTATGTTTTAGTACTTATGTACTTTAGTACCAGCTCATTTGAATAAGCTCTGCTAGTCACATGCAACATATGGAGCCAATGCCAATTTTTTATAATGCTGCATTACAAATATACCCACCAGCTGAGAAGTGTGAGAGAGAGAGCTCTGCTTTTCCTCAACCAACTGTCTTCACAGAGAGTTGCAGGGGGAAGGAATACTGCTGGCCCTTCAAATGAGAAATCCCATTTCATCTCTTTAGTCATCCCATCTCTTTCTGTAGCATTTTGAGCAACTAGCCTGACCTTAACCTTCAGGATCACTTGAGGGCTTGCAAGTATTGGTCCTTTACAAGAAAGGACTGTAGAAATGGCATCATGAAGTTTGTTTACATTAAGTTTTGATCAGGTATTCTCAGTTTGAAAAAAAAGTTATCATATCTTGTTTTTGTAGGTATTCAGAAACTAGGGCTAAAAGAGACTTGGTCTGAATTAGAATTTTTTAAGGGTTTTGCATGACTCATCATCATCAGTTAGATTCTACTGTCAGTTTTCACCTGCAAATCCAAAGAAGATCTTGCTCTTGCAGCTGGAATTTCATTACCAGTGCTGTTAGTGGTGTGATGCAGAGTGAAGTCAAGCTCCCTGTCTTATAGGTGAGCATGTTCTGAAGTGCTAATTGGAGTTTAGAAAAGAGCTTAGCAAAAGCTTATTAGAGTCAATAGAAATACTTCCATTGTCATCAGATTAACCAAGTTTGATTTTTGGAATATGCTGCAAAAGCTGACCTATTGAGTTAGCAGTTGCTGCTTTGTAAATCCCCTTTCCTCCCAGCCTCAGATAAAGAAGTTCACACTGTAAAACAAAACAAAGCCAGTTTCTAAGCCATGTATAACATATGGAGCTAAAAAGTCTTCTTTAATAACCCTGTGCTGAAGTAGTGATTGTTGCCATACATGGTAAGCTGAAGCATTTATAAATGTCAAAGACAGGCATTTGCTGTGTGTAATTTCCATATTTGCAGGGTAAGTGGGGTCACTGGAGCACCTGTTAATTATAAGTTTATATCTCTCCAAAAAGCAGATAAATAACTTCCCTACCATAGGCATGAGGAGGTTGTAGAAGAGCAAACACACACTGTGCCTTTGTCTGCAAAGTTGGCAGTGATTGATGCTTTCACTTTTCTCTTGTCTGTGGGCATACCTGCATCACAGGAAAACAGGTGTCCAGTGGGATGTGGGGAGGTGATTGCAATTTCTTTTGAATGACCTGTGGATCATGAGGATCTGGAAGTCTTTTTGATACCTAAAAGAAGGTTTAGGTGATGATGTGTGTTGACATCCTAATAAACCAAAAAATTCCTGTAAATTTTAAGTTTTGCTTGAAATTAATTTTCATCATTAGAACTTTTCTTTGTATTTTAATGTTGATTAACTTTGCAGGAGTTTAAATACATTTCTGTTTTTAATCTTCTAGGTCTGTGTTGATATCCATCCACGTTTGAATATTTTCTTAGGCTCCTGTTGCTCAGCATTACCTTTCTCATACCCTGCTTTTACTCATTCTTCTGATACTCCTTTCTATTTTAGGACTATGGGATATACTATACAATGTATGTGAAAATGCAATCACTTAACTTTGTGTGCTGGGGAACAATCCCTAAACACCTGTTCATTTTCCTGCCCCCAAGTAGCACTGCAGGTGGTACTTTTCAAACAGAGCATGGAGTACACAGTATGTCTCTCTTTCCCAAGGTGTGCTTGTTTGTAGGCTCTTTTACAGTGGCTATTTTAGATACCCTTTTTTGGCCCAGCTCTCATGTACTGTATCAAGGTAATTATAAATGGAATTATTCTGATATATGTTCTCATGGTGTTTGACAGGACTGTAGTAAATGCACTTAAATATATTTTCAGATCTCATAAAATATTATCCTCGTATTTGATTTTTGGAATGTAGAAGTTCTTTACAGCCTGTGTGTACTAATTAAGAAGTGCTCAAGCCAGAATACAAACAGTAAACTCTAATTAAAAAAAAAAAAGGGTGAAAAAGGAAAAAAGATAATTAAAGTTTTCAATTTGAACATTAGTGTTACTAATACTCACATGCAGTAGGTCACAGGATTCTATTGGTAAGATATTTTCACCGAAGCTTACAAGGGGTGCATTTCTAGAAAAAGAAAGAGTATCACAGTTCAGTTACTGTAGCAGTGCAGTGGTGTTCTCTGCAACTGTTTGGATCATCCACTCCTTAGTTTGGATAATCCATTTAACCAGTGTCTCTGGAGGCAGTGATACTAACCACGGTGTGATTGTGAAATGAATGGTGAGTTCTGGAGTTTTTTCATTTTGCTCATTGCTCAGTTGCTTTAACTGTGAGCTGCTGTTTGATGCTGTCACTTCTGAAGGAAACATTTACTATTTATAATGTGCAAGTGTCCTTTTCTTTTGCACTTCAGTGATGTCACCATGTACTATGATTTTGCTAATAAGAGTGAGATCATTTGGGGTTTATCCTCCAAAAGTGTAACATCACTTTTCCCAGCATACAGAGAGAAGTCTTAGGACTAACAGAACGCGATGCTTTCTTTCCTACATCCCCCATTTCTGATCCCAATCCTAATTTATTCCTGCTTCCCATTGACTGAAGGTGACTCGTGTGAGCTCATGAGGCTCCTGTAAAGGCCAGACTCAGCTAGGATGTTACACCACCACTGCAGGAGGAACCCTGAGCTGCAGGAAGAGCTGCAGATCCAGGCTGCCGTGGCCGCCGGCGATGTCCACACCGTGCGCAAGATGCTGGAGCAGGGCTATTCCCCCAACGGCCGCGACGCCAACGGCTGGACCCTGCTCCACTTCTCTGCAGCAAGGGGCAAGGAGAGATGTGTCCGTGTCTTTCTGGAGCATGGAGGTGAGTTCCCCACAGAGAAAAACCCTTATACTCATCTGGATTTGTTTTGGTTTAGGGGAAATTTGCTTTAGGGTCAGTTTGTTTGGTTTAAGGTAAATTTGGGAGTTCCCACAGAGAAAAACCTTTATACTCATTTGTTGTTTTGGTTTAGGGGAAATTTGCTTTAGGGTCAATTTGTTTGGTTTAGGGTAAATTTGGGAGTTCCCCACAGCTTTATACTCATTATACTCATCTCTTCTTTTTTTTTTTTTTTGGTTTAGGGTAAATTTGGGAGAGAACTTTTAAAGGTTTTTTTTTTTTTTTAGAACAGTAGATTTAATTGGTTCTTTTCTTTATTGGTTTGGGAAAAAACTTTTTTCTGGAGAAAATTGGGAAAAAAATAAATAATGAAAAATAATATAAATAATAAAACTTCTGGTTGTTTTAAAAGAGATGAAAACTCTTTCTTCATCTCAGAAAAGTCTCTTTCTTGGGTTGCAGTTTGGCTTACTTAGTCTTTTATTAGTTTTTTTTGGCGTTGGAAATGTTGTGGCTCGGGCCTGGCTTGGTGGGCTACAGCTGTGAGTTGTTGGTGTTTTTTGTCTGTTTAGTTTAGAGTAGGTTTAAAGAAAAAGGAAAAATATCTATAGTTTAGGGAACTTCTTTGCTTTAGCTAGTTCAAACTAATTAAACTAAAGGACAGTTCTGTTTTGCTGTCTGTCTATCTGCATACGACAACAGTTTAGGAGTAGTGATGTGGAGGAGTGAGTGCAGTGTCTGCAAACAAACTGTGTGCTTCTCTCCCCCCTCCACTCTCTGGAACAAGTCTTAAAGGTGCAAAACTTATTATTCAGCATAAACAGAACAGACAATTGGGGATAAAAGCATCATATAGCAAACCCAGGGGATAAAAGCATCATTTAGCCAACCCAGGACATCATCTGACACCTTTCTGTCCCAGTTTGCTCTGCAGGGCTTTCCAGCATTGGTTAGATACAAATTGGTTAGATAACTTCTGGTTGTCTTTTGGAATTTTTATTTTTTATTCTTTTGTTCTTAATATCTGTTTATTTCTGATGCATACTCTGTCAATGACATCATAGCTTAGGTTTATATTTTAATAACTATTTCCTCCCAGCATTGCCTAGGAATTGTTTAAGGAATGAATAAGCATTATGAAAATAGGGCATTATAAGGACTCGTTATAAAATGAAATGCACTCACTACAGGGTTCTCTTCTCTGTTAGGGGGTATTATTAGAGGAAGGCAGATCCCTGAATTTAAATCCTAGGGAAGCTTTTTTCAGAATTCTGAAGCAAGTTAACCAATTGCATTAAAGACTAAATTTAATATAGGCTTTAACAGAATCTGCTAAACTTTATGAAAACAGTCCTCTTTGTGCAAGGACTTCAGTGTCAGCTAATCCAGATGAGTTTACAGCTCTCCTGCATCCAGCCACGATGAAACTTTATTTCAAGAGCTGAGTGAGTTTTGTTGATTTAAGTGGTACTCATGTGGGTGATGATTATTATGCCTCAGGTGGTACAGTCAGAATTTCTCAGTGCTTTATCATCTTCCAAGGCCACCTGAAGCTTTAGAAAGGGATCATCCTAATCTTTTAAAGTGGTGCTGGAGAGGAAATCAGTAGATGTTCTCCATGTTCTGATCAGTGCTCTTGAAGAACAGCATCCTCTATTCTGGCACTGTTCTTACCAAATGAATGATGAGGTGTTCAGCCCCAAGGAAACTGAAATGATCTCTCTGATGCTTTGTGTATCTGAGCATATGGACCCCTTGTGTCTGTCACTGGGTTTGTCAGCTTATGGATCATCCTGGAAGTGGGGTGGCATTAACAGGCTGTGGTGATGGCACAATCAGTGATTTGTTCCTTAAGACCAGTGGTGAGACACAGCCTGAGCAACTGGACTCTGTGGATGCACCTACTACAGATTGTAACCACATAGAAAGGGCAAACCCTTGTGGCCTTCTTGGAAGGGGAAAAAAAAATTATTTCTATATAGTATATAACTTTAAATTCTACTTTTTAAAAGTAATTTATGCAGATAATCTCAAACCTTCAAAAGTTTGAGGCTTTAAGTCACATACATTGCTTTTAACTTTTTATCTGCAAGTTTAAAGATGATAAAAAACCCCCAATGCCTTCTGTATTCCTATGTATTTTCATTTTATAGGTTTTCATAATACAGAGCTGCTGATGCAGCTGTTTGTTTTTATTTTTGTTGTTACTCTTTCCCATACAAAGTAGCGGCTGAATGTGATGCCTCATGAAAACTGCCAGTAATGAAACACCTTTGTCCTGAGGCAGCTTGGAGTTGAATCACTAGGATGAGAAAGTTGAGTAACAAATAGTGTGAGGTTTAGTCATCCACAGCAGCTTCCCTGCAGCTGAGCCTCGCTCCCCAAAATTGGCACTGCCTGCTGCCTTGCCTCGTTTACCCTCAAAACAGGCACAAAAATAATGAGTATTTATCACATAATAATGTCACAAATGAGTTATTAAGCAGCAAGTGAGTTGACTCTCACAAGCTGAGTTAATCATGCCACCCTCATTAGGCAGAGGTTTGTGTCTACCTTTGCTCACGTGGTCTCTGCTTTTCTCCCTCTGGAGTGGATTGCTTTGCTGCTGGTGTTTAATCCCTGTGGAACAAAAAAAAGATACTGGGGTGAAGGAAAAAGTCCTTTTCTGTTATAAAATAGAGAGTATTGAACTATATATTGGTGGTAAATTGACAGTGAGAGGGAGCCTGTGGAGTTCTGGGGAAAGAGGGAGCTGAGATGGGAAGGAAGGGGTGGCTGGTGGTGGTTGTGGCTGTCTGGAGGGTGATGGAGCTGAGCAGAGCTGGGAATATTTTCATGGGGAAAATAGGAGTGGGAAAAGCACAGTGGGCTGTTGCTGAGGGTAGAGTGCTGTGCTTCAGATCTGAGATGCTGCAAGGCTCCCAGCACTCCCAGCATAGCCTGCTAGTGGGATGGAGGGTGAGTTGGGCTAATAAAGGCTGAGAGGGAATCTGGTCACTGACCTGGAAATAAAAAGTAGATTCTTATGGGAGTCATGACCTGTCCGCCTCCTGCTTTTGCTTTTTCTCTTCCATCATTGGTCACCAGCAAAGAAAAGAGCCAGAGGACAGTGTTGTGCATGCAGATTGGCTGTTTGAGTGGAGGTGGTGGAACAGCAGGAAGCTTTTTATTATCTGCTGAGGAAGGAGACACAGATAGATGGGGAAAATGCAGAAAAAACAGTCCAGACTAAAGGATGAAGCCAGCAGAAATACCAACTAGATACAGAGGGGATAAGTCAGATAACAAATATTATTTAGCAACTGGTGAAATGCAGAAAGTTCATCACAACCATGGAGAAACTTAGTTTTCATAAGAAGTAGTGAATTTGATTTTCTTAGTGTATTTGTCTCACTTTATTAAAATGAATATTCTATGAAGCCATTTCTTCCAACCCATAAAACGGTCCAGAGTCACAAAGCAACACCAAAACAGAGAGTGTAGTTTTTAGTAATCTTTAGTAATCTAGTAAAACAAGCCTGTTTTCCCTTTAGTGTACTTTGTAAATTTTTAATATGACATACAGAGACAGACAATCCAACACTGGACGAGAAATATGTTTTATTAATTTCCAACCACTACTATTAATGTTACAACAAGCTAAAATCTTGAAAGTGTCCAGTTAGCTGTCCCTTGGTGATACCTTTGACTGAGCACTTTCTGGTTTTTCATATTAAAATGAAGAAATAATTCACTGAAGCTCCTAGATATGAAATAGTAAGAGAAAGTAGCCAAGCAGCCCTATAATTTATTTTTAGTCTTGGCTTCAAGGTATCTAAATTTTAGTAAGGTCAAGCAGAATCTGGGAGCATCTAGAGAATGCCAAATGCTCACCCCCCTCTAAGCTCCTAAAGTGTTTCTGTCTCTGAACAGTAATGCTTTCCTGGACATCTCTGTATCAATGTTATCTTAGGAAATTCAAAACAGAAGCTGCATGTAGCCATGCTTCTAAACCTTGTGGTCAGAATTAAGCCCTAGCTGAGGGAAATAAGCTTGAAATAATAGAAGTACTCCATGAAGCCAGAAGCATTGCTTAAGCATTGCTTTCTTGGCTTCCAAATTACTGTGATAGAGTGACCTAAGGAAGGTGTCAAAGAAAAAGGAAAACTGTCCCACTGAGCTGTAAATTGAAACTCTGAAATATGAGTCTTTTATCTATCAATCTTTATATCCTCTAGATTGCAGTATTAGAAAGAGTTTTATTAACAGTGGACTTTAAATAACTATTTAATATCTAGTTTATGTGCCCAATTTACACATGAAATAAAATAATCTCAGTATCATTCAATGCTACAGATTTTCTATCTGGAGTGAGCTTGATTGCAGTAATTGGTACCCTTGATAAGCTGTTCAAGTTTTGTCCCATTGTATTTTGCCTTATATTTAAGACATTGGATGTGACCAAATGCAGTTGTTCATGTTTCTATAATCTGCTCTCCCCATATGAGTGGGAAGCTTGGAATGAAAGAAATGTTTGGCAGTCAGGATGGAGATGAGATAGAGAACTACTGGCAGGTGCTGGCTTGATCCTTTTCTAGCTAAAACTACTAGGTAGTTTTTACCCCTCTGCAGATTCTAAAAGGTTATCTGAGAGTCATTCCCAATTCATTTTTACCTTGCTCATGTTCCAGGGGAAGAGAATTGCTTTACATGATACTGAAAATTTTAGAAAAATCAGGCAGTAGCCCCATAGCAGCACAAGTTCTTTAGGCAGCATCAGCTTTGGGGTGTTACTTTTACTGAGACAGGGACTGAGTGGATGGAATTGGTTTGCAACTTCACGCAGGTCCAGCCTCTGCTAAAAGCTCCCGTGAAATTCGGGAGTTTTCCAGGAGGTGGCAGCAGGACATTGGTGGAATAGCAGCAGACCTTTCGATCCTGTTAAAATTGTTTCTCTAATCCAGAGGCTGACTGTTGGCTCACTAGAAATCCATAATCTTAATGGGAATTACAGTATATTTTCACGAGGTTTTTCTAAGGGGTTTGTTATGGAAAGGTTGGTTGTTTGTGTTGCTTGGTAGCCCAGCTCTGAGGCTTTTTTTCCTACCCTTCTTAAGAAACTTCTCTTACATGACTTAGTAATTTTTGGGTTCACTTTAGTGGTCCAAAGCAATGACATTTTGGGAGTAAAGAAGGTGTGGAAAGGTACTTAAAACTGTAGGTAAAAGGCATCCTTGTGTTGCAAGGAAATTGTTTGGTTTGGATTACAACAACAAGTATAGAAGTGCATATAGGTGCAGATATAAAAGTTGGGCCATATCTGCTTGAATTTGGAAATGGCACTGATTAAACAGGCTTTGGCAATGACCTGCACCTCATCTGGGGGTAGAAATGATGCCTTGCATGCCTTATGCAATGTGGGAGAGAAAAGGTACAACTGAAACATTATTTCTTTTAAAAATAGTTTTTGGTGGAAGACAGCTCTGCGTGCTGCTGTCTCCTTTCCATCATGTCCCTCTTTGTCCTCAGTTCTGCCCCTCAGATTGTACCATCCCTCTGCTTGTTCTCATGCCTGTTACCCCCTTTATTTATCACCACTCAGAAGTCAATGTAGAATAGTCTGAGCTATTGTGAATAAAGATACCTTGGGAGCAGCACCACTTTGAAATCTTATCTTTGTGTGGGTTGTGCTGATTCTTTGCTGCATTTTGGACGTGATCACAGTGCAGGTTAAGAACACCCATTCAGTCACTGGCTGCATTTTCCTGCTGAGCTCTGGGTACTGCATTCATTCCTTTAGTTCAGGTTAGTGTGACTTTTCAGAGCACTGAGACTTCTGCTTTTCATGGGAGATTAGGAAAGCTGTCATTAGCAAGGAACTAAACTTTCCTTAACATATCCCTTATTTCTATGTTTATTCCTGTTCTGTGCACTAGAGGCAGTTCTCACAACTTATTTCTCTGTGTAGCCAGGCTGAATTCATTTTTTTGTTGTTTTTTTTTTTTTTTTTTTTTTTTGTTTTGGTTTTTTTTTTGTTAGTTTGCTTCCTTCCTCTCCATCTTCTCTTTCAATTTAGAAATATCCTTAAAGTTGCTGGATCATCTTTGCAGCTGTATTCTCTACTCCTTCCTTCCAGTCTTTTCATTTTGGTATAATATCTGCTTGGTGTTATCTGGATATGATCACAGTGGGTTGGGAAGCTTTTTCCTGTTTTGTGTTTGCACCTTTGTGTGTTCAGGTGTGTTCAGTCTAGGGTAGCCTGCAATTAATATTGTGTTTTGAACTTAGAGCAGGTCTTCTGGTGCAGATGGTATCTAACTGAGGTTGGGAAAATGTTCAGATTTCCACAGTGTAGTTTGTGCTTTTAGTGTCCAACAGCAGCACCCATGGATGGTGGAAGGAGAAACTTCAAAGCCTGGCTTGTTCTCTAGCTGAGAAATGGCACCTTGCCTTGGGTAATTAATTAGTCACTTGTATAACAAGTTTGGGTGTCCTGAGGAAATTAGGTAAATTGATTGGATTATTTTAATTTTTAAATTAATAAATCAGTCTGAGTGTTTGTGCTGTGTGAAGAGGAAATAAATCTGTAATTACCTGTACTCTGCACTAACAGCTTATCTGACTCCTTTCAGAAGTGGGTTTTTACATTCTTGAACTCTTGTGAAACTATAAATTCAGAACAGGTTCTAAACAGTTTCATCATCTATAAAAAGAGACTTTATCAAGATAATATAAAATAACATATATCCTACATGCTTTGGAAATCCTGCAGACCACAGAGAAACATTTTACCTAATACAGCATTACACCCTAAAAACAATACAATGCTGCCAGACCACAAAACATCCGCAATTTGGGACAGCAGATGTTTCTACACATGCTTCTTTTTAAGACCAAGAAGCAACACAAGGGAAAATAAAAAGTTGAACATTGAGAAAGAAATGTAATATTGTAGAGCTGGGGGAAAACTGGATGGACAGAAAAATTTGAGTAATTAGTAATTAATTCCTGAGAGTGCTAGGAAGATGTGGAAAAGTATTTGTCAAATGGAAACATATGTATGAGAAAAAATTGTATTTAAGAACGAGTTACAAAAAAAAATTTTTTTATAACTTTGTCTTAAAAATAGCATGTTCATGAAAGCAAGAATTAGTTTGAAGTACAAAAAATCCTGTCATGCTATGTCTGGAAAGACTAGCAATTACCGTTTGAATTTATTTTTTTAATTTTTTTTTTTTCCCAGCACCGGATTACCATAACGCCTTCTAATTATTTTTAAATTTTATTTTAACTTCAGCTGATCCCACAGTCAAGGACTTAATTGGAGGCTTCACTGCCCTGCATTACGCAGCCATGCACGGCCGGGCGAGGATCGCGCGCCTGATGCTGGAATCCGACTACAGGAGTGACATTATTAACGCCAAGAGCAACGACGGCTGGACTCCCCTGCACGTCGCTGCTCACTACGGCAGGGACTCCTTTGTCAGGCTCCTGCTGGAGTTCAAGGCTGAGGTTGATCCGCTCAGTGATAAAGGTACTACACCACTCCAGCTGGCCATTATCCGGGAGAGGTCAAGCTGTGTGAAAATCCTCCTGGACCACAATGCCAACATCGACATTCAGAACGGTTTCCTGTTGCGATACGCTGTGATCAAAAGCAATCACTCGTACTGCCGAATGTTCCTCCAGAGAGGGGCCGATACAAACTTGGGGCGCTTGGAAGATGGACAGACACCCTTGCACTTGTCTGCTCTTAGAGATGATGTGCTTTGTGCACAAATGTTGTATAATTACGGAGCAGACACTAACACAAGGAACTATGAAGGACAGACCCCACTGGCTGTTTCAATAAGTATTTCTGGAAGTAGCCGACCCTGTCTGGATTTCTTACAAGAAGTGACAAGTATGTATGTAAGAGAAGTTAATCACAGGACACAATGTCCTCTAAAAGCCTTCTTTGAATTTAGCCCCCAGGAAAAAAAAAGCTTCCTCTCTGCCCCTTTATGCTATTTAAATGCAGTAGAAAATTTCTGGGAAGGTGAAGGGATTGTGATACTGGGAAACTCTTACTTGTCAAAGGAGCTAATGTTAAGTGTACTTCATTTAAATTAGTTTTGTTTAAATATCTACGGGAAGCATTCATTTTAAAAGAGTGAACTGTAAAATCTCATTTTATTTCTGGCCTTAGCACGTAAGACTTTTGAGTTTGGTTTTGTTGTTTGTTTAGGGGTTTTTTAGTGTCTTTTGTTTTGCTTTTTTATTGCCACGCAAATCCTCGGCAGTTGATGGCTTTTTCATCTGCACTACAACTAGGGCAGAAGAGAGCTTTGGCTGCTTTGTGTTCTCCCACATTCCCTCCTTCCCTCCCTTAAACCAGACAAAAAAATGCCACAGTTCATTCCTGCAACTTGAAGGGATTTCATGTGCTGTGTAGCTTTGATTTGATTTTGTTGATGTCTTTGAAATACGAGAGATTTTAATTCATCGTGACTTCTGATATTTAGAAATAGTATTAGGCTCCGAATTTCCGGATCGCTTTTGATTCCCGGTTTTTGGTGCACTAGATCTACTGAAAGTTTTCCTCTCTCAGCATGGAGTGCTGTACTAATGTTTCATAGTCATAGTATTTCCTAAAGCATATAGGAATTGCTGATAAGCATTTGGCAGCGTTTGCCAATGCAAATATGTTAAGATGGCCTGGCAAATTATCATCCATCTAGAATGATCTCTGCACTACAGAAGATCTGGTGTTTCAGATATCCTTTTTTTGTCCCCTACAGCTCCTTTTATTTTTTGAATGTGGTAATTTTTTAATGAGAATTAGATAACCTATATATTCTGTAAAGAAACTGAAAGTCAGTGTGGGCTGGAAGTGAATCAGCTGAGATCTGTTGTCAGTAGCTGACACAAGTAAGCATTTGGAATTTCCTTTTTTTTCCTATAATGATTTGTGGTGTTGTTTTTGTTCATATCTGAAATTGAAAGGGAATTTCAGGAAAGGTGGAAGTTGGTAATAAGATATACAAGCAATTAAGCAATTTTGGTTTAATTTGCCTGCCCCTTCTCATTTAAACACATTTCTTTCTGGTTTCCTTTTTGGAAGCCTCTCACTATATAGTTGCAGTGTCAGGGATTTTAGGGATTTTAGGAGATGATATAATATCCAGACTTGCAGTGTTTCAGTCTCAGGATGTATCAGTAAGCATGAAAGCTTAGGCTGCTCCCGTGTTTCCTCAGTGTCTAAAGACCAAAGGAAACAGGTACTGTAACTTTCAGCTTGCAGATTCCATACCTTAAGGGTTTAATGTTAAGTGAGAAGTAAATTCTGCTACAAAAAAAAGTAGCTTTAATTTGTGTTGGAGCTGTCCCAGTTCTGTGCTGTTGGAGGGAGAAGTGGGAAAGCAGTGCTGACAAAAACAGCTCTCTGCTTCTGAGCAAAATAATTATCAATATATGTTTACAAACCACTGTAAACAAACTCTGCTGCCCTTTTTGTAAATATCCAAACACTGTCTTCCCTGCTTTTCATGAATAATTACTTTAATAAGATGCTGTATAAGAGATGAGATGGATAAAGAGCAAGCTGGCATTTTGGTAGTGGAGCTCCCGGTTAAGTCTGACTGTACAGGGAATTGTTGAGATCTCATGCTGTAGTACTTTGGGAAAGAATCTTGTTTGGGAGTCTACTGCAATATGTATTTTCTAGATAAAAAAAATTTACAAATTTTTTTGACAATTCTTCTGTTGGAATTCTTCCTGAAACTCTTCTGAGGTTGGCAACAGTGCCTTGTTCGTGGGGCTTAACGGGAATTTCAGTTTATTTGAATCTTATACTAAGTGATTGATATAGAAATCCATAGCTGTAAGTTTTATATCTGCATCTGAAGTTTTGAAGAGTATATTTGCTAGTAAAACAGGAAATAGTTTATATTTTTACAGTAGATTAACATTTTTAAGGCTAAAGATTAATAGATATTAAATACCAAAGTTATCAAACTGATCTGTGTCTTCAAGTGAAAGCAGTTGCATGCTGCATATAAATGGGATACTGTTTAGTAGTCTACATGTAAGCTGTGAGTAGCTATTTTTTTTAGTACTTGGAAAACGTATTTGTGCAGTTTCAGTTTCTCAGAAAACATCATTTGTGAATTTCTTTTTGTTTTGGTAGGTATTGTAATCGGTAATAATGGCAGCCTTTAGCCCAGGTCCCCGGTTGGGAATAACAGGCAAGAAACCAAGCTCTCAGAAATACTCAGTATTGGCCCTGAGAGTCTGCAAGAAGATATTGGATTTTGGGGGTTGACCCTGAAGGTCTGATATTCTTCCTGGTTACAGGT
The DNA here is from genome assembly GCF_028551555.1 of Melozone crissalis. NCBI lineage: Eukaryota > Metazoa > Chordata > Aves > Passeriformes > Passerellidae > Melozone > Melozone crissalis. Next base: position 3,127,389 of record NW_026535792.1, on the reverse strand, counting down.
AGAGATTCCTTTGCTCCTAGAATAATTCCAAGAGGAAGTTATTCTATAGTTGTGTTTCATTATTTAAACACAAAGCTGGAAGTTAGGAACAACAGAGTTTTTGACCATGAGTCTGCTGTTGACTTGGTGTTCAGACTTGTGTGTTTTTCTTTTTCCCCTCTCTCTTTTTTACAATACAAAAATAAGCAAAGTCTTCCTCAGAAAAAAAATGAGGACGAAAACTGCTCAATGATTTTAGTAATCACCTTCCTTCTCCTTATCTGTATTACACTTTCCTATTTCAAAAAGCATTTATTGGCAGCCACCATAGTACCTAAGATCATTTGATAAAGAGTTGGTTTAGAGCAGTGTAAATGTTTCCATTTTCACATGGTCTGAACCTGCCTCTTCAGGAGTGTTAATGTGATAAGCCTGGAATGCACTAATGCAAATCAAAGTAGAGAAATTAAAGTATATAGAAAAACAGAGATACATTGAGACTATTATTGGTAGTGTACATATTTATAAAATTAGTGTGCAATCACAGTCCTGGATGAAATTATTTATTTTGAAGTTGAATGGGGTTTGAGAATATTAGAACTTAGAAAACGAATGTGGGAGGTAGAAAAAATGCAAGTGTTAGAAAAATATGTAAGGGCTTAAATAAACCTCAAGATATTAGGAATTTCAATTAGGATCTTTAAATAAGGGAATTTTACAAAGGCCTGGAAACTTCCCCCTGCCCATAGTCCCCCTTTAACTGAATTTGTGTTCAGCTCAGGAGCAGGAGGGGCTGTGAGGAGCTGCTGGTCTGTGTCGAGGCAGAGCTCAGGAAATGGTCTGGCCAGAGCAGTGTGCTGTGGCTGGTGTGGAAACAGGTACCAAAGAACCCAGTTCAGTTCTGGAACAGCATCTAAAGGTCACCCAGTGAATTTAACTGCAAATGTTTCAGCTGCATTCCTTTTCTGATTTTTCAAAGGGCAGTTCTTTGGCTTTGGCCGGAGAGTGTAATTTTGTGTTTAAATTTATACAGCACTGTAAATATACAGAGTAACTGAGACAGAAGTTCTGTTAAGGAAATCCTTAATCCTGTACATCCTTTGTCTCTATCCCTTGGCTAAATCAAGATAACTTTTCACTAGAATTTTATTTTTTAATTGGAAGAAGATTTTTAAAACTTTCTCTCTGCATAGTTTTAACTTTTATAAATACAGAAGTGTCATAGTGAATTAAGTAGATTTCTACATATTTTATTTAATGGATAATTGCAAAGGAAATGGTGTTTTTATGTTTGTAATAACAGCAGATCTTTACTGGAATCTCAGCTTTTACTTGTTTCCTTGGGTGCTGCTGGAAATCTTGCAGTGATGATTGAGGTCTGCTTTGTCATCCAGTTACACAGGGAACTGGGATAAGGGGATTATTTTTTAATTTTCTGCTCTATAGTTGACTATATTAAGTAGTTGAATCATATTGTGTAGGCATATAAGTTATTTACTTTGAAGGAATTTTTTAAGAGGCCTTCATAAAAAAATATTGAAGGCTATTTTTATATGTGGCACTTAAGGTACAGCCATTTGTACACCTATGCTCTACTCTGCAAAAATAATTTTCAACTAGCAAAACAATGCATCTTAAGCCTGTCTTGATTTTCAGAGCACTTTACTTACAGTCTCCTAAAAATAGATAAACATTATGGTGTTGAAATTCTTAGCTGCATTTCCATAGCAATTTCAGTGGGACTGAATTTACAGAGATATCACAAATTTTTTTAAAAAATACCTTTGCAAGCATATTTAAATCTTAATTTCTTTGCCAAATACACCTGTTAAGTATAACATTGAGCCTTACTGATATTCTGCTTTTTCAAATAGCATTTTTCAGTCCAAAATAGTACAGAATTTCTGTGCCAGATAGACTGAAATTTAATAGACATCTAAAGCTCATTGTGGGGAATTATTTTTCAGAGACCAATGAAAACATATGTCAGGCTCAGACATTCTAGCAGAGACATACTGAACACAAAATTAAATTAGAACTTTTAAAATAGCTTCCATGATAGCCAGTTAAAAAGCTCTCCATGTCCTGTCGAGCTGGAGGAATTTGTTCACGCTCTCAATGCACACTCTGAATTCTACACTCATCCCTGCCTGTCTGATATTTATATTTTAGACCTGTAGATTTTTGGTGTTAGCTTTTTCTGATGTTTTGAATGCTGGCGGTTATTGCAATAATCTCCAGTTCTTCTGCAGTTGTTTTATACAGAATACAAGCAGTGCATTTCCTTAACTTTACACCTACTGCGCTGAGCAGCCGAGTTCCCCTTGGCTCAGCCTCTGTCACTCCCTAGGTGATCCCAGCCTTTCCCTGTGATCCCATTTTTCTGCATCCTCCCCAGTGTGTTTTCTGGGTGTGAGTTTCCAGTTGATAACTTAAATTATCTTTTTCATTTCCCCCCTTCAAAAAAGCCAACAAATTCAGAACTCAGTTGAATTGCTGGCAGTAGCTGCATTCCCTCACCGTTGTGAAATAAGGGATGGGTGTAAGGGCTTGCTGCAGAAATAAATACTTTTCCTGATATTCTAGAGGAGCTGAGCTGTTGCCAGCATGTATCAGCGTGGTTTCAACCTATTTTGTAAAATGTTTCAGAAGATTTTTATTTTTAAGTTCCCTTTGTAGCTAAAAAGAAATTACCAAATGGTTTCTCGCTACTGTTTTCAGCCTTTCAGAATTCCCAGGAGGGACAAAGGCTCAGTTTGAGAAATACCACTCTAAGGTTTTTTAGAGAGATGCATTAATATTGTAGAGAAAACTGTGGGCGGCTTCTGAATTATGTCACTGATGTTATTTTTCATTTTTTAATTTCTTCAGAATCAGCCTATCCACTTGAAACCAATGGCACTGATTGTTTGCTTTAAAAGTATTTTTCTTTTAGTAGTTAGAACAATACATCAGAGGGGATCTTCTTGCAGCCTACAATGTATTAATTTCAGTTTTTCCCAAGTTTTCTCTTGGGTAACAGAAAGGTCAGTTCATGATTGTTGCATTGTATTTTTACATGGATTTTTTTGCTCTCCATCTGCAGTGGAGGAAATGGATAGGGATTCCTCTTTTTCCAGCTTTATAGTACTGGATTAAAGTCCTCAAAAAAGAGAGTTGTCAGAGGCATCACAAATATGCCTTGATAGTCCTTAAATATAGACTTACTGGGTGAGTTAGTGTTTTATTTCTTGGGGAGCATTGTCTGCAGAGGGAAGGCACAGGTATAGATGCAGAGCAGTTTTTACAGTGACACAGTTCTTTGGCCAGGTAGAAAATCCTAAATGGAAATTTTGTCTGCCTGTGGGATACAACAGCAAACTCTCAGATACCATACCAGAAAAATCTTGAAACTGTAAAAGGAAAGGAATTGAGTTTTGAATGGAAGTTTAGATTAATTGTAATAATTTGTTGCTGTTAAAACATGGGGTTTTTTTCCTTTGCTCTATCAGCAAAAGCTGATCTTTTAATAATAATTTAAAAGGCTTATTTCATTATTCGAGTAAAAGAATTATTTAAGTGGGAGAAAGCTCAGAAACTTTGTTAGCAGCTGAAGAACTGATTTAGGAAAATGCTTTAATTTTATACGTACTGAAGTCTGCTGCATCTAGATTAGGAAAAAATCAAAAAACAATTCCTTTTGATGTTTTAAGGTCATGCCTTACATTTCTTCTGTTTGGAAGAAGCTTTTCTGTCAGGTTTGGGGATTTCTGCTTTCCCTTCCAGCACAGAGTACAAGCTCTAAAAGGGAAAAGATGAACTGTGTTTCTTTCTCCTGCAATTAATACTTCTAATTTAATTAATTAGTGCTTTAAAGCTTGCAAAATAAATTGCAGCATGTAATGATTTGGTGAACACATGAGCAAATCCAGAATAACAGCAGCAAGGTGGCCCTTCAGGGATGTGCTGGATGTTTTTAAGGTGATCAGTAGTTTTATGTGCCTGTTTTGCATGATAGTGGTAATTAGGCCAATCGTACCTTTCATGTTTGTGGAGGTTTTTGTTTCTTTCTCTTTTAATTCTCTTCCTTTCCAGCTTATTTGCCTAAATAACTTCCCAAACTTGTGCTGCAGGATATAACCAAAGTTGCAACTTCCTAATCGTTTTTAAAGAGAACTTAATTCATCATTTAACTTGTCTTACTTTGCCAAGTTACTAATAACATTTTTCATTTGCCAAACTAAGGTTCACTGACATCGGGCCGTAATCCTTTATTTTTTTTTCTTTTTCATTCAGATGCAACCAAGAATGAGTAAGTGTTCCAGACACCGTTTCTAATAAATCACAAATGCATTAATAACCCTGGAATTTGCAAGGCGTGACCTAAGACACCAGCAGCCACTAGATGTAGCAACTGGTGCTTAACACTGGAAATGTCCATTGTTAACACATTCCCAGGAAATATTTTTTAGGCTTATCAGGGGAAAATGTCATACATTTGATAATCAGGTCTTTTTGAATTAACTGATGACCAATTTCTTCTGGGTATTTTAAGTCGTCTGTTCTTTTATGTTCTCAAAACCCACGTAGGATGTTAATTAAAAGGCATTTATTTCTGAAACCAGAAATCAGTGTCTCATAGCTGATTTATTGTGTACTCTGCTACAGAAAATACACAAAGTCCTCTAGTCCTTTATCATTTCTAAAGCTGCTGTTTGCAGTCAACTTTTGCTTTCTGAACCCTGTTTTAAAGCATCAGAACTATTTCTTTATCACCATTAAGATTGCTTGGTTTCTTACCAAAATAACTTTCCTTTCCCTGAAGTTTGAGCATTCTGCTGTTGTCTGAGTTGCCTAAATTCTTTCCTTCAGGTGGAAAAAAATTTGCCAAGAAGAAACCACTGGTGGATAAAGTAACTATTGGTCTGTGTTCTAAGTAATGGATGAAGGATTTAACTAAAAATAAATTGACATTTAGGTGGTGATAAGTATAATAAAAGTATTTTCAACTTACTTAAAGGAAACTCAAAATTTTCATGTTTTTTTAATTTCAAACCTAATTTCTTTAAAAGCAGACTGAGACTATTTTCATGCATTACTTCTGCTGGCTTGCCCTGGATAATTTTAGTGCTTAAGATAAATCCCAGTGTCTAAAAATCCCTACCTGTCTGTCAGCCCATTTCTATAGATACCAACAGAAGCACCTACATTGTTCAGGGTGCTGAGTATTTTGAATTTTACATTCATCAGGTCCCGTAACCAAGTCTTGGCTTGAAGGGGAAAAAAAATTTAAGAAAAAGAGGCTTGCACAGTTAAGTTGATGATCAAAATATTGATTAGCACAGCTTTGATGTGTTACTGGAATAACTCCAAAGAAGCTGCAGCAGAATGAGGAAAAAGCACAAAGGCAGGCAGATTGTTCAGAGGTTTGGAGTGGTTCCCATGGTGGGGGTTGTTAGCTGCAGTTTTCAGCTTTGGGAAGAGGTACCAAGCAGGAGTGGAGGATGGAGGTTTATATAAAGGTATGTAAAACCATGACTGGCGTGGGAACAATTATTCATTATTTTCCTTGTAACTCAAAGAATGGCAGGCATGCAACAAAGCCATCAGGAAGCAGATCTAAAATAAATAAAATTACTTTGCAGTTTTCCAGCCAACGCCTAATTATATTGTGAAATTTGTTGCCACAGGATGTTTTGGATACTGAAAGTATGAATGGGTTCAAAAAACACTAGACAGATTTACAAAGGGCAAGCTATTCACAGCTATTAAAGACATAGATCTGTGTGCAATCTCTGGGCTAGGAAGGCCCAAAGGCAGCAGTGCTGAAGGCTAGAAGAGTTTATTGGGGCAGGATTTCTCAATGTCTGTTGTTCTGCTCTTTTTCTCTTTCTTTCTTCCTTGGGATCCATTGCTGGGTGCATTCAGATACAAGACTTGATTAAATTTTTCGAGATTGTTTTGGATAGAGGGACCAAACCTCAACTTTTTTCAAGGTGTTTGATTTTGAGTAGTTTCCTGGTAAGAATGAGCTTGAAAGAGAATTGATTAGTTTGGAAAATTCTGGACAGGAATGCTGAAGTTTGTATTTGTCCTGGTTTAGGGCGAATTTGGGAGAAGGGACAGCCTAGGACAGTGTGACATCAGTAAAGCTTTTCCTCTGTGGACAGTGGTTAATTCACATTTTCATCTCTTTCTGTTGGATGAGGGTTTGGCTGCATCCAAAGCCTGAAGGCTTTATCTTTTCATTAGAAGGCAAAGAAAACCCCAATCTTTAACTCTGCCACAGCTATCCTGAAATAACTTTTATAAATCCTCACTCTCTAAGGATACTTCCTAGTCCTGTTACAGCTGAACTTAGCAGTTTCTATCTCATTGTTTGAAAGAAAAGCAAGACTGAGGGATTTTCCCCCCAAGGATAGAAAAAAAAAAATCCACAAAAAGTTAAATGGAGCGGTTCTGCTGTTCTGTAATGCATAAGCATATGTTGCCACCTGGTGGGAATCCTCACATGGGTGAAATCACTTTACACTGGCATCAGTACAATTATGTGCATATAAAAATGTTTTTAGGATTCATCCCTTGATTTCATTGAGTTCATTAAAAAGGTTTTAACTTGTGCTTCTCTTGTAATTTTCCCTCTCCCTCTTAGGAAACAGCAAACCCCTGTCATTTTGCAGAGTAAATGATGTCTTAAAATACATTCAAAATGTGATCACTTTATTTTTATGTGTTCCTTTTGTCTTTTCAGGACAGCCCAGAAACTTGCAAGATCTATGCCGAATTAAAATCCGACAGTGTATAGGCCTTCAAAACCTCAAACTGCTTGATGAACTACCCATTGCCAAGGTCATGAAAGACTACTTAAAACACAAATTTGATGATATCTGATATCCATGAAGAGAGGAACTGTGAGCAAGTTTAGTTCTATTCCAGATACTGAAGAGGCTTGTTGCCTTGCACAAAGTATATCCTATGCAAATTCTGATTTTTCTGTGAAGTCAGAAGGCAGGTATACACTTCCTTGGGTTTTTTATACCAGATGCTAGAAGGTCTTAATTTTTGGTTTCTTGGTCCAAGTTTACAAGGTCCAAGCTTTCTATACGATATTGCATTTTAAAAATTGCTGTTGGTTTTCTGTTTGTTTTCACATTATGTGTGCAGACTTGCTGTGGAGATGGAAGGCAGCCCCTCGAGGGAAGTGCTTGGTTTGAGTTGGCATGCTGAGCAATGATGCAAGAACATAAAAGTCTGGAAATCAAGGCACCAGTCCTGCACAAGGATACAGATAGACCTCCAGAACCCTGTTTGTTGGGACCTCTGTCTCTGCCAGGTGTTTGTTTTTGCAGGACAGAGGGAAGAGGGGATAGTTGACATGTCCTTGGGTACTGTATGAATATAATTTGGAAATTGAGGAAAAAAATGCAGTTACCCTGCTCAATTTGAGGGTCTATGGGTCTATACATTGGCTTGTTTTTTGGTTTTTTGGCATTTTTGTTTTCCTAATTACTGTAGTTGGGATGCCCAGAGAATTCAGGCCCTCTTTCCCAACATTCCCTGTTGAATGGGCTGTTTGTAAGTCTGTTTTTACCAGTGACAGTACACTACAGAGAGGCATGGCCTCAGTATTTTTTACATTAACTTAAGAGGAAACAAATTTAGACTTTTTTGAAGCCAATGTATTCTGTTGCTCATGCGGTGCCTCCTGTGCAATAATCTCTCTGATGTATTTTCCCTTGATGTGTGATTCCCCCACTATTCCTCATTTAGGCTCAGTGCATTATTTGTGAGAGCAGGAGCTGCTGCCTCCCTGTAGTGTTGATATGACATTACAGAAATGATGCAGCAGCTCCTGTTCATTATTACTCCCTGAATTTCATGAATGTATAACCTGCTTTATTTCACTTTCAGTTGACATTTTATCTACGGGTTCTCAGCCAAATTGTGTCCAAAAAAAAAAAAAAGGGTAAATTGGCCAAACCCTTTGGTTTTAAAAGCAGTGTTGGGGGTGGGGGTTGTTTTGACTGCTCTGAAATTCAGTTTGTTTCAGGTTAGAGAGTGGGAAGTGCACATAAGTTATTAACCAAGAAGACAAGCCCCACTGACATTGAGAGTTCAAATTTTGCAATTAATCTGAAAGCGGAAACTGAGAGGAGTGCTGAAATCTGGCTACTGAATGTGTCTTTCAAACAAGGTATTAAAAGATCTGTTGCAGAGTTTTGTTTCTGATCATAGGAAAAATTAATTTCTTGATCAAAAGATTGGGCCAAAATGTGCAGTTGTTTCCCTCTTTATTTTCAAGGCATTACAGACTCAGCATAAGGTTCTTGCCAGTGTTCTCTGCTTTTATTTTGGCATCTGCCTGGCTCCAGAAGAGCCCCTCTGATAGTAGGGGTGCTTTTGTAGCAATTGCACCAACCGAAGTGGGAGATGAAAGGAATGATGATGGCTTTTAGTTTCACACTGTCACTTTCAAAATACTTAATGTTAAAAATAGGAAAAGCAAGGTAAGGCAGGTAAACTCATATTATTTAACTCTGCTAGTTCCTTTTAGTATTTGATAAGCCTGGACTGCAGCTCCCTGAGAATGAACCTTATCACTGCCAATGGATGCATGGAACCATGGCAAGCAAGGAGGATTAGCTGTCCCTATTGTGGCTGGCATTGCATCAGGTCTGCAGACAATGAGGGATTTTGGAGATTCATGGCTCCCAGGGTTGGCAATGGGCTGTTGAACCTTTTTATCTCCAGCTTGTACTGGTTCAAGCCCAGCTGCTGGAGCAGTGACCAGGAGTTCACATCTCTGCTGTGTGAGTGAGCAAGTCCAGCCTGACACCCTGCACTGGTTTGTAGAGCTTGTGGTGCTTCCTCCTGGTTGTATCTGTGGAGTAGGGACGAGCTGTGAGCTGGAGTGCATGGCTCAAACCTCTTGGCCCCTGTGGAGGGAAGATCAGCCATTCCAATCTTTGAGCTCTCCAGTGCTGAGACAGGGCAAACTGGCAGGTTTTAACTCAAATCTTCCATTTTCTGACATGAAATCAGGAGTTTAAAACTGTTTTCTTTAAAAAAACAACAAACAGAACAGACTTAGTATTGTTCACTACACTTGTAAGTTGGTCTAAACCAATGTCCTTCCCCAATGGATTTTTACAGTAATATTTTCTAAGGTAATCTAGAGTATATTTTAGTTGCAATCTATATTAAGGCAAATTATTTGTTCTGTCTGTTGCTGTGACTGAAGAAAATTATGAAAGACTTTGTTGGTAACAAGAATGCTATTTAATGAAGAAATGTGTAATTCCATTATTTATTGTTTGAGGTTTGTTTTTTGGTTATTTCTTTTAAGTAACTGACATCTAAAAGGGAACACACATATGTTTCAGGCCAGTAAAAAGCCTTTCTTTTAAATTAATTTTCATCCTCTCCTCTCCCCAGGGTGGAGGGAAGCCCTCACCCTTTTTTGCAATGCTAAGCCATCTCTTGTAGCTGGTTTCTCACCTTAATTCTTGCAAAGCACACAGCACATGTGGGTCTGAACCTACTGAAAGTCCTGTGACTATCTCTGGTTATCCATGTGCTCAAGTGCAGATAAAGTGGGATTATTCATTGATAATCCTACCCAAATTTCAATAAGGGGGAATTTGGTTGTTTTTTTTATTTTTTTCAATATTGTGCACAAATACTTTGAAGAACAAACTGACTTTTGTTTTTCATTTGGACTAGAATGTGGAAGGAGAAGTGCATAATAGAGACTTGTGATGTAGCCTCGTTCCGTTACCTTAAAATTCACGGTTGAACACTTTTAATAAACCTTAAAAAATTGGCAAACACACCAAAGAATCAATATGAGTAAAAGACTCTGATCATTAACAAACTGCAAACCTCATCCTTTAAAACAAAGCAGAAAGTTTTTGTAAATATTTATGTTTATAAATGTACAGCAGAGTAAGAGTGTTTTTTAGATTATTTAATTACCATATTTCTAAACTATTTACATTATAGACAATACTTGTTAGTTTGAAAAGCTCGAGTGGGTTTGTTTTGTTTTGGGTTTGTTTTTTTTTTTTTTTTTTTTTTTTTTTTTAATTCACTATCACTCATGCTTGGAATAACTCTGGCTTCCTTGGGATAGCGTGGAAAATTCGTTTTTCTGGCTCTGGTTGGCAATCATAGGAGAACACATCTGGACAAACTCTTCAGATAAATACCCAGAGGCAAAAGAAAAGATATGGCATCTTTACCAGGATGGGCTGGTTTGGAGGAAAAAACCTGTCCACAAGTGCAGCTTCCATGCAATGCTGTGTTACCAATACCATCATGTATTTTGTTCTTCCTTTGCAATGTAAGTTTTTGCTTTGGGTCAATTTGAATTTAAAAAAAAAGAAAAGAAAAAAAAAAAAGAAAAGAAAAAAGTTAAACCTGGTTAAAACCTATTTTTGGTTTATGTTCTGTTTATTTCTAATGTAATGTTTTAATAACATAATACCACTTTACACATTTTCTCTTCATGTTTGTCTGTCTCTTCTGCTCCTGTTCCCTTCTCTGGGGTACATGCTTCTGTAATGCATTTGGGACTCAAAATAACCCCACAAATGGGAGTTCAGATGTCTCATGAGTTGTAATGTGATTTTTTTTACCAGTAAATATGGACAAAACCCTCATAGAATATTTTGGGATGGAAGGGACCTTAAAGCTAATCCAGTCCCACCCCTGCCATGGGCAGGAACACCTTCCCCTGTCCCAGGGGGCTCCAAGCCCTGCCCAGCCTGGCCTTGGACACTTCCAGGGATCCAGGGGCAGCCACAGCTGCTCTGGGCACCTGTGCCAGGGCCTGCCCACCCTCCCAGTGAAACAAAACTCACCCTAGAGCTGGGCCTTGGAAGGGGGAACAAACTGCTCCTCAAGTGTGAGTGGTTGGGTTTTCCCTGCTCAGATACCAGCGCTGCCACTTCAGGCTTTTCTGACAGGTTCACCTTTTCTCCTCAAGCTCATGCACTGACCAAGATACAAAAATGACCAAACAGAGGCTGCATTTTAGGCTCTATTTACTACTAATAAAAAAGGGGGGTGGATATGAATATTCCTGACACACAAATAGAAACTGGAACATTTGCCTTCAGTCATGAGAAAAACGTACAACCAAAAGTTGCAGTAAGGTTTTGCACTCTAAAAATTTGGAGAGGAAGAAGATTAGATTTCAAGACATTACTGCTAAAGGGTAGTAGAGGGGGAAAAATGCTGTTTCCATTGCTCAGTAGCAAACTTCACAAACATCACTGGGAGAACATTCACTGTTCAACCAGCAGTTGTGTTTAGAGCTGCTGCTGATGGTTTCTAGCAGACTGGCCAGGCTTTGGCTGGGCTGTACTGAATGCTGTGCTAAAGACTTTGTTCCTGTTTATGTATCATATTTCCTGTATGAGTGTTCACTTGTGAAGTTTAAAACAATTAATGGCTAATGTTACTACTTGGAAAAACCTGATTTACAAGCTGTTGACAAATGATGTGTTTAGAATATACAATCTTTATATATATATTGGTAGAAGTGGGTGATAGAGAAGTGTACTTATTTTATATGGCAAAACATGGGGGTTTTTTTACCATAGTGAATAACAAAAAATTAGAACCTTTGAAAGAAAAATTATCAGAGCACAGAACAGGCTCTGCTGTGTCTTTTCCCAGACAGACTGGAGTGAAGCATTTAAATTCTCTTTGCTCAAGTCATTCCCCTCTGCTTTGGTTGGGGCTACCACTACCTCAAGGTTTTATCCTGTTCTGGAAATTGGAATAGACTAAAGTTTGCTTTTTCCTTCATCACTGGCACACTGAATCTGTGCTGTAGGATTCTTCTCCTTGACTTATTAGCCAGAGTAAAGCTCAGCATGTGATTGAATCCCAGGGCAATAAGAAACAAAGCAGGTATGTGCACTGCTTTATGAAACCATGCTACCAGGAGTTCTTCAGCCAGTGCATTCCCCAGGGAACCACAACGTGCAGCTGGAGCAGCAAAACACTGGGCTCGAAAGCTCTGCTGACTTTTATTGGGATGTCTCCAGCTGTCTAGTGAAGAAGTCAGAGCTCCAGCTGTTTCCTCCACATCTGGGCTCTCTGGTGCTGCTGGCTGCTGTTTGTGAGGTCCCAGGTAAGTTCTGAATGTTGTCATGTTTGCAAGAAGAATGTTTGGCCATCTCCAGAGGTGCTTGTAAAGGGTCTGGAAGCATTTCTGAGCCTTCTTCAGACTTGCAGGTTTCTCATGTGGTAGAGTTGTGTACAATTAAAACAAGTGGGTTTGAGAGTGATGGGTGCTACAGGGTCAGTATTTCCCTCACTTTTGCCTTTATGTTTTTACAGACCCCCTCAGCATCCATTAAATAGTCCTAAAAGGAGTGAGAAAGATGAATTAAAAGAAGCTTATGGGCAATAGGTTATACAAGAGTAAATACTTTTAGGAGAAAATGTAGGTCTGTAAGTAACTGATCTACCACAAAATCATCTATTTCTTAAAGACCACAAAATTTGCCGTAATTCTTCTATTCTGCCTTGCAAAAATAGAGTTTATTTTCAGTCTTAGTAGACTCCAAATAGATAATCTCCTGTTCTGTGTCGAGTAACTGGAAGTTAATGGATGTGTTCTACTAAAGTGTCCTAATTTCTGACTTGGACCATTGTAACTTCACTGAAGGTGGTGGTTACTCAACATTTAATCTGGTGTGAAAGAGCAAATAATTGCTTTGAATGGTCAGCTTGCAATCCTGCTCCTTGTTTTATGGCCTAATGAGGAGAGTATTTTTGGAAGGTTTTTGTGAAACACTTTGTGAAGGAGCACTAGGAGGGATTCTGGAGTTCAAGCCAACTTTATAAGCAACCAGCTAACAATTTTATTTTTCCCCTGAAAACATTGCCTGTTTTGCTAGAGTTACTTAAACTCTGATATCTAGTCCTGAGCTGGTGAGAAATTTGAGTTTGATGTTCCATTCCATATATTGACAAACAGCAGATTGAAGTAGATCTACAATGAAATGTAAACTCATTTTAAATAATTAATTTTTAAGCCATTAGAGATTAAATTTTATATATATTAGCATTACAGCAGATTCTTACATTCTTTGCTGAGGGTGTGACTGCTTGCAGTCTGCATTCACAGTACAAGGTGGTGAGTTTGAATAGCATCTCTGGATGCTCTGGGTCTGGAACTGTCAGATCTGCCCTTGTCCATGATAAGATTAAAGATGATGCTGGAATATGTTATTGTCCGTGTCTTGTCCACCTACAGGCCAATACAAGTGGCATTTTTAGGTTCTCATCTGTTCCTACCTGACTACAGCATTTGCATGGAGTAGTAGAAATTTAGACTCAGCTTCATCTAATGCTTGATTTTCAAACCTCAGAGAACCCAAGTGCAGGATGTGGGTTACTGAAAATGTCTTCCAAGCTGTGTCTGTCTCGAGCAGCCCAAATTGAGATCCATCCCCTGGCTCTCTTGGATATTGCTCCTCTCATAATGGGTTTTAATATAGCTGCTAGGAGGCAAAACCAAATGATTTTTAGAGAGCCGTCAGTCTGAAAATAAAGTGCCCAGGATGTTTGGTAAGAGGATGAAGTTTAGATCTGTGTGGGATTGTGTGAGGGAGAGAGCAGAAAATGTGCCTTTTGATCTTACAGAAATGTTTGGTATGTGGGTTGTTGGGCTTAGAAGTTTGAACGTCCTTAATATAAAATAATTTATGTGAGTATTTGAGTCTGTTCCTTTTCAACTTTGTGTGAGTTATTTAATGGTTAGTGAGCCAGAAAAAAAATCACTGTTTTCTGCTGGTTCAGTCACCCTCCTGATGAGTGGAAGGCTTGAATTAAAAGTTCCCACTCTGAACCAGGCAAAGCAATTAAGGATGGGGATTTGTACTCACATTCCCACCTTTTAGTGCTGTGATTACAGGTTTGTTAAAATTGTGCCACAGAGAGAGAAAATACCAAAACTGTTACACAATTTCCAAGGCTGACCCCAGAAGGTCATTCAAAGCAGGTTCCCAGCTGGATGGAGTCCAGTCCTGATGTCTCCTGCTCTTGTGAACAAATGGCTGAAGCTCATGGGGCATTTTTGTCCCTGCTTTTCTGTAATCCACCTGAGAAAATTAACCCAGGCCTCTTCTGGTTCCCTGAGCACCCTCCCTTGAGCTCTGGTGTGTTTGTGTTTGGGTGCCACGTCCTGGAGGTGCTCCAAGCCAGGCTGGATGGGGCTGGGAGCAGCCTGGGGTGATGGAAGATGTCCCTGCCCCTGGCAGGGGATGGAATGAGATGAGCTCTCAACCTCCCAACCCAACCCAACCCAGTCTGTGATTCTGTGGGCACCCACCTCCTTCCAGCTCTTGTCTTTGGTATCAAAGACTTGCCCTCTTCACAACTTGTGTTCCACACCTCACTGAGGAGGATGGGGAATGAGACTTTCCTTGCTCCAAAGACCAACAGGTGGATTGAAAGGTGTCAAAGTGAAAAAATCCTTTGTGATGTCAGTTTTTATGATATTCCTTAGGACTTTGCTTTCTTGGCTAAAGAGTCAATACTTTTTTCCATAAAACCAAAATATCTTACCCTGCGTTTTCATTGACTTCCATTCCAGTGTTTCGTTCCAGATCACTGATTTATCTTATGTTTTTTTAAGACTCTAACACTTAGCAAAGTTCTTTCACGTCACAACCAGTTAGTATTTTTATGAATCAAACTGATTAAGGGCACCAAAAAATGTTACAGTGACATATCTGCATTATTAGTCCTATATCCTGTAACTCTGCTTTTAATTTGTTCGTGTCCAAGTAAATTAAATTAAGGGCCTGTTTTAGGAACCTCATCAGTTGTTTTCAGCCAATAGTAGAAAACACTTTAATGATTCCAAATAAGAGTTCTTTGAAAGGTGTCCAGATAGGGGCAGTTTCAATCTTATCTGATAAATAACTTCAGATCGTCTTTGCTGCAAATTGAATCCTGTGGTTTGTGTTTTCTTCTTCCCGAGCTTGGGTACACTGATTTTTTTTTTTCTCAAGCCATTTTGCCAGAATTTTTGAAGTCTACCATTTTGAGCAAAGAAGAACTTTGCTCAACTTGAATTGCTTTCATGATTTATTGATCTTCTTTCAGTCCTGATAAGAGAAAAACTTTTAATGAGAGCGGACTCCTTTTAAAGGGCATTTTTAATGGCCCCTATATTTTGCCCAAAAGTCAATATTTTATCCAGTATTTTGTTGATTTGTAGTTATCTTGTCAATAAAGTGGCTTTTTACCAGATACATGGAGCATAACAGTTATTAGTTATATTGGTATACAGCTGAACTTGCTGGCTTTGAGTATTTCCTGTGCTTCATAAATACTTGTATAATCTGTTGTGCAGGCTCAGCTGTTCTTAATTCTAATGTGATTCATATTGTGCTTAGAAATCTGACATTCTTGGCTTGTCAGAAATATTAATATATGTTAGTGGCATATCTATCGAAAATTGACATGTTTTGTGCAGGGCCTTAATTTTCACTTCTTTATATTGCAGCATTCCATATTAAGCAATGCAGCTTTGTTTGCTTTTAAATTTCCCTCTCACCTTCAGCCCTGAGAAACCAGAAATAATTAGATTATATCTTTCTCTTGGCTCGCATAGTTTTCACTTGTAGTGAATTATGCCATGCAAAACTATCCCTCCAGTGAGAATTTGGTTGTCATTGTTAAGAGCTACATCTGGACTGTGTAATGCTTCGTGTGTTGCACTACAAAGAGTCCTTGCCCGTGGCTCAGTCAGAGCTGTACCTCACCAGTGAGCTGGAATAGCTCTTTCCTCTGGCAAAAGTGCCACAATTCACCTCCCCAGACCTTTCTGCTGTGGGTGAGGCTGCTGGGCAGAAAAAAATGTTGCTCTAAACCTCCAAAACTGAAATGACCCTAACTCTCAACAGCTCAAAGTATTACAGGAGTCTTGATCTCCATGTGGACAAGTCCTGTTTCTTCAGTGGGTGATGGAAGTTGAGATTTCCACCTACTTGAGCCAAATACTTTATCCTGGTAGCTGGATGAAAGTTCAGCTTCAGGAAAGAAGTTTGAATGCACCTTTAAGGTCTGTATGAGGTGAATTAAAAGCCTTTTCTCTCCAGCCCCTTCTGTGTTTAATTACCCAACCGCAGAGGAGCTGAAGCTTTTGTTTCCAGGTTGAGTCCTGATTTCAGCTGGGCAGTAATGAATGTTGCTGTCTCTCTGTACAGTCTTTCATCTTGCTGATGATATCATTTTCTTGTGTAGTCATGGGGGTAGTAAATGATTCCTATTCAGATTTCGTCTTTCAAATCAGACTTGGAGATTCCCTCGCTCCCCACACTGGTTTTGCTGCTGTCACCTCTTATGCCACACTCTTTACTGATACAGACCCACCAGGTCTTCCCTGAGGCTGTTCTGATTCTGATAAGGCACTGTAGACCCTTCTCTGGAGGATTCTTTTGGTTGTGAAGTAACAAAGAAGCAGTGCCACTCGGTTGCCCAGAGAGGAACACAAGAAACGTGTGGACTTTGATTTGGGGTATTTGTTTGGGTTCTTTTCTCCCCTTATCTTCAGGGTCAAGAGGCCATCAAGTGCTCCAAGCAGAAGTGCCCCTGTTGGCAGAAACCTTGGTGGTTGCTCTTATTGCATTAAATTCTTCCTTGCATTAGAGTCATACTTCCATACATTAGAGCTGGTGCTGGAGGAAACACTCTTGCTGAGACAAATCTGGACTGATACTGAATTGAGGCAGCAATTAGGTGCTGTATTTCTCTGTCCATGCAGAGGAAAATGCACAGCTTGAAGCTTCATGTCTCTTAGAGTTTCCTGTCCTCATCCATGTCCTCAACCATCGCCTTTTCCCAAATCTATTATAGAATCAGCAAAATCAACTATTCTGCATTAAAAAAAGAAGAAAAATTCTACTTGGAATTGAAACCTTGACTGCCTGTTTTGTGTACTATTAAGAAACTTTGGGCTTTTCTTGTAGTGTGTAAATGAAGTCTGGCTCCACAGCTGGCTGTCCCTGTCAGGGTGGTGGCATCTGTTCCGAGGGCAGGAGATGAGCTGACGCTCTGTGAAGTTCCCTTGACTCATCTGCCTTACCAGAACATACCCCAGCATGGATATGTCATGGCTTTTGAGCAGGATTTATTCTCAGAGTAGCTGCTCACAGCTGCCTCTTTTTCCTGCCACGCACAGATGTGAGGTTACTGTAGGGCTCTTCACCAAAATGATGGACTGTCACTGGGACCTTGACTTCTGCTCCCACAGAGGTTCATGGCCATAAAAACCACTTTGTTCAAGAGTAGTGGCTGTAACAAATAAGCTCAGCTAAACCCTTGCTTTTTCACTTTTACTGGTTTCACTCATCTGCTGTATGATAGGAGTTCATACAGAGAATTAGATTTCAGTGACTTTGTTTAAAACTCCTTATCCTTGTCTAATTAAACTGAATGCTTTAAAGATGATTCATACCACTTGACACCCTTGTATCTAAATGCTCTTTCTTTTAGATGGAAAGTGAAGGAAATGTGCAGACTAGAAATTTAAATGGGTCTTCCTTTCAGTTACTGGAAAAAGGGGGGATTTGGGGGTTTAGGTATTTGCTTAAGTTTCACTAGAAAGCACAGTGCTTTTCCAAGATCTGGTAATGATAGCCAGCTCCCATAAACACAGTTTCCCATAAAAGGTTTCTTAAAGGGAAGAGTTCAAAAGCTGTGACCATAACCCCTGTTTCAGTGCAGAGCAGCTTCACCACCTGTTACAGAGGGGCACCAGCACATTTTGGAGGTTGTGGCTTCGCCCTCTGGTGTGACCACATTTTGGCATGTTGGTAGGACCTAGGGCTAGGTACACCCTTCCCCCAGTTCCACCCATCTCCCCATGCTTCCAACTTTCAGTTCTTGGCAATTATGGTGTATCCCAGTGAAGAAGTTGGTGGGAAAGGGGAGCAGGACTGCTTGATGCCCCCACCACAGGACAGCTCTGGCGTTGTGACAGATTTTTTCAGATTTTGTCAGCTCAGTCAACAAGGACGCACTGAAATGCAAGTTTTCTGCCATGTAATGAATGCTTCTTGCTAAGCTACCAGGAATGGCTTGGTTTTGCATAACATTTTTGTACTGTGCCTTCCAGAAGGCGTGGTGTGAGTAACAAAGGCAGGGTTGAAAGATGCCGTGGGTTCCCTTCCTCCTCATGGCAGGACTTAATGATATAAAGAGCACAGTATTTCATTGATGTTTGTTGCCATTTCTGCTTGTGGGCTTTTCACAATACTGTGGTCAGGAAGATGACAAGATAAAGGATGACTAGTGTAGATCTGCTCCGTCTTGTAAAATAGGAATAATTCCCTTTTTTGATTATATTTCCTCTCCCCTCCCTTGGAAAAGATGACTCAGAAATCCATGACAAAGGAAATAAGTTCATTTGAATTTCTATGGAACCTTGAAAAGCCGCTTTTATGAAGTCCTGTTAGGAGGCTTTCAGCAGTGGCCTTTGACAAGAGCAGGAGGCAAAACCGAAACTCATGGTCCAAGTCCTTCGGTGTCAGTGGGTTGCCCTTGGCTCTTGCTCAGTATTGCAGATGGAAAATGAGACCATTACTCATTCTTGGGGGTTTGCTGTGGGATCCAAGTCTTCAATAGCCATAATAGTAGAAATCTCTACCATACAAGGAAAAATTACTGTTAGCTAATCTCAAAAAAAAGAGATCTACTATTTTTTCCATTTGGAGGTGAGTGAAGGAAATGGTTGAATGCAATGACTTATTTCCCTGTTCCTTTACAAAATTTCTAATGTTCTTCTAAGTAAGAATTTGTATTCAGCCTTCAGTTTTGGCAGTGTGTTCAATGACGATCGTATGCATTCAGAAGAAAGACTTCTTTTCTCTCCTTTGAAACAGAAGTCTCCAGAAGATACAGACATGAAAACATGTCTGTTCTCAGTCCTGTATGTGTGTTTCAGGAGCAAAACGGTCATTGGTCATTCTCTGTTCTCAGCATGATGTGCAGGGTGCTGAAAACAAGAGCAGCAGTTTATGGCTACATTATGGATGTAGAATAGGTGCATCTGCTTGAATAAACTGCCATTGCATCAATGGACTCTTCATGCCAAAAGAAACTCTGGTTGCCTTTGTCAAAAGTTAACGTTTGAGTTGCCATCTGATTTCCAATTGTTCTGAATTCAGTTTTTCAACCTTTGCTCTCTATAATTCATTCTGCTCAACTGTCGCTGATACCAACAGTTTTTTTCAGTTAATACAACTCAGAAAAATGTGGCAAACCTTCATTTTTTCCTTTTGATTGTCTTGAAACATAAGTTCTAAAGAGCAACCTAAAGTGTCTTTAAAAGATGTCCACCTGCTTTTGGGTGTGAGTATGGAGGTGTTGGACCCAATATTCAACAGCAGAGTGATCTCTGAAGTTTGGAGAAAACTCTTGGAATTCAGGCTGTCAAGTTATTTCAGTAAGTCAAGTTTCTCTACACTGAATTAACTATGTTTTTAAAAGCCATTTTTAGAGCCATATTTAGAGAAAAAAATATAATGTATGATAGATCTGGTTCTGTGTTTCTTTTATTTAAACAGTTCTCAAAATAACAGGTGGCAATAAGAAGGCAAATAATGGAAATTATATAAGGCCATGCCTTGAGAAATACTTTTTCCTTACATCAACATTTGAGTTTATTTCTCCAGGGTTAAAATCTGACAAGTGACTTCTGCACTTTTTTTCCCTAATTTTATGCCAGTCTGCATCCATGAAACTCAGCACTCGCTCTCTGTAACTTGTTTATCTGGCCCAAACCCTGACATTTCTACTATTAAAAATACTTTAATTTCATTAAAAATACAAGGAGCAGGGGAGATTTTGCAGATAATCCTCGGACAGGGTCACTCGTGGTATTTTTTTGAGGGAGCTGTTTTGCTGAGTAGCCCTCAGAGCCCGTCGGAGGCCTGGGAACCGGCGCTGGGTCGCTGCTGGCAGCCGCCACCGGGGCCCTCGCCCGGGCAGGGGACAGGGCACCGTGTCACTTGGCCCTGCCATGGCTGCTCCTTTCTCATGGCTCCCCAGGAAAGCTGACCCCGAGCTTTCCAGACTAAACATCCGAGATGTGTAATGGCCGTTTTGGGGCCAGGAAGGACAAGAGGGGAACGGGCTCGGCCTGGGAGTGTTTCTCTGTATCTTCCTGGTTTGTGCTGGAAATGTGCACGTCTGGTGAAGTCTTTAAAGATGCATAATCTCTATAATGAAGCCTGCTCTTAATTAGCAGTTTGTTTTAATATGAACATTTGCATTTTGAATTCTGCCTTCCAGCTCGTGTAACCGAGGGCTGTGTGTTTGCAGCAGTTGCCTGAATACTGAGGGGTTTCCCCTCAAACCACCATTCCTTGTTGAGGGTTTCTAACACTTTTTTGAATATAAGCACAGTGGTTAATGGATTGTTCTCTGCTTGAGTTCACTTCAGGCAGTTATTTGCATGCACTCTTTTTTGTAATAACAGAATTAGAGGGTGTGTTTAAAAGACTTACAAGCAGCAGATGAAGCAATAAACAAGCAAAGAGCATTTGTATGCAAATGCTCCAAGTGCTTTGTCATGTTCTGGGATCTGTTAGCCACCTCCACGCTTCCAGAACTTCATCCCCATCAGCTCTTTGTGCTGAGGCTTCATGCCAAAGCCTGGAGAAGTCAGTGGGGTTTCCCAACACCACTGGTGGGCTTCGGACTTGGGTCTGAGAGAGAAAAGGAGCAAATTGTTACCAGCCACTGTGATTTTGCTAGGAGCTTCCCTGTATTAGGAAGGATTTTCCTGTGCTGGGAATAAAACCAACTCACAAAAAGAATGGTCCAGCTTTGGAAATTTTTGTTGTCGCCTGTATTGGCCACTGGCTTGATCTGGTGACCTCAGGAGCTGAAAGCATTGAGCCTGTTCTGCCTGCACAAGACAGCCAGCAGCCCCTCAAGCTGGAACTGGGAGAGATTAGCAGCTTTTGTAGCTTCTGGCAAAAAAAGAGGACAGGAAGCCTGTTGACCAGCGTGTCAGAGCTCAGTTTCATTGTGTACAGTGTATGAGTCTGTTTGTAAAGTTATCCCTGAGGTTTTCAGAGTAGGTGATTTCCATCCTTCTCCCCCATCCCCTGTGCCTGCAGTGTCTGGTGTAAGCAATGAGAGCCCTGAGAAATCCCTCTGTTCCTCAGCTGAGACAAGCTGGAGCACTTCCAAACTCCATCCCACCAGTGCAGTTATCTTTTTATTACCAGGAATTGCAAGGTGCTGTTGTGCTGCTGGGAATGAGTGAAATCTGTGTTGGTTTTATATGGCTTTTGAGTCTTTCCAATGACTCTAATAAGCTGCTTTGCATTACAGGACAGGCAGATCAGTATCTCAGGAGACCTCCTGAGTTTGGCTCTTTTTCCTGGGGCTTGATAAGCAGGAAGGATAGTCCCTAGTGGGAGGAGAGGGAAGGAAGGAAGGAACAAGGAGACATGTGGCATGTGCAACCTGGAAAACTTGTCTCTGAGCTTGACTTGACTCCATCCAGGGAAGGAAGCTGATGCTAATGGCTCTGCATGAGATAACAAATTATCCTGGAGCATGTGTTTTCTGTATTCATTACAATATGTCTTGAGGGGTGGGGGAACAGGATGTATAGTGTGTGCTTATTTCTGGAGCCTCAGGAGAGCTACCCAGATGTTGAAAAGAAGTAAGGAAGAGTTGGAGATAAAGGAGAAAGACCCCCAGGGTGGGACTGTAAAAGCTGATCCAGAATAGGAGTCATTGTGTTTTGCTCACAGTCACACCAGCTGGCTTCAAGTGGCAGGAGAGCTTTCCAGAAAAGCTGTGGACAGTAGGAGGATAAATAAGGAATTTGGTCCAAAAGGGTGAAACAAAAAAACCTGAGGTCTGCAATACACCCAGAAATAATTACTTAAGCAAGCTGTCCTGAAGAACAGCTGCTGGGTAGCTTGTCCTAATGCAAACCTTAGGTGTAGTTGGAAATATGGTGATGCTCTGTTTATTGATAGTTGTTGTGCAGTTGTCTTCAACAGGATTTTTAGGAAGCACTCTTGTAATCCCATTGCCACGTGTGTTGGAGCTGGCTCCCTCTGTGCTTGGCTGTCAGGGACTGCAGCAATGACTGATGGAACTCACTGCACTTGATCATTGTGTGCTTGCACTGTATGTTTTTTAAATGAATTATCCCATTCTGGTCTTTCCCCGGGGCTTTCCTAAGATTTTCCTTCTGTCCTGGGTAGGCTCTCTGCAAGGACAGCAGTAGGGTTGGTGCAGCAGCCCCACTGACCTTGTGCGCTTGCCTGGTGATGCTTCCTTTTGTTCTTACTTCTCTGGTGATACTTTGCTGTATTTTAATTTAATCTCTGCTAAAACTACAGTTCAGGATCTCTTGTGTTGCCTGAGCGTGTCATGCTTTCTTGTCCTAATTAAAGGATATCTATTTCTTTCAACACACATACTACTGTAGAGAAAGAACCCTACAAATTAAAAAAAAAAAAGAAAAAAATTCCAAACTTCCCCACTATCCCCTGTCATTTTGTGTATTTGCAAGAATCCAGATGCTGCTGCTATTACTAGGTAAGGAAAGCCCAGAACATCTGGCTTCCTTGTGAGTAATATTGTGGTTTAGTTGTCCTGAATTCAGTGAGTAAACTCTAGTCACTTAGTTATTCCCAAAAAAACATAACCTTGTGAGATAAGGAGTTAGGACCCAATTTCCTGCTGTTGCTGGCCTGTTCCCATGTTCTTGCCTTTCTCACAACTGGATTTTCAGAAGTGAGCTCATTGTACCTTAGCAAAGCCCTTCTTGACACAAACTTCTTGGATGCATCGATCAATCAAAGAGATTGGGGAGACCACAACCTTTCCAGAGTCCCAAAGGAGGTCAGTTCTCACTCTTCCTCTGCTCCAGGGAAAACAAAGATAATCTACAGGGGTACATTTTGATGGCTTCAGCAAAATACTTGAAAATGGCAGAATTTGATCCAAACTGCCGTAACTTCTTGCATCTGTTGGAGCGAAGTGGGCGGATGAGAGAGTAAATCAGCAGAGAGCTGTGAGGGCCAGGATGATGGGCAGTGCAGTGCAGCTGACAGATAATGGGATGACATCATCCATTTCCTGGAAAATGAGACATTTCTGGCCAAATTATTCCAGACCCCGAGTGCTTAAGTGAGCTGGAGCATTCCTGGAATATTTTCAGCAGATATTTCAGTAGTCTAGGTGTAATGTGATTAAGGATGAGTAACAGCAAGATATGAGTCAAGATGAGGATTTCTGGTAACTCTTCTGTAGGCCAGTGAGAATCACAGGCAAGGAGAGAGAGGGAAGTTGAGAGAGATGGCCAAGATGTGAGAAAAATGTAAGTCATTTAACCTTTTCCAGTTGAGAATGGAGAGCTCTAAATAAGGTGGTTTTTTCCACTGTATAGGAATACTCATGAATTGAAAGTACTGGAACACCCAAAAATTCCATGAGGGAGGTGAAGATTAGGGAACAGCAGAGAGCTTCCATGGTTTGGAAGACTGAGATTTTGGAAAAGACAATTCTTGCATTTTGAACAGTGTGGAAGATTTTTTTCTGGTTACTAATTTCAGTTACCTTGTGTGGATTTGATATTTATGTCCAGTTGTAACACAAGGACAGAGACCTTAGAGTATCAATGCTAGAAGGTGAAAAGAATCTCACTGGATATTGCAGACAGCTCAAGACCAAGAGGGATTTTACTTGCCAGTTGTTTGATTCCAAACTTAAAATGAAGCAAACACTGGACAAGGAATTTGTACATGTATTTCCTTTGTCATGGATATAAGGAAGATGCAGCACAAGGTTTGGCACCTCGGGGTGGGAGGCTGCAGGAACTGCTCCTGCACAGGGATAAGGATGCTGATGAGCAGACACACCTGGATCACTCTTGCTGAAGGTCCTCCCAGAAGGGCAAGCTGGTTTGAGTTCCTCTGCTAAAGAAACCAAGAAAAACTTAGAATTAATTACAGAGACAAAAAGAACACACAATGTTGGCATAAACAAACCTTTGTAACATATCCAACACCTTTCCATCAAAATCTTCAGAACCATAAATATAAGCCAGGGCAGTGCTGGAATCCAGGTGCTGGAATGTTAAGACAGGACCTGCCTGTCTGGGCTGCTCACAGGTAATTGTGCTTGGGAGGCTCTTTAAAAGACAAAAAATGCTCCCACCCACCCTGTGATGTGTGTCACGCTCAGAGCACTCTGTGCTCAGCATGTCTGGCAAATGGGAGCTTGTCCTTTCTTATTCTTGTAAGATCAGTTGGTCAACAGTGTCTAATTATCTCTGTTGTGAGTGTCTAATTATCTTAATATTTATTGACTGTTTCAACTTGATGTTTCCAGACTGTCTCCTAGGAGGAGACATGGAGTGTGGGTGGATGGGGGTCAGGGAGGGCAGAGAGATGGCTGGGACTGAGTACAAGCCATATTCTGGGTTTTGGGAAATTAATACTTTTGTGAAAGTAAAGCCCTGTGATCCATACTGAGTGTCTTCTGAATGTCAGAGGAAATCAGTCCCAAAGGATGGGGAGCTGCCCACAGGAGAATTCCAGTGGAGTGTTTGGTAATGAGATCCCGGCTTGGCTGGGGATGGCAGCTACGTGCAACACACTCTGCTTCTCGTTTTCTATGGAATTTTCTGGGTTCTGCAGGTGTGACTAAAGTGTATCCTTCTGAAGTGTTCAAAGCTTCATCTCAAACCAGCAGCTCTTTGCCAGTCTGAGCAGTTGCCTGGCAGATGGAACCTCCTGGCCCCCTCCAACCTCCTGTGCGTCATCTTCATTATCACTAAATTAGCTGTGTTGTCATGTGGGATCTTAGGAAATGTGGTTTTCTTCTTCTTGAATCCAGAAATATTAAATGACATGATGTTCTTGTTACACAAGGTGGAGGCAGGAATGGAGGTGGAGCAGAGCAGCATTCTGAGAAGGAGTAAGGAGCTGTGGCCAAAGCCTTGAGGTAAGTCAAGGTAAATAATACTTCTGTTGCCCTAGAACAGTGGCAGGTAGGAAACAAGACCTGGAATCATACACTGAATATATAAATATGGGGAGTTCTGTGCACAGCACTTAAATCCCAGGAGAACACCTTTGGAAATGTCTGTGTTGCTTTCTGAAATACTATTAAGTAGAAAGCCAAGACCCAGACCACCTAATTATGGGGCTATCATTTTTACAACAGAGTTGTTTTAAATTCCTACACATTATTGAAAGGAACAAAAGAAGATGTATTGTGTGAGTTAGTCTGTGCAGGTTTCAGGCAGTGCAAATGCATGCAAGTAGCAAAATACCGGTGGAAAAAGCCCTGTCATGCCAGTGCTCCTTGATCTTTTAAATTGGTAATACACAAAAGCAGGTCTAGAAGAGGCAGCAAAGCCTTTTGTGTTGAGCAGGACATCACAGAGACTGGATCTCCCCAGAACCTGGAGAAAATGACAGTAGTTTGTGTGTTTTCCCATTGGAAAGGAGGAGGGGCTGGCTGTGGGAGTCCCAAGCACCATCTGCAGTGGGTTGGGATCAAGCACAGGGAACATGGACACGCTGTTCTCTTCCTTAGCTTGTGTTTTTCAATCATACTAAACATCTCACTTTGACAGTAGCTGCTTAGAGGAATTTAAGATGAGGTCATGCATCAGCATATCTGATCCCTCCTGGTGGCTGCTGCTGGTTTGTTGCATCTCCACCCCACAGCCCTCTCTGCAGCATCTGCCATTGCTTCCTCTGCTCTTTGCAAATCCCTCAAGATCTGGGATCTGAAACATTCCAGACAATCAGTTTCACACTTTCCTTTTCTGACTGATTATTTCATTAGTTTTACCCTAATTTGTTGATGTAATGAGAAAGGAATAATTGTCCTTTCAGCTTTTTCATTCAATTTGTCTTCTTCATGCTTTACCTCCAGTTGCCATTCATGCACAATTTTCTGTGGATACAGCCTGTTTTTATCACTCTTCCTGTTCTATTACAAATTCCTGAGATGTAGGGAAGGGCAATTCCAGAGCTGGGTGCCATGCTCAGAGCATGGGTGAGCTGTGGGTTTTGTGTGAGTTACCTTGTGTTACCATCATGGTTCAAGGGCTGATGAAATTCACAGTGTCATTTTCATAGAATCACACAAGAATTTAGGTTGGAAAATGCCTTTGAGGTCATCAAGTTCACCCATTGACCCAGCATTGCCAAGGCCACCACTAACCCATTTCCCCAAGTGCCATATCCACACATCTTTTAGAGCCCTCCAGGGATGGGGACTCCACCACTGCCCTTGCAGCCTCTTCTTGCAACACTCCACAGTCCCAGTTTTGAATGCCCTGAAGGATTTTGCACTGTTGGTAAAATGATTTCTTTTGTATTCACTTCTGTGAGCCAGTTATGAATATGGACCATCCTCAGTGTCTCATCCTCACTGACTGAGGGTGGGGAATGCCAAGGCTTGAGCTTTTCTCACAGTTTGGTAAGAGCACATCAATTCTAAAGGAATGGGCTGACAAATTAAGAGCAATCAGAGTGGAGCAGAGACTTCAGCCTCTGAACAAGCAGATGGAGGGAAACAGGGATAAAGGAGGTGTTTTCAGCCAGAAATGAGTGGCTCAGTCCTCAGGGAAAGGGGCAGAAACAGGACTATTTGGTGACAAATATACCTGACTGTGTTTTTTTAGTTTTTCACTCCATCAGATACAGTCAGCCCCTGGAGTTGCAAGGTTGAGATATTTTCTGCACTCCAGGGGCTCCATCTGTTCCTTCAAGGACTGTTGCTGCTGTTCCAGTGGGGTGTTTTGGTTCCACTCAGTTAAAGTTTAATGGGTTTGCTCATTTAATCTCAAACCCCTCACAGGTCAGCAGCTACAGCAGGACCTCTTCTAAACTTCTATGAGGAAATGCAGACAGAAGCAGCTTCCCATAAACAAACTAATGTACATTGGGGTAGAAATTCATCTTTTGAGACGTAAACAAGACAAGGACGTGTACATGGAACAAGGAGTGAAGCTTGGAATGTAAGTGCCTGGATGTCCAGTCCCCTCTGGATGACCACTTGAGCTGATAGAACAGTGGTAGACAAGAGTCTGTGTAAGAGAAGCCCTAAAAACAAAGTGAAGAAACAACTTATTAATCTTTGTCTTGGATAAACATTTTAATGGGAATATTTGTGGGATTTAAGTAGTTCGAAAGTCACAACTTGAGGGATGAAGAAGTCTCCAAAAAAAAGTAATCATCATAACCCCATTCCAGCTCCTACTAGTAAGAGTAAGACCAGTAGCTGGACACTTCAACACAGAAGAATTTTAGACTTTATATTGGAAAGGAAACAGACTGGGTATTGCACATCTTGAATTTTTCTGTAGCTGGAAAATAATGAAGGATACTCCCTTTGCATATGAGCTTGTGGGGTCTTGCCTGTGCCTGCAGGAGGGATGCTCTGACACAGGCAGAGCAGAATCAGCTGCTGAAACTTGGATTTGGTTACCCTTGCTGCTAAGCTCTAGACTTGTTACCTGAGACATTCTTCTGTTCTTTGGTTAACTACAAGATCCATTTATTACCTTTAGTTTTAGGTTGCCCAGAGAAGTTGTGGCTGCCCCACCTCTGGAAGTGTCTGAGGTCAGGTTGGACAAGGCTTGGATCAGCCTGGGGTAGTGGAAGTGTCCCTGCCCATGACAGGGGGTGGGATGAGATGGGTCTTAAGGACCCTTTGAACCCAAACCATTCTGTGATGCTGATTTCTTGTTTGTATCAGTTGGGAATGCTGGTATTGCTACTGTGTTGCAAAGGAAACGAAGTACTTCCAAAACCAGCAGCCTCTTTAAATGTTTGGTTTGAAAATACAACACAGGATGCAATTTTTACCCAGGGCAGCTGTGTTTGGCTTTGTTTTCCAGTGTGTGCAGCTCCCTGGGCAGCTGCTGTGTCACTGCCATGGCACTTCACAGGAGGAATGAGTCTGCTGTTCCTATTCCCTTTATGTTCACCTCTTACAAGTCATGATCTGTGCCTTGTTAAGAGATTTAAAAAGCATTATTCCAGGAAGTTTCCAAATTTCCTCATTTCCCACCCCCATCCTTTCTCCGGGGGATGTTCTGCTCTGCTCCCATTACAAGCTCTACCTCTGCACATGGTGTTTGTAAACACTGCAGATTCTCTGCTTCCCTTTGCCAGCACTTTCCTCCCCAAAATGGACTGTCCGGAATCAGCCCTTGCAGTGAGTGCTGCTCTGGGTTTCTTTTCCCTTCCCTTAGGATGGCTCTTGGTGCCATCTGAAGCTCCATTCTGCTGTTCTATTTCTCCATCTGAAAGTGCTGCCAGATTTCTGTGCCCGCCTGAAGTTCCTCAGTTCTCTCTTGTGGCATTTCTGTGACCCTCTGCAGCTTCTCTTTATTTTCTATTAAGTGATTTGTTCCTGTATTGCAGCACTCAGGACACCAGCCCTATCCTCACCTTTCTCATTTATTTAATTTAGAAATATCAAACCTCATTAATGAGTTCTGTCTTGGGGTTAGGATTTTTTTTTTATTGCTAGTGCACTTATAAAGTTATTTGGAAACTTCCTAGCCAGCAAGGTGTTGTGCTGTTTGAGTTAGATTTTCCTTTGCCTTCTGCAGTGCTGGAGCTCTCATGGAAGCAGAGTTACATCACCCAGCAGGTTCCTTAACAATGTGTATTATGTACTCCTCTGTGTAACGGAGGAAAAATCATGTCATTATTCCCTCCAGATATTAAACCCCAGCTCAGCTCAAAGGGGAACTATTTGGAAAGTAAACAGCTCCCTTTCTAGTACCATCAGTGGGTGCTTTTTCAATATCCTGTATAATTTAGGGCTGAAAGCACCTGTCTTCTCAGCCAGATCCACAAGGCACCGAGGCGTGACTGGCTGGAGCCCGGGCACTGGAATGCCCTCCTGCTGAGTTATTGCTTTAGCCACCATCAACAGGCACTGTTTATCTGCAACCTGACTTTTCTGCATTTTCTGTGGGGCTGCTGAGACTGAAAACCTGCTTCTGAGCCAGTGGCAGCAGCGACGTCTGTGCATGCAGACAGGCCAAGGGTCACACCTCTGCTCCCAGCCTTCCCTCTAACACCTACAAGAGGAGAAAATGATACAAACCAGGAAGGGCTCTATTTTAGTGTAAATTTGGTAAAAGAATATGAAACATGAGCTGATTAGCAGGGTCTCAAAGACCTGAAGGATCTAGTGATTCTCTGCACAATAGCTCCTCATGATATTAGCCTGACAGGCCAGCCTTGGTGACAGCCAAGGGGCCATACATTGCTTGAAATAATTAAGCAAAAATATCTCACACATGGCTTCTCCCTGAGAATGTGGCCTTATCAGGTTTCAATTTTATTTTGTTTTTGTTCTGCATTATGGCTTGTTCTGCTTGAGGTTGGTTGTGGGGGTTGTGACAGGAGGCTGGAAGGGAGAGAGAGCAGGGTATGCTTCGTTTATTTTGAAGAAATACATATGATTTGCAGATGAACAACTACCATGACACATTTTTGTTGCCATTTCTGATTGCAGCTGTAAATGATGCTTATGTTAATAATAGATGTGGTGTTGTGGACTCAAGTGCGGAGATCTCTCTGTGATTGGTATTCTAGAAAGTCTTTTGGTATTAAAACAAACTTTAACAAACATGTTGGTGCAGAAACTGAAAAGGATTTTTATCCACTGGAATTGTCAGAATTGGTTTAACTAAGCAGGTAGCTTTAGGGCAGTGTTCAGTGGAGAAGGGGAATAGCTTTGTGTCTTCTTTCTAGTCTAAAGCTGCTGGGAATGTTGATGGAAGCCCAGGTCACCATAGAAATGCCCAGGAATCTCTTATTTAGTTTAAAAATAAAATTTAAAAATCACAATATTCTTAAAAATCTGCATGTGCTTTCCCATAGGACATATCTCCTCACATTAGCAACAAGGATGGATTAACTGGATGATGGATGAAAGAGGATCTCTTTGAATCTTGGTTTGGAACATGAAGAAAAAGAAGCAAAATGTTGTTTATTTTGAGGCTTGGAAAAATGAACTTGTTTGTTATATCCCCACTCAAAGTCTTTTCTTGTTTGCATAACTTCGCAGAAGGTTGAGTTTGCAGAAAACAGATGCTGACTTCAGTCCCTCAGGTGGTGTTTTGTGAGCAGTCCAAGTTGAGGAAACAGTGATGCTGCCAAGAGAAAGGTTTCACATCCCCTCTTCATCCCAGCTGTGGGTTGCCACTTGTGCTCTCATGACAGCACCAAAATCTGTGAAGTCATGGAGGGGCTGGTGCTAGGCTTGGTTTTCCAGGACTGACTGTGCCAGGGCTGGTGCTGGCTGGAGGGAAGGAGGGAGGATGTGAGGCCAGGAGGTGGCAGGAGGCAGCATTTGGACAAGCTTAAAATGAGCAAGGGGCTCCAGCTGTGGTGCTGATGGAAGTGACCTTCAGCACCTGACAACCTCTGGGCTGTGCCATAGAAAAACTCTCTTTTCTGGCTGCTCTCATTTATTTGAATGGCTGTTCAGTAGCAGAACCACCAGTGCTGGGGTCTGGAGGTGCCACATTTTGGAAGGAAGCTCAAAGATCCAGTTTCTTGGAAGGATCTTCTTGGGCAACTAAAGAGAGAAAACCCTGGCCAGACTTTAAGGTCTCTGTGGTACAATCAAAGTTTCACTGTGGTGTCAGGGTGCATTCAAAGGCACAGAAGAAGCTGTGCAAATACCTCATCTTGCTGTCCCAGCATCAGGAAAGAATTAATTAGGATTAAAAATTAATAGTTTTTTACTCTTCTGGTGTTACTTGAAAGATGGCTCTTCTTTTGATACCTTGAAAGCCAGCACATGGAATTAATTGGGTTGCATTATTTCATAGTGGCTGTCAAAACCTCTCAGTAGCTTCATGCTCAGTAGCTGGAGCAGATCATGGGACACTCGCCACTTGGCCTGCAGCTCATGGGTTTTATTGTTCCTGGGAAAGAGGAGGAGCAGTTGCAGGGAAATCTGGAGGAGCAGATGGAATAATGGATCCAGGAACACTCACTGCCTACAAGTGCTCTGCTTTCTGCTCCAAAACAAAGCAAACACAAGCATCTCTTCCTTTTCTCATGTACAACTAAAGTTTTGGGGGTTTTAGTTGAATTCTAAACTGTTGTTCTGTCTAGAGGTGTGGAATGATTGCCTTGGAGATTTTGGGAGTTCATGCCCACTGTATATGGAATGCATCTGTAATGTTTTACTGCACACCTCTGTGTGCACAGAGCTCAGGCTGTTGAACCCATCATCTCATTGCTGTTTGGATCACCTGGCATTCTTCCTAAATTATCAGAAATCCAAGGAAGCTGGGTTGCTTAATTTGGTATTGTTTCATTAACAATGTGTCTTGTTTCTGAAGGCTGGAGTTGGAATCTTCCAGTGCTGGGATCAGGTCTTCCATTGTGGCAAATTGACATGGGATTTTGCTGATTCCTTTGAACAGCTTTCAGCCCAGATCTGCTGGAGGTGCTGATGTCTCCCTGGTCTGCTGGAGAAGCCCCTGGCATGGAGAGACCTGGTTATTATTTCCATATTGTCCATTTGCCAGGACACCTGCAGAGTGACCCTGTGGACCTGATGTCCCTGGGGCCACATGGCTGGAGCAAAAAACAGCACATGACAGATCCAGTGCAGGACTGAGGAGATAATCTGAGTTCTCCCTTAAAATAAACCCAATATCAAATGGGTGTGTTTCTATCCATCTGTTCTCTCAAGATATTTGGACCCACCAAGCCAAGTCCAGCAATGTGAGAAGGGTTAGGTTCCAGTCTGGATCCTCAGCAGATTTCAGTAGAATTGGCAGGTGAGTGAACAAAGGGGACCCAAAGGTGGTGTTTCCATCACAGACAAGGTCAGAGGAGTTTGAGTTATCCCAGATTGGTGCCTGGACCTTACATGCCCATCAGTTTAGGAATGCTGGAGATGGTTCACCCACAGCCCTCAGGAAACTGCAGTGACCCAGCCATGAGGTCTGAGAACTCCAGGGTAGCAGGAGCAGGAATATGGAAGGTAAGGAATAAAAACTGGGGACACAGGACACAAACTTGCAGTGAATCAGTTCCCAGCATTCCTGCAGTATGAGCAACTTGGATTCAAAGGTGCTGCTCAGGGTGAAAGTCATCCCACCTGAGTCTGTATAAACTGCTGAGTGTTCTACTTAGTTTTCTCCTATTTTTTGGTTTGGCTTTTTGAGTTCTTTGTGGGTGGTTTTTGGTGGTTTTTTTTTGAGGGATGGGGTGTGGGATTAAGTTCAAGTGTTGTTAAAGGCTCAAGTACTGAGAGCCCCTGCAGAAAATGAAGTGCTCAAGAGGATGGCCATTTTCATTAAGTGGACCTAATCAAGCATAGATAATGGGGAGTTAGACCATCTCTGAAAATCATGATGTGTGTCACATAAAAGGGTTGCAGACTTACTGTTATAAGTTTATTTAAGTGAAGAGAGATTTGGCTTCTTATGGATTTGACTCCTTCTAGGGACTATTGGCATGGAAAATTAAGAGGGATTTTGCTGGGGAGGTGCCTGGAGGCATTGCCTCTGTCTTGGTCATATTTATGCACACAAAAAGAATCCAAAACAGGATTGTTAACCTCTCAAACTTCTCCAAGGCATTGAATAGAGGCTTGTGTTTCACTGAGAGAAAGCAGGATGTCATCTGCTAGAAAAGCAATTTCATATTCTTTATCATGGGCTGGGATGCCCTGAATCTCATTTAAGGCTTTGAAGTGCTCCAAACCCTCTTGCATTATCACCAAATCCCCTCGAGTGAACGTGTTCAGGGTAAGGCACACATCTTAAAGGAAACAGCCATGCAAGGAGCCTTCCCTGTGATAGCTGAGACGTTCGTGCAGACATTGCAGAGCGTAATCTAAAACTTCCTTGGCTGCAATTAAGTAAATCCTGTGTCCTACAGCACTGAGATAATATCTCCACAGAAATGCTTTTTAAAAGTTTCCTGTTTCCATTGTGTTCTCAATCCCCACGGGATAATATTCTCATTCACTAAGTCCTGGGACCTTGAAAAAAATAATAATTAATACAGCTGTGAGTCAATGGGATTCCCCAAGTTTCTTTTTTGGTTTTTGCTTAAGGAGCATTGCAACACAGGGTTTATTTGAGCAATCTGGAGGATGCTGGGGTTCTCACACACTTGGCTGAGCCCAGGGACACGAGAGGGAGGCAAGGGAAATGTGGATTCTCAGGATGCACATCAGACCCTGTTATCCCACACTGTCTGCACTGGCAAAGGCTTTCCCTCTCTCTGTCCCAGCACTCTGTTTTTGGGGAAGTGCTGTCTTGCAATGAGCACACTGGTACCTTGTACACGTGGAATCAGTCCCAGCTCTGCCCTGACTCAGTCAATGACTTCACCTGCCTCAGTTTCTCCGGCTGTAACGAATGATGACCAACAGAAGGGTGTAAAAATAATACCACTGTTCCCAAGTCTTTTAAACCCACTTGGGCTCTCTATCCAGCTTGAGAGCCAGCAGCTCATCCTTCAGGGGGATTCTGAGCTTTTCCAGTGAAAGCTGTTGGACAGTGGAGCCTTTGAGCAGCTGCTTGGTGGCAAATGCTCTCTGGTTCTCCAGAGGAACCCAACCTACAGATTGTTGGGTTTTAGCTGGGCAAATTTTTAGTCCAACTGAGTGGTTGGACTCTCCCTGATCTGCTGGAGACACTGCTCTGAAGTGAGTCTCAGGAGGAGACCACTGTGTTTCCCAGGGCATTTTGGATGTGCTGCTCCATCCCAGGGAACAGGAGAAGGAGGAGAAAATGGTCCATAAAATTTCCATTACTCTGAAAAGCAGAAACATCTGTTGGAGCCTGCGAGTGAGGTTGGAAGTGGTATTTACCAGCAAGAAGCTGGCATCTCATCTGTTCAGACCCTGTGCAAAATAACTTCTGCTTCCTCCCATGGAAAACAATGTGGAGGAATCTCTGAGTCAGGATCTGCCCCAGGCACTGAGAGGCAGCAAAGTGCTCACTTTTAGCCAGGCTGTGTGCATGGACCCAGGCTCCCAGTGCATCTGCCCAGGCTCCCAACGAGGTGCATCCCATGAAATCCCAGCTCAGCAATGGCTGTTTCTAATAACAGCCTTACACAAAGTCAGCTGTTCTGCATCATGCACTCTGGGTTTAGGAACTCAGCTCTTTAAAGCAGAGTTTCAGAAAACAAGCTGGATTTTTTTAATTTTTTTTTTTTTTTTTTTTTTTTTGTTAAGGAGGGAGTTGGAGGAAGTGGCAAAGTTCCCAAGTTATCCAGAGACCTGGGGTTTCTCCATTCCCAGGTAAAATGTATGTTGGGAAAAGGCAATGGGCTGCTTTTTTGGGTCTGCAAGATGCTTTGTGGCTCCACACAGAGCCCATGACTGCCTCTTCCATGGTGATTTTGGTGCTAAAATGACAACCCCCTTCTCTGTGATTGCAGAGCTGCCCCAGCAGAAACTGCTACAAGAGTTAGAGATCTTCAATGCAGCAAGTTCCCTTTTCCTCCTGTTACTCCAGTGGTGTCCTGCTGTCCTGGCTGTGTGAGGTTCCCAGAGTTATTCTGGACCCTGAGAAATCAGACCTTAAATATAGAGAAATTACCTGTACCTTGGTAAGTCAAAGATCCACCTAAGTTTTGAAAGAACGAGAGGTATGTGTAGGTGTGGAGTAGGTTTAGTTTCTCCTGTTCTCCTGTTTCTTCTCAGTTTGGTCCTTCCCCAGACCTCAGGTAAGACCAGGTGTGCTCTGGGTGCCCACCAGAGCAGGATTTTATTAGAAAAAGGCCCAAAATCTAGCAGCTGGAAGTGACTCCTCTGGGTATCCTCTCCTGCCAGGTGGGGGTCTGGTTGCAAATTTCTCATACGAAGTAAGGCAGGAAGGCAATTAACATCTTTGGCTTTCATCACAGGATGATTTGCCAGCTGCTTCCTCCAGTCTGTTTTATTGTGAAGCATCTCATTAAAAAGCAAAAGGGATGTAAAAGGTGGTTTGAAAACCAGAGGTGAGAAAGGCTGTCCTGTGTCACTGGTGTGGTGTTTCATGGGCACAAGTCACTTCATTTGTTCACATCTCTGCCTTGCTCCAAGAGCTCAGGTGAGCACTAAGTCAGTGCTGAGCAGAGGCTGTTCCTGCACTGAGACATTGGCTGATTTTGGATTAATTAAATCACTTGTGAGCTCTGTGCTTACACTGAGCTAGTCCCTTCTGACATGGGTTGATTTAGCAGGTTATTTCCTTGGCTTTGTGCAAATCTGTTTGACACCTGACTCTGTGGGTGCTGCTGCTGCTTCCCAGCCATGCAGGGCTGGAGGAGGAGGTGTCAGGTCTGCCCACCCTGCTCCAGGGGACACAGGGACGCTGAAGGTGCCAGGGAAGGAGGCCAAGTCTGTGACAAATCCTGATCCCCTGCCTGGGGCTGGTGCAATGCTTTAAATCTGTTTTTTCTCTTTCCACCTGTGCTGAACAGCTGGAGAGTGGCTGGAGGGTGCAGTTGTTGAGGGGGTTCTGTGCATCCCTCTGGAGCATCCAGGCTGAGCACTGTCAGATACAGCATCCCAGGCTAAGCCATTAGAGTGACTGGACATGGCATTTCTCTCTGTCCCTTTGCCAGGTTTTCTTCTGAGGATAATATATGTGCATTGCAATGTTGGCTAACAATGCCAAGGACTGCTGGAGGAACTCTTGCAAATTACTCTTCTTTTTTTTTCTTTTTTTTGGTGAGATAATCTGTGGGTTATTAAAAAGACATATATTTAAAAATCCTAAAGTCAACAGATTTGCATGAAAAATTGTCTGCCTTGCCTGGCGTACTTGACACTTTGGCTGTCTCAGAACAGATGGGACAGCATCCAGCTGTGGGAAAGGAAATACATTTAATGTTCATATTGTGGTCATTGAAATGTGAGGGGCACCAACGGGCTCATAAGGAACCACAGAGAAAATCCCCAAAGCCTATCAAAGCCTAGGTTGCATAATTTTGACATAACAGCACTGCTTGGAGTAGCTGGGCTAAATCTAATGGATGTCCAGGCTGCTCTGCCCTGTCATGAGAGATTAGGTCTGATTAAGACCAGTGTATTTCAAGAAATCATTTGTCCCTGCAGATCCACACAGGATGTTCTTGTGGGCTTAAAGGTGACCCTCTGAGGAGGCAGAAAGCTGGTTCTTTCTGGAGGGAGGAAGCATGAGAGACAGACTGGATTGAAAAGAGAAAAAGGACTCTCAACTCTCCCTAATTTTCAATAATGTTGCCAGTAACAGAGAGTTCCTCTGGTGGAATCAATCTCTTGCTGCTCTGGTGGGTAGGAGCTGCTTTGAGTAGCTTTGGCTTTGTGCTGTTTTGTTGGCTGTGTAGAACTGATGCCAAAATAATTCATTGTAAGAAAACTCAAAGGCGGATTAAAAAATGGTTTTATCTGCACCATCTCTCTTCTCTGCCTTCTCCAGGGAGTTTTGGCAATGAGGGCAACATCCAGGCCCATGGGATGGCCCTGCATGGAGAGACCCTCCCTCACTGCAGCTCCTCCAGCCAGGTAGAGTCAGTCCCCTGCAGGATTTCATAGATCCCCTCTTCCATTTTCTACCCCCTTCTTTTCACTTAGAGATGAGCCTGGATTTACCCCTTCCTGACTCTTGATAAAGTTGATCAATGGACCATCTCAGCCACGTGTAGTGGGCAGAACAAAAGCTCCTGAGCATTCAGATCCACCTCCAAACCACACAGCTTGAGCCCATCCCCAGGTTTAATTACTGCAGACCGTTCCCATGTGTCTCTGGGAAAGACGTGTCCCCTCATCTCTGTATCTGCTTAAAAATTCTATCAGTTGCCATTTTTCCAAATCCTTCTATCAAAGAAATCCTCTCCCCTCCCTCCTAAATCTCTTGCACTTGGAACTTCAGGGAACAGAGCAGATGCAGTTTGATGCCCTCATCCAAACTAATGATTTGTTTCTGGCCGAGAACACGTTACCATCAAGGGGTTTTAATATTCTGCAGAATTTAGTGGAGGCCAATAGAGTAGGAGGGGGGTTGGATGCTCTGCCTTTGCCAAGATGTTTATGCAGCAGGAATGTTATTTATGTAAATCTGGAAGCACTCTTGAAGCGATAGCCTCGCTCTTGCATCTCAGACTTTTTTCATTAAGTCATTGATCTTCCTTCAAAAAAAAAATTTTTTAAATAAAAAAATCCCTCTGAAAACCTAAAACTTGAGCATGAAAAGTACTTGGGGAAAAATATTTACTGCATAACTGCTCCAAGCAACCCACATTATACAGACCACTGCAATTCCTGAAGAATGCTGGGGTAACACTGCTGGATTTGGGATTTCACACATCTGCTCCCCTCTTCTCCTGCTGCTTACTTTCTCCTTCTAAATGAAGTTGTTGCCTGGTCCAGCATCTCATTGCCCTCTTTAGGGTGAGCCTGTTTCACCTAAACAGGCCATGAACACACACTAAATTAAAATAGGAAATATAGGAAGTCCTGGTGCCTGGAGTATGTGCACAGGGGACGAGCACCATCCTCATCTCCAAGTGTTCCTTTCTCACCAGCACAAAGCCCTGCAGAGCCCGTGTTTCTGCATGAAGCAAACAGATTCTGGCACAACTCAGTTTGTGCTCCTGGCTTTTTTTCTTTTTTTGAAAGATGTGCTCTCCTAGTAAAGTTCTTAACATTTTATATATTTCCCCCCTATACATAACTTCTGCTCACAACTTTGTGTATTAAGACCCAGAACATTACAGGAAAGTTTATCAGGATGGATTGGAGAGCACAAGATGGACTCCTAGGGATGTTTTTTGTTGTAGGGGAAATCAGGCCAAAGTGTCAGAGCAGAGCAGCCTTGGCCCACTGAGTGCTCATTGTGAATATCCATGTGACATGTATATCTCCATATCCATGAGGAGACAGGGATATAAACCAAATGAGGTGATGGCAGGTAGAGAAGGCCTGGATGAGATGTTGCTCAGAGGCCAGGGTGTGTGTGAAGCTTCACAAATTCAGTCTCAGCTGCCCTCCCTGGACTGACACAGA
Organism: Melozone crissalis; assembly: GCF_028551555.1. NCBI lineage: Eukaryota > Metazoa > Chordata > Aves > Passeriformes > Passerellidae > Melozone > Melozone crissalis. The sequence goes on along the minus strand of NW_026535792.1, from coordinate 3,089,367 downwards.
TAAACAAATTGCAGGAGCACTTCTCCAGAGCCCATTATCCATCCTGAAGAGGTTTAAAAAATATCTCCAAAAAGGCTGGTGGCAATTTTGGATCATTTTATGGATACCCAGAGAAAGATCAGCCAAGCTGTGACCTGCTCACTGCACCTTCAAGTGCCCAGTGAAATTCCCACTGCACAGAAAACTCCCCCTGGGCAGAATTGTTCTGCACACTGTGGAAGTCAGGAGCTGGAGAGAAGTGGATGCTGTGTTTCAGGTATTCAATGTGATGGTTTCCACCCAGGAGCAGTTAACCTGTGTTCTGCAGCCAGCAGACACTGGTGCTGTGTGCTAATGCAGTGTCTGTGAGGAAGCAGCAAGTCTGACTGACAACACATTCCTGTAAACCAATAACATGAAGCACTTGTGGATGGAAGGGAGCAAGGACTGAAATACCCTGGGAAATAACACTGATCAATAATATCAGCTTCTCAGGTCAGAGTGGAGTTTAGTCCACACAACTCTGATTTCTGATTAATTGGGAAACTCTTCCTTGGCTTGTAATTCCTGTGACTCCATGCAGACAGTTCACGTCGCTTATCTTTTGGGGATTTGCATTATCTGCACCAGCAGCAGAATTTGACCATATCTGATCCTCTCAGAACCCCAGCCAACCCAATGGCAAAATATAAACATCTGCCTGGAGACTATTTTTGCAGGGCATATATGGTAATGATGGGGATCCAAAGGCAGCAGAAATGCACCTACAGATAGCACTGTGAGCATCCCAGAGCACTTCTGCCTGTTGCTCATGAATTCTTCCAAGTATAGCACATTTGTGAAGCTCACAGCAGTAGCAAAGACAGTGAAAAAAAAACAAAACTGTGACAACAAGCCAAGTATTAATGCTTTTATAACCCAGCAACCCAGGCAACAGCAACAGAAGGAGTTGTTTTACAGTCAGCACCTGACTGCAGCAAGGCCATCGACATCCAAGGCTGTCCAAAGCTGAGAGAGCACAGGGAAACATCTTGGATCCCCCATTAATTAACCCTCTGTGTTTTGTGGTTTTGCATCCCAAGGCTTTACTTTCAGCACAGGAGGACAGGAGTGCTGTGGGCCAGACCCATGGAGGTTGGCAGATCACACCAGATGTGCAGCTGCCTTTAAGCTCCAGCCATTGAGCTAAAATTAGCTTGTAGAAAAGAATGTTAAAAGCAACCAAGATGCATTTTTTATAGCGCTTTTTTTTTTGTCATGTATTTTGTTGGGCTTTTTTTTTTTCTCCTAATAGCAGGTATGAGACCAATTATCCCCATTTTCTCTGAGCAGTTGTTACTGGGGTTTATTAACATCTGGAGTTTGACCTGGACCATCAGTGTGTGGCACTGGTAGCAAACAGGATTATGATGTGGCAAGGGGACATTCTTATGTGCATAAAGAATTCTTGGACTCCTTCCTGCTAGGGATGCTTGGATCCCTCAGAGATGGGTGTGGGGTTTATGAGGAGGGGGTGGAGGGGTTACTTGCTGGTTGTTGAGTCTCGATGGGTAACACCCTACCCGTGGGGCAAATAGCAGGCAAATCAGAACCAGGAAGTGATGTGGCACATGCACATGAGAAATGATGGGTGGGGAATGTTAAACCAAACTCAAAAGGAACTTGGGATAGGTGCCAGGTCGTGTTCTGGTTCAAGCCCTTTGCTTGGCTCCTAGCTCAGTGGCCCACTCAGTAAAAGCCATCTCTCTCAGATGCAGAGAGGGGCAGGAAGGAAGTCTCTGCTTGTTTTTGTTGTGAAATCTAATTTGGGCCGGGACGTGCTGGGGACTGTCCCTTGGACAATTGATTACTCATGGCTCCTGCATTGCTCAGCACCTTCCAGCTCCCTCTCAGGCCCTTCATCTCGAGAGCAGCTCCTGCCATGTGCCCCTGATGTGATGGGAAAGGCTGATCAGCCGTGCCTGGTGAGCTCAGTGCAGTCCAACAGCAGGGAATGGCCCCAGGAGCTCAGCCAGCAGCTCCAGCACTTCTCAGGCTTGAAGGGAAATCTGGAAGTGGCTGGGCTTGGAATATCACTGAGGACACCTGCTGCCCTCACTGGTCATTCAGCTTCATGGAGGGTGACAAGTTCCTCCTGATGTGCAATTTTCTCTGCAGTGTGGCTCCCTGGCCCTCATAACAGGGCGTCCTTCAGACCCCAACAGTGCCAGCCTCCTGTGATCAGGGAAGATCCAGGTTTGAGGGGATGGTAGATGTCAGGTGTATTTATACAACTCTGGTTATGAGCTCTGAAATCAATCAGTGCTGGATCACAGCTTTTCCAGCTTCTTCATCTGAGAAGTCCTGACATCACCATGGGATGACCAGACCACAGCAATGATCAAACCCTGCATCCTCTCCTGAGACACTGGGATTCAGGAGGACCTGGAAGAGACGTAGGAGGAGGATTCCCAGATTTCACATGAGATCCAGTCCCAGCTTTATTGACCTACCATATCCTGTGAAAGGTGCTAAGTGACCACAGCATGAGCCAGGTTTTATCTTCTCAAGACAATTATTTATTACAATGAAAGACTCTGGATTAAAGAATGTCCTTCAAGAAATGCTGAGCACCTGAGCCCAGGTAAGATATGATTTGATGAAATAATTAAGAAAAAATGCCTGGTTTCCTTCAATGAAACATGCAAGCCATCTCTAAATGTTCATTTGTTATGTAGAGATTTTACTGCCTGGATTCTAATTTTTCACAGCTGTAAACAGAAGACAAAGGGTGGTGGAAAAAAAACAGTCCTAAGTAGGAAGGAAGAGGTGTGTGATCAGAAAACCTTTGGCAAGTTAAGAGGATTAAGAAAGGCCCCAGTGTTCTGATTTTAAGTTCTCTGAGTTGGACTAACATCATGGATTAGATTTGGGTGGTTAAGAGGAAGAAAATACCTCATTAAAAAGAAGCAATTGGGTTTAAAGTTGTTGTAAGACAATGGCTGAAACAGCTCAACTGGAATGGTCTCGCTTGCTTAATTCTGGGGTTTTGTGTGTGTGTGTGTTTTAATGCCCTCCCCCACCTCTTCACTCCCACCCTAAAAGCCTGCAGGGTTTGCCTTAAAATATATTACTTTCATTCCTTCTGCCCTGTTGTCTTGCTGTATTTGGGAAGTGTTGAGCTCAGTGAATCTGGGCTGGTGTCATGAAATCTTTGGAATGGGCACTGTGAATGCTGAAAATTGGCACTGGAAAAATAAGAGTCCAGTCTTATTTTTATCCAATTATTTCAAGTTCACATCTTCCTTTAAAAAAAAATTGGATTTTTACACCATCCCTCTTTGCAAGGTAGTAAACTAATGGTAATTGAGGAGACGATCACTGCAGTGGGATTAAACTCTGCAGGTGAGGAGGAGACCAAGGGCTGAACACTGCCATCCCTTTCCCAGCTTTCTGAAAACACCCACCAGCAAAATCGTGGGAAAATCAGAGGAGTATGGAATTCTGAGGAAAAGCAGAATAAATACAGATCTGAAAGTCAGCACAGCTAGAAGGCAGCCAGGAGGCTGTAGGGTAGGAAACAGCCAAGCAAAACCCAAAACACCTCCTGTGTCTGTGATCCCCTTTCCTGAGAAACCACCTGGGAGCTGTTTAGTGGCGGTGGAAGGTTCCTGTGGCAAGGTCACCCCTGATTTAAAGCTCTCAGGTGGCTCCTTGAGGAATGTTTGCTTGTTCTTGGAAGCCAACAGGAGAAGAGCTGGGAGTGCCACGGCTTGGGCAGGTGAGTCCTGTTGGCATCCAGCACATGGAGCTCCATCCAAGGAGGAGATCAGTCCAAGAGGATGTCAGTCCAAGAGGATGTCAGAAGATGCCATAACCCTCCTTGGTTAAGCAGATTTGGGTTGGAAGGGGATGGGTGTGCTCTTCCCATTGGACCCTCTTGGACCATCTCCATGTCACCTTGGCTGTTCTTCCTGCCCTCCAACCAGGCAGGATTTTTTCATTTTCACACTGGAGGCAGCTCAGCTCCTCCAAGAGCAGCTCCCTCAGCCACAGCATCTTGCCAATGGAAAAAGTGACACTAAAAATAAACTTGTTTCAGAAGGAAGCAAAGGCAGCTTCCAAAAATTCCCAACTAAAGAGGGGAAAAAAGAAAGCAAACCACCACCACCCCAGTCTAGACAGCTGCGCTAGGTGGAGGCAACAACAACCAAAAGGAATAAATTAAACTGTGGTTAAGGGGAGAATTTGTCTCCCCTGATTGCAAGACAAAGGAAACCCAACTCCTTGTTTGCAGAAAGGGATGTTTGGGAATTTCTCAGGCCAGCTGAGGGCCCATTAGAGTGATGTGAACTGGAAATGGAGCTGAGGGCTCTGGCTGGTGGCACGACCCAGCTCAGACCACACACAAGAAAGAGGCACCGTCTGCCGAGGCAGTGAGCAGGGGTGGTGGCAGGGCCATCTGTCACTGCACTGAGGGACAAAATGGGCTTGGGCCACACGGCCTGGGCACCAGCAGCAGTGACAATGGCAGGAGAACGTGTCCCCCTCCTTCCAGATGTCTCCAGCTGCTTCTCAAACTGCCCAGCTCCATAACTGATGGATGTGAGTTGTGACCCTGGTCTGAAAATCCATGGGGTGATGAATTCCTCCTTTTTATCCTTCCAGTTGTGATTGAACCAAAGGTTGGGTCCTGCCCATGCTCTGGGCTTTTTCCTTGTATATTTTTGTTTGTTTATTTTGTTTCTGTATTTTTGGGTTACTCCTGTTCTGACAGAGGTTTGTGCTTTCTGTGTCCCAAAGCTTACCTGTATGTGCTTGTGCCACACAAATTTTTACTCCTTCACTTGATTTGGGGTGGATAGGGGATTTGGAGTTTCATTCTAAGTGCTCATGGAGACTCCAGGGGGAAAACTTTACCATATTTGTTTATTTTTTAATGCCTAAGGGAGCAACTAAAAACTCACCTAAAGAAACATCATGGTCATTTTCTCAGCTCTGCTTCTCCTCTTAAAGAAATTTGGTTTTGGTTTGTGCATGATCTGTGGTGTAAAAATGAAATATCTATTCCAGAGTGGGCATTGAAACATGGAAAGAAAATTAAATGTTTTGGATTTAGGAACTGTACCTGGGCCTGGCTGGGCATTGGTTCCCACATCAGATGTAACAGAGGTACCTGCAGGGTATCACACCCTCTGTCTTGGACATGGGCAGCTGACATGAAAGCAGGGCCAGCTCACCTGCCCTCAGTCATTAAGGGTCATTTGGCATTTGATAAAAGCCCCAAGTGTTTGCCCCAGTGCCCAGCCTGAATTCCACTTTGCTTATTAAGATTTTTCCTACATGAAACTCGTCCCATGATTTGAGCTGAAACCCAGATTATTCTTTCTCTTTCCCACAGCCTTGCACTGCAGAGGGGCCGCATTTCAGTGGTAAACAAATCGTGGGGAGTTTTGGTACAACCAATTAGTAAAATAGCTTTAAAATGCTGACAACCAGCTGGAAAAAAAGGGTCTGTAGTTGGCTTATTTATTCACTGTCTGGAAGTTTCCTTTTAAAGTTGAATTATTGATTAAAATTGGGTTGCTTGGGTTTTTTTAAGGTAGTAGCTGTTTACAACCAGACACGTAGAGCCAATAAAATCCCAGTACCTTGGCTCAGCAGGAATTTGGTGTCAAATCAAACCTGTTGGAGAACCCAGGGGTGTGGTGATGTTTCCAGGTCCCAGAGGCACAAGAGGCAGTGGGAGAGGTTAAACTCAAGGAGTTTGATGCTCAGGGAGGTTTGGTGAAGTGTTCCTCATCATGGGCTTGGTTCTGGTGAGTGGTCTGGATATTTTTGGCTGGGATGTGGTAACACCTCAGAAATGGGGTGAGTTGGCTTTGGCTTGTCTTCTTCCTGTGCCAGGCAGGTTTAACCAGCCACGCTGGGGGCTTTGCCTGCTTTCCCAAGGAAATGAGCCTCATCACTCCATGTTCTTTTTCTTTGTGAGACTTTCAGCACCTCCTGCAAAATACCTGCTGGTTTTGTGAGTGCCATGGGCTGGGATGAGGTGAGAGTCCATGTACCATCCCACCAAGGGTTTCTGCACCCTGGTGTGAGGCTCCAGACAGACAGGGAACGTTGTGGGTGCTTCAGCAAAAGAAGATTTACTTAGGATTTGCTTCTACTTTGGTATAAAGTGACCTGAGATGCACAGCCACAGAAAATCCCTGCCTCAGCAAGTGCCACTGCTGACAGGAACACCTGGATTAAGTATTTATGGCTGCCTGGAAGGAGCCAGGCTGCTGAGGGCCCACAAGCTCACCTGGACATCACCAACCCAAGTTATTTGGTGTAAAGGGGAGCCCAGGATGATCCCAGCGATAATAAATCCACCCTGTGCAAACAGAGAAGGAACAGTGGGAGCCGTTTGTGCTGCAAACACTGAACAGCCCTGGGAGCTCAGCCCTGGCTCAGGCACAGCCTCCCCTGCCCCAGGCACGGGCACCAGGCAGCCCAAACACACTGCAGGTGGATCAGCATCAGGCTGGGCCTGTGTCAACAGGGGATAAAAGGCATGGTGCCACTGCTCTCCCACCTGATCTGCTTCCTCCTCCCCAGCCCCTTTTGATGTTTGCTTTCATGGCCATTTCTTACAATGTGAAATTCATCCTGGCTTTAATGGTTTGGGGATGATGTGGTTTTTCAGATTAACAGAACAAGGATGTAGAGCTCTGAAAGATGTCTCTGCTCTTTATCAGCATTTTCTTTCAAGTACAAAATGCTTTTTCTTTCCCTTTTTGTTCTGCAAAGGTGGATTCTTCCCCTGCCCTGTTTACTAATTAAAATTTAGTTGGTAAAGAATAAGCATATTGTCCCTGCCAGGGTTTGATCTATTGTTATTAGGGCTCTGTGTTGTTACAGATGAGATCAAAGAATTTAATTTATGATGGGTGGATAGGTCAAGTTCAGTCGTCTGAAGCGAGTACAGGGCAGAAAGCACAGTCAGACAATGATGTCTTAAGCAGCAGCGCAGGCAATAAGTTCTTCCTTGTAATACCGCCCCACTTTCTCCAGTTCTGACTCAAGACAGTCAAACTGTCCTCTGGATATAAATATTTGAGGACATCTGGATGCAGTATAAGAAGCCCCCTCTGCCTTCTCTCAGTACAATATCAACACCACCCGAGGAATCCAGGTTTAAGGTAAAGGGAAATCCTGGCCATGAGTGTTTCAGCCATCCCAATCCCCAGGTTTGCATTGTGTCTGAGTGCCTGCTGCAACTCCCTATGATATTTTTAATGTGATTTTAAAATATCCCTCTAGCTCACAGCAAGAATCTCTAATTAAGACCTAAAGTTGATGCTGCAAAGCCTTAGGCACACCCTAATAACAAAAGGGGAATGGGGTGGGAGGTGAACAAATTTATTGGGTCTGCTTATGGTCTCTAGCTGCAATATTTTCCTTGAACTGTGCTCAAAGAGGAATGGGTTGGATTATTTCCATTTCATCTTTATTTATTGCACATCAGTGTGCAGTGCTGTTGTGAAACCCAGCAAGACACCCACCTCTCCCCCATGCCTATGGAAACCATGAGGACTGGCCTGGGATGAGTGACTGGGGAGCAGTTTCTGGGCTCTGTTACTGGGACATATCTGTGAGTGCAGCTCACAGAGCTGGATACGTGGGGTGTGCTCTCCCTGCGTTCTGCCCAGCTGGAGCTGGAACTGTTTTGGGTGGGAACATCTCCCTGTGTCTGTCTGGAGAGCACTCAGCACACCAGGGGCTTGTGGAAGGGGCAGGACAGCTCGGGGCTCCGGCTGTGCCTGGAATGGAGCAACAGGAGGTTCCCTGTCAGCTCCAGCCCTGGGCTTTGCCTCCCTGTGCTCGTTTCTCTGTCCCACCAAGTGCTTTGGCTTCTCTGGGCCAGGCAAACAAGGCAGCAAAGCTGAGGCCTTTGTGGGAGAGCCAGATGCAAAATGTCACCAGTTTGAAACAACAAAATCCCTTTCCTTGACCTGCTTCATGGAATATGAGGGAACAATGTCAGGGCTCCATGGAGGGTTTCTGTGGGTGAGCACCTCCCTGCCCTGGTGGGGTCTCTCTCTCAAAGGGTCCAGCTTTCCCTGCTCGAGAAGATTTGGGTTTCACAAATGTCCCCATCTAAAGCCCCCAGGTGCTTCTCCCTCACAGGGATTCTGCTCCAGGTCCCTGTGCCTTGGCTGCTGGTTCTGGTTCAGTTTGGTGGTAGTTTGAGGCCACGAACAGGGAACTGACTTGGCACTGAAAAAACAAACCAGTGGGGGTTTCTCATAAATTGGGATGGGTTTATTTGGTTGTCTTGGGGTGAGGGCAGTTCCTCAGGTTGGCTCAGAGTGTGGTCTCACACAGAGCAGGGGATGCTCAGGGGGTACCTGGCTTCTCAGGTACCTGTGTGGTACAGAAACACTTTCCTCCAGGGGCTGGTCAGAGGAGTCAGAGCATTGGCAGTGGCATTTCAGCTGTAGCAACACAACTAAGATCTGTTCAGATCCTGGTGACACCCTTGGATCATGATTTGCCCTTTTTAGTGACTTTTTCTTTCTTTGGCACTGAGAGGTGTAACTGCAGCTGCACAACCCCACACTGCTGCTTTGCTTTGGGGAAGGTTTGGTCAGGGCTCTTCTCCTTCCATTTTCTCATTCCTCCATTCCTTGACTGATATTCCACAGCTGTAACAGGGCAATATTGGAAGAGATGATGCTCTCAGGGCATTTTTTACCCCAGTGAGAAGCTGTAAATATGTGATACCTCAGCGTGGCCTTGTAAATCCTGCAGCCCAGGGCTGGATCCAAGGAGCTCCCACAGTCTGGATCAGCCTCAGGGATCTCACACACATCGTGTGGCTCATCCAAACCCAAACCCCAGCACTCTTAAAATTTTCTCATTATGGCTCTGACTTCCAGTCAGCTTGGAAGCTTTAAAAGGGGAACTGGTGGGTGGTACAGTGTCTGTCTTAGTGTCTTCCTTGCATTTACTGCCTTTTCCTTTCTGGAATAAAAGCTTCAGTTTTATTTCTCATGACTTTACAATGCATCATCTTGGAAATCAATCTTCCCCTTCAATTTCCTTAATAATGCTGTCAAAAGTCATCAGCTAGAAAGCATTTAGTGGGGAATGCAAGAAAACTTTTCAAATCTCTCCATGATGAGCGAAGGGGACAAAGAGAATCTTTTACAACTTAGTTTCTCTGTCTCAGTAAAATAAAAACAGCCCCCAGAGAGGCATTAGTAACTGTTAAGAACCAATATTTACACGTAGCACTTTATCTTCATGTTTATAGAAACCACAATTAAATATTATTTTTTTTAAATCTTCAGAAAATTATAATTAGTGGCCAGAGTTTTTGGGGAGGGAGTTAAAAATTATTTTTCCAAAAAGGCTGTTTAATGTCTAGGGATTTGTGTTTGTTTCTGTTGACTAATCTATAAAGTAAACTGCCCAGGCCCTGAGGTGACTCACGGGCTGTGCAGATGGTGAGACTCGCTCTGGGCTCTCCACGTTCCTCCAGGAGGAGGAAGAGCTGGTTCCACCTCCTCATCCCCTGCTGCAAAGCCAGAGGGTGTGTGAAAACCCCTCCTGGAGACCCAGCTGTGGGAATCCTGGCCTTTCCAGGCGATTACATTTTTGGGAAGCTTGTGCTGTGACCCAATGTGAATGCAATGGGATGAGCTGGGGGCTCCTGGGCGGTGGGAGCTCCAAGGTGGGAGCCAAGGGAGGACGTGGCTGTGGGGGAGCAGAGCAGCTCCTGGAGGACTGAGCTGGTTCTTCCCAGTCTCATTTCTCACTTGCATTGCCCAGAAGGACATGGAGGGGCTGGAGCGTGTCCAGGGAAGGGAACGGAGCTGGGAAGGGTCTGGAGTGGCTGAGGGAGCTCAGCCTGGAGAAAAGGAGGATGAGGAGGGACCTTGTGGCTCTGCACAGCTCCTGACAGGAGGGGACAGCTGGGGGGCTGCTGTCCCAGGGAACAGGGACAGGACAGAAGGGAATGGCCTCCAGTTTCACCAGAGGAGGTTTAGGTTGGATATCAGGGAAATATTCTTCACCAGAAGGGTCGTCCAGCATTGGAGCAGGCTGCCCAGGGCAGCGGTGGAATCACTGTCCCTGTAGGGATTTAAAAGCTGCATGCATGTGGCACTTGAGGACAGGGGTTAGCGGTGGCCTTGGCCACGGTTGGACTCAATAACCTTAAAGAATTTTTCCAACCTTAACAAGTCTGTGATCTTCTCCAACCTAAATCTGATTCTTGTGGGCAGGCCAAGGGGAACTGTGCTCTGTCTCAGTAATGAACTCTGACTGTCCAGGAAAGCATTTATTTTTGCAAAATTAGAAAGAGGGAGAGGTGGGGGGTCTGTTTATAGGTGTGTAAAAGAGACAGAAAAGTTAATGCTAACATGTGTTTATTCACTTTCCCAGAGCAAAAACATTTGCAGGACGGTAGTCCAGAGCACAGGTGGTAAGTGATCAATACCTTTATTTACATTTTTTAAGGAATGGCAGGACATGGAGGAGATGTATAGAACCCCCATAAACACATTATATTCATGTGGATGCTGTGAGCATTATATTGCAAAGACTTCAGGAGTCCAACTCTGCAAGTCAGGTAGATATGATGGGGTTTATTTTTTTCAGTACACAAGCAGAGCACTAGACTGGACACAAAACTCAAGAGTTTTCTCCATTTTCCCCAAACTGGTAACAGCACTGAACATTTTAGTCTAAATAGCAGAGTCCCCCCCTGCCACACACAAGCTCAGCCCCATCCAAACCCACACTGTGTCACACTCATCCAAATGGCACCTGAAAATCATCTTGGGCAAATCTGTCTTGGTCTGTGTGTAGTGAAAAGCTTTGGGAAGAATCATTCCAAAATGCAAAGGGTTTCCTGGTGTTTTTTCTGACAATATCTGCCCTAAGATGGAGTGAGCTCTGGTGTGGGTGCAGCTGCAGGGTTGTGGCACAAGGCACAGCCCCAGGTGGGAGCACTGAGGGAGGGCTTTGATGGGAGCACAGGGGTGGCCTGGCAGCGGGTGATACCACAGGGAGAGGTGGTTGGGCCAGGGAAGGATCTCAATGTTTCAACTGCAAATACGTTTAATGTTCTGTGCCTTGGAGAGAATTTCCTAGGATTCTCGTTCATCAGTTTGCCTGGTTTTTAATGGGAATGAGGGTGGTTACCTCACTGTTCTGGGCTCAGATGGAGGGCACTGGCTGAAATCAATCACTGCTGTGGTTGAGGCTTCACCAATAATCTCTGCCTGGAGCTGGAGGAAGCTACAAACACTGCCTGGTCTTCTGAGATGGTCAAATGCTTTATTTTCCCTCTGTTTTATGAATTTCCTTAATGCATGTTGATGCTATATGTTATTAAAATCGATTACCTCCTTCACTTATTTCCTCTGCTCTGGACTCAATTACTTCGCTTTTTTTTTTTTTTTTTGAAGTAGGTTGAAGCTGATATGAGAGAAGTAATATCCAATCTCTATTTCTAAAGATACAGGACCAGTCTATCAGGCTGTTGGCACAAAACAACATTTGTTTTATTGTTGGGGTAAGTAAATAAGAACAAGAAGTCTTAAGTATTGGCATATGTTGATACTTGGCCAAAAAGGTCTCTAAACAATACATTTTCTATTCATTCCAGAAACCTCATACTCTGTTATTTCTCATTTAATGCTGTTGGCAAATACCCATGTCACCATCTAATTTTGACTGTAGTTCAACTTTTTTAGTGCAAAGCTAATCCTCATTATAGCTGTAAACATGTGTTTCATTTGGCCTTGTGTTCATGTGCTGAAGTGACCAAGGCACTCGAGGCTTTCCATCAGGAATGGAGATGTACAGGTAAGTGTTTTGTTCAGTCTGCTTCATCTTTCTCACTGTGACAATCAGCCCAGTTGCTTAATAGGGAAGAATGTTTTTATAAACCTCTCTGTGCTCTCTGTTTCCTGCTCTGCACCTTTTGTCAGGTAAGTGGGGCAGACCAGGGAGAAAAAGAACAAGTGAATGTAAATAATCACAAAAGCCATCAGGATCTGGTGTAGCAGCTCTGTGTGTGTCTCCTACATCTTTATTTGCTCTTCAGACACTGATATGTTTTAACTCTTATTTTTTCATGGAATGTTTTGGGTTGAAAGGGAGCTCAAAGATCATCTGGTTCCAGCTCCCTGTCATGGGAAGGGACACTTCCATTAGACCAAGTTGTTCCAAGCCCTGTCCAACCTGCCCTTGAAAATTTCCAGGGATGGGGAAGCCACAGCTGCTCTGTCCCACCTGGAGAGTGACTTTTCAAATATGGTTATTTCAACATGCCTCAGTTTTCATGGAGATTTACAAATTTGATTCTAATCAAGACCCTACTCAAAGTGACTCTGCTCTAAAATATGACCTCTTGTATGGGGGATCACAAACCAGCAGCCCTGTAGTCAGAATTCACTTTCAGGTAATTTGATTTAGTAGTTTTTAATAGTGAAATTCAGCCTGACTTCTCTGCCCCCAGCAGAGCATGTGACAAACTGTTTATCAAAATAATCTGACTCATGGGAGCCTGGCTGTCACCGCCACTGAGGTTTAAGTGTTGTCACCAAACTCCTTAAAATGCAGCATCATAAAAACAGCAGAAACCCCTGAGCCTTCAGACCTGAGTCAAGTAGGAGCAGACCTGGTTTCTCTACAGTTTCTTTCTTTAGGATAGAGTAGAGTAGGGTGGAGTAGGGTGGAGTAGAATATTTTTAGCTGAATGGGAACTACAATCATCTACTCCAACTGCATCATCTAGGCCAACAATTCAAATTATTCCACTGAAGCTCCTGGTTGAAGTGTAGCTTTGTGTTGGCTCTGTTAAAGTACTGCTGAGTTAAAGCTCCTGGGAACAGGTCAAACAGAGGGAGGAGTTTGGGGGCACAAGGTGGAGGCAGAGATTTTATTTATTCCTGGCTGCGGGCTGCAGTGGGATGGGTTCTGCTCGGTGGGGGCAGAGGGTTCCCAACCTGCAGCAGCAGTGCCCAAGTGAGAAATCGCCTGAGGCAGTCCCAGTCACACAGAGCCCATCTGCTTGGGCTGGGGAGAGCAGCACAGCTCCAGCAGCTGGCAGCTCGCTCAGAGTTTGTCTGTGCTAAAGGAAATACAGTTTGCCACAAGATATTTTTCTATATTCAAACGAAAACTTGAGCCACAAATGTTTCTCTGTGCTTGCCTACACCAACGAGTCACAAATTGTCCTCTTGTATTTAAATAGAGCCCAAATTCAATCCATACATTCCCAGTCATTATCACCCCATTATCCTTTCTCCTTTTTGCTATTTTTCTCACCAAGCAGTGGTAAACCCCAGGCCCTTTCTCAAACATGTGGTTGATATAAGAGGAGAGGAAAGTTCTTTTCAAATATTAAAATGTTTTTAAATACTGTTTTATAGCAATCATGGTCATCTGCAAGAAATCAGTTTTCAAAGAAGTGTTTGATGGACTGACAATCATTTGAGCCCAGGATGAGATGAAAAAATGGTCCAATTCAAGCTGGATTGGGACTCACTTTTCTGGAGAGCACATGAGTTTAGAAGAGATTGATGAAGCTGAATTTTGAAACTATCAATTTTGTCTTTGAAGCATGTTGGGATCCAGGCTGGCTGTGAGGATCAGAGAGCTGGGAGCTTAAGGGGATGGAAGGAGGTGGCCTCCTCTGGAGAGTGGGCAGCAGTGGAGACGAATGATAAAATGGTATCAGAGAATTCATCCCATCTTTCACTGGACTTTTACTACTTGCACTCTGTTCCTGGGACAGGGTGTCCTGTGAAGGGCCAGGAGTTGACTCCATGATCCTTGTGGATCCCTTCCAACTCCAGATATTCTATAATTCTATGATTTTGGTGCATTTTTTATGCAGCATTTATTGCTCTCTAATGCACACAGGACGTTTGCTTCCTATGTGCTTCAATTTACACTTTTTGCTGTGAGCTGCATTTTGTTGTGTTTGTATATGTAAGGAACTTTCAATATTAAGTTTCAATGTGTTAGTATGGAAGGAAATCAAGAGAACTCTTTCTTGGGTGGAATTCATCAGGTCCCCAGCTGAATCACTGTGTTTAGGGTTGCTGTGGCTGCACGAGGCTGATGTGCCCACAGTGGGAGCAACCTCCTGCATTTTCCATCATTTAGATGTTTATGCTGAATATCCAGGCTCAGAAGCAGAAATAACTTGGGGTTGTTTGAGTTTTTCTGGTTTTCTTTTCTTGAATACCAGGAAGGAGCAGCCAAGGCCTTGGTGATCAAGACTAACAGTGGGGCTGCCTTAAAAATCATTCAGGCTTTTCAGGTGTCCAACTTCCAAACTACTTAGGGCACAAGGGGAAATGTAAACATTGTTCTGTTATTCAACCTACTACATAGGAGCATTGAGTTTGACAAGGCTCCAGGTCCCCCTGTGTCCCGTCCTGCCCGAGATCAGACGCTGATATCCCTCCCCAGTGACATCCAATCTGCCAGGTTTGTTTTCACTCTAACAATTGCCCACTGTAAATGTTCCTTGCTCTGCTTCGTGCCTGCCCTGCCAGAGCTGCTTCCACGAGGATTTCACTGCCTTTCTCAGCATTCAGGCTTGTAGTAGTTCTTTCTTAAATACAGTCAGGGTGTATTTAAATACAGGTTCAGGTGAGTGCTGCATTTAATCTGTGCAAGGAGGGAGGTGATTTCAGATATTCTTTTGAACTTTTTAAACTTTGTATCAAAACTTTTTTTTTGGGTAGATATATGTAATATTAAAAATTGTAAAACATTTTTTTAAGGAATTGGCCACATTGGATGAATCTGTTTGCAGGGCCCAAGGTTGGTGGCAGAGCATGAGATGAATTTCAGGTTATGCCACAGACAGATTTTACAGTGGACACAGGGTGGGAAATGGAGCTAATGAAGCTGGAAGTGCTCATTGCAGGACTCTGTACATATGGAGAGCCTTGGTAGGGGAGAGGCTGATGAGCTCCAGGATTGTTACTGAGAGCAAAACTCAGTGTCTTTGTTCTGCACTGATCTGCAGGGAAAGCAGAGTGGAGCCATCCCCTCTGCCTCTGGTGAGCACAATCCATGTTTATACCCAGGAATGGCAAGGCCGGGTCTGGCAAATGCCAATGGTCTGCTTCTGCAACAGCATAACGTTGGAAATCCTGATTTAAAGTATGAGATGTGTATAACAGTTATAAGCAGCAGTAAATGTGCTTGGACCAGGCAGAGAGAATTATTCCTGATCAGCTGGCAGAGCTGGATGTAGAGCAGGACCCTGGGCTTTGGTGTAGTTTGAATTAAGCTGGATTTCTGTGTTATATTATTTTTATAGTCTCTTCCCATCTGACAGAGATCTCTGCTTTCTTTGCTGTTTCATACACTGTTCACAGCTCACTCCACTGCCAGGGAACAGCTGTGCCTTGGTGGTTCAGGGCTCCCCTGATGGTGGGCATGATGATCCTCCCCAGCATCCAAGATGAGACAGCTCCTTCCCAAAATCCTAATCTCTCTCTTGCTGCACTGCCAAACTTCTCTGCCAGTCCCAAAAGCAGCAGGGAAGTGTTTCCATCTTGAACAGTTTGCTTCTCTTTATTTACCTTTGGCCTCTGGGTCAGGAAACCTTAATAATTTCCTTTTTATTAATTTAATCCATAGTTCCTAGTAATTACCATAAATTAAGCCTGCTGGGGGGAAAGCCACAGCCAATAAAGCAGAGGAACTGCTGGCTTTATGTGGGTAAGGTCAGTACCTAGAGGATTGTTTCCTGCAGCTCGCTCCCTTGGTTGCTGTGATTAACTTGAGATCAGCAGAGAGTTTCCCATCCACCTTTTAAACGAGGCTGGGACATGCCAGGAATTCTGCTAATGCACAGGGCCCTGTTAAAGGCTTAATCTTGGTGTGAAATGAACTTATTCCTGCCCTTGTGCAGGTACTGAGTATTTCCCAAGGGATGTTTCCCTCTGGTTTGAATGAACTTGACTGGAGACACCAGCGTGTCCTTCCCAAGGGCATTGACACCAGCGAGGTGACAGCAGCAGGCACAGATCCACAGATCTGACACCTTGGGGCTTGGAGTAGGGATGAAAATAGAGCTTTACCCCCAAGAACAAAGGGAAAATAATAGTAATTATAACAATCTGGATTTGCAGGGGTGAAATACATGGCGTCATTTTGCAGAGACCCTTCTTTGGTCCTCCTCAGCAGCTCCTTTGGGATTGGGGCACTCAGAACATGGTGGAGAAAGAAAGTGGGAATTAAAACAAGCCCATGGGATGAGAGGCAGCCTCCAGGAGCCCACAGAGGCCCCACTAGTAAAGGGTTGCTGGTTTCCTCTCTGAACTGGGCTGCAGCCAGGCATTCCTGAGTGGCACCGGTCCTCCCAGCGCTGGAGAGGAAACATTCCCGTTTGTGAGCTGTGGAAGTGCATGCCTAAGCCAAAGGTTACCAGGCTGAGGTGATATTTTTGCATTCCTACAATGTCTTAGCTTTTTTAAATTAAATTCTTGCAACATGAGGATTTAATCCCTCCTGGTATATATGGCGTGCGTGTGTGTGCGTGTGCGCGCGTGTGCATTTTTTTTTCCTACAAAAATTTCATCAGGCAAGTTATTTTTGTTTTTGAAAGTTGGCTCAGATACAGGGTCAGTAACTTTCCACCCAGAGCCTGTGGAAAGGTTTGGGGTTTGAGGCTGAATAGAGGGTCAAGTTTTAGGGTTGTGCTTGAGTAGAAACTGGATCTGGGGTTGAGAGCCACTAGGGATGAAATCTGTTGAATTGTTCGTGAATATTTTTTTATTAAAAATAGTGGAAATAAGCAGTTTTCCTTTGCCCAAAAGCAGAGTTCTACCACATTGAAAATGGTCCTAAGAAAATTAGTGGTTTCTAGCATGGAATTGGGTTCGAAATCCAATCCCAGAAGGAGAAGTTTGGAGTCACATACTCAAAATTAAGCTCCAGCAAAACAAAAAGCATTTATTTTGATTATAGTACTGTGAGGATGGGGAAAGAACACAGGCTGTGCCCTGATCCTGCTAGCAGGAGCTGGAAACTTCTTGGGAGCAGAAAGGTGCTGTGGGACACCACAAAGAGCTGCAGGCAGAGCCCAGGCTCTGCGCTGGCCTCCAGGAGCAGATATTCCATCCCAGGGTTACTCACAGGAACTCAAAGCTTTGGTTTGCAGCTCGGGCTGTGCCTCTGGCTGCTCTGAGCTCACACACTCTCTGCCCAGCCTCTGCCCCCAGATGAGGGTGGTGGGTTTTTCCTGGGGAGCACAGAAGTTGTACACTCAGGCTCTGATCTGGCTCCTTTTCCCTTCTGCTGAGCTGCTGTGCCAGCTTTGAGAAAATCAGGCTGATTAAACCCACCTAGGCTGGTGCCCTGGACAAAATACCCACAGCTGCTTCTGCTGACCAAGGAACCCCCTGCTCTGGGCACAGGGCACAGCTCTGCCCCTGCTTTGAGCCACGGGACAAAGACGAACCAGGCCAGCAGCACCAGGACACAAGTGCCCAATTGCTCCAAGCCAGGACTCAGATTTCAAGCACTGACCTTCTGCTGAGGTGCCCTTAGAAATCTGTCTTGATCATGCTGGAGAGCAACAGCATTGCATTTCTGAGGAGTTTTTCTCCACAGGACTGTTGAGCCTGAGCTAATTGCTGTGCTGGTGCCATGGAAGTGCCCATGTGTGCTCTGCTGGACAAGGCTGTGTCCTGGATGAGTCTTGGAGCAGAGATGCTCAGATAAAATGAGGATCGTGGCGTTCCATGGTTCCCCTCTGGTGGCTGCTCAGCTGGGGATGTCCCTCAGGGCTGGCACAGCCCCCTCAGGTTTGCTCAGGGAGGGGAAGGGATGTCCTGAGCTCTCCCTTTCCCTTGGCTCAACAAAACCAACACCATGGCAGAAAAGGCAGGTTCTGCTCAATGAAGATATCTCTGTTTCACCACTGCTTCCTCCTCTGGAAGAAAAATGATCCCTCCAGGTCTTGACATCTGCTGTTATTTAAAGGATCATCATCATCACCACTCCAGCCCTCCTGGGGCCTCAAGGTATATAAAACCTTATTCTTCCCAAATTTTTGATTGAAAACAGATATTACGTGATGGTGTCCCTGTAAATGCCATGTCAGTGGTGGGGAGCTTATTAATGAATGGTTCTGCAGGACAGAAGCTGGGGTGGCAGGGGAGGGCAGGTGGAAGGTTTTAGGTGGGTTTTTGCCCCCCTGGGGCAGGTGGGTGGTGACCACCTGGGGACATGCTGCAGGAGGAATCTGCAGCGCTTGCAGCTCTCTGCTGGTCCTGCTATTTGCATTATCCAGGGATTCTCTTGTGACCTTTAGCAGTTTTTATTTGGGCTCTAGTGAAAGACAGAGGCAGGGGAAGAATTTCTCAGGTTAGCAGACCCCTCTGCTGCTTGTCACCTCCCTCATACACCCACATGCACACCCCTGTGGCATGGAACCAGGGGAGCAATGGGAAAGTGCACCTGGAAGGTTCCCAGAGGGTCCAGGCTGTGGAAAAAGCTCATAAAACACCTCCTTGAAGGCTGTGCCTGTGGGAGGCTGTGTGTAACCTCCATCCTCACCCTCCATCAGGTGGCTTGGACAGGGGGGCTGCAGCTACAGACACACACTCACTGTCACAGCTCCTCACTGGGGGACCCAGCAGCTCTCACTCTGATTTAGGGTTGGCAGGTTCAGTGGTGATGGCAATTCTTTATTGATTCTCAGGGTGGGCAGGCCCTGGCACAGGTTCCCAGAGCAGCTGTGGCTGCCCCATCCCTGAAGTGTCCAAGGCCAGGCTGGACAGGGCTTGGAGCACGCTGGGATAATGGAAGGTGTCCCTGCCCAGGGCAGGGGTGAAATGGGATGGGCTTTGAGGTCCAACCCAAACCCTTCTGGGATTCTTCTAATTGCAAGTGCCTGAGAAGTGAAGTAGTGCTCTCAAACAAAAGACAGGAGGCTGTGTGATCAGCCTGCTGTTTGATTTCCTCCTTTAGCAATACCTTTTGTTAATTAAAATTTGGATTGTTCAGCTCAGTGCAGGGAGATCTGCCCCAGCCTCTCCCCATTCACCCACCATGTCCTTGCACACACACACACAAATTTAGAGCAAATTTAAAGCCTTTTCTGATTGCTGAGCTGTGGTGCCTGGAGCTGGTTTGACACAGAATCACCCTCAGGGATATTGGGTTCCTTTCTCTTTCCACATCTAAAATGTTTCTCTTGTGTGGTTTGCCCTTGGGAAGCCAATTCCTTTGGAAGGCAGCAGGAGTGGCTCTGAGTGAGGGGTGTCCCACAATGGGACTGTGCTCTGATGCTGTCACCTTTACCTCCCTCCACAGGCTCTCAGCAAATAACCTTTCAGTTCCAGGGCAATAAAAGATGTCAGGGGTGGTCAAAGATGTGGCAGCTGCTGCTCTGCATCTCCATGCAGTCAAGTCCTTCAGATTTTCCTCGCTCCCACAGGGACAGAATTTTCCAATATTCAATATTCCAGTCTCCAGCATCCCCTGAGCCAGCTGAGGGTGTTGAGCACCCTGCTGGATTCAATCCAGGTTCAGCACATCTCTCTGAGCTCCCTCCATCCATCCTGCCCATCCCTGCAGTGCTGGCTGTCCTCTTTGGGCTGAGCTGGGAGCGTGTGGTCCTTGCACACTGCTGGAGGATTGCTCACACATGGTATGTTCTCCATGCAAAATGGGTTTTTAAGAAATAAGGGTTTTTAAAATGGACTAAAAAATTTTTACCGGGGCATCTGGTATTGCAAATATTTGAAAACGCTGAATTTTTTTCTTTCTTGGCAGTAAAACCAACCCAGCTTCTTGCCCAGTGCAGTCCAAGAACTATTGAATATGTTTTAAAACAGATCGTTTGGGGGGTTTATATAACTTTTTATGGTTCTAAACAGAAGATACTTTTCTCCTTAGAACTGCTTCAGAATCCTAAATTATAGTTGTTGATTTCTTGGCTTATGGGGAGCTATGTGATTTACACCAGTTAAGAACATCAGAAAGCTTCAGGAACCCTTTGAAAGTGCAAACCAGAGGAAGGTGAGCTTTTGTTTTCCTTCCCAGATATTCATATCCTTGTTGCAGACCATGCCTGGATTCACTCCATTGCTGCTGTGAACTGTGGGACTTTATCCCACCCCCATTCCCAGGTAGCTGCAGTCAGGCCCTGCAGGGAGCAGCTCAAAGGTTCCCCCAGCAATTGAAGGGATCTGAGGGAATCCAGCCCCAGATGCTGCAGCTGCTTCAGGATTTTTCCAGTTATTTTTTCCTGAGAATGACTATGAGGTCACAAGATCTGGGGGTTTTTCTGTGCGGCTTTCTGACCTGCTGAATCATGATTTTTTTTTTTTGTTATTTTTTTTCCTCATGCCTGTTGCATTCAGATGTAGTTTTGACAGAACCTGAAAGCACCTCCCTGGGCTGGAGGGAGGAATTTTGGAACTGCATCTCTTGCATCTCAGCTGAGGGCCTTGACAATTGCATATGGTACAAACAGCAACAAAATTAATGCTTTTAAAAAACCATATTAAAAATATGGGAGGAGAGGGGGATAGGAATGGGAAAAATAATTTTAAAAGATCAGCATTTTATCTGCAATTCATCCCATGCCTGCATGCTGGAAAACCCTTTGTGTGTGGCAGCTCCTCGTGCCCAGGTGGCAAAAAATCTTGGGAAACTCCAAATACAGCTGCGATATTTGTGCACACATAACCAGATGAGTTTTCAGTTTATTGTGGGCCTGGACAATTCCTAATGTTTGCCAGCACAAAGGTGGCAGGAACAAAGATGGAGGGTTGGGAATGCCCCCAGACACAGCTCGTGCCTGGCTGTGCTCATGGCCAGCTCTGCCGTTGCCATGGCTGGGGTTTGCTGATCCATGAACCATCTCTGAGCCGGGGGGGATGGCTCAGGGATCTAAAAATGTCCAGAAACCCAGCCCTGGGCAAGGCAGGGAAGGGCTGGTGCTGGTGGAGGATCCAGCCTGGCCCTTGAGGTCCCAGCAGCTTTGGCACAGCCACAGCACCAAACGCACAGAATAATGAAGTCCTGAGATATTTGGTTTAATTAGATTTACTCAAGTGCTGCTGGGCTTGTCTCTGCCTGCTGCTGGTGTCAGGGTTTCTGTCACCCTCCCTGGCTTTGCACGTGTGGTTCCACAAACATTTACTCACATGGGGACCTGTTCAGTGCCACTTTGGTCCAGTACAGCATGAGCTGGACACTTGCAGATGTGCATCATTCACTCTGACAAAGCCACTTCTCCCCCAGCCTTGGTAACCTGGAGCTGGAGCCCATTCCTCCAGAAGAGAAATTCACTCCTTGCTCTGAAGAGAGAGCGCTGAGGCATCCACTGCATTCCTTCCTGACGTGTTCCAGTGCTTGGCTACCCTCATTCCAAACCAGATGTCTCCTCTCTGATGTGAATGCTGCTGACTCCAGATTCCTGCCATTGGGCCTTCTTCTGCCTGTTCCTGATGGAGGTGAGGAGCTCCAGGTTGTTGGATACCCAGGCTGCCACTGCTACCCAAAGGAGCAGCCACTGTCAGGGTCAGAGAGACTAACAGCATCATAAAACAATTCAGGAAAATGCCTTTAATTTGTCTCTTGGCTGTGATGGCCATTTAGTAGGAGCAAAGCTTTCATGTGCCCAACCCTGGTCTGGTTTTCCCATTGCTGGCTCTTCTCTGAGCTCTCTGCTTGGTAAAATGGTGGAGGTTTGTCCTTAGTTCAATTTTTCTCCTCTTATGAAGAGATAAATCTGTTAGAATGTGTCATTTTCCCCCCTGCCTTTTTTTGTGTTTAATATCATACCATAAGTATCCTGTAGCTTCATCTTGCCACAATGCTGGTTGAGGCTAAGCTCATGCAGGTTTTGGTTGAGCACTGGATGTTCTTTCCATAAAAAGTTCCTGGTGAGATGTGGGGAAGGCAAGGGACACTCTGACTACCAGCCCTGGTGAAGGCAGTGGATGAGTCCTCATGAACAAGAAACTTGAGATTTTCTTATCAATAGTGTAAAGGTCAGCCTTGGTTTTGTTTCTCAGCTGCGTGTACAGAACAATGTCTCTTTTCTCTGCAGTGCTGTCCTTCCACCTCCTTCCCCTGTAAATTTTGCTCTCAATTTAATTTATTTGCAGCCCTACCTTTGGTAGGCGAGGCAGAAACACAGGCAGAGTGTGAGATTGGTCTGATCCTGCAAAACTCTGCAGCTTTTGCTTTCAGGATTGAACGCTGAGCTCTTCTAAATGGAGGGGGAACCTGGTCTCAGCTCATTTTAAATGAGACTGACACACTCTGAACACTTTAAAATTGTAGACTCGCAGGATCACAGAATAGTTTGGGTTAGGAGGGACCTTAAAGGTCATCCAGTTCTAACCTCTCTGCCACAGGCAGGGTCACCTTCCCCTAGGCCAGGGTGCTCAGGGATTTGAAGGAAGCAAAGATGTGTCCATGGAGCCAATGGAAGTGTTTGTGCTCTCGCCCTCCCGTAAGTGCATCACAGTAACTCAGAGGAGCAGCACGGGCTCACTTACAGGAGATGTGCTATAGAAGAGTTATCGCTCATCAGGGGAGATATGGGCTTAATGCAAAAAGGAGCCTGAGATGGCTCAGCAGAGCCCAGAGCTGAAATGTGTTGTGATACCCCTGGGTAAAGATCAAACTGTAAAGGTCTTACCGACATCTGATTCTCCTCAGGTTTAGTTGGATCCAAATCTAGCAAAAGGGCATTTTTATGTCTGGTCACAGTCCAAAAAGATATAGCAAAATCACCTGGAGTTACAAATGTGTTGCAGAACCTGTCCCTAATCACATTAAGAGCTCTCAACTGTAAGGCTCAATTGTTGCCAAATGAAATATTCTCCTCCGGTATTTGCAGAAAGGAATTACAGTCTGTGAGTCATGTTTTTCATTTGGTACTGAAGTACAGTTTCTATTTTACAGACCCAGTCCTGAGCTTGGGGAAGGAGTTGTTAAAAAGGCTTTGTTTTGTTGGGAAATAAAGGCAAGGTGACAGGTCTGAGACAACGTGTTGTGGGCTCAGTTTGCAGCTGGGCTTTCAAACCCTTGAGGTTCCCAATGTCAGGTTTTCCTCTGTGGCTCTCAGAGAGATGCTGGGGGCTGTTGGATTTGAGGTTGTGCTGAAATAAACAGAAAGGCCATGTAATCCCAGAGCTCTGCTCCAGAGCTTCAGTGGCAGCCCCTAAGGTTGAGACTCTGCAGAAATGTCTGGTGGGTCCCCAGTGGACTCTTGCTCCAAGCTTGGAGTGCCTCTGGCCCTTCCTTTTGGCCCACTCTGATATTAGCTGGCCACCAGCCATGGGCTCTGGGCTGGAGCTCACCTGTGGTTTGCACACGAGCTCCTGCTCCAGTGGAAGGTGTCCCTGCCCCTGGCAGAGGGGCTGGAATGAGATGGTCTCTGGGGTCCCTTCCAACACCCTGGGACTCAATATCACCCCATAAACTGATGTGAATGGGGTGGTGTGGAGCTCTTGCAGGGGGTAGGAGGTGGGGGACAGTGAAATGCAGGAAAGGAAAACATTCAAAGCACCAGGTCAGTGCTGAGAGGAGAAGCAAGGTGAGTGGGTGGAGAGGGCTCCAACCTCTGCCCTGGAGGATGGACCCTGCACAGACTTTGTCAGTTCCAGAGCTGTGGGAGCTGAGCCAGCTCCAGGGGCAGTGGGAGAAGCCCTTGGCCCAAACCAGAGCTGCTGTTGGATGAGCTGCCCCTCACACCACACTGATCACACTGAGGGAAGCTCCCACCCAGAGTCACCCCATGGGAGGGAGAACCCCAATGGGATTTACTGCAGCTCATCTTTGCAGCTGTGGGCAGGAGGGGTGGGCAAAGCCCTGTAATCTCTGGGGAAGAGGGGAGCACATCCCCCTGGGCTGCCCCCCAGCCGCAGCCTGTCCCCTCCTCATCCTCAGGGAGGAAGGCAGCACAGGGCCAGGTCAGCAGTCGTGCCTGGGGGATTTTGGCCTGACTTTTCACAGTGCCTTAATACACCCCAGCTGGCAGCAATAATTGGGGAGTTATTAAATAACTGTCTGCAGTGACATACAATCTGCAGAGCACTGTACCAATTATTTTTCATTTGCTTCCCTCTATCTCAACGTGTCTCTATCTCCCCATCCTACCCCAGTGCCTTTCCCAGGAACAATTTACTGCAGTGATTGGAGGGCAGGGAGATCTTCTCCAACAAAGAAACTACTTTATTTTCTGCCATGGTTAATGCCCCTGTTTAATGAGTCCTTCATATCATTCTCACCACCCTAAATTAAAGGGTAGCCTGTGCAATTAAACTGTTTAGCTTCCAGAATGCCCCTCACAGTTATCTGCAAAACGGGTTGAAATGCAGCTGCTACTACTGTTGCTTATACTGAAACTGGCAAAGGGAAAACCACTTTCATCTCTTTATTTTTAGTAGTGTGGCTTTACTTTCAATTAAACTAATTATTTGCACCACCTTATTCCTGATCCCTGTCCCATGAGATTTTCCCAACCAGGAAATATTTTATGCAATATATAGCTGTAGATGCATAGATCTTCATGTTTGTGTCTTTTGGGAATGAGGAGAGAGCTGGGATTTACAGCTCTTAATCCAATGTTTATCAGTATTAAACCAGAGTAAAGTTAGTTTGCAGTGGATTCACTCCAGATTTAAGCTTTGTTAGATGGCACTTGCTCTTTTTTTTCCTTTTAAAATCAGAATTTGCTCTTTTTCCTTTACCTTTTTAATGTAGAAGTTTAATGAGGACAAGTTCTCCAAAACCCTTCTCCCCAAATATCTTTCTTTGCATCCAGAACCTGCTGCTGTATTCCCAAGGGTCAGATAACAACCTGCGCTAAGAGCATCCTTGAGGATCTGTTGATTCTTTTCATCAGGAGCTGCTTCATCCATCCCTGATACTCACCCCACTCAAGATGAGAAGTGGCTGCTTTTTAAGGATTGGAAAGAGGTTTGTCACTGCTTGGGTTGGGAGCAGAGTGGGAAGCCCCCAGATGTCAAACCATGAGGCTTTGCAGCAACCCAAGGAATTCTACTTGGGATGCCTCTGCAGGGAAGTTTCTTCCTGCCTCAAACCTGTTGAGTTCCAATATTCATTTTAATGATCTCATTTTATAAATAATGAGAAGCAAAACAATGCATTCAATAGAAATGAGATTAGAAATAGGAGGGGAATGAATTACAAATGCAAGAGCCTGTATTTATTCCAAGGAAGATAAATCTCATTTTAAGTGGTCTCCAGTGCAACAGAGTCTTGCTAAGACTAAAACAAAGTAAATCTGGTTTTGTTGATAAATAAAAGTGTGAGGCAGTGGCAGGGAATGTTTTCTAACACTAGTTGGTTGTCATAGTATCCTGGGAGTAACAATACCTGGGCTTTACTCTTGGCTTGGCCACTGTCTCTCTGCAGTAAATCATTTAACACCCTGTGCTGGAGTTGAGGCACAAGCTGGAACATCCAACTGCACTCAACAAATCAGGCATCAGGGTGTGACCCTCGTTAAAGCTGTCACTGACAGGATTGTACCTGAGCAGCATGAAGGGGTTTGGGGTGCATCATTGAAAGGTGGAATTAGTGGCATTTCAGCAGCCCAGGCACAATTTGCTTCAGCTTGTTGTGGGAAAGGTGGGAGACCTTTCAGTCTGGGGCTGGATCTGGCATGGTGATTCACCTCTTGTGTGTCACCCAATGTAGACACAACACCAGCAGCAGCTTGAAAAGTTCTCCTTTTTTTTCTTCTCTTCTGTGATTTGGTCAGGTTTTCTGTCCACATGAGTAGTAGGCAGGAGAAAAAGATGTTTGTTCTGCAGAACTCTCCCTGAGTCCCGTCTCCATGTGGTCCTGGAGCAGCAGTAAGGAAAGGACAGCCCCAGGGATTGAGAAGAGGGTCTGAACTGCCAGCTCAGCAGGGAGGTAACACCATCACTGTGTTCTCACCTAATTGAAAACACATTGTCCCTCTGTCCCACACCTGGAGGCTCGGAGGGAAGCCCTGGCGGGAGCTGCAGGGGATGGATGGGGTGAGGTGTCCTCAGAAGGGAGGCACAGCCCGGAGCTGGCACGCACAGAGCCGGGCACGCAGAGCTGCCCCAAACAACACCACAAACAGCAGCTCATGGGCTGGAGCTGGAGCTGACCGACCCTCCTAGCTGGGAGCTAATGACTCCCTTCAGGATTGCATCATTACATTCGAACTGAGTCATTATGAGGCGATTTGGGAAAACAAGTTGGAATTCATTACCAAGGAAACGTGCTGGAGCTGTTGCAAGAGCCTCGTGCCGGTCCGGGTGGGTGCAGAGGCAGCCGCAGCCCCTCGCTCCCAGGGCCAAGCAAGGAGCCAGGATCCCTGCCCAGTGCAGGCTGGTGAGACTCTTCTCCTATTCCACCCACAGCTGCTTCCTGATCCTGCCACTGCTCTCCATGTGACACCCGTCACAAGAACAAACCCCAGGGCAGGGGGTGACACTGGAATTGTGAAATTTGCACTCGTGCATTCCTGGGTGCAGCCTGAGGAGCAGCCCCAGCCCCTGTCAGCAGTTCCAGCAGGTTCTCCCTGGTGTCCAGCTGCTGGCAGCCCCTTTGCTGCAGCTGCAAGGTTGGATGTCTGCCTGCCCTGCTCACTGCCTGCTGCTGGTGCCTCTCCAGGTGGGCACAGCTTGCACGGCTCTGCCATCAGCAACAGCGTTTTCAGCAGGTGTAGTGGAGGGGCTGGAGAGGGACTGCCTGCAAACAGCCAAGTGGGTTGTGGCAGGTTCTTGGAAACCCAACAAAACCACACAGTGTTTGGGCTGCAACTTGTTCTGTGAAGCCACCACTGAGCCACAGGAGGATTTCTACCTGCAAAGTGCTGGGTGAGGACAGCAACGTCCTTGGTGAAGGCAGAGAATGTGGTGTGAAGGGTGAGTAAAGGTTTGGGAGAGCAGTAAGAGAAATGGAACCTGGGGAGCAATCCAAGGCTTGATTGTGGGCTGGCACTCAGCACTGATGATCATCAGTCACAGAGATCAGGTACTCAGGCAGCTAAAGCACCTGCCAGGAGCAATGCTAACATCAGCTGGATGACCAAGGAAACAAGGACATGCATGGAGAGCAGCATGGGGGGATACAGGCCCCTTACTTGCCTCTGCAGAAAGGTGTTATCCCAAAATTACTGTTGGGAGAGGCCAGGCTGTGGCACTGAGGGTGAGCTGGGGTCTTTATTAACATGTGTATAAAAATGTGAAGCCTGGGCATTTATTGGAAAAGAAGATACTGGTGTATTTAAAAGTAAAATAAGCAAATGTTAGCCTAGTGAGGGAGAAAAATTATTTCAGAAATAATATGTGATAATGGAGAAATTCCTCAAAAATCAACTACAGTGAGGACAGCAAAGGCCTGGTGAGGTGAGCAAGCTGGTGGGTAGCAAAAACAAGTGAGGGCAGCCCTGCTGAGCATTTCCCATCAGTCATTTTCTAGGGAGCTCCCTGCCACAGCTCTTGAGGAGATGATGGATGGCTGGTCCCTGGCAAAGCTCTGCCAGCTCAGCTTGACTGACCAGGAATGAGGAGGTTTGAAGGAACAGAGCGAGGTACAGAGTGAAGGAGAGGATTTCAAACACTCAGGGCATCACAGCCCTCATTAGCACTGCCCCACATGGTGCTTACCACAGGACTGGCAAGAGGAAAGGCTTTGCATGTCCTCACAGCTGCCTGTCATGCCAGAGCACAGTTTGAGTGACAAACTCTCCAGACTCAGGGGACTGGGGTGGCAGTCCACCCTCTGCCCAGTGGCTGCAGGCTCAGGAATGGCTCTGCTGGGTGAGTCTTCCAATTCAGAGCCTCAAAATCAGGTCAGTCTTGTGAATAAGATGTTGCACCTAAAAGATTGGATATTTTTTTCAAACTCCCACCAAAAAGCAGCAGATCCCTGTAGAGTCAGTTGTTTGCCTGAGGGAGAAACTAGGTCAAAACTTGGTAAATTCAGCTATAAAGGGTTTCCTATGCTTCCTAAGCAAACAATGTCTTACTGCAAATAACTGCAACTAACTGTGTGCCCTCAGTCTTGTTCTGTCCGGGGTGATGCTTAAACTGTCAATAATCCTAAGGCTGCTGTCACAGTGCTGCTCAATGGGGTTGACAGATTATATCTCTAAAGTCCCTTTATTGGACCTTGTTCCCAGAAAAGCTTGCAAATTGCTCTGATCTTACCAGACAAAGGCGTTGCTCACTCCCGGAGCCCTTGGATATCCTACACAAAAAGGTAGGAATTGGTGAGAATTACCTGAGATAAAATATCCCTTACAACATCAAAGTTCCTGATCCCTTAGCTGTCAGCTGCAGGTATGTGAAAGTCCTGACAGGCTGAAGATAGAAGGAAGAGATAAAGCAAAAAAAGAAGGGAGGGGGACTGGAGAAATTCTCTGCATGAAACGTTAGATCATTGGATTTGGCACAAAGATGTCAGCTCAGGGGTCTGTACAGCCAACTGGGGTGTGAGCAGGGCACTGGGCTTTCACCTTCTGAGATGAATCAACAGCAGCTGATACCAGGGACAGATCCTGATCCTTGGCACACAGTGGAGAAGGAGGTGGACTTCAGTAGTCTGTGTGAGTCCCTTCTAACTCAGGATATTCTATGATAAATGAAGCAGAGTGACAGAGATCAGGATAAACCATGATCATGATCCCCCACATTTTCCCCATCCCTGTACACTCAGCTGTTGGTTGTCTTTTGCCAGTAAAATGGGTGAAGTGGGTCAGTTACCAGGGGAATCACTGGTGTAGCACAGGACATCATCCTTTTGCCATCTTTGCCCTGCACATTTTATAATAATTGACCTCCCTGAGTTGTCACAGGAGCATGGCAGGAGAGCTGGGGTCAGACTCCACCTGGTGCTGCCCAGCCTGCAGCACTGACCTCCCTGCAAAGTCCAGCTCATTGAGAGTAAAGCCACAGGTAGGCCAGAAAAACAGATTTTCACAAAAACAGAGTCAGAGTTGAGCTGAAACAAGATCTGGCTTGTTTGTCTAAAATCCTGCCCTTTCACACCACAAAGACTGGACAGGTCTTCCCTCTGCCCAGTGCTCCCACACACCTAATCCTCCCTAAAACTGTGGTTTAGAGCAGATCAAATACCTTTAGGTTCTTAGAAAGGACTGGTTTTGGCAAATGCACAAATACTTTTCTCAAATGGCATAAATATTGTATGTGATTTGCTGCCTTGCCAAAATGCAAACACACACACATGCTCTCCTAACTAAGCAACATTCTTTAAAAGTTAAGATCATTGCTTAGAAAGAAATATAGAGCATTTTATAAATCCAAATTGATCACACACTGTGTGTGTTGAAAGAATGTACAAAAAATGGAACCCCAAAACTCCATTAAACCACTTCTGAGACAATACATCACTGCACCTTTATATTGCACCAAGGGGTTTAACAACCCTTCTCCAGGAAAATATTTTACTAGGTAACAAAAAAAAAGTTATTGAAAACATATATTTGATACTTTTGGCAATTCATTTTACTACTTGCATTTCCAATTCATTGGTATAGTTCATGAAAAAAAATATTTTTGCAGTTGGGTCATGTTATTATTTCTTTATTTTTTTCTACTTGAAAGCCATGATACAATTTTTTTTTTTTTTTTTTTTTTTTTTTTTTTTTTTTTTTTATGAAACAACAAAGAGACAAAAGCTGCTTGCTTGGTGATCCAGTGGATGTTTGAGGGTCTGCTGGAAGCATAGAATACACACAAACATGCCTACAGGAAATTATGCCATCTTTCCGCTTTTCTGGATAACCAACTTCAAATCTGAACCAGCTAAAATAAAGCCAGGAAAGAATTAGTATGTTGAATCTTCTAAGGAACAAAAAGAAGGCATCATTTGCTAGAATACTAAAATCTTTTTTAAAATTAGATGATTTTGCTTCAGATCACCTCAACTGTCCCTGGCACTGACCTGTGTGTGACTGATCCTCTCCCTGCAGCACTGCTCTTCTCTTGGCTGGTGTGAATGCACGTCCTCAGGTGAAACCCTGGCTTGAACTTGGCCTGCCCAGATTGCAGAAGGCAGAGGAATCCCAGGAGAGGAGAAGGTAAGCACTTCCTCAACCAGACCAACAGCACTGCACACTCAGCTTGGCCTCGGATTCCTTTCCCTACCCAGAGAGTGACCTGTCACCCAAAGCTGCTGGTGCTTCAGACCATTTGATCTGGCCATCATGGCATTGTGGGCATGCTCCAGGCTTTTGCTTTCCCTAGGTTTGCTTTCAAAACAAACCTAAACCATAGGTAGGACCCTTCTGTGCCTGCCTGCCACACATCCTCCCTTCTCCCTCCTCACCTGCCTCTTTCCTTCACATCTCTTCAAGAAGATTTTGGTGGAGATCTATCATGCAAAAACCTAGGTGACACATGTCCTTGGAAGCACTGGTGTCCTGCAGAGCTGGACATCCACACAAGGATTTCTGCTTCTTTAACCAAACTGCTCCTGGACCATGTGTGTGCTCACTTCCTCACCATGCAGGTAAGTCTACACCCTTTGCTTTGAGAGAGAAACTGTGATTACCCACGAGCACGTTGCATCCTTGTTTGTCTGCAGAACGGTGATTTTCCATTTTAATTGCTTCCTGTATGACACATTTTGTTAGATTCCTGTCAGTTCTTCTTCTCACTGCATTTGTTTCCTGATGTGTGTGTAATTACAACCATGAAAGTCCATCAGCAAAAGCGCCATCAATCTGAGAGATTAACGAATCTCACGCTTTCCCTCTCTCCTCCCCCCAAAATTAGAAAGCCCCCTCTGTAGTTTCCAGCACACATCTATCATTACACACTCCTGGGTCTCAGGTAAATTAGCAACCTGATTCTTTTCCCTGCTGTCACTTAGAAGAAAAGGGCTTCTTATTTGCCATCCAAGGAAAAGTACAGTAAACCTAGAACTAGATAAAAGGGAAGTAATCAAATATATTTAACTGTACTCAGCCAAATCCCATTATTTGTATAGATGTTAGCTGGTGCATTTGAAGAATTAGGGAAGCCTTGTCTTTTATAGGAAATTGTATTGCTTGATTGAAAACTGCAATATCTGTGCTACTGTTCCTCTGCTTACTTGAAATGAGAAGTTCAGCATTATGTAGAGATATATTTATGCATGTACAGTAGATATTTTAAAAGGGGTTTCATGTCCTTGCTCTTCCACTAAGCACGTACATTTGGGGTGAGGACAGCATCCTTCTGTGTTTCTTTCAGAGATGGGAAATGCCTCATCAGCGTGGGAATGTTCCATGGATTGTCCTTCTCACTTCTACCTGAAAGATGTGGAGAAAATAATTTTAGATAAGTCACCTCCTACACATCTGAGGGAATCAACTCCCTGGAGTGTGAGGAACAGCTTATGGGGTGTAGGGATAGTGTAGGGGTAGGCTGAGCAGCCATGGGGAAGGAACATTCTGGGAGTATCCCATGGAGATTATAACCATGGTGAGGCTGTAGGAGGGCACAGAAAAGCTTCAGCTGGTGGTAGGAACCCAGGTTTTGAAAATACATGGACAACATGACAGCAGTGCCTGTGCAAGGGGTATCCTTCCCTTGGCAGCTGGCTCTGTGGGAAAGGGGGAATGCGCCACCTCTAGACGGCTGCAGTCGGTGGTCACCAGACCTTCCCCTTTGGAAATCCCTCCGGGGCCAAAACAGAGGGTGCACAGCTACTTGGAAAATATACCCAAAAACACCCAAACCCACCTCCTCATCCTTATCCACAGCACCAAATTATCTTTCAGGTGTCCCTGTGCAAACAGTGTGAGTTTCACTGTGAAAATGTTTGATGAGGGTGTTCCAACAGAAGCACTGAAATTCAGGTCCATGGATTGAGGGAAAGGTTCTTCTGAACTGTGTTCATGCCAGCACACAGCTTTTCTCAGCTCAGTTTTGTGCTCAGAAGCACTGTTTTGTGTGCTATCCATCCAGGGGTTCTTCAGGATGATGACCCAGCTCACTCTCGTGACAATGGGTGTAGCAAGATGAGGCACATTTTGATCCCAGATTCCAGTTTTATTTTTCTTGCATGAAACATCACAACTCAATATTGTTTCAGAACTTTGGGGAGAAGAAGGAGGCAGACAAGAGTCCCCACAATGTTTTTACACATGCCTGAGTCAAATTACCCTCCCTTCTGTGGGCCTTCTTCTGAAGTAACAGATCGTACTGTAACCAAATATTGCCATCCAGGAAAGCCATTTTCCATCCAGCAAGGAGGCTTCTTCCTTCTCAGCAGCCACTGAAAAGGGCCTTTGTTCTCAGGCTGAACACCTGGAGGGAGTTATCAGCAGTGGCCTCTGGGGCCGGCGCGCGGAGCAGCTGTGACAAGACCCAGTGGCTTCGGCCTCGGGAGTGTCAGCAGCACCTGGCAGCTGCTGGCACCCAAAAATCCTCCTGTCTGGGCCATTGCATGGGCAACTTTGGGTGGTTCTCTCTTCTGTAGGGACCAGAGTCTGTATTTTCTTTCTTTTCCCATCCTAAAATGAACAGGCTCGCTCCACTTGGTCTCTGGATAACCTCAATGATCTGACACCTCTGTAGGGAATGGAGAACAGCCTTGGCATTGCCTGGAGACATTGGTGGTGCGAGAGGTGAAAAGCTGGCACGGAGCACCAACATCCTGGGCACATGGTTTGACACCACACCTCAGTGAGTAAAAGGTGGAATTGTTGCCTGTCTTGAGGGGGTAGAACATTCAGCAGAGAGGGAATCACCTGATGTGACCAAGGACAAGACTGCACAGCAGCTGATGTGACCCTGGGCACAGCTTTCTGCTCTCTCCACACAGTCAGCACCACTTCTGTGTCCATGGAAAGACAGACCCACAACTGCTCAGAAACTCAAGGAAACCCAACTCATTTGGCCCATCAGGTAATTCCCTGGAGATAGAACTGCACTGCATAAACCATCACTGCCAGAGACATCAGCTTCAAAACCAAAAAGTTTTCATTCTCTCACTAGATTTTACAGGATCTGAAGAAAAATGTGTGAGGAAAGATGGAGAATCAGAAAGCAGAGTTGTCAGTGGATCTACTATGGGTTAACCTGGAGAGCTGTTGACCTGAACCTGTACTGGGTCTGTGAGGGGTTTTACCAATGGCCTCAGTGGGAACTGTATCTGCAGCCTAGGAGTTTTGTAGGCCTAAATCTACAGACCTTTCTCATTGTGTTGATTTTCCACGGAAGCCAGACAGTCCAGATCACAAAAAATTGCCCCCAGAACCCCAACATAATTCTTATTTTCCTGATAACCCAGATAAAGTTTTGACTCCTACAAGGGAGTCATACACAGGAGAATTTTAACAACGCCTCATCATAAGATGCACAGCTCTGCAAAGTATCTATTCTGAAGCAGTTCTGCCAAATACCAAGAGAAAATTGCATAACATGAGAAGGAGCAAACCACAGCTGAAGCTTCATCATCCACAGTGGCAGCTGACCGTGGACGTCACGAGTTCTTCCATTCCCGATGGCATCATTTCCATTTTCTTTGGACTGTAGTAGTGAAAGAATAAACATTTCAAAAGGTTCAAATGAGACCTTTGAGTGCCAGCGCTGAATCCCTGTGAGGTTGGGATAAACTGACAAAATAACATCCTGCAGAAGCTGTGCCTGGGACAAACCACCATTCCTGTGTTCGTGTTCTGTGGTTTGTAGCACAGGGGCCACTTTAAACCTTGGTCTCTGTCCAGGCACCAGTACCAGCTCTCCCATGACTTTATGTTTGCATCTCTTTCTTCTTGATGAAGGGAAGATTTCCAGGTCTGTTCCTTTTAACTTTGTTCATGGTAGCACTCTTGACAGAAGGACTTAGTGCCTATTTAATGTCTTTGCAAGGAAAAGAGAGAAACTTCTCAGTTACATAAAAGTTTGTATCAAAATTCAAGAATCCGGATTAATTATAGAAGACTTGCCTTGTATCATTCAATTTGTTTGAATAGCTTTAAAGATTAAGCAGATCCAAGGCCTAACAGAACCAGAGCCAGTAAGACAATAGCTGAGATTTTCCTTTGAAACAAAATATACAGGTGGTTTCTGTGAGTTTCTGTGTCTATCTGCCCAGCTTTTTTATTTTTATGTCGTATCCAATATCACAGAACCTGGCAGTAGAAATCATATAGCAATTTGTGAAAGCTTGTTGCTGTTCTAGATATCATATAGTCTGTTCCACACCAGCAAAGACAAAACCAATGCCTTTACTCCTCGAGTTTTCATTCAAAAGGATAAAGATCTCTGGTAACAAAATATTTGGCAGTAGCATTATTCAAAATGCACAGAGGAAATGTTTGTCCCTAATTCAAGGCACTGTGGTCACACAGTCTCTATTCACTTGGTATTTACCAGTGAATGCCAAAGGCTAATCTGCAAAAAGCTCAGGAACAGAGTTAAGTTTATCACACTCCATCCTTCACCCATCCCATTGTAAGGGAGTTACAAAATAGTAATTATTGAATTTCTTTGTGGCCAGAGAACTTATAAACCGTGTTATACCCAGCAGGCTCTAATGGCTCCTTCGGTAAGTATCTAATTAAGTGGTTGGGTTGTTGGTTTGTTTTTTTTTTTTCTTTCGCAGCATACCTTCGTGTTTTAAAATCCCTTTGCATTAAATGACTTCTCGAGTTTTCCAAATTTCTCACACGCACAGAAGAGGGAAGTAAGAAAAAAAAGCGGAGGGGAGATTTCGGTCGTGGGAACAGGAGGCAGAAACGAGGATTCACAAAGGCTAAAAGCAAATCCTCCCCAAAGTCTCCATTTAAAATACCGAAAACTGCGGCTACTGCCTGGGACTGTCGGCTGTGTAGAGAGGGGAAATAAAGCCAGCCCGAGGGGAATGGCTACGTTTGGGGAGGAGAGGCCGCTCCCCCAAAGCGATTACAACACCTCGAGAGCTTTGAACGGTGTAAATCCGGGGTTTGGGCAGTTTTACCGATCCCGCTCGGCATCCCTCGCCCGCCGGTCCCGCCACCGCGGAATCCCGCTCCGCCCCGGGGCAGCGGAGCGCGCCGAGCCGTGCCGGGCGAACGCACGATCGTGTGGGGAGAAAGTGCCCCGGGGTGAGGGGAGAGGAGCCGAGCATCCGCCCCGCTGCCTCCTCGCCTTCGGGAGGGATGCTCGGCTTCGGCGGGGACGGCGCGAGGTGAGAAACCGGCCGCTCTCCGGCCCGGGAAGCCGGGGAATGCTCCCTGCTCCCGGGAAAACTGCTTGCCCCGGGAAAACTACGTGCTCCGGGGAAATGCCTCACAGCGAGCCACGGGGCCGGTCCCTGCCGCTGCCCATCGCGGTACCAGCGGCCACCGCCTCCCGCAGCATCGCTGCTTCCCTGGGCACCACGGGGACGTTCCTGCCCTCAGCCGAGCTTAAATCGCGCAGTAAGTTGGGGTTTCTAATGGAGCCACGTCGAGGTGCCGGAGATGGGCTGGAAGAGCCGAGTCCCCGCATCCCGACTCGGTCCCGCATCCCCGGGCGCACCTGCCCCGGCCCCGGGGCTGCGGGTCTCTCCCGGTGCTGCTCCTCCCCTGCGCCCCCGATCGCTCCGGGCCCTTCTCCCTCGTTAGGGAAGTGTTAGAAAGTTGCTGAAGTGCGAAATGAGCCTGCGAAACCTCGTTGTCCTCATTAAACTCTGACAAGGAGGGTGACAAGAAGCAGCGGAGGGGAAACAATGCGGCAGTGTTGGGGAGAGCCCCGCGCCGGGGCAGCCTTTGTGCCCGCACACAAAAGCTCTTGTTTGCATGTGTTAAAGTCCATTAAACCGCGGCAGCCCCAGGTGCAAACGCCAGCCCGGAGAGGCCGCGCCACCTTCCGCGCCCGCTGAGCGCCGCGGCCGCTCCGCGCTCGGCCCCGGCAGCGGCGGGCGGCGGGGCCGGGGCACGGCCCGGCGGGCTCCTAATGAGGGCCCGGGGCTCGCCCTTCATTAACGGACACGGGTGGGTCCCGCTCTCTGCCCCCAGACCCGCCCGTGCCCAGCCCCGCCGTTAGCGGCAGCGACGGGACACAATGTCGCCCATTGTGCTGGGCAGCCCCTCAGCCGAGGGGACACGGATGGGACCCCGCGCGCAGCCCGGGGTCGTGGATGCTGACCTGGTGCCAGAGCCTGCTGGACAGGGGCCGCGGTTTGGCTTTTCCCACTGGGGCTCCTAAAGGTGCCTTTGGACACTGTACCATCATCAAATCTTCACAGAAAGTACCGCCAAGGTTAGGAGCAGAGCAGTTTCCCGACTCCTGGTTCAAACAGCAGAATTCAACCCAAAAGGTGGAGAGGAATCGTGCAGAGAATAGCAACCAAAAAAACCCACAAAAGCTTTGCACAGGTCAAAGCCTACAAAAACAACCTCACCACAGTGTTAGTGTTTCATATGACTGGCATGGCAATTTATCCAGGAAAAAGTATTTCCAGGTTCTGTTACAACAAGTCTACATCACTTTATCCCCAGTGGTCTGCCAGGGATCTGCCCCGCAGCTATTTTAAATTGTGCTGCTAATAACAATTCATTACAGTTGATAGAACTGGGAGACTTGCCTTTTATTTTGCAATTAGACATAAAGGCTCTGATCTGGCAAATGCTTTGCACTGTGAGCATGTGAGTAGCTCTGCTGAAGTCATCTGGGACTGTTCATGTGCTTAACATTAAGCCCGTGTGGGTTTGCAGGATCAAGGTCTGAGACGGGATCATCTTTAAGGATGTTTGTTTACCTGCTCTGTTCTGTATTTTCAGATTCACAACGGCGCCCTGCAAAACCATTGGAGTGTCTCGAGTCACAGCTCACAAGTAGCATTCTGAAGCCAAGTGATTCTTCCCGTAAACAAAAGTGGTTTGCAGGAGCTTGATTCGGGAAGACATGACGGCACTGGGTACGTTGCATTGCGAACTGTTCAGCTGTGTGAGCCTGTGTGTACTGAGGCGTTAATGCAGAACTGCTGGGCATTGGGCCCAGAACAGATGTGATGATGAGTGAGAGCAAAGAGACAGGGAGGAAGGAGAAGAAGAAGCACATTTTAGGCTTCTCAGTTCCTGCCTAGACAACCACTGCTTCCAAAACCTGGGAACCGTCCCCAAATACCTCTTATCAAGAGAAAGTAGAAAGCAACATGATCTGTGGAGAAAACAAACATATTTGCTTTTTTCATTTGCCAGTCCTGCAAACAATACCTGTTTGTAGGCAAATAATCTTCAGGTCTGCATCACCAGATCAATGCAGGGAGTGGTTCCCATCAGCTCTGTGGTGCCAGACACACTGAATGGTTTGTAAGGAAACAGGTCCTTGAACTTCTCCACAGCACAAACACTATCTTAGTAGGTTATCTCACACTTGCTTCTGTTCCTGCTCCCATTCTCCTCATCTTCCAATGCTTGGCCTAGCACGGAAAAGTGAAGACTAGATGAAATAGACCTTGTTTTAATAGAAAAGGCTTCAAAATGTTCAGCTGTTTGTTATTTCCTTGTCACTTACTTTTCCAATTTACTTTTGGAGCCAGGCTAGCTGAAGGAAAGGCCAATCCTTGTGCACAGTCGCAGTTTAATACCTCTGATATGCATGAAGAAAATTAATTTGACTGAGGATTTTGCTTCATGAAGTAATTACAGCACAAAGCATAAAAAGGCTGTGTTTTGTCTTGAGCCGCCAAAGTCCTGGTTTGCATCATGAGGTCATGTTTAGGATTACAAATGTTTGCACAAATAGCATCTTACAGTATCTCACATCGCCTCTCTCCACCTTTGCTAACGGGACTTTTGGAGGCGCAGAGGAACAGGAAAAGAAACTGTTCTTCGGTCCCAGATGTGTTAAAATTGAAGATTAAACCCACAGGGCATGAGAAGGGCACCACAAATATGGGAGGGGGCTGAATTCATGGGGTTGCTCACACTCCAAAATATATCCCATGCCTACAACCCCTCTCCATTAATATCAGTGGAGGAGAGTTGTAGGCACCAGCACAGCCCAATTAAGGTTGGATTGATACAAGAAAAACCCTCATGTAGGACATACCATTTCCATGGTATCTTCAGGGCAGGCTGATCTTTTTTATTTTGACTTTTTAAGGCACCTCTCTGGATTCAAAGCCTTCTGAAATTGTATGTGAATACTTTGATAAACCGAGTAGAAGTAGTTTTGGTAAAAAAATGGAAGATTTTTTCATTAGTTTGCTGGTATTTGCAAGGTGTTTCACAGCTGAAGGCAGCAGTTCAATTATCACTATCTTGCAGCCAGAAAATATTTGGAAAATGAAGCAAATTAAAATGTGCTAGCAGAGCACATCTCACTGCCTTCCCATGTCCAGTCCTGATCCATCAGTCACTTCTGCTGCCAGGGAGCCCACAAAATGCCAATCCCCCCACAGCTCAAAACAGCCCATCCTGCTGCTGACCGGTATCACAGCAAATTTGTTCAAGACTGATGAAATTTATGGATTTTAAGTTTGCTTAGAAGAATTAACTGAAACTCTAGAGAACTACCCATGGGAAATCAAAGTTACAGGAATGGTAAACTTACAAAAACCAGAAAATTCACAGGTTAAAGTCACTGGGGGGCAATGCACTCACCAGTACTTTCTGCCTTACCTGGGTGTTTAGGTGGGAGATTTTTACATTGTGCAATGACTGCTGGAGCTGAGCTCTGAATGTCTGTCATAAAAGCACTCAGGCTGTGGGTGACTCACATTGGGAAACTGAAATTATGAAGACCCTTTTTTTATTCATCACTGCCTGCCTTCTTTCCTCACTGATAATACAGGGTCAGCATCCTCTCAAAATGACTGGAAAAGGAAACAGTGCATGTGAAACTCTCAGACACTGCTGTCATGAGCACCATGGAAAAACCATACGGAAATGAATAATTTTGTGCCCAAAGCACAGTTTGAATAACAGGCAGTAAAAAGCCCCTTCGCTGCACATTAAACAAGAGGAGAATAAATCATGAGGGGAGCTGCTCCCTCAGGAGCAGCAAGCATTGCCAATGCAGAGTGAGGGGGATGCCTGTAGGAAAAGGGCGTGGATAACTCAATTACAGTTCATCTGGATGAGGAAAACCAGGCAAACTCTGGACACTCCGGGCTGCTGAATGCTGGAGCGTAGAGCCTCAGTAGCCTTTCAGAGTATATTGTTTCACACACGTATTTATGTTTGTGTGTGCATGGGCTTCGGGGTATATGGAAAATAAGTGGGATAAGCTTTGGCTCTGTGCCAGGCTGAGTGCTCTACACAGCTACAGCGCTGCTGGTCAGCTGGAAGCACAGGCTGAGGTCTAGATAAAAAATATAAAATCTTTGGAATATCAACTGATCTGTTTGTGGAGTATCTGTCAATGGCTACAGCACCACTGGCTGGACAAACACAGCTCTCTAATATGTGCCCCACTGTCAAAACTGTCATCCATGGGGCAGGATGCCAAAGGGGCCTAGAAACACCCTATTTCCAGGTAGTCTGGAGATGTCCTCACTGACCCTCTGTATTCAATTCACTGCTCTTCTGGGCTGGAGCCAGGGAATAAGATACAGCAGAGTGTATTTGGAGGAGTTACCACCAGCAATATCCCCTTCATTAAGGTTAAATAAGGTTGGGAAGTGAGAGAAATTAATTCCTACAGGCATCCCTAAGAGATAGGGAGACAACAACATCATAGCAGGAACACGTCCTAGGACTGTGCCTGGCACAAGCAGGCAGGACAGCACAGAGAGCTGTGGTCAGACTCACACACGGTGGCAGATTTAAGAGTGCACATGTCCAACCCAACAGTGGGAAGGTGATCTTTGTCCTGCTTGGCAGAGCAGAGCTGCTGTACTGGCAGTGTAAAAACTCTGTGAGACACAGCTCTGCAGAGCAGCTCCAGGGAATCCGCAGCCACTGCTGTCACTGCACAGGTTGAGGACACACTGCCGAGATCTCTGTGACAGGAGAACACAGCAGGGTAACTCAGGAGCGATGTGGCCTCTCATCCAGAGATGCTTTTCATCCTGCTCCTGTTTCTGACACATTGATCAACTGCTGCAACCTCAGGTAAAACCCATTTTTTCAGTCCCTCTAGCCTAGAGGTGACATGCCCTTCCTAAGGCACAGGAATGAATGCAAAATGTCTCACATTTGTTCTGATCAGGGCTCTGCTGATGGTTTTAGGGCTTCTCCCACTCAGAATTCTGGAGACGTGAGTATTTCCAACCCTGTGATCTGGTAGAAGCACAAAAGGCACATCTGGTGACCAAAGACACATCACCTCTGGGGACTTCCCACTTATGCCAGGATGGAGTTTGCCCAACAAGGGACCAGTCAGTGTCTACAAGAGCCTTTGACAGCAGAACATTCTGTTACTCTTCCTGTGACATTATCAGAAGAAAGACTGCACACAGTTATGTACATCCATTGAAGTCTATTATTTCAGCTCATTCATATGTTGCTGACTCACCATTCATTCACTTTGTACAACCTTTTAAAAGTCTTACACATCCCCAAACCCTGTCCATGGAATTTCTGCCTTAGATGTATCTCACACTGCACCAACATTAACTCAAAGAGGCAATAATTTTCCCAGGAGTGTCTTGTATAAAATCTTCCTCATCAGAGATAAGAGACAAGGTCATTCCACATGAGACAACCCACTGGAATGACTCTTTAGACACTGCTCGTTCTGGAACTTCTTATTCATCATTCTCCTCATCCTGATATTTCGTCCTCTAATTGCAGAAGTACTTTCCACTTCCACTGAGTGTTTCTTTGGTAAGGTAAAGACAGAAATGGATAAACACCACTGGGACTAGGAATACAGTGGGATATGGCTAAGAGATTTCTTCTATCTTGGGTGCATTTGTATCTTTTGTGGGAAATAGCAACTGGACAGTTAAAAATAGACAGCTTAGAAATAAATGTTTCTGCACCAATCACCATCAGATAGGTTTTCACCTGGGCAGAGAACCTCCAAAAACATCCTGCAAGCTGCAGGGAGTGGGGATTGATTCATCAAGGTACTTTCCCTTCTGAATCAGCACTAAATCTATGCCACTGTGATATCATGGGCTATCTGCCTTTGGAGGCTCTGAGTATTTTTAAGCATTCTAACAGCAAAGTGCTGACTATTGCTGGGGATTACAGATTCTGCAGAACATTTTGGAAGATAACTTCTGGCATCTTGCCACTTGTTATATGGAAAATATGTTGTATTATCTTCCATGTGTGTGGGGGTGTGAGGGTGCTCTGAGTGTCCTGGCCCTCAGCCTGCAAAGACTTACACATATTTTATGCAGAATAAAGTTAAGCAATACATAATGAACTTGTTCAGGCTCAGAGCCTAGATCTGTCACTTAAGACATGTTCCATATCCTTCAGGACTTCTCGAAAGGCAGCATCTTTTTCGACACTCCAAGTACGCTACTATGAGCACCATGCTGGAGCTTGGCTGAGTGGGACACACATATGCTGTTATCAGCGTAGGACTTTCCAGTGGAAGGGCCTGGTCCTGCTCCAGCCGGCTGGAGTCCTACGACTGGGATGCTCAAACTGGTCCCAGACTCCTGTACACACACAGGAATGTGGAGAAGCTGCTGTCAGATGCACAGCACACATTTGGTGTCATGTTCTTCTCTTACTGTCAGTCCTGGAAAGTTCTCCAGAGGCACTGAGTGAAGGATGAGGTGTAGCAGGTTGAGGTAAGGATGCCAGGGCATCAGGAATAGCAGATATTATCTCCCCTTATTGCTGGGAGACACTGGTGTTATTCCCATGGGGACCCTTGCAAAAGTCCTCCCATGAATGACTTCTGGGTGGGCTTGGGTGGGACGCAGAGGCAGAAGGCAGCAGAGAGCACATCCTCCCATGCCCGCCCCAGTGGGACCCTTTGGGGGAAGCCAGGGTGGCTGCACTACTCCCTAGAGCCCATCTGGCACATCCTGCTGCCCTCCCTCACTGCCCTCGGCTGCGGGGAGCCCTGAGGGAGCCTCATGGGGAGCAATGTCCGAGCTGCGCGCGGGGCTCTGAGGGAGCGCTGAGGGAACACCACAGGGAGCCCTGAGAGAGCGATGTCCGAGCCCTTTGGGGAGCTCTGAGGGAGTCCTGTGGGGAGCGATGTCCGAGCTGTGTGTGGAGCTCTGAGGGAGCCCTGCAGGAGCGCTGAGGGGAGCACTGCAGGGACACCACGGGGAGTCCTGAAAGAGCAATGTCCGAGCCCCTTCGGGAGCCCTGAGAAACTCTGTGGGATCCCTGCGGGGAACTCGGTGGGATTCTGTGGAGAGCCCTTCGGGGAACCGTTTATAGCCTGAGGGGAATCCCTTGAGACATTGAGTAGGATCCCTTGCAACCCTTTGGGATCCTGAGGGGAGGATTCCTTTGGGATCCCGTGAGTCCCTTGGGGAGCCCTTTGCGAGCGCTGTGGGGACCCCGCGGCGGCGCGCGGGCGCCCCCCCCGCCCCTGCGGCGCGCGCGGAGCCTCGGCGGGGCGGCGCCGCCCGTCACCTGCGGCCGCGCGAGGGGCCGGGGCGGGGCGCGGGGGCGGGGCCGGCGCGCGAGGCGGGGGGCGGCGGCCAATGGGGGCGGGCGGGCGGCTCGCGCGGCGCTCTTAAGGCGGCGCGGGCGCTGTCAGCGGGCAGAAGGCGCGCGGGTTCGACGGCGGGGCCATGGCAGCCCTCAACGGCGCAGTGGAGAACGGGCAGCCCGACAAGAAAGTGCCTCCGCTGCCGCGGCCCCTGCGCAGCCTGGAGGTGAAATACACCAAGGTGAGCCCGCCAGGCATGGGGCGCTGGGGAGCGGGTGGGCTTCGCCGTGCTGTCGCCGATGTTTAGTGGAGTCAGGGTGGTGGTGAGGTGTTATATTCTTAATACAAAATTTTCACCCTCAGTGTTGTTTTTCTTAGCTTCTTTTATTCCTTCTGCTGCCTGAGACAGTAGGTTTATAAGGGTTTGAGGTTGAGAAAGCAGATGACAGTGATGTTTCTAATGGAGCAACACTTGCCCCAATCCCTAATGCCCAAAACCTAATTTTTTCTTTTTAATAAAATATCTCTTCCAAAGCTGTTGCTCTGCCCCAGGCGCCCTGGGCTCCTCTCCCTGGCTGTGGTGTCTAACACCATCTTCCCCTCCCAACCCACCCGTGAACGCCTCCAGCTCCCCGCTGGCGCTCAGCAAAATCCGATTTGGATGGGGTGAGCCTGGGCAGGGCGAGGAAGGTTTTATCCCTCGGAGCCGCTTGCTGGGGTCGTGTTCCAGCGTCCTTGACCCACAGCTCCCCTGCGGGGAGGTGGCTCGGTGCCAGTGGTGGATTTGGGTGGTGGCGAGCCCAGGGCCGGTGTCCGTCAGGACTGGGCCTTGTGGAAAGGCTCTGCCATGAGAATGGAGCATCCTGCAGCCCCAGAGAGGAGCAGTGCTCGTGTTGGTGGCTCTTCATCCCAGCTCCATGGCCTCCCCACGGGATGAGGAGTCGGGCACTGAGCCCACACAAACTCTCACGTCTCCGCTCTCCATTGAGCTTCCCTTTAAACAGTCGCTCCTGACCTTTTGGTATAAACCAAAGGCTCCTGAGCTTGGTATCTGTGTCCCTCAGAGGTGGGGCTGGCTTGGAGCTGAGCAGGGCTGCAGAAATCCCTGCTCCCAGTGCCGCTGTAGCTCTGCGATCGCCGAGTCGCTTTTTGTTCCACAACAGCCTGACCCGCTGCCTTGCGCAGTGGGGAGAGCGTCAGGCTGGTTACTGCTGAGGAGCCTCTGCTGCCATAATTTCAACTTTGTGCCCAGACTAAAAGAGCTGCAGGGGCTGAATGAGTGTGTTACTGTTGCATTTTTATGTTAAGTATTAAGAAAAAACAAAATTCGAAGCTCATTTCCTTGTAGCGAGAAGGAGTGAACAGCGATAGTTTGTCCGGTGAGGTGTTGATTTGAATTATGCATCCAAAGTGTGCTGAAAGATTAGCAATTAGGAGTAATCAGTGCACTAGATTAATTTTTTTAACATCCAAAATTTATCTGCCCTTTATTTGTCAGATAAACTTGTCATTTAGCAGCAAATTGGGTCTGCAGCTGCTGGTTGCAGAATGGCGTAATGCAGCACAAACAGCTCCTTCCTGCGTCCAAAATGGACACGGCCATTTGAGTTCTTCTTAAACATCCAAATGTTCTGGTTTTTGTTATTTTTATTGTTGTGAACACTTTTAAACACTCCTTGGGGATCTTATCCTGCAGCCGTGTGTGTTTTCAAACA
This sequence comes from Melozone crissalis, assembly GCF_028551555.1. Classification (NCBI taxonomy): domain Eukaryota; kingdom Metazoa; phylum Chordata; class Aves; order Passeriformes; family Passerellidae; genus Melozone; species Melozone crissalis. The sequence goes on along the minus strand of NW_026535792.1, from coordinate 3,045,185 downwards.
TGCAGTTTATGCTCCACAGTTTTGCCAGAGACTGTGAGGGCTGAAAGAGTCAAGGTTGTATCTTTAAAGTGGAAACCAACATAAATTAAAAGTGTGAGTTTGATGTTTGATCTGATGCTCCCGGTGCATCTGAGAAAATAATGAGCAGCAGTCAATTTTCATAAAACTGTGAGGGGTTTTGTGCAAGCTCTGAGTTTCACCAGATGTTTACAGCTGACAGCATGGTTCCCTCTGCTTGGAGGAGATTTTTATTCTTGGTTCTACCAGTTATGGGGCTGGGGGAGAGGCAAAGTTTTTCAACAAAGATCTTTCTTATAGAGCAGCTTAGTGCTTGTCATGGGTGTGTGATGGAAGTGATCTGTCCACAATTGCTTGTCTCAAATTCTGGCTATGAAGCGTGAACTGTGGATATACTGTTCAATTTGATTTCAACTTCTGGCACCAAGGACTCGTGATATGTGGTGGATTCTCAGAATGATGCCAGTGTATATGTTACATTTAAAACAGCCTGATCCTGTCACTCTGGTGTTTTACTGCTTTAGTAGGAACATCACTTTCCCACAGAATTAGTGTTGAATGCAAAGGGAAAATCAGTATCCTTCCCAATCCTTAGTTTGTGAGCATATACCTGATATTGTAATTTTATGGTTCCTGTCATATTTCCCACATTTATAGTACAACTTTTCTTCATTAGGGAAATAAAGGAAAACTGGGGTTAAAATGTGTAAATGCTAAAATGTAGCACTTGGGTAACAGGGGTAGTTTGGGAGCACTGCTGTCCTAAACAGGAGTTAATATTTCTAACACTGTATCTTTTCTTGTGACTTTCCTTGGCAACATTTTTTGTGAAATTTTCTTTTTCTCAGCCTGTGTGAAACAGGTGGGTCCAGCAGTGCAGCTTCTACACCAATTACACTATGGATGCTTTTTTTTATGCAGAAATAATAAGAAAAAGTCTTTTCAGGAAAAAAAGCTGCCCAAAGAAAGAAAACTATGACCCAAAGCAGTGGGAATTCCGAATGTAAGAGATGCAACATTAATCTCCTGGTGGTGTGTAGAGACTCATAAACAAGATTGCAAATGTGGATGGCTTCCAAATAAAAGTACTAGCTTACGGCCACTAGCAGGCTACTAATAAAGATTACTTCATCTAATCTTATTTAAAGTATATTTATAAAATATAACACTGCCAAGTCAGATCACAGCGTGGATAAGATGCATGTTGAATCAATTAATTGTATATAGGTATTCATGCTCTGTTTACAGTGAGTAACAACACTCCAGTATTTAATGCATTTTCAGTTACGCAACGCTGGGACTGTTTGTTCTTGCTCTGGAAATGCAATATTTTGAAACACTTAAATCTTGTCACAGATGACTCCAAGTGATGTGGGAGGCTTGATCTGGCCTGCGACAAGGCATGGTGGGGTAGAGCCAAGCCAGAACCCTCCTCCTGCAGACACTGCCAGAGGGGAGCAGGCTGTGGAGGTGGCCCAGGGCAGGGCACCAACAGCCAAGTAATAATTGTGCAGCAACATGGGGCAGGGGGCTCCTTCTGCCTCAACCATGCAATTTCTCTTGGGGTCTGCTTGCTGATCCCGTGGAGATGTAGTTCAAAAACTGCCCATTTCTCACTGCCAAATCCCAGTGTTGTTCTCTGTGGGACCTGTGCTCTGCCTTCCTCTGCCTCAAAACTTACTGGGTGCACAAGGTTTGTAGAAATGCTTCTGTACTGCCAGCAGTCCCTTGGAGAGAGCCTGAGCACACTTGACTCTGCCGTGGATGGAAGTTGAAGAGCCTCTGGACCTTTGAAGAGCGCTTGTGGGTCTTTTTTGTCTATATAAGTTGTTTTTCTTTCTTCTGCCCATCCCACTCCCCTTGCTCTCTCTTCAGATATTTATTAACAACGAATGGCACGAGTCTACAAGTGGAAAGAAGTTCCCCACCTACAACCCTTCAACTCTGGAGAAAATCTGTGACATTGAGGAAGGAGATAAGGTAAGTGTTGTTGGACAAGCAGTGCAAAAGACATTTTCCAGGGGATTTCTTTTTGTAGGGAAGCACACAGAGGAAAAGCTGGCTTTTAACAGTAGCATCCATCAGGCCAGCCTGGGCCGGAGGTCTGGGACACTGGATGTGCTGCTCAAGAATGACATGGGCTGGGTGGCATCAGTCCTGTCCAGCTTGTCAGAGGCACTTTCCCTGGTAGGAGCTGGCTGCTGAACACTGTCAGAGGAATGAGACTGAGCATCATTCTTGTGCCATAGACTGGAAGGAAGTAGCCAGCCTGAGGAAATAGCAATGATGGTGTGTGCTCACCCCTGACAGGTTTTGGGCCCTGTGTTGGGGGTGGTTTTTACCCCAGCTGCAGGGCAGCCTGTTGGAGACACTGAACTGAAACCCCCCCCTTTTTAAAACACAAATAACCTGAGTGCTTGGGGGAATTTAAATTTGGTCATGCAAACATTGACCACTTGCTGCTGGAGATGTGGTGCTGCTTTTCTAGCTGGTGTTGTGGGTTCTGGTCTCCTGCACAAATGTGGCAGCTCTCACTAAAACCAAGCCAGTATCTCAAGAGCTTTAGTAGTCTCTAGTGTGCTGGAGAGTAACCTGAGATCTTACTGCTTGGGTTTGGTAACAGCCTGAGGTGAGGAACAATCACATGTGACAATTTTTGTCCAAAACAGCTCATCACATATGGGCCAACTGGTCTGACCTATGGAAAAGAGCTGGGCCAACATCTGGCTTTGTGCAGGAAGTCATGGGAAGGTGATTCACAGCTGCTGTGCCGTGCCAGGGCTTTGGTAGCTCATTGCTGTGGGCAGTAAGTGATGGGCAGTGTGGCCATTTCTGCCTGCACTGACTTCTTTTTCTTGGTATTTAAGCTTGTCCAGTGCTTGTGAGGCAGCCTCCAAGACTTACTGCCACTGGGGATCTGTGCATCCATGGGGCAATTACACATTGAGGCAGAACCAAACATTATGTGTCATTTCTTTATCCTGACTGGGTAGGACACAACTGTGTTTAATTGCAGTGGCATGTAAACAGTGGAATTGAAGCTGACTCTGATGCAACTGTATTTTGATAGGCAGAAACCATGACGTGGTTATTGTTCCCTGAGCTAAGTGTCTCCTCAAGCAGCTATAGAGTATTATGTGTGCAGTTTGTGCTTGCTTCTCAATGTTGGCTAAAGAAAATTGTTATGCAGAAACAACAGGCCAGTTTTGCCTCCTTGAGATTTGTCCCTGTCTGAATTCAGCTTCTAGCTTGCAGGAGGGTCACTGTAAACTTTTCCAGGCAGTGAAGATCTCTTCCCCTGAGTACTCAGTACAGGTGAGTGATTTCTTAGTGGAAATTGCAGCCAAAAATGTAAGCTAGCTGTGCTTTGGGTGCTGAGAGCCTCTTCTACATCACACCTTTTAAAAAGAATATTTTGGTCTAACTAGATTTTTCCAAGAAACTGAGTGGGGAGTAGACCTGGATCTGGATTAATTAAAAAGAGTTAATGGGTGACAACCATCCCCAACTAGCTGTTTGCTTTCTGGTGTGGCATTTGACCACATCCCACCCTCTTCTGGCAGACCAAGGTCCCTGAGGCTTCCCTTGCTCTGGTTTGTCCCACTCTGGGGCTGTAACTCCAGTCTGCTGCAGTCACCACAGGAAGTGGTGAGTTGTGCTCAGTGGTGCCTTGTCCCCCTGTTCTTGCTGTGCTGGCCAGTGCCACTGCAGGGGTGGCAGCTCCTGCTGCTGCCTTCAGCTGTGCTCTGCCAATGTTGGGCTGGGAGCAGAGCTCCCCTTCCCAAGCCCTGAACACAAACCTGCCCCTCCCTGGCCACGCAGAGTGTTTTGCTCAGGCTGCACGTGAGGGGTGGAAATTTGGCAGCCGATATCTCACGATGACAGTTTAGTCTGGTGCTGAAACTTGGCCAATGCTTCATAAGCCTAGAAGCAAAGGTTTTGTTGTCTGTTCTTTAGTTAGAGAATTGTCCCTTGATGGGACAGTTGAGGGATAAAGAGAAGTCTGTGTGGGAAAAGACGCCCTGAAAATAAAATGGTGGAAGTTTCCATTGAATGCTGGAATATATCTGACAAATAAAAGCTTAGTGTCCAACTGTTTGCCAGGTTGATAATGGAAAAGGAGTAACGCTGGTGCTGTCCCTAACACTTGGAGACAGGCTTTTTCCTTCTAGCAGCTTGCTGACATCCATCAAGGACAGGGGAGAAGTGCTCCTTCCTCAAAGCAGTGCCCAGCTCAGAGCATGGGCAGCAGGTCCACAGCTGTGGCTGTCAAGTCTCTGTCATGATCGTTTCTAAACAGCTCACTCTCATGGATCTTTCAAGGATTGTGAGAGGGATTTCTTCACAGTCACCCTGTCCCCTTCAGATTGTAGTGACAGACTGAGGTAAGACCACAGCAGACTTGCAGTGCCCTCAATAATGATTTTGGACATTTCAGGCTGTTAGGATGCTGTTTGGAACTTAAAGCAATTCAATGTGTGAACTGTTTGCAGGGGAGCAGGTCAGGGAACCTCTTCTAACTGAAAAACTGTAACGTGTTCATGCCCTATGTCAGGGGAGTGCCTTTCCAAAGATGTGCACAGGGAAGGCTTTTTGAAGAAGTCAGTAGGTGAACTGAATAAAGAGGGTCCCCAGTGGGTGTGTCCATTCCTGGCACATCTCCTCACTTGGAGCACTCTGGGGCACCCTGAGATTGAAGCAGAGCAAGGCTTTTTTGCAGGTGTTTTCCCCACTCACAGAGCCAGGGGGGTGATGGTCTTCACTGTGCTGGGGCAGGAGAGAGAAAAAGAGGATGGGAAAGAAGAAAGGAGCAGCAGCGAGCAGGACTTGAGGCAGAGGAGGAAGATGGACAAGGCTGCTCAGAACAAAGAACAGTGTTCACTTTGTTCAGGGGGGGAGGTATGTGATTGTGTAACTGGGGCTTGTATCGTAATTCAAACACCCCAGGTGGCTATGAAGGTTTGCAGGCATTTCCCAACACTGCAAAGACTTTGCAATCTTAATATTCTTAGTGGAGCTTTTTATGTAATGCTCAGTAAATCTGTTATAGATCCGAGTGGAGCACCAGGATGCATGGATCTCCTCCTGCTGTGGTTTTGTGCACCACAGGCTGTTCCTGGCACCTTGACAGCTCAGAGTCACTTTGTCACGCCTTGTGCCTACCTATTGCAACATGCCTGCAATGAACATGCCATTCAGACTCCCCTAATGCCTAGTCATAACAGGATGGATTAAGAATGGCATTTCAGCCTTCCTGAAGGATTTCCTTGTTTTTGCTGGTCTCTCAGGCCTATTGAGGCTCTGCAGAAAGGCTCTCAGGATATCACTTGGTGGTGCTACCCTGAGGGTGTTCAGGGAAAGCCTGTGTGACAGTGACTGCAAGCTCTGAGCCAATGTTTGTACCCAGAATGTCTGAGAAAGATGGTTGTCTTCATTTTTGTCTCCACAGGAACTGCAGCAGGGCTCATGTGCTCCCATTTTTAGAGGCTGGGGAAGATCTGGGCATGCACTGGAGTCCTCTGCCCATGCAGTTGTCTCACTCCTGTTCTGAGTGCCAGGGTAGAGGGAAGACCCTCAGCACCAATGGCATTGTGCCACTGCAGACCCAGTTCCCTGCACATCAGTGCTCCCAGCCTGGTTGCAGAACTAATTAATTGCTGCTAAGGAAAGGCTTGTTTAAACCTGACACACTTATGTTCCTTTGCCTGCTCTGTCACATAAAATATTGCCTTCTTTCAGCTCAAGCCTTCGTTCCAGCAGGCAGGATGGGGGATATGTGAGTGTGCAGTGGCTGGTGGTGCCTTCTGGCTTTTGTGATGTGCCAATGTGAATGCAGATCAACTGCAGCAGAGTGAGCCATTCAAAGGCCTGTGGTGGCTGTGGGTGATGGCCCCAGGCAGGACCTGCCTGGCTGTGTTCAGTGGCTCTGGGCACCTCTGCCCCACCAGCACGCCTTGCTGGACCAGAGCCATCCTGTGGCTTCCCACCAGTGCTCTTCCAGAAGGATGGAACTCTTTTCCTGACATTATAGGTCAGACTGTTTCAAAGCTGTGTGATTGCTTGGTAAAGAGATGCAGCCAAATTTAATGTAAGGTGCCACTGCCTTGGGTATGATTGCAGTTGTGACCATGAAGGCAGTGTGTCTCCCTACAACATTTTTTCTGGATTGAGCACCACACATCCCCTCCTGTGAGGGGGATCTGGCCAGACCTTATTGAATCAGTGCAGAGGCTCATTTCCTAATTGAATCCAAACAAGACTTCAGAAAAGGAATAGATGAGAGCAACTGGTGTAGTGCTGGGAGGAATGATCAAGGTCTGACACCCTCCCTCCTTTCCCAGCCTTTTGAGCCAGGTATTGCAGTGAGGTGCAAGGTCTCCATCAGCTGAAATGAGGCTTTACATACAGCAGGAATCTGTCCAAAGCTTTATCAATGCTTGGGGTACAGCCTTGGCCTTGTGGGTGTTGGTGGCAGTGTTCCCATAGATTCCATGGGATTGGGAGCCCTTGGCTTCACTGTTTTAATCAATGTGTGTGAGATGATGGGTGGAGTCCAGGGCATACAGTGGCCAGAGCAAATGAATGAAGCTCCAGGGGTGAAGGTGTGGGAAGAGAGGAATTTGCTCCCCATCTGGTTGGTAACTTGGTTAAACAGAGTTGGATTTGGTCCAAAGGATGGTAAAGGATGGGAGATGAAGGGACAATGGCACTCAGTGCATGTAGGGGAAATGTCTTTGTCATAGCACTGAACAGCAAAACCTTTTCCATCTGGTAGAAATGTTCTAGGAATGTGTTTAGGATCTAAGGGTGATTTTTGGTGTGTTAACTGCCTTGGCATGGGCTCCAGGGGAACTGGATGGTGGGATCTGAGCTGTAATTACTTCCCTGGGTAAAATCTTGATCTCATGGGGGATTTTCCTGCCCACACTTGTTTAGAGGAGGCTAATTCATGTAGGCCAGTGGCCTGTCATGATTCTTCATCCTCCCCCAGTGTCACATCCTGTATTGGCAGGAACATGATTCTGGATTATTTTATAAACAAGTCAGTTACATTAAATTACCCTTGAAAGACCCAATTGGTACTCAGACCTCAAGGTTGTTTATGAGCCCAGGCCAAACATAAAACATGTTCCAGGCTTGAATTCAAATCCAGGAGTGAAATGAAAGTGGTTTTGTTAGACAACTTGGTTTTGGCCACCACAGCACCAACTAGGAGGGTTTCTATGCCATTGTCCAGCTCCTTCCCTGTAACCTGAGGTTTTCCTGTGTGTGTGTTGTGTAGCCTGATGTGGACAATGCAGTGGAGGCAGCGAAGGCAGCGTTCCAGAGGGGCTCTCCATGGAGACAGATGGATGCCCCAAGCAGAGGACGACTCCTGCACAAGCTGGCTGATCTCCTGGAGAGGGACAGAGTCATCCTGGCAGTGAGTACTGGGAGCAGTGATAAGCCAGCAACAGCTGGCTCTGGTGTATCCCCATCTACCTAATGTTTTTCTGTTCTCTCCCTTCATGAAGGGCAGAAGGCAGGAGTCATGGCTTTGTTCCTTTTTCTGCAGGACTTTGGGGGTTTTAGAAGGCTGTCAGTTCTTCTACATAGTTGATTTTTGCAGAACTTCAGCTAGTTATTGAAGTGATTAAATATATTAATACTTAAAATGTGCTCAGTTGGTAAAAGCCTTTGGACTCTACAGGCCTTATGTGTCTTTCCAAATGGCACCCAGAGATCTCAGCTTAGGGCTGCTGTCTATCTCCAACCAAGCTCTTGGATCTCAGCACTCTCCAGCCCAGGGAAATGCATTTATGACACTCCATGCTGTCAGATGTGCAGGTAACTGAGCCAGTGCCCTGCTGAGGTCAGTGGGAATTGACACCTGTGTGACTGTTTTGAGCTGGGTCTCTTTCCCCAACACAGTGTCACTCAACCACATGACAGCCTTCAGTTTCAGCAGGACAAAACCAAAACATTTTGTTCTGAAGACAGTTCTGGGCATCAAGTAAGAGGGAAGAAAAGAAATACAGATATATGTGTGTATGTGAATAAACCCTGTTTATTTTCTGCTCACTTTTTGATGTGACTTTGGGACACCCTACTTTTCCCTTAACCAGAACACACTTCAAGCTTGCTGTGGTCCTTTTGGTCTGGAGGGCTTGTCTGGCATTGCTGTTTGCACTGCAGAAATCCAGCCCTGGCTGCCTTGGCTGTGTGCTTAGCAATGACTTATACAAATCAGTTGATTTAGCAGACATTCAGTGGATAACAATTCTTGCCATTCCAAGGGGAATGTCTGTTTGAGTGCTGTTTGGACCCTGATGTCTGTGGAGCATGACAGGGTATGACTTCATGTGTAAACAAAGATGTTTCAATCTACCAGGGGATAGTACTTCCTTTATGGATGTGCTGGCCATTTGCACCAATATCCCATTTAATGACCTGAGTGGAGAACAAAGCATTCCCTGAGCTAATGTCCAGAACAGTGTGAGGGACACGGGCTCAGCCTGGACTTTGTTTAGAGCTGATCAGCACCAGTGCAGGTTCAGTGGGGCAAATTTTGCCTTGCCCTGGGCTCAGCACAGATAGGAGCCCAGAGGTTACTTTACCAGAAGGCTTTTCAGAGGTTGGGTTTAGGCTTATGAAGTAGAAAAATTAGATTATTTCTTTTTCTAATAGAAGGAAAGTAGCTCTGCCTGATTTCAGTGACACCATCTGGACTCCAGAACATCTGTGCTGGAAGGTCAGTTAGGGTGAAATCATGATACTCACATTGTTTCTGACCAGTGCCCCAGCCTGTATCCCACCCACACTCACCTTCTGGAGGCTTCTGGAAGGTGCCCCTGAACAAAGCAGCTCGTGTGCACATTAGTTACTGTGTCTGCTTTCCCTTCTGCATTATTTGTATTAACAAGCTCATTCTCTAAATATTAGAGGAGGGAAGAACATTCCATGTCTTCAGAACAAGGCACAATAAAGCTGATGAGAGAGTTTTTTAAAAGCTCTTTCTTAAGAAAAAAACCCCAAAACATTGACTTGTCTGACAGTGCATGCACATTGGTTTTTTCAGACTCTGGAAACAATGGACACAGGAAAACCTTTCCTGCAGGCTTATTTCATTGACCTGGAAGGCTGCATCAAAACCCTGCGGTACTACGCTGGATGGGCTGATAAAATTCAGGGCAGAACTATTCCAGTGGGTGAGTACCTTCAGAGCTGGGATGGGATCAGGCTTGAGGGGGAGGGAGATCCATGGAAAGGCTGGCACTGAAAGCCTGCAAAAATAGCCTGCACTTCCTTTCTATCTCAGGATGCATTTTCAGCAGATGTGTTTCAATATTGAAACTAATGGGAGAACTTGGTTAATGCCTGGATAGATCTCTGGGAAATAATGTGTGGGCTCTTCTGTTGCATTTTTAACAGAGAAACTTTTGGTCAGGGCAGTCACACAGAGAAAACACTTTGGTCCAGGTATAGAAGTTCAAATATGGTTTTGGTGAGAGCAAGTTAAGAGAATGGATGTCCTTGTGGCATGATGAGCAATATGGAGTATTTTCAAATTTGGCCTCTTTTGTCCCTGCATGTGGGTGATCACTGAGGCTGTGTGAAGGACAGACACTGCAGACAGAAATTAGTCACCAGAGGCTTTGGAGGGCTGAGCTAGTTCAGGCTGTGCAGACAGCAAAAGGAGCCATGTCAGTCATATAAACTGAGATTTGTCACCCTCATTCAGAGTCGTGTAAAGCTTTGCTTGTCTGGACACTCCTTGTTTGTCCTGATTTGAAATCACTTTGAAAAAGCATCATTAGAAATGTTCTTGCTCTCTGTCACATCTTCCCAAAGAAACTGGGTGTTCAGCAAGAATGAATTTGAAAGGCAAATGGTCTTCCTGCTTTCTCTATGAAAGAGCAGCAGCAGTATTTTAAGGTGAATGGTACTGCTTTAGTTCCAGAGTTTCATCTTGTTATGATTTCTTACCAGGAGTGTAATTCCTGTCACACTGAACAGGATTCCTGCATAAAGTGGGTTTTAAAGCTCTCTCCCTCAGGGAGACAGGTGCTTTGTGCTTTTCAGTAGGACACAATCTGAAGGAAATTTGTTTGCTCATATCAGTGTGATAATGAGTTATCCTGCCCTCAGCCTCAACACAGGGAGTTTGCAGAAGGAACTGAACCCTGGATTTAAAAGGTTCCTGTGTGACTGTGAGTGGTGTTTGGCTTTCAGGCTGGCACAAGACCTGTACTCAGATCTTCATCTGGACAAAGCCATGAGTCAGGATGAACAGACAGTGTTCTCTGTCTAACAGGGGCTTAGTTCTGTCCCCAGCACACCTTCTGTAAAAGTGAGGATTTTGACTGTGTTGTGCCCTTTTACTCTTGTCTTGCAGATGAGAATTTTGTCTGTTTCACCCGGCACGAGCCCATGGGTGTCTGTGGAGCCATAACCCCAGTAAGTGACAGTGCTGGTGCCCTGCATCTTGCACAGAACTGGAAATTCCATGTGCTCTCTATCCTGCCCTGCAGCCTTGTGCTGCCTGGCTAAGCACAGCTGTTCTGCAGGGAACTCCCATCTCCGTGGCCTGATGTAGTTTTGTGTTTTACCCCCATGCCAATTGCTCTTGGCAACAGGAGTGCTCTGCAGTGGAAGGGTGGGTCCCCTAATCAGATGCTCTGTGGCTCTCTGAGGCTGACACCAATCACCAGAGAGCAGTCAGAGCTCTGACTCTCACACTGCTGGGACAACCAGCTCGTCATGAGGAGTGCTGGCTTTCTGCTGCCTCGTGCTGATGCATAGTTTTGGGTTTTAAATCATATCCATTATCAATTAATTGTGTCTGGCTGCTTTCTGAGCTTTCTGGGATTAAAATTTCTGGGATGAATAGTTTTCTTTTCCTTGAGGTCTCATTCTCTGCTGAGGGGACAGTGTGGCCAGCTCTTGGAATGCCTCCAGTGTTAGCATGTGTTGCTTGCTCTGTTTCAACAGACAGCCAGGAAGACTTTACAGCTCATGAGAGACAGATTTTGTTCCTGTCTGGTTGTAAAATGTGGTATCCCATTTGCCTCACAAATTGTAGGATACCAAGCTTTGAATGTGGTATCCTACAATTTGTGAGGGAAATGGTGCTGTGTCAAGATTCTGTTTGGACACAGCACCAAGTCTGCCAGAGCTCAAGAAGTCTTAGGACAATGCTCTCAGACCTGTGGTGGGAGCCTTGCTGCTGTTCTGTGTAGGTCCAGGAGATGGAATTGGATGATCCCAGTGGATCCTTTCCAACTCAGGATGTTCTATGATTATATGGTACTTGGATCAATAAGAGCTCCTGGAGGGTTTTGACTTTTGAGATAAGACTGAAAGAAATGCATATCTGCTGGACCCCTAGGAATACCAGGTCTGGATCCCAAAGATGTCTGGGGAAATTCTGCTTTTTCCTTCAGCAGGACTGAATTTGTAGCCCAGGTGATGAGAGGACATGGTCTCTTTGGCAGTGTCAGGGTGAGGCAAAGTAGGAGGTTATCAAACATTTCTCTCGGTGGCTTCAGAGCTTTTCTGGCTGAGCAAGCAATGTGACTGCTGCCAAGCAGAATTTATGATTTCAGATCAAAATCTCAGGTTCCTCACACTGATCAGCAGTTAGAAGGTATTTCCCTGTCACTCTCAGCCACCTTTGGCACTCAGCAGTGCTTTGGAAGACATCCCTTTAAAAGCCTCCATGCAGGATGCTTTGGAAGGTCACTGTAGGGGACAGAGTGGGGCTTGGAAGATCTCAGGTTGACCCCAAACCAGCAATAAATACAACAGAAAGTACAGAAACAAATTCAACTTAAGATCAACACTAAGTTTGTATAAAGAATGATTGGGGTCAACAAAACCACATCTGTCTTCAGTTTACTCAGAACAAATCTTCTCCAATTTTTTTTCCCAGTTCAATCTCGATAACACCAACAGCCTCTGGGTTTGTATTTCTACTTGATTGAAAGAGATTCTGTCACTGCCCTGGCTATGTTTCCCTAGCGCAATTACCAGTCCTCCCTTTGTCCTATGGCTTGACTATATTTTAATAATATTTTATTTTTATTTAGCTAGAGAAGTTCTTAGGAAGTGCAGCATATGGCTGATTTTTATCCCAAGGTGATATCATGAGGCAGCCCTGGAGTCCTTCACTGTTACTTTCACCAGGCACTGCAGCAGAAAGCTCCTAATGGAGGGATTTCATGCTCTGAAACTGTAGAAAAGCAGTGTAGGTGTAAATGGCTCAAGCTGCCAGGCCTCCAAGAAAACTTAGGAGAAAGAGACAAATGGGCAAGTTATGGGATGTGGCCATTGGAGAAGATCACTGAGATGGAACAGGTCTGGGGAAAAGGGTGAAGCAAGTTGAAGAATAACACTTGAGACCAAATTCTGCTTTGTCTCAGGGTTAGAATAGAACTCGTGGTTCAAAAGCTACACTGCTCATTTATTTGTAAGTGTGAATTTGTGGATTCCTGACATACTTGGCTTCTTTGTTGATAGCTGAAGGCCCTTGGCTTGGGTTTTGACAAGAAGTCCCCTTGCTGTTGGCCTGCTTCCATCATCCCTGAAGCAGCATTAATTATTTTTAATGAAAAAATCCTTTCTGCTGCCAAATGACCTTTCTGAGATTCAGTGTGAGCTAGATTTTCCACTTCTTGCTTAGACTCCAAGATCCCCAAATATACATGACCATGAAAGAGATTAGCACAGAGAGAACTGATGTGGACTGGTTCCTAATTCCAGATTAGAAAACTAATTGGAAAGGAACAATTTACAATATGAAGGAAGTATGAGACCTCCCTTAGATTTCCATGACTGAACAAATCACTGCAGCTTCCTATTTATAAAACTGGAACTGAATGAAATTATATAACTCCTAACTACTCAGCCAGTGCTTAACAGAGGAAAAAATAGGGTTTTTTTTCATTGAGTAGTTGCATTCTTTAATTCCCCACATACAGATGCTGTACAGAAGTGATGCATCAGGAAACTGCCTCCGACACAGTATCTGTGAAGAGCCAAAATCCTACACAAAATGTGATCAAACTCCTTCAAAGAATGAGGTCACATCATGCAGAAGGTTGTCCAGCTTACAGGATTAGTGTGAGGACTGCCAGCAATATCAGGGATCTCAGGGGGAAATCAAGGAAGTTGTATTCCTTAGCCCAAGCAAACACAGCATTATAAACAGACGCTCCTCTTTGTGGCTTTCCTTTCCTCCCAGAGCTGGGAAAAGGCTGCATGGGAGTGAGTAGGTGACTGTGGCAGGCTGATCTGAGCAGTGCTTTGTGTTCTTGCAGTGGAACTTCCCCCTGCTGATGCTGGTCTGGAAGATGGCACCAGCTCTGTGCTGTGGGAACACCCTGGTCGTTAAGCCAGCTGAACAAACTCCGCTCACGGCGCTCTACATTGGCTCTCTGATCAAGGAGGTGAGGACATCTCAGCAGCCCCTCCATGTTCTGCTCTCTTCAGGCCATAAGCTAGGCTGAATTTTGAATTGGTTTTTAAGGAGTCTGAGCATAACAAACAGACTTCCAGCTTTAACAGGCTCACAAAGGAAAGTGAGAACAACCTCTGTCTTTGGTCTTTTTTTCCAAAAGCCTTTGTGGCTGGCTAGGAGGCGGCAAACATCACAAAACCTGTGCATTTTTCTCCTTTCTCAGGAAGCTGCAGAGAGAAAAAAAAGATGCTTTTGTTCCCCTACCTTGTCTTCCCCTCTCCCAAATGAGGGAAAGGCAACAGCTCAGTTTTATTAGACAATGGGACAAAGAAGAGTGTGATTAGACAGCAGTGTTGTGTTTGTTGTTTTTAAGTGGGATAATTCAACCAAGGCAGAGTGCCCTGGGAAACAATTCCTCATCATTTCTGTGGTTCCTAGAACAATGTAGTTGTGTCTGGCCTGTAAAGTCAACTGAAATAAAGGCAAGATGATAGGTTGGGATTTTAAAATGCTGGTTTAGGGCTTGTCAGGTAGGATCTTGTGTCTGTTTATTGTTAATTGTGCAGAGGGGGTAGGAGGGGCACAGAACCTTCCAGCACTGCTCAGTACATCAGCTTCCTTAGCAATGGAAGGGAATGTGAGGGACTGAGGAAAACTAAAGGAGTTGTAGATGGACTTTGGCCTCTCAGTCTGTTTGTTAGGCTCAGTCAAACAGTGATTTTGTCCTTTCTTGGCTTAGTCTGGGAGAAAACAGAAAGATATGTTGATAATTGTCACTTAGGGCTCTTCCATCAGGAAAGGAAGTGGAAAAATAATACCAGTTAAGTATCTCCTACAGTTACTTGGCTTAATGAGATTACTCAAGGTGAGTGAATGAGTACAGGGCACAGTTGTCATGACTTCTACTGAGCCCTGCCACACCACTGCTTTTTTGACTCTGACATGCAGCTCCCCAAACACAGGCATAGCATTCCCCCCCTCCAAAAGATACCATTCAATTCTGGTAAAATTATTTTTTTCAGCTGAAATTCTAAGGTTGCTGTTTCTCACAGTTGTCCTTCAAGGCAGGAGTGTAATTAGAGCGCAATCATTTTATTTGAAGATGCTCCTTTCTCTGCCCAAAATTAGCTAAATTCTTTTAAGTTTTCAGAAAAATGAGTTAGAATTTTTTTGTTTTCATCTTTAAAAGGATGTAGAAGATGTTACCACACACACAAAGCTATGTGTTACGTTCAATGAAATAATTTTTGGCCAACCAAAATATTTGGCTTTCATTTTTGCTGAAAAACAGAAAAAACTTTTTGGCTCAGGGTGTTCTGAACCAATTTTTTACTTCCTTGTGGCTTTGCTGCTGACTCCAAACATCACTACTTGCACAGTTTGACATGCAGTATTTGCTTGAAAACTCGTTAGCCAAGATGCAAACTCCATTAAATGCATTTTTGTCATTGTCACATCCATAGAAGAAATGTGACCACCCTTCCAATTTATGAAAAGAAAAAAGGGGGGGAAAAGTCTTATGAGGATAATTTTTTTGCAAGACAGTACGTGAGCAATTGCTTCCTTTTTTTCTCTATTAAAAAGAAATGGCATTTATTGAGATTTGGTATTAAAAAGTCATAGGAAATGAAGCATATGTGTTATATCCTGGAATTTCATCATTAGAAATTGCAAGGAAAACAACCTTGTGCTATCAGTAGTAAGGGAAGGCTAACCTAGAAGAGCAGTAATCCTTGGAACTCTTGTTTCAGGAAATAAAACCAAACCAATCAGTCCCTCGGTTCTCCTTGCACTAGAATTTCACCTGAAGTTTTGCCATTTGTCTGTTTTGGCAAAATTACTAGTTGGCTAATCTAGGTTGTAAATGTGGTGGAAACTTGCATAAGTCTTGTTACCATCTGCTTTTGTACTCCTGTTTTATTAGCCCCATCATCTAGTGAGGTTTTACTGACTTCTTAATCCCTCTGGTCCCTGAAGAACCACAAATGTCAACCTTTGTTCAAAACAAGCTTTCATTCATTTACCCCTTGGCTGCAGCTGCTTTGCAGTAGCTGGGGGCCAAGTTTGGCCAAAAGACTCACTCTCTTTTGGCTTGAAACTGGGACTTCTCCAAGAATTCTTACTGAAACTTGGCATTTCCTAAGCATGGCTGTTAGTTTCACCCACGTCTACTGCAGCTGGTAGCATGCAGCCATGTTACTGGGAAGTCTGGAAAACAGGGATGTATCTGGTGAGAGCTCAGAGGAGTGTAGTACAACTAACCCAGGCTTCCTGGGAAATGAGCTGTGCTCTCAAATTCTCTGCAGAGCTGTTTTTAATCTCTGTTTCAGGTGGGTTTCCCTCCAGGTGTGGTGAACATTGTGCCAGGCTATGGCCCCACAGCTGGAGCTGCAATTTCTACCCATGACAGCATTGATAAAATTGCTTTTACTGGATCAACCAAGGTAGGTGATGGATTTCTCAAAGACACCTGCTGTTCCTCTTTGCTTTCTCTTGTAAACTGTCATCCATACAAGACTGGACCTAAGAAATGTCAGTGACTTCTGTACAACCAGCACTTCCTCTGGCACATTCCATGTGACAGGATTTCTCAGAAGTGCTTGTTATTTGTCTAATTCAGATCCTTGTGCTTGTAATAATCCCACATCTCTGAGAGCTGGGTTTTGCCAAACCACCACATTTCTGTAAGGACTGTAGGAAAAGGGGCTCTGACGTCAGGGAAGGCAGGCTGGCAGTGACTTAACATCTTGTCATTGACCCAGTGGAGCTGCTGGGCATGTTTGCCTGCCAGTCCTGCCCTGCAACTGGAAAACATGTCAGTCAGAGCCCTGAACAATTCTTCCTTGGCTTTATTTACCTCTGAGGAACTAGGACTTAAATAAAAACATGGCTTTGTGCCCAAGGCCTTCTCTGCTGACGTGGAGGGGATTAACATTTGAGCTTCATTCTGAGGCCTGCACAGTAAAGCACCTTCTATTTAGCTTTTTTTCCTGTAAATAGATGTGTCTGGCTTGTTTATGAGAGGGGTGGCCACAAGACCTCTGCACTATCAATCACCTCCAGCCATCCTCTTCCATACCTACATGGGAAAAGTACATTTGGCTTGGCCAAGACCATGGAATTGAACAGAGCTGAGACATGCAAACAAATCTGACTGCAGTAATCACTGCTGAAAATTCTCAAACAAAAGTTTGCTTAATGGGAACATTTTTCCACTGGCTGCTTTAGACGTTTCTTGCAGTAGATCTGCACCTCCAGAATAGAGGCAGTGTCCAAAGAATGGAAATGCTCACACCAGTGGGGGCAGCTGAGGCAAATTCAGTCTCTTACTTCTTTGAGGAACACTGTTCTTGTTGAGCATTTGCTAAATTCATCCATTCTTAAGTCTGCCCTCGTCATTGCAGAGTGTGATGTGAATGTGTAATGATGACAAATTACCTTGGAAGGTGTTCTTGGTCGGTGAAGGTAACTCCAAACACTCAAAAGCTGCAGCATTTACCAACACTACCATCTAGTGGCTTTGTGCACATCCTGTGCTTATCCCACAGGAGAAGGTGTGCTAAGCCTGTGTTCTGTACAGGGATCATGGGAACAAGCAGAGCACAATAAAGTAAAAGTTCACAGTGAGCTTTTCCTCTCCTGATAGTTGGTCTGATCTTGGAGTTTATTCAGTTACATGCTTCTCTCCAAATCCTAGATCAGAAACTTTTAGCCCAGATGAGACATTAGCTGTGTGAAAACAATAGAGCTTATGGACTCATCCAGCCCACATGGATCTGTTTGGGTTTTTAATGAAAAAGGAGTATCCAGTGGATTAGTGGCAGGAGAAAAATCTCAGCTGCTGGAGCCTGTGGGCAAAAAACTCCTGTAGACATTGTGCTTGTCTCCTAATCCATGGGTGTGCAGGAAACACCAAGGGAGACAGAGCCTTTGCTAATGCATGTGTAATTTACAAGTGTTTTCTTCCCCCTCCACCCATCTGTGAGTTCAGCTGCATCTCTGCAGCATTTACAGCACAATGCTACTGTTTCTGAGCCAGGAAGTGAAGCTAATTCAAAATATATTTTGACTTAGTTATTAAGCCCCAACTTGGGCTCAGTGCCAGCTTGGAAATGCTGATCTTAAACTCCAGGAGAACTTTCTCATATAGATCTCTTCTCTTAGGTTATTAACTCACTCCTCTTTGGCCAGCCAGCCTGCAGTAATGCCTCTTGCAAAGCTGGGATGCATCACTTATTTCTGCTGTCTCTAGGCCTAAGCTCTGAGTGACTAGAGAAAAACTCTCCTGGATTCAGGAGTCATGCTTGAGTAACAAGGGCAAACCATGAGAAATGCAGACCTGTAATTGCCAGACAGCTGCCCCATGCTTTCCTTCCTCACAGTTCCACTCCAGGGCAAGAGCAGTTTTAGTCAGAAATGAAGGTAAGGTTTCCATGTGCAAAGGTAAAATACAAGAAAACAGTTATAATATGAACAAATTCAAATATTATATCACTCCTAAGAAACTATCTTGCCCTAACACCTAAAGGTCCCAAATAATTTTAATTCATACTGTTTCTAACAAAATTAGTTTACTAAATTCTGAAAGCAGGATACAGAAGTAGTTCTCCTACACAGCCTGCCCTTTCAGACCTGCCTAAACCAATCCTTAATTCTGGGGCTGGTTTTGACCCAACACATCACAGCAGTAGATAACTCAAAGCATTTCAGAGTGCTCTCCCTGACCCCTACCTGCTGCAGCTGCCATCCAGGCTCTTCCACCCTTGTTGGAATCACACTTGAGATTTTAGGGGAAACAATTCATGTCCTCTTTGTGTCTCACTGATGCAGGTTGGAAAACTGATCAAAGAAGCTGCTTCTAAGAGCAACCTCAAAAGGGTGACGTTGGAGCTGGGAGGGAAGAACCCCTGCATTGTGTGTGCAGATGCAGACTGTGAGTATGGGCTGCTGGCAGAGGATCCAGGGTGGTGGGCTTTGTGGGTCTCTGCTGTCCTCTGGCAGCTCACAGGGCTGCTGTTTCCACCCCAAAGGCTGCAGGAAACCTGTGTCCAAGGGCAGGGTGTAGTTGTGCATTCCTGGAGCTCTTCCCCAGCATGGGGATCATTCCCATGGCCTGTGGTGCTTTCCCTGGGGATGGCTGCAGTTGCAGTTAAATATTGTATTTCTGTGTTTGCTGTTTGTGGGCTTTCTCTTTGGTTGGCAGTGCTGCAGAGCCTGAGCCAAGCCCTGGGAAGAGCAGTTTTCTGCAAAGCAGCCCCTCTGCAGGCTTTCCTGTGACAGGGGAATTTTGTAGGAGCTGATCTAATCCAGCCTTCACCTCTATCCTGGTGGTCTGCAGGGCTCATCTTGTGTGTTTCATAGCAATTTTGTTACATGACTCAGTAGTACTAGGAGATATGTTTAATCTGTGACCACCAAAATGGTTGGAAAATCCTATTTGGCTTCAGTAAAATCCTCTCCAGTCCTGCACAGCACACATTGAAAATCAGAGATATTTGTGCCAGCTGCTAATTGTGAGCTTTGCAAGGAGCTGGCCAAAGCTGGCATGCTGCTTTCTGAGCAATCATGACTGAAACTTGTCCTTAAGAACCAATGCATGGTATCAAGAATTGCCAGAGCAAGAAAAACTGATCACTGCCTTCAGTGAGTCCTTGTGGAAGAAAGCATCAGGAACTATGGCCAACTAGACCTCAAGACAAAAGGCAGGAAGGGAGGTGGATGCAATAAAAGATCTGGTTTGGGGGCAGTGAGGCCCTCTGAGTGCCTTCCATGGGTGTGGACCATTGTCAGCATTTTTTAAAGAGGTTTTCCATAGAGAAGGGAAAACAACAAGTCTGGAAACACTGGAATGCTGGAACTGTGCATGTGGTAACACTTTTCCCTCCTGGGTCTTCTCACAGTGGACTTGGCAGTGGAATGTGCCCACCAAGGCGTGTTCTTCAACCAGGGGCAGTGCTGCACGGCCGCCTCCCGCGTCTTCGTGGAGGAGCAGATCTACTCCGAGTTCGTCAAGCGCAGCGTGGAGTTTGCCAAGAAGAGACTGGTTGGAGACCCCTTTGATGCCAGAACTGAACAAGGGCCCCAGGTAAGTGTGTGTCTGAGAGTAGTTGTTGTTTGGTTTTTGGTTGTGGTTTTGTATAATTTTCCTTGTGTAAATATTATCCTTACGGACGCGGTCCCAGCAGAAGTGCCGAGGGGTGAGTAATGTATCGTGGCTTTATTTTTCCTCTCTATTTTAAATATCAATTAATCACAACTGTTGAAATGTTATGTTGTAATTTTTTTCAAAACACAAATGTATTTAATTCAGTTCTTATCCAGCTTTATGGAAGGGGCTGTCTCCCTGGTGCAGTAACACAAAGCATGTTGCAGTGAGCCATAGCTCTGTGCAGAAGAGTGCAGCTAAATGGCTATTCAGCTCCTTGGCTGTGTGGGTGATGACAAGTAGTTAGAGCCCAGAGACTCCTGAGTCCTCACTTTCCCTCTCCTCCTCTGCTGCCTTTCTGATCCTTTGGAGAAGTTTCAGCTGAATTAGGAGGAAGAAACATGCCAAACTGCTGTCAGAACCAGCCTCCTCAATACTTCCAGAGCCTTCCTCTTAGTTTTTCCTTTTGAGGCAATCTGAGTTGTGCTGTAGAACTCTGGGGGAAGATGATCCTTAGGTCAGATCTCCTAACAGGCCCACTGTTTGGTACCAAAAATAAAGCAAGTCCCCAGAAACCTATAGCCAAGGCCTCTTTTTCTCAGTACTGCACTGTGGGTTTTTCTTCCTTGGTGCTGTCTGTGTAGGATCCCTCAGAGAAGGGGTGGCTCTGAGGACATCTGCCTCTCCTTATCTGGATCTGAATCTCCACATGATTCATGCATGGTAAAACCTCATTGCTTGCCCTCATGCAGGGGGAATAAGATGAGGTACATCCCCTGCTCATGCTGAGGCTGCATCCAGCCCTGTAACTTGCCTAGAGATTTCAAACTGCTCAGGACTCTTAGGAAGAGAATCCCATGCTGAGATTTGCTCCAGCAGAGATGAGCTGACCCTCAAACACTGATTCCACAAGAACAGCTCCTGAATCCATTCAGTTGTGAGTTTAAAGGGTGAAACACCCTGCAGTGGTTGGAGCATGTTGAACTGGGCTGCTTGTTTAATTTAATCATTGTTCCAGCTCCTGCCAGGCTGGCAGAGCCCTTCCAGGGTGCACTGTGGCACAGCTCCATCCTCTGGGGTCACTGCTGTGGCTCAGGGGAGACCCTTTGCATACAGACCTGTTATTAAGGGTAACAGAGAGTTGGAATAGCAGTGTCTGGTCAGATTTTAACTATTTGTCCTTTTTTCCTGCTCTGGCTTACCTGTTATACTTGTAGGAGAGAGAGAACACCCACACACACCTGAACTTCTGTGTATGCAGCTGTCAAGGCCAGGATGGGAAGGTGTTGAGGGAGTAGGAGGAAACTGTAAATCCCAAAGCTCTTATGTGGTTGCCAGTTCAAAGGGACAACCACTTCCTCTGCAGCTATGGCTCCTCACTCTCTGGAGCCTATGTTGTGGGCACATACAGAAACTTAAGCAGAGGAGAGAAATGATGCAGTGTCACAAGGACTTAAAAATACCTCTGAAAGTAGCAAAGATTCACACTTGTCCACAAGTTACTCTTCAAATGTGAAGCTTCCAGATAATTTTTCTCTCTGTTCCTGAAGTAACCTGCTTGGCTGTGAGGGTTTTTTTTTATCTTGAACTGATGGACAAGGGAAGAATCACCAGGAGAAATAATTTATCTTCTTCATCTCTCCCCATCAGATGCTTCAGATCCAGCCTGTTGCTTTCGTTTTCCTTTGGTGTAAGGCAGGGTGAACATACACAACAGCATCACAAGAATGCTGCATAGATCCCACTGTGGGATGGTCACTGGCTTAGGAGCCAGCAAGGGGAAGGGGATGAAGCCAACCTTCAGGCTGACAGTGGTTGTAGCTCATCATCTCTTTGGTCCTGCATCAGCTGCAGGTGATGACAATCCTGTTCCACAAGAATTTGAAGTAAGTCACTCCTGGAAAAGTGGTCCCATGTGCAGCTGTTTGTTCCTACATTGCACTGCACTGGGTTGGGGAACTGGCTGATTCAGCTCTAATCCAGCCTTTTTGGAAGTGAGGAAGAAAGGCTTTGCTCAGGTCAGTCCCCTGATGTGGGTTATTGCTCACATAGATGCTCATGGCATGGCAGTGGGAAAAGACTGTGTCAGCTGCAGCATTGGGTTATGCTGATATAAACTGTGCTGCTCTGATTAAAATTAGGTCAACTTTAAACAGCATTAAATTTACACAGAAATGAGGCATGCCTCTGGTGAGACTTCAAAACTCACATGTGTCTGGCAGTGCTGACTGGCTGGAATTCAAAGGACACCACAAGAAACCTGAGGGGTGCTCAGGACTGTTTGAGCAGAGTGCCAATCTCAAATGCAGGCATTTTTAGACTTTGGATTCCTGGCTGCTGTATCACAGGAAGCAATAAAGTAAATCTGCACAGATGGCAAACTGGTTAACCAGTGCATTGTACCACTGTGAGCAGCAAACTGCATTAGATGAGACTGACATCCTGGGGCACTAGAACAGGGATTACATTAGAACAAGCCTGGACTAGTTTTGTTATTTTAGAACCCAAATACTGGGATTTGTGGACTGCAAGATCCAGTCTACAGAAATAAAACAAGCCCTAATTGTAGTACTTGTTAGCCAGTAATTATTCAGCCCAAAACATGTAATTTGATTTATAAGACAGTGAATATTTTCCTTATACTGTAGACATGCATTTTAGGAATAAAGTGTGAAAATAAAACATTTAAGTTGAAAGGGTGGTGTCCAACAGCCTGTTGGACCCAGTTGTGGGCTATTTTGTAGGATTACAAACACTAGGTTTGCACATGGAAATAATTCTCCTTGTGGTCTTGACTGAAATGAAGCAAGAGATGAAGATTTGGGGGTTCCCGGATTTTCAGTATTGCAGTGATCCTTAGAAGCTCCCTTCCCTATTGAATTAGATGAACAAATAGTAGAATTTGCTTTACCAGATCATGTGTTTTTAATAGAATTCAGTGCTTGAACCATAAATAATAGTGGAGTAGGGGACAGAATTTAAACAAGCCTTGCAAGCTCTAGTTACAATGACAAACAGTTCCACCCTTGCATGTCATTTTTACAAATGTTTTCTTTCCCCAGTGTCTTTTCATCTAACTGTAGTTTGCCTTGCAACAAGTTACAGCTGTATAAATATCCTTGTTTTGTTTTCTGTGATGTGAAGTGGATGGACTGGATTGGTCTGGATCACAGACATGCCAGGATGGAAAGCACTTGCAGATATTTTCGAATTATTTACGCTTGGCAACTAAGCAACCAGACAAATAGACAATGTGTATGGCACCTGCCAAACTCAGTGTGACACTGTATCCTACAGCAGGACACACATTTCCTGGGGCAGTAGCATGAATTAAGTGTGTCCTTGGGTAGCACCTTAACACATGAGAGAACACAAGCACTGAGAACATGCACAGTGCACGTGCTGCTCACACATCTCTTTGCCTGGAGATGTGCTGGGCTCTGTTTCCAATGTGTACCCCAAGTATCCCAAGGACACCATCCTGCAGCTTTGATATTTGTCTAAAAGCATGAAAACTTGGATTGTGTGTGGTCAGGATTAACTAGGGACAGGATATAGTCTGTAATCTGGAGGAGTCAAGTGTGGAACACTCCGTGTAAACAGTCCCAACTGGCAACTGGCCCTGCTGAAATAAAACCAGATGCCTAGGGAGGGGGATTGAGCCAGAACAAGCATCTGGAGATACCTCGCAATCAGAATAATCCCCCAGCCTTCCAAGACACCTTGTACCAGTGGGTGGAGTCTTCTTTAATCACCTCAATAAATTTGTTGAGCTTTTTTTTGAGTTTTTCTTTTTAAAAACATCTCTAAGTGTTTTACTATCTCCAGTGTGCTGTCTTGAGGAGTTTCATCACTTAATTCCACATCGTGTCAAGGGCCAGGTCTGTTTGTTTGAAACCTGCAGTTCTGCAGCCCACTGCTGTACATGGAGCACAGAAGGGTCAGCAGTGAGTGGAAGTGCTGTGGGCTTCTGCACCTGTTCCCAGCACAGGACACACTGTGCTTGTGGAGTGCATGATGTGTCCTCCAAGTCCTGGTGCAGCTGTGCAGCCTCAGGGTCCTGTCACTGGACTGGCCTTTCCCCACCCCTACAGAAATCTCTGGTTAAATGCTGACAGCAGCTCTCACTATTTGCGATTACTCCATAGCTAGGAGTTAGAAAAGGTAGTTAAATGTGAGAGAGGAAAAAAAAATGCAGGATTATACCAGTTTCTAAGAACTGTGAAAAGTGATTCTGGTTTTAAAAGCAAGGCTTTGGTGCAGCAGTTGTTGTGAAGTCACCCCACCAACAGGGCTTATCTTGAGGCTGTTGGTGGAGTGTGCACTGTGGAAGGAGATGGAGGCAGAGCTCACTGGGCTCTTCCAGTTGGGGACAGAGAGCTGTAGGTGAAGCTGCACACTGCAGCAAAACTGAGTTAATAGTTCTTAGATCCTGGCCCTCCCTCTCCTGTAGTGATTCTGCTGCTGGTCAGATCTCTGGCTGAGCTCTCCAGTCCATCTCAGGCAGTTCTCACACTGCTACTGAGATAAACCAGTATCTTACATGCTTGGAGAAGGTGAGAAATCCCAGAGCTCCAGTGAGGTGAGCTGTGGGAGCACACATCCAGGACAGGGAGGAAGGGAAAGGGGAAAGACTCCTCCATGTGGCAGCAAACTATTAAATCAGATTAAACTGTCACATGTGACTTTACCTTGTTTCCTGTGGCTCAGAGCTATGCCCATGTCCTGTCTTTCTCCCTGCTCACTCCCTGAGTGCCACATCCTAAACTGAACTATAAACTGACCCAGTTTACAGTGCCCTGCAAATGTGCCCCTGGGCCACATTCCATGACTCCTCTCTGGAACCGTGATAATAAAGGTGCTGCTGTTTGTTTCCTTCCTTTTGTGCTGACAGATTGACCAAAAACAGTTTGATAAAATCCTGGAGCTGATAGAAAGTGGGAAGAAAGAAGGGGCTAAGCTGGAGTGTGGAGGTCTTGCCATCGAAGACAGAGGCCTGTTTATAAAACCTACAGTGTTTTCAGAGGTCACTGACAACATGAGAATTGCCAAAGAGGAGGTACAGTACAAATCACCTGGAAAATGCTGCTTCAGAATCAGAAATAGTGGTAATGGAGAGGTTCTGTCTGAATCCTTAATTTTAAATATAAATAACTGAGTAAAAATAACTGACACTGTGGCAGGCTGGAGCAATTATTTACCCTGTAATTGCCAGTGACCATGAACAGTGTAATGTATGTTCTTACTCCCCTCCTTTGTAGAGAAGGGGTTGCTTTATTGCAGAAAAGTGGGAAAAGAACTCTGGGACCTGATGCTGGTAAGGAGCAAAGGAACAGCCACTGAAGTTCTCTGAAACAGCCTTAGCATCTGAAACAATCCCAGATTCCATTCTCATGGCAAAATCTCCTGAGGCTGACTATTTCTTTCCTGTATGAAAACATGGCCAAAGCCAGCAAAGTGCAGATCTAATACTCTGGCTTTCATTATTCATATGTAGAAATGTTGAACAAGCTGCATGTGATTAGATGCTGTGATATTCCTTTGAAATAGAAGTTAATCTACTTTTCATCATGTTCCCTAATGGAAAATAAATAGTTGCCAAAGTCTAACTGGCATTTGTAGTTTAAAGTTTAGCCTAGTGCTTTTTATGGGGCTGCTTGCTGTTCACTCCTGGCAAGATGTTTAAATGTCTCAGATCTGCCACAGAATCTCTAAGGAACCTGGGAAAGATATCAGTCAGTCAGGGCATGAGTTACATGCTAAAAATAGAGAGAAAAAGAGCTGAAAATCCCATGACAAACCTTTTCTTAATGAACTGACTCCAAATCCCAAGCCATGATTCACAAAGCTTATCCAGTTCCATTCATTGGCAGTTTTGTTGCAAATGCATGTTCATCCTTTGCCTAGGATTAAGGCTCCACATAAGAGCCTGGATATCCCAAAACAAAGACATTTATAAACCCTTGTATGAGCTTAAAAGTGGCCCAAATGAGTCTGTGTCTCACATTCAATGGGCTTTATTGTGCTGTGAGAGCCTGCAGACCAAGGAAGGGCTCCACCTTTGATACTGTGCCCAATGAGAGACTCCATCCCAAAATTTGGGAAACCTTCTGTATGGCTGTTGCTTCTACTGGCAACCTGGGAAGCCAAGTTTGTGGTCGAACACAGATGTGGTTAATGCACTGCATGCAAATAAAATGCATACAGTGACAAAATCAGGGTTAAAACCAAGGAAGAAAACTTGCAGTCCTTGAAATAAATTAATTGTTACTTGAGCACACTCAGCTTCAGAGTTCAAAAGGAGAGTTGTAAATGGAGTAAGGATGAATCATTTGTAACTTGTCCAGATCTAACTCTGCTTATTTTGATTGTTACAGATGATCCATTACTTGTTGGATCTTAACATTTATTAACTACTACAGCACATCACAATGCTTCCTTTGAAGTTTAATTAGTAGCTTTTAGGACACTCCATCAGTGACCCCTAGAAGGCTAAAATATAAGATTTTAAATATATTATCCAAACAGAGCATCTGATTCTGATTACTTCAAAACTACCATGATTAGCAGATGCCTTCCTGTACTAAAGTTTAATTGATATCTGCAGATTTTTGGGCCAGTTCAGCCAATTATGAAGTTCAAGAGTATAGAAGAAGTGATAAGAAGAGCCAACAGCACCGAGTACGGACTCACAGCTGCAGTGTTCACCAAGAACCTGGACAGAGCTTTAACCCTGGCTTCAGCTCTGCAGTCAGGAACAGTCTGGTGAGCAGCCTGGGAACAGAGGGTGGGCTGGGGCTTTGTTTCCTGGGAGGGGAGAGGGATTTAGGACTTGCAATCGTGTTAGTAAGATGATAAAGGTTGTGGGCTCCATCCCCATGTGTGCCGCTCATTTAAGAGTTGAACTTCGTGATCCTTGTGGGTCCCTCCCAACTCAGAATATCTGTGATTCTCAAATTGCTGCAGTTAAGATGGATTAGTAGCCTGCCTAATTCTTGATGTTCTGCTCAGAAGCAACATCCATTCCTCAAAATGAGGTGGTGAGTCCAGACAGCATGTTGAGAAATGGACTGTTTTTTCCTTCAGTCGAGGTATTTCTTTGTTGGGATTGTAGTAAGCTCCACCAGACATTGTGCCTTCCAAAACCCTGTGTGCAGCAAAAAGCAACTCTCATGATCTTTTGCCAGCACCAGATGGGATTTTGCTGCACAAACCAGTATGGACAGTAGGTGGCAACACACCACTGTCACAAAGAAAAGCAGCTATTTTTGCGTACAAAATTTCTTATTTTATATTAGAATGATTTCAAAGATGGAATCCTGATTTTTTTCCCACTCAGGACAGGAAGCTGATCTGGTATCTGATTCTGATGTAGAAGATTAATTTTAAGAGTTGGCACCAGAAGAATCAGTCACATATTTACATAAAAATGGGATGTTGGGCTTTGAAGGATGCATGTGCTGAACACACATGGAGGTGCACACTTCCAGCACAAGCCATGCCTCTGCTGCATGACCTTCAGTCATTTGATCGTACTGAAGTGCTGGGGAAGTGTCTGCATCAGCTTTTTCTACCAAGTATCCATAGAAATGGGCCCAGTGCTTTTATTTTACTGTGACACAATTGTCTGACACAGTCCAAATGTTTTCTGTACCTGGAAGGGGATGCTGGGGCCTCATTGTGAGTGTTTAGAGAGCTGAATAAACACGTTCATTTCAGAATGTGCTTAATAAATTAGGGAATACCCTGAACTATTTGTTTTAATCATGACTCTGAACATGGCATAAATTCTAGCTCAAGCATGAATGTCTTTGCCATTAGAGGATATGAAGCAAGATGTAGGTCAGACTGAGAACTACTCAGATGTTTTCTGTTTCTGCAGCAAAAGAAGATTTTATTGCAATAATCTGATTTCTCAAGTGTATGACAGAGAAAACAGAGAGATTTCAGATTTTATTGTGTTGTTGCTGTTGTCATCATATTGCTTTTCCTTGGTATTGAATTGTCTTTCTAAAATTGATGTTTTTATTGTAGGATCAACTGTTACAATGCGCTCTATGCTCAGGCTCCTTTTGGTGGCTTTAAAATGTCAGGCAATGGCAGAGAACTGTAAGTTTTGCTCAGTATTTTGTTTCTGTGTGGGTGGTGAATGCAATAACATTTGTGACTGTGAAAACACTGTTGAATTTGCTTTTAAAGTTTAATCAGGCTTGCAGCATGCCCCACAGGGAGGTGCTAAGCCAGTAGAGCATGGATGTAAAGCATTCCTTTAGGAGCACCTTCATCTGCTTTATGAGCTTTTAATAGCTCCAGTTCAGTCAAGTCCACTTGCAAGCATTTTTCCATACTAGTTAGATTTTTAGATGAAGGGAGAAGTGTGGCACCATGGCTGGAGACATTGGTATCCACCCCAAACCTGCTCCATCTTTCCATGGTGGTGTCTGTGCCTCTCTTGGCTGCTGTATCATTGCTCCTTGTTCAGGTGGGAAGGAATGATCTCCCAAATCATTCTCCATGCCACCTTCCCAGGTTGCTGTTAAATTACACAAGAACTCCCTCTCCCTCTCCCCCAGCCTGACCTGTTGCAGTGAGGCTGCCAAGACACTTCAGCTCTTAATAGTTACTAAAGCTGAAATTTTTAAACCGAGGTCACTCCATGAGTTACACACAGAGCTGAGACATTGTCTTAAATCTTAATTTTCTTCTTGTATAGGAGACAGGTTTTCTTAGACTATTCAGCAGACTCCTCAGAGGAATCTAACACACCTTTTTTTCACAAGCCAGATTTAATCCCAGAAACCATTTCCAGTAACTGTTCTGGTACATCTGCTGCTCTGAGACATTCAGGTGCCTCATTTGCTAAGCACAGCAAATAAATTAATCCTCAGATGGGACATAGTTATATATTGAGACCTTATGGTTTGCTTTGCCTGACTGCCTGGCTAATTAAAGGATGTCAGAGGTTTCCCATGGGAAGGGCCTGGGAACAGAGCCAGTTATCACCAACCAACACATAATGCAGGGGTGGGCTCTCTCATCAATATGCATTTCTGGAGCAACTGTGCCCTCCTGATGACATGCTAGATAGAAGCTTTCTTTTGGTGAAAAAATAACTTTAATTGCTGTCTAAGCACCAATAGCTGTGTGTACATGGCTGTCTCTTGTATGGCTTCTCACAGCAGCACTCAGTTTGCACAGGCAGAGTCACAAGCATCATCTTGTGGGTTACAGTGACCAGAGCACTCTGTGTTTCCCTCACAACACGGTGTAATTGTATGTACTTATGTGCATGTACTTGGTGGCTATTAGAGGTGGTGGGACAAGTGGATAGCTGGTGTAAATTGTTCAGATCTGGTTTTAATGACCTGATGTCAGAAATGCACATGTGTACAACTCTCTTCTCTCAGAGAAATACACATTAACATTCAACAACTGTTTGTCCTTTTGTCCCTCTTTTCTTTTGCAGTGGGGAGTATGCTTTGGCAGAATACACCGAGGTGAAAACAGTCACCATCAAACTGTCCCAGAAGAGTCCATGAGAGCAGGAGGCCTGAAATGCTGACACTCTGAATGTGACACATGGGGGACGTGTTCAGAGCAAGGGGGAGGGGAGGGGAGGGAAGGAACATGGAAACACCTGTCTTTATTCCTCTAGAAACACTGAATCTGCTGGGCTCCATTTTGCCAACTGGCTCTTCAAAAACTGATTCACTGACCCTGCTGGCAGTACACACTTGTACTGCACAAGTCCCTGGCTGTACATCTGCCTGCTCCCTGTGGCTCAAAACTGGTCAGTCACAGTGTTGGCAGGACATCTGCTTCCCAACTGTACCCCTGAAGGACATGGACATCACTGGCATGCTAGAGAGACTGCTGGTGCCATCACAGGTACTGGCAAATACCTTCAGAGGCACTTGGGTTTCCCTTGGCAGAGATGTACTCGAGTGGTAAGGAAGGGTTAGAACAGCTTGACTGGAGCTGGTGGAGTTTGTGTGAAGATTGCAGCTGGAGTTTGGAATGGGAGTGCAAGCTTTCATGGAAGGATCTGTAAGGAAATTCCCTTTGAAAGAGCTACCATGGTTTCTCTAAAGATATGTGCGTTCTCCATCCTGGTGATATTCTAGCCCTGAATGAGATTTGTGGGAGTTTCCTAGAGGACTCCTTTGGGGCCACTATGTCACCCAACAGAGCCAGACTTTCAAGTGTCCTTGGAACCTGATGTTTGGGTGTGCACACACTACACATGCTGCAAATGCAAGTTCCTGACTTGCTGACCCCTCTGGCTCCCAGTGAGTCACAGTTGTATCTGAAACCTTCACTACAGCACTTTTCTCAAGAGGATTTTGCACTGCACTTACCGTGGTGACACCGAGTTGGATGCTGAGCATGTAGCATGGTAGATACCCCACAGAAAACACCCCATACCAGTCCTGATCTGGGGGAGGGAGCAGAAGAGCTGCCCTGCACCCTCTTTCTCTGCAACTTTCAGGCTTTTTGAACATCTCTTTGGTTTTTGAGCCAGACCTATTACTTTGAGAGTAAAACTTAGCTGTTCACACTGCTTCTTTATCCTGTATGAATATAGCTGAAAATACATTCCTGGAAGTGCAGTGTGGAAAGGCAGGTGCTCCCAAGCACACCTTGAGTGCTGAAGAGAAGGGTGTACAAGCCAGTTAGCATGGAATAAGCTGTGGCTGGACTTCAGTCTGTCACAGCTTCACAGCCATTGTCCCTGTGAGTGCTGTCATCCCATGGCCAGCACAGAGTAGCTGATCCTTCACTGAGAACACTGCCTTGGATTGTCCCTTGGAGTGGCTGTCACACCCAGCTCATGCCTTAGCATCTCCTGCAGTAACTCCTTTGCATGCCCAGACATTATTATGAGATTAATTACCATGAGATGAATGACAAGCCACAGGCTATCTTCAGTTCCTGGCTCACTGCTTTCCCTCCTCCTGACTCTGCTGGAGAGCCCTGGCAAAGGCACAGCCATGTCTGCAGGAGTTAGTGGTGACAGCTTGTTAGGAAGTTCAGCTGATCCCTCTGGGATTGTCCTCTGAGAACAAACCCACCTTATGGCTTATCAGCAGATCACCTGGGAGCACTGATAAGGATTGCTGCTCCAGATGTCAGAGCTTGAAGCAGAAATGCAGGTCTAACCTCTCTTCTCTGCTGCAAGCCAGGATTTAGCCAGTACCTTCCTTTGCTCACAGATAGGCTCAGACAGCAGCAAATTCTGTTGCATGAGTGGAGCTTTTTTTGGAGGAGGAAGGAAGGTGGGTGGTGATAAGTAAGGAAAAAAGTTTGCATGAGCCTAAACTTCCTTATTAGTTGGTGAATGTTGAAATTGCACTTCAACATCACTTCACTTGTGATGTGACATACCTCCCACAGTAACCAGGAGCCTGTGCTCCCACGGGGTGTGAGGCAGGTAAATCTCCCCATCCAGTGATGAAAATGTCCTCCCTTCCCCATGAAAGGCCAAATGGGATCATTGTAAATAATTTCTATTTTTGTAAGACGCATAAGAGTGCAAACATCTTCTCAGACAAACATTTTACTCTTGCCCACCTGAGGGTTTCCTTGGGCTGCAGAGAGGTGAGGCAAACAGTAAAAGGCTGTTTATCTTGATGTATCTCTGTATTTTATGATAAACAGTGGTGGAAACTGAAATAATCTGAAATTCTTAAAACCCTACTCTTCTGGCTTTATATGTATGATATATATTTCACTTTTTTTCCCCTTATCAAGTTTTTAAAAA
Source organism: Melozone crissalis (assembly GCF_028551555.1). Classification (NCBI taxonomy): domain Eukaryota; kingdom Metazoa; phylum Chordata; class Aves; order Passeriformes; family Passerellidae; genus Melozone; species Melozone crissalis. The sequence goes on along the minus strand of NW_026535792.1, from coordinate 3,013,823 downwards.
GTCAGTGTATCTCTTATTGTATAAATCAGGGTTTGACTCTACACACTGAATTTTGTAAGTTATATAACACTAGACACTAACTTTAAAATAACCCCTTAGAGGGTATATATATTCCTCCATTGCACAGTAAGGCTTTCATATGAATACTAGTTGTTTTTTTAAAAGAAAAGAATTATATTTATAAATTAGGATACACTTAATCTAATGTATTTTTATAGCTAAAGGTACATGAAAATGTTATGTTTAAACCTCATGTATATATTTAGACTATGGATATCTTTTTTGTAATAGTTCTTGTTCCTAATAAATGTTTAACTTTGTGAAACAGGTGTACCTGAGGATTTAGTATCTCACTGAGGCACTGTGAGGGAATCTGCACTTGGATTAATTTTTGCAATTTGGATTAATTAATTACATTTTTTCCAGTTTTTGGATTAATTTTTGTAATTTTAAGAGCAAAGTGCTAAGTGTGGTCAGTGTTGTGCACATAAAAGCTTGAGTTGTGCCATTTACCATCAGCAGAGGGAGGAGAGCAGAGCTGCAGCTGGCTGGGGCAAGCACAAAGCTGGATGGATCCTCTCTTCCTTCTGAGGTGAGCCTCAAAATGAAGTGTTTAAAGACACTGTGGCTGCTGCAACCAGATGGGGCTTCCTGCCTTGCTCTGGCTGCTCCCTAAACCCCTTGGGACACATCCACCACCAGAGTGGCTCTGCTGAATGTGTTCCCAACCCAGTTTCATTTCTCTCATCTGCAATGTAGATACAGAGCAAGAACATTCCATTGTCTTTTAACTCTCTTCCCATCTGATGTGTGAGAAATTCCTTTGGGCTCCCTACGCAGGCCAAGCCAAACTCCTTGAATTTTCCACTCACTAACAGCATCACTCAGAAGCTTTCAGAGTCCAGAAAAGGGAAGGCTGGAGATACAAAGGCATTACTGTGAGTGACATAATCAATGGAGACCTAAGGAAGAGTGGGATGAGATATGGGGAGGGAAAAAAGGGAAAAATTAGCCTGATTATGTGGGTAAATTATTGCCAAAGGAAATTAGAGGCTCTATCATAATAAAGGAAAAATTGTTATTTCAGGGTGTTTTCAAACATTGTGCTAAAAATGGTGTAAGAAAGGTCTGGGTAAGAGCTGGGCTGTGAGGCATAAAAGGGAGCAGGCTGGGTAAGAGGTGGAAAGATGGTGAAAGCAGGTAACACTGGTTTTTAGCTGTGTTAAAAGTCAGAAAACAGTGCTACGTTCTTGCTCTCTACCTACGGCTGCAACTGGACGCAGATTGATGGGGACCTGAACACAGGGAAGAGCAGCAGCGAACACCCATCTGTGTCTCCACGATGCCCCAAAGGAGCCCCAGGCAAATCTCAGGCTGCTGCAGCCCTTCTGTGAATGCTCATCCACCCCAAGTGACCAGCAGTGGCCCATTGCACATCCTCTGTGGTTAATTTAATTTACAGAATGGCTACGAACAGCAAAGCAAAAGGCATGCAGAAATGTTTGGGGTTTTTTCTTAGTTGGTCTGACGAGTGGGGGAAATGGAGCAATCCCTGGCTCGTCAGAGGCTGCTGGAGAGGAATGGGTCAGTGTGGGGAAGGGCCGCGCACACCAACATCCGACTCCTTCCGAAGAGAGGGGGCAACCTCGCTCCGCTCTTCCAGCGGGGACCGAACTCGCCGCGATCCGGGGAAGGAGCAACTTTCAAAGTGCAGCTGAGCCGGGATCTGTGCCCCGGTAGGGCCGGGCCCTGCCGGGACCACGGGCAGCGCTGCGGGAGCGCTCCTGCTCCAGCCACCGCCACTCCCACGCCGGCTTTTCCTAAAGAACGCAAACCCTCGGAGCCCAAGGGCTGCCCGGGGGCGGGCGGGCGTGTGGGCCGGGTCTGGGCAAGGAGCTCCATCCTCCTCCTCCTCCTGCGGGCCAGCCCTGCCCTCGGGGCAGGCCGGGGGCCGTGCCGGGGGACTCGCCCTTGGCCGGCGGGCCCGGGGCCGGAGGAGGAGCCGCTGTCCCGCTGCCTTTGCTGCCGGGCTCCCTCCGCCTCCCGGGCCGCGGAGCGAGGCGTGCGGGCGGCGCCGGACGAGGAGGAGGAGGCGGCGGCGGCGGCACCGGGAGCGCCGGCCCAGGACGCAGAGGTACCGTGGCTTTGCTGCCGCTTCTCGGGCACCTGCCCCGCCGCCAGGGCAGTCGGTGTGGGGGACTGCCGGGGCGGTTCACGTGGAAACGAGGGGGAAAACGAGCTTGTTTTTAAAGAAAATGAAAGTTCGGAGGGAACTTTGCGGGCGCAGCGCGGCCGCCCCGCCCGGCGGGGCCGCGGAGCGGCGGGACTCGCTGTGAGGGGACGCCTCAGCCCGGGGGCTGGAAAGCGGCTGGGAAGGCTTCAGTGACCCCCCAAAACGGGGTGTAGCGGCTGGTGTCCCCCAGGCCGGCCGGGGTGTGAGAAGGGATGGCTTGGTGCTCGCTGCTCACCCGGGACGAAGGATGCGGGTCCCTGGGCCGGCACCTCGGCCCCAGGTTCGCTATCGACACCGGGCAGGAGAGCCCCAGCGCCTTCCCTGTCCCTGGGTCTCCCGTGGCAATCCGCAGGTGGGATTGTCAGAATCAACAGGTGGTTTGGGTAAGACACTGAAGTTTTAGCAGGGTTTTTTTATGAATTAGGAAGCGATTTTGGGCAAGCCGTGATGTTTCCGGGGGCCCGGCTGTTTTCAGGCACAATGCACAGGGTAAGACTGAGCGGGATGGTGAAGTGGAGAGGAGTATGGTTCAGGTATGGGCAGTAGCAGGTGTCAGGACTGGGAATGTGGGAAATGGGATGTAAATCCCATTTACACCTGTTCAGGTGTGTTCTGCATGGTCCCTCTCCTTCTGAACGAGATTCTGCAGAGCTCATTGACTCCCTAGATCAAATCCCTAATGAAATAAAATCATGGTGTTTGCACGTGTTACAGTTGTGTGCACCTTCCTGAAGGTAAAGCTCTGTGGGTTTTTTTTAAATTATATACAAAAAGGTCCTGAAATACGGAAATCCTGCTTACCTGGGCACTGTGTGGCAGTAATACACATGACTATAGCATTTAGTTACTTGCAGTTAAAGGAACTGATTACCAGAACCACACTGCTATTTTTCCTAAAAGTTATTTTTAATTTTACTTTATATGAGGAAAATTTCTGCCTGGGGAATAGGCTGAGTAGAGAGCTAAAAATCAGGAGCGGACTGGTTTCCAAGCCTCAGGGGTCCATGCTGACCCCCACTGAGTGTTTCTTGTGCAGTTGCTGTGTGTGCACATGGCTTGTCCCCATGTCAGGGCAAGGAAGTGCCTCAGAAGCCATCGTCTGCTGCAGAGCTGCTGGGCCAGAGTGTGCAAGGGGAAGTGTTTGCTCTCCCTGGAGCTGCTCAGTGCATGGACAGCACCGGGCAGACGGCTGCTGGAAGCATCAGATCCCCTCCACTGCCAGAGTCAGCAGCCTGGACAGCTCTGGGAGGTGTGAGAGCCTCCCTGACCCCTCTGCCTGCGTGTCCCACCCCTGGCATGGGGGGATGTGTGGCCCCAGCTCCTCCTGCCAGTGTGGGCAGGGGAAACTGAGGCCAGGAGAGAAGCTGAGTCTAGTGGGCCAGAGCAGAATTCAGTCCTCCACCAACACAGAGCAATTCAGCAGTTTGTGGGCTTGGATCTGGGATTAGGGATCGCCTCCATCTCAGCCTCCTGCAGCACCCAGAGCCCAGACAGGCACAGGGGTGCCAGTCTTTGTTGCTGCTGCAAAGTCAGGGTCAGCAGAAGCTGAGTGCTCCTAAAATTCAAGTATTTGCCTAGAAACAACTGAAATGGGATGCAGTGATTTTTAGTGTTGTTGGCTGGTGGTTGAAACCCAGTGTAAGGAGGGAGGAGCAGAAAGCTCCCTGGACAGGGGTGATGGATCAGCATATTTTTAAATTCCCCTTGGCCTTTGATCCCAGTCCAGGAAGCCAGTTCTGCCCAGGGGAGTCAAGGAAAGTCTCAGGCCTTGCTGGCTGCAGTGGGAGGTGCGTGATGAGCTTTGCTGAGCTACAGCCTCAAATCAGAACTTCATCATCACACACCAGACATGAGTGAACCAGTAAGAGTCAGTTGAGGTGCATCATGTCACATCTGAGAGGCGTTCACTGACTGAAACTGAAAGCAGCAAATGAAGGAGCTCTGATGCTGCTTGGGCAAACCCTGCAAATCCTCCAGGAGTTTGAGCCTCTGTGCAGAGAGGTTAAGGGGGGGCTGTGCAGCTGTGGAAAGGGAAGGAGCTGGAAGTGCCTCAGGAGACTGAGCTGTGCAATTTTCTGCTGCCTGTTATACCAGGCAGTTCACAAGCAGACAACCTTTAATAGCTCCTGAGGGCCTGATTTGTCTCCCTGGGTGAAGAAGCCTGGTGCTTCCAGGGTGGGAGAGTTCTCAGAAAGGGCTGGGCAGAGGGGACAGGAGCTGCTGTGTTTTCTTTGCCCTCTTCTCTTTTCTACAGAGGATTGTCTCAGTAACCACATCAGTGTTTTTCATTTTCTCACAGTCTTACAAGAGCTGTGGTTGTCTTTGTGGATGGGAGAGGTTTTGAGGTTGCATTTAGGATTTTTCCAGCTGCACTGCAGGGTTTCAATGGTCTGCCTTTACACCAGCTTGTGGAGAATCTGGAACTGCAGCTGTGACCCATGCCCACCCCCTTGTCCTCTACCCAAAGACTGAGCAGCTTTGGTGGTGAAAAATTAGGAACATTATCTTTCTGTAGCGCAGAAATTAGTAGTAGTAGTCCCCTCTGTTAATTCATGTTGTGCTCTTAACGAAGCTAATATGAAAATAATTGTATTTATAGGATGATAAGTGTATTTCTGCAGTGTGACATTTGGACAACTGTACTGATAGTGGAGAGGAATGAACATGTCACCATTTCTACAGTGGAATGATTAATTTGTTTTGTTGTTTATTTTTAAACAGAATAAATGATGTTTATTGAGGATGGTGCTCACTAGCAGCCTCTGCTCCTGCATTCACCTGATGGGGATCATCCAGCCTTGACAACCCTGCTCAGTCTGAAGTGCTGTGGGAAGTTTGTGTGTGGGGCCTCCACAACTGCCACCCAGAATGTACTGGTGTGTGGGAACGGAGGAATCCGCTGTTTGCAGGGAGAGCACCATGGAGCCACAAAATGGTAAATAGCAGATTTGTTTCTTTCCTGTCACATTGGGAACAAAAGGCTCTAAGAGAGCTCAGTAGCCACCTGCCACTGGGCTTTGATGGAGTTCAAAAATGTGAAAGTTTTTTAAGCCCTGCTCTTTGAAAATCTACAGTCTAGAACAGGGAATTTTACTTCCAGGGAAGGTGATGTTTAACTATGGAGGTGGTAAGAATAGCATTTTCCTGAAGAGGGATGTTCTCCAAAGGCCTGGGGAATTAGTCAATATATGTATCACGTCTCACCAGTTCCTAAATATGTTTTACAAGATCTGTGCTTTTTCAGTGTGTGGATGCAAATATGTTCCCAGTCACTGATGCAGTGGGTATTGAGGATATGAAAGCTGCTAAAATCAGAGCATCTCTTCTCAGCCTGAACAGATATTAACCTGCTCCAGTTTTACCCTCAGCTCGATTCGATGGCTTGCAGTGATTTTATGTTGGGCTAGATTAGAAGGTTTGTGTTTATGTAATAAAGTAATTCCCCTTTTAGAAGGGACATATGCTTCAGGTTGCTTCCTGTGAATTTTTTTATTTTTTTTTTCCCTGAGCAGGCAAATTATTTTTGGATGGTTTCTCTCACTGCAACCCTCATCTCCCAGGCACTGCTGCCTTTCTCTGAGTCAAACCCCAGTTATGTTTCTGCAGCAAGAAATAGCCTCCTGCTCTTGTGTAACGGTGTTCCCCCCTTGCAGCAAGTGCTTCATTAGGAGGCAGCATCTGCGCTCCAAGTGTGGGAAGAAGGTGTGTTTGACGCTTTGTAGTGAGTAAGCAGGCTCCAGCAGAAGCTAATGTTTTTGCAGCCTTATTTTGGATTTTATCAGCAACTATGAAGCAAAACCTGATAGTTTATTCAGAGGCCTCCTTGTCTTGTCTGAAGACGTTCCTCAGCAGCGTCACAGGGAGCTCTGGGAACTCTTTCCTTTCTCCGTACGTATTCTGCCTCTTCTGTGATTTTCCTGTTTGCTTTTGGTAATTAGCATTGTACCTTTCTGTAACGCTCGGTTATTGAATATTCTTAAAATTCTTAAATTTTGTCTTCTGGGTTTCTCTCTGGAAGAAATTATCTGCACTTGAATACTAAGCTATAAACCATGAGAAGAATTTTAATCTGCGCTAACGGTTCACAACTGTTCAGAATTGCTAAATTTTTGTTCTGCAGTAGTGCTCTGACAAGTTTTCTCTCTGTTTAAAGATACAGTAAATAAATTATTGTAGGAGTGAATAATGAAGTGGAAAGTGGAATAGTTACATTTTCTACATTTTGAGTTCAGGTTTTTTTCCTGAGAACTTTATTACACATTGCTGTTATGTAATTATATTCAGTTAAACTGGTTAGCTGGAAGCATGCAAATCTCAGTGGTAGACTATTCTATATGGATAAATCTGGGTTGTATTAAAATAGTCTGTAGTGCTGGAAAACTGGGAAGGGCATCCTTGTAAAGCTTAAGATCCTGCACAAGGCACCAGTACTGCCTTGGTGGATTTGCTCTTTATAAGGATATTGTGCATGCTTAAACTCATTGTTTGGGTCCTGCCAAGAATGATTGTCATCAGCTAACTGGTCCACTCCCTAAGTTACTGGTCCTTGTTCTGGCTGGGATCCCATTACAGGGCTGAAGCAGGAGCACGGTGACTCACTCAGCCTCCACATGCCAGCCCATTGTTTATGCCCTGAGGAACAATGTGGATGCAGCCTCCTGCTCCCATTCAGCGGGAGCTGCTGGGAAGGGGAGTGAGATTCCGGATCCTTTCTTTCATGCCGACATCTCGTTAGTGCTCAGAACTTGGAGTCTTTTTCTTTTTTGGGCAGGAGGGACTGGCTTGTGGCTGTGGGGGTTTAACCAGAGCACGGTGCTGCCGGGGGCTCTGGGTGGGTCAGCTGGGTCAGCAGGGCTGGAGGCACCTTCCAGCAGCTCCTTGTGCACCTTCATTATCTGAAGCTTTAGGATTTTTTAGGTTTTTTTTCCTGGCAGCTATAAAGCCCTGGCCAGCAGTATGTGGAGAAATCCTCATCCTCACAGCATCCTTGTTAGAAAATGTGACACAGAGTGCAGGGGCTCACCTTGCTCAGGTGTCTCCTCTGCTGTTTCTCCCGGTTTCCAGTGATTTCCCTGTGTCCCAGCAGGATGCCAGCTTTCCCCAGGAATGTCTGAGCTGTGTGTCAGGGCTGGACCCTCTCTGCCCTCTGGGGATGGTGCTGGGCTTGACTTGGTGGTGCTGACCGAGCCCTCAGAGGGGATTTGTCACCAGAGCTCAGGATGAGGCTCCCTTGTGGGTGCTCTCAGCATCTCCCTTGCTTGCTCAAACCCTGCTTCCCCTCTCCTGGATTTGTTCTTCTTGTCCTAATTAGAAGAAACTGAGCAGGGGTATGGGGGTGGCTGCAGTCTCTCATGAACTACAGGGTTTGGGGTTTTTTTTAAAGCTTGGTTAAAGAGCTCTGCATAATCCAGAGGAGGTGACATGATGTGAATTTAGTAGGAAGTACAATGGAAACTCAAAGGCATCACTTTATGAATGTGTAGAACAGCATAAAGATTCATCTCCTTTCTATGGGCTGATTGATTTCTTTGAACATTACAAAACTTCATAGCTAGGATTTAATTTTTGCATGGTTTTCTAGGAGTTCCTCAGAGGTGTAGGAGAGCAATCATTGTCTTCTGAAACATAAGGATACTTCTGTTAGAAAGCTTATCTCCTTCTGACTGGAAATTTTATTCCAAGTCACAGAGCATTGCTATGCCATTGGTGTGTGTCTCAGAGGTGGGATTGGATTATCCTTCAGACGTGCCAGAGGATGTCTCTTCTCTCCTGCTAAATCTGGAAATGAGCCCTGAAGAGGGGTGTTATGGTGGAAGGTGTCTAACATTACATAATTAGGGACAGCAGTGCAAGGAGAGCTGCCTGAAGCTTCACAGTAGCTTTGCAGGTATTAACTAAATGCACCTTCACAACTTCTTTTGAGGCAAATCAGTTGTAACTTGGTGACTTTGCACTGTCCAGGGAAGCTGAGATGGACATGGACAGTGTGCCTGGAAAAGGGACCTAAGTGTTACCTGAGGGACCAAACAAGTAACCAGAACATGTGGCTGGAGTTGTCATTTGGAGTGCACCAGAGGCCCCTGAAGCTGAGCAGGTGCTGTGCTGACCCTGCAGCTCACAGGGCTTTCTGTTTTATCAGAAAGAAGCTGCCCACAATGGCAGTGACCTCTGCAACCCCACCCATGGCCCAGCTCGGATCTGACTCACAGGGAAAGCTGCTCCTGCTGCCTCCTGAATCCTGGGAAAGGCTCTGGTGTGAGCAAGGCTTGAACTGGAAAAGCCAAGGGGTCCTTTAACAAGAGGGACAGCTCAGGAGCAAGTGCAGTTTTGTAGGGAAAGTTTCACAACAGTTTGGGTGGTGACAGTCCAAGCTTGGCCAAGAGCAAATGGAGCAGTTTATCCTCCTGGGACGCACTTTGTGCCTCCAGCTTTGCTCCTGGTTGGCATCAGGGCAGGATATGTGCAGAGGTGGAACTTACTGGTCCTGGTGGGTCCCTTCCAGCTCAGCCTGTTCTCTGATTCTGTTATTTCCTCACTGTTGGTGCCTGAGTGTGAATAACTGTTTAAAAATCTTTCCTGCTGAATAGAGGAGGAAGGGAAAATCAGCACCACTGATACCAGTTTGTTCCTCATGAAATCACCATGTAAACCTTAAAACCTTCCCATCAGCTGTGTGGGGACAGGGCCAGAGCTGGGCCTTGGGGCTGAATAACAGGGAAAAAGTGCTCGCAGCCTCTGTTCTGTTTTTTCCATCCACACATCACCCTGCAGTAACATTACCCTGAGTGTTTTGTGACAGTGTGGGGTGAGGACAAGGAGAGCATCTGGGGGGTGAACTGAGCACACAGAGCCCTGGTGAGCTGCAGAGTGTGTCAGTCGTGTGAAGTTCTCCATAATCACACTAAATCAGCCTGGAAGGTTTGCTGGTTTTCTTCCTGCTGGTTAAGCTGTGAGTAAACTCGAGTCCAAACAGCAAACTGAAAGGGTTCCTGTGAGCTAAAAAAGCAGAAAATAGAACAGGTTTTGTGTGTGAGTCAGTCTCACTGCAAAGTGCCCTGCAGAAGGAGAAGTAGGAAATGCTCAGCAGGAATAGGAAGTACACCAGTAAGGCAGTAATAGGCTTGTATTTTTAAATATTTAAATAAACTCTTCATACAGAAGTGGTGCAATTTCACAAGGGGCCGAGGGCTCCTGCAGGAGGCTGGTCTGCAGCTGAGCATGCCTGTGGTTAAACCTGCCCTCCCGTGCAGAGCTGGGTGTTACAACATCCCTGCAAACCAACCTGTGTGTGGCAGAAAGGGGCAAGGAATGCTGAGGCATTTACAATTTTCCTGACAAGAGCCATCAAAGCCAGCCTGCTCTTGAACTTGAGGGCTGTGTCAAGGAGGGCAGAGCTGCTGGGAGAGCCAGTGGTGCAGTAAAGACCTTGGGAAGTTAATTGAGCAGGGAGTCTGACCTGAGAGCCAGCTTGATTTACAGGCAGCAGTAAAGCATTGATCCTCAACTGAGCTGCACCTGGAATTATCTGCTGCTTTACAGCTTTATTTTTACACCTTCATGTTAAAATTATTTGTGGTGTATCACATTGAAATGTAACTTATGACAACTCTATCAAGAAGCCTGGAAAAACCTGAAGATAAGGTGATAAAGTAGCAAAGCAAATCCTTTGCCCTTAGCACTTGTACACAGGGAGTTCTTTACAAGGTTCCTGAGGTGTGATTTATGAGGGAGCTTTCAGGTGAGGGTTGATTCTGGGGTCAGGGAACTGCTGTCCTCTGTTTCAGTGGGAAAACAGCAATTGATAGTGTTCACACCAACCCAGCCTTTACCAGGGCTGTAATTGATGTAGTGTTTTGACAGAGATGTTGCAGGTGATTTTATACTTGCATTAAGAAAATGCTGTGAATTATGGGGTTTTATCCTCCCCAGAGCCTATGGGGGCCTTATCCAAAACCCATTAAATTCTTTGCACTGACATAATGGGATCTTCAGGGATCCTTCCAGCGTTAAGTCTGTGGTTTGTTTGTTTTTCACTGCTCTGATCAACAGTGGGGCTGTCAGGGCTGTGCTTCAGAAGGCAGTGAGCTGGGAGGAGCTGTTTGCATTGCAGATAGAGGGGAGAGATGGATTTTATACCATTCAACTCCCAATCTGCTCTATAAAATCATAGAATCGTAGAATTTTTAAGGCTGGAAAAGACCTTTAAGGTCACTGAGTCCAACTGTTCCCCCAGCAGTGCCAAACCCACTATTAAACCATGTCCCCAAGTGCCACATCCACACAGCTTTTAAACCCCCCCAGGGATGGTGACTCAACCATGGAGTCTGTCTCTTAATAGCTTCTGTTTCAGATTTTACATCAAGTCAGACTGATATTTAATTCCTTCCCTTAATCCGAGTCTGTGTGCTCATTAGTGGGTCAGCAATTGCTTATTTGCATGATTATGTATCACCACAGCAGCAGCTCTTTTATGTAAGCTGCTGGTATTTTCACAACACAAGTGTCTCCATGTGTACTTTAATTTTAGGGGACCTATTTAAAAAGCCTTTAAGTTTTAGGAAAGGCTCTCACCCTTCCAAAGCCCTTCTGCAGCCAGAGGGACTCTGGGAGTCAGCAGTTCGTGTTGGGGTCTGCCATGGGGATGCTCAGTGGGAACCTGGGGCAGATCCTCTCTGTTTTGGCTCTCCCTCTCCAGCTGGAGAGGGCAGCAGATCCCTGGTGAGCTTCAGGAACTTCTCATGTGCAAAGAAAAGCCCATTAGAGTCACCCAGGGGTGAGGGAAGGGGTCAGTGTGCCACAGGAAGAGTAGGAGGAAGGAGCTGGGACCTGGAGCTGGCAGCTGGAGGAGCAGCTTCATTTCCTCTCTGATAGTCAGTGTGTGCCTCCCAGGCATAAAGATTGGCATTTCAGATGCTGCTGGAGAAAAAAAACTCAGTCCCAGGCTGTCCCCAGCTCCTCTCTGTGCACAGCTGAAAATCATGGAAAAATAACCAACCAAAGCAGTGACTCAAACAAGAAGTCTGGATAAATTTAGCTCAAATATTCTTGGTATGTTTGTGGTCACTGTGGAAATTGCATCACTTCTTGTTTTAATGATCAAAATATTGCTTGGAAAACTGGCATGGCTACCCGAGAAGAGCTCAAAATGAAATCCTTTAAAAGCAAGTATGTCTTTGGAATTGCTTCACCTGCAGTTAATTGGTTTTGGGAGTTGTTTGTTTTATTCCTGTCTTGGTTAAGGAGTTTTTGGACTGGAGGTTATTGCTGCTTAATTGAAAAGCCACAAGGTTTAGAGCTGATGCACTCTGCAGTGTGATTGTCTACTTCATATAAAAGTTCTGTCTGGGGAGTAGGATTCAAAAAGAGTGCTGGTAAGTGCTGAAGACAAGACCTCCTCCAGAATCTGCCTGCACATCTTTCTGTCTTTCACATCAAAGAGCCTTTGAAAATGCTTTTATTTTTGCATCAAACAGGAACATTTTAATTTTTTTTTTACAACACTAATGGACAGGATCCCTTTTCAGCTCTCATACATAGCCTGAAAAACAAAAAGCCTGGCTCCTTAAGTGAGCTTGTAATCCTGGTCGTAATTCTCCCATGTTTTGCACCTTGGACCTTTCTCACAGTGGCAGGGTGTGAACAAAAGCTGCCAAATCAAAGCCATCTGCATGGATAGGACCAGGTTCTGGGATGCAATGGATCAGAGCTGTCCAGGGTTGGTGGGAAGGGGATGAACTGTGCCCTTCCTCATTTTGCTGTCTCTGCCTTGCAGCAGACATCCAGAAATGCTGTGAGCTGCAGTGGGGTCACAATGTGGACACAGGAGCCTCCCTGGCAGAGTCCTTGTGCTCCCTTCAGTGAAATGGGTGCTGATATTCCCAGGAGGACAAAATATCCCCCTGCCAAAGCAGGCATTTCTGCCTCTTGTAGGTTTTGTCACAGTAGGGGAAGGCTTTGTGGGTTTTTTTAGTAGCCCCATTGAAGCTTTGGAGCTGTCTGGGCCAACAGCAGAAGACTTTCCATCAGGTTTCTCTTGTGCTGCAGCCACAGCTGTCCAGATGATCCTCCCTGTGAGCCTGTGCTGGAAACCAGGATCTTCCCTGGCTCCTTGGGAGGACAGTCAGAAGTGGGAAGTGCTCACACTGAGCTCAGTAGGAGCTGGAGTGAAGCCCCACTTCCTTCACTGTTTTATCTAGATTTTTTTTTGTTTTCTTCTCCAGACTAACCCATCCATCCCTTTTCTCCTGGAGCTCTTCCCAGCTCTGCACTTCCCTTGGCTCTGCTGTTGCCAAATTGTCCCTTCAAGTCTCCTCATGCCAACCATATCCAATATCTTGATTGCATTTTCTTTTTCTCTGCATGCAACACTTTGAAATGATCCAGAGTGGTTGTCTTAGTGATAAATGAGAAGTGAGGGTAGCAAGGAGTATTTTATTAGTCAAGCAGGCACAGTAAAGAAGCTCATTGAACTGTGTCTAACATGTGCTAAGCTTGGATTTTGCTGCGTGGGATGTTTGCCCCCTCAAATCTCTTGAAAGGCTTCTTCCTTTAGATGTGTCTCCTGAACATATCAGTCTTTTAATCAAAATATTCTTTCATTCTTCAAACTTTAGTCCAAGTAGCTGGAAGGAATGTGTGGGTCAGTGTCCTGGTGTCACACTCCTACACCTTCTGTCCTTCTGGAGAGACAGATTTTGGCTGCTTTAGTTTTGACCAGCAATGGGGTTGCAGTGCTGTAGATGGGTTTTCCATTGAGGAAGGTGTTTACATGTGTTATTAAAGTGAAACACAAGCTTAGGAGCTGCTTTTCCCAACTCAGAGAAGGTGTGGGATCTCTGGATGTGTCTTTGGTGGAGCTGGTAGAAGATTTATGCTCAGAAGAGACCTGAGCAGAGACCTTGGGCCCATTTTCCTCTCACTCACACACAGCAAGCCTCTCACAGCTGGGGCTAAAAGCATTTACTTCTTCTAAAGCAAGTTTTAAATATGTGCCCAAGCAGCAGAAGTGGGCTGGCCATGAGGTGGTGCTTCCCCAAGGTGAATAATTAATATTTTAATTTTTTTAGAAGAAGAATTTTGAGCAAATTATTTCTCTGAAAGAGAGAAAACGTTGGTGTGTGGGATTTTTTCCCTTCTGATGAAAGCTTGAATATTAGGGAAAGGGTTCGGAAGAAAGTTAGCCATGAAATTTTATTTTGTGAAGTTTCAGATGAAGTGCAATCTTGGTTTGGTTTCATGGCTGTAATATTTGATTCAGTTGGACAGGAATGGTCTCACTGGAGACACCTTTCACCATTTAACAATCCTCCATTTCCAGCCATGCCTGGAAATGAGCACAAAGAAAATCCAAAAGTGTTGTCATGCTCCTGCATGCTTAATGTATATCTTCCAATTTAAAATTTGGAAAGGAAGAGTGGCATAGCTGGCCTTGCCTGCAGAAGCACATTTCTGAATGATTCAAGCTGTAGGATGGGAACCAAATCACTGAGGCCAAAAGACAAAAATAGAAACTTTCACTCCAGAGCTGAGTCATTCGTATTTTCAATACAGCAACTCTCTGGCCATTTGGAGCTCTCAAAGCTTCTCTTTGGGGTGGCAGTAACAGCATCACTGTTCTCTTTGGGCTTTGCTGGGCCTTTGCACCCCAGAGAGGGCACTGCTGGAGGGCTGGGGGTATTCCCACCCTCTGTGAGAGGAGTTTTTGCCCTGTGTGAGGGCATCCCTGCCCAGAGGGAATCCTGCTCCTTTCCCAGCAGATACAGCCCAGAGCAGTGGAAGTGGAACTGCTCTTCACAACCAGCCAGTGGGGAACATCCTGTCCTCTTGCTGAGGAGAGGCACGTCCCAACCCCTTGCTTCTTTTCCATGGATAGCTGCAGGTATCATGAGTGACCCTGGATCTGATTTTCACTTTCCAGCCTGGTTTGCACAGTGCCACGAGGGTTTGTTCTGATGCTCATATTCCATATTGTGCTCTCTCTGACCCCATTGCCTTGCAATGCCTTTGTGCAGCCTCTTTTGTCCTTCAGCAAAGAATAACCAGCTCAGTTCCATTTTAATTTCTTGGACACCACAAACAATCCCCAGAGTCCCGGGAATTTGGGAGGTGCACACACAAATGCAGGAGCCTGCCCAGATCTGGCAGTGCTGGCATTGCCCAGATACTGCTGTTAGCAGGATTTGAGGCTTTTCTGTTCCCCCTTCCCTCATTATCCTGGATGATGAAGAAATGATTGTGTAAGTGTGGAGCTGAAGCCTTTGGAGGCGTCTGTTTCTCATAACTCTGTCCTGGAGCCCAGAGAAAAGGCAGCAGTCCAGAGCATTTTCCACCCGGGACTTCATATTTTCCTTTCAGAGCTGCACTAGCAAATGCTTTTTTTCCTTGCAGGTTAAAAGTGTTATAAATAGAAAATTTCCAATGATTCTGGTGATAATTGTTCACTTTACACAACTGTACCTAAAATTGTCAGTGTGCCCTGGGTGCTTGCTGGAAAATGTTCAGTGCAGATCAGCACCATGTGTGTGTGGTGCTGGCATGTAAACAGCTTCAAAATACTTCCACAAGCTGCAGTAATAGTGAAAAAGATCCCTTCAGCACTGGATTTTTGCCTTTGAAGCATTCCTCTGGGTTTCATATCTGGTTTCTTTTGGGGTTTTAAGTCTCCTTTTGGGGCAGTGAGCATTGATTGTGAGCTCTGTTGTAGATGTGGGTGGCTTTTGTGCTCAGCACATCATCTTTTCCAGTGCCTTTGGCAGGCACAGCTCAGTGCAGAGCTTAGTGCAGAGCCACTCCTTTAATTAGCTGAAATAATGGATGTTTGGGGGAAATGGAACCACAGGAAATAGGCAGAAAAAGTGTGTGGAGGGCTCCCACTGTCCTGAGAAGCTGGCACATCCCACTTGTTGTGGGAAATATTAATTAGGGTCAGAGGGGGCATGACCCAGTTCTGGCACAGGCTCTCCAGTGGGGATTTGGAACTTCCCAGATAAACCACCTTGTTCTCAGTGTCTTTCATGGGGGCATTTATTGGTAGTTCTGGCCATTTTTGAATCCTGACAGGAATATTTTAAAGCAGAATTGGTTGAGCCACATGCATTTCACCTAAATCTGAGAAAAGGCAAAGCAGATCACTGGCTTCTTGCTGCAGGATGGTTTTGAGGCAGCTTCTGGCAATATGGGCAGGTGGGGGGCACAAGAGATCTTGGTCTGTGGCTTTATCTTCTAAAAAATGAATGAACAAAATCTTCTAACTATTTTTTTGAAAAAATGAAACCTTGAAGTGTCAGCTAGATAGAAAAGGAACCCAAAAGATACCTTTGCTTCATAAAGCATTTTTACCCACTAGGGCTGACTGAAAAATTTATTTCTTTTTTATTGAAGAGCCCAGGGTTTTCTTCCTTGTTTGGGATGGGATTTTTCAGTATCTCAAAAATTTCCAGAGGACTGAAAAATTTTTCTTGCCCATCTAATAGGAAAGTGCAATGTAGGGCAGATCCATCATCCTTTGAAATCACTGTTGGCTGCTGCTCACTTTGTTAGCCTGAAGTTTTCCAAAGCAGCACGGGATGCATGAATCTGTTGCAGAGACTCAGAAATAACATGGCTTTCCATTAATTTTGCAAACCAGCTGGGCAGAGCTTTTGTGGAGTAGTATTGAAAAACATTCAGTGACACTGGTGAGTTTTGGAATGTTTGGAGGTGCTGGCTTTAAATATTCTGCACATCTTCACCCTCATCCCTGTCCTGTTTTTTAGCTGTGCTGTGGCAGCACTCAGAAGTCAAAATGGCAAAAGATTAAGCTGGGGAGGGTGAGCTGCAGCCATCTGGTGCTGTTGAGGAATTAATGTGTGAGCTCAGCCTCCCTGCCCACCCCCATCCCCACATCCTCTGCACCAGGGGCTTGGATTTCGCTGTAATGGGACAGGGAGATGAAAATATCTGTCAGGGCTAAACTGTGGTGGTTAATTCAGACAAAGGAGCAGCCAGCCAGCCATTCCATCCAGTGGCCACTGCAGGAGCTGCTGGGGCTGGAGCAGAGGTGGGTGGTTATCAGTCCCAGGAATTGACAGCTGAGTGGGGCATCGCTGGGGGGATGCTGTGTTAAAGCATCAGCTTGATTTGCTCCCGGCTCTGGAAATACCTGCACACATTATGACAAGGTCAGTAGCAGTTTTCAAGTTGTATTATTGTTGTAATTCTGCTTTTGGAGGAGGTTAGCTTCCTGGTTTATCCTGGGTTAAAGCATCTCATTTATATCTTGCTCTGCTAAATAAAAATATCCTACCTCATTGCCAAAGATCTGCTGGTTATGGAGGGGCCTAATGTGGCATTTACAAACTCTTGTGAGTTTATGTGTCAGAGATGCAGTGATTTGGGCTATAAAGAAATAATCATCTGTGCGTTGTGCTGCTTTGTTATGCAGCTCTTTGCTGATTCACAGCACTGACCTGCAAACCCTCCCCTTTTACTGATGGCATTCTGTCAATTTAGAAATTTTAGAGGGTTTTTTCCACCTGCTGTTATAATAAGGCCTGTGACAGGGTCTAACTACACATGACCCTAAAATTCTCATGGTACTTTTTATTACTAAAAAGGCTTATTTTTATTTTGTTTCTCTGAGCCGGGCCAGCAGTCTGCTGCACTTTAAAAGTGATACCTTGTGCCCTTTTAATGGCAATAAAATAACATTGCTTTTTTATTGAAAACCTCTGGTTTCATTGGGATATTTTGTAAAAGAAAACTAGTCTTGCCCTTAGCTTTTATGCAGGGCTGTTACGGCAAAGCCACACTTAAAGGTATTTCCAAAGCATAAATCATTGAAATCAAGAGAGAAATAATTCCAGAGTTAGTCGTTTTTGTACAAGCTGTTAAGTGTTGTGAGGAATAGATGATGGATGCATTTTTAGTGTCAGCAGATGCTTCCCCTTTCCCCCCACAAACAGCCCTGGGTTTGCTTACAGCTTTTTTAGTAGAAAACAAGAGAAGAAAAGAAGCTGTGGATTTATGGAGAGGTTAAACAAATATGATGCAGAGGCTGCATATTAAAGAGTAAACTCCATGGCTTTATTTTCATAGATGTTCAAAGGTGTTAGAGAAAAAAAATACAGGTTCCTATTCAAATAGGGTTCATTTATCTGTTTTTGGTGCTGCTTTGGGGCAGTGCTCTCAGAGAAACCTGTGCCAGCACAGGAATTGCCCAGATCTGTGTGCAATAAAGCAGAAACTAAAAAAGATGGCACTGGGTGTGTAAAGTTTGTGGAGTTTCTTGGATAGTACAGGAATATCCAAGAAGTCCTGCTGGGATATCATCCCTTGCACACAGAAAGTGCATTGTGCAGGAACACAGACCCTGTGTGCAGTGTGCACAAGCTGGTTCCTAAATCCATAAAATCCAAGAATTTACAGCCCTTTGCTACATCTGGGCTCAAATGCTCAGCATGTTGCACAAGCAGAGGCTCAGCGTTCCTGAGCTCCAGTATTGCTCAGGGCTGGCTGTGACTGAGGTGACTCTGACAGGAAAACCATGAGGAGCTCAGGCAAGGAGCAGGAGACATGTGAGGTTAAAAGCAGAGCAGAATTTCTTTGGATTTCAGCCCAGATTTCTGCTAAAAATGGCTGGTGCATGTATTGGCAAAATGTTATTCCAGCCTACACGAATGCCACTGCTGATGGTAGGTCAGTCATGCATCTTGTAGAAATAACCAGTCTTTAGTCAGTAAAATGTAGTTTTCCTTATTTATTTTCCCCCCACTGGTGAGTATAATTCAAGGTTATAGAACATGCTGCTTCTTAATTTGCCCTAGTTTTTCAGAAGCCAATATATCATTTACTAAGTCACCAGGAAGTCTTCTGTAAACTGGGTAATTTTGCTGGTGAGATGTTAACTTTGCCTTGGATGGTGTTTGTCCTTTTTGGAAATTTGGGAATGGATAGCCAACCTTGTCTCACTTAACCTCTGAAAGCTCTACTAAAATCTGACAGCGCCATGTGAGTACAGCTGTTGCAAACTTCTTTACCTGTGTCTCACCAGTTTTGCACTTTTCAGGCTTCCAATTGATAGTCACAAGGACTGTTTTTTGCTGGAGACCTTTGGCAGCTTCTTCCCTCAGGCTTAAGGCAGGAGGTCAATTTACCCTGCAGAATGGAATCATAGAAGGAAGTTTTGGTGTAAGAAATTTGAGCTGGGTAGCATTATCTTGCTGCCAAGAATATTTAATATAAAAATATTGGTTTCCAACAGTAGAATTGCCCAGATTTCTTACACTCAGTGGAACCCTTCTTGAATTCTGCTTGATGAATTGAGATATTCAAAACTGAGCAGTTTTTATTTGGTCAATAAAAGTTTCCCTAAAACAAGACTGAAATTGAGTTTAAGGACTAAAATGAATACACTGAAGATTGTTCTGGCAGTAAGCTCCATGGAGCCAGGTGTGACCTTCCAGTTCCTGGAGATCCCAGAATTCTACACCTAACTCATGGCCAGCCCATGTTCTTCCAGGGCTGGTGGCACCAGGGGTTGTGACTGAGCCATTGCACCACAAAGGATTTCAGGGGGGCCAAAAGTGTAAGGGGAAGCCCAGCACATTGGCTGAGTTGTTTTGTGAAGTAGTCATTTGGCAAAACACAGAAGTGGTGTTGAGTTAGGGTCAAGCAGGCAGAGTTCCTCCTTCCCACAACCCTGTGACCCTTCTTGTGCTGTTGGAGTGGGGCAGCTCCAGCAGGAGAGGTGGAAAATGCTCCTTTTAAACTTCCTTTTTTCCCAGTTCTGTGTGTGGGAGGGTGGCTGGAGACCTCTCTGCTCGAGGTGACACCAGGATCTGATGAATCTCTGATTGTGAGATTCTTGTACCTCCACCCTCCCAGGCCATGATTTAAAATCAAAGAGAGATGGTCCTGCTCAATTCTTTGTCAGAAAGGGTGTGCTTTTACATCTGGAATGGCTGCAGATGTGGGCCTTGAGTGACAGTCCCCAAAATCAGGATTGGAGGCTGGAATTGGGTGAAATTTGTCCCTCCTTTCTGCAATTTGTAGGAAGCAGATGGAAGTTGCCCTGCTCTGTCAGCCCTGCTCTGCTGGGCTCCTTGAGCAGGAAGCTGAGGAGCTTTCCAGCTGTTTTGTATCTCTGATGTGAGGCATTTTTTCCTCCAAGGGGAATTCCAGTGCTTCTCTCTAGGTTCAGGATTTCATCACAGGGTGCCAAGAGGGGAGGCTGCTTGTTCCAGTAACTGCAGTGTTTGCTTGGATCTGTACTTCTTGAATTTTCCTAGTCCAGTTCTGAGTTGTTTTGACTGGAGAGCTATTTTGCTCTGAAGTTCTTCTTTCTATCATCCTTGAAACATACTTGCCTAAGAATATTTTTTTCCTATCTTTGGTGTCCATGAAAATGAAAATTAAATCATATGTGATATTTTTAGTGATCCCTTATAGGTGTGTGATCTGCTTTAAAAGAGTGAACCAAATGCAGGCAGAATTTCTTTTCCCATGTACTCCCTAAAATTGCAGAATTATGGAAGCACTACACCCATTAATGTGAACTCTGAGATGCTGTTTATTGTGCTGTAATTTAACCCCACTTTCATGGGCCTTGATTTCTACTCCTTGTCCTTCACAGGTTCTGCATCATCTGGGAAAGGTTATTGGTGAGGGCACACGTTTAATGGCACCAAGCTCTGGAGCCATCTCCGATGTCTGAGTGATTTGAGCTTCGTTTAAATAATTGATGAGAAGTGTTAGTCAGAACCTACTGGTGATTCAGGCTGCATTATTCAAAGATATTTACTGACAGTTATAGATTGCTCCAAATTTACTTCTCTTTCTAGGCTGCATTAAACTAGGCCCTGTGTGACATATATGTCTATTTTAAAAATAAATAAATCCTTGTTAATACATGTGAAGAACTGTGGGCTTAAGTGCTGTATTTAACCAGTTGTAAATAAGCAATATTAATTCATTATGTGTTAGCAGGAAAAAAACATTCTGTTTTCAAGTAGAAAATGCTTTTTTCCTCTGTCTTGGTTGTTCAGGAGTAGACCTGAAAACAACTTGTATTTCAGTGACTTTAATGCAGCTTTCCCTGTACTGGTAGTTGGGGAATGGCTGGATGTGAGACTTCCTGCCTGCCTCATTAGCCACCCACCAAAGCATCTTCTCTAATGGCTGCAGCTTTTAATCTCTGACACTTAAAAGCTCTTCTGGCTCCCAACACCATTTAGGAAAAGAAAGTCTGGTCTAGGAGATTCTCCAGAATTGATTAAGGTGACACTGGGCATCTTGCAAAATCTCCTTTTACTTTTTTTTATTCTTTTTTTTTCCCCCAGAGTAAATATTTCCAATTTCTTTTATTTCACACTTGTAGAGGTTGAAAATGCTGGAGGACAGTGAGATTTTGCCAGGCTGTTGTCAGGAGTGAAGTGTGACTAAAGCAAGTCCAGTAATTCCGGATTTGCCTTTCAGATTCCTGCCTTTGTCACAATTCCTGCAGGTGCCAGTGCCATGCAATTCCTTCTCTTCCCTGGTTCCTCAGCAGGAGGAGGAGTGTGCCAGGAGATGAAGGGTTCATGTGTCCACGTGTGTGAGCTTCCACACCTTCCTTTGGAAACCACCTCTGGAAACCATTGGGGAACTCTGCCCCTCTCAGTTTCGTGTCCCTGTTGGGAGGAACTTTAGCATTTATCACTTTCTCTTATCAGGCTCTATTGCATGCAGTAAACAATTCCACTGAAAATCACCAACTTCTTTTATTCCCAGGATTCACTGACATCGTAGCTGTGCATGGGTGACAAGCAGGCACTTCTCCCTGACTTCTCTTTGCTGTTTTCCCTGCAGGAACTGTGGACATGGGTGGCAAACAGTCCACGAGTGGCGACGTCTCCGTCACCCAGACCCCTGTGACAGAAAGCATCCAGGATGCCTACAAAGCTGGGGACACCAGCAAGGCCCAAGAGTTGATTAGGTTGTCCTGTGAGGAGACTGCACTGCAAGTGGAAAAGGTTGGGTTGGGTTACTGCTCTCTCTCAGGTTTTATTGGCAAAGATGCCAAAATTTCAAGGTGCTGCTGTCTTGTGTCATTTTTTCATGGAGAGAATCCATTTGGTTGTGTGGGTCCCAGGCATGGCTGGTTGTGTGGGGCTCTGCAGAAACCTGCTCAGGGACAGTTTGCCCTTGAAAACACAGATCAGGAAGATGAGGCAGACCACAGGGAGCAGTGTCTGTAGGAACATAGGCTGTGTGAGGAGGGGTGCTGCTGCTGTGGTCACCAAACAGGGAAATGCATTTTTCCCTGTAAAAAGGAAGCAGTTTATAGACTTAGCAAAAAATGTATTCCCCCATCAGTGCAAAGATGGTTAATGGCCCCCTGGGAAGATTTTGCTGCCTGTGTGTGGAATTTTATCACAAACTCTGTGCCAGCTTCTGCACTGCTCTGCCTTCAGAGCCCTTCTTTTGGGCCTGTTCTTTGCACAGAGCTGATGTGAGTGTTTTGGGAGGCTCCCTGCATGTCAAGTCCAGTCACAGTGGCCATCTCCAAAACAGGTAATACTGCATTTTGCAGCTGAGCTGTGCAAATGCTTTTTCTGTTGGTCCATGAAGAATGGGTTTATACTCACTGTTCTGTGCCTCAGGCACTAATGTGAAAAAACATACAAAAAAACCTAAAATACAAATCCCAACAAATTATGTGAAAAACCATACAAAAAACTAAAATACAAACCCCAACAAATCAACATAATAAATTTATCAACAATGATTACAATGGCCACTAGTGTTTATGACATTTCCAGTTAACCACAGTGACAGTGGACATGCCTTGGCGTGGGCACAAATAAACCCATACAGCTCTAGAAATGCTCTTTCTCTGCCTGCTGCCTTTGACAGAGAGTTTCTTCTGCTGTGTTTCCTTCACCAGTGTCAGCTCTTAGGCATTGCAGCAGCATATGGGGACCTGCAGGCAGTGAGGTACCTGCTGAAGGAGGCGTTGGTGGTGTTACCAACAGAGCCCAACGATGACAATGCAGCCGTGGTGGCGGCGTATTTTGGGCACAAGGACATCGTGAAGGAGCTGCTGGATTCCCTGCGTGGTAAGCCCTGGGCTGACCCTGCCTCCCCTCGAGTTTGTCAGGAGCTGTGTGCTGCAGCTCCAAGCAGGCATTTGGGTTTTTTGGCATTCCTTGGAAAGGGAGGGGTTTAGTCATGGGAAAGTGCGTGCGGGATCAGATCTCTGCTGTGCTTGAAGGAAACTTCCCCCTGGGGAAGAGAAACACATACATAAAAATATTCCATGTTTGCAGGCTGGAAGTGGAGGAAGATGCCATTGAGACAGTTCATTCCTGTCAGGCCTCACAGCTGGGTAACATCCCAGACCCTACAGGGAGGTTAGGGGATTTTCAGGATGCAGCATCATCCCACTGCTGATCCAACAGTCTCAGTGGTGCTGGCAGAGTGGCCTGACTGGTCAGGGACACTTTGGGTGCACAGCTGACACCCACTCTGTTCTCTGTTTGACATTTTGTTTTGACTTTCAGGGGAATTCCTTCTTTAGAATAATAATTACATTTTACTTAAGTTTTATTATAGTAATTATTTTGGAGCAGAGACTTTTTTTGACTCAGACACTGCTGCTCCTAAGGCAGCAGTGGGAGCAGAACTCTGACTCAGGACCAGGTGCTGTGTTTGGGTCCCTGTTGCTCTCTCAGTGTTCTCTGAGCTTGGCAGCTGCTTTTCCCTGGGACCTTCCATGCGTTTGGGGTCCAGAGGTCCTGCAGAACATCTGGGGCAAATCCTTGACCTCAGACACTGCAGTAACAAAGGAGCTAAGCTGGCTTCTGCAATATTTAACCTGAATAGAGCTCTAGCTCCTCACTGGGACTAAATAGTTGCCAATGGCCTCACTGAGAACAGGAATAACCTGTTGGGAAACCTGCTTATTTGGTGTCCTGTTGGAGCACTGGTAAGCAAAATAAATGTTCCAGTTTGGAACATTTATGTACAATTAAATGTAATATTTCCTTAAGCCAGAAAGGAAGCTGAGTAACCTAGTAGAAAAATTAAATTATATTAATATAATGCACTGAGTAATGAAAAGTGACTCAAGTAGTTTCTGGAAACTTAGCTCAGTTTAGAAGTGACCAAATTCCCTCCAACTCTTGCTTCAGGGGGGTCAGGGGAGGAGCTCTGTACAAACAGCAGCTTTCAGAAAGTTTTATTCAGGACCTTCCAGCTGTTTTTTTGGGAAGTTACAGAGAAACCAATCACAGGGCTTAGGTATAAATTACATAAATTTGCAATTTGGCTGTTGCACTGCAGTGATTCTCCCTGGAACAGTGAGAACTACTTGTGGCTTACAGCTTAAGTGGAGCCCATTTTTTGTAGCAGGAGGGTGAGGGATTTAGTGGAGCTGTTAAGAATGCAAAGAGAGATGTAATTTCCACATGGATAAGCTGCAAAAAAGCCCTGACATGTAAAACTTGGGCTTGTGGATGTTTCTGTAAGTGTTTCAGAGAGGATGTGAATTTGTAAAGGATATGGAGGCATTACAGGGAATCAGGGGAGATTTGAGGACTGCTTATTGTTAGCAGAAATAATTCTGTCCTGGGCATTTAGTTGCATGTCTAGAATTAGGCACACCTAGAGAAAAGTGGTGTTCTACAGGAAAACGTTATTTCTGAAATAAAAAAGCAGTTTGAGAATGACTAAAACATCAGCAAATTCATGCAAAAATCAGAACATTGTGTTTTGGTTTTTAGCCTTAAATGACATTTGTCTGACTTTACTATGAATTAATAGTAAAGAGTTGACCTGAAATGAAATATTTGAAGGGGAAATGAAAGTTTTTGTGGGAGGCTTCATGTTGCAGCAAAAACAAGCTAAAACAATTCCTTTTTTGTTGGCTGAAGCATTTTGGTTTTGTTTTATTCATCCAATAACATGAAAGCTTACCTGGTTTTCCCCATTCTTTGTATCCCCTCTCATGATCTTGGAAGAAGTGGCCAATCTTGGGTGTTTGGATCTGGATGCCAAGACAGTCCTGATCATCCCTCTTTAGGGTCAGATGTTTATTTATCTGCTGATGTTTTAGCAGAATGTTGCTGCCTTATGAATGCTTATGTCAGGGACAGACAAAAAATTTTACCCATTAGCTGGGTGGGTAAAGAAGAACAGTTAAGCAAAGCTGAAAGCTGTGCCTGACCAGCTTAGGACCCTTCTCTGACACACTTTTGCAGTGCAAGCTGTTCCTTTCATCCTCTGGAGCTTCACCCTGTCCCAAACCCCTTTGCTCAGCCATTATCCGTGGCTATTCCTCACACATCACAGCTCGGTGGCGCCAACTAAGTCACATTTTGTGTGTTTTTGGTAGGTCCCAACACTTGCCAGCAGCTCCTGAACTGGATGCTGGCCATAGCCTGCCAGCAGGGCCATTTGGACATTGTCAAGCTCCTGATCCGTGCCTACAGTGCTGACCCAGAGAGCTGTGCAGTGAGGAGGAACGAGTTCCCCGTCCTCATCCGCCTGCCCCTCTACGCTGCTATAAAGGCAGGTGTGTGTCTGCATGCTTCCACTTGCTGCCCCTTTCCTGCCAGCTCTGCAGAGAATGGGCTGAGCTGTTCACACACAGGATGGTATCCATGCCTTGTCTGCAGCTGGATTTCCAGCAGGATGAATTAAAGTAAAATTGGCTCTGAATCTGTCGACTCAGCCAAATTGGAGTCAGGGCCTTGGGAAGTTAGATTCTGTAAATACTGAGAACTTTCCTCTATAAACTCCTAAGGAAAAGACCCTTAAAAACCAGAATCCTTGCAAGTAAAAGCATTATTGTTATGGACACTCTGGCACACATGCTGGATTTAGGCTGAATAATTTGCACTTCAAAGCACAGCTGTGTGCATAGTTTAATAAGATGGGAAAAAAGAGAAAAAAAGAAAGAGCCTGGGCCAGCACTTTTACACAGTGTCTTTGTCTCAGTTTGACCAAACTGAGTCCTGCCACTGGAGGAAACAGCCTTTACACAGTTCAGTTTCCTTTTTGCACACCCCCACAGTTTTTTTCAGAAGTGGTTATTTCCCAGGATTTCTGTTCAGCTCCCTGCTGGTTCACTTACCTGAGGTGAAGGGAGCAAACAATCTGCTTTTCTCCCAAGGGAATGAAGATGTAGCTGTGTTTTTGTTGAGGAATGGAGCTTTCTTCTGTTCCTACATCCTGATGGACAGCCCTGAATCCAGCAAACACCTTCTGAGGAAGTATTTCATTGAGACAACCCCACTACCAGGTAGTGCTCCAGCAAAAACAGTAAGTAACCATTTATCTGCCTGAGGAGATGTTATTTTGAAGGGGCATCATGTTGTTAATAGTTGATAATTGTCTTTGCATGCCGTGTAGCTGCTGATTCTTCTCCTCAGCTAAGAGCCTTGTGGTTTGCTGCCCTTTTAGAAAG
This sequence comes from Melozone crissalis, assembly GCF_028551555.1. Lineage (NCBI taxonomy): Eukaryota > Metazoa > Chordata > Aves > Passeriformes > Passerellidae > Melozone > Melozone crissalis. The sequence goes on along the minus strand of NW_026535792.1, from coordinate 2,988,165 downwards.
CCAAGTGGCTTTGGTGCTGAATTACAGGGTGTGAAACATCAAGGCTTTGAATGGCATCACTGTGCAAGGCACAGCCACAGCTTCTGTGGGGGGCAATTTAAACACCATCGAGTGAGCCAGGGTGTGCTGGGGGCAGGAAACACCAACTCTGGGCTCAAAGCCTTCCAGAGAAGCTGGGATGCCTCTAGCACAGATTCCCTCTGTGCCCCCAGGGTCATCACTGCCTTTAGGTTCCTGTTGTGCCCCCTGCTTGCAGGGTGATGATACCAGCTCCGTGGTGTCCCCAAGGGTTGGCATGGCACAGAGCTGAGCATGGGAGCCCTTCTGTGTCAGACAGTGCAGGTAAAAATGGGCTTGGGTGGCTTTTTGTTAACAAGGAGCGTGAGCAAAGCAATGATCTGCTGAATATCTTCCCTGCTTCATATCCTCAGCAGTAAAAAAGTTTCACACTGGTATTGTTACTACTTTATAGGGAAGCACACAGTATTTTGTATTATTTATACTGTTCTCCAGCAATTTATTACCAGGAATTTTGAATTTTTTCCCCTCAATGTGTAGTTTAATGCACACTGAATAGGAGCATCAGATCCTTGAGCTTTCAATGCTTACAGTTTTCATCAGGCCACAAAAATTTGGCAGTGAAAAGATGTCCCTCACCAATCCAGTTGAGTATCTGTGTGCTCAGCTTGTAGCATTGCAGGCTGTTGGTTCTGCTTTGGTGTTAAATAAAAATAAGGAGAGAGGTTTTAGTAGCTTTACAAGCTTCTCCATTCTCTGTTTTTCTGCCAGAATCCTCTCACTGTGTTCCTGTTAATAGCCTGGGTGTTAGACCACATAAGTGAGCTTGACTCCTTTAGGTTCAATCAGTAGATTTAGAGCCCTCTTTTTGCTACTCTTAATTTTGTTGGCAGATAATCAAAAGGAATCTGAATTCTAGATGTAGATAAGAGTTGATAAAATGTCTTTAAGAAGAAAAAAAGAAATCCAACTGGAAAATTCAGCTTGAATAAGCTCAGGGTAAATGTTTGAATCACAGGGAAGAGGTCTGTTTCCTATGTGAATTTGCTGGCAATATTTAACTTAGCTGCTGTAAAAATGACTCAGCTTTGCTGTTGTCACACCCTGAGCAAAGAAGAGAGCAGTCTTCAGATATCAGCTAATTGCCAGAATGACCTGGTTGAAAAAGAAAGAAAAAGAAAAAAAAAATCAGAGAAAAAACACAGAATCTTGACCTTGATTCTCCTAGTAGCTATTTATTTTTAATATGTTTGCTTATTTAATGCTTTCTCTTTGAATTCATTTTGGCAGACTGGGACAGATTGGGGAGGATCTGTCCTAGTTTGTCTGCAGAGCTCAGATCTTTGGGAAGTGACACTCACACACCCCGATAACTTTGATAACTTTTTACGACACAACTTTGTGGCAGCTGCAGACAAACTGCCTCGGCGCTTTCTTCTTGTCTCAGATGGCTCATCCTGAGATGGATTTTGCACTGGGAGGAAGCAAAACTGGGCTGTGTGAAAACTGGGACGTGTGTGGCAGCCAGCTGCATGTCACAGAGTTCTCCCCTTGGACAGGAAGGGCAAACCAAGCACTGATCATTTCAGAGAGAGCCCAGAACTTCAGGAGGGTTTGTCCTTCTGTGCTATCTCTGAGTGGAACCACTGGAGCACAGCTGAGCTCCAATGGATTTCACAGCAGTGGCTGCAGAGCTATGCACAAAATGTGCCTGAGAGCTGCTTTTGGCTGCCACACCTTCCAGGCAGCCCTTGCACCCAGCACAGCTGCCCTTTCTCAGGCAACACGAGTTACATCTCATTTTTCTAATATCTGTTTCTCCTTTTTGTGTTCTTTCCTGGCATAAATTTATACCCACAGCAAACCACAGCTTTGCTAAAGAGGGGAAGTGGTCCATTTTTACAGGAACAGGTAACAAGTGCCACAGAGAGCCTTTGCAATGAAGTGGCCAGGCACAGATTCCAGACTTCAGTAGATGTAGCCAGCAGAGAGATAAATGTAACTTTCCAGTCTGTGCTGTGTGAGATATATTTAATTTTTCCATTACAGGCCAGAGAAGAGCTTTGTCTGCTGTATTTTCCCTAGGAAATATTTTACCAATAGTTTTATATTCAGGCATACAAATGTATGTGTGTGTGTGGGATCCACCTCTCATTTCTTTATCCTGGTAATCTCACTTACATCACCAGCAGCACAGAGCCCTGCAGCAGTCCCACACAGGATTCAGAGCAGGGCTGTTGATGGAGGGAGCAGATCCCTGTCCTCAGATTATCCCATCTACAGCAGCAGTGAGGTTCTGGAGCACGTCACGTCATTTAGGAGAAATGCACAACAGCCTCTCTTAATCACCTTAACAGACAGCCTCAGATTTAAGTAAATATTTTTCATATTTATAGTTGATCCTTTGCCCAAGAGCAGCGGGGTTTCTTGCTCCTGCACAATTTCCAGTCCTTTGCCTCAGTGCATCCCCTGACATTGCTGCAGTAGATTTCAGTTTAGTCTTCAGGGCTTGTATTGAGAAATTCTTCCTTTGGCAGAGAGGGGAGTCTGCAGAGGTTTTCCTTGGCCTTCTGAGGAGCAGTGAGCTGCCTGCAGTCAGCCCTGAGCTAACATCCTCTGAACTCTGTCCCTGCTTTAGCACAGAGTTCACCACCAGCCCCAGACTGAGAGGGGTTGGGCTGAGCCCTGAGCTCTGTGAGTTTGGCATCACAGACCTTTGGCATCAGAGAAACAGCTTTTCTGGGAAAACAGTGCACATGAAGAAGTATGAGTTGGGAGTAAATCCCCTCTTTGTGGCACTGCTGTAGGGATTTCTTTCACTTAATTAACATTTTCACTGCAGAGTCCTGAGTCAACCAAACTCCAAAAGTAACTCCACTGATACCAGGTTAGTGGTACCAGCTGAATTTGGTCCCCTGTCTCTAAATCAGATAGAGGGGTTTGGCTGGTCCTCCAGCTTGCAGAGACACTGTCAGTCCTTGTCTCTGCATGGGAAGGAGGGCACTGATTGCTGGGATTCAAAAGCTGCCCTGGATACAGGACACCAACCCACAGCACTGATAGCAGGTGCTGGATTTCACAATCTTGTCTGTGGTTTGAGAAGTCATTATCTGCATTCTACAGGTATCTCCTTATCACATTAACCACCCTGAGGCCATGCCTCTGCATTTTTGAGGGAAATGATACACAGCAATCTAAATGCAAAGTAGAGATGGTTTATCAGTCTGCAGCACAGACACAAGGTCCTGCTTGCAGCCCCTAAAAGAAGGCTGCAAGATTGTATTATTGCTGCACTGTTTGGTGTACTCAAGGACAAGTACATTTTTCCTAAGCCAAGGGATTTGTGGTACGTGTTACAGGTGAGAGAAAAGTTCAGAAAACTGCATTTTAGAGTTTCAAACTTAGAGTTTCTAAGCAAGGAGCTGTTAAATATGCAGAATGGGAAATCTGGCAGTAAAGCAGGGTGTGTTTGGTGTGAAAGCTTTGCAGGGCAGCTCCCATTGGGTGCTGTGCACTTTGCAGTAGCAGTGGAGACTCTGCTGAATTTGGTTTCTTGTTGCTGCTGGCTTGCTGTGTTTTACAGGGGTGCCTTGTGGCATGGCAGTGGATGTAGCTTTGAACAAACAGCTGGAGCTCCCTGCCTTGCTTTCCCCAGTGGCACAGTGGGCATAATATTTCCATTCATATTTGCAGGGCTGTCCTGAGGCATCACGAGTGAAGGTTTGAAAAGCACAGTGTCTACACTAAGTACAACTACTGTCAGTATCTAAAAAGTGCATCTGTTTGTACTTACCCTTTGTTCCATTCTCCAAAACATTTGAACTGTCAAATCTACATGATCAGTCCTGAGTCTCAGATAAGCATTTGAGACAGGCCTTTGTTTCCCTTTTCTTTCTCTCCTTTTCCCAAACTCATTCCTTTTAATTCTAAATTTGGGGTTAAAAGTCCAAGGAGCTAAACACTGGGCATTGGAAAAGAAAGCAAATTAAATTTGCTGTCGGGTTCTTGCTGCCTCCTGGTGGAGAATTAACAGTTATTCCATTGAGGCTGGTTTTGGGATGAGTTATGTCAAAACCAACAAGTTTATGAAAACATTTTGGGAATATAATTTTTTAAATGTACATTTCAGGACAAGGATTGGAATGCAATGAGGTGATCTTGAAAATGAAGCCTTGGGCTGTTTCCTTGCATTGGTGAAAACTGTGTGTTCACACTTTCTTCTGTCCATGCTGGGCCCTGGATAATATGGACTGGTGGAGAGGTCCAGGTCCCCTGCTTGAGCTTGCTCATGGTCTTTGGAGTGAAATCCTGGAGCAGATACAGCAGGGGCTGCTGATATCCAGGCATGATTTCATCTCTGAGTCAGTTTAATTCCTAGAAGCAGATTGGAAAGTGAGCAAAATGTTTATGGCCTGTGCTCTGCTCTGCCAGATCCCCAGTGGTGTAGCACAGGCTGAGGCCAACCGGGATTTCACTAATGTGGTTTTCTCTTCTCTCTCTGACACATGCAGGCTTTGTGTGTGAACTGGTCAAACCTCAAGCTGCCCTGGGTGGATCTAGACTGGCTGATCGATATCTCCTGTCAGATAACTGAGCTGGATCTCTCTGCCAACTGCCTGGTGTCCCTCCCCTCCGTCATCCCGTGGGGGCTGATCAACCTGAGGAAGCTCAGCCTGGCTGACAACCAGCTGACAGAGCTACCCAGTGTGCAGTCCTCTGATGAGATCATTTGCACAAGGTGTGTGCTCCCCACAAAGCTGAGCCTGCAGGGAGAGCAGCTCACACTGGCCTTGAGGGAGACTGTGTGAGGGGAGAGCACATTGCAGGAGCTTCTTGCTCTGCAAGGTTTAGCTCAGGATTTGCCCCTCTGCATTCTCAGGGTTTCCAAGTTTGTTGTCAGGACAGTTGTGGGGACTTTTATTCCTGTGTTGTCTCACGTTGCCTCTGCTTTTCTCCAGCTCTGGTGAGCCCCACTCCTCTAAGCTGGCTCAGAGTGGCATTTACTGGCTGATACCAATGATCTGAATTGCTGTCTATCCAGAGCACCTCTCCCTGCTCCCTGGAAGGGTTAATTTTCTAATTAGGGTTTTATGCTTTGCCTTGTGAGGCACACTTCAGAACTGCTTTCATTCAGAACTGAAGCTGTCCTGGTAAAATTGATGTTCTGTGGCCACAGGAGGCTTTGCTAGTGTTTTACTGATGCCTGAGATTGTTCTCTACTCACAGGTTACTCGAGGTTGATGTATCCAGCAACAGGCTCTCCACTCTCCCTACTGGATTCCTACATCTTAAAAACCTTAAAAAACTCATTGCTTCCAAAAACTCTCTGGAGAAGTTGTTTGACGAGGAAAACAGTACGTACAGTCCAGTGCTGGCCTTGTATTTCAAGGCTGGGCTCTAGGGAAGAACCCCAAAATGTTAAAATAATGGCTTAAATAGCTTTAAAAAGCTCTCCTGCTTATACCAAGGCCACAATGTTTCATGTTTTCCAGCAACTAACTGGATTGGTTTAAGGAAGCTGCAGGAGTTTGACGTCTCTGACAACAGGTTGGTGGAACTTCCAACGGTTTTTCTATACTGCTTCAAGTCCCTAAACATGCTGAATGTTTCCAGAAATCAGCTGAAAGTGTTTCCAGACCCCTGGGCCTGCCCCCTGGTAAGTTGAACTGCTCTGACAAAGTCAGAGGCTGAAAAAACTGTTGAAACAATGCAAAAAAAAAAAAATTTACTGTGATGCTTTAAAAGCTGTCAGATGCTTAAAAGGCTGTTCTGTAGGAGTGCCCCTGCCAAATTTGGTTTATGGGTTTCAGATCCAGTTTTTCTGAGGTTCCACCCTGTTCTCACCATGTTGATGGCATTGGTGGAAGAGTTTTAGAAATGTGTCTTACATGGATGTGTTCATTTTCTCTGTGGTTCCTCTGGGCAGAAGTATTGTTAGGGTCATTTTACAAAACACCCAACTTTCACCAGGGGTGACTTTGCCCAAACCCATGGCAAATTAGGACATCTGTATCCACACCCATCACTGTGACTTTATTCCTCATTTTTACAGGGACAGCAGGGGAACAGAATCCTCTGGGGAAGTGTTTGTTTGTGGTTGAAAAGCAAATGGGGGTGGGTGATTTTCAAAATAATTTTTCGAATGCTTTTTGCCTACCAAGAAATTTGACCAGCAGTTGAGTGCATCTCCTTAGCAAACCCTATGTGCCTGCATGCCCAATAATTTATCTAGATCAAGATATCTAAAGAGACCACCTAAAATTAATTTATTAAAGCTTTTGATATGTGACAGCTGATCTACCACATTATTTAAAGATATTATTACTACTCTGTAAGTGTGGGGCTTGTTATGTTTTCCAGAAATGTTGTAAAGCCTCTAGAAATGCACTGGAATTCCTACCTGATGCATTGACTGTGTTCTGGAAAAATCACCTGAGAGAAGTGGATTTTTCTGAGAATTCACTGAAAGAAGTTCCAGCAGGACTCTTCCAGCTTGAGGTAAGTGTAATTTCTTCCTAGTTCTCACATTATTTTTCCTGACACTGACTCAGACTGGCTGCCTGGGTAAGGTAGGAGCCCTCGTGCTGGTTTGAACTGGTGCAGTTGCACAGAGCCCCTGAGCAGGCTGTCACCCCCTGAATCACCACATTCAGGCCCTCACCCAGTGAGATGTATCTAGTTTCTCACACAGGTCTTCTGAGAGCTCTCTGGATGTCTGTGGTTTGCAGGATTTGGGAGCACAGTTTGGAAGACAAGCCCTGCATTGTAGCTCCAAGCTCCAGCCATTGAAATGTTGATGTACTCAAGTACACTCGAAAATAGTTGTGTTTTTTCTTGAAGAAAGTGTTGTGTAATTAGGAGTTAGTCTTTCTGTGCTGAGAATAGCATGTTTGAATGCCCTAAACAGTGCTGCCTGGGACCTCTGTGATCTTAAAGATTGTAGATTAAATAATTCTTTCCTGTGGACACCACAGATCCATGAGTTTATGTCAAAATTCTTTAGAATTTCTGCTTTCACATGGTGTTGTCATGAAAGCAAGCAGAACTTGGGGTTTCCTCCAAGCTTCCCTGCAAGATTGTGGAACTCAGAGAAAAACAGAGAAACAGAGGTAAATCTGGGCAGAAGTTCCATGCTTTTCCCTGCTGGCCTCTCTGGGAAGGATGCAGAAGTGATGGTTCATTTTCATGTCCAGTCCTGATCTCAGGATGTGCTGCAAAGGTGTCTTTTACTCCTGCTGGAGCAAGAGGGTTGAATTCCCTCAGTTCTTTCCAGTCATCCCAGCATATTTGGCTTTGCTCTCTGGTGGCTGTTTGTTTCCAGTTGGCATTTCTCCTGAAACAGAACAAATCCTATGGACTATTGTCTCCAAAATTTGGTTTTTCTGAATGGATTGAGAGCCATGCCAGGGGGTGGGAGCAACCATGGCAGATATTAAACACTAGATGATGCTTCCAGGGCACAATTCTTAGGTGCTGCTGCTCAGAGGGTGCAGAGGGAGAGACCTCAGCACAATCTTTGCTGATGTTTTCAAAGTTAGTGAGCCTTGGCTGCCCTAAATCATGTCAGTTCTTATCTGTATATCATCAGCATTTTATTCATAAAAGAAATATAAAATATTTTCAGTGCCCTGAGGGCCACAGTGTGGTGAGCAAGTAGAAGGTGAAACCCCATGCCTGGAGGAGCCCTGGCTTGGCTACTCCTTGATTGTAGAGCTGGTGTGGGTGAACAGGGCTGTGCTCATGCTCCAGAAGCAGATGTGGAGGAGGGAGAAATGGGAAGTGAAGTGTTCCTACAGATAATGTATTATTTTTATGTAGGAACAGCAGTGAACTGTTTTCTCCCTGGGAAAAGCAGAGAGCAGAGGAGGCCTGTGACTTGAAAGTACACATCATGGGACAGCCATTTGTCACTGTAGCTGCAGTGTAATGTAGTTTATCACTGGCCTTTGCATGCTTTGCAGAGGAATCTCAAGACTGGGACCAGCTCAGTCCTTAATACCATGTGTACTCCAGAAATGTGGTGTTGAGAGAAACAGAAAGCTCCTCAGCTTTCCTGGCTGTTGCCTTCTAAGGGAACCAACCAAGCCATGTCTTAGTTCTCTAGACTACTTGGCTTCTCCTGGAGAGACCTGGCCCTCTCTGGGTGGAATAATTCAGATTAGACTCTGGTCAGCTTTTCCACATCATGACCTTGACTGAGGCACCTTAATCTGATGCTGCAGTCCCTTCACTCAGGTGTCATCTCACACCCTTTTGCATGCTGTGGCTGCAGCTTTGAAGGAAGTTTGTCTGGCACTGCTGTTGTGTCCCGTCTGGAGGCCCCCATTCTCACACTGAAAAGCAGTAAAAATGGAGAAATCAGAGATAAGAGGCAATTTAAAAGGGCTGGAGATCTCCAGAGTTTCAGCCATGCAGAACCTCAGCCAGCTGACGGTCACTGCTTTCCCCCATGCACAGAACCACTGGAGAGAAGCTGCCCAGGCTCTCAGCTCCCTGGAGAGTGGCCTTGGTCAGTGTTGGGGGCACACAGACAGAGTGACTGAAAAAGAATCACCCCAGCTAGAGCCCCCAGAGCACATGTGTGCTAATTCTGGGTTGTGAGCCTCCCTCTGCTCCCTCCCCCTGCCCAGGGGTGTTTTGGGGAGAAGTCTGAGGCGTTGTCCTTGCACAGCCCCATGCTGACACTTGGAGAGAGCCCCACACCAGGAGCCAAGGGCAGGCTGGGCCCTCCTCCCAGGGGAGCACAATGATGGTAAAAGCATTTTCTGTCAGTTCTCAGTTTTCCAGTTCTCCCTTTCCTTGGGTGGCTCGCTCTGTCTGCAGTTCTGTATTCCTTTCACCTTCCCAAATCCCAGCAAAGCCCAGTTCTGCTCCTCTCCATCACTAGAGGGAGCGTTTTGCACGGGAATTCCCATTCCAGCCACTGCTGCTTGTCCATCACTTATGTCACATGGACACCTCATATTTTTCCAATCTAAAAAAAGGGAGGAAGGCCAACAAACTGCTTTGTGAGACCCCGTTAATCCTGCTCGATGAAAAGGGGCATAAACCTTTTTTATTAACGTGGAGCACATAAATCATTTAACACACTTGACACTGAAGTCTCTGCTGGTAAAACATGATCTCCATGGGGTATAATTCATTAATATTGCTGTACTTCTGACAGGAGATAATTCAGCTGACATTCTGCTTTATCTCAGTTTTTCATGGTGGGGGGGCTTGCTGGATAAACCTGATTGGAAACTCTACAGACAGCAGTGTTTTTCAGTGGAAAATTGGATTTTCAGCCAAATGAAAATGATCATTTGAGCCTCAGCATTATTAAGGGCAGATGGAAGAGCATAAACTTTACAAAGCTGAATGGGAACTGCATTTTTTCTTTCATATTTCAGTTAAATTCAAAGGAGATTGTATGTTAAACTTGGTGTTTCCAGCTGAGTCCTATCTGTGTGGGGTTAACTGTATGGTCTCAATCAGTTTCACTTGTTTTTAAAATTCCTGTCTCTGCTGGGAGGGGAAAAAAGGAGATGTGTAACTTGTATAAATCTCAGAAAGTGAATACAAATCCTGTCCATTTTAATAGAGATGTCATAAAAAAGCAATCAAGACTTTTCCTTGTGTGAAGTGGTTCATGTTTTGCACCTTGATTTTGTGATGCACTGCAGGTGTAAGCCCACTGTGTGCAGACACACACATTTATTACATATATTTGTAGTCCATACGTGGCATCCTGTGTTGGTAAATCAGAGTGTTCTTTCCCACTTGGAAAGGTTTCCTCACTAAGTTGAAGTAAGATGTCCTCTTGCATGGGCTGTTTCCAAGAGCATCTGTCAGCAAGTGGAGCAATAATCTCCCTGGAGTGAGCAGTGCTGCTCCGTGCAGAACTTGCTGGGGACAGGGAGGAAATGTTTGCATGCTGGGCAGCACGGACAGGATGTTCTGATGAATAAGATGTACTTTCTTCGTGTTTCTGTTATTTAATAGCCATGCTTAAAAAGCTCCTTCTGTGTGTTTGGTGCTCCCTAACTCCAGGCTGTTCCTCTCCTAGGCTTTGGTGTCCCTGAAGCTGCTGGGAAATCAGTTAGTTACGTTGCCTTCGCAGGATAAGTGGAATTGCAAACAACTGAAGTCGCTGGATCTTTCAAAAAACCAGCTTGGGAAGTAAGTGTTGCTTTCAAGTTTTGGCTAAGAAAACAAAAGCTGAAGAAATAATAGCAAACCCAATGCCTCGTGTAACACAAAGGGTGTCAGGAGAGAATTAATCACCTGCATAGAAGGCATTGATACCCCCATACCATGTCCCCAAGTACATTGTGTGTCTGTGACAGTGATGAATTATCCTTTGCTGAGTTCTTTGGGCATTTAGCACTCTGTATCATTTATTAAGTGGATAGATTATTGATAATAGCAGTTTAATTTCTGAGCATGTAGGAATGTCTTCAGCCCACTGTGTGGTTCATCACTACAAATACAAGTTTGTGGGGAGCATATCTTAACCATAAACCATCTGGCTGGACTGCAGTTATTAGTTAGTGTGGGAGTATTGTTATGGAAAAAATGAAAAGTCTTTGTTTTTTAAATGGAAGTATAACCAGCTGCAAGTTCATAGAGATTTCCAGCCTAAAGGATTCTGTGATTCTAAGGCTGATGTTAATAAGATCGTCCAATGAATGAGTGATGTTCTTCTGTTTAAAAATTCCAATAGAGATGTTTAACATAGAGAGTTAAAGGTCCTTTATCATCTCCGAAATTGCACTGAATTGTGTCATGCTATCTTCTCATTTGGGTGCCTGTCCAACACAGTTTTTGGAGTCCTTAGGAGTTTCTGTGTCAGTTGCAAAAGACAAATTGCCACTTTTTGAATGTCCCAGTGCATTTCCAGAGTCATGCTGCTGGGTCATCTTCTCCGAGCCTCCCTGGGGAGGGCAGGCAGTGGCTGCAGGTCGGTTCTCCAGCACTTCTGGTGAAACTCCTTCAATCTGCTGTTTGACAACCACTTAACCCTGACACCCATAAAGCCAGGGGTCAAGTGCTTCTGCCCTGGGAGCTGGGAGAGCTACTTGAGGAGCTCTGTTGATTTGCCAGGAGAAAACCACTGGGCTGGACAAGTGTTGGTGGAGTCTGATTGCACAGTGGGTTTCACCCCCATCTCTCCAGAGCAGGTAGAATCCTGTGAGTGCATAGTCAGGCTCTTCCTAATGTAGCTCAGCAGCTTTCCAAGATGTTTTCCCCACAATCCCTGTTTTGTTTGGCCCACAGGAGCGATGAGGGGTTTAAGACGAAGAGGATCCCCTTTTTCACCACCAAGAACAGAGTGCGTGGTGGCCCCGAGGCAGGTAAGGCTCACAGCGAGTGCTGGCAATGCCAGGAGAGCTGGGAGGCACCAGGAATCTGCAGTTTGGCGCTGGAGGGAAAGCAGAGGAAATTCCTCTGCAATTTAAAGTGCAACTGCGTTTCATTAAGAGGAAATATGTTCAGATTAAATGTTTCTAAAGAAATGATGCAGCTGGTTGGTACCACCAATATAGAAAAATGGTGTGAAACCTGCTTCTTTTGCCCTTCATGAAGGTTATGCCTTTTAGCCAGAGCATTAAGTGGCATGTTGAAGGGAAATTAACCCATAATTATCCCTGTGACTCTTAGGATTGTTTTGGTTGCTGACTTTATAAATGGCACATTTTCCCCTGCCTGTGATTTGCACCCTCAGTTTGGGGCAGAGCTGATGAAATGCACGTGAAATCCCAGAGAGAACAAAGGGATATCTGAAGATATTGCACTGCTTCCTGCTCTCTGTGGGATTCATCTGCATTTCTTTTGTTTGTTGTTTTATTTTAAAGCACTTGGGGAATTTTCTCATCCTGGCTGCCTGCAGAATGCCTGGCTCTAAGCGTTCCCTGCCAGTCACAGAGTGGGACAGAGCCAGCATCACATCCCAGCAGCCCTGGATGGCTCGTGGGAGGAAGAGGCCCTCCTGCAGCAAATCCTTCCCTCAGTTCCCCTGAAAACTCTGCCTGAGGTGAAATTGGTGAATGAACCATGTGCAGCCATAGCTGTGGGTTAGGGCTGGAGATCCTCACCTCCAGCTGCTCCTCTGGGAGGCAGAGGCTCTAACCTGCACCTCCAGGCCAGGCTGGTCCTGCCTCATTTTCCTGTCCGTGGCAGTGGAGGCTGCTGTGCTGGCTGAGGTGCGTGTGCCCCCCAGGGGGAGAAGAGGTGGATCTGTGCTGTCTCACAGGCAGGAAATGGAAATGCTGTGACATTGTTGGCCTATGGAACAGCTGGAAGAGGAGTGTGAACCTTGTGGAGTCTGACATATCCTCAGAGCTTTGCTGTGAGGTGCTGCAGCAGCGTTTCCCAAAGGGGAGAGAAGGGCAGGAGCAGCAGGCAAAGGCAGCTACAGCCAGCTCTAAAAGGGAATTGCTGTCCTAATGGAAATCTCTACATGCTGCAAACCCAGAAGGCAGGAGAGGATGGGCTCTGCAGCAGTGACATTTGAACAGCCACTCTACACCCTGGTGCAGCCTGGAGCTGCCTCAGGTGGCCTCAGGTGTGAGGGGGCACAGAGCAGCCCACCTGGCTGGTGCCACGGGTGAGCAGCACAGAGACAGAGCAGAGGCAGCTCATCCTTTTCTCTCTGTTCCTCTGCCAAGTGTAGCTTGGTGAGATGAGAGGATGTGGCCAAGAATTTAAACATCAAGAGAAAACAGAAGCTGGAGTACATCAGCTGCTCACAGAAGTCTCCTGGTGAGGTGGGGGTGGACAGGTTTTCATATGATTTACCAACAAAGCTGTTTACTTAAGTCTAGGTTATTTAAAGAGAATAACTTATGGTGCTCACTATACTTGATTGATAAGTCTCAGAATAACTTCTTGCACATGCATGTGTGGTGTTGGTAGCGTTTATTCATCCAAAAATACATTTTCAAGATGGGATTTGTTTTCATTTTTCTACAGTTCTTTAAAAGAAAATTTGAGCTGAAGCCAGAGAAATCATAAATAACTCATGAATAAATAATTACAATTCATAAACCCCTCGAGCTTGCTTCCAATATAGTACACTCCTTTCCACCTGGGACTCTTTGGTGAATTCAGAGTGTTGCTGCTATTTTAGGAGTTTGCTCCTACGTGTCCAAGAGGGACTAAATCTGTCTGTGCCCAGGTACCTACTGAAGAGCAACAATGCAAAGTTCAGCAATGAGCCAGAAAGGAAGTGAATTGCATCCCTGAATCAGCCTGCTGTTCTCCTAAAATAATCCCAAAGATGATTTTTTCAGTTTGAAAACTCAAAAGGCAGACTGTGACACTGCCCACACCAGACAGTCCTGTCACGTATATGAGACACCCCTGCAGACAGTGGGACCCTATCTTGCTCCTTTTCTGATCACAGCTGAGGCTGCAATGCTGTTAATATTAGAACTGGGGAGTTTTCTCCTGAGAAAACCTCTTCCAGTTTTTTTTCCTCTTTTTGACTGAGTCTAATTGCAGTTCCTCACATTTTCTCTGTAAAGGAAGATCTTGGTGAAGTGGAACTGTCCCATCCCTCAGGAAGGGACAGTCCTGCATCTCAGGGAGTTGCTTTGATTGACCATGGAGGCAGCAGATGGTGCTGGTTGCACTTTCCTATTCAGACTCCAAGCCTGCCTGGTTTTCCTTCATTTCAGGATGCTCTTTGGTAGATAAATGTCAAACCTCAATACAGCAACACAATCCATGGCAGCTTTTTGTGCCATTTCTGGAGTGAAATGGTGCTCTTTGGGGCTTGAAGAGCTTCCCTTTGTTTGAACCCCTCCAGCAGCAGCGGCAACTCAGCCATGCAGTTGATGCTCCTGTTGCTTGGGTTGCTCCTAAAATGCACAAGATGCTCCTCAGGCATGGGGGAAGTTCCCTGAGTCCTTCTCTAAAACAGAACAGAGGAGCAAACACCAGCATGTTTTGGAGACAGCATAGGTCAGTCTCTCAGCTCCAGTCTGGGTTTTCTTCTCTGTTGTTACTGATTTTGATCCACCATCAATTACTGTGGGATGCAGTGTGGGGACCTGAACATAAATTCTGACTGGCTTTTCTCAGGTAATATGGAAAAAACATATTGAGAACCAGCTGTGCCCTGGGTGTGCCCTTTCAGTGCCTTGTTAAGAACCAGTTGTACCCGTGGGATGCCCTCTCAGTGCCAGCTGTTAGGCTGCAATAGGGGCAGTTCACAATATAATACCATGTATTCAGCAGCAGGAGACAAGGTGCCACTCATCCCCTGAGCTGTTTTGGCAGGCTTGGAGTTCCTCCCTTAGCACCCCATAAGTCCTGGACACTGTCCCCTTCCAGCACTGTGACTTTAGGACATTGAGATGTGAACACTGATGTTAGATTGTCACTGAAGGCCATTTGCTTTTCTGCTCTTGCTTGGTGGTGGCCCTGCCAATGGATGTGACCTCATGTGCTGCCTGCAAAGTTCACGTGAAGCTCTTGGTTCAGAGCCTTGATGCCTGTTTTGTTGTTTCTTTTTTTAAAGGTGCATTTTGTGTTCTGTCTCGTTCCAGGTCCTTTTTTGGAGTTTCCAGCATTTCTGAGTGATTCTCTGGAGGTTCTTTATCTGAACGACAATCAGCTGGACTCAGTCCCGCAGTCCGTTTGCCTCCTGAAAGGTTTAACAGAGCTTTATTTAGGAAAGTAAGTCCATGTCCTGGAAAAGCTTTGCAGTGTTATTCCCATGTTGTTTTAGTGACCAGTCTTCTGTGGAGCCCCACCCCAGATGTCCAGTGCTTTTGAAGTCAGAAAGCTGGAAATTGTCAGCCCCTTGTTAGAGCTGTGCCCATGGTTTGCTTTAGATAAGGAGGAGGCTGGTCTTTGGAGTTAGGGAAGATGATCTAATGCTTTGAACACAGGCCTGGGAATCTAATGTTCCTCTAGTTCATTCTGGCTTTTTGCTGTCAGTTTCTGTAGTGCTACATTCAATAACTCATCATTTTTGCCTTTATTTCCTCAACTATCCAGCAAAGATGATTACATTTGTCTGCCTCAGAGGATAAATTGAGGTTATGCATCACTTTTAGGATGGAAATTGCTATTAAAGTGCTGAGTAGTCTTATTAAAATGTTAATGGAAGATTTCTGCAAGGGTAGAATAGCGTAATCTGAGAGTCCATGAGAGCAGCTACTTACACACAAAGCCTGGTTGTTGGTAGATTTATTTGTTTTTGTACAGTAACCCTGGTATCCGAGAGCTTCCTCCAGAACTTGGACAGCTGGCTAATCTCTGGCAGCTGGATATCGAGGAACTAAATATCAGTAACGTTCCTGCAGAGATCAGAAAAGAGGGTAAGGCTGATGCTGTGTATTCTTTATTAAATTGACTGAACATGCAATAAAATCTCTTCCTTTTAATGGTCAAGAGCAGGAACAGACAGTGAATGCCTGAGCCCTCATGGGGTTAACTGGAATTGCACAGGGAAACTTCCTACTCATATTTACAAATTTGATAATCAGTGCTAAGCTCTGGCTGTAATGATCAATTCAAGACAGATCACAATTTAAAATGAAGACTTATAAATGCAGTATTTCAATTGCAGTATGCATAAATTCTGTGGCTTGCTTCCTGAATGTGGATATTTTAGGATATTTAGATGGTCTCTCTATAGACTGAAGTGTTTAGGATCAGCAGTCACAGTCCCATTGAAGTGACTTTATTGTGAGCTGCTAGGTTTTTGGATCCATTACAATGCTGTTTTCTTTTTTTTTCTTTTTTTTTTCTTCATTTTAATCAGAAAATCCTGTGGGAACAAAGTTATTAGGAATTATTCCTGCTCCAGTTATTAGGAATTATTCCCGCTCCAGTAGTATACTGTTGAAACCTCAATCTCACTTTAACTGGAAGCATAAAAGTAGAGGGAAAAACTGAGTATTTTTCCAATACTGAATTAGTATTTTATGTTTCCTTTCAGCTTCTGAAGCATAGGAGCCCCAGCATTTGTTTCTCCTTACAGTGCTCCATTGTGGAGCCTGCGAGCAGTGACCTTTTCCTGGGGTCTCTGTCTCAGGTTTGTCCTGAGGCTGGAGGTTTCTTTGTTTATTCTCAGCCCACAGCCAGGCTGCAGGGGCAGCAGGAGTTGCCAGCTGGGATGTGTGAGTGCAGAGTGGGGTTTGTGCTGTCCCTGCAGTGCCCACCCCGTTGTGTCCCGCTCCCAGGCCCCAAGACGGTGCTGGCGTATTTGCGAGCGCAGCTGCGGCGGGCAGAGAAGTGCAAGCTGATGAAGATGATCGTCATCGGGCCCCCCCGGCAGGGCAAGTCCACGCTGGTGGAGATCCTGCAGACAGGGAAGGTGCCCCAGATGATGCACAGCGAGGCCACCATCCGCACAAGCAAGTGGGAGCTGCCCAAGCCCGTGGGGCACAAGGCAAAGGTGAAAAGCGGACGGAGATCTGCAGGACCTGTGGGCTGAAATTTGAAATTGTCCTTTTGCAAAGAGCAGTTTCCATTGCCTCACAAGTGGGATGTGGTTTTAGACCCGTTGCAATTCTGTTTCATTTCCAGAACTAGAGGGCAGTTCTGTTTTCCTGACTATTCTAAAGAGTGTTGGCTAGGCTGAAATTCTGGCTCTCCCACCTCAGTGGACACTACTTTTGAGAGAGTGCTTTAGATCAGCTTCTCTGCAGCAGATTGGGCTTTCATTTGGGGCATCAGTACCTAAAGCTGGACTTGCTTGATGCCAGACCTGTCCTGGGTGGAGGATGAGGGTGGAAGGTGAGATGTCCAAGGCATATCTTAAACACCCAAATCTCGGGTGGCTCATCCGTGGAGTGTGTCACACTGAAGTAATTTGGAGAGTGCTGATTTAATCCAAGCATTTGTAGGTGGCCCTGTCCACTGCCTGCAGAGTAACCCAGGGTTTAGAGAATGCAGAATTCATCCTGAGGTCTTGTCAGAGCTGAGGGGGTGCAAACACATCACTCTCCCTTCCCAGATGAGAGCCATGACCACCAGACTGTTTTGGAAAGGGGAAAGGAGCCTGCTGAGTTCAGCTGTTCCACAGCAAAGAGTGCCAGGCCAGAGACAGAAACAAAACAGCCACACAGGCCGACTCCTTGAAGGGTAGACTCTGGTGGGAGAAGGGATTTGTGCACTTTGTGTTGAAGAGCAATTGAATAAAATAAAAGTGTAGACAGCACCAGGGACCTGGAGTGGAATCAAGACAATAGCGGGCTTTTATCTCTATCTCTGAGTCTGTCTGTCCACACACACATTCACAGCTGAAGGTCTTTTGGATGAACAAAGCAGTCCTTGTGCTGGTTAGGGCTTGGTTTCAACAATATGGAAGTTCTTCCAGCTGTTTTTGGGAGACTTCACACGGATTGCACAGAATCAGAGCCCTGCTGAGATGCTGAGCTCCTGGCTGAACTCTGACAGGGTAACTTCCACGTGGGATCAGTCAGTACCTGGCCCCAGCCTCCTAAACAGAGCCCACTGGGGGTTATGTGATGCTCTGAGGATGGTGGCTTCCTCTGAGGGGGAAGGTCTGGTTTTGTGTTCAGTCTCAGGTTTTTTGACTCTCCTGGGCCAAGTGATTTAGGGACAGAGCTTCCCAGATATGCAGGTACTTCCTGCTGCAACTGGGAGCCCGAATGCCAGTGAAGCAAAGAGTCAGGCTCCCTCTTAGTGCTGTCTTGGGGCTGTACAGAGAAATGGATGCAGGGATACTGGGAAGAGAGCCAGAACTGGAGAGGCCTCCATTTAAGCATTCCCCCAGAAGTCAGTGAGTCTGATTCACAGCAACTGTGATTCTGGCCCATCTCTGGCATGGCACAGACGTCAGAAGCCTGGGAGCAAAGTGTAGGAGGTGTTTATGGAAGGCCTGAGAAGCTCCCCATCTCCTGAGCATCCCCCTTCTGCTTGGCTCAGCTCGGTCTGAGCTCAGTGGAAGTGATTTCAGCAGGGGTTTCCTGTTCCCCACAGCAGTGGCAGATAAGCAGCTTCAATGGTCTTGTGGCAGAGGCAAGGATGAAACAGTTTCTATTACAGATGCAGTGAAATGCAGGGCTCAGAATGAGACCCTTGTTTGGACTGGAGAATCCACAGCATTAACTGGAGTTTTACCAGCATCAAGGGCACCTCTATCGTTTTAGCAGCAAGTAATTAGTCTTGATTTCCTGTGGGGAAGTGGTAGCCATGCTTAACAATTGCTTGTTGATTTATCTTTCCTGGAGGCACAATTAGGACATTGAACCCCTTCTTGTGTCATACATTATGCAGGCGTAGGTTTATACTTCAGCTATTATCTCCCAGTGATTTACTGCCACGGTTTGATTTGAACACTTCTCTTTGTCTAAGTAGGTTGATTCAGTGGAGTTCAATGTCTGGGATATCGGAGGCCCAGCAAGCATGTCTACAGTCAATCAGTGTTTCTTCACAGACAAAGCATTGTACATAGTGGTCTGGAACTTGGCACTGGGGGAAGAAGCTGTGGCAAACTTACAGTTCTGGTTGCTGAACATTGAGGTAAGAAGTCACTGGTGGGCTCTGGGATATCTATTTATCAAGCAGCAGCTCAGCACGCAGATATGTGATATTGCAGATTCTTTTTGCTCTGCTTTTAAAAGCTCCCCAAGCTATGAATTTTGCACAGCATTTGGGATTCATTTTCCATTACGCTGTAGGCGTATCGCTATATTTAATGGTTTAAATTTATCATTTGCTTTGTTCTCCCTCACACACAGCAGAGAGCGAAACAAAAGCTGATTTATAAACCCTTGCTAAGTAAGGCTGAACATACTTATTTTGGAATTAGTGTTTGACCACACTGTGCTCCAAGGGGGGTTTCAAGCATTTTCTTTCTTCTGTGGGTTAGACACACATTAGTCTTGACATTAAATTTTTAACACTTTAGGTTCAGGTAAGCTGGAGAGTATTTCCAAACCAGCTCTCATTTAGACCCAGAGCTGTAGCGAATTCATTGCATTTTTCAAACACCATGTTCATAATTGTCTGTAACTCTTCATTATTTGATAATTGTTTCAACATTAAATGCACAAAAAGGGGTGCCTCTTGAAAAACAAACATCTTGTAATTATCAAAATATTAATGGTCACCAGCAATCAAAAACCCAAACTAGGTAACAAAGCTGAAGGGAAAATTATTATATTTCCAAAATGTATGATGTGTCCTTAATACATCCCAGCAAGCACACAGTAACATCAGGAAAAATGCAGAGAAATGTGATCATGATGGTTAAAAAAAGGGGAAATGAAGAGGGCTGTATGTAGAAAGGAGAAAACCACAAGAGAGGTTTTGTTCATGACCCTTTACAATAGAATTGGGAGAGAAGAAGTGAAATTGTAGCTTTGAAGCACACAATGGGAAGTATCTTAAACACGCTGGATGCCTAACCTGTGGAATTTACTGGAAATAAAGTGTACTGGGGGTACCAGAAATTGGAAAGACAAACTGGTGAATGCAAACTCCATCAAGAGCTGTTAATTCACTGACTCACAGCAACTGCTTTTATGTTAAACCCTGATGTAAAAACCCAAAGTGACAGTTTCCTGCTCTGCAGTAGCAGCAGATGATTAAGCCATGATCTACTCCTGCAATACCCAAGTCACTTGTAGCTGTTATCAAGCTGCCACGACAGGTTGCCTTTATTTTATAAATATATATATGTATTCCATTTTATTGATATGTGTGACTCCCTCCTCTTAAATACTACACTTTTCACCTGTCCTCACTGATACAATCTGGATGAGATCACTGCCAGTGTTTTCTCTTGCAGGCCAAGGCTCCAAACTCAGTGGTGTTGGTGGTGGGAACACACCTGGATTTGATTGAGACGAAATTCCGTGTGGAGAGGATAGCAACCCTGAGGGCCTACGTCCTGGCTCTGTGTCGCTCTCCCTCTGGATCCAGAGCAACTGGCTTCCCAGATATCACCTTCAAGCACCTGCAGTGAGTCCTTGTGCCTTTGTGAAGTTCAGTCACTCACTCTTTATTTTATGACACTTTTAACAATTTTGAGATACTTGATCTCCTTGGCAACGGAACCAATTTAGAGGCTCGTCAGCATTGCATTTCATCTATTTTTGACTGAGATAATGTATTATAATGAGAGAGAAGGTCAGTGTTGCTCAGGGGGCTGATGATGAGTCTGAGAGCTGGAAGCTCCAAAGTCATGACCTTGACCAGCCTGTTTACTGCTCCCCCTTCACTCAGGTTTCTCACTGTTTGATGGTGACACATTAGTCACAAGGGGAGAGGGTGCAGATTGACTAATTAATGCTGTGGGAGCGTGACTGTCACAGGGGGGTGCCAGGGCCTTTGCTGAGGGGAGGCTGTGGGTGGTTCCTGACGTGGGAACACAGCTCACGTGGCTGGGCAAGGAGGGTCAGTCCCCCGAGCCCCTGACAGTCCAAACCTGTCCCATCCATCTCCAGGTGTCACAACAGAGGGCTGGGGCTGCCTGGGAGGGGGGTGTCACTCAGGCCACGCAGTCTGACACTGCTCCAAGAGAATGCCTTTGGGAAGAGGAGGCTGCTCCAGCTGGGAACGGAGCTTGCTGTGAGCCAGGGGGTGCAGCAGGCTGGCACCAAACATGAAAATATCTGCCTGGGGCAGGAGCAGGTGGCAGCTGGCAGATGAGGAAGGGCACTGTGATGTCCCCAGCACTTCCCATCTGCTGCCTGGCAAAGGCATCAGCCGACCTCCCACACACTGCTCTGCAGGCCGTGTCAGGCACCCCAGGCCGTGTCAGGCACCCCAGGCCATGTCAGGCATCCCAGGCTGTGTCAGGCATCCCAGCCAGCTCTTCCCCATCAGAAGAAGCACCAGGGACCCTCTGTGAGGCTCAAAGACTCACCATGAGAAGGAGAAAACTTTGTTTGTGTCACCTCAAGCCTCTTTTGCCATCACCTCAGAGCATCACAACACAATCTCCGTCATTCTTTCCCAAGGGGATTTTCTTTCACCCTGACAGGCATTCTGAACATTTCTGTTCACCTTCCTTTCCCCTTGCATTTCTTCCCAGCCTCTTTCCTCCTGTGCCTCTCCACACTCCATCATTCACCTGGAATAAACATGGCATTAAGCTCTGGGGCTGGAGGATTGTGAAATCCTTGTGTGGGTGACCCCAGGTGCTTCTGTCAATGGGCAGGGTCATTCAGCATCCCAGTGAGCTGCACACTTCCCAGTGCCATGAAGGGCTGAGATTTAAGATAAAGCATATTTTCATTAGAGAAGGATTTTCTGTCTGCCATGGGAACGTGTGTAGGATCAGTTAGAAAGACCCTTTGTTGAGGAACGTGGAACAGAACTGTTCTTATCCAGCCCACAAAGAGATTAAAACTAGTAGGAGTTGAAGAGAGCAGGTTTTTAGCTGTTGAAGAGATAATGAAGGCCAGCTTTTAAGATCTAAGCATCAATTCCCAGATTGCAGGATCCAGCTGATCAAGGGCCGGAATGAGGGTGGAAAAGGTTTCTGGTAGTCATCATCCTGCCTCTTTGATCTGGGCAGGGAGCACTGGACCTGTCCCCAGAGGCTGCTGGGGCACAGAGTTCTCCTCCTCCCCACAGCCCCTTCCAGGATGTGTGTGGCTCTGGAGGGACAGAGGGGGATGACTCTGGTCAGGCTGCCAGGGATGTCCCCAGACACCCCAGGGCACCGGGGACAGCAGTGCAGGCACTGAAGCAGGCAGAGCAGAGGTTGGGCTAATACAGATGTGGCCTGGTACATCTTTTCCAGGCAACTCTGTGTTGTCTCCAAAGTATTCTAAAAATACTCACTGACAGCCTTCCTCCCATTCAGCTGACACAGGAAATTTACAGTCAGTGATAAGAGAAAGTGAGGCTGGAAAGGAAGCCAGTGTGCTGATAAGGATTGATAACCTTGCCCCTTGCCTGGCTTTTGCAGTGAGCTCTCGTGTAAGACTCTGGAAGGCCTCGAGGGACTGCGGCAGCTGATTTTTCACGTCACCTGCAACATGAAGGATGTTGGCAGCTCAATTTGCTCCCAGAAACTTGCAGGGAGATTGGTGAGAACTGGGCTGTCTCGGTGATCCTTACCAAAGCAGGACTTCTGAGGGGCTTGGGAGGTCACCTTTAGGAGTTATTGATAGAGTAAGGGTTGGTGCAGGAGCCATGTGAATATTTAAGATGGCAATCTGGCTCTGGGGAAAGGCAGCACTGAAAAATCCCTGTGAAAGGAAGGTGGCAGCCAGTTCATCCCTTGCTGGCTGATCCTGATCCTGCTGGTTTTCTCACATGGCTTGCAGATACCAAGGAGTTACCTCAGCCTCCAAGAAGCTGTCCTTGCAGAACAGCATAGAAGAAGTCAAAATGATGATGTGCAGTATTTAACAGACAGACAAATTGAGCTGATGATCGAGCAGACACCTGGAAATGACATCAAAGACTATGAAGACTTGCAAACTGGTAGGTCAGAGCAGACCAGTCATTTCTTGGAAATTAATATGTATGTCCAATTGAAGTGTTCCACAAATAGAAAACACAAATTCCACCAGTGTACAGGTGACTTTGGAAATTAGTAAGATAAAATTAGTAGTGGAGCTTTGAGGACAAGACTAGGAAGTTTCTGAGGTGGTCTGAGGTTACTGATTTCATACTCTTTTCTTTTTTTTAACAAGCTGTGTCTCATTTCTAGTCTGTGTAGAGTGAAGGTTGCCATAGTTTCAAGTCTGGCTTCTCTGTAGGTCCTCAGTCTTGTGATCTTTATGGAGGCCTTGCTGTGCAGGAGGCAGGGAGAGCCCTTCCCTGGGAAGATGACAGGAGGAGGGTGAAGGGGAGGTGTCATGGGGACAGAAATACTGGCTCTGAAGAAGTGAGATGTGGATTTTACAAGTGGAGTGTCAGATAGCAGCACTCCTCAGATAGATGTTACTCTCTTGGCTTGGCTGCGTACTGGCTGTGTCTGGAATGCATAAAACTGCACAAAGTGCCTCATAGTCTTACTCTTCTGCACTTCTGTGGTTTCCTAATGCTGATCTATTGCTAATCCCCAATTCTTTACTTTTTTGCAGCCATTAATTTTCTCATAGAAACAGGGACACTACTGCACTTCCCAGACACGAGCCACGGCCTGAGGAACCTCTACTTCCTTGACCCTGTCTGGCTCTCAGAGTGTCTGCAGAGGATTTTCAACATCAAGAGCTCCAAGTCTGTAGCTAAGAATGGAGTCATCAGAGCAGAGGACCTCAGGATGCTGCTGGTTGGGACAGGTTTCACCGAGCAGACTGAAGAGCAGTACTTCCAGTTCTTGGCCAAGTTTGAGATCGCCCTGCCTGTGGCCAACAACAGGTATGTTGATAATGAGAGAGGTTTAGTCAGGCTGGAGAAAAATGACCTTTTAGTCAGTAGATATTAACAGGCTTTGCCATTCTTTAAGTGGTTGTCTTGACAGGGTTCTTGTGCTGAGAAAATATCTGAGAGCATTCAGCAGTGTCGTGGAAGGCACGCGTCCATTTGGGCTGTATTTCCTGAACTGAGCATCCTCTGGGCCAAACCAGCCCGTGTGAAAGCTTTCCCAGAGCAGTCTTTGTCCCCTGGGTGCATTGAGGCTGTGACAGGCTCAGGCACCAGCCCGGAGGGGCAGTGACACTGCAGAGATGTGGCCGCGAGCAGGTGGAAGCTGTGAGGGCTCAGCCGGCGCAGCTGCAGCCGGGAGAGGATGTGAGGCCACGGCTGCCAGGCCTGAAATATAGATGGGCTGGAGTCATCTGTTTCCAGTGAAGGATCCTCACTTCAGCGTGGCAGAAAACTTTGGGTAATCAATACCTGTGTCAGCCCTGAAAGTAGCAGCATTTTATTCTTGGTGAAATCGGGAAAGCGTAGCTGCAGCAGCAACGTGATTTACTTGATTTTAAACTTCAATAGGTGTTGATCAATAGTTTTCCTAGAAATGCTCTAAGAAAGCTCATTCTCTTTAAATGTTAATGAGTCCTCCTCCCCTCTGCCCCCGGTCCCTTTTCCTCTGGGCAGAGTTCCCTGCGATTTTTCTCTCTGCCATCTGCTTGGCGACAGCCTGTTGTTGGGCTAGCGGTGAGCCCGGAGCTGTGCTGCACTTCTGATGTGGCATTTGCATTTCACTTCCTTGCCCTTGCAGGACAGCGCGGCCGCATCGCCCCGAGCCTCGGGGGAGCTCTGAATGCCAGCACAAGTGCAGCATTCTCTGTGCTGTCATTATGCCTGTCACTTATCCAGTCCCGGATGCCAACAAATTTTCTCAGGCTTAACACAGATAAAGCAGCAATGTTTCTGCTCAGTCCAAAATGCCTTTTGGACTCCTTGTCGCTATCTGCCATTTTTCACCAGGGCAATTACATTGTCTGTGCCTCAGGAACAAGGAAACTGCTTTTTCATGGCCTGCCCAATGTTTTTCTGAGCGATCCAAGCCACATTAACAGAATATTCTTCCCACTGACGGGCTGTGGCTATAGCAGGTTGGATTAATTTAATGTACTAGCCAGACACAGAGCAGTTATTTGTTACTGTGCTGCTGCAATTATTGTCTAGATTTCCAGATAGGGTTTCTGTGCAGTCAGTAGAGAAAGCAGCTGCCAGTTTCTGTTCTGAAAGGGTGGATGGGGGCATGTTTCACATATTTTCAAAATTTGCATTGGCTGTTGTTCAAGAGCGTCGAAATCACCATCTGTGTTATAATCCACTAGATAGTTGTGGCCCAGAAGGGCCTCACTGGCCCTTCTTACACTCCTAGACCTTTTCTTGGATGTGCTGGGGAAAATTTATTGGGTCTCTGATGATGCATCCACTACTTTTAGAGAGTGAGAAGTTTTAGTTTGTTGCACTCTGCTTTTCTGCCTAAGGTGCATGTAAGTTAGCTGTGCTCTGCTTCTTAAAATACACTTAAAAGCGTGACCATTCTTACTGGAATTTATAATTGAAACTTTTGCCAGTTTTACATTCCAAAGATGTTTCATGGAACAGATAATTTCATCATGTAATATGTCATCACGTGTGACATATGGAGAGAGCTGTTGTCTAATGATGGCTGTTTTTTCTGAGATGATGTTTCAAATTTTACAGAATGCTGCAGCTGCTAGAGAGAAAACATGAGAAACAGTGGATTCTTTAAAGCAGTGGATTCTGACCCAGCATTAGTTCTGGTGGTGTCTAGTCCCTGCCAGTGTTATTTTGGTCAGGTCTCTTGGCCACGTGCCTTGCTGCTGTCGTTGTGCCCGTCAACGATGAGCCCCAGATGCCAACACATTTTCTCAGGCTCAGCACTGATAAAACAGCAGTGTGTCTGCTTATAAGCAAATAACATTTTAGATTGTACAGGCATCTTGGGATGTGTTTGGTACAGAAGAGTATCACTGACAGGAGATTTACTGGCAAGTATTGAAAGACATAAGCTCATGGTTTTCAAAACAGTTGCAGTGTTCCAGGACGTTTAACTTCCCAAATATGAAAGATCAGGACAAATGAATATTCTGGGATTACTGGGAGATCTGAAAATAATTTGAAAACGTTGTGGTCCCCTACACCAGCATAACCCCATTACTGCTGACTGGTGAGGCACAGATAACATCAAGTCTCCTTCACACTTGGGCAAAGTACCTAATAATCTGATTGCAGAGGAATCTGAGCTAGACGAGATTTCTCTGCTGGCAGCAGCCTGGCAAAATGAGCTCTTGCTCTAGAGGTTTGTCTGGGATGTGACAGGGATCAATCAGCTGCAGGATGGGGCAGCAGGAATCCCTGTCATGCTGATCTATGGGATGCTCTCATTCTGAATCCCTGTCATGCTGATCCATGGGGTGCTCTCATTCTGAATCCCTGTCATGCTGACCCATGGGGTGCTCTCATTCTGAATCCCTGTCATGCTGACCCATGGGGTGCTCTCATTCTGGGGATGGGTTGAGGCAGAGCAGCCCACTCCCTGCAGCCTGGAACTCCTTTCCTCCCCTTCTGGGCTTACAGAACCTGAGCTGCTGGAGGTTTTTTTTGCACTGATCTCCTGTTCCACAGCTCTAATTCCCTGCTTACTACCAGGGCAAAATAGTACCAAAAAAATGAGTCCCGACATCACAGCTGTTCTAATGACTCTTATATTTTAATGCATTTCATTTGTGAGTACACAAATGCTCATTACATCAATTTTAGCCCTTTCCAATAGCCCTGGCTGAATTATGTAATGTCTGTTTTGCCTCTGCTTGCTTTCATAGTGTAAATTAATTTCTCCATGTATTGCTGCAGCGTTTTAGTCTAAAAGCTTTTTTATATGCAGTAGGCTGTGCCATTAAAAATCTCTTTGGAGACTGAATCGCCCTATTATCTGGTAACAATGTACTCACTGTTAAAAGCTGTAGCTAAAATCTGAGCTGTTGAACTTGATGTGTTTCAGCTACCTCCTCCCTCATCTGCTTCCTACCAAGCCGGCGTTAGATATCCACGGGCTCTGCCACCAGACCGCAAACACGGTGCAGAGGGTCTTCAAGATGAGCTTTGTCCCCGTTGGCTTCTGGCAGAGGTTCATAGCTCGGATGTTAATTAGCCTGGCAGAGATGGACCTCCAGGTAGGTTACTGTGTCTGTCTGCAAACAAAAGCAGACAGCTGAAGGGGTTCAGTGTAAGTGGGATGTCTGTTCACATCTTGCCTCTGTCACAGACTGCAGTAGCATTGTGTGAGTAAAGGGGAGAGGCGAGGCTCTGCGCTCAGAGTCTGACTCTGTTTTTGCAGTAGGTGTCATTGAGAACGACAAATTGGCACTGGGGGAGAAAACCTGAGTTCTCCACAGCCTCTTTATAACGTGATCCCCTGGAAGGTCTCAGTTCCTCCAGCATCTTCCAATTACAAGTAATTGGAGTGCTGCCTGCGGCTCTTGTCCATGACCATTCCACCAGGCCAGACTCCCTCACAGCTTTGCCAGAGGAGATCTGGAATAGCTCCAGCAAAGCCAAATATCTGAATCTGTATGGGTTTAAATGAGAAGAAAATTACAGGACTGTTGCCTTAACGAGGCACCCCATTAGTGCAAGTGCTATGAGTGACATTAAAGTAGTGTTTGCAATGTTCTGAGAGCCCAGTGAATTTTGATGTTGTTTGTAGCAGTTTCTATTTGAAACTGTAATAAATATCTGCAGAATATTTATAGTACTGCTCTGCTATCTTCTTAGCAGCTCTCCATTAAACTGTGGTCTGTCAATGATGTACAGAACATGGAAAAGGTGATACCTGTTTTTGGAAGGTCCTCTGTGTTCCAGGCTTCTCAAGCCATGTAATAACTTTACCTCTTTTAACGGGGTGTCTTGGCAACCCCTTGCTTACATCCTCCTGGGCACTACATAATCCTAGAGAACCTTTCCTAGGGGCTTCATCCAGCCCTCATGAAGGGAGTGGAAAGGATGCCAGGCGTCAGACCTGTCTGCAGGCAAATAAATGTTGGAGCAATGAGTACAGCGGAGTCCTGCAGATTAACTTCTTGGTTTTAAAACAGAAATACATTTTGCTGGTTCGAAGTGTCTTGGAGAAGAGCCATCTTCCTCCTACTAAAACAGGTGGAAAAGTTAACTCTCTGCATTGAGGGCAGACTTCATCATTCACTAGAACATTTAGTGCTTTAGGTTTCTAAGACTTTTGTGAGTGCAGAATAAATACGGCAAATGTCACAGTTACAGAATTAGCTTTGTGCACTGATATGAAATTGTTCTTTTTTGAGTGGCATGAAAAATATTTCCACTGTGGAAAAATCAATTTTACCATGTGTACTTCCATTCCATCGCAAAATTTTATGTGAGCACAAGTCACTTTTACTGGAAAAGGTACAACAGCACCTGTGAAAGCCAAAAAAAGAAATCACTTTCTTGCCCGATTAAAACATCCTTACGAGAAACGAAAAACTCATGTTTTTCTGCTTGTTTCAGCTCTTTGAAAACAAGAAGAACACCAAGACAAGGAGCAAAAAGGTGACCATCTACAGCTTCACAGGCACACAAAGGAACCGCTGCAGCACGTTCCGAGTCAAAAGGACTCACACGGTTTACTGGCAGGAAGGTCTGTTCGTTACCTTTGATGGAGGCTATCTTAGGTAATTTGTGTTCATAATGCAGCATGTGTGACAGGGGACTAATAGAGTGTATGAGACACATCAGCTGAATGGAGATGAATGGGCCTGACCCGGGCTGTGTGCTCACTCATCAGGAGAAGAGGAGGCTCTTCTAATGGACATAACTCACCTGGTAACAATTGCTGGCAAAATGATGAATAACTGATTATTTGGCAGGTCTGAATGTATCAAGCTTATCTGCTGTTGCAGCCACAAATTGGAAGAGGCCTGAGAACAGAAAGTGAAATTCAGAGTGGGGCTTTGGCAGCTTAAAATCATGCATTTTCACATGTAAAGATTTCCTTACCTCAATGAGTTTTCCACTGAATCCTAAAACTTCACCGCTGTGTGGCAGTAATCCAGGTCAATGGAGGTGCTTCTGTGCAGCAGGGACTGTGGGCAAGTGCCTCAACCTGGCCAAGGCAGAATGTCTGCTGGCTGCCAGCCTGGGGAAAGCCTCCTGTCCATGTTGTTTCACAAATGCAGCCATTTAAGGCTTCTGCTCCTTCAGTCCCTGGCAAGACAGGGAGTAACCATTGGTGCTGTTGCATGGTTGGAGGCCAGAAGGGAGCAGTGACCTTCCCAAGTTTCCAAGCTCAGTAGAGACTTGAACCCAGACCCTGCAAACCACAGGCTGGAATCCTGAATTCTGGACTGTGGTAGTGGTCATGCTGTTAGCTCCCCATGTATTTCAGGGAGTCACACTTTCATGGGAATTGTGCAAAAATTATGTTCATAAACTTTTCCTAACGGTTTCTGGAAATACCATTATTATTCCACTGGAGTTTTATGACTGGTTTTACAACTCCCAACCTTCCATCAATCTGTATAGGGCATTTCTGTCAAAGCTCTCTGTCATACTCAGCTTGCTTAGGCCACAGTTTTCCCTAGTCCTGACCTTCTATAGCACTTATCCTTTGTGAGGAACTGGCATTTCTGTACAAGAATTCTCTTCTGAAAGTCATTTTCAGATCAGGCTGAGTTGAAAATCACCCTCGAAGCAAGATTGCTTTGTGTTTCGATGACTCATGAACTGTGTGTTATTATGTAACTCAGGTCTCCTGCCAGAGAGAAAGTTTGTTGATACTGATACTTCAGGAAAGCTTCACAGGTCTGTCTTTTGTCTTTCTCCCACAGCGTCGAGTCTTCTGATGTGAACTGGAAAAAGAAAAAAAGTGGTGGAATTAAAATAATTTCCCAGTCAGAAGTGAGAGACTTTTCAGCCATGGCCTTCATCACGGATCATGTCAACTCTTTGATAGACCAGTGGTTCCCTGGTAAGAGAACAGCTCTAATTTTCTGTGCAGTGTTACATCTTTTCAACAGAGGGTTCTTTGACAGAGCTCTCCAGGTGCACAGTATTGTGTGTTAATTGAAGACCCCTCAGGCTCTGACAGTCTCAAGCCAATAATGTTTGATAAAAGCTAATAAACCTGCAGACAGATCAAGATTAGTTGCCAACACCCTTTGGTCTAGACATTGTGTCTTCCAGTCTGTCTGTCACAGCAGCACAGGTGAAACATTGCAGTTCAAACAGGACCTGCAGGAGTTCAGGAGATTCACCCAGTGCTTGTAGCAGGGGCAGGATTTGACCCACACTGCTTGATGCTGTCCCTCGAACTCATTTTGGCATCAGCTGGGAGGAGGATTTGCCTATAATTTCTAACTTTCTGTGAGTTACAAAATTCTGATGTGAGAGCCTTGAGTGAATTTGGTACCAAGGACTGCATGCCAAGGTAACTTCCTTGACTCCTGCAGCTGCTTTTCCTGTGCTCAGCACAGATCCTGCTGTTACCCAGCAGGCTCTTTGCAACCCCCATACACTTTGTTTGAAACCAAAACAAAATCTGAAGTGCTCTTTGTCGTCCTACCCTGGTCTAGAAAGCAGTGCCAAAGTCTCTTAATTGGAGGCTCTGTGGAGGAAACAGTGGTGCACTCTCACATACTCACGTTCTACGTGTTCTGAAGATAAAAGAACATTTTATTTGCCTTTGGATTAAAATAATTCTAAAATTAATCAGTGAAGCTTGAGAAGAGCCACGACTTCAAAGGCTGCAGCCTGTGTTCACCCTGACTAATTGTGGGCATTTAACAGAGCCTGTCACCACAAAATCTCTCTGTAGTTATGGGAGAGGTGTGAACCTCCCAAAGGCTTAGTCGTGGTAGAACCCACGTTTCCCCTGGAGGGGCTGAACACGTTGCACATGAGGGAGCCCACAGGACCTGTGTTCCCAGACTGGGTGCTGCAGGTGAGTGCTGAGCCTGAGCTCAGTGTGCTGTGCCTGCCAGCCTGCTCCCAACCCCATTCCCACCTCAAGCCATCTGGCAGTTTGCAGCCTGGGCAGAGACAGAGACACCCAGCAAGCAGAAGGGTCTCTCCATTCCTTTATTCACATACTTCCAATTTTTGCTGGTCCTGAGTACATCTGCCTCACAAGCCTGTGGGTTACCTGTGACCAGAGCAGGGTGAGTGTTGGGTCATGTCCACAGCCTGACTCCCCAGCACTGTCCCTGCCTTCTTTGCAGAGGTTTTTCTGTTCCAGTCAGTGCCCTGCAGCAAACCGCTCTGTGTGAGCGTGACCATTCCCAGCCGGCGCATCCAGGTCGTGCTGCGGACACTGGAATGCACTCGGAGCTGTTCCCTCTCAGCTGCCGTGGTGGTGACGTGGTTTCCTGTTTGTTTGCTCTCTCTGCAGCCCTCACAGCCATGGAGAGCGATGGCACGCTGCTGATGGAGCAGTATGTGCCCTGCCACATCTGTGCAGCTGCCAGGCCGGAGCAGCGCGAGGGCGGCGAGCGGGCGGAGGACGCGCAGTACTTCAACATGGAGGATTGCGTCCTGACCGCCATCGAGCTGGACTACATCACGTGTCCCAACCACCCTGACATCCCCGTGTCGCTCCAAGAGCTGGTCCCAGAGCTTTTCATGACTGATTTTCCTGCCAGGTAACGAGTGACAGCCTTTGGTTGAGTTTCAGTGTACCTGCGTGATTTGGTTGGGCACTTTTCCCGAGTTGTCTCTGCTGACCACAGGAAACAAATCCATCTGCTCTCCATCCGTGCTCTAGCAGTTCATCCTGAGCTGCACCCCTGGTGTTCAGCAGCTTGCTTGGACAATATCTGTGTGCTGACCGAGTCATCACACCAGGGGTCCTTTGAGATCACTGTGCTGCAATGTCAAAGTCCTTTTGAAAGCCACAGCTGTCCTGCATTGCCCAGAACTCTGGCCAGGACTTTCTGTAGTTGGAGCCTTTCTGGGATCCCACAAAAGGAGATTTTAATGTGGCAAAACAAAAAGGAAGTGCTGCTGCCTCACAAAATTGGCACTGAAATGGCCTTAATTTTGTAAGGGCCTGTAGGTGAGTGAGTTTATGGACACCACAGGGGGACTCACACTGAGCTGGGGCTCCTGCTCCGCTGAGGGCTGCTGGAAGTGGTGGGTGTGTGGCAGCCCTGAACAGCTGAAGGAGCTCTCCCCTACCCACTGCAGCACTGCCAAATCTTTAAGCTGCTTAACTGCATTCCCAGATGGGCTCAGTCTTATACCCCTCATTACTCTGTGTGCAGAGCAGGAGACCTGAGGGCAGGCAGGACAGCAGAGCAATGTCCCCTTTGGCTCCTGCTCTCAGAAATCTGAGTGCCCAATGCAGAATCACAGGACCTCTGGACCAGACTGTCCTGTTGGCTGCTGTCAGAGCTCTCTGTGCTCTCACTGGCCCATGCTGCTTTGCTGGGGTCATTTTTCTGGGCAAACACCCCATCAGCTCATCGCACCAGCCCTCCTCACACTGTTATCTCCTGCAGATTCATTTGGCAGGTGTGAGGCGAG
Organism: Melozone crissalis; assembly: GCF_028551555.1. Classification (NCBI taxonomy): domain Eukaryota; kingdom Metazoa; phylum Chordata; class Aves; order Passeriformes; family Passerellidae; genus Melozone; species Melozone crissalis. The sequence goes on along the minus strand of NW_026535792.1, from coordinate 2,956,260 downwards.
TGGAGATGTTTGAAGTGTGAACAGCTGTAAAAGTAGTCTCTAGGAGAGTGGGGAAATGATGAATTGCAGCCTGGGAACACTAAGCTGATTTGAATAATCAGGTTTCAGAGTGTGGGGCTGTTCATAAACATCCTGTCCTGCCTCAGTGGAAAAAAAGAGGAACAGGAGGTAAATGAAGCAAAACAAAAATCATTAATACAGATAAGTAGTACAAGTATCAGTACCTGTGTCATCTGCTTGGAAAAGGAGCTTATGTGCTCTCCAGATCTGTTTGATTCTTATGGGATAAATGAGTAAAAAGCCTTTTGTGCTTCTTTGCTCAAATTACTATTTTCTGTGAGAAATCTGTTGTACAATGTGAGCCAGCATGGAGTGCACTGAGATGACCAAGGTAGTTCAGGTGATCCAGTCCTCTTGGTAGATAAGGCAAGAACCTATTAGGCATTTGTGAAAATGGAAATCACATTAAAAACATTAATTTACCACATCTTTGAAACTTTAATTAAAAACCCCCAATTTCTGTTTGGCAGACTGTTCCTGGAAAATAGCAAACTGGAATGCAGTGAAAATGAAAACAACGTTCTTGGCCAGGGTGGAAGTGGAACTGTTATATATCGGGCACGATACCAAGGAAAACCAGTGGCTGTGAAGAGATTTCAGATTAAAAAATGCAAGGGTTCTCCCACTTCAGCTGCAGGTACAGTGCACAGATTCGGTGTCAGGAATCTGGGAATCTGCAATCTGGGATCCCAAGCTAAGACCAAAGAGTCTGCAAAGTGCTGGCGGCACCTGATTAAACACAGCATGGAAATAGATAGCAAAACTGATGGGTTTCAGTGGAGGAGGAGGATGCATCTGAGAGTTCTTCATGAGCATTTGTAGTGATGAAGGTCACTGGCTCTGCATGAGGTTTCTCTCCTGCACATCAGAGGTTGGATTGATAGGGTGCCAAGGCAGAGCCCTTGATTGGGAAGGGAGGTGAGATTTCAACTCCTGTTCCCACACTATTTGGCCATGAGAAGTGTGGGTTTGCTTGGGTTTGCACTGAGGACTTGTGAGTTTCCACCTCTGAATTAGTGTTTTACCCCCTCTGCTCCAGCAGCTGGAGAAAGCAAACTGGGAATCCTTCTGAGCCCACCAGCTTCTCCAGGCAGGGATGGGCTCCTGTGGAGCCCAGCTTTGCAGCAGAGCCTCAGTCCGTGGACAGAGGAAAGGGGAAAGTGCCTCACATTCCTCATTTTTGTCGGGGGAGGATGTGGTGAATCCCTGAGCTGTGGAGGAGGCCAGCTGCTGTCACAGTGACAAATCACCTTCGGGAAGAGCTGACCTGCCTGAGCAGCCTGGGGTGTGCTGTGGCAGCAGGACCATTACTGTGATGGGTCTCTTCTGGCAGGGAGGCTGGGAAGCTGTAGGGCAGAGCCCTTCCAGCCAAGGGGCTGCAGTGGGCCATCTGCACAGAGCCCCTGCTGGGAGAAGCACAGCACGGCTTTTCCAAAGCCATCAGGGGATGTGTGAGAACAGCATGTGCCAGACACACCTGAGCCTGGTGTTCAAGGACCACGGGAGCTCTTGCTTCCTGAGGCACCAGACAGATCCTGCTTATAGCCAGTGCCTCTTAGTGGCTCATGCATCAGCAAAAGGATTCACCTTAAAGCCTTGCAGTCGACATAATCCCACCAGCTGCAGCCCTCGCTGGGTGATCACCTCCCAGAGAGTTTGTGACTGGGCAGTGAGAACGGGGGGTTGTGTGTCTTGCCAGATACCATGCTGAAGCACCTGCGGGCCATGGATGCCATGAAGAACTTCTCAGAGTTCCGTCAGGAGGCCAGCATGCTGCACTCCCTGCAGCACCCCTGCATCGTGTCCCTCATCGGCATCAGCATCCACCCGCTGTGCTTCGCGCTGGAGCTGGCCCCGCTGGGCAGCCTCACCACCGTCCTGGCTGAGAGCTCCAAAGGTAACGCCAGCCTCTCTCCCATCCCTCTCCCACTGACAAATGCTCGGTGGTGTTTAAATTACTGCTTGATTTGCTGGAGGGTTTTTTTTTTTCCAGACTAAGGGAAGTGGGAGGGATGGAATTGTTCTTATATTGTGCTTTTGGGAACCTAGTAAAAATTGATGCTCGGGATTCTCAAAGCTACTTTGGAGACCTGGATTTTCAATTTTTCTGCAAATGAATACGGAGTGCATCTCTCTTCAGTGCTGCGTGGATGGTGCTGTGATTTTCCCTGTGCAGATGGGTGTCTGGTACTCTAAATTATCTCATTATTATCTGTATTGCTGTCATTGTCAAATGAACGACACTAATTCTAAGATAAGTTGAGGCCATCTGACCCTCTTGGCACCTTGGCTTCATGTCAGCTTTCAGTCAAACACTGATTTTCACCCGAAGATTTAGTGGCCTAGAAGTAAAAGGGTTTAAAAAAAGAATCTAATAGGACTGTCAGACACGTACAGTAAAATAAACAGTGTCTTTTCAAATGGTGGCATTGAGTGATGTTTCAAAAGGTTGTCAGCTATTGCTCTGGAGTTAAAAAGAGAAGGAGAGAGGGGGAAGAAGCAGCAGTTATGGCAATTACAGGAGCTGGAGACGGGCTGTTCTTTGTGCCAGGTTCCTCCTTCGTGCCACTGGGACACATGCTGACACACAAAATAGCCTACCAGATCGCCACAGGCCTGGCCTACCTGCACAAGAAGAACATCATCTTCTGCGACCTCAAGTCAGACAACATCCTGGTGTGGTCTCTGGACGTCAGGGAGCACGTGAACATCAAGCTCTCCGACTACGGCATCTCGCGGCAGTCGTTCCACGAGGGCGCGCTGGGCGTGGAGGGCACGCCGGGGTACCAGGCCCCCGAGATCCGGCCCCGCATCGTCTACGACGAGAAGGTGACTGACTGGGGAGGCTGTGGGGCTGCCCTGTGGTGGCACTGGGGGCTGGCACCGTCCCATGGCTCAGTTCCCTTCTCTGTGCATGAGGGCTGGCACTGGCTTCCCCACTGTGCCTGCCTTGCTCTCCTCTCCACCCCACAACAGAGCCCTGCCCTGATTTTCCCTCTGCTTCTGGCTCCAGGTGGACATGTTCTCCTATGGGATGGTCCTGTACGAGCTGCTGTCCGGGCAGAGGCCTGTGCTGGGACACCACCAGCTCCAGATTGCAAAGAAGCTGTCCAAAGGGATCCGTCCTGTCCTGGGGCAGCCCGAGGAGGTGCAGCTCTACAGGATGCAGGCACTCATGATGGAGTGCTGGGACACTAAGCCAGAGAAGGTACAAAACCACCCTCCTGAGCTGTGTTCTCTGAGCTGGCTGCCCTCTTTGTGCAGGAGGGCTGAGCTTGCTCCTGGTGCAGCACAACAGCTCCATTGCCCGTTTGCCCCTCCTGCTGATTTGGCCCAGAATTTCTGTTGACTTAAATGAGAGCTTTATGAATGAAATGATGACAGATTTGTGGCCTTAGACATCTGTGGTGGCCTGAAGGTCCCTTGATGTCCTTGGCAGTTAGGCTGCTGATTTCACCAGGGCAAGACATTACCCATAATTTCTAGAAGCAGCTCCAGTGTCATGCTGTGAGTGCAACTACAAAGGCTTCAAAATCCCCAAGATTATAAAAGGAGGTATGAGCTTGAAAAAGCTTCAAAGTGCAAGAAAAGGATTGTGCTGCATTGCATTCTTCATTAATTTCAGTTGGTGTTTTAGAGCTGTTGTCCTTCAAACAAAGGTCAGCCTGACTCTCAAACATCTCTACACTGTCATGCAATGGGTCAGCTTACAAAATTCGTAAGCCTGAGGAAATTAATCAGTAAAATGTGTAAGAGAATGACAGACCAAGCTTTAATAAATAATCATAGAATCAGAAAATTGTCTGGGTTGGAATCCAATTCCAGGGACACCCAGCCTGTGCTTGTGCTGAGGATTGCCCGAATCCAGGTGCAGGACCTTGTGCTTGGCCTTGTTGAGCCTCCTGTTTATTGTGGTTCTCCTGTTTCATCTTGTGTGATTGTCTTTCTCTTTTCCTCCCCCTCAGCGTCCCCTGGCCATCTCTGTGGTGGGGCAGATGAAAGATCCAACCTTTGCAACGTTTATGTACCTGCTGCCCTGTGGGAAGCAATCCTCCTTCTTCTGCTCCCCAGGGCACGAGTACACCGTGGTGTTCTGGGATGGGAAGGAGGACACCAGGTGAGACAGCTCACATTAGCAATTCCTTTCTTTTCTTTTTCCTTTTTAAGTAAAAAATCCTTCAGCATCCTCGCTTCTGCCTCTGGGAGGGAGGTAAAGAAGGTGAAAGTGAGCTTGGATGAACGCCAAGAATACAGTGAACACTGTTTTCCCAAACTCTTTTAATTGGGAACAGTGGTTGCTTTATAAAGGATATTTAATGAGCTTAACTCTGCTTCAGTTAATATGGGGAGAAGATTAGGGCAGTGTAATGATTCACACACACAGGATGAAGCATTTGCACATGAGAACAGACGTGTTCTGCCTTTCCTAATGAGGCCATTTAACACTAAACCTTTCCTAATTGAGGCTGCAGTTCCATCTCTCTTCTGCAAAGCAATTAAGCACATGCTTAAATCCTATTGCAATCATGGGGAGTTAACCACATGCCTGGAGCTGTGTGTGCATCCAAGTGTGCACTGCCAGTAAAATGTGTTCTGGACTGAAGGCATGTGCTTAAAATGTTATTAAATTGTGACTGAGGTGATAGCATTTTGCTCAGCCGCATGTGACCTGCAGCTAGTTAGGTTCATTTTTATGGATGCTGCTGATTTTTATAGCCTCAGCCTTATTTGGAAACATTCACAAACTGATCTGAATTTTATATTAATGTGTTCATTATTTGTAACCATTAAGCTAATGGGGAAGGCATATGATTTGTTGCTGAACTATTTGCTTTGCCATTTGTGGTGCCTGGTCAGTTGTTCAGTGCAGGCAATGTAACTTTTCCTGCTGAGCTGGTAAAGCACATGGCACTCCCAGATGTATTTTGAATACATGGATGTTGTCCAAATATTCACAGCAATATATCTAAGTGAATCTGCTTCCTGACTGGACAATCCACTTGCTGGAGACCGCTGAATAACAAGTTTACTCACATGTGACAGATTTCAGGATGTGTAATTGCTTGTGCCACAGTTGGTAAAACATCTGGGACTCGCAGATGTGGTTGTGAATATCCAGTTATTGTTCAAACATCCAAACTCAATAAACTTCCCCAAACAAAAAAAATATCCTTTTAGCTACAAAAAACTACTAATTAGTCATATTTATAAATAATTTTATTAGGTTACAGATCTTTGCTCTGTAGAATCATGCTCCTCTGTTTATGTACTGGAATAATAATGAAGCCAGATAATAGCAAGGCAGTGAAGTTGGAGAGCAGCTATTCCCTTGAGAACCAAATGGGCAAGATGGGCTGAGACTTCCCAGTTATTAATTACTGCTGTTCAGCTGGATCTGTTTGTCTCACAGCTCCATTACAGCGGCAGACCACATACGTCCTGCTAACCCTGTGCAAAGTCAGAGAGCTGAGTGTAAATCTTCACAGAAGCAATTGTACATCTGCTCCTGAGGAAGAGCCAGGGCACATCTTTCTTTCCCTTCAAATGAGGAATTCACAGTTTGGAGGGGTGTAGATCCCTGCAGCATCATCCACATCTGGGCAGTTGTGTCACGGCTTGGCCACAAGTGCCACAAGTCCCTTGGTCCCGTGCAGGAGGAGTGTTGGCTGTCTGAAATTGTTGCTTGCTCCTTTCAGGAACTACACGGTGGTGAACCTGGAGAAAGGAGTCATGGAGGTGCAGAGGATGAGCTGCCCAGGAATGAAGCTGTGCTGCCAACTCAAATTTCAGAATGCCCTGTGGGCAGCCACAGAGGTGAGCGTTGCCTGTGCCCCCTCGTTAGGGGCGACACTAATGAAGAGAAAGGGTCTGTTAAATTAGTAAAGCCAAGAGTGTGTGAGACAAAGGGCATCTCAAATGAGCAGTGACTTTGCATCTGCTGTCTCCAGGTGTTTTGTTTCTACCTGACACACAGCTCCAGACTCCAGAGCCCAGAGCGACCGTGGGAATGAGGGGAAACTCTGGGCTGGAGCAATCTGTGCCCAGGGGTTCCTCTGGGAAATGTCCTTATCTGTGGGTGATAAAGGGAGGCAGGGACAGAAAACATGCATCTAAGGGTGGGGTTTTGAAAGAGGCCTGAGGGATTTGAAGGTTGGTGGGAAATGGGTACCCGAGGTTTGTGTTTGCTGTGGAAAATTGCAGCTAAAAAGATAAGAGTGAGAGAGCATGGCTGATTTATCCCCCAGAGCCCCTGGCCACCCATCAAAAAGGGCTGTTAAGTGTCAGCCAGCTCTGACACAATCATTTCACACAAAACAAAGAAAAAACAGGCAAAAACATTAAATGTACCTGAAGTTCAGTGTTTTAGAGTGGGGGGGAAAAAAAGGCCACACTCGCTGAGTAAATAATTTGTGTTGGCTATTTCACTCTGCCCTGGCATGGATGCTGTGAGTGTAGAATTTTTTTTTCTCCCCATAAAAAAATAAGATGTTTTGACTTTTTCTGTTCTCAAGTAGAGGTAAAGCTCAAATACTCTTTCTTTTTTCTTTTTAATAATAATAATAAGTCTAGAAAAATTAAAATTTAAAGATCTTAAAGCATTGTATTTCCAATTTTGATGAGAATGAAAAGTTTGCTGGTTCCAAAACTGGGTGCTCTTGGTCGGTCTAGTAGATTTAGGAGGTATGGGACAGGTGTGATTCCACATAAAATGTAATGTCCCTTAAATGGAGAGATTAATGCAAAATAACATACAACCTGCTTCAATTGTTGTTTGGGATTTTTGCATTCAGGGTTGTCAGGTGCTGCTTTTGGATGTGGTGATAAAATCCCTACACTGGTGATTTTTGGTGACTTTTGGATGATGCATATATTGTCCACAACCTGTTCTGGGGAATGCAGCACCTGCTTTCTACTCACATGCCAAAGGTTCTCCATTAAAAACAGAAAGTTACTGTCTGGATATCAAAAAATACAAATAAAACCCAGTTTTGGAACCAATTAGGTATCTTGCTCGGGTATCAAGACATAGAAAGCAGGAGGTGGCTTGCATTTATAGAGTTTTATGTGCTCTTTCACAGGACCAGAAGATTTCTGTGTATGGATTGCAGGGCATGTGTCCCTTAAAGACTCCACTGAAGGGTTTAGACACTCCTGCCACTGTGAGCTGCTTCCTGGTGATGCCTCTTCTGAAAAGGGTAAGGAACAACCCAGGGAAAAAGGGGAGAAGGGGCAGTAGTGAGACTGTGCTGCTGGGCCAAGCTGCCACTCTCAGCTGGTGCTGAAGGGCTTTGCGATGCCCAGGAACATTTTGGCACTGCAAGGAGAAGGTTTCCAGGTCTTTCTGGAGGTGTGGGCAAGAGCCTGAGTCAGGGGACCAAAGCTGGCACTTCCAAGCCTGCTGGGAAAATAGTCAAAACAGATCAAATTCCTCAGCAAGGAAGTTTTCCAGCTGCGTTTCCACTTCACTGGAGCACAAGGTTTAGGTTGATCAAGCAAAGTGGAGAAGACATGAAACAATAATTAGAATAGAGATTTGTTAAGTGCTAATGCAGGACGTGGGCACATCCAGCCCCTTGTACCCACTGTTTTCCTGGCTGTGCTGTCATTTGTGTGCACAGTCATCCTGAAATGTTATCTGGGCTCAGCCACACTCCTGTTTTGGTTTTGAAGGAGAACACTTAGATAATACAGCTGGTTTGGCTAATGCTCTTATGGGTAACAGGGATAATTGCTCTTATGGGCATTAAAACAAGTTCTGTGTTATCTGCCTTGCCCTGGAGTTGCCACCATCCCGTTCTGGCAGGAGGAATCTGACCTGGGTGCCCATTGTGGGCAAGCCTTGGGAGATGTATAAAAACTGTTTTCCTGCTAAATTACCTCCGTTTGCTTAGAGCCACCTCAAGTGAAAACATGTAATTATGTTCCAACATTACTGGTAGCTGTGTAGTCTTTGCAAATGCCAGCAGACTGGGATGTGTCTGAGAGCTGCTGGTTTATACCAGGCCTGTCCTGAGCCATTGTCCATTTCTGGCTCTTCTGCTGGGATTGCTGAGTCTGAGGCAGATGGTTTGTGTAAGGTGTGCTGCTGCACTTCCAAACATGGTGTAAGTAGGGCTAAAGGAGGGCATTGATGTAAAGTTGGCACAGGGCTGGATTTCTCTGCATCTGTTGGCTTTCCTTGGCTCCCGGACCTGCAGCGTTTGTCCGCCGTGGAGTTTCATTTCTGATGTGTAGGGCAAATTTCTTTTTCATGCTGGCTGAGGTTCCATCCAGGACAGTCGAAGGAGCCTTTTGCTTTCAGCTTTTCCACTGTCACACAGCTTGCAAAGCCATTCCTCAGGGGTTACGAGTGGCTTTATGTCTCCTGGTTTCTATTTCCAGTTTGTGGCTTGCCTAGAAAATGTCATAAATAATGCCAGGCCCTACAATAGCAATATTGAGTCTAGACACCTCCCTTCCTCCCCCGACCCTACCCAACCTTCCAGAAATCCACCTCCCTTCAGCTCACTCCTTCTTAGTTTATTGGAGTTACTTTTTCCTCTCTCCTTTCTATGAATGAGTTTGGCAGTGAAATGGCCAGAGCAGCAGCCTGGGAATGTGCAGACCAGGCTGGCAAGAACTAAACCAGCCAGTTCTTCCAAAAAACCTATGTGGAAAGCTTACACTTGTCACACTCACTGCCTGGCCAGAAAGCTGTACCAGAGTTATCACAGTCACTGCTGTCCACTGGAGAAGAGAATTGCATTTCCCTTTAGCTGGTGAGATGTGAGGTAACTTTTAGTCAGAGAATTGCCGAGGGATGTTGCTGGGAAGGGGAATTCTTTACGACTGCCTTGGGAAGGCTGATCCAAAAGAAATAGTTTCCAAAACTTGGTTTCTCATCCAAAGGAAGCATCATGGAAATTTGAAAGCAGGCAAGAGGGGCCCAGAATCTGAAACTCACCCGCCAAGGAAAAGTCTTGTACAATTTAAGCTTTTTGTTGCATGCTTTTTGTCACCAGGATGATTCTTTTTGGTAAACAATACAATTTTCAGCAGAATAAAGCAAACAAATTAGCAAATGAGCAGGTTAAAAAGGGCAAACCAAGACACATTCTGCCTTGGTAGAAGAGAAGTGGAGGGAGAGAGAAACCTGAATGGGTGCAAATCCTTGGCCCCGCGCAGAAACCTGGAACGCGTGGAAACAAAAGCTGCATTTAAAGGCTGCAGCCAGCAGTGCCAGACCCTGTGGGGACAGGAGGACGAGGAGGAGGTGCCCAGGCCCTGGCGCAGGGATTTTTGCCGTTGCTGCTGGCCTGCTGGCAGGGGGACAGGACGTCTGGGGCCGGCTCATCCCCGCTCATCGCTGCGGCGCGGCCCCGCTCGGGGCCTGCCTCTGGCACGGCCCCGCTGCTGGCAGCACGGGGCCTTCAAATGCACTTCTGTTGCTGTGTGTTTGTGTTGGCTCCTCGAGGAGCCCGAATGTTGAAAATGAATTCTGAGAAAGTTACTTAAGGTTTCTGGAGGCTGCAGCCCTGCCTGCCTGCCTTTGGTGGCTGCTGGAATACCCTGGGCAGGGGGGCTTTGCTTCACCAGCACTGGGTAAAATCTGGCAAGAATTAATTATGGCATCTGTGGGGAAGTGGTTTTTGACATGGTCTTCTGCAGAATTGGTCACTCCCTCAGCTCAGTCAAGTGAGGGATGGCAGGGTTAAGGGCATTTCTCAGCATTTGCTGCTTGTTTCTCGGAGAGATAACAGCAATGGCTGGATAGAAACCGGTCCTGATAGCCAAGACAGAAAGCAATAAATACCCCAATGGAAAAGATACCTCCAAATTTGCTTCCACCATTATTCCATCCCAGACAGGCCAGGATTGGCATTGGTATTACTGGTAACCCCAGGAGGGGTCAGTGACCCACCTCTGCCTGGTTATGGAGCTGACTGCTCAGTGCCAGGGAAATTTGGCCTGTGGAACCCAAAAGGGAATAGAGATTCTGTTCTGTAGTAGCTGACACTAATGAAGGAATCCAAAATAATTTTTTGTGAAGACTATACTTGGATAATTCAGCGTTATCAAATCAAATGAGACAAAATTATAATCTCTGAAGATTTTTATAGTGTCCTGTGTCATGCTAGGAGCAGTTCAGGTTGACATACCTCATTACAGTTAATATCTGATGCTCCCATTTCAATTAAAATTTTCCATTTCTAGTAAGAAATGCCTCTTGTGCAGGGTCCTTCAGACTGAAAAAGCTGGACCATTTTTTACCAGAGAAATGTGGGCTGTTCTGCTTTGTTTTATTCAGTTTTAAGTAATTGAACTCCCTTCCAAAGAAAAAGTAACCCAAAACCCAGCTTGTGCAAAGCATTGTGCCATGATCCAACCTACTGATGCAACTCCTTGGCAAAGGCACTTCCAGGAGCTTTTGCACCAGATCCACATGGCAGCAAGAACATGGCACTGAGCACTGCAGGTCGTTGGGGTTTCTTTTAATTAGTGGTTAGAGAATTGGGACTGGACTGAGTTAGTCCAAGCCCCATTTCACAACTTTCCACTTGCTTTCCTAGTTTTTCCCATTACAGTAAAATTCTGCTGTGATCTGGATTAGTCATAGGGGCTCAGTGCTCTCGTGGTTTTACTCATAACTTGGTAAGCAGAGAGTGTCTCTTTGTCCAGGACTCAAAATGAGCCTTGCAAGCAGAGCTGTCAATTAAATAACACTCACCCTGCACTACCTGCCCCTCAATAGCTGGGCCAAGCCAGTATACTGATTTTTCTGAGGGTTTACAGCCTGAGAACTATTGTCCAGGCCTGGCAGAATCAAGATCCCTGGAAGGGCATAGGGAGGCCTTAATTTAGTTTTTGCATTCCCAGCTAAGGATGTCTGAGCCCTCAGCCCCTCACTGGCATCCTGGGCATGTCAAAGACAGGGCTTTCCACTGTGGAGAGCCTGAGCAGGGGCAAGGCTGTGTCAGCTCTGTGCTGCTCTGTCTGGTTCTGTTTGGTTAGCTGTGCTTAGTCCAGGCAGCCAAGAAGTCCTGGGTAAAATGGTCTTTATTTAGAATTTATTGCTCCACAGGGAGGAAAGCGAAAGGCCTTTGAGGTAAGTATTGTTTTATCTGCTTCACACATGGGGGAGTTTCTGGTAGAGGCCCAAGGTCAGGGGAAGTTTTGTTCCCAAGAGATCAATTTCCCAGCCTGTTTAACAGCATTCTGCCCCCCTGGGATGAGCTGGAGGAGTTGCTGAGCCGTGGCCTTCTCAGCAGCTCCTGCCCCTGGGACAGGAGGGATGCATGGCCACGGAGCTGGAGCTGTGTCCAGCACATCTGTACATTTAGGGACAGGTTTTTACCCACCTGCAGAATTGTTCATGGCACTTGGCAGGTGCTTTGCTGCTGCTGTGTACCCTGGGCTGGGATGTCTGAGCTGCCAGGGATCCCAGAGCCAGAGCACATCCCTGGGACGAGCAGAGCTCTCAGAGCCGCAGACTCTGGATGAGGAGCAATCACTGGATGCTCTTGTTTGTGAGAGTATTGGCTCCCTCTTTCCATTTTTACTGCATTTCTTCATTCCTCTCCTACCTACATTGATAGCAATAGCTTTACTCCTTTTTGGAAGTGAGCCGGGTTTCTACAGCTGGATTCCTGGGACCATGGTGGCTGTCTCTGAACATAGTCCAGCTTGAATTTGTTAACCTTCAGGGCAGGCTGCCAGGTCCGTCTGTCCGCCCCTGCCAGTAAAGAGAGAGGTAATACTGGGTGAAAGGAGCCTGGCTCTGCAGCAGCTTCTAGGGAGTGACTCCTTTTTGTGTTGTGTTATCGCTGTTCTGGGGTAAGTTACTGATGTTCTTGCAGAGTGTGAGAGGCAGGCAGAGCTTCTGGGAATGAAAATTCTTCTGTTATAAAGAAGCAAAGAAACAGGAAAAAATTCTTTGCTGTGAGGGTGGTGAGGTCCTGGCACAGAGAGGTTGTGGACTCCTATCCCTGCAAGTGTTCAGGGCCAGGTTGGATGGGGCTTGGAGCAGCCTGGTCTAGTGGAAGGTGTCCCTGCCCATTGCATAGGGATGGAATGAGATGATCTTTTAGGTTCCTTCCAACCCAACCATTCTATAATTCGATGAAATTTTTCTCTCTTTCTCGCAGAACACATATGTGGTGCTGGCTGGCTTGTCAGATGGGCTGGTAGCTGTGTTTTCAGTGTCCCAGGGCCTGCCAGGAGACAACTGCTCCTACCTGTGCTCCCACACAGCCAACAGGTCCAAGTTCAACATCCCCGACAGCGACCCACGGCAGAACCCGTACCCGGTGAGGGCCATGGAGGTCACCGGCAGCGGGGCCGAGGTGTGGTACAGCAACGGCCCCGGGCTCCTGGTCATCGACTGCGCCTCCATGGAGATCAGCAGGAGGCTGGAGCCCTTCAGCCCGCCCTCTGTCATCACATCCATCGCCTGCAACTCCGAGTGCCACGGCGAGGAGGTGCTCTGGTGTCTGGACGACAAGAGCAACTTCCTGGTGATGTACCACGCCACCAGCTACCAGCTCTGCGCTCGCTACTTCTGCGGGGACTGCAGCCCCCTCAGGGACATGTTCACCATCCAGCAGCCCTCGGCTGCCATCCCGGCCACGGCCCCCATCAGCCACGGGGTGATGGAGAGCAACCCCCCGGGGGACATGAGCATCATGTACAGCCCAGACGTGGGCACCCAGATCCTGAACCACCAGGACTCGCTCACGGATTACTGCTCTGTGTCTTCCTACTCCTCCTCGCCTCCCAACGCCGTGACCCGCTGCCCCTCCAGCCTGCCCAGCTCGCCCTTGAGCTCTTCCAGTGCACCCTTCTCCACGGATTTTGAGGAGTCTGAGAAATTCCACGAGCTGAAGGCTCCCCTGGATCACGATGCTTTACCTGCGGGTGATAACACGGAGCATCTCCAAGCAGTCAAGATTCTTCCTGTAAAAGACCTCATCTGGATCCCCAGGTAAGTGGGTCACTTAACCAGGCAACTTAGTCAAAATCCCTCCTGGCTGAGCATGAGATTAACTCAGGCTAATTCAGCAGGTTTACATTCCTAGTATGATTCACCTGGCCAGAAAGTCAAGTTACCATTAAGAAATTCTGTTCCCAGTATAATGGAACATGGATTTTCTCTGCCTCCTGGAATTATGCAGTGTTGAGCAGAGTGGCCACGTGGAAAACCTTGCTGGGTTGGTTTCAGCAGAATGAGAAGGGGGTGGTCAGACTCCAAGCTGTGTTTCCCCAACTGCTGAGGAAACAAAGAGCAGCAGGCAGCCTCCTTGCTTGGACACAGCCCTGGCAAGTCCTGCTGCCTCCTGTGGAGCTGATGGGAACCTCTGGGAAGCTGAGTTTGCTTGTCACAGGATCTCTCACTGCACTGGATTCAGGATGCCCCCGTGGCATCACGGTGCCCCCTCTGTGGCTGCAGGTGGGCATGGAGCAGAGAGGATGGATATCCAGCATGGATGTTCCTCAGCTGACAGTACCCCCAGTGCTGAGGTTGTGACATCTCCCTCGTTTCTCTTCCAGGAGAGGAGGGGACATCATTGTGATCGGGCTGGAGAAGGAGTCGGGCACGCAGCGGGGCAGAGTGATCGCGGTGCTCAAGGCGGCTGAGCTGGCTCCCTACGGGTGAGGCTGCCTGGGCACACCAGGGGCACAGGGGGCTGGGGGTGCACGGGGGGCTCTGCACGCTCTCAGGGCTCTTGGGAACTTCTCTTGGCTCCCAGCAGCTTCTGAGGAGTTCCCAGTGGGAGGACACAGTTGCTGGTTGCACATCAAGGCTCTTAGAGAGGGGCAGTGAGGAGAAGGCTCTGTGACTGCAGCCTGGTCTCCAAAGTCCCATAATGAGCAGCCCATAATGACACAGCCAGGACCGTGCACAATGTGATCGAGCTGGCCTGATGCTGCCTGGTGCTGGCTCCCTGTGCTCTGAGGGCACCTGGCAGAAGGTCAGAGCAGCCTCAGCCCTGTGCTCAGAACAAGAGGTGTATTTATGCAGACCACGGCGCTTGTCTGTGGCTGCATTCACGTGGGTCAGGTTGATGTTCTGGCTCTAAATGAGCACCTTTGTGCTGTGGGCAGTGACAGGCCGGGGGACGGCTCCTGGAGCACAGGGGAGAGCAGTTATATACGTTAATTTAAAATGCTTCATACAGAGAAGGAGAGTCAAGGAAATAAATAGCTGCTGGAGAGGGGGGGTATTCCTGCTGATCACTTAAATACCGGTCTGGGATTGTACTATTTATGTCCAAACAAATGCAGGTTAAGCAGTGCTAAGGATTATAAATGATCATTTATTACTGCCAGGTAAACACAACAGGAGATCAAAGGCTCCTGCCATTCCCCCTGCTCTAAACTGAGTGTCTTTATCAGTTAGCTGGGAGGAGAGAATTCTCTTTATTGGTCACAGATACTCTTAGGTTTGTTTTGCTTAGCTCAGATTGAGTGTGGAGTTCAGGCAAAGTGATACCACATCTCACACCTGTCCTGCCCTGCTGCCTGGCTGGACCAGGCCCCATGGCCACTGACCCTTCCTGTTTGAGCAGCAGGATAAAGAGCAGAAGGGGAGGAAAGGGAAGGGGCTGCTCAAATGGCAGAGCAGAGCAGGGAGGGGGCTTTGTAGGGGCAGTTTGTAATAACAACCAGCTGCCAAGGAGAGTCCTGTGGCCAGTGCTCCCAGCTGGGCACCTTTGTGGGGAAACACTTTGGCACCAACCTTCCCCATCTGCTGTGGGAGTGGAGGAAGGAGCCCAGTGAGGGCTGGACTCCTGTCCCTTGGACCCTGCAAGGGAGAAGTGTCATTGCCTGCCCAGCCACCTCCCTCTGAGGTACCTGCAGGGCCAGCTTCAACAGAGACCATGAAGGGAAGGACAATACAGCACGGACCACACGGATCCCTGAGTGCTGCCACAGCTGTGCCGGCTGCTCTGGGCTCGGGGCTCAGCCCCTGAGCTGACACAGGCAGGCTCCATCCCACTTCCATGCTTTACTCCAGGCTCTGGAAGCTCTCAGCAGCCTGTCAGCTGTGTTATGATGGAGCTGTTCTGAAAATGCCCAGCTGGTAGCAGGAACAAGAGTCTGTGGATTTAGCAAATCAGGAGATTAGCAGCAACTTCAAATGCCATGGCAGACTTAAGCCCCCACCTGCATATTTAGGCACCTGAATCCCTTTAAAAACCTTTTCCCATGTCACTGAGCTGCTTGGTTTTGATGTGACACAGTTTCTGATCCCTCTCTTTGTAGCATTCTCCTTGCTAAAGGATTTGCAGCTTATAAAAAGCTTGTGTAGCTGGAAGGGAAGCTCAGGAGCCAGTGCTGCGCTCACAGAGCTGCCCTTCCCTGTAATGCCCTTTCCTGCAATGCTTTTCCCTGTAACTCCTTTCCCTGTAACTTCTTTCCCTGAAATTCCCTTCCCTGAAATTCCTTTCCCTGCAATTCCCTTCCCTGCAATTCCCTTCCCTGTAACTCCCTTCCCTGCTCTCTGCTCCTCCCCAGGACGCTGGTGGACGCGGCTCTGGTGGCGAGGGACACGGTGGTGTGCTGCTTTGAGAACGAGCACATGGAGAGGTGCCTGGCTGTCTGGAGGGGCTGGAGTGCCAGAGACTTTGACATTTTCTACCAGGCCTACGAGGAGCTGGGCAGGCTGGAGACCTGCATGCGCAAGAGAAGGTAGTGCCCGTGGCGCCGCACCCGACACAGCGGGAGCGTCCTGGACTCGGAGACACACCAGGGCTCATGGGGGAGTGTGTGCCTGGTTTGCTGCTAGTGAGCACCCCGGGGTTCCCAGAGCCCCACCAGGGCTTTTGGGGAGTGAGGAAGCTGCTGTGAGCAGGGCTGGGAGCTGGGCCAGCTCCCTGCTCTGTCACACGCTCCCTTGTACTGGTGAGAGCAGAGGTGGCTGCATCTCCCGATTTCCAGTTTGTTCTTCCCCATTTTGAATTCCTTCCTCACCTTCAGCATGCCCTGGCTGCTGCTGCTGCTGTTGTTGTGTGTGTGTCGGCCAGGGGAGCTCCGTGGGCTCTGCCCTGGGTGTCTGAGCACGTCCCTGTCCCGCTGCCTGCTGGCCGGCAGCGCGGGCACCGAGGGCTGGTTCACCCTGTTCCAGGAGGAGTGCATCTGCTGGAATCCCTGCACTGTGGGGCTGCTTCCCACCTCCCTGCAGCTCCCTTAGTTAGGGTGTGTGTCCTACTTCAGCTGTAGTCCCTGTGTAGAGACACCCTGGTGTAGGAGCCAGTGAGAAGCTGTGGCTGGCCACTGCATTTCTGGTTCCTAGAAGCTGTAGTGGTGCAGAGTTCCTGTGAGGGAGCCCAAAACAAGGAATGATGCACCAGAAGTGAGCGAGCTGGCTCATGGCACTGCTGCCTTGTCGATGGAGCTGATGGAAAACAAAGCCACTGGGTGTGACAGATATTCCTGATGGAAGAGAGGGGAGCCCAGGAAGGTTGATAAGCTGTCTCTGCTCCACTCCTGTTTCTCTTGGGAAATGCATTCTGGAGCAGCAGGAACACAATAAGCTCAGTTTGCCTGTGTATCTGTGCAGCTTCTGCCCACCACAGCTTGTATTTTATCTTCATTAGTGGCCTGGGATGCTGTATTGGCTCTAAATCCAATTGCACTTAATTATCCCAAGCATGTACAGCAGTGTAAAGAGTGCCCCCAGCTAAGCACCCTGTATAAAGGTGTACAGTTTGAATTTTGGACCTTTCTTTTTCTTTTTTTTTTATCCCAAGAATCTCGTGTGAGCATCGGCAAGGCTGGCCAAGGCCGAACGGGCAGGTTAACCCTCTGGTTCACATTTCTGTTGCAGGCTGCTAAAATATCCTTCTTCAGAAACAGAATGTATCTTAAAATAAACTGATTCCTCCCCAGGATGACACTGCATTGGTGGTTTTTATTGGAAACCCAACTGGCACTGGGTGTTTGGGGTTGCAGTGTGATTCAAGTGCTGGTTGTGATGGGCACAGCTGGAGTCAGGGCTGTGAGTACAGACTGTCTGTCTCCATTCCTGGCCTTGCCTGGGCTGTCACCCTGTGCCTCTCCAGCAGCTCATGATCAGGTATAGCAGCACCAAAATTTCCCTCCCTTGCCAGGACAGGCTCTCTGCCTCTGTCTCAGGGCTGGGCTGAGGTGTCATGGTCACCTTTCCAGCCGCCAGATTCCTTTGACTTGCAGGAACTCTTCCCGTGATACCTGAAGCATCAACAGGAGCTACAAAGGGGCTCATTCTTTCATTCAGCCTTGCAGGTTTCCTTTGAGGAAATATCCTGTGGGACAACCACAGCAGTTCCTTACTGTCCCTGTTGACCAGAACACCTTGGTGTGTGCTGCCCCCAAAGCCAGCGTGGGCTTGTGCCCACCATGGGCTGCCCAGTGCCCATGGGGGAAGCTGGAGCATCTCCCAAGCCTTGGGTGGGCCCTGGCCAAGGCCTGGACACAGCAGGGCCTTTGTTGTGCTCTGGGGCTGTTGCTGCACAAGACCTTCCTGACACACAAGAGATCCCTGCTTTGCCAGGTGGGTCAGGGTGCTCAGCTGGGGAGGGAGCAGAAGGGGGTGGCACTGGGTTTCATGGGACCTCTGGGTGGTGGGTGTGTGTCCCAAAACCTCCAGGAGCAGGGGGTTGGTTCCCAAAAGCAGCTGAGAGCCTGAGTGTGGCTACCCTGGAATAAGAACAAAATCCCCCCCCAGCAGCCCTGACACCTCATTAGCACAAGGCTCCATTAAGTGAGCACTGCACGTGCTGCAGGAATGATTCCCCGGGGACAGAAATAAACAGACATTAAAAACAAAACTAAATCAACTCCCACCAGTTCAAACAGTTTGAGATTTCAGTGCTCCTGTTCTCCTGATGGCAGGTACAGGTGAGGGGCATCAGGGGCAAGGGGTGGGGTCACAGCCAGAGGCAGGAAAAGCCCCAGAGCCCGGGAACAAGGGGCAGGAGGAGCCCCAGGTGTGGGTCTGGGGGACCTGCACCTATCTCAGTCCTCACTATTTTATTTCAGCTGATAAAAATAAGCCCAAGCAGGGCCCTGGCAGGGGGTTATTCCTTCAGAGGAGGAGAGGCAAGAGAACAGCTTTGGGCTTGGTGCTGGGGGCAAGTGGATGCTCTGGGAGCGGATTAACCCCAGCACCAGCGGTGGGAGGGCAGGGGGTGCCAGGGGTGTTATTTACTCATTAAGGAAGCAAAATGAGATGAACAGGACCTGCCTGGGATTAACTGAATCCAAAAGCCCCCCCAGCTTCACTCCCTCACTCCTGAGAGCAGAGCCATGCACATCCCTGGGCTTTTCCCTGGAGTGCTCCATGGTGCTTTACCTGCTTTGAAAGGATTAGATTCAATTCCCAACTGGATACTGATTCCTGTTCCTGGTTTGGGCTGTTTCTTTGCTGGCATCAGTGCAGAGTCAGGCCCTGGGATGAAGAACAGCTGTGCCCAATATCCCAGTTTGGGGCATGGCCTGAGTGTTTTTGGGGGGAGGCATGATGTAGGGGCAAACTACAGGTTGCATCCCATATCCTGATGCCCACTCAGGACATTTTGGGTGCACAGACCCCACCAGCCTGGGGCTGTCCAAACCCAACCTACCCCTCCCTGTGTAGGAAAATGGGAATATTACAGCTCATTCTGCTAGGAAAGGAAAGAAGGGCTGGCTGTGGCACACAGTGCCCTGCACAGTGGGCAGGAATTGTAATTTGATATATTAATGCAGAACTCCACCTCCTGTGCCCCCAGGACAGGGAAGGCAGGTGAACACTGACACAGCAGCTGGATGCTCCCCATCCCACACAGCACCAAGGGCTCTCAGCTTCAGCAGAAGGAAAAAGAAGGTGATTTCTAAGGGAGCTGGGGAAGGGGCAGCACTGGCTGCTTTGTATTCTGCTACCGAAAGGACAGAGGAAATGAGTTTTCTTTAAAAGCTTTAAAAGGACAGGAAATATCCTGCTTATCTCAGGCCTGTCCTCAGCTTACCCCTGGGATGGGAGCTGGGTTTGGCTTCAGGGGCTTAACCCAGGTGGAGCAGGGTGAGGATGGGGCTGGGGATGAGGGTGGAGATTGTGATGAAGATCAGGGTGAGGATGGGGCCAGGGATGGAGCTTAGGATGAAAATGAGGAGAAGGGTGGGATCAGGAATGGGGTGTGGGATAAGAATGGTGCCTGGGATTGGGCTGAGCTCACAGGCTCAGCACTGGGGACATCACTGCCAAGTGATGCTGGCACAGGGACAGAGCACACCCCAGCCCATGAATGGAACATCCACAGCAGTTCAGGTTTCCCAGGGCTGTTATGGTCCCACCCCAGCACTCAGAGCCATCCTGGCACAGCAAACAGCCTTTATCTGCCCCACATCCCAGCCTGTTTGCACTGGAAGCTTGTTTTATCACAGAACCACTTTAAACTCTGCCCCTTTTGGGAGCCCTCTAGGGGAAAAGTCAGTGAAACACAAAGGTGGTGTTACTCTTTTGTCTTCTTTTTCTAAAAGGTGGAGCAGGACCATGGCAAAGTCCTCTTAACATCCCCAACCAAACAGGGGGGACCCCCATTTCCAAGAGACTCCAGCCCAGCCTGCTGGAAATGTTGGAGCCAATTCAGGTCAATTAAAGTTGAGGTTTTTATTGAATTAAAGTGTGAAAGTAAATTCAGCCAGCCCAGTATTTGGGCTGTTTTTTTTTTTTTTTTTAATGTTAATTTTTTCACCCCACTCATAAAAGTGATTTAGAAAGTGGTAGGGATTCCTGGGCTGGAGGAGACCTGGGAGATGGTTCTGGAGCTTGGAAAGGACATGGACACGTTCCTCACACCTGGGAGTGTCGGCAGCAGTTCGGACGTGAGGAATAAAAGCGCTTCTGGCAGCAGCAGCCAGGTAAAATCCAGGAAAATAGCTGGAAAGGATTCCTCATGGGATGCACTGCCTTGGCTGGGGAGCCCAGGTTGTCTCCAGGACTGTCTAAGCCTGGAAGGAGGTGGTTTTTGAGCTCCAACTGGGATCAAACCCCTGAATTTGCTCTGGTCAGCACAAAAACTCACCCTGGCAGAGTCCACTGGGTACAAAACCATTCCCTGAAACAGGGCAGTGTCCCACCAGCCCAGGGATCACCAGAGCAGAGCAGGAGCCCAGCGGGGCCTGGACCTTCTCCCCATTTTTAATGCCTCTGCAAGATTTTCCTTCCAAAAGCTCCCGGCTGTGGCTGGCTGTGCACGCCGAGTATTTTTAGCAAGTATTCATGCGAAACAGCTCAGGATAATAATTTGCAATGTAAAGTTAGAGGCTTCCACAAAAACTCAGAGTAAGCAGATTTGGGTCAGCAGGACTTTGTGCTGATTGTGCTGAAAGGAACCATCCAGCCAGGTCCGGGGGAGCCACACGGGGCTGGAGCTGGCACTGAGTTTTCTGGGTAATAAACCCTCACTGTGCCCACAGGACCAAAACTTGAAATCCTTCCATGGGCTGTGACTCTGCAAAGTCACAGATAAATAATGTCACATGCAAATAGCCACATCCAGCATGACAGCCACCAGAGTAGCCATTGCCTTTCTGGACTCACATTTTCCCCCATCTCTTTCTGCCATCACTGATCCTTGAGCAGGAGGGAAAAGCTTTGAGAAAACAGAGTTAATAAATCCAGCTCCTCAGCCAGGGGGGAGCAGAGAAGGTGAAGGGTTTAACACCACGTGCCAGGGGCTGCAAAGCTCTGTGTGGGTGGGAGTTTTAGTGCTCTGAGGATGCCACAGCATCCAGCCCAGGTTACCTGCACCAGAATAACGAGGGAAAGAAGTGTCTCACATTTTTAATTGTTTTAATAAAGAACAGAAGGATCTCTATAGACAGGACATGACTGGGCACCACATCCTTCATTTTGAGGATGACACCATCTCATTTTCTCACACCTCTGTGGCCCAGAGGAAAACTCTCCATGATTTTCCTGCTTCCTCAGGCTGAGGGAAACTTCTGTCCGAAGCAAACAACCAGAGTAAATTGAGGATGAAGTGTCCCAGCCCCAGAAGGGATTTTTGTCAAGGCTGGGTTAGCACCTACCAGCTGATGATTTCCACTTCTGTCCAGCTCTTTACAAGGGGGGCAGCAAATGCCACTTACTTTAGTATAAAATGGGGTTTATGTGTTTAGACTTTGTCATAAAGGGTTACAATTAAAACTTCACTTTAAAATGGACTTCTCTTAAGCTGTGAGTCCATAAAATATGTGATCAATTGCGATGTGAGGCCTCGAGGGCTGCTGCATGCTTGGTACAAAACTCACTTTTAATAGAGATTTGGTAGCAGAATTAGAACTGCAGCAACTGAGAAAAAAACCCCAATACCACATGGTGCTGTTCTCAAAATGGCTTCTTCCAGTTACATTCTGCTTTTGCCAGCTGTTATGGGCTAAAAAAAGTCCTACATAATCACAAATGTTAATAAATACAGTACAAGTAGGGGCTTTTTCCCCTCCGTTTTGCTGCCATTCTTTGGGGTGCATTTTCTTTAAGCTCTTTTCTGTATCACAAATACAAGTTGGGTTTTTTGTTTGTTTGTTTTGGTTTTGGTGGGTTTTTCTTTTCCTTTTCCCTTGTGTGAAGAAACACCTCTGCAATTCCCTAAGATCCTTGCTTTGGGACTTAATTTTGTCCTCACACCAACACCAAACAACTCCTAGCGCTATTAAAAAATAAGTGCTCAGCCCACTTAATAATTATTTTTACTGTGTTTTGAACACACAAAACATTAGGGCACCCTGCAGCCTTGTCACTGTATGCATTTGAAATGTACACTCAGGGGTATTTTCAGGCAGCAGAAGCACTTTAAACATTTTCATGAGGAAAAAGTCAAAACCAGGGAATGGCACAGCTCATCAGCACCAGCTCCTGATCAATGGGTTTGTTCTGCCTTCCCTCAGAGCCAAGGTGTAAACCCTGGGCTCATCCCAGACCACAACACAGAGTTAAAACCCTCTGGAAGAGAGAGATCCTTTTACCTGGGCTCACTTCCCAGGTGTGTGACTCTGCCTCTGCTGGGTGGAACGACACGGACTGACGACGTGAGCAGCTCCAATTGCAAATAAAAAAATCTTTATTGCATCTTAGAAGCAAGTCTTAAAAAAAAAAAAGAAAGAAAGAAAGGAAAAAAAAAAAAAGAGAGGAAAAGAAAAATTTTCCATGCACCTACATCCTTGGGACTGTCACCAGAAAATGATGAACATTGTAAGACACAGACTCTATGCTAGTTGCAGTTCATACTCCATACATGTGTAAACAATGGTTATTTCTTCTACTGGAATACCAATTGCACTGTAAGATCCCTTCAAACGTGGCAACAACCACCAAAGCCTTCGGTTTTCTCCCTTCCTTCACTTGCCTCCACTTCCCAAAGAGCAGGCAAAGTGGAACTGAGGGCAATGGGATGAAATGGGGCTGGAGGATACGATAGAAAAATATATTGTTCGCTGGTTTTTATTTTCTGTTTCTGCTGAGCAGGATATTTACAGGTACATAGGTCCCAAGAGATCATCTGCTTCAATGACAATGTCCAGTCACTAAGTCTCAGTGTACAGGGTTCCCTATCTGGCTTTAAGGCACTTTATTTCGTGTATTTTCTCTTACCTTGCTAGGTGTTAACTCATAGGGATCACACTTTCCTTGTATTCAGCCTCCTCATCCCCAGTTCCTCTTAGAATACCAAAAAAATTCCTAAACTCACTGAAGTCATTCCAAAAATGTTGAAGAAATTTGGGGGAGAAAAAAAAAAGATCCATGAAAAAATATTTTAGAAAGTAATCTTTGGAGATCATTTACTGTAAGTATGATGTACACTACCTTATCAGTGAGAAGATGCAATACATTCCTAATATATATATATATATTTACACACGCATATATATATATATAAAATATTAAAATGACTAACAGATATTCAAGGAAAGGTCAAGAACCTAAAACAATGGATATTAAATAAATTAACGGTCTAGCAGATACAGAAAAAAAAAAAAATCCCAAAACAAAACTAGCAATCCAATGCAATAATTGTTCCCACTAACACCAGGTGACCGGAGGAAACGGACGCGATCGGGGACAGAGGAGCTCTGCAGGTTCTCCTCAGGGATTTTGGATTGTTCACTGTGTGCTGTCCTTTGGCTGCCAGAGATTCCCATCCCCAGCCCTTCCCCTGCTCCTCAGCATCCCCTGGTGCCCGGCCCAGCCTGTTCTGTTCTGTGAGCACAGAACCCACCACGGCTTCTTCCCCCAACATCCCAAACACAACAATTCCCACAAGGACCGACCGGATCACGGCTTGTGCTTACTTCCTTCCCTCGCCTGCCCATCACAAGTGGAGGTGTGTTTTTAAACTGAAATAATCAGCTATTAGGGAAAAACATAAAACCCCTCCTGCGATTTACCACCCTCGCTCATCGCCACAGCGACTCGGATTTTCTAACGCAATTTGAGAATTAATGGCTAATCCTGAACCAAAGGAGCAGAATCTTTGCACGGTAGCAGTCACACCAAAAACATTTAGACACAGCGTTTTGTCACTTGGCTTTGCACGCTCAGGTCCACATTTACAGAATCCCAGCCGTGAAGACGGCAACGGAAACGGCAGGAAACAATCTTTTGTTCATAAGGAAATTCTAATTCAAGTCAGATTTCCGCTGATCAGATAACTCTTAAACAACTTTTTTTTTGTTTGTTTGGTTTTTTTTTTTTTTTTTGTTTGAAGGCAAATATTGATCACAGTTTTGTTCAAAACCAAAAGCACAACAACAAAAAAACCCAAGGGCCTTGTTCTTCTCAAAACGAGCGCTTTGTAAGAAAACAACGATGATTTCTAAAATATATCCTGTGTGGTCTTTTAAAAGTGAATTATCAAAAAACATTTTCCCAAAAATAAATTAGATAATTAAAAAAAAAGTCTTTTCCAGCATAGCTGGACATTAGGCTGTCCTCACTGAGCCATTAGTATTGCTGCTTTTCCCAAAATTTGGGTCGTTTTTTTCAAACCATATTTCAGCCAGCTGTTGTGTGGACCCATACGTTGAAGCTTTGGACCCCAAGCACATTTTATATTGTTTTGGATCAAGATTAGGGTCACAAAAAACAGGGTGATGCACATGGACTACTCCAATTTCTTGGCTTCTGAAAGTTTTTAAGCCAGCTTGAATGACTTTGTTAAATAGATCTACGTCTTCAAGGCCCCAACCTTGGATGGAGACATCGAAGCCACCTGCTCGAAGAAGGTCAGCTTTGTAAATGCAGGTGATACCAAAGCCATAGTTCCTCCAGAAACCTGTTTTCTGAGTGAAGGCAAAATGATTGTCACTAGGAACCTTTCCACTATAAACAATCTTTGGATCATACTGGCTAAAAATTATGGGAAAATATACTTGCTGACCCAAAACTGTGTTGGCTCTACACCGCTGGAGGAATTCTGTGGTAAACACTAAGTCAACATCACAGAAGAAAAGTAAAGACTCGTTCTGGAACTGAGAAGATCCAACTTCCAGAGCCAGCGCCCTTGAGAACTCCCCCGACACCGGCAGAACCTGCATGTCAGCCTTGGGGTACTTGGAGCGGTAATCTCTCATCAGCTCGATCTGCTTCACCTTGTCAGGGTTGGAGTTGGAGTTGAAGAGCAGGACCACCAGCTTGACATTCTGGTTTGGAATGAGGCACGTCTTTTCAAAATTCCCCATGAACCTCGCAAACATGTCGAAGCGCCCGGACAGAGGGATCAGGATGTTGATCTTCTTGTCTTTGAGCTCCTTCCTTTCTGCTTTGGACCTGCTGAGCTGGAAGGGGACAAACATCTTCAGCGAGTTGGAGAGGAAGGACAAGGAGCCAGAATCCTGGTTGATTTTGCTGGCCAGCTCTTTGGCGTCCATCTCTTCGTGCTCCATGAACTGGATCTTGCTGAAGGTCTGCTGCAGGTACGCGTGCCTCCTCACGGGGACCGTCATCTTCTTCCCCTTGTGCTTCTTGTAGAGCAGCAGCAGGTCCAGCACGTACTCTGCCCCGTACATGGGGTTCACCCTGCGGTATCCGTACTGGATCTCCTTGAAATCAATGATCCTCCCCCGCGTCTTGGCGTTGGCGTTGATCATTTCCATCACCTGCATCACGATGTCATCCAACGCCTCGCGCTGGGACGAGTCCATGCCCCGGCGGGGCGGCTGCCCGTCGGCGCCCGAGTACAGGTACTTCCCCGTCAGGAACTCCCACTCCAGGATCTCCTCGCGGTGCCGGGGCTGGAAGCGCATGAAGGAGGGCGGCATGCCCAGCTGCAGGTCCTCCTTGTGGATCTCGGTGTTGCTGTACTTGCTCATGAGCACGATCTCGCGGTGCAGCTGCACGGTGCGGTGCCGCAGCTCGGCGATCTTGCGGCTCAGCATGTAGCTGTGCAGCCGGTACTGGTACGGGGGGTTCTTGTTGGGGTGCAGCGTTATGGCTCGGTGGATCTTGCTGTTCCTCAGGTCACGGATGTAGCCTTTCTTGTTCTTCTCGTAATTCTCGTAGAACAGCTGCTGCATCTAGCGGGGAGAGAGAGAGGAGAAGTCAGAGCCTGGCAGAGCTGACCCTGTGAAAGTTTGCCCACGCTACCCCGCTGGGAGAGAATTCCCCCTCGCTCACAGGGCCAGGCGGCTTTCTGAATAAGCTCTGCTTGGGTTTAGGCACAGGTTGTAGCAATACCAGCTGCTATTCAAGGAAATTAAGAGGATTATTCATTGTGAACTGGTGAAAGAAACATCTATCATGGATTTGGGATTACTGCAGCCCATTCTAGAGGAATCACCGGCGGCCAAACAATTCTGCACTAAGTCCATTGTAAGCTCATTTCTTCACAACAACACGCCATCACCAGGAAAATAACACCGTGAAGTGTTCACTACAAAACTCTCATTATTCATTTGTTTCTCATTGTTTTCATATAAATAATAAAGAAGAATAAAAAGGGATGCCATGTACATGCTAAACAAATCTGACAACACCTTCTCCATTACACCCAAATGCCATTTAAACATTAAAAATCCAGGTTTAGGCATTAAAAATGCAGGTTGCTGAATGTTTTAGTCAAGATGCCAAATATCCTACCTCGAGTGCTGCAATGCAAAGCTACAGGTGTCATTTCAAAATGTCAATGGACAGTAAAGTGCACCTGAGATTCCTAGAGTTCCAGAGTCACGTAATACAGAGTGCACACGTACACCATAATAAAAACATCCTTAACGTGGCATTTGCTATCTCAAAACAGGAAGATAATGAGCTGAGATTAGATTCACAGCTCTCAGGAAAGCAGACCAACCAGCTTTACAGTCCTCAGCAGCTCAGGCAGTAGCTGATATCATGAAAGGCAAACCAGGACGACAATGTGGAAAATAAACTGAAAATAAAACCTTGAGACCAAAGGTACATACCAGCTTAGATAATGGAAATTTAAAAAGACCATGGGCAGATTCTATGTCACAGCACAAATGCCATCAACCTGCCAGAGCTGACACAGCACCCTCATTCAATAAGGGATCCAATCTCTGTTACTGGCAGTGGAATCTGCCACAGGAAACACGGCAATAAAGCTTGTGTAAAAGGTCAGCAAAGAGCCAAACTCAAAAAAAGAACCAGGGAGAAGGTCTCAAATATGATGGCAATCAAACAGAGCACTAAAAAGGAAATCACCAGCACAGAAACCTTCCTTTTACCAGCTGCTCAGAGCCAGCACAAGTCCTGTTTTATTAGGCCTTCGGTTGCATTTTTCCCATTATTGTGGACAGACAGTGAAGCTCAGGGATAAACTTACACCTGGATTTAATTGCTCTATCTCAACAAGCCGGCTGTGTGCATGCTGAAACCTGACATCGGGCGGATCGCTGCCGACAGGACAGAGCTGGCTGAGCCCACTGGGAGCAGGGACTGAATGTGAGCAAACGTAAATCACTGCAAAGGAGCGAGGGAGGGAGGGATTGCAGCAGGACTGGCAAAGAAAGGATGCTTATTTCGTGGGTCACCAGCAGGCCCCCACCCCCTTCTCCTCCAAGTTCACCTTCCTCCCGCTCTCCCCAAGTGATCCTGCTGCGTGCACGCTGTCTGGGAGCACTCCAGGCTAGAGATGGATGGATGTGCACAGGATGCAGCCAAAGGAGAACATCTTGGCCATGGCCCCTTGGCAGCCTCAGATGAGCTGCCTGTCGAGATGGATAATGTCCCTTTGGAAGGCGTGCAGGACTGAACACAGCGCTACGGGCAGAGGTGAGCGGGGCTTATCCCACGTCCAGCAGAGTTATCCAAACTGAATGAACCTCGTGCTCTCCCAAGAAACACGGTTTTTCCACTCACCCTAAAGACTGTTCTTCATTTGTATCCCTGTACTGTTTCCTCTACTAATAAAACTTTATTTCTTTGGTCACTTTGAACCTGGCTGTGGCTGTGAAGGGCTCTAGGAGACCTTAAATCACACCCACCTAGGGTCAGTCCTGTGAGCACCATGTAGTGCAGTGGAGAGCTCTCATGGGAATAGCAGCATCAGTTCAACACTGCAGGACCCACTTATTCTACTGACAACACTGATCCATCCTCTTAACACTAGGCACACGTAAAACTACAAGTATTAAATGCATATGGTAACCAATTTCACTGACATTTTAACAACAACTATAGGCAGAGGCTTTTCCAGGAGTCCTGTGACATCTGATAAAAATTCTTAAATCACATCATTAGGCCACCATTATTTAAAAGAAAATTGACAGTAGGATTTAATTTCAAGTCTTGTTTTGAATTTATAAGACAACAAAATCAAGACCATGCAGCCTGAATGCATTTACTCCAAAATTGCTACCTAGGGCATTCTGAAGAGGAAACCATGACAAGCAGAAAGGCTTTCAGATTACACAACAAAGTTTTAATAGAATACTGATGGGTAGGAAAATGTTATGAAACATCCAAATGGAAGTAAAGATAGGAACCCCTAGCAAATGGCACAAATTAAAATTAAGAAGCATATTTTAAAGCTCTGGTTTGCCACTCAGGAGTAACGTCTTCGGTAGACCAGTTACCTTCTAATACTCCTTCCTGCCCCTTCCCAAAACTAGCTTGCTTTGAAAACTGAAAATAAAACACATCTCAGCAAGCCTTTAGTGGGGCTCCAACACAAAGCAATTTACAACTGAAACATCAATTAACATGCACCTTGCTCCAGCCAAGAGGTGACAACTGCCCCAGCCCTGCGCTCGGGCCAACCCTGCCGTGCAGCTAATGAGGAGCACCACAGCAGCCAGGCTTTTATATAATCCCATTTTTCAGGAGAATGCCTTGCAGGGCTGGCACGTTCCATGTTTTGCCTGTGAAGTCTCCCCCTGTCCTGCTGCAGTGTCCCCCTGTCCCTGGCACTCAGCAGGCTGCAGCAGGCACGGGCTGTGCCAGGATCCCACAGCTCTGATCCTCCATGGGCAGCCAAGGCGCACCCCACACCAGCAGGAAACACAAAGAAGGGTGCTGGAAGGGGTTAACAACTCCCTACCGAGAGTACAAGGAGTTACAAACCATTTGTTCACAGTGACACCAAGCCTGCACACAAAGCCCAAGTGGCCAGTGGCCAGCAGAGCAGTTTAACCCTTCTCGGGCCGAGGCGGGGGCAGACACTGGACCCAGGGCCACAGAAGGGCTGTGAGGGCCCAGGGCTTTGTCCCAGAAACCAGCCCCACATGGATTCTGTTTGCTCATCACACCTACACACTTGAAGGAAATGAGCAGTTCATTTGATAGCTCCACCAACATTGATCTGCCCAAATCATTAAGGCTCCCCAGCACTGGGTTCAATCACAAGGGCAATGCCCACCTATCACCAATCATTGCTAATATAATTTATTACCATATCTGGGTCCAAAGCACTGTGCTAAATATCACCAATTAACACATGCTGGCTTTTGACTCCACGTGACACTGGACAGCCGTAAGGAAGATACAAAATCACAATTAATCTTGTGTACATCACCAATGGGTGGGTGGAAGAAGGCCATAGAGAAGGGAATACCTGTGATTTATTTGCTCCTCCCAGTCCCTAAACACACACGTGGGGAGTGACACAAGCCCAGGACATGCACGTCTCCCACAGACATTACGTGCCAAATTCCCCACGCCTGTTACCAGAGTCTTGAGAGTTGAACTCTTGCAAACTCTTCTTCCAGTGAAACAGGTTTCTCTATGATTCTTTTTTTAAAAAAGGAACCTTTCATGGATATTAATTTTGCAATGATTATATTCTAAGCATGCTTTATTCTAGTGCAGAGCACTGAGAGCATAGGGATACAAAGAAGAGCTACTCTTTATTGACCACTATTTACTCTAGACCTGTTGAAGCCTTAAAAACCTTAATGTTCCCCAAACCATTAGAGACTGAATGTTTAAACTGTGGTACAGCTGTTGTGGGCACTGCTGGCTCATGTCCAAAAGACCAACTGAAAGGAGAGAGTGTTATGTTCTTCGTTTTAAATGAAGAAGTCTTTTGCAGGCCAAAAAAAAGTGTACTGGAGAAAATGGACTTTAAAAATAAGACCAGTTTATGCAGAAACTGGCCTGCAGCCACGGATCGGCCCCCGAGGGCTTTCTCTCACAGCTCCAGATTGTGCTACCAGAGCCCAGAAAACACAGCCCCACAAGCCTCAGGAACAGCAACCATGGGTAAGACATGTTCTATGGCAGGCTTCAAAATGCCCAAGGTGGGTTTCAATACAAAGCCCAGCTAATTGAAAGCCCAATGATGGTTAATGTCACCTCTGTCAGGAGGGGACGAGGGTGAGGGTCCCAGTGTGCAGCTGCAGGAGCAGGGCAGGTGCTGGGACAGCCCCACAGCCAAACCCAGGCAGATGCTCAGGTCCATCTCCTCCTCACAAAGATGTGCCACAGCTGGTGGCAAGGGGGCAGCTCCTGCTGAAGTGAGATTAAAGTCCTTCTGCTACCACATCCCAAGCAACTGCACTAGCACCATTTTGCACTGATTAACCACAACACATCTCCAGTTTTCTGGTTTATACATCACCAATACAGCTCAACTGATGATAAATTTTGCCAAGGGAAAGGAGCAGCAGGGTTTTGAGACTTCCCTCTGCTGGAGGGGAAGACTGTAGGGACCTCCTGGATACAACTCTGTGCATTCAGGGTTCTCTCTGTTTAAATCCTGATGCTTTATATCCCACAGCTAAGCACTGACATGACTGAAGCCACTCCTCAGCCAGAGTTATTATGGTGGAGACAAACACGGGGAAGTCATGGATAAACACTCACTTCCAGTGAACTTGGCCACTCGTTCATGGCTTTAAGCTCCCCAGTTGCCACTACAGGAAAGGATGCAGGAAATGCCACTCGGTGCTGGGAGATCAGACTTCCCTCTCAGCTGGCAAGTGAAGCCCTGAGCTCTGGAGCACAATTAAATGATGTGATTCTTCAGACAAGTCACTTCTCACACAAACTTCATCATGTACTGCTGGTTCACGTTTGCTTTGTTTCATAAAGAGAGGCAAGAAAATCATCCTGAGCAGTGAGCACTCAAAATTTCCATGGCTGGGGCAGCAGGGGCAGATCCAGCTGTGGCCTCTGGGTGCAGTAAGCCCAGGCATGCTCTGAAGCAAGAAGTTTATTCTGCACAACACAAATGCCTCTTCTTATATGATCCTAAGTGGAACGGTGCTGGTCTCACTCGAGAGCCCTGCAGTGCCTCCTGCACTGCTCTCCTCTCCAAAGTATTCCAGAAAGGAAGCCAAGAACTCAGGCAAGTTTCAAGCACAGCAAACCCAAGGTCATTGAATTCCCAAGGAATCTGTGAACTGGGAGAGTTACTGCTGGGGTTCAAGCTTTTGTGAACCATACCAAGTAGCTGTTTAATTAAACAAGTGTTTTTATCCCAATCCTTTCTTGTTTAAGCAAGTAGAAGAGCTTAAAAATTACTTATTCATTTACAGTTTCTCAAACCAAGCAGCCTTTAAAGTATTTCCAGCTTGGCAAGGGAAAGAAGAAAACCTGCAAAAATGAATGGGTCCTCAAAACTGGCATTGAGTACCTCACCTCTGACCCTGAGCTCCACAATCTCATTACCCAAAACCTACACGTGGGAGCAGTCCAAGGCTCTTGGGAACAGAGATCCTCCAGCCAGGAGGCAGAGAGCTTCCCTCCTCCTGGCCCTGCACTAAACTGAGCTTCATCCCCTGGTCTAAATGAGGATACAGAAATCAGATAAAACAGAGTGTGCCAGTGAGGATATTTAGATTTAACAGTGTAAACCTTAGGAGAGCTGGATGTGATTTGGAGGTTTTCGTCCAAAAGGTTCTGATTTGACAGAAACAAAACCAAGTAAAATACCACTAAACATTAACAAATGTTAAACACTACAGCTATTGAAGAAGCAGAGCATGGTAGGTGCAAATGACTAATTGTCATTGGGATTGCCTGAGAAAGTGTAATCAAAAGCTGCTTCTAACATAATTTCCAAATTACGAGTGCTGGTGCAAAGTGCTGCTCCTCACAAGGCTCGCCCTTGCTCAAGTCAAGGCTCTGACCCATGGGGCAAATGATTCAGCTCTCCCTCTGCAGCCTCTGTCCCACATCCAAACAAAACCAGGGATACAGTGACTCCCTGCTGGTTGCTCATTTAAAGGCCAGGCTCAGGGATGATGCCAGATTTTACTTGCCCACTGAATCTGCTGCATCTCAGCATTTCTTTTCCTTGTTGTCAACTCTACACTTTTACTCCACAGCACAGGCAGAGCACAAGAAAACTTGTTTTTCATTATGCATTTCAACAGGCCCGTGAAAGCCAGAGCCACAGCCCTGGAAGTCTGTATCTGCTCTTTCTCATGCAAAGTGTTAAGATTCCAGAGGAGCAGCACATGACCCTTGAAAGGGAGTTTCTTGGAGATGATGAGCAGAAAGCTCCTGACACCCTGGCCAATATATTCTGGATGCTAAAGAGACAGACTTAGAGGGATGCAGCCTCCCCTGAACACAGCCTACAGAAGAGAAGACCCCTTCTGGACTGCTGTGTGATTTTCCACCATGTGTTTTCAAGAAGCAGTAATGTAATCATTTAGAAATACTTTTGTTCATGGAATTCAAAGATTCCTATTTGGGAGCTGCTTTCCACATCCAGTGGTTTCGTAGGAGCTGCGAGCCACGATGGATGAGGAGCCTTTTTGGTCCACTTGGCAAGGCTACCAAAAGCTGCTGCTTAAAGGGGAGTGGAGAAGAAACTCTGGAGAAATTTCAGCTGCAGCCCAGGCAGCTCAGCTCCTGCAGGATGGTTCAGGACCCTCCAGCCCAGAGCAGGCACAGGGGGACAATGTCACAATACCAGCACTGAAGGACAGGGCTGAGGCAGTCAGCACAAAGCTCTGAATCTCTCTTGAGCCTTCACAGGAGATTACTGTGAATTTAATTAGGCAAAGATTCAGCCTCACAATAGCTGCAGTTCTTCCCTGCATGTAAAAAGGTGGGGGTGTATTTTAAAAAACAGATTCGTTTGCAAGACATTCATCACTTCCAGCTTAAGCAGAACCATTTAGCATGAGGAGAGCCACAGCCCCTTTTTCATGGCAACAGACCAGGCTTGCTGCTTCTGATCCCTTGAGAAGATTTGTGTCAGGAATACACCTTTAGGAAAGGGCCAGGAAGGAAGCTGGGAATGCTGAATTAAATCCCCAAGACAAGGCCAGCTGCTCAACTGCCTGTGTCAAAGCTGCTGCCCTCAGAGCTGCAGTGCCAGAACAGCCTCAAAGAGAGAGAGCATCTTCCATAACTTCATTTATAAACCCATCTGCATCATGCTTTCCTAACAACTGATGGTAAAAGCACTTCTCTGCCAGCCACATCGGTATCAGCTGATGAAAACTGACAGAAAACTGGGAATATATTTCTAATTTCTAGTTCCTCTGCTGGTGAACCCTCCTCCCAGATGCCACAACAGCCACTCCATGGGTGCTGCTGTGCCTCTGCCAGGCGAGCAGCTGGAAGAAGGGATGTTGTTCAGGAGGAATCTTGAAACCTCAACCCCTTCCAAAGTGCTGATGGCCTGTCCCTAGGAGGTGGCAGCTGCACACCACTGGAAGCTGGTGGGGTTATCTGAAACACAAAACCAGCCAGCACTGAAGTAACACTCAGGGCTCTCTCTGTCCTCTTGGTCCTGCTGGACCAACGAGGCTCTGCCTGTGTCTCA
Organism: Melozone crissalis; assembly: GCF_028551555.1. NCBI lineage: Eukaryota > Metazoa > Chordata > Aves > Passeriformes > Passerellidae > Melozone > Melozone crissalis. Next base: position 2,923,021 of record NW_026535792.1, on the reverse strand, counting down.
CTCGTGTCACCTGGTTGGCAACAGCACAAAGGACAAGGTGATGGTGAATCACTGTGCATGGCACAGCCACCTCTCCTGCAGGCCTGGATTTCAGTGAGTGCTCCAGTGGTGCTCTCCAGCTGCTTTTTCCAGGGTCATGCTGAGATATCCCTGGTTGGTGATGCTGAAGGCTGCTCTGCTCCGAGCTGGCAGCACGAGGCTGTGCTGGGCTTGCTGCTCAGGTCTGCAGTCAGCAGTAATCACAGCCACAGCAATCACAGAATATTCTGAGCTGGAAGGGACCCAGAGGGATCACTGAGTCCAACTCCTAAGTGAATGGCCCATACTGGGATGAAACCCACGACCTTGGTGTTATTAGCACCATGCTCAACCAGTGAGCTCATCTCAGTACACCCGTCCCTGGCACCCAGCAATGAGCAGGAGCTCAAATTAAGCTGGATTTAAAAGAAATCTCCTTTTACTCCTGTTGGAAGAAAAGCAGAACGAGCTATGGAGTTCCCTACAGACCTCCCACAGAACCAGTGTCCAGCAGAGACACAACATTTGTGGCACAGGCAGAGGGATCCACTCCTCTTCTCCTCTTTCACCCTCCTGCGAGCTCAGAGCCGCTCTTCATCTTTAATCTGGTTTTTCAGCCAGAGCCACCATTGCTGGAGCTGGTTTGAAGACTGCCTACAAGGGCCTGGACTCAATCACCAGCTTGTTTCACACGGGGAGCAGCACAGGGTGACAGCTTCCAGGGCTCACCAAAGCTGCTCAGCATTGTTCTCAAGTGTCTATATGAAACGCGTGCACTTTTTTGTTTTTGCCCAAAGAATTGTTCAGCAATTGCTCCAAGGAGGGGAGGAAAATAAAGTCACAAACCCTTGTTTTATGTGGAGAAGCCACATGTTTCAGCCAGCCCACGAGGATCCAGAGCTGAGCCCTGGCCTGGGGAGAGCAGAGCTTTAGGAGGCTGTGGTGGTAACGAGCAGTGATGCAGCTGCTGCAGGAGGAACTTCCACAGTGAGATGATGATTGCACAAGGGTTCCTCAGCGCTTGTACCATTACCACGCACGACTTACAGCCTTCCTGCTCTTCTGGGCTGAGTTTAAAAACAAAATCTGCCCTTTGTCTCATCGCTGGAAAACACATGTACATCATCCAGCAGAGACGTGGCACTGCCAAAACCACTCCATGACAAGGTCCCTGCCTCAAACAGCTCTGCCATCTAAAATAGCTGCAACACACAGCAGCTGGGTTAGAAAAGATACAGCTCCTTGATCAATAAGGGATCAACAGGCGAGGTTTGCCCATTCAGAGGGCTGATAAATCTCTCAAGAATTTGCCTTTCATGCCCTGTAACCCAAAAGCACCATAAATTGTGCATTAATAGCTCTAACTACAAAGGTCACCTATTTTTATTGCTTGCTTTGCTGAGGCACAAGGGATAATATATTTTAAATAAGTCACCTTTTAGGAGAAAGCAGTGACTTACTAATTACTCATTTGGATAGGGTTGGCAGGGTGGGCGCAGATTCTACACCCTGGAAAGAAAAATGGTGAGAGAAGGGAAAGGGGGCGAGAGAAGGGAAAAAGGTAATGAAAGAAGGGAAAAGCACATGCACAGGTCTGGGACCAACCCATTCCTCTGCAGCTCAGAACTAGAAGGAAGGCAACATCTTTCTAGGCAGCCACAGTTTTTTATTGTCCTCCTGTCAGTGGAACAACTTTCTCATAATTAAAACGAGCTGTCAGGCAGACTGGCATTTCCCTCCTGGCCGTGTCCAAGGCAGCCCGTTCGTTCAAATATGGTTAAAGATTTCACACAGTGTTGCTGGCTAACTGTATATGGTCTGAGGTTTTCTGGAAGTTTGCTGTCTGGCACAGCTTGGACAAGGAACAAGCAGCATTACTCTGCAGCACTCTGTAACCAAGTGCCTCTTGCATTACACACAGTCTGTCAGAGCCAGGCCTTCACCTCCACAGGGGTGTTTAGGCCTTGCTGATGTTCACCATCCATCATCCAGCTCTGACAAAAAGAATATTCAACTGCTCCCTTTGTAATGCTCTAAATTAAAACAGGAGATGTGGATGCTGATAAATGCAATTATGCTGAATGTAAATGCATTAGAAATGGAAAGGAAAAAAAACACTGTCTCAAATACTCACACAACTTGGGGAAGGATTTGCTAATCACACAACACAAGTGAACTCTCTTTTGAATATTAGCCACACATACAAAGAGTTTTTGGGTCTTTCTAAGGTCTTCTTTGCTTCCAGCCTGGAGTACACTTTGTTCTGCTGGCTGCAGCCAAGCTGCCACAGGCTCCAAACCCTGTGCCCATTGCCTGCAGCCACCATGGCTTGGCCCTGCATCCCTCCAGCTGCCAGCCTGCAGCCTACGAGCCTCAGCTTGCACCCAGCTGCTGCTCCCTTCCCTCTCCCTTGGCCACTGCAGCCTGTCTGCATTTGGAAACCAAGCAGCTTGGAGGAATTTATCGTTTTCTTCATTAGTGACTTTCCCAGACTCCACTGACATTTTTCCCCTCATCTGGGCAATGAGAGATCTGCTGGGTGGGTTTGCCTGTTGGGTCAAGGTCCTGCTGCTTCGAGCAGCCTCTCGTGTGCTCCACAGAGAGAGGCAGGGAGGGAGGAAAAGCCATTGCTGAGAATGCAGAAGGAGCTTTAGCCAACAGATGGAGAAGGCCAGTGGAGTTTGCATCCTCCTTCAGCAGACAGCAATGCCTTGTCTCCTTATGACCCATTTTTAGTTGCTGATCGAGGACATTTCAGGGATTTGACTCATGAATAGCAAATTACTTGTGCTGGCTTTGCCAAAAAGCCCTCTCCTTGCTGCAGTAAGCCTGGGCTGCTTTGAAGTAGCTCCTGAACCAAGGCAATTTACAGCCTGACAGCCTAAAGCTGCTCTGGAAGGGGCCTGGTGTCCTGGGGGGGCTGTAAATCACCTCGGCTCAGAGGCAGCAGGGCAGGTCCTGCATGGGGACTGTGTTCCTCTGCTGGGCCACAAAGGCACGGCCACCAGGGAGCCAGAGCCCTTCAATGGGGCTTTCAGAGGGACACACAGCCCTGCTTTCTGCCCTTCCCTCAGAGCTGCTCCGAGATATCCCTGCAGCATCTGAACTGCAGGTTGTTCCCCAGCTCAGTGCGGTTTTGAGCTGAGCTAATCCAGGCTCTGACGAGCAAATAGGTGCTCCCAACCCCTGGCCAAGAGCAGGCCAGGAAACCTCCACCAAGAGCCAGCTTTGGGAACAGGCTCAGCTGGTGGCAGAGGGACCCAGGGCTGACTCAGCCTGGGGGCTGCACCTCGTGTCAGAAACCAAATGGGCACTGACACATTATTTGAGTCCTGAAATAGCAGCAGTGCTCAGCACAGCTCATGTGGCAGGCCCAGAGGCACCCCCAGAGCCCTGGTGGGAGGACAGCTCTCACTCTGCTCAAGGACATCTGTCAGGGCCCTCCTGCAGAGCCACAAGCTCAGCTGGGATGCCCAATCCAGCAGTGCTTTTCTCTAAAGCCTACAGAAAGAGCTCTGCATGGATTCTCACCCCCATTTCATGTTTTGCCCACCCCCATTGGGGTTTTCCCATCCCGGAGCCAGGGAATGTCGTGCAGGCTGCGGGACCGTGCTCTTCATCAAGCCCTGCCTCGTCTTGATGTCAATGCCAAAGTCAAAAATAATCCACCCACCCAAACCAGATGTTAGAAACCTGTCTGTCTCTCTTCAGCTGTCCTCTGAGGTCTGGCCTCCTGTCAAATGCCTGAGGCTAGAGTTTTCTTTCTTATTTTTAAGGCAATGATAATATGTTCAAAGGCTCTTTCTTCTGTTTGGTGAGAGCAAATCTACACCTGGCCCAGAAGTGCTTCAATACACACCAGCAACTAACAAATCTCTGCCTCTGAGAGAAGTTTGGCCACTTGACTTTCAAAATAGTTGCTTCCTCCCTTCACAGAAACTTTAACAGCTAATTCAGTAGTGCCACAGGAACGGAGGGGAGCAAAGACAGAGGGAGAGTAGAAGGGAGAAGGACAGATCAGACCAGAAGGGGCCAGTTGGCAGCACCATTGTGCTGTCTCGTAGTACTTCTTAAGCAAGAACCTCCTTTTGGGTACTTTATGTCCTAAAAAAACCCCAACACGTAGCAGGAGTCTGTGTTGTGCAAGGATGAGAGATGGAAAGCATTATGCTGACCTTAAAATGTAGCTCAGGGGCCTGGTGCATCCCAGACTGTTTGGTATTAGCATTATCCAGAAAAGCAGCATTGCAGGATATTGGAGAAATCTATATCCGGATATTAAAACTAGCACTGGGTAAACTGTGAGGAGTGACTATCACAATATGGTCAGACCACAAGCTTAGCAAAGCCTAGGAAATAAAGCACTGTGACTAATTTGAAGCACATTAAAAGAAATCACATACAAACCCCACTAAATCCATCAACTCCCAAGAACACTTCTTTGCCTTGTTCAGAACGGGAGAGGACACAAACACATGAGATTTACACAACATTTGTACTGCTCACTGCTTTATGCTCATTTCCAAGCAAAGTACTGCCTGTTCTTGAGGACTGGGATTTCACACTTGGAGGATTTCTAAGAAAGAGGTTTTATGGCTGGGACTGAAGCGACGTGGCCAGGACATGAGGACCCAGCAGAGTGCTGACCACAGCAGGCACTGTCCCCTGGCAGCAGGGATGAGTGCCCAGGTTCTGGGGCCCACCAGCAGAGAAACAGCACCATCTCAGCAGATGTGCAATGTTATTTGCAATGAGTCAAGAATTCTGTCAAAGAAAACCTCCCTCCCCCTGGAAGTCCAGCCTCCTGGGCTCCCTGCACGTTGGATTTCTCCTGGGGCATTTGCCCTCCTGTCCACCCTGCAGGGGACAGAAACCACCCAACCCATGAAACGTCAGCCTCTCTGCTCTGTCAAAAGGCTCAAGTGAAGGGAAAGTAAAATAACCCCACAGCATCAAAAAACCCACATCAAAACCCAACCCTGCCCACAACATCCTTCTCATCTTCATCCCTCAGACAACTCACACTGGTACTGAGACTGGAACTGTCTTGAAAGGACATTTATCTGCTCTGGGCCTGCTTTGTGCTCCACAGGAGAGCAGCTGGACAGGGCCCAGGTGGCTCAAGGCCACAGAAGTGTGTGGTTACAAGAGCTGATGGCTCACTCAAGGTGGCAGCAGGAGCTGAGCATCCTGCACAGACACCGTGTCAGATACGATGTGGTGCAATAAATGCCAGCCTGGAAATTTCCTTACAGGACAAGAGAAATACTGGAGACTGCAAAAGAGCAGATGACAGCAAGAGGTTGTAGTTTATGAGAGCAGTTGAGACCACTGCTAATAATTTGTGCTCTGAATGCTGCAGAATGCCAGGAGCAGTGAACTTTGTGAATCATGATGCAGGTTTGTAAGAGATTCACTAACTCATGCCACTACTGAATGGTATCAAATCCAAATGTCAAATCCACTCCAAATCCAGGGGTGACTTAGCCAACTCTAGATTTGGTTTCTTTCTTCACTTCCAAGTTACAGAAACCATTACCCTGACATAATGGTTTAGGTTTTAATAGCATGAATCTTTTGGCCATAACCATGAAGGAAAAAAACAAAACAATAATAAATCTGTAAGCCTCAGTGGCAAGCAAAAGAATGTAATCTTGATCCTCTTGCCCACTAAATAATTATGCTTACATCATGCTAAAATAAAAGTCTAAGTTCTGCTTTCTGTTATTAAAAATACAAGGAAGAGATCAAACTGTCCATATATATGAAATTATAAAACCAAGCCATATATCACCCAGACCAAAGTATGTAATCACGACATAACAAATGGAGTTTAATACTCAGCGGAAACCACAGCTCTGGAAGGTATTTAAAGGAATATTTCCATTTTCCTAGGTACTATATCAGGTTCTTGGCCAGACATTTTTGATTGCACTGTACTAAAAATACAGTCCTACTTTCAGAAGACAAAAATTTTCGAAGCATGACGAAATGTGAAAGGTAATTGCAATGCACCGCTGAGCTATTTTATTACATTATCTAACATCTTTAAAGAGTAGATTAGCTCACAGTGCAAACATTCTGGTTTCCCTGATGTTTGAGTCCTGGCAGCGACACAAGCAGCAGGAAGAGCCGTGCCTGAAGACAGGAGAGTGGTGCTAGTGAGCTTCTGGAGCAGCTTTCCCCAGCAGAACAGGCAGTGCTTCCATCCAAGAACGTTGTGGAAGAGCTGCAGCCCCTTTGCTGAGGCACTCTGGGAAGACGCTGGCGAGGTCTGTGATCTCCTGCCAAGCCCTCCTCAGCAAAACTGGAACAGCCAAAGGTTTATCAGCACCAACTGGGTCTCACTGCTGACATAAACCAGGGGGGAGCTGATCTGAGAAGGTGCTGGAGCCACAGCCCCACCGAGCACTGGGCAAGAGCTGCCTCCCCTCAGCTGCCTTCATTTAACCCTAACTCCATTAACCCTAACTTCTTCCTACCTTCCATTAACCCTAACTTCTTCCTACCTTCCATTAACCCTAACTTCCTACCTTCATTTAACCCCAACTTCTTCCTACGTTCTTTTAACCATAACCTCCCATACTCCTTCCTTCCTTTAACCCTAATTTCCTACCTTCATTCAACCCTAACTCCTTCCTACCTTCATTTAACCCTAACTTTTTATACCTTCATTTAACGCTAACTTCCTCCCTTCCCAGAAGGAACAGCACAGTGCTAATGTGATAATACCTCAAGAACTAAGGCTGCCCCAAACCAAAGATGCTCAGCTCTTAGGAAAAGGACACAAGCCTGGTGAGAAACAGCAGCTGTGGAGAGAGCAGAAGGGACTCCCTACACCTGCAACAAATAACTCACTGCAGTGGACGAGATTTGTGCTCCACAAATCCCTGTTTACCTAGGAAATCCATATTTACAATGGCTGTGGTTGTGTGTTCCTTCTACTCCCTTTGCCCTCCCACCTGTTACAACCAGGAGCAGGAGGAGCCTCCTCCAGCTGCTCCATCATTCCCAGAGATTTCTCCCTTCCTCTTCACTCTCTGGCTGGTTTGTCCAAGAAACAGCTCTGGTTTCAGAAAAAGCAGTGAGAAAGAATAATCACTAACCAAACTTCTGCTTCCTTTGTGCAGCCAGGCTCACAAACTAACTGATCCTCTCGTCAAGCAAAGGTTAAACCTCCAGACCCAACATGCAGGTGGGTCCAGCATGGCATGGGATGCAGGGAATAAGCAAATGTCTCCCAAGAAGGCAAAATGGAGGAGAAATATTTAGATCCCTACTCAAAAGCAGACAGTAGCTGTATGCTGCCACCACCCAGTACATGACATTGCAGTTTATTGCCCCATAAAACTCAAGTTTTAAGCTCAGTTTGCATCCTGAAGGCTGTTTGCAAGCAGCAATTTAAATGTAGGGTTTCAAACACGATGTTACAAAACTGAAGACCCATTTTAGACAAGATTGAATGAATTGTATTTTGAATGTTGTTTTTTCTAAAACATGTACAGCCTGCCATAAAAACCAGTGAGAGAAACTCCAGCCAGAATACGAGGTGTCAATGGTCAAGCATATCCTCATTAGAGGGTGGCCAAGTGATATTTATTTAAAGTGTTACGCACTATGAATTAAACATTTATTTTGTGTCACCCAGTAAAATATCTGAACCTCATTTTGGCAGCTGTGCAAATTCTACCTCTACTGCATTGATGACTGACTGTACCTCTTTTGACTTTCATGCAATCTCTCTTCTCGTTTTAAGAGAAAAACCTGAAAATCAAGAATGCCAAAAATGCAAACATTGGTGTATCAGCCCATGGCATGCAAAAGGAGGAGGAAAGCAGATCACCACTCACGACATCGCCTCTATTAAGGTTGCAGATGGAATTACAGCATGATAATTAAAGTTCTGGAACACTTGGCAACCTTATCCTTTAAGAGTGACTGTCCTAAAAGATCTGGGAACATGGACTTTGTGTTCCTGGATTGATGGTTTGAACAGGGAACATATCAAACATCATTTGGAGATCTGACCATCAGTTCCTTCCCCCACTAAGGAGAGAAAGAGCCTCACAGGTTTTGGCTTAGAAACCCCTGAGAGATCCTCCTGCCCAAGGTGGCTAAAGCTAGAGATGACACTCCACCAGAAACCCATGTCAGCCTGCTATTAATGCTCACCCAGTCTGAAAAGTGTTTTGGCATGGTTTTAACAGGATTGCAGGATTTATTCCATTTGAAATGCTCTCTGGAGCACAGGGCAGAGCAATGCTGCTGTGTGCCACTGTTCCATTCACTCAGCAGTAGAAATGTGCCACTTTTTCTCCCTCAGAGCAGGCCTGGAGAGCAGAACCAGCCTCTGCTATGCAGGGGACAGCAGTGGCAGATGGCAAAATAGTCAGTACAAAAACTCTAACAAGAACTGAAACAGGAGCTGTTGACACCTACTTCCACTGAGCAAAGCACATTCAAAAATCACATTCTACAGACCAACATTTACGCCTGGCACAGAAAAAAATGGTCACTACATGTACTGGCCATTGGAGGGTTTATGATAGATAAAGCAGGAGTAACAAGGTAGGAAAGGAAAGGCACTTACAAAGAAAGTCCAAATTTGACCACTAGGCATGGGATAGTAGGCATGGGCTACTATCTGACAATATGGAAATGGACTTCCATATTAATTCAAAGGTGTAAGAAGATCAAAAGCTGAAAACAAGGACACCACACTATCAAAGTGGCTGAACAATTATATTTTAAATAAAGTTTCTGGAAGCTGTTGCACAGAGCATCCCACTTGCTTTACATGTGACCGACCACCCTTTCTGGACCAGAACCCCTAAATTATCTATACAGCTCATTACCTTACACAACTGTCTTTATCTTTCTCCACTTGTCCCTACCACTCCTATATTAATGAACTTTTATTTCAGAGCTTCAGAAGATTCCACCAGGATCAGGGAAGGTTTGGTGCTAAATGCAGTTCTGGTAGCAAAGATACGAGTGGAGAAGGTCAGGGGACATGGGGTGGCTTTGTTCTGAGAAGCTGCTCAGCATCTCCCACCAGACCAAGTCCCAAGTAGGATATAGACATTTTTCAGAGAGGTCTGGCTAGTTACCCATGGTGAAGGTCAATGTAGGTCACCAGAGCTGGTGTCAGGAACAATTCCTATCCCAGGGCAGATGGGAGACTAAATCCTTCCCCAGAGCCTCTCCTGCTGCAGTGTGGGATATGCCTCTCTCTTAGGACCACTTAAGCATCTCTCCCCTAATCAATCATCTGTCTGTGGAGATGGCCAGGAATTAACCTCATCCCTCCAGAGCAAAATTGGATTAGGCTGAAATCCCTCAGTTACTGCGGGCACACCTGGAGAAACTGAGCAGCCTGTGAAGCACTCAAGATCAAACCAGCAAAGTCCAGGGGGACACCAGCGAGTGCTCTACAGACTACAGCTCCAAACACAAACTCTGCCTGCTTCTCCAATCCCTCATGCTCCAGTTTGGGGCAGGAGCAGCAGCCTCGGAGCCGGATCTGCAGCGCTGCTGCCTCTGCCAACAGCAGCATCCAAATCCCCACTGGGAACAGCCGGGGCTCGGGCACTGCCATGGGCTGCACCTCATGGAAAATCCACTGCCAAGCCTGTGCTGAGCCAGCCCCACACCCTGCCAGGAACGGGCAGAGAGCAGCCCCAGCCTCCCCATCAACGTGGAGCTGCAGGCACACAAGAATCCTCCTGGCACCGGCCGGGCCTGCTGCACATTTTATGCTGCCTTGGTAATGACACTGCTCGGGAGCAATGCAAGCCCCAGCCCTGGAGGAGAAGAACTGGAGAGCAGGAAGTCCAAGTTAAGCTGTGGGCACAAAAAGTGACCAGGGATTAAGCAGCGTTGTGCTTTGCTTAGACTATTACCCTGGGTGGAGCACAGCAGCTGGGCCAGACATCCCTGAAAGGCACTTTGCAGGACAGCTGGATCCTCTGAGTTTTGGGTTGGACTCCAAAAAACTCCTGCTTTGAGTCTAAAAGAGCAGCAGAGAGGGAATGCTGACTCAGAAGTTTAGCTTTTCCCCCATGCCCCACCACATCCCAGCAGTGCTAGAAAGGTGCTACGTTCCCACACCCACAGCAAGAGGATAAGGAACAGTGAGAAAATGTATCAGTGCAATGCACCAAAGCTCAGCAAATTGTCGTTAAAATGCAGCCTGATTTGTGTCCAGAGGAAACCAGCGCTCTGTAGCAATTTTCTCCCCTGTCAGAAGAGCTGCCAGGAGCACACGAGGCCTCAGCTGTGTGAGATGTGGGGAAGCTCAGCAGACAGCAGGATGAGCCTCCACAAATGAGAAGCAGCAGGTTCAGAACCAGGGGGAAGGGGAGGGAAGGGATGAGAGAAGGAAGCAGATTACTGGCTCTGGCCATACTCATTATATAGAAAGGACATGAAAGGCTTTACTTAAAGTGCCAACGTCAGTTCAATGTATTTATAAGGATTCAAACAAGTCCCACCGGGCAGAACAGCCCGAAGGAGCTTTGTGTTTGTGTAATTTAATGGCTCTTTGTTCACTGAAGTCAAAAAGCAGCTCTGGATTTGGGAGAGTCCCCGGCCAGGCCCAGCTCCCAGGACTAAAAGAGAGTGCACTGAACTCTGGTGGGGCAGCCTGAATTAAAGGGCTGTTGTAAAATAAATCCTCTGATAAGAGCAATTAATGTTATCCTAATTGTGTCACTTCCCATACTCGCCACTGTTCCTGCTGGCTGCCACGAAGGCAACTCCTCCTCCTGGGAGAAACTGCAGGCGAGGTGGGGACTTTAAAAATACACTTTTGCCAATTTCTTTTCAATCCAGCACACTGAATACAAGATATAAAAAACCACTCTGCAGCCTTTTGTTCTGGGCTGTATTTTTATTACTGGCAAACCCATTAAGCTTGAGGTTTTTCTTATTTTATCTTTGCTTTCAGTTTTTTGGGGTGGTTTTTTTTTTCTTTTTTGGTAATCAAAATGGCAATAGTTTATTATATGCTCTGAGGTTTCCTGCACACAAAAAGAAAAAAAGGCTGTGCTACTATTCCTGTCTCTAATTCATCCCTTTTGCTTGCTCTGCTGTGGGCAGGACTTCAAATCATAACCAGCAATTTTGTCTGCCTCCTACTTACCAAAAATTACTGCTGCACCCACTGGTGATTCACAGACACACACATTTGGTACCAGGACATCCATCTGAACCAGCAGATGCCTGGCAGCCCTATCTTTTGGTCATGAAAACATGAGAGCAAACCAGCCTAAAAGGTCTCCATGATAAACCAGTGGAAAACATCCATGTGCTTTCAAAGGGGTTTTGGGCTGATTAGTTGGAATAATATTTTCAAGCCGAGAGGATGATACTGGAGCATTATACATCCTTGAGATATGTTATCTGCAATGTACCATTCTTTGTCAAAATGGATGTCTACAAAGGCTATAGCTGGTTATTCCTAAGAAAGACAAGGAAAGGGAGAGGATCCTCTCCTGCATCAGTGGATTTCAACAGAACTAGAGCTCCAGGCAGCCAGGATGTCCCTCAGCCTGCCTGGAAGATCACCCTCCATAAGGCAGGGCTCAGCATCCCCCTCAAGCACACAGAAGTGCTGCCCAACACCAAGTGCTGCATCTCCACCTTCCACACGGCATCCACAGAAGAACACGCTCATTTGCGTCCCCAGAACAATAGAGAAATTAATGAAGATGACTGCAATTCATAGAGCCTTGTGTCTGCAGCAATGGAAAGGTCAAACAAATTAAGGCTCTGAATTCTGGGCAGAGATTTCAAGCTGGCTCTCTAACATTCGCAACACAAGGGAATAATTAGAAAACATCCATCAGCTCCATTTCCGTTCACAAGCCCGTTGCTGTGAACATGGTGATGAGCTGTCCTCTGCAGAGCTAGATCTGCTCTCAGATTATGGTCAATTACTTCTCCTCAAGTATTTCAACTCCCAAACACAAACTTCACTTCCTCCAGCTCCCAGATCTCAGAGCAGCCGACCACACACAACACCCCTGGCAGGAGGAGCTCCCAAAGAGCTGAGCCCCTGCAGGGACCCACTGCAGCTCCCAGGGACACCAAGGATGGGAAATGGTCCCTGAATTTAAAAAAAATATCTCTAGGTACTACAAAAACCACAAAAAAGATCACAGGAGTTCCACGCTGAACACACAAAGCCCACACCACCTCCCTCCCTGTAGCTGTGAAGTCTCATTCAAAGGCTCTGTCTCCTTTACAAGGAAGCATCCTGCTGAGCCCAGAGGATGTTCTGGGATTGGGGGACAGGAGAAATGCAGTTGAAAAAGCACATTTTGTGTGAGCTGTTCCATGGGAGAGCTTGCACACCCAGACACTTCACTCCTGGCAGAGCTGGCACAAACTTATTTTTAACAGACTAAACCAACCTGCCCCCCCTGGGATGCAGACAGCTGCTCAGAAGAGATCTGCTGGTTTGGCTCTGCCTTCCCAACTCACACAGCTGAGGAGAAGAGTGCCAGCTTCTGGAAATCTGGGTAGGGATCCATGAACCTGTGCAATGTCTCCAGCTACATTGTGAGGAAGGTGACAGGAAAGATTCGATGCAGGAGCCCCAGCAGCATGACTGAAAGGAGACAAAATCCCTTGCCAGACATCCTGGTGTGCTGCTTTGGGCTGGGATAGGGTCAGTTTTCTTCATAATAGCTGGTATGGGGCTGTTGTGGATCAGTGTTGATAACACAGGGGTGCTGCAGCTATTGAGAAGTGAGTCAGGGACCACTGTGCTCCTCATCCCACCAGCAAAGGGGCTGGGAGGGGACACAGCTGTGACAGCTGACCTCAGCTGACCCAGGGGATATTCCAGACCATATGGGACTCATGCTGAGCCTGCAGAGCTGGGGGAAGAAGAAGGGGATGCAATGGGATTGTTTCTCAATTCACTGTTTGGCATGATGGAGCCCAGCTTTCCTGGGCATGGCTGAACACCTGCCTGCAATGGGAAGTGGGGAATGCACCCTTTGCTTTGCTTTGTGTGCATTTGTGGCTTTTGCTTTACCTACTGAACTGCCTTTGTCTCAACCCTCAAGTTTTCCCACTTTTACTCTTCTGATGCTCCCTCCACCCCACCAGTGAGCCAGGGCTGTGTGGGGCTGGGGCTAAACCACAACACCTGACAAGGAGAAAAGACATGATCTGAAGAGCTGGTTTAATATCAAAGTCTCCTGTGACCCAGGACAGCTCCCAGAGAGAAATCAAGGGGGAAGAATGAGGCAGAGCTCACAGGAAGGATTTTCCCCCCTGTGCTGCTGCAGGCAGTGACAGGACAGGCACTGCTCAGCCCTCAGCCCAGCTCTGCTTTCTGTGGGGTCTCTGTGTCCAACAGGAGCCCACACTCAACCAGCACCTCCAGTGAAGCCCCTTAATTCCCCCATTTGGGCAGCCTGGTCCAGGGGAAGGTGTCCCTGCCCGTGGCAGCAGGGTTGGGACTGCACGGTCATTACAGTCCCCTCCAACCCTCCCACCCACATTCTGGGTACTAAACCTGCTTCCCATCTCCTGACAGAGATCAGCAGCACTGAGCAGCACACAGTGGATCCAGGATTCCCAAGAATGGTCACTTCCACTCTGCATCATCTCTGGTCACCCCTAAGCCCACTTCACTCCCTGCCTGGCCCAGGAAAGCTCACAGCTGATGCACATTTTTTGTTGCAGCATGGCTGCCAAGGCCAATATTAGTATCTGGCCATAATCCTTCACAACCCTGTGGAGATCTCTGGGAGATCAGCATGTTGCAGCAACAAGGTTTAGGGGTTAATAGGTGCTCCATTAGAAGCTTGCCCTTGGAAGATTTAAAACATGTTTTTTCTCAAGCACTATGACGACATCCCCACCATGTCATGCCCTTTCCATGCTATCCATCTGAGCAGCCAGCTGCAGCACTGCCCTTGTCCCACTTTCCCAGCCTGCATTTGTGTCCTTTTCCCCCAGTTTTTCTTTTTAATTTAATTTAAAATGTTGGTAAGTGCTGGGTTAGCTGAAGCTCCATTACCTACAAGTGGCACCGAAAGGAAAAAACCCCAGACTTTTCTGGTTTTGGAAATAAAAATGCTTTGGCTGCCAAAGAAAAGAAAGAGTTACACCCATGCAAAGCTTTCACTTAGGGAGAATTAATACAGCCAACTGTTTTTGGATGGACTGCTGGCTAACTACAGTATAAAAAACAAAAAAAGAAATGAGCAAAAAGAGTCCCAAGCCCTGTCCTCTCCCATTAGACTCACTCCAGCCCCAGCTTCTCCTGGGTTCCTGTTCAGAGGGAAATTCTCTGTCACCTCTGTCTAGACTACTCACCTGAGTGAGTTTGTACTGGAAGAAGTGCAGAGATGCAGCTTCCAGGACCACAAACCTCTCAAGGCACACATGCTAGAACACACATAGAAGCTGTATTTTACACACTTGCAATGGTTTATATACGTGTCTCTACCATCATTGTGACATTCCCTGCTATGTTATTGCCTCACTGACCACCAACTCAAACATTTCCATCCTAAAAATGCTCCACAAAATGCCCCTTTAAAACAGAAGCTGCATGTGCAATCCCTAGCATGACTTATTCTGCATACTATAGGATTCTGGCTTGATTCCTGTCACCTCCCACAGAGCCAGTTAAGCTAAAGATCTGTCCAGAAGGACACGTAATCTTAAATGGAACACTGCTGAACACACAGCCATACTGCCACAGCTGAGCTCCCAGCCTGGGTAATTAGAGATTTTATTCCTCTATTGTCCAACTGCTGACTTCATTACAGACTCTGTGAAATTCTCTCATTAAACTCCCTGATACTCATTAGCAATAACTAAGCAGGGCTGGTGCAGTAGGCAGAATGAAGAGGTTAAGGAGAAGGGAGTGACTTTTCTTTTCTGCTTTTCCAAGTCCAGTGCTAGTGGCTGATTTAATCACTCACTTCACAAGCCCTGCAGCACTGGCATCCCTCAGCCCAGCACTGCAGAGGCCCTCACTGCTGCTCTCACATCCTTCTGGGCTTTCTGCTGCCTGGCTGCTCCCCAGAAACACAGCAAAGGGATTTTAACAGGAACTACATCAGCCACTCAACCCTTTCTTCTGGACAAAGTGGTAAGATTAAGAGGATTCTCTGCATGGACATAACTCTCTCCAGCAACATGAGCTGATGGAAACACATTAAAATGCACCATGTGCAATTAAAAGCATGCTGACTTGAATTTTTCCACTTAGAAATGAAAAATTCAGCTCCTCGGTACGTATCCTCCCCTTCCTCCCTGATTTGCAAGTTTCAAATTCTGAATAATCACTATTCTGAATAATTTGCCCACAGGCACAACCCTGAGAAGACTCCTCACAAACTAGGACATCTCAACCCTATTCAAAATTCCCAAGTGCTGCTCCAACTTGCTTATCAAATGTCTGATTGTGGAGACAATCAGTCTGTGCACCGGTGGCTCAAATATCCCACACTCTTGCTCAATTTTGTCCTGGGATTTTTTTTTTCTAATTTTTTTTTTCTGGTTTCCTCTTAAAAAAAATTAAAAAAATAAAAAAAGAGCCAGCAGCTGTTCCAGCAGACAGCTCCCGGATTTCCCTGGATGTGCGTCAGTGGGATGATGCTGCTCCTCAATCTGGCGGCCATCCTTCAGACAGACGGAAGGAAGACCGTGGTCATATCTGAGCTACTGAAAATCTTGGACATCATCAGCAAAGTAAGCCAGGCAGACACAGCTTTCCACGCTTGCACTTTCTAAAAATGAATCATAAAAAGCCACGACAGTGGATAGGACAGCCTAAGCCAACCAGTCAAAAATAAGCCAAAGCAGAACAACACTGCCAACGTTGCTCCACTGTGTCATTTCACATTCAGGAAGGTCTTACAAGCATTTGCAGAGCCTTAAATTAAGCCATCAGCACCAGACTGGACAGCATGTGGACGTTCACCACCACTACTCAGTGAAGCAGCGTGGCGAGCCTCCAAGCTCTGCCTTCCTACAGTCAAAGTTCCTCTGAATAGAGCATTTTCAAGCACAACTTCACCTTTAATTAATGCAAGATGTGATTGCACCTTTAATTAATGCAACACTAACTCTGCATCCTCTTACCTCCCCAGAAATATTCAGTTCAAAGTCAGCTTGTTGGTTTCATACTGGAAACCCAAGACACAGCCAGGAGTCCAAGATGACACGGCCTGGGCCACAGCAAGTGAGAGAAATGCTACAGAAGAGATTTACGCATCTTTGCTGGAAAATCTCAAGAGAAGCAGTATCTGTTCTGGGCCCACTGCTTCCCACAGAGTATGACAAAATCACACTGAGTCAATGTAAATTTGTCATATCCTGTGAGGGAAGTTTACCCCAGCAGGCAAAGGGGAGAAGGAGCTGTCAGTCTGTCTTAACGAGGTGCAGCTGATCCCTGAAAGCAGCCAGAGCCCAGATATCTTGACATCAGCTGATAAACCCTAAATGAAACTATTTTGCCTCAAGCAATATTGTGACAGGGCAAAACCACATCCTTAGCAGACACCTTCTTGACCACGTGCATTGCTGTGTGCTGAGAAACGTTCATGGGAGTCACCCTAAAAACCTGACATACACACAGGAGACTCTGCCCAGTAGCAGCACAGAGGATCAAACTCAGTATCACCCATGAGGCAGGAATCCTTGCCAGGACTGCAATGGAGTGTCTGTGCTGCATGCGACAGCAAGATCTGCTCCACTTCCTCACCACCTCCTGCCTAAAAATTCAACACAGACAACAACATCCTAAAGCTGTCCCCACTGCAGACAAGCCCAGAAAATGTGTCTTGCTTCAACCCCTGACAAATGGCTCCTGAGTGACATTCTTCCAGATCAGAATGAGAAGATTCCACCCTACCCACGCCCAAGAGGCTCACCACAACTCAGTCTTTACCAAAATGCAATGTTAGACCCACCACAACCAGAGTTACTCTAAGGAGGTGCAAGTGGCCAGACCCAAGGCGGCGTTGTGGGCGATTTGGCCCCGCAGTGACAACCCAGATGTTCCCTGTCCCTGCCTCCCTCCCTCCCACCTCCTCACAGCATTAGTCACTCAGAAGACATCAGAACAAAGCCACATTCAGGCCTGCCAGATCAGGTTTTGTTCGCTTCAAGACCACAGTGGTAGACAGCTGTTGCACATTCTGCCCCGAGGTCTGAGCGAGCTCCTCGCAGGATTAATGAAGCTCTGATCACAAAGGACCTCTGAAGGCTCCTGATGGAACTGGGGCTACTGGCACAGCCTTGAACCCCATGAGCTTCATTATGTGGCCCAAAGAGTTTGGTTCCATCACATTCACATCTGCCCCTCCAAGAGCTGTAGGTGCTCTTAGGTGACTCTGCAGCTCCTTCACCAGAGGAAGCAAGGCCAGCTCCTCACCTTGTCCCTGGAGGGCACCTGTGGCTCATGGGTCTCTGACCATTGTCTGCTAAACCCTCTGTGGTTTCTCCATGACCTTTTCAAGCTGAGGGGATCCCATTTCAGATGTATCTCACCAGTATCAAACACAGGTGGTATGAAATTCCCTCATCCTGCTGGCCAGGCTTCCAACATTACACACACCCATTAAATCCCTAGTGGTATCTGTGACACCAGATTGAAGCATTTCTCCTGTCATCTGCTTTCCTTATTTAAGAAGTGATAGATATGCACACAGATAAATGCACAAAAATCTGGGTAACAGCATTTCCCTGCCTTGAAGGTGGAGATGATAAGTTTATTGGTGGGCAGCCACTAAAGATGCAAAAGCAACGTGACAATACTAGCAAGTGTCTTGCCCTGAAGCAGGGCTGTTTCTTCCTTAAAACTAACTGTAAGGGTATTAAATATATTTAAAGCCTAAGGGTTATAAACAGTTCCGTTTGGAACATTTTTACTTTTAGACTATATACGTATTGGTATTTATGTAATCAGAGAAAAAGCAGGGCAGTTTAATCCATAATGGCTTTTTTTCCCCTATAAATAGGCATTTAATCAACAGAAGACAAAGCATGGCATCCTGGAATATCACTGAAATTATCAGATTTGGCAAACAAAGCCCTGGTCTTCCTTATTTTCTGCATTAATTTAGGAAAAGAAAGAAGTGGACTCCTTTCAGAACAGTTGTTCACCTTAAGGAGAATGTAAAGAGCTGCTGTTCCACCTCACATCTGCTTTCTGTGGCTGCTTCACACTCAGGAGCACAGCCAGGAGCAGGCACCACCTCAGCCCCTTTGCTCTCATGGGTTAGTTCAGCTGCTGAGAAAGGTGAAACTAAACTAAAACAGGGAAGGGGTGGGGGGTTGGATTTTCCTTTCAAATATTTAATAATTAATGTGTCAAGAGAAGCTGTGGGGGGAAGAAGCGGCGTCAAAATTATTGCGTCCATTACCAGGACGGTTCAGCTCCATCCTACACCTTTCAGCTGCCATCCTCCAAGCCCAGAGGTGGTGATGGATCAGCCTCCCAGAGCAGCTGAGAGGAGGCCTGAAGAAGGGCTGGAGGCGGGGGCACACCTCTCCACCCGCTCCCAGCAGAGATGTCTGTCTGTCTGTCTGTCTGTCTGCTCCTCCCTGCAGCCTCTCAGCCCCAGGCAGGCTGTGCTGGCAGCTGCTGCAGCCCTGGCACCCATCCTGCCTGCAGGGAGGGCACTGCTGGGCAAACCCCCGTGCCAGCCCAGCCCAGGGCAGCTCCCCACGGGCAGGGAGTGTGCTGCTCCACAGTGTGCCCCAAAGGGATGTGTTTTCACCTCCAGCTCACCCCAGGGCCCTCAGGATGGCACTCTGAGGGCTCCCATGTACCACATCCATGCAAGTGCTTTGTTCTCATTTATGGCTCCTTGAACCAACAGTTGTTTAAAGTTCTCTAGACCCCCCTTTTTCTTATAAAAGAAAAGGAAGATGCTGACAGTGCAAGTGGCCACCCAGGATTTCAAAGCACTGCAGGAGGCCAAAAAGGAAAGTCACCCATCAAGCTGTTTGCTGTCCTGATGTCTTCTCAAAATAAAGGCAGTTCCCACAATCAGCCCTATTTACTGCAGGCTGTAATTCTGCCTGGATGGCAGGATGACCTCCTGGATACTACTCTAGTTGCATATGAATGCATTTGAGGCAGCAGTTAAAATTAATGAAGGCAGGTTTGGGGTCTGTCCCTGCAAACACTCAGTGCCCTTGCGCTGACAGGGATGAGGTGTGTCAGAACACACAATGCCTGATGGGGGAAAATTGTGTGTTATGGGGTTAAAAGAATGGCAGACCTGTAACTTAAGGCCTCAGCCTCTACCTCAAGACCACAAGTCCCAAGAACAAGAGGAGTTTTACTTGGCACAAACAGGGATGACTGAGCAAGGCAACACATACAAGGAAGGCAAAGGTTTCAATCTCTTCTGAAAATCTCTGCCCTAGTAAGCCAATGGCAGGGAACATATGGCTCCCAGCCATATTATTTGTTCTGGTTTATTATGCATAGCACAATACAGACAGTAACAAGTGCGTGTCAAGATGTGGCTGGTTAAAAGTGCTGAAAACATTTACTGGGCCAGTAGCAATGAAAAGGTTCCCTACCCTTGTATTACACAGATAGAGGTTTACCACACACAACCCCAACTTGAATGCATTGCCCAACTTGCAGCCAACAGCCCCAAGTCTCAAATGTTTTATGAGCAAGCAGCTTGGACTCCTCTCCGATACACGTGAGCAACTGCAACTGGAGTTGCACTGGCACATCCAACAGGCAACCACCAATTGCACAAGGATTGCAAAAGGGTTGTGTTCTCCACTGGTTCACCAACGGCCAACGCCAGCCCCAAAGCCATTCCAGAAGCTTCAGGGGGTGTAACAGGATGAGTCAGGCCAGCAGGGATCTCTAGGGACCATCAGGCCCCAGCACTCTGCTCAAAGGAGGGCAGCTGACATGGGCTGGTCACTCAGGGCCTGCTCAGCTGGGTCTGACTGTCCCAAGGACAGGATGGAGACTCCACAGCCTCTCTGGATACCTGGCTGCCATGACTGACCAACCTTGCAGTAAAAAACTTCTATCCCGTGTTTAATGTAATTTCCTGAATCCCAGTTTGAACCCACTGCGTCTCCCCCAGCCCCTGAGGAACACTGAAAAGAGGCTGGATCCATCTTCTTCACCCCTCTGCCAGGTATTAGATGTGCTGGTGAGATTCCCTGAGCATCCTTACTCCAGGCTGAGCAGCCCCAGCTCTCCCCACAGCTCAGACCCTGCAGTCCCTTCATCCCTTCTCAGGGTGTGTGACTGGACTCCAGTACATCCATGTCTCTGTTGTGCTGGGGAGCCCAGCCCTGGAGCCTCAGCAGGGCTGAGCAGAGAGGAATGTCACCTCCCCCAGACCTGCTGGCCACGCTGTGCCCAAAGCCCCCCAGGATGCTGCTCCCCATCTCTGCCAGGACACGGTGACATCTCACATGGAGCCCACTAGGACCCCACATCCCTGCCTGCAGTGCTGCTGCCAGCCAGTCAGGCACACAAGGGCCCTGTTGACCTGTGTGAGATCAGTAAACTTACAAGATTGCTTTCACATCAATTCCCCCCATCCCAGCCCATATTTGCACTCCCACAGCCAGAAAATCACACGCAAACAGCTGACTCACACAGCCCATGGCAAACCCCCAGAGCCTCACCCCTCTGCATTGAGCTGTCACAAAATGCCACCAGGGTGACACCTGAAAGGTTCTTTCCTTGGGGTAGGACAAGTACAAAGTTCAGATCAGATATGGATCAAAAAATCAGCCTAACGTCGTAATTGGTGTAATTAAATGTGCTTTGAACCATTGAAGGAAGAGCACAGGAAGAAATAACACTGTGAAACAACATGTAATGACAGTGTTAGCACAGCAATTACTGTTTGCAGGCTCAAAAGGCAACTGGAAGGTAACAAAGAGAGGCCCAGTCAAATCAAAGCTTGAGACAGCACATTAAAAAACCCTGAAACAGCCTTAAAATTGTCTCACTTCAAATTTGCATTCTCTCTCCCAGCGATGATTACAACCTTTTGATCTCTGCAAGCAGGACAAATTATATTATTGCGATTAAAAATTCCAGTCCTGTTGCCCCAGTAAGCAGGACAGACACAGGGCACAGCATCGAGCTGGCCCCTGTGACAAAGGTGCCACAGATCCAGCAGCATTTCTCCCCTGAGACATCTCAGTTCCTGGGCACAAAGAGTTAAAATCCTAAGCTGCCACGACTTTAAGGATGCTCAGCTCCCTCACCCAGAGTGCAGAGCACCAGCTGACCAACACAGCCAAGCCAAAAGCTGCTTTCCCAAAGGTGAAACTGAACTGCACACACCCTTTATTTGATTTCCTGCTGTATGTGTAACAAAATTAAAAGGGGAGGGGGGAAATCCAGTTAATTTTACCCAAACCTAACTGAAGGGAAGCCAAGCAAACTACCACATCTCTCATTTTCCTTTCAATAAAAGCTGCCTCTGTCAAAGCCTTAACATCTTGTAAGCGCATGCCAGTAAATCCATTTAAAGCTCAAACACAGAATTTTATTCTTCTGTGACCACACAGCAGAAGAGATCATTCCTCCTTTGTCCTGCTGGAATGATTTGGGCTGAAATCTGGCAAGAACCAAATTTTAAAGCCGGGTCACTGCTTTTCCCCTCCTTTTCATCGTGGTAGGGTCTCAGTAGCAACATTCGGTGTGAGTCAAAGGGGATTAGGGAGAGGTTCAGGAGCAGCACAGTGAGAAAACGTGAAGTGTTACCTTTAGTAATTACCAAAGGAAGACTTCCATGATGTTACCATAGGAATTAATCCTTATATTAATATTTAAAGCACAAACAAAGCATGGAAGCTCTGGAAGACACGATGGGGGGAAAGCAGCAATTTGCCCTTGAAATGCATTAATTCTGATTTAAGAAAAAAGTAAGCTTGAGACTCCTAAGGAAATTGTGCTGTCTGGGTGAAAGGGTGAGCTCAAAACCAGAACCGCTTCCTTCCCCATGGCATCTCCTCAAGTGACTGGCCAAACCTCTCTAATTTTACAAGTGTCCAGAACTGAACTCCTTTCTATACAGCATCTTGGGGATGCACACCAGCAGCACAACAAAACATGATTTTCTTAACCAAACCATGCACGCTACAAGGCAATGAGGCAGGAAGAAAAGATTTCTTTCCAAATTCTGCAGCACTCTTCTTAGTGAAGACAAAGTTCAGTACACAGACATGAAAAAGGAGGATGGTGTCAGACCAGATGTTAAACTGTATCTGAAAAATATTTTTTAAATGTCAGACATCCCCTGCAGATCATTGCTTGACAGCAAGCCTGAGCAACACCTCCTGAAGCAAAAGCTGGGCAAACCTCCAGCAGCCCCAAAAAAATGGGATATTGGGAATTAAGAATTGCTCCCTGTGAGGGTGGGCAGGCCCTGGCACAGGGTGCCCAAAGCAGCTGTGGCTGCCCCTGGATCTCTGGGAGTGTCCAAAGAAAGGCTGGACAGGGATTGGAGCAGCCTGGGATGGTGGAAGGTGTCCCTGCCCATGACAGGGGTGGGATGAGATGAGCTCTAAAGTCCTTTCCAATTCAACCCACTCCACGATCCTATGACTGCTTTCAATAGAAAATATAGAACAGAAAATGGAAAAAATAGAACAAAAGCCTGTGTAAGTGCTGTGACATGGCATATGGAATAAAAACACTTGCACACTGTTCTCTGTGCATCTTGGGTCATCCAAGATGCACAGAGAACAGAAAAGTGAGGGTCTAGAGTAGGTCTCTCTTTAAAAACTCATTATTTCAAGAGAGCTTGCAGATTTCAACACCACTCCATGCAGGAACTGTGATCTTCAGTCTCCTTTTCCCTGCCAATTTTCCTCAGCCTTTTGTGTTGTTTTTATTTGAAAAAAAAAAAAAACACCGTGCACCAAATGCTGCATTTCTAAACATTACACATTTATTCCTTGTTCTACTGGTCTGTTACAAGGCTTCTTCTAGATTCATTCTCAAACCATTTTAAACATTTGGAATATCTCCCATGTGGGGGAAGAGCACAGAGCTCCTGGTCTCTGCACAGACAGCTCAGAAGTGGAAAAATCCTATTAGCAGCCATTTGGATATTAAAGACCAGGCCAGGGAGCAGAAGACCTTATTGCTTTCAATTTACAACAGAGGGTGAAGGTTTCATTTTTCCTGGCACACAAGAAACAATCTGAATTCTGCAGTTGTATGGTGGCTTTGAGATGTGAAAGCAGCTTGCTCAAGGAAAGAAATAACATTTTTAGCTCTTCTGGAGGAAAGTGCATGTAAATCAGTTGCTGTGCTTGAAGTGAATAATCAAATCCTTCAATGCCTCATGGCTGCAGAATTCTGCAAACAAGTTTGGGGGAGCATGCATGGAAAGGACAGGAAGAGTAATAGCTAATAAGAGAGTTCTCCAGCTCCAATTTCCTAAAGCTGATGTCCTGAGTACATCTATGACAGCAAAAATAACAAGTCTCTTTTTTTTTTTCTTTTTCCCTTTCCCTGTTAGCAACAGCTATAAATGTCATCAACAGTACCAGCAGGAAACCTCCACAGAGGGTAGGATGTGAAGAAATAAGATGCTTGCTAGTTTTAGAAACCATTAAATTTGCCATTTCCACTGAACTCCTACAGTCACTCCTTCCTGCAAAGTTCACGGATTCAAAAAATAAAAAAGCCATCCAAGCAGAAAGAGAAAGTGTCTCTGCAGAGGGAACTGCCACCAGCCCCCTGTGACACCCCAGCCCCACGGCACCAACGCTGCAGGCAGCAGGAGAGGCCACATTCCTCTGGGTCACGGGGCTCACAAAGTGAAGACTAACTCCTCTGTTCTCTCCCAAAAACACCAGATGATTTCAGAGGAAAGACTGCACAGCCCAAAGGACCTTGTTCTCCTGTTCCCATGAAAAATCTCTCTGCTCTTAGATGCCAAAGAGCAAGGAGTACCTTTTTGGAGAGCTGTTATTTCCTACCTTCAGAAAGACACTCAGCACCACTGAATTCAGTCTACCAACTTCTATTTCCCTCAAAGATACTGGCTAAGTTTCTAAACCCTACATATTTAACTTGCAAGCTGGTGTGGAATGGGAAGTCAATGGGACAGAGACCAGTAGAAGTTCCTGCCAGTTTAAAGAGTGCTCCTTTAAGGTTTGGGGGCTGAACAAATCAAGTGAGCACTGGAGAATTACAATTAAACCCAACTCTTGCAAAAATGTCATTTCAAGGACAAACCTACTGCTGGAAAACTCTGAAGAAGCCTGTATGAGCAGCACGAGAAAAATCAGATGCCTTCAGCTTTCCAGCACTGCAGCTTGCTGCAGTCATGGGGTGTTTTTGCCTTATGGTGGGACAGCAACGCCCAGACTGACTTGAAATGCCTCGGCTCAGCTCCCAGGTACAGCTTTACTCCAGGAAGAAAGTGTTTTTCTCACACCTTCCCACTCAGGCCCTGCTTTCACACCGCCCTGCACTGCAGACACCCACAGGAACCATTATCTGTGAGCCTGGAACTGCCCACTTTAAGGGAAAAAAAATGTGAGATCTGTCAATGGGCTGCCAAAGACCCAAAATAATTTTAAAATGCAGTTATGTCAGCAATGCTATTGAAAAGCAGAGTACTGCATGCTAAAAAAGCCAGATTTTCACAAGCACCACGTAGCCTGACCCCAGCAAATACAGGTCTTCATTCAGCAGGTTTAAAAAAAAAAGTAATTTAAAGAAAAAATGTCAGCTGAGCTGCCTCATGCACCATGGGTTCTGGTACACTGTCACTTTGACAAAGATTGCTTGTTAATACCAAAAAGCAGTGCAGCAGGAGCAAGGAGCAGCTCCTCACAGTGCCTTTAATTCTCCTGCAGCAGTTTTGGAAGGGAACAAACCCAGGGCTGCACCAACCTTCCCACATCCCTCCTTTCCTCAGTGCTGGGGGTATGACCAAATGCTTTTTGTTTTAAAGGTCAGAATTTGAAACAGGAACGTGGATGATTTCATGATCCTTAAAGCAACAAGAACTTCTAGGTTCACCTGCAGAAAGGTATATTTGACAAACAGTGATGGAAAATCAGTTTTCCCAGGTAACACCAAAAGCCCAATAGCCCAGAATGTGAACATTTCCCATTTTGAAGGAGAGGATGGTCACCCCAGCACAGCACAGACAGCAGAGCCAGGTGCAGGCTGGATCCCATCCCCTGCAGTCTGTCCTGGTGTTCTGGAGCTGTTTTATTGAGGATCTGCTCTGGAGCAATCACTGACTCTGCTGGCAGCAAATGCTCACCAGGGCACAGCCCCAGTGAAGAAGGAGGAACTGTGGCCATGGGACATCAGGAGCTGCTGGCTATGGACACATCTCAGTGCTTCCCAAAGACAGGAATGTGCAGTTTCTAGTGAAAAATAAACAGTTTCATAGGTTCATTTGACAACAGCACTAAATAAAGCAAAGATTCCTGAGAAATGCATAATGAGAGCTGCAGGTAAATGAGGTTATGATGCAGCAGAGGCTCCAGGAACCAAAAAGCCTGGCTGGATTAGCAGGGAGAAAAAGCAAAGCAAACATCTGCTGCAGGACTGGTGTTTAAACAGACACCACCTAGACTTCAAAATGAGAAGTTTTCAATAACTGAAACATTAAAGGCCTCTGTACTGTCCATACTACTTTACCACCCACTTAAAAAAAAGTTGGACAGCATTCCCAAAATCCATCTTCATGATTTAAAGGCCGTTCAGGAGTGTTATGGAAACCTGCCTAATTCGTCCAGACAGTTTTGACAAATCCAAACCAATGTGTTTAAATGTTTAGCAAGGAAACATTTTTCAGGAGATGTAATGGCTTTTATTAGACCAACAGATACAAACAAGGAGCCCGAGGGGCTGGGAAAGCAAAGAGACTGACAAGCTTTCAACATCTAAGTCTTCTTTTCCAGTCTGAAGATGGGCTGTTGGCCTGAAAACCTTTCTGCTCAGACTAAATAGTATTAGAAAAAATTAGAAAACTTGGTCCTGCTCTAAATTCCCTTCACTTGTACACTTAAACTGTCAAGGCTTCACCACTAAATCATTAAATGATGAATGTACCTTTGGACTGCGTGCTTGAACACAGCAAAAGGTTTGCAAATCCTTTCTTTAAACAATGAGAAAACTTAAATCCATGTAGGGAGAGTGCACAGTGTGTCATCCCTTGCCAACCTTTGCTTCCCTGCCCCACAATGTGATGGCAGCCCAATGTTCTTCACCATCCTGGACCAGGAATGTCCCAAGGCTCAAGCTGCCAACGTGCTGCTCAGCCCAGTGAACACCAGGGAACACCAGGAGGATGCCTATTCCTCCAGACTTTAAAGGCTTTCTTGGGAATTATATGACTTTTTATAATTTTTAATGGCTTTATTACACTTTTTAATTAATCATTTTCATTAACGATAAGCAGCCGTGTTAAAGTCTTAAATTACTTTTAGCCAGCATTTAGCAAATTGTGTCATTATGCCATAAGCTGCTATTAGGGGAACACAGCTTGGGAAAATTACTGAAATTTTAAATTTTGATAAGCTAACTCTGATATGATTCAATTAGCAAAGCCTAAGAGAAGACATTTTACAGTAACCAGAAGATAAAGAAGATAATAACAAAGACTCAGTATGTCATGGAAAGTCCATTAAAAAAAAGATACTAAAAGGACTAAAAATATGGACTCATTAACATAAACATAGCAAATAAATAATATAAAATATAAAACCAGTAAACCATATTAAAAAAACAATAAAGAAAGGAATACTAATGAAAGAGAATTATGTCATTCAGAAAGAATGAACAATAATTTCTTTGTTTGCTAACTAAGTATAAATAGGTGAAAAAGTATTGTATCCATGTCTGTGTAGAGACCAGAATTTTGTCAGCCACTCACACACCTCCTGGCCAAGAATAAAGCAGTGCCTTACTTGCTAACATTAA
This sequence comes from Melozone crissalis, assembly GCF_028551555.1. Lineage (NCBI taxonomy): Eukaryota > Metazoa > Chordata > Aves > Passeriformes > Passerellidae > Melozone > Melozone crissalis. Next base: position 2,896,059 of record NW_026535792.1, on the reverse strand, counting down.
AAGACAGTGTTAGAGGGTTTTATTTATCCTTGCAATTTTGAAGGATGTTGGTAACAGCTTCCCAGGAAATTTCACTTTTCTGTAGCCTCGTAGCAAGGCTGGGATGGAGGAAGCAGTGCTTACAAAGGCTGTCACCACACACACGACACACTGGAAAGGCTGTCATCCCTAAGAGCACGGAACAGGGAATGCACAGAAAGTCACTCTGGAGCTGTGCTGGGAGGAACACGACCTCAGAGGAACGTGCCCTTGGAATGCCTGTGTGCCCCTGTGACTGCAGGAGCATGAGGGGTGGGAACACCCCAGCTGCTCCTCTGGCCTTCTGAACCAGTCACTCTGTACATATTGCACAGCCTTTTACACTGTCTGTCACTGGGGACATTTGGAATGATGTCACCAGCCACCACCAAGGACAGCCAGGGGCCTTTTCCATGAGCTGCACCAAGGATGTTGCTGGTGTGAGAAGGATCTTCACCAGAGGTCATGTTTAACAGAACCAGAGAAGCCCGAAATGGTTTGGGTTTTGAGGAACCTCCAAGATCATCCCATTCCAACCCCGTGCCTTGAGCAGGGACACTTTCCATCATCCCAGGTTGCTCCAAGCCATGTCCAACCCCACAGCGAGGGGCAGGCTTCTAAAAGGTGCCACCAGATGTGTCTCTTCCATGGTTTGACATCTCTGGGACAGTTTCACAGGGACACTTCCAAGGGTGGGACAGCCACAGCTTCTCTGGGCACCTGTGCCAGGGCCTCCCCATCCTCCCAGTAACAAATTTCTTTTGAATATCAAACTTAACTCTGCCCTCCTTCAGCTTAAAGCCATTCCCCCATGTCCTATCCCTGCATGTCCTTGTCACAACTCCCTCTCCAGCCTTCCTGCAGTCCCCTTTAGGTACTGGAAGCTTCTAAAGGTGCCACCAGATGTGTCTCTTCCATGGTTTGACATTTCTGGGACGGTTTCACATTGCAGACACCACCACCAAAGAAAGAAGTGCTCAACTGGCAGGAATACACATACACCCTGCTGGCCTATTCCTCCCAGAACGTGGCCACCCTACCCAAAAAAAGCAAATGCTGCTGCTGCCAGGGATCCTCTCCAGCAGCGAGGCAGGGCTGGGCAAACATCAGCCCTGTGACAACTCCTCGAGCTCCTTGCTGAAGGAGCAGAGGGGCAGGCAAGGAGAGGCAGAGCTGTGCCCATCCCTGCGTCTCTGCAGTTCTCAGAAGGGTTTGATGTCCCTGCCAAGCAGCTGGCTGGGATTCCAAGGAGTCCTGGAGAGGCTGCCTGGTGCTGGGCACTCAGCCTGTGCCCAAAGGAGCACAGAGCTCAGCCAGCCCTGCAAAAGGCAAAGCTGAGCTCTGAGAGCCCCTCTGGGGCTCCTCTCCCTGCACTCAGCCCTCAGGAGGGGCTGGAGCAGCACTGGAAGAGCCCCTCCAGCAGCACTGAAACCTGTGCCAGGTGAAGACAATCTGCAGGAGACTCAGCACTGTCAAATGCTTGCAAGGCAGGCACGAATTAAAGAGGTATTTTAAACGCCAGCTGCCTTCATCCCTCCCTGAAAAAATATGAGCCAAAACCAAGACCAAATAGGAGGACTTACAAGCTAACAGTACCTTAAATAAGTAAGGTCTATTTTGCATGTGACTTGCATTTTAATACTGTATTAAATTATATATATTTTTCACTGCACCCCTTAGTAAAAAAAGCCTTAAATAGATGCCTGAGGCCTTTTGGGCTGTTATTAACAGCAGAGACAAGAGAGTTTGAAACACACACCCTGCAGGGATCTCTGTGCACGTATCCAATTACACACATTTCTGTTTCCAGAGTCTCCTCCTGATAAGTGTCTGGAAGAAACTGGAATTTCTTCAGCATGCAAAACTTCTGGGGTGAATTTAAATGAGCGTCTTCAGCATTTTATGAACAATCCCTCACAAAGAGGCAAACTAAAAGACAAGATTAATTGTCCAAAATAGGCTCTAGGTAAGGTTTTGTCATAAAATTCCTGTATGACTTATGGGAAATGTCCATTCCATGGAATGGAAATTGGAAATGGAAACTGGACAGGTATAAGAAACTGCTTTCCCATGCATTTAATAAGCCAGATGACAGCCTGTTTAAGTGGTATTACAGACTGGGCAGAGCTGTCTCTAACCAACCAAGAACAATGTCCCTGCCCTAGGAGATTTGGGGAAAAGTCAGAAATGCCCACTGCCAAAAAGAAAAGCTCTATTTTATTGTCATGGAGGCAAGGCCTGAAACCACGTGCTGGAGTCAGAAAAGGGTGAAATAAAAATAATTTTTTTAAAAATTAAAATGAAAGGAAAAAAGAAAAATAACTTGTCAAAAGAGATACTTTATTACCACAGAACCTGAGCCAACTGTACAAGAAGGCTTTGCAAGCAAACAGCTCTGCCAGACAACTGTGAGAACTTCACACTCCACAGACAACCAACCTCGGCTCTAATCACCTCCTCCAGTGCTACTCCAAGAAAGATTTGCTCAAAATCTGCAAGTTAAAGACAATTCTGTTTATAATTTATAGTCTTGAGATGGCCAAAGGCACTCTCCTACCCCAGAGGAGAAGCCATGAGGCTTGGTAACAGTACGAAAAGAAAAAAGCAGCCAAGAAAACACAAACAACAACAACAAAATCCAACAAAAAGCCCAATTTCTCTCTGACCTCCAAACTGAACAAGCCAAAAGCGAGGTGACACACAGCAGGCAAGCCCAGGCAGAGCAGAGAGAGCACAAGGCAAAAAGTGAGGCACAAACACGTGCACCTGGAAGGGACACACAGAGCAACCTACAGACTGACAAAAACCAGATGAAATCAACCCAAGGAAATACAGATCCTTCCATCACACCTTATCCTTTAACGAGGTGGCCTTGCAGGCTGAATTTGTACAGCACAGGCCCTTCCAGAATATGGAGTCCAGGTAGGGAATAAGTGATTCCCCTAAGCTTGACCCTACAGCATCAGGCTTTGCTGCCCCAGGCTTTGCATTCCTGCTGTGGCAAAACTTAAGGACAGAGGAAAGACATCACCTCTTGTGGGTGCACATTCTGGAGGGTTTTGTATGCTGATGCTTTAGCAATCCTGCCATTCTTAATCACCACTGTGGTGAAAGGTAATGTGCTTGCCCATTATGGCTTACAACTGGGAAATATTTATGGAATGAGCAGCACGTTAACATGTCTTTATTTCCAGCAGTTAAACGAGGCTTCTGAGAGTCCTCCCTAACATTGTGGACATTTGTTTCATTGCATGAGACTCTGTGCTCAGTTTAGGATTAAACTGTCATAGGGGGATTTACTTATTTAACTGAATACTTGCTTTCTGAGAGAGAAATTCCAGTTGTCTGCTTCTCAGCTCTATCTAGCCATCAATACAAGCCAATTTCAATTTCAGGTTTCCTGAATGCCTGGATTGAAAGAAAAAGAGGTGAAAATAAAAATCCATTTTTTCACAGGGAAAAAAAGAATCAGCCAAGACAGATAACAACAACAAAACCAACAAAACAATCTAGCAGCATTAAAAAAAAAAAACACACATGGTTCTTCCTGAAGGTATTGAGAAGCCTCCTCTGCTCAGCCTTCATTATTTCCACCTTCTTTAAACACACAAACCTGTCAAAAGTCTGACATGCAGAAGGGACTCTTGCAGGCCTGTCTTTTGTCTGCTGTCCAAACTTGTTGGATGCTCAGAGTGGCTGCAGAGTGGAAAGGAAGCAGCAGCTCCTGTGGCACAGCCCTCACTGCCCCGGGCAGATGAACACCCAGCAAGCACAGGAAGGCAAACTCCCTCTCAATGGAGTTAATCAGATCAACAATTATTTTCCATAGTGTCGTCATGTTCAAGCATAAACATGCTTATCTTTGTGCTTGAGATACAGCAAAGGCAAAGCCCTGCTGCAAAAATCCCTTTTTCATGTCTGGTTCTGTTGTGGGAGCCATAATTCTCAGTAGAAAAACGGATTAAGGACACAGAGTAACTTCATTCTGTCCTTAAAAGTCCAGTATTTTGAAAAGTGTATGGAATTGCAAATATTAGTAAAATTTAGGTGAGTTTTTTGCTATTTAAGTTTCCATAATAATGGAATACTATTTATTTTAAAGGCTGTAGGCAAAGGAAAAAAGATAACATTATCAAGGTAATACTACAAAAATACCATGTTCCAACTACAAAAATCATTATTAAGAACAAGTTTTTTGGAAACAACTCCTAAACTGTTAACTTTTCAAAACTGTTTCTCATCTAAAAAGTCCTTTTATTTTTAAAATTTACTTCCACAATGCCAATTTAACAGCTATGATGAACTACCAAATCCTCCCCTTTTTATACAGAAAAAAAAACCACAACACAAGCAGAATGCAGGGCTGGAATGAACACCAGCCTAACTTCTACCTACAGCTTCAAGGGCAAGATGATTTGAGTATCGGAGGTAAAAAGGATTCCACAAAGACACACTCCTCAACAAATGAGATAAGTGACATCCAAGTGCCTACAAAACCCTTGGAAAGTTAATAAACTACTACAGGAGTGCCTTTGTCTCTGCCAAAAGTCTAATTAAAGCTGCTGGCTTAAAACTAAATACTGATACATAGCCATGAAATCACATTTTGAACAAATGGAAAAAGTTCAGGGAGCCTGGGTGGAAGTGCCAAGCTGCAAGTGCTCTACTCTCCTGGCCATGGCAGTGCTTAACAAGGGTCTGGATTTTAATGAGCCTTCATTTCAGGTTGGATTGGTTCAGCAGGTCAGGCCCATCACCACTCTGGGGTAAGTGGAAAGGCCCCTCAGGTTCAGGAGCAGCCCAAGCCTCAGTGCTGAGCCCAGCTGGGGCTTTCCAACCAAACACACAGCTCAAAACCCAGCACTGTTGGCACAGATTAACCAGTCAAACCAACAGTGCAGTTAGGCACAGATTAACCAGCCCAAAAACCCAACAGTGTGGGATCTCAGCCTCTCAGAACTGGGGTGCAGGGTGACCAAGACCACCCCTGGGGGGCTCGGGAGTCCTGGAATGTTGCCAGAAATGTCTGGTGGCTGGACTTTGATCCCACATGGGAGATGACATCAGTATGAGGATAGGAGGATTCCACTGGGGTGAATGGTGAAGGGATAAGTTAATTGGAGTGTGAGATACAGGGTTTAAGATTTCTGTACAGGGGGGTCTAGAGAAGTAAGATGGAGGAATTGGGGCGTGCCCTTCTCCTTCTTCTTCTTCTTCTTGGCCTCCATCTTCTGTGGTGATGTTGGCACTTTGGGATTGGACCTTACTAAAAGTGTACTGGTTAATAAGGGTGAAAGGTATTGGAGAAAAATGATAAATATTGTATACGTAACTCCGAGTATAAAGATAGGTGGCCGCCCCAGGGGCTCTCAGTGTGTGCCCATGGCTGACTGCTGAGCAGAACTCTGTCAGGCCCAGAGAAAATCTTTTAGATAAGCATTTAATAAACACCGAGACCGAGAAAAGATCTGAAGTCCCTTCTCGTCCTTTGGAACGCAGGCGGCCCAAGGCCACCTCGGGCCTTCCCAGACCATCTAAACAGCCGAAAATCCGACACACCAGTGCAGTTAGGCACAGATTTTCCAGTCCAAAACCCCAGCATTGTAGTTAGGCACAGATTAACCACTCAAACCCAGCACTGTTGGCACAGATTAACCAGCCAAACCCAGGACTGCAGTTAGGCACAGATTAACCACTCAAACCCAGCACTGTTGGCACAGATTAACCAGCCATACCCAGCACTGCAGTTAGGCACAGATTGACCACTCAAACCCATCAATGCAGTTAGGCACAGATTTTCCAGCCCAAAAACCCAGCACTGTAGTGAGGCACAGATTACCCACTCAAACCCAGCACTGCAGTTAGGCACAAATTAGCCAGCTGTGTGACTCTATTCAAAGCATGGAAAGTTCTCCTTCAGGAGGGAGGAGAAACACAATTCTAACAAAAACTCTGGGAGCCAGAAACCCCAATCCATCACTATTATTGATCACCAGAAGAACAAACAGCCCCACAACTGCCCTCAAACCTTCAGACATCAGTGGAAAAAGCAGACGTGTCTTTCCACCTTTCCCACCTGCACACGCCTAGCCCCAGGCAAAGTCTTTTTAAGAAAGCATTTTAAATATATAAAGCTCTTGGCTTCATGTTGCATTGTTCAGGTGTTCCCTTTCTGCTGCAGTGCCCTTTGGAGTGCTCTAAAGGACAAAGAATTAAAGAGATGGAAGAGGAGAGAAACAAGACGAGGCATTCTCATTAAAAGCAACACAGCCCCATGTATGAATTGAAAGTTCAGCTGACAAAAATATTTAACATCTCAGCGTGGTCAGGGAAGTTTTCCACTGAACAGTTTGTATTTCCAGGATGTGGAGGAGGAAAGCACAAGATCTCTTGGTGAACACCAAGTGACAGCACCTGCTCACACAACTGGGTACCAGGTTTGGGCAACTGCTTGAGAAACCTGCCCTAGTCCAGTGGCCAGGTAAGAACTGAAGTGGCATTCCTGAGGATTTCCTAACACAGGAGGGTGCCTTTGGTCCATTATGTCCAAGTAATGTTTTCTCCCAAACCAAACAAAAAATCACCAGCATCTCAGAAGCTGTTGCATTAGCTTAAGGCTGGTATTACTGAAATACACACAGTCAGATGCCCATTTCTTTACCTGATACCAAAAATAATCCTGAAAGCCATGAAGCTTCATTAATCACTACCATCAAGTATGAAGCACCAAGCTTTATTAAAGTGCTTTCACATACAGCAGGAAGGGCAATACTTGAACCTGCATTAGCAAAGGGAAAGGAAACACTGCAGATATTACCCTCTCCTGCCAGCAATTAAAGAGGCTCTTCATGGAAAAGCTGCTCTTTACAATGTTTGCCCTACTTAGCATTAGCTCTCAATTAGTAAGAGGCAATGCTCCAGAGGATGGTAGGAATCCAAAGAAAAATACTAACAGGTAGAGAGTAGAGGTTGCAGGCTGTTAAATGAGCTCACAAGATCCTCTGGATGGCAATAAGAGGAGGAAAACAGATTGAGGCAAACTGAATGCTGCTTCTCAGTGCAAGGCACAGCAGTGAAGCAGTGGAAATCCACCACAGCAAAAAAAGAAAACGGTCCACAAGTCATTGGTTGCAGGGAAATAGTAAAAAGCACCAGAAATTAAAGTCTGTGGAGGTGATGGCCCCAACAAACTACCTAAATACAAGTCAGACTGTGCACAGGAAAGAGTAATGCCACTGGTTTGAAAGGAGCCAAGGTATGACCCTGGAAAATATGACAAAGATTTGTAAAACAATAACCTAAATGTGAAGGAACCAGTTAACAGTGTAACTCAGGTATTCCTCTCTGACCCTAGGGCAAGACAATATTTGGCTACAACTTAAAAGGGAAAAAAACAGAACTCCCAAGGGACTAATGAAAAAGTCACTCAAAAGTGGCTGAGAAATGTCTAGAACACAACTACAGGATGAGCAAGAAGGAAGTTCTAAGGTCTCCCTTAGGATTTCAAGGGAGGGGGAAAGTGAAATTTCCAGATGTCATCTTAAGTCCAATTACTCTTGTCTATTATAAGAACACCCTGCCCCTTTCCATTCAGGAAATTTCAGGTTTACAGCATATTTTTGGTTTACTTTTCCCAGCTGAAGCCTTTACCAGCTGCTCAACACTTTACCAGCCCTTCAGCATAAGGGTACATCAGAACCTTGTGCATCAACAATGTGTTGATTATTATATAACTCTGGCATTTTTAGATCTCAATTAATGTGCCAATGTGAACAAGATACTGTTAATTTAATCACCTGTGTAAGTACCAAAGCATTCAGCTGGGCAGGACTGCCTGAACCACAGCTGTGTTTTCATTTACCTTACAACCTCTGATAAAGCCAACCAAACAAAAATGCTCAAAACTAATCAGATATATATTTGCTCTGCTCAACTAGTACATAAACCATGGGAAAATGATCAATAGACTGCAGTTCTCAGACTATTAATGTTTACTGAAAACCAAATGCATAAATAATTTACATCCAGTAGAAGATTTTTGACTGGAGCCAGTTTAACCAGTGAAAAAGTGATTTTTCGACGCACAGGCCCATGTTCAGTACAACACTGATACCATTTGGGGTTGCTTGTTTTTCAGAAAATACTTCGTGTACTATGGAAATCAAATTCTTCAGTCATCATTTGCATGTCTAAATGAACGCATGGCAAACAATGCAGAAAACCTCAATGTCTTTATCTCTGTGCTGCAGGGAAGTGTTTATTCAAGTTACAGGCATCTTGCAGAAGTCAGTATTGTATCTGCATTTCACAAGGCATGTCACTTATTAATGTATGGAATAACTTCTGTGGTTTTACCCATGTAGGAGCATTTTTCACATCTGTAATTCCTCATTTCTTTCCTCCACTACCAAACATCAAACCTAGTATTGCCACAAGAGTGCTAATCCCTCCCTCTGACAATGGAGACAGCGGGTAAAACTGGTAATTTTTGATACCCCCTAAGGAAATTGCTTCTCCTACCCAAACACAAATTTTCTTCCTAAATTCCCATTTTTCGCCCCAAGTGCAAGGCTCTGTTGGTATTTCCCACCAACAGGAGATCTTACATGGTTAATAAAAATCAGACATTTTACAGCTTGACACCCCACCTCAGTATTTATAAAGGATTTGATGCATTTCAAAGGGAGATTCCCAGCTCGATAATGGAAGAGCCATTACTGGAGCCTAGTCCTGCAGAAGTCTAAGACACTGAGCTTTAATGTCATGCCAATCTTATGCACAGAACAGCTATTTTGGGTAATTACACAAGTTGTAATAATGCCTTTGGAGTCCCGTGAAGCTGAGCTCACTCAAGACACGTAGTCTTGCAGGAAGAAACATTTTCAACAGGGATTCAATTTGTTTTAATAAGATACTGAGAACCTTTTCCTTTAGACATCAGTAGTTTATAGTAGTACTTGTAATTATCTACAAGATTTCTAATCTTTAGCTGATGTACATCAGCATAACCTTGGCTACCTGATCAAGTTACACTTATTTACATCAGAGGAAAATTCCACCTTATGCCAGGCCTTATTTAGCAGTACCTGTTGCAACTTACCTGTATTTCACTTTCAGTATTAATATATTTTTTTACAAAATAATCTTAAACGTCATCTGATACAGCACTTGCTGTTTGGAACTGAGCATTTTACCACAGCAGAATTAATTTCCAATTGTTTGCACATTAAAGACAGTTCAACCCAAACTGATTGGGAGTGTCTGCAGAAAGCTCAAGAGAAACATTTGTGAGGATGAGGCTTTTTGGGGAGGTTCCTTTTGCTGCAGGACAGGTGAAAGATGAAGGTACATCCCACCAGCACATGGATCTGAGCTTTTCCTCTCTCCCTGGGAGGGAACAGCCTGTTCTTCCAGCAGGCAAAAAGCAGCAAAAGCCAGCAAGAAATAAAAATATATATGATAAAATACTAAGAGCTTGTTAGCTACCGTGCACCTCAGCTTTCAGTGACGTCTTTGGTGCAGCCTTCACGTTTCCAAGTCCCTTCTGTTAACCAGGCGTGATTAATTCCCCTTCAGTTTCCCAAGCCTGCTTCTGCTTAGAAGCCAATTTAGCAATTAAATTAATCGTCAAATATTTCTTGCCAGAGAATGAAAAAGAAGTTTCACTCGCCTGGGCAAAACGCAATTCCCGAAGGATTTGAGCATTTAATGAGTGGAACAGTTATGAAAAAATGTAAAAACTGGCAAATCAGACAGCAAAGAAAGAGACAGGAAGTGACAGATTTAAGAAAATACCTCTAAAGTAGAGGAAATGAGTCGTCCTTTAAGAAGAAATCATACATATAAAGCACATAAAACAGAGTTTTCTTTGTAGACTGGACTGAAGAAGGAAAGAAAAAAAGAGAAGAGATAAAAAAAGGCACATCCTGAATAGCATTAAAAGCAAGGCAGCTTCAGTGGTCAGCCTCTTCTAGTCAAGATGGAAATTTGCATCATTTTAAAAGCAGCGTCCAAAGGCTATCTGTGAAAGAAAAAGTGTGAAAAAAAGGAGAAAAAAGGCAACTAAATATATGGAGAGGAGTGACTTGAGCCAGCAAGGACACACAGCTGCCCATGTGAAATAAAAGATCTGTTCCATGCACTGTAAAGTCCTAAGAGTGATAGTCTTGACAGGATAAAAGGAATTTCTTTACAAAAACAAAATGCACCTCTCCCAGGAGGGATGTGCTGAGAAGAGCCTTGTGCTGAGTTTCTGCCCAGGTGAAGTCCTGCCCAACTGAGAGACTTCTGCAGTGATTTACAAACCAGAGAATTCTGTGGTACCCAAGGTGTTGGGTGCACAGAAAATGCATTTTTATCACAGGCTGGATGGGCAATTCCCAGAGTCACAACAGCAAGAACTGCCCAGCTGGACCCAGTAAAGTCCTGGACACCCCAGCACCAGGTCAGGGAGGGGACTGGGAGCAATCTGAGGACAGTGCTAAGGGCTTTGAGTGACAATGACATTTTTAAAAGGTAAGTCAAGCCTTGCTTATGTGAAGATAAGTCTTTGTTAAACACCCATTTTTTGAAGCTGGTTGCTCTAATGCAGGAAATGTCACACATAAAAGAGCTTTATGTGAGTGCAAACATCTTACAGGGCAAATTTAACCTCAGAGATTGTGTGTTCATCCCTACAAAAGAACATTCATTGTCCAGACGTGCTCAGTGAGGTTTTGCTGGAGAGGAGGGAAATGCAAGGAAAAAAAAATAAAAAATATCCTCACTGCATTTTGCAACTACAAAAGGCACTTCTAAGACATTTTTGTATAACTACAAGATTCTCTTTCATTATAACGTTACCTCATTAAATAAAAATTTACCTGGACTCGATTCTTAATTTTTTGAATTATTTGTCTTTCCCAAGGTAGAGAAATGAGACTAATTAATAAATGTGAAAGCCTTCTGCCACAAGGATTTCCCTTGAAAGGGCTGTAACAGCAATTTTAGCACTGAGCTGCTTCAAGCAAGCTCTCTGCCTGGTTTTCCCTGGCCATAAAGGCAGCAGCAGCTACCCTGAGCAACAAGCCTGCTACTGTAATACATCACTCAGCACAGCCTCACTGGCATGATAAAGTGTTTGCTCGTGAGGGGATTGTGTGGCCAGCCCAAACAAAGACCACTTCATCTTGCATTTCCTAGAAATCTTTTTTTCTGGAAGAAAAGAGCTCACATCCTGAGCCGTGCCAATGGAGAATGGTGGGAAGGCTGAGCCACTCCCCAGCCCTCCCCTCTCCCCACAGGGCAGAGCTGCCTGCATGCCCTCCCAAATAACTGCTCTGCTGCACATCCCTGATGCATTTCATTCAGTTACAAATGAAATAATATGATAATCACTTGGAGGTTTTATTACTGTTACCTGGAGACATTGCCAGCAGCTCCCCCCAGCACTCTGCTGAGTGGATGAGATTTGCAGCAAACCTAAAGCAATCAAGTCAGCAAGGTCATCTTTATTGCAGAGTGAGAAATACAGGCTGCATGAGCCTCACATGGTATTTCACTCCTCTCCCTCCTCATTTCCCTGCTCCTTCCAACAGCTCCAGTTCCTGGAAGCTCATGGGGAGAAGATGTGGAACTGCAGGGAGAGCATCTCCCCATCCCTGACTGAGAGCAGGGCTGCACATACACAGATCTACTTATTCACATGTACAAATCCCCACTTCTTCCAGCATTTCCCCACAAATAGAAGACAGAGAAACCAACAAACAGAGTGATCCATCATCTCTCCAAACTATTACCCTGTTAAATTTGCTGTGGTGTGGGCAAGCAGGGATTTACCCAGCAGCAGCTCTGGTTTGAAGTGCACAATCCAGAGATGAGTGTGCCTCAGCACCCTCTGAATGCCCTTGTGGTTTAATTCCCCTTCAGGTCCTAGGAATTTCCTGCTTCCACTGATATTACATGGCTCTGGGCTTCACTGCTATCCCTGCATGGAAAGCGGAGCTCTCAGCCTTGACCTTCAGCCAAACTGCTGGGGGCAGAGGGAAGGTGTGTTTGGCCCCCTGACATGGACCCTCCCTCTTGCCCTTTTGGAAGGTTGGAACTACATTTCCCACAGTCACACCTGGGAGATTTTCCATCCCAGCCTGGTTAACCTGTACATCCAAGTCCCCACTCTCAACATCCAAAGGACACCTGCCAAAAGCCAGCAGGAGATGGAGGGTGCTGCCTTCCCATTGCTACACTGCCTCGTTCAAACACCCTCTGATGTCCAAGGGCCACAGGACAGCTCATCCCCAGCCTGTGAGAGCCTGCTGGCCTCTTGGCCTGCTCCTTTGGCAGCCAGAGAGCTCTTGATCCCATGAGAGAACCAATGTGGCCGCTCCACATGGGAGGTGACAAGGAAAACAGGGCAGATGAGAGCTGCCAGAGCAGCCAGGGAGATCACCTAAAGCACAGACAAATCCTTTTCCCAAGCTGTTTGTGTAAATTGAATTTGCTTCAAGTTAAAACACCATTCCAAAGACGTGGTTCTGCTCTTGCTCACTTAGTGCTGGCCATGGCACTGTGGGGTGTCCCTCCCTCCAATCTCCTGGCAGTGAGTGTTCCAAGGCCAGGGCTGGAGCACACAGTCTGTGCCCTCCCTGCACAGCTCCCACACTCCCAGCTGGGGCACAGCAGCCCCTGTGGGATCACAGACTCCACGCTGCAGCAGAACAAACGTGGAAGGAGCTCCCTCCACGCTGCAGCCCGGCACCTTCAGCCCAGGCCCGCTCTGAGGGAATGAAAAACAGCCCAAATTGGATCATGCACATAACCACAGCACCACAGGCCAGCGGGGACACTGCCCTGACAGGACACAGTGCCAACAGCTTCCCTGGCAGGACACGCTCAAATCCACGGGGCAACTGGATCTGAGGAGAATGGACAATCCCATGGTCTGTTTGAAACGTTATAGAAGACACAGGTTGAATATTAATCAGAAAGAAAAAAGTACTGATCATCACCATATCAATGGGCTCAGTTTAGCTTTCAGGGCTCATTATTGTCTGGTGTGAGGTGCAGGACTGAGTCTGTGCAGATATTTCCAAGCTGCAAAGTTATAGCTATGGTTTTATCCCCAAAGCCTCTAGAAAGGACTGCAGCAACTCCATCAAACACTTGAAGATTTAAAAATAAATTTTAAAAACCCCAGCTCTGCAAAAGCATCATCCAAGTGACAATGCTCAGGAACAGGGTCTGGAATATTTTACAGTGATTCTGCTACATTCCAGCACACATATTTACTTTAGCTGACCACAGAGTGCATGAGCACACAGCTACATGAAAAGGGGTGCTTTCCAGTGTGTGGCAACCGGGGGAGTCTAACCAGAATATTAAGAGACAGCCATATTTTACTATTATTTACCATCAAGGCACCACAAGAACCACTGCAGCTCCTTTCTTCTGAATATAATCATCATATTGATAAAACTGGCAGCACTCCCAAAGTGGACACGGCTTTTTTGTCCCACCACACAAAGAGAGGCAGACACAAAGACAACCAGTGACGTTATACTGGCTACCAAAGAAAACAAAATCCAAGCCACTGTTCTTCACTGCACGCTCTCTGCTTGGACAGGAAGAAAACATACACTAAGAAGTCACTTTTAGACCTGTAAAGAGTTGACTGTTTTGCATGGTAACTAGGCATGAAATTACAGCAGCTACAATTCAGTGTTTTTCCTATGCTAGCCATCAGTCAGGTGCACTGAGTGCTCCCACTTGGATTTAACTCGGATGCCACGCCAGAACACATCCCATCAGCAACACACTTGTCACTTCCATGCAGGATGGGTCTGCTGGCATGTGGAAGCAGCTGAGGCTCACAGCATGTTGCTTTCTTGGCAGGTATTCCACCTTGACTAGGGGAGACAGGCATAGGGGAGTTCTACGTCTAGGAAAAATAAGATTATTGTAGCCCATCAGATATGATTTCCGGCTTTAGGGATTAGAGCTGTGTCCCAGCCAGAGCCAGGGAAAACAGCAGGTTGCTCCTTAGCTTGCACCTTGTAATATTTTATTGTTTACCTGCATTTATCTCAGACTAACTTCCTTTCTGAAGGCCTATCTCAGTCCTCCTCTGCCCACTCCCACCACACACCCAGCCCTCCCTACTCTCAGAGAAACTGCAATTAAGGTTAAGCACATTTAAGTTTCATATCATCATAAAGAAGTAGCTCCTTCAACATCTGCGAGTGACTGTGACTGCTTTTCCTCCTCCTCAGCACTTCCCACCTCAAATTTTGCCCCTCTGTTGGTCCTCTGCAAAGGTGAGCACCTGTAAACAGCTCCCTGATTTACCAGACAAGAAACTGCTTCACTTGGAGCAACATCTGCTCTGTAAGCACTCAGCAGAACGTTGCACAAGAGCACTTACTGCAGCCTGCCTGATATTGCAAATGCCAAAGGAATCTGGTTCCCTCGTATCTCTACTCACGGGACCTCTGTTTAGAATATTTGAAATTACTTAGGCTCCAGCACATTAATAAGACCCCCCTGGGTTTCACCCTGGGTCTCTTGCTTTTGCCACCCTTCACCTCCAAGAGGTTTTTTTCCCATTGCTCCACTTTGCTCCCTGGTTCCAGTGAAGAGCCTCATCTGCACCCCTGCAAGCTGGGCTCCCTCAGTTATCTTAGGAAATCATCTCCAGTGATTGCCTTGGGCCACGGTTCAGAAAAGCTGATGGAGAACTGCAAGTTTGTCTGCAGGGCTCTCAGCTCAATTCATTCCTTCTGATGCCCTCTGGGAACCAGAGCACACCATGCTGATTCTTTTTGACATTTCTGCCTGTGACTTTTCTGCCCTTAAACAGGTGGGGAGGGGACATTTCCTGATCCTGCTCTAGGAAAAGGTCCATTCCAGCAGAAAATATGGTTCTCCCTCTCCCTCCTGAAAACAAGTCTGCTCCTGCCTCACCTCACTTCAGCCTGACAGTGGAATTTTAATTGCAGTAACCGGTGAAAGGGGGGGGGGAAGGTGTGGTTTGGCTGCAGGACACAGAGTCAGGACCTCTTAGACTCTGCACCTTGCCCTGACAGCACCTCCTCCTGTGCCCTGGGGATAACCCCGTGCCATGCAGGGAGAGCTGCTGTTCCCCAGCCTGGAAGGAGCATGGGAAAGGTTTGCAAAGCCCTTTGATGGCAAAGCACAAAATTCTAGACCCGGGGTAACAGCTCCCTCCGTGTACTGGGCAATCAGATTCCTCCAAGTTCCCCTGTGAGCAAGATCAAAACCACACGTCAAGTTTGCCTGAGAATGACAGCCAGTCTAAAATTAAGCTGAAAAGTAACTTCTCACCCTCTTGTGAAACAGGCCGCAAAAAAGCCTCAATGCATCTTCAAAGCCAAAACAGATCTTCAGCAAGAAATGCTCCCTGGAGAGGGGAGCAATCACTGCACATGTTCCAAGGCAGAGCTGGGTGTCGACACCAAAGCCTGGGCAGGGCAGAGCTGCTGCTCTCAAGGGACAGGGATATGGTGTAAAGTGCCATGGACCCACCCCAAGTCACCTTTTGCTACACTCAGCTACCAAATCTCATGATTTATCCACAGTAATGGAGCAGAAGGGAAGAGCAACATCAAACCCAAAAAGCTTAACATTAAACAGCACATCCCTCTCGTGCTCTTCCTCCATCCCACGAGACCTATCTCATGGTAATTTGATGGAAAGCTGTTTTTCCACCCAAGCTCTACTTTGAGTCAAGAAGCCAGCAGTGACAGCATCAGAAAGCTATTTGGGAATGGAACTGAAAAGCTGTCAGATAGCTTTGTGGGGTTAAAAAAACCAACTTAGAAAACCAAACACAGGAGACAGGAGATGGCAAACCTCAAGATGTCTGAAGACCACAGGAGACAAACTCAAGAGATTCCCAAATCATCAGGACTTCGTCAGTTTACAGAGCCTCCTCTCACTCCCTCCCCTACATTTCAGACGATGAGTGTGCATTTCTGGGCAGGACTGGTTTCAGCCAAGTGTCTATGGAACAAGCATGAGGACACGTGCAGGAGGAAAAAAGTAACAGCGGAGGCGGGGAAAAGATGGGGAAATTAATCCAAAGGCTGCAATAAAGTTCAAAAATTTTAAGATGTCAGATTTTTTTCCGTTTAAGTGCCTGGTGAAGGACTGGGCTGCCTCTGTTATGGTGCACACAATGTCTTTCAAGCCAGGTCTGTCTCTGGAGCAGAAATTCAACGCACTTTTCCCCAGAGAAAGTTCTATTGTCCTGCAGTCGCTGCCAAATTCAGATGTTTAATTCAAAGTGTGAACCAGAAGGATTCCAGTCTGCTTTTAGAGAGAAAATCTCCAGGCTACCGTCTCCATCCCATAACTAACACCAGCTTTGTTCAGGGCAGGACACAGCACAGTTCCCTATCCTCAAAAGGCAAGGGAGGCAACATATAAACAACATATCACTGTACATCACAGCCTGGGAGCTGCATACCTCAAACAGTAAGCAGTGCTAACAGTCTGAGGCACCTCGACAGATGTATGGCCAAGCAGCCATAAAGGAGCCTTTGTGCTGCCTGAACAGAAACAAGGCATTTTCTGTACGGGACCGGGCCTGAGCACCATAAACGGGGTTACACATTTCACACCTCCCCTGCACCGGGGCAGATGGCACAAGGCAGCATGGAGGAATGACCACATCAGGGATCTGCAGGAGCCACTCTGCAGCCACAAGGAAGATGACTTTGCCCTCAGCTTCCATCCCCCTTGCTTGCAGGTCCCAGGTCAGAAGTGCTGGGTTAAAGCAGAGCCGACCCGCCATTGAGCAGAGGCCTGTCCCTGCAGGACAGTCCGTGCAAAAGATCACCACAAAAACTTGTGATCCACCACACAAAGGCTTTTCATCCCCGTGCTTAAGCACCCAGCTGCTATTTTATATATATTTTGAAACACACTTTTCATCTTCGCCCTAGTTTCCAGTTCTGAAATTAGGCTAATTCTTCAAGGCCGCAGGAGCCGCGCTGTTATTTTTGGCCTAGGGAAGATAAGAAACCATGTGGATGGCTTTCCCTCAGTACAAGTACACACAGCAGCAGCAGCAAACTTCAGGATTCAGCCAAACACATTATTCCACAGGATCAGAAGTGGCTTCCAGTTGGGCCCAGTAAAACACAGCAAGAAAAAGTCCAACTGCAAAAGGCTCTCGCAGTGACTGCAGTGCATGTTTCAACTCCAGGGAAGCAGACAGAGGGGGGGAAAAAAAGAGAATATTTGAAAAAGTCAAAGAAAAATTGCTCTGTCCAAAACTTGGAAAAGCCACAGTTAGCAACCATTCCCAGGGAAGCAAAAGCCCTGCTGCTTTATGAAGATTAAATCTGCTATTGTCTCACAGTTGTTGGCTGTTTGGTTTTTTTTTAATAAAGTTCCCCTTGGCCAAAGATGTTAGGAAGTATCTTCAATAAGAAAAGGATATAAAAACAAGTATGCCAGTTAATAAATCAGCGATAAGGTTAAACAAACAAGGTAAGGTAAGGTGAGGGTAAGGTTTCTTGACAAATCATGTGTGATAAGGCTAAGCAAATTTCTCTTTTGTCAGGACAGGAAAGATACACACGCAAGGGCACAATATTTTCACAGACATGGACAATGAATGTGAGAGGTGTATGTTCTGTATCACTCACGTTGGACAAGACTTTTTTTCAAGCATATAGTCTGAAGACTGTAGGAAACCATAAAAAAAATTAGGTCAGGCATTTAACCCACTCTGTACCTTTACATTGAGGGGGACTGTATGAAAAAAGCTTTATAAAAAATTCAGACCTTAGATACAGACAGTTCCCTGCTGAATATCTATGCAGAATTACACATAATGTTAATTCTCAACAACCCATCCACCCACAACTTCGTCCTTCTGAGGACAAAGAACATTGCCCTTATGCAGAGATGCTAAGGAGTGAATTCTGCTGTCCCTTGGGCAAGCATTTCCTCTCTCTACAAGACAGTAACACACAATTAAAAGTATGGTTACAAAGGATTAAGGTAGCTCAGTTAATGCAAACTAGCACTCTCTCCTGCATTCCTCACTAATACAGTGGTGACATAACCAGCCAAAACATGTAGCTTTAATTCAAATAAGGTTTAAAGAAGTTACTGCCAAGTAATTACACCCATTGAAGGCCCATGAGCACAGGAACCTTCATTAATACCCCGCTGCCGTTCTCAGAGCGCTTTTCCAACCAACTGCACCAATCTGAAGTGGCAACCATGGACAAGAGCAGGCAACAAGTTTTCATGAGCAGACTTGTGCCTGCCTTTCAGGAGACACTGACACATGGCTGAGCACAGCCATGAGGACAGAGGCAAGGACACAGCATCCAAGTGCTGGCTGCCTCATCAGAAGGGCCGGGGCAGCCCCGAGGTAGAGGAGCCTTCTGGTAATGTCCTCCTTTATTTTGCTGATAACACGCTTTTCTTTGCGGCTGAAAGAAGGTGACACTGGCACTTCAGGAACTGCAGGCAGCTTTCTACTACCCTTTTCTGCTTTCTAATGAACTGCTGGCCAAGCCCAAGCCATGGGTTCCCATTTATTTCATCACTAATCCTAGCCTCTGTGTAAGAACCTGTGCTTAATCCACAAAGAGTACCGGATGCTTCTGAAGACTGCTTCCAAGAACAAAAATACAGCACTCAGCTGGAGCTCCCTAAAGCCATTCAGTAGGAAGGATTAAACCCAGAGACTTGGATGGAACTTAGATCCAGTGGGCATGACCCTACCTGTGCTCTCTTCATTACACAAGAGCATGTCGTGCCTTTGCCTTTTCCTAAAGCTCTTTCTAAGCTAATGACTCCAAAGCACTCATCTCACTGCTCTGCACAAACATTCAGGGCTCACATTCACGTGCTCTCAGCATAAACCAGCACAGACCCAAATGAAGCTGTTTGTGGCAATGCTCCCAGGACATCAGATCACCAAGCACAGACGCTGACCACTGAAGCTGCACCTGCACTGCAGCCCTGGGAGTGAGTCCCTGCCAGCAGCTCAGGTAGAAATGGCATCACACAGGCTGCAAAGCTCTCTGTGAAAAGGAAAAACTGCTTCCATGCTCACCTGGAAAAGGGAGCTCACTGTAGTGGCTCTCCTCTTACCACCAACACTTCACATCAGGGCACAACACTGAAGCACGGACAAGAGATAAATGGAGAAACTGACATTTCCTATTCAAAGAGCTTTTAAAAGAATGGTCTCTATTAGCTTTGGTTCTTAATAGCAACATAAATTACATGCAGGCATTGATTCTTTCCCTGAAGTCACCATACCACACAAGCTGCAAGTAACTGGCATGAAATTCAGTGGGTTCTCAAGAGTCCCCCCATAAAAATCTGTCACAACTTTTATTATTGTAGCACCACTTTTAACTTGCTCAAGACACAACTGAAAAACACCACTAACTTGCTCTCACTGAGTACCAGCAGAAGTTTAGTTTCATGTAAAAAAAACTAACCAGAATAACCAGAGCTCAACTTCTAGTTTTGCAAGGGCTCCCAAATACACTTTTAGGTGAAACTAAAATTTAAGAAAACAAAGCCAGTTAGTCCCCCAAACTTTTTCCAATTAAGTTCCCAACTTCACTGTGACACATAAAGGTCATTTTGGCCTAGGCATGCAGGAAGATAATCCCCACCCTTCAGGCAACTGGGATTTCTGGCAAGATTTTAAGAGGTCTCCAGCTGATAACCATGAAAAGTTCACACCACCAGGAGTCCAGATAAGCTTTTAACACAGGAAATTAGTGCGAAATTGTTTTAAGCATTTTCAAGATCAATTAAGATGGTGTAACAGTCCAGCAAAGTAGAATTGAGTTCTCTGCTTCAAATCAGATGGGTTTGGAATACAAAACAGCAGCTCTGGAGCTGGTAGGTGTCTGCAGGAAACGAGGTTAGACAAATGCAGGGCAATTAATCCTCTGTGCAGTCAGATTACAGACTCCCCATCCCCAGGGCACAGCCAGAGCTGGGTTAAACTGCTGCAGGTTGTCATCCTGCACCTTCCCTGCCCATCCAGGGCCCGTGGCTCTCCCCCACAGCCTAAAAAGCCAATCTCTTCCCTAACATGTGAGGTACACGCAGGGAGACTCAAACCAGTTCTCATTTGTAACTGCAGATGCAAACTATGAAAAAAAGCAGCCCCAAATGCCATTTTCTGCCTTGTCAGCACTGGGGGACAGTAAAGTTCATCAAGGACACTGAATTTCAGAGAAGCAAGAGATGAACTGGGAGTTTCTGGCTGGGGTGAGGAGTCAGCTGGTGTTAGCAGCTCTTTTTGGGATCTCTCCCAGCACAGGCAGCAGACCAGTGACTGCAAACAGTGTGAACTGGGGAAAATGTGACTGTACAGATGACAAATGCATCCTCAGACACTGCCCTGGTACAGTCAGCCCAGGGAGCAAGGCAGGTGTCTCAGCACAAAGCCTGCTAGGAAATGTTCTGTCCCAAAGCATAAAGAAAACCCTTCCTAGCAGGTTAGTGCTACACACCACTGTGGTAGAACAACTCTGGGTAATTATCCATGCTCATTCATGGGAAGTTCAAAAGAAAATGATCTTATTACACTAAATTTGGTTGATGGCGTTTTTTAAACTAACAAACAGGCATGACACTGAGACCCATTGTATCCATCCATTTTAAAAATCCAAATTTTGTTTCTTCTCTGTGACAATTCAATTGTTCTTACTGAAAAAAATCAAATATTTCTTAAAACACCGTAGCAGGTAGCACTGAAAGCATTTGAGCTGTGTGTTCCTACCCTCCTGTTGGTGACCTCAGCTAAGTTTATATTAAGCCCCTTCCCAACATCAGCACTTCATTTTTATTTCCCAGCACCAAACAAGTCTGGCTTTTCTCTCCCATGCTCACAGCCTCTGACACCTCCCTGCTGCTGGTGCTTTAAGCTGCTCACAGAATTTGGCTTTAATAGATAGAGGGGGAAAATGCAAATATTCTCTCCAAATTAACACTATTAGCCTCCCCTCCTCCCACAATTACCCTCTACATAGAGATCAGCTAAAATCTTCTATACTGAGAGCCCCAGCTGACATTTTATGTCCCCTTCAGTCAAGAAAGACAATTTTTATATCTATTTTTATCACTGTCTAGTCACAAAGGACACTTACAGAGATCCTGGTTCTATACAGAGATATCCATGAAATGGTTTATTCCCCCTACCTTCATCTTTTATACACAGAAATAAGCACCAAAGAAAATGGAAAAGGAAACTTGCCAGCTCAATGTTTGGTCAGATATCATTGACCCATAGAGAGAACTGACTGCAAAGGGTTTGACATTGATTAGATCTGGAATTTAACAGTGTCCTTCCAAGGTCTCCAGTCAGGTGGGATTCCCCTACAAGAGGCAAGGCAGCTCTGATCACAGCACAAGTACCAGAGTCTCACAGCTCCAGCAAGCTGTAAAGTAAGATTTTACCCTGCAAAAGCAGGATGGCTTTCCCATCAGTTCAAAAGAAAAATACACAATAGAAAGCTTCGAGTCTCAGATTCATCCCCTTCTGCCTATCCCCACTGCTGTTCAACAGAACAAACTCAAATCCTCAACTCTCTTCTGAGTGCCTTAATTAAGAAACTGGCATGATGAGCTATTTTCTTAGAGTTCTTTGTCCTGTCATGCTATGAAGGATTAGCCTTTCCTGACTTGTCCTCAAGATAACAACTAATCCTGATGTCTCCCTCAACTCAACAGGCTGCACAGACCCTAATTTATAACAAAACCACTGCACTCCAAGACAACAGTAATGGGGGAAAAGCAATACTTCTGTTTGCTGGATTCATGGCTGAAGCTTCCTAAGAGTCTGCACGACACCATCAAAGTCCTCATTTCAGCAACCCTCAGCTTAGGCATTAGGTCAAGTCATCCAGCTAAGGACAGATTAACCATGTGCTCGCAAAATCTAGGTCAGTCCCAAACAGGTTCTACAGCCTGGAAAGGCCTCTCTGTGTCAGCAAGAACCCCCAGCCCTGCCCTCTGAAGAGGATGTTCTGCAGAAAGTGAGTGGGACCCAGACCCATGTTCTGTTGCAACATTTATTCTTCATTTCTACAGCACAGAATAAACCTTGACTAACCTGCATTCAGAAGTCAGTAAGAAACCAGTCAGTAATGTCAAGTTCTCCCTCTTTGGAATACCTGGTTCTCAAATATTCAGGTATTTTCTGAAGTGAAAGAGCCAGGTCAGGGCCTGGCTGCACACCTGAGACCTCTCTCCCATTCCAAACCTTCCAAATCCTCCCAACCCACACCTTGGTTCCACAGACCCAGTCTGCAGCCTTTACTCTCTCCTGTGACCTCTCTGCTCTCCTCCCCAGCAAACACTAAGATCAGACCACAGTGGCCACACCACACTGCCTCCCCACTGCTGTCATGGGCTCCCTGTCACACCAGTCATGTATTTCAGTCTCACCCTGAGCCCCATGCATCACCTCCCCTGCCCAGATAATGCTCTTCTCCAGTCTTACCTGTCTGTCCTTTGACAAAGTGCCATTCCTCATTACCTTCAGGCAGCTCAATCTCCATCCATCCCCAGAATGCATGGCCACCCACTTACTTCTTAATCTGAAGTGTTCCAAAGATAAAATTTAGTGCTGGAGGAAAGATGGCTTATAAACATCTACTCTAAAACTCTGGGCATGCTTGTATCCTCCCTCTCTCACACACACAATTCACATCACAGGTTTCTTGAAATTGAGAGATGCAGTGGGCTGCACACACAGCAAGATAAAGGTGTCTGTGCTGTCAGGGTTTGTCAAGTTTCCATGCTCTGACTTCAGAAAATGTCCAAGCTTTGAAGCCAGGACAATACACACATACAATAATGTCTTATTTCAGGAGTGCTGCCGGAAGCTCCTGCCACAAAGACAAGTCAAATCTTTCATTTGCTGGCTGGGAGTCCAAGGAGAGGCTCATGGAGCAAGAATAACCAAACACCACAGTCCAACCCCACTGCCCCCAGTGTCTGCAGAGACCAGGGGCGTGCAGAGCCACCTCACAGACCCCATCCTGCCCTGCTCCGAGCTCACTCTGTGCTGGGTGTCACTCACATCCAGCCAAACAGGATCAGTCTCCTTTTCGTTAATGAGAGAAGGGTAGAGCAAAGGAACTGGAGGTCAGCCATTAACAGCAGCACCTCTTTCCAGTCCTTCAGATCTGATCAATCACTGCAGGACTATAATTGATTTTATTTTTTTTTTTTTTTACTTCCAGCTGTCTTACAGAAAAGCATAAACTTCAGTTTTGCCCTTGGGAACATCCATCCCAGAAATGGTATGTTCTGGCACTGCCAGTGTACTTGGCAGATATAATGAGCACTTTAAGGGCTTTCTTAACTTCAGTGAATTTCAGAGTAGCAATTATCTTCAATTACTCCAGATGAAAGACCACACAAAATGTTAATTCAAACCCCCCTTCTCCCAAAGCCCCCTGCTATCCCTGGTCACCAATGTCCTACTTTTTCCTCTCACCAACACCCAAAAGGTTGGACCTGCTCCTCCTTGCTGCTTATGTTTCCTGGTGTGATCAATGCCCTTGTCACACCTTCCTTTCCATGTATATTGTAAAAAATCCTGTCTCCTTTCAGGACATTGTAGAGTCCTTGTTGCAGTTTGGAGGAAAGCATTGCTTTCTCCAAACAGACACACTTGCTGCATCTCACCTAATTTCTCCCACAACCTCAATCAGAACAGGAGATAAAACAGACAAAACTGGTTATTTATACCTGCCAGAGGTAGGAAAAGATGCTCCACTGGATCCACTGTAGGACCCACTATTGCACTGTGGGACACAGAGGAAGGAACGGGGATCACCTGAAAGCAGCATGTGTCAGAAGGGTTTAAATACAAAAGAAATTAATGAGATACCTCAGCACTTCTTGAGGTATGCCTTGACTTCTAGCAGCTACAAAGAGCCTGTAATGAAATTGTGAAGCTGTTAACCACAAATTAGAACAATAGTCAGGAACAGCTGCAAAACAAGGCTGAAACAACACCAAGCTACACAGCAGTGACTTTGTAATTCAGGTGCATTTAAAGGAAATATTGGACACAAAACTGAGATCAACAATACTTTTGGGATGGTTTAAATCACAAATGAAAGAGCTTGTCATCAAAAGCAGAACATGTTCTCAAGGCTGAAATCCAAGACTCTGCGTGGCACCACATGGCAATGTAGGAGAAAACAAAACTTCCACGTCCCTGTGATCCACATGAGATGGACTGGAAGAACTACTGGTGGGAGGAAAGGGAGAAGGAAGGAGACTTAAGTAGGCAATCTTTTCCTGAGGATAACACCCAGCAACGTGCCAGAAGTCTAAAGTACCAGTGTTCACTAGAAATGCAGAACCACTTCTGAGGAAGTTCACTCCAAGCCTTCAGTTCTCTTCAAGAAAAAGGACCACACACTGTATTTCTTCATGAACTCCGAAGCTCCCTTCTGGAAGCTTCAGAGACTTCATAGCTCCATTCTTTTCATGACTGTTTTCTTACAATTTGCTGCATAAACTCTCTGGCTTTGGCTGCTCCACCCTATAGAGTGAGTTTTACAGCTATTTGTCAAACAGCAGCCACAGTCTGGGTTTTGTTTTTACAATGATGATAATCCTTGCCCTAAAGAACTTGCATTTAACAGCCATGTCTCATCTGTGACTCACTCAACCTGTGTCAAATAACAGCTCCAAGCCTGGTCATAGGAGCTTAAAATCCCTCGTGGGCTGCAAACTGCTCCCAAAGCAGCAGCCTGGGTGGGTCAGAGCTGCCCAGAGTGCTGCAGTTGTCCTCAACCTTGCACATGCTGCTGCTTTTCTGGGCTGAGATGACACAGGAAGTGCAAAGAATGGTGGTGTCAATTCCTCTGCTGTGCCTCTGAAAAGCTCCTGACGGCAGGAGGAGCGTGAACAAATCCTCCTGAGTTTTGAAACGGGCAATAACCAATGCCACTCTAATGAAGTGGTCTGAGAGGCACTGCAGAGAGCAGAGCAGTGACAGAAGCACAGGAAGGGGGGAAAAAAGGGGCTTTGAGACAAAGTGCTGTGAGCAGAAACGCCACACAGAGCTGGGCTGGTGATGCATTCGGGCACGCCACCAGGGCCAGGGCCAGGGAAGATGAGCAGCACAGTGAAGACATTGTGGGATCCCAAAATCAGAGAAAGGGGGCAGTGACAGTCATGGAGATGAGTAAAACGATTCTGGGCAGGGAGCCCACCACGAGAACAGTGCAGGGAAAAGCCACCCGTGGTGAGGACCAGCAGGGCACTCCACGCCCGCGATGCTGAGAACGAAACCCAGTGAGCTGGGGGGTCACTGCAGAGCCCTGAACTCCTCCCTTGTGCTGCCATCCAGCCTCTTCAGAATGGGAAGTGCAGGCTGCAAAGGAGAAGTCTGAGGTTTGGGATTTCTAAGGCCAGCACTGCTCTGTCTGCTGAGCCTTGCGCTGTCACAGCTTTTCCTCTGATGGGAATTGTGAAGGATGCGGTGGCTGTGCCCCAGCAGAGCAGGCACAGATAAACTTTTTGCTCCATCAGAAGCTCAGTGAAACACATTTTGTAACTCACTTACAGTGGCCTGTTACTTGATGTTCATGAACATATAAGACATGGAAAATGTCACTTTTACACCAAGCATTTCTAACACAGCTGTTGCAACAGCTGTGTTTTTTCACACAGCTATTGCTTTATCTGAAATAAACTACCAGGCACATTTCATCTGGGCAACAAGAGGACCAGATAAAAAAAGATGACAGGTATTTAAATTGAAAAGCCACAGCTAAATGAGAGAGGACCTACTTCTTGCAGAAGCTGTGTGCTTTTGTCATTGAAATGTTTCCTACTCTCCCCAACAGCTGAGCCTTAACATCCCACACTCATGGGTTACTTCTGAACACCCAACAGTTTATACACTTCACACAAACCAATTTTAAGCAATTCATGGCACTTAGGAGAATCCAGCATTAAGGCTAATAACAGCAGCTCATCAAACAAAACTGATTATGAGAAGGCCCCATCTATTTCTGTCAGACAGCATTCCCAGCACAGTTGTGGGCTATCCTTGGTTATTTCAATCCAATATTTGGTTATACTGAATTTAGGAGCTCTTTGACAGTTTCAATAGGACCAAAATGCTGACCTTCAGTAACTTATCAAATGCCAGATGGTACAGGCATTCACAGCAGAAGTTATTTCAACTCTGAATGTCTATAATAAAAATTTTATGCTGCTGAAAACTGTGGAAAAAGTTACTGACTCTTTACGAATGGCTAAACCACAATGCTGGCAAAACATAAACTAGTTCCAGGTCTGAAAGCAGGGAATGTGGAGAGACACTGTTAGTACAGAAAGTCTCCAGGCACAAAAGATATTAATTAATAACTGCAGCTGGAAACCTCCTTCCCCTTCCTCAGAGGCTTCCCCGTCGCTGAACTGTGAACTGAAACACAGCAACAGCTTTTGGGGCAGAAACTCTGTGTCAAAAGTTAAACCCAAGTCTTTGCCAGGAAAGAGTGGCTCAGCAGCAGTATCTGTCACTGTCTGTGACCTCACTGTCACTGTGACCACAGTTCCTGTTGCAGAGGCAGAAGAGCCCCCCTCCACCACATCACATAAAAGGACAAAGCCATAGTCGCGTCAGGTCGTAAATGTTTGTGCACAAACTGTTCAGCCTCTCTTCTGCTTTCAACTTCTCCCATATTTCTAAGGCAGACCCACCAGCATTTACCCTGCTGAAAGTGCAGCTCAAGCCCAGCAGCTGCTTCCAACCAGGCAGTCTGTAAACGCCCAGGACTCACTCCAAGGAGCCCAGCACACCCAGGCAGGAGAAGCCCCTGTCACCCCCAGGGAGGAGCTGCCAGCTCCCAACAAACAGCAGCAGGAAACTCTGCCACAAGCAGGCTCTCTACTTTTTTATCCCCCAAAATGCCAAATTTGCAGGCACATCAGTGTGGGCAGACCACGAGTTTCGGTAAGAGTGGTGGCTTGTCTCTGCTGACGTCAAGGACCTGCTGAGCAGGCGCCTGCAGCATGGGGCTGCCAACCAGTGCCCGGAGCAGCAACAGATTTGGGCTGCCAGGAGGCAGCTCAGCATGCAGGGTTACAGTGCCAGCCACCAGGAGACATCTCCAGTTTGGGGAAAAACTGTCACTGTCAGGGCAAACATCTGTCAGCCTCACACATTTCAACTGCAGCAAGAAACACGGTAATTGTATCATCCATTTTCCATACTGACACCAGGGACGTGCTCGGGTAAAGAAGATAAAAGAGGCTTGGACAGTCAGGACTGCAGGCACTTGAGGCCATTTTGATTTCAGCTTATTCCCTTTCTATCTAAATAAAAATATCTGTGATGAATAACGAATATTCCTCCACTTCCCTCCTTACTGCTACATTT
This sequence comes from Melozone crissalis, assembly GCF_028551555.1. Taxonomy (NCBI): domain Eukaryota; kingdom Metazoa; phylum Chordata; class Aves; order Passeriformes; family Passerellidae; genus Melozone; species Melozone crissalis. The sequence goes on along the minus strand of NW_026535792.1, from coordinate 2,868,635 downwards.
CCAAATTTTCCAAGGGTGACACTCGCAGGGAACAAAAAGCGTAGAAACCGTACAGCGGGATGGTGATGCTGCAGAGGCAGCTGAGAGCTGGGGGATCTGCGGTGCACAACAGCCCCCCTCCCCTCTAGCTGCCCCAAAAGCCCCCTCCCCACTGCCCCGTCCTTACCTCGTAGGACCAGACGCACTGCACGCCCGCGAACCTGCGCACGCAGCGTCCCACCTCCACGTCCTCGTGCGTGGTGTACATCTCGCGCAGGCACTCGCCGATGTGCGGCACCATCCTGCGCAGCACCTCCCTGCTCATGATCACCCCTGGGCCCCCCATGCAGAAGTTCTCCCCCGGCTCCAGCGCCAGCTTGCCCATCTCCTCCGTGGTGCCGAGGCCGGTCTGGCCCAGGAACAGCGGCTCGCTGCTGTTCAGGCTCCTGAGGAAGTTCTCCAGTTTGTCCCCTTTGATGTAAACGTCGTCGTCAGCCCTCATGAACCATTCGTATTTGTCCAAGTAGTGGTCATGCATGTATTTGAGCATCATGAAGGATTTCTTCTGGGGCGGGTAGGAGTCATCTACGCCTGGAAGCGGCACGATGGGGATGGGGATAGAGGTGTCCGAACCCTCGCTGGAGAAGAATTCGACCTTGCCAGGAATGGTTTTGGACCACGTTCTAGATTGGAACAGACAAGAAGGAATAATTAAATATGCAAACCAGGGCAGGCAGAGAGTGCTGCCACAGACTGTGGCTCACCTGCTTTACAAATTTTCTTTTTTGAACACCTCAAAAGGTTATTTTTTTACCACACAAATGAGGACATTCACGTGGCACACACAGCAATTGGTACAACATACACAAAATTCTGATATGACAAGAGTCTGAGTACCATTTCTGCACCTCCATATGTCAGAAAAATAATTCAATAGCAGCAGTTCACTAGTAGGAAGCAGGATTCCTTAAGCACACTCAGTTTTGCACTAACAGCTATTGATCACAAAATATGGAGGCAATCCAATACAGGCCAACAATTCACATACAACTGAATTCACTGCTTCCAAAGCTTCTCTCTAAATTATTCAGCATCATAGCCACCTTCCATTCCCTCTACGCCTTCCCAAAAGCTCAAATGTGTACTCAGAAATACAGACTTCCAGAGAGTAAATTCACATGAACTTTCAAGGAAACGGCATCCCTTGGGAAAGCAACCAAAGAGCAACTTCTCCAGATGGTGTGTGGAGAAGCAAAGTACATGGAGCAGAAGTAACCTCAAGTGGCTTAGTCCATACCAGCAAAGTTCTAAGAGATGCCTGTAAAACTCCTGATTCCCACAGTAACATGGTGCTACCCAACACCTGCACCTTTCCAGACACTTCATTCCAGGTTCTAGTGGAGAGGAACTGCTCAGAAGAGGAGCCTTCCCTGTGCAGAGCAGCACAGCAACATCTGCTCCACACCTTCCGTGCTCCTCTCCGACAAATCCAACCCATCTGCGTGGGCAAACTGGGTCACTGACAGCAGGAAGGGCTGCAGGATGATTCCTCAAGGCAGAGCACAGCCTCCTCCAGGGAGGATTTTCAGTCACGTAACTGCTACAGCCTTGCCCTGAAAAATTATTAATTTTAAGCTTGCAGTACCATTTTCTGAGATTCTATCTGGGATAAGAGATCACATAACCCTCACAGAAACATTTTCAGTTGGTAAAACTCTTAGTTGGTAAACCAACTGAAAACTATTTTAGTTGGAAAACCAACAGATTTTGCCCCTTTTTATATAGAGGAAGAATAATTTAAAATTTTATTGGCAATTACACTCAGAATATAACCTAAAGCTGATGTGAAAAGACTCTCAAGGTAAAGGACACAGTATTCCCTCAATGCATCACTGTCACTCTCACCAGATGTCTCTCAGCACAGGCTTCTTGCCAATACCTGAGCAGATTTTGGGCAGCACAGACCATCTGAAATTTGAAATCTCCAGAATTAGCTACCTTATAAAACCTGAAATGTAAAAATACTTCAGGAGAATTATTCCTTAAGTTCCATCAGAAAATGCGGAGATATTTAATGAGACTACCTGAACATCAACTTTGACACCTTAACAGTTTCTCACTAATTCCACTGTGTGTAATGAATATCACCCAATTACTTTAAAAGCTTTGTCTCCTGGATTTCTCACTGCCATGGGTAGTGTTTCATAGCAAAAGTTTAGATCTGAGCTTCCAGAAGAGCACAGAGTAAAGGAAATGGAAACATTCCCACTGACTTCACAACAGAGGTGATGAGGTCTTTAATCACCAGTGAAGCAATTAATGCACAGTACTGCTGGTTATAAATCACATCCTGGTAAAGCACTGAGAACTGCCTGCTTTAAAAGGAGACACTGTCACATCCTGAACTTTCACTAACTCTTAAGGAAGTTCTGCTGTTTGCTTTCTAACACCCACACTCCACATACAAATCATCCACAGCTCTTCCCATATCAGCTCCCAGTCTAAGATTGAAAGACTTTTCTTCACTAAAGATGCATTTAAATTTTAGTGTCACAGAAAGAAAGGACAGAAGGAGTTACTGAGAAATGCAGCTCATCTCATCCACTGAGACACAGCTTTGGGTGGACCCAGGACACACTGCAGACAACCACCAGGCTGAAGTTACAACCTAAAGTCTTTTGGAGATTTCTGTTCAGTTACTTTTTTATTCAAAAGCAAACAATGTATTTTCAGACTTGCTCTTCACACCCTGAAAGATCTGCCTTTATCATGACTATAATCTATGGGCAATACAGGATGTCTTCTATCACTCCAAGCTTTAGCTCCTTCCTCGTAGTCATCAAGCTCTTCTGTTGATTCTCAGTTTAAATTTACTCGCTGTTCTCCAAATAGGCACCCTCACCTCAAGAACCACTAATTATTGTCAAGAGAAGAGCTCCCATTCAACAGAAAGGGAACTAAATACATGCACATCCATAAAGCATGGCACGCTTGATTCCCAGTCTTCCTATTGCACTAAACCCCTCATCCCAAAGCCAGTTTGAGCCCATCTTTCCATATGAGCCACATTCAGGTTTCACATTAGACCAGAGGTAAAACAGAGACATTCCTGCATGTGTGCAGGAATGGGGACAGAAACACCGTGCCCTAACAACATCCACGCCCCAAGGACCTGTGTGAGCACCACGATGTCACTCCAGCCTTGGGATCTCACGCCAACCTCATCGACCGTGCACCAGCACAGCTTGACTGAGCCTTTGTTCACCTCCTGCAGCAACACAATTTCTAGGAAGAGACAGCTCAACGTGTTATTTGTGACCGTGGCTTTGTTTGAACCCAAAGGGACGAAACCCTCGCACATGGACAAACAGCCCAAGTGTCTGTGTCAACAGGGCACAGCCCGGGCACGGGCTCAGACAATGGAGCCACCACGGGCTGCTCCTCACGTCCAAGCCCCAGCTCGCTGTGGCCCTTTTTGGGACAGAATGCAGGGAGAACAGTTTGCTCAGGAAACATGGTGCTGCACTCAGCCAAAGAAGCCAAACCACAGAGGGTGAGATGAACTGTAAGTAGGTTTTTCTGGCCCCAGTTATCAGCAGAACTAAGGACTGATAAATGCAGAGATGAATTCTGATCAAAGCTGCTTTTAATTTTTTTATCCAATGTTGCAAATAATCAGACTTGGCTCCATCACCAGCAATTCTGTAGTTTAGTATGTAAAACCTACACTTCTTGCCAATCCTCCCACCTCCACTGTCATTTACCTTGTCTGCTCTCAGGTTATGGGCAGCAACCTGACCCTTCAGCTCCTGAGCACAGGGCTCTTGTCTCAACACCTCCCCACCAACACCCCCTTCCACCAGCTGACATCACTTTCCTGGTCAAGGTTTCTCCAGTATAAGCCCTGCAGGTTGTATCTGCAAAAGAATTGTATGTTTGATAATGAAAAAAAAAACCCAGAAAAATATTTTTATTGAAATGTGACACCCTCCTTCTTCCCCACCGCCCTGTCACCCTGAGCTGTTTAAAGGACACATGGACACAACATTTCTGCCACCAGACTCTGTATCTGCACCTGCAGAGACCACCTGGGCTGCAGTGATCGACCACCAAGCCTTCAGTCAAAGCCATTTCAACTCTGTCCACAGAGAAATATCAGCCTGTGAATACAACTGATACTGCCCTGAACTGGTCATTTAAAAACCCTGACAGATCCCAACCTTATCTCCCCCGTGTAATCTGAATCTGCTGCTTAAGCAGGAGGATGTGCATGAATCAGGACAGCAAGGCTCTCCATTACCCTCCCCAGGAGGTAAAAAACCTGCACGATGCTGTGTGACCTGGTTTCTCTCAGTGCACAGAGCTCCACAAACCAGAAGGCTGTGCTGACAAGGAAATCAAAGTGAAAATTAAACAAACACAAACTAAATGAGTAATGCTTCCTCAGGAAAAAAATCTCTAAGCAGAGGACATGAGTCCAGTGATGGTCCAGTATTGGTGGCTACCAAATCAATTTTAACATCCCTCCCTCACCCAGTTTTGCACACTGGATATCCTATGTGTACCCTAGGCTAAGCAAGTCACAAGCAAAGTGGGTGAAAAGATTTTATCTTTTTAGCTGGCTCCCAGGAAATAATGAAATACAGAAAACCTTGTGCACACCAAAAGCGCTGAAAAACCCCAGTATTTTCTAAAAAGTGACCACAATTGTAGTCTTGAAATGTTGTCAGAAGTTATTTCTTCATTTAAAAGAAGCTTTAAAGCACAGCTTGCAGCAAGAGCAGCACAGATCTGGGATGTTTTCTCTTCAGTTTCCAGTATTTATTATTTATTTGTATTATCTTGCTTATCAGCACTGCAGACTCGGCAGAAGCACAGTCAGTGGCGTTATGCAGACAGTGCTCCCTTTGTAGAGACTCAGGCTGAAGACTGACAAAAAATGTATTTGGTTTTTGTCTGCAGCTCAGGAAGTTTCCCTCAGAGGAGATCAGAGAAATCATTTAAAGTTTTGAGAAATAGTCATCTTGTATAATTATGCTGAAGAAAATCATAATTTGTGAAGAACTCAGCAAGACAACAGACATGAAAGACTGATGTCTTGAATGCAGCTAAATTCCATGTTGAATTAGGGCTAGTTTGGCATCACTGTTCTTCAAGGCCCCATTTTTCCAACAACATTTGCTACAGGGGAAGCAGTGAACCACGGCTCAGGCAGGAGAGCTGAGCTCGGAAACCAGCACGCTGCTCCTGCACATGGTATTGTAGATAAGACATGGGAAGTCACCAAAAAAAAGCTGTTTTTTTAAATTTCCACATCTCTGTCACTAAGATCTGCATTACAGAATTCCAATTTTGAGGAAAAGTTCCTTTCAGGTTTCTGCAGGATTGCTTTAACAGAGAACCTAAGCGGATTCCACAGCTCTTTGAGTCCTTTGAGCTAAACTCCTCCAATTTTCAGTGATGCTAGTTTTCTGTCCATGCATATCCACCTTCCTTGTGGACACAGGGACAGAAATGGATCCATCACCCACAGGCACACAGACAGTCAGTGGCCAGGCTAAGATCAGAGCCCAAGTGCCTCAGAGTTTTGGGCCATATGGTTATTTTGGGGGGTGTAAGTGACTTTGTTTTACTTATCCCCCATTCCCTGTATCAATGACAGTTGCTCTGTGTGCTTCTTTCATACCGTTCCTTAAACATGCTCACAGATTTTAGGTTACTGGCCAGAAATGCCAAGTACATCATGTTTCTGGTGGAGGGTACCTGAGCAGGACACCAAGTTCTCACTGCTGCAGTACTGTGGTACAATTCACACATGAAGTAAAACACGTACTGTGCTGGCACGACATCCCAAGTCACTCCACAGGGCCCCCTCCCAAGAGGCAGGAGCTCCACAACCCATCACATCCCCCAGCAGCGCCCAGAACAGGCCAAACCACCCGACAGATGCAGATCTGAATTTAGGAGCAATGCACTTACAATGTGTAAGCGCAGGCTTAGACAGATAACCCAAACTCCCCCACACCCAAATCCTTTGGCTGCCTTTCACTTAAGCTCTTCCGAGCACTCAGGTGTTTGGCTTCCAGCTTCCTGTAAGCCACCACCAACAGAGGTTGGAAATGGAGCCTCCAAAGGGCATCGTTCTGCCACGGGGCAGGGATGGCTCAGCCCCGGGCATCCCTCATGGTCCTCGTGGCACTCACCGGTGCCCTGGGGACCGTCCCAAACCCAGAAGTGCTGTGGCTGTGCTCCTGCAGAGATGCTGCCAAAGGCCAGCCGCTGACATCTCGCCATTAACTGCATTCACACCACTCTCCTGCCACGTTTCCCAGGAAATCTAGTTGCTACGCAAACGGGAAAAAAAAAAAAAAAGGGTTAACTGCCTGATATTTCTGTTCCTGAGACAGCAAACTTAAATCTTCTGGGAGACTGCTTATTCCCATCCTCTCCTTCCTGCAGCTCTTTTAGGACAACTCCCCTCAACTGCAAAAGCATTAGCACATATTGCTGCACTTTCCCTGAACCCCAGCCATCCCTTTAACTCCTTCCTGCCCAGCTCTTTTCCTGACTATTCCTTGTCCTTCCAAGTGACACCGTGGCTCCTGCTGCTGCACTTCCCCGGCCTCCTGGAAGGGAAGCTCTGCTAACCTGGCTGTCGGATGCAATCACTGCTGAGGCTGCAAATCTGCCCTCCGAAAACCTGTGGATCTAAAGCTTATTCTCTGCCTCACAGACTACAAAAGCAGGACTGTTACAAAGAGCCGGCAGCTCCCGAAAATCCAGCAGGCCTGGTTTGCCTTGCAGTGGTCATTTTGCTCATGATTGATGTTCAGGAAGTGGATTGCTTCCCCTCTTGTTAGACCCTATCTGGATTCACAGCAGCCAGGATCAGCAAATGCTTTCCGCTCCGGTCCCTTTTAGCTGTGTCTGTAAATGGCCTTTGAGCCACAGCAATTTGGAGGTATTCAGCCTCTGAATCCCTAATTCCTTTCAGCGTGGTATCAAGGCTCTGCACACGCTGCCACCCCGGGAATGCCTTGCTAGCAGCTTCCCATTTCACTGGCTGTGCCAGCGATTCAGCTCACCAGGATGCTTTGTCAATGTAGTAATCCCAGCAATTGTCTGCTTGAGTACTTCATGGCAATCAAAAGCCATTTAAGATTTCAGGTTTGTCTTCCTCTTCCCCCCTCCCCATCTTCCCCCAAAGATGTCTTCCTGTCACCAGGACATTAGCTCATTTCTTTCACCAACGGAGGTGAAAACGCATTTAGCCCGACTAAGAGTCTCTTTATCCGTCTCTTCCAAGAACAGACATCATCTCTAGAGGTTAAACCAAAATAGCAGTGTAGTAAAAAGCGATACTCAGATCTCCATCTAAGGGCTGAAGGAGCCCGATTCCATTAGCTGAATTTGTTAAGTTGCATCTTTAGCCATTGTTTTGCGAGAGCAGATGTCGCAGATCTTGTTCTCCAAACCCAGCTCCGCCACAGCACCAGACTGTTCTGCAAGCACAGGCAAAACCAGGCGAAAACAGGAATCCTTCCCACACCAGCAAAGTGAATTTCTCCCCAAAGAACACTCTGGACAACATAGTGATAAATTTCCCTTTTCCGAATTCTTGATGCAAAATGTGATGGATGCTAGAAAAAGTATTCTGCCATAAAACCTGGTATGTGATGTCCCAACACGACTCCAGCCTCCTTGTATGTAAATCTAAATTGCACAGCCTGTGAGATTTGCAATCCAAAATACTCCATCCCACATGGTGAAGGAGAACATAACCCTGAAGAAACAGATTCCTTCACCCATTTCAAAGCATCAATCATGCGCTCTCTGTAACTTAATTACAGGTCTACTGCTGGAAGAAGGAATTAAGTTTCCATTAAAACCATCGCTGGTGGACAATATGCCTCAGATTGCCCAAATAAAGCAATTGTATTGCACTGGATGCTGATATAAAGACAGATTTCCTGAAACCAGAGCCGAGCTGAGAATGATGGTATGATGGCCCATCATCATAGTTTTGTCACCCTGCTCTTACTGGCCAATAGGGCCAAGTACTTTCCAGCCAGGGCAGGCAGGACATGGAGAAGGGTCTGTTCTAGCTCAAGACTGAAGGGGATGTTTAATTAAAGATCTGCCCCAGAGCTCCGGGCTGCTCCCCCGAGGGTGCTGGCTCAGCCAGAGCTGGGGTGTACCCGAGCTGACATTTTAGCCCTTGACTCTTTCAGATTTCCCAAGCAGGCTTCCCGTGCAGCCTCCCAGCACTGCCTGCTGGCGAACACACCGGAGCAATGAGCACATCCCAGCACATTTCAGCAGAGCACGGAGTTCCACCAAAGCCACAGACACATGTCTCACAGAAGAGATGATTATCCCGGTGCTGCCGAGGCTTTGGACAGACTTCACCTTGCACTCACAGCCATGCCCAGCCACACATGGGCACCACGGTGACAGCACACAGTGCAAAGCACCCAGACTGCTCCTGCTCCAAAATTAGGTGTGCTCAGGTAACAAACACACGGCTCCGAGACCCTGGCTCCTGCATTAGCTCAACCAGTCTGAGGCACGGAGCGCTTCACCCAGGCTGACTCTCCCATCCGAGCTGTTTCACTGCCTGGTCCAGCCTCAGCAGCGGCTGCAGAGAGCCGAGCTGGGTTTTACTCTTTGTTCCCAGATGCCTTTTCTGGGTCTCATTCCCAAGCACAAGCTTTCGGCTTGGCACAGTGCTCTTTATCCAGGCCATTACAGCGGTCCCCAAACTTTATTTCTGTTACCTCAGGCTGTCAGCTCGCTCCACAAGCAGCGGCCAAGGACCGTACCAGCGTGGCGCAGCTGCGCCCAAGGCAGAGGCACCGAGGGACGCACTCTGATGCCCGTGTCCCCGCCGGTGACCGGCACTGAGCGTCCCCTCGCACCGGCGGGGCTGCCTGACCCTCAGGCAAGGTCACCGGGGCCACCTGCCATGTGGAGCCTGGCTGAGCCAGACCCTGCGGGAGCGGCAGCGCGGCTCACGGACCCCTCGCGTCCGTGCCGAGCCGCCCGGGCAGCGGAGCCGCGCTCGGGGCACCGCGGCTGCCGCAGCCCGCCCGGAGAGCGCCCCGGGGCTGGGAGCGAGGAGCGCGGGGGCTGAGGTGCCCCAAGGCTCGCTCGCAACTGCCCCGGAGAAGGGCGAGTGTTCCCGGGACCGGCGGGGGCATCCCGGCCGTAAGGGCATCCCGGGTCGGGCGGTTTTAGCCCGGGGGACCCGGCCGACCGGCCCGAGTCCAGCTGAATGGGAGCGAAGCGAGCCAAGCCCAGCTCGGCTGAATGGGAGCGAACCGAGCCAAGCCTGGCTCAGCTGAACGTGACCGAACCCAGCTGAGACGAGTCGAGCCCACCCGAACCGACCCCGAGCCCATCCCAGACCCCAGCCCAAGGCAGCCCACCGGCCCCCCATCCCCGCCGGGCGCCCCCGGCCCCCGCCGCTCACCGGTGCGCGGCCACGGCGCGGCTCCGCAGGTACTTCTGCGCCGTCATGACCCCCACGAAGAGGAAGCTCTGTGCCGGCGGGCCGGGGCGGCGCGGCGGGGCGGCGGCGGCGGCGGCGGGCGGCGGGCGGCAGCCCTGCGGGCGGGCTCGGTGGGGCCGCGCCGCCGCCGCCAGCTCGGAGGCGCGGGGCAGGACGAGGCGCGATGCGAGCACGAAGCCCAGCACCAGCCCCAGCAGGACGCTGAGCCAGGCGCGGCGGCCGCGGCCCGCCATGCCCGCCCGGCCCGCTGCTCACAGCGCCGCCGCCGCCGCCAGCCGCGCCGAGGCGCCCAGCGCCGCCATGGGGGAAGGGGCAGGGACGGGAAGCGGAGGGAGGGGAGCGGGGGGCCGCCCGCCTCCCCGGCCCTGCCCCTCGGCACAGGCGCCGTGTGCGGCCCCGCCGCGCTGCCCCTGGCCCCGCCCGGCCCTGCCGGAGCCGCCGCCGCGCAGCCCCCGGGGCGGCCCCCGCCCCGTGAGGGGCTCCGGGACGCGGCCCTGGGCAGGGGGCTCCGGGAGCACCGCCCTGCAGCGGCACCGCTGCACGTCCCGCCCCGTCTCTGCAAGCGTTCCAGGCCAGGTTGGACGGGCTTGGAGCAGCCCGGTCCGTGGGAAGGTGTCCCCGCTGCCCGGGGCACAGAGTGGGATGAGATGAGCAGTACGGGCCCTTCCAACCCAAACCCGTTCTATGACAGGGACCGGCACCTTAACCAAGCATTCCACACAGGGGATAGGGAACTTGGCCCTATCCCACACTGGGACCTCGGAACTGGCACACCAGAACCTCAGCCCAGCTGCCCAGATCAAGAGGGGCAGAGGCCGAGAGAATGTGGATGCTCAGCTCTGGGGACAGGGAGTGAGACGCTGGACATAACCCCGGGATAGGCGTCCTAGCACCTGCACCAAGCAGAACCGGGAGCCCAGCCCTTCAGACTAGGATGGGAGGACACTGGGGACAGACCCAGGACAGGCACGGTCGGGTCCCTGCTGCCCAAGGCCCGGCTCTGCCCCGTGGCACGGAGTCCAAGGGGATGCAGGCAGTGAGGAGCAGCCCTCCGGCCCTGTTTGCCTGGCACTGGTGCATTTGTGCAGCACAGGCTGTGGTGACGGGGAGCCAAGGCACAGGCACACTGTTTTTTCCCACCTTGCTAATTAAACCAACCAGAAATAAGTCAGTCTGTTTCTATCCACAGGCTATAGTGAGTGCTCAACAAATTGAAGACTTTATTGCATGAAGATTTCCTTTTTCCTTTGTCCACACTGACTCTCCACGAGCGTTTCATCTACAGAGCACTTCAGCTTCAAATGCTGCAGCCACAAACCCCTCACATTTCACAGGAAAAAAACCTTCCAGTCTCAACAGAAGAAACTTATCAAGTACTACCCACTGACCTCCTGCTTATCATTGTGGTTTCTTCCATTTCCTGCCCACTTTGGCCTTTCCAATTGCCAGTCTTTTCCATTTTAAATTTTATTTATATCATGATGTCATCCACAATGAGCTGGGAAGAAGGTCTTGGTGTAACGGCAGCAGCCTCTTGAGCAAGAACCATTGCAAAAGAGGATATCACACCACATTAATACTCTACAGTAATAAGCCAAAGAGAGACATCCATGACAGACTTTTTATGATCACAAGTACCTGTCTCGATTCTGGGATTGAGCAGGTAATGACACAATCTGCTTATCTAATGAGCTCAATGAAATGTCTTGAAAAAAATGCTTTTGTTTGGGGTTTATTGCTCTTGTGGTGGTGCAATCCTCACACCGAGGTCAGCACAGATGAACTCGTGATGTCAGAGCACAAATAACACAAGGAAAGTGCCACCAGGATTTATGGTATTAAACAACAATAAAATTGAATACAAATAGAAACTAGATAAGAAATACAAACAGTGAACAGGAAGGAAGAGCAGGACGTCTCCTTTTGTTTGCCCACGGACAGAACAGAGATGTATCGAGAGAGATGTGTTTGTGTGAAGAACAGAAGAGCTAAATGGTGAAAGAGAGAGAAAGGAAGAGCAGTCCAAACTGGGATACACACAAGGCAGGTGAGGGGCAGGAATACCATTGCTTGGCAAAGGCCAGCTGGACTGTCCTTTCCACTGTAATTCCTTTCTAATTCATAGGGTTTGCAATGCTTCACAGTTATTTCTAACTACTGGTGCTCTGATCCGTTCCATGAAGCCTGGGGTTATCCTCAGCCTGTGCCACTCTGCACATGTGGATCTTTTATTGCACTTAAAAAAGGTTCTTCATTAAACTCTGCTTCTCTCCTCTCCCCACAAGCCTGATCATCAGGTCCTGAAATACACAACACCAAGAGACATTCAAGCTACAAAAAGAGCAAACCCACTCCTTTCCAAGAGAGGCACATGTGGCAAGTCCATGAGCAGGAATGGGATTACTCTGCCTGCTCCAAATCAGCTGTAAAAATCTCCTGATTCAAGGGAAAGCCACTGTGGCCTATGAATTACAGGAAAAGGCAGAGCTAGCGTGGTTAAAAGGCAATAAAAAGGAGAAAGGTTGGGGCTGGGGCTGAGGAGCTGTCAGTTGGCTTCTTCCCACAAAGAAAAGAAGTTAGTCATCAGAGCTGAGAGCTCCGTGCCACTGCAGCACACATGGAAATGATGAAGCAGAGCAGCTCATTCCCCTGATGGAGCTCCCCTGGGCACGTTCCCACCTTGCTGCAGCTCCAGAGCAGTTATGGTCCTGGGGCTCACCACGTGCAGGGCTGGCCAGAGAATGCTTGGGAGGGGGCAGGAGGAGGAAGGGGAGCTGTCCTGGTGCCAGATTTGACCTGCAGAGCAGGCACAGTCAGATTTCACACCCCAGCGCCAAGGCTGAGATGTCCAGCTGGGAAGAGGGGGTGCCACCTGGGAATGCTGCAATGCTCACACAACTCCCACAGCACATCCACATGCCTCTCTTTGTGCCATTTATTGTGCCAAACTCACATTTCAAAGTGCTAGGCAGGCACATGCTCCTTTTACTGCTTCTGCCCCTGTTCTTGCATAGAGCAGCTGCTGGAAAAAGAGGGGGAAAAGCAGATTTGGGAAAAACTTGAAAAGCATGGCTTATTTCTTCCAGTGGAATTATAATATTGTTACCTGCCCAGAGTATATTTTAATCTGGATGGCAGCAAAAGGTCATACTGCATAATCACATTTAAGTGCCATTCCCTATTATTACAGCTCTTGGTCTCAATAGCTGTCACTATATATTATGGTTACCATATATTCAAAGACATGATATTTTTCTTTGGTAACACAGTCTACAAGCATACAGGCATTTTTATGCAGCATGTTTCCAGTTCCTTGTGGGATGGCTGGAGGAGGAATTGTGAGGGCTCTCCAAAAGGATGCACATGGTGTGTGCTCATCCCCACACTCCCATCCCACTCCCTCCAGCGAGATTAGCACCCAGCCCAGCCACTGAGAGCCCACTTGACAGGCCCACATGGTTTAGATTCATAATCAGATTAACAAAACAGTAATCCTATTTTTAAACAATGGAAAAGCCAAGTCCTCAAGCTGCCTCTGTGAGTGTGTGTGCATACAGAATAAATGTCATCCTTTTGGAATAAAGAACCTGAATACCAAATGAAAAAAGTTTCTTCCACATAGGAGACTTTGTCCTGTAGAGGAAAGGAACATCTTGCATTATTAACACTTCTTTTTCCCACTGATTTTGATCTCCAGTGAGCCCACTTCCAATACTTGCAGGATTTACCTTCTATAGGACACATTCTTCACCACATTTTAAAATAATTGTTACAGGAGTAAACTATTCCCCAAAGGCTCCAGAAACTTTAATTATGAATGTTCCAGTACTCAAACTTATACTTTAAAAACTGCCCAGGCACTGGAAAATGAGCATACTTCATATATTCAATGTAACAGACTCACGGTGGAAAAAATCTCACTGGGCAACCAGTAGCATTTGTCTCTGTCACAATATTTCCAGCCCCGCCACATTTTCCCGAATGATGCGGAAACTCCTTCCTCAGCTCCAGCACCCACTTCTTTCTTGCTTTCTTTTTTGACCCTCCCCATCCTATTCTGGGTCTGGTAGGCCCAGTCCCAAGCTGTGCTTGGGTGAGTGACTCAGAAGAGCCCGTTCTGCTGTGCCCATCCTGCAGGAGCTGTGCCCGCTCTGCAGGGGCTGTGCCCGTTCTGCTGTGCCCATCCTGCAGGAGCTGTGTGTGTTCTGCTGTGCCCGTTCTGCTGTGCCCCTTCTGTAGGGGCTGTGCCCGTTCTGTGGGAGCCATGCTTCTTCTGCTGTGCCCATTCTGCCGTGCCCATTCTGCCGGAGCCGTGCCCGTTCTGCTGTGCCTATTCTGCAGAAACTCTGCCCCTTCTGCCGGAGCCGTGCCCGTTTCTGCTGTGCCCGTTCTACAGGAGTTCTGCCCATTGTACAGGAGCTGTGCCCGTTCTGCTGTGCCCGTTCTGCAGGGGCCGTGCCTGCTCTGCAGGGGCTGTGCCCACTCCGCTGTGCCCGTTCTGCTGTGCCCCTTCTGCAGAAACTCTGCCCATTCTGCAGAAGCTGTGCCCTTTCTGCTGTGCCCGTTCTGCCGGAGCCGTGCCCATTCTGCCGGAGCTGTGCCCCTTCTGCCGTGCCCGTTCTGCAGAAACTCTGCCCATTCTACAGGAGCTGTGCCCGTTCTGCCGGAGCCGTGCCCGTTCTGCTGTGCCCATTCTGCCGTGCCCGTTCTGCAGGATTTTTGCCCGTTCTCGCTCCCAGCCCGGCCCGACATTGCCATCGCCCGGCCCGGCCCCGCAGTGCAGCGCGCTCCCGTTCCCGGCCGAGAGATGCGGGAATGCCGTGTTAAAAACCGCTCTGCTCCGCAGGCAGCTGCTCCGGGGCCTGCTGAACCCCAGGTGCCCCCGGCTGGTGACACCTAAAGCAGTGGCAATCACATTACCTGAGAAATGGAATTCACAGGCAGTGTCGCCCCCTCCCAGTATGTGACAAAGCTGTACAATCTGATTTTTTTTTTTGTTTTTTTCAAAGTGCATCTTTTAGGCCAAGCTGACAGTAACTCCCCATTTTAATGCAGGGTACTAGAACTAGACTTAAATGCCAGGTATTTCAGGGTATCCATTTCCCTTCCATTCCCTTTAAATAAAATTTTCTTTTCCTTCCATTCTCTTTAAATAAAATTTTCTTCCCTTCCATTCTCTTTAAATAACATTTTCTAAGTTCTTTTCCCTGCCTCCCTCCACGACTGTTCCTCACAGAACCAGCTCAGAAGCTCAGCTCAGTAACCACCACACAGAAAGAACCTACAGTAGAGGGAGGAGTGCAATTGTAAATTTACCAGTGGAGATGTTGCTCTGTGCTGAAAGTGCTTTTTAGCAGGTGTGCACTTCAAAATAAAATCACAGCAATCAATACACGAGAACAGCACCTGCCTCCCTGCCACAGAAACCTTCAACACAAAATTTGTACTTTCCCCTCCAAAGCTGAGCTGAGGGCACCTATTCCACTGAAGACATTGGTTTCTCATTAAAAAAAACAACAGAAGGTTTTGAAGTTGCTGGCTCTGGAGCTGGGAATATGGGCAGGGTGTGTGTCAGGCTGCCTTGGAAGCGCTCACAAAAATCAGCTCCAGCAGCCAGGCCAGGACACCACCCAGCCAGCAGCCTGTGCCTTTCCTTTGTGGTTGCAGAGCTGCTCCCAAAGCCAAGCTTTCATTCCACACAGGAGGGAGGGGGAAAAAAAAAAAAAAAGGAAAAACCCAAAGCTTCAGCCCATCCAAGTCTAGACCAGCTTTTTTTACAGCTGGAAATTGCACAGTTTCAGTGTTCAGCTATAGCAGGGACAGAAATACTCTGAGCCCCACTTGTGGCTAAACTGATCCCTGAAAAGGTGCCACTTTTTAGCCTGTATAGGAGCAAAATTCATCCAGAACACGGACCTGATGCTGAGATGTGTGCAGATGTGCAGCCAGGCTTGCAAGGACCCAACTGCACGAGCAGGGAGCTGCCTGCTTGAGCAGGAGGCAGAAAGAAAAGCATCAGAGGGGTTTAAATGCAGCCAGGAACAACAGGGCTGCTGGTGAAATGCACAGGAGACTCCCAGGCTGGATGCCATTCCCCTTCACAGACTCTGGAATGCAAAGTCATCTTCTGGGGAGAGAAATAAGGCACAACCCCCCCAAAAAAGCCAATCTGAACACCTGAGCTGAGTATCAGCAGTCAGAGCACAGAGCCACTGCAGAACAGCCCAGCTCCTTGAGTTTGAGTCTGAAAAGTACAGAGCTGCATAAAACACAGCAGATGAGATTTGTTAGTTCTGGCATTTCACACCTGCACTCAGATTTTGCAAGGACAGCAGCTCCTTGCAGATATAGGTGCAATTATAATTTTCATTCACATTGATCTCTGATTGAGATACAGATAACTGGGAACACCTGGCAACAGCTCTGCTGACAGATTCCCCCATTGCCCTCACTCCCCCAACTCCCTCTTCTCTTTGTTATTAAAAATTTCCAGCATAAGAAACATATTTTTTAAACACTCAAGTATGCAATATCACTCTTAAAATCTTTTCCTTATTTCACAATGTTTTTTAAAGGCATAAATCAAGCCAAATAATTTTTATGAGTCTGACATCGTGGGTTGTTTTGTTCAGTTTTAACTCCAGTGCTCAGGAACTCCTGATGAATAGTTGAGAGAACTATGCACAAACCAGATCTCATCTGCAATTTAAAGAAAACAAAATACTCTGCTCTTCCAGCATATAAATCATCTAAAAGCAACAAAAAATACTTAGCTGCACTTCTCAAGCAAGTAACATCTTCAGAAGTTTTTTGTGCCTCTGAACACTTGCTTGATTTTTGGATTTTTTAATACCCAAACCAGATTATTCTTCAGTGGTTAAATAGCATTGTACAGCAGTTAAATAGTTTATTACCCAGCTCCTTCCAGAGAGAGGTATTTCCAGAACATCTGCATGAGTAAAGCAAGAGGCTTCTTGCATAACTGCTCTAGTGGGGGGAAAAAAAAATCTCCTGAAGGCTTTTTAATATGAACTTTCATAATTCAAGTTCTTGGGAATTCATACCAAACCAGGAACAATGGATTCATTAAATAGTTCACTTTCACCTAATGCTTTCTGCATGCTTCACTCCTGAGCTATAAAGCAGCAAGCAACCACCTTTCCATAATGCCTGTGGTCAGGGGAGAGCTTTCCATTTGAAGTCAGAGGAAAAACCCTTCCCTCTTGTGCAGGTTGTGAGCCAAAAGAAGTTTTATGAACTGAGGTTTGTCCTCCCACCCTGTTCAATAGCTTAGAAGTGTCTGACTAAGAAAAATGCAGGAACTTTAGGATTAAACTAAAAAAAAAAATAAATAAAGGAGAAAAAAGGCTTGAAGCTTCCAGAAGTACATACCTCATTTCATTTTCACTTGACATGTCTTATTAAACCTTAGAATTGGGCAAAAAGCCATATCCCTAGTCCTAGCCAGAAGCAAGTCTTGAGACACAGAGAAAGATTAGCATGTGCTCAGTTAAGACCTGCTTATTTATCTTGCAAATGTTTTTACTGAATTAAATAAACCCATCCCTGACCATTTTATCACACAGGGATTTCTGCTTCTTTAAGACAACAACCTCCCCCATTTGTTTTTCTGAAGACAACACCTCACTCAGTCTGTTGCCTGTTTCCCCAACACAAGGGAGAAGATGTTCCCTAAGACATTACAACTCAGCCCTCTTTCCTGAGGAAGACTCCTCAGATCTTGAAAATATTCCTCCCCACCTCTGTTTCTTTTTGCCTTCTGAAGGATTAAAACCTGAAGTTACATACACTGGCCTCTGAATGAATTTCCACAGGAACACCAACAGCCTCACTTCACCTTCCACACACATGACCAAACACTTTGTTGTGTCTAAAACAAAAGGTTCTTGGCCTTTCAATTTCATTACCAACTTTAAAACTCTCCAATAACACCCTCCTGCTGCATTTCTAATCAAGAGAAATATCAACATGCACATAAACAGTGTACTCAAAGTTGATGCTCATATCTATTGGTAAGTACAAGTATCCTGAGTGGAAATATTCAGAAACAAGTACTCAAACAGCCCTAAGCTCTAAGGAACCACTGCTGCCTACCCCAATGCCCACAGAGCAGCTCAGGAACAGCAACTGGACACAGGACACTTGCCCCATGCCAACAGGAATTATTCCACTCCTCTCCAAAGACAACCTGCATTTTATTTGTCTGTTGCATTTTAGAGAGAAAATCGAGGGGATGGGATGCTTGGAAAGTCTGGTTATGATGACCAGATGTTCTCTGTCCTCAGGGCTGGACACACACCAAAGGATGAACACCCCACACTCCTTGCATCCCTTCACTGCCCAGAGTCCTCCTCAGCACACACCAGCCTCAGCTTTGGTGCTGCACAAGCTGCACCAAGGTCACTTCACCTCCCACCTTGCTTTATACACATTTATTGCACCAGAATAAATGCCTTCTATAAAAAAGATGCTGCAGAAAACCACGAGATTGTAAATACTAGATTTGTGACGTTTGCAATTATATTTAATAGTGTGTTGTTTTTACAAAGCAGTTGAAATTAAAAAAAAGAAAAAATAAAAAAAAAGGAGTAGCAAGAACCCCCCTGTCTGCTGTCTAGCATCAGTAATCCTCACTGGTTTGTTCACCATTTATAAGGAAAACATCATTCAAGCTGGCTTGTCACAGAGACTCTTCTGCAGTAACTGACCTTTGGTGCAAATCCGTGGCATTTGTCAGATCACCTGTGCTTTTTCTGAAAGTCCCTCTGCCTAAATTCAAGGTGTCTGCCAATGATAAAACCTCTCCTCTCTAAATGACTGTGTTTAGCTGGAAGGTAAATCTGGTAACATGTCTGAGGATGGCAAATATCTTCATCTTACAGAGGTAATGTGAGCATAGACAACTAAATTTGCCAGAAACCCCAGATCTCACAGTCCCAGGTGATTCACCTTGGAGACTGCAATCCCTCTCTAGAGAAGAGTGAAAATTTACTGATCATGCTGAAATTGCTTCTCTCTCTGCTCTCTCTAAGAGGATCAGCCATTTTTCTGGTTTAGGATCAGCCAATGTGTTACAATTTGGAAACTGTGTACATCAAACAAACAGAAACCTGTTTTAAGTTAGCAAGTGCACTGAGGCAGCCCCAGAGGAGTGGCTGTGCCAGGCCAGCTGCAGGCAGTGGGACAGGGGGTGGGATCAAGCCTGCTGGTGCCAGGGAGGGACACCAGGGATGCTTTAGCCTCATCCACCCGCGGACGGGCCCCGCCGGCCGGGCCTCCAGGAGCACGTCCCTCCTCCTTCTCCAGACAGGGGGTTGTAGCCTGCAACACACAGGAGAGACCTTCTTAACATTCATCCTCCACAGCCCTTCACCAGCACACAAAAAACAGCAAAAACTGATCTCATAATATCCACACCTTGCTCATATTTCACTCACGCAGCATTTTAGGGAAAATGAAAGCACAGAAAACACCCAGACTTGAGAGGGTTTCTTTCTTTAAAAGCCATTGCTAAACACTTGTGGTTTAATTTGATCAATTTGGGTTAAATGCAATTGAAATGAATGGCCATTTAATTTTTCTAAGTCTGCACTAAAGCTGCAGTGCAGCAAGAGCAGCTCTTAGAGTAAACTCTGCAGAGTGTCTGTTCTGCAAGAGCCCCAACAGTCAGGGACTTAAAACAATCCTTCATTCCAGGCCTGCAATGAATACTCTGAAGGTCAAAAGGTAAATACACTCATTAACACTGCAAAGTATCTTTTTAGAGCATTTGAAAGGCAAACATAGGCAGTAAGGCAAATACACTTTAGCTGAACATCCTAATGCTGTAACCATGGGAAACTTCATGTCAGGAGAACACACTCAAAGTTACAACTTGGCAAACATCTTCAATTTGTTCTGCACAAACCTAAGAACCCAAACCCTAGCAGCACTGCTAACCAGGGAGGTTCCAAAGCAACCTGCTCCACTGAAACTCCCAGCACCACCTTCAAATTTGAAATTTGTTTTTCTCATACCAAAGCCAAGTTTTGCTTTCTAGCTTAATTGAGCAGCTGAGCAGCACAGATGGTTCTTTCACTTCATGCTGATCCACCTCAGGAGAAGATCTGAGACCTCTAATTCTGTAATGGGTTACTTAAGCAAGGACTTTGCTGAGGATTAAACCAGGACAGGTAGCAGCTGGAAGGGCGCCCACAGCCAGCTGCCCTGACCCTGCCTCTCAGCACAGCTGAGCCCTGCACCCCTCATCCCCCAGGAGGGAAATGTCCCATGACAGAGACACCAAAGGTAGCTGACAGCATCAGGCACCACACCCTCATAAGATGAGCCAATCTATTTGATTCCTTCAAATGCCAGGAAAAACACTCAAAGCAGAAATCCCAGCACTGCGCTGTTATGGAGGTTTAGTGTGTTTCATCAAGAATCCACAGATTTTGTACTTTTAATCAATTAATTAGCACTGCACCCTAAGGGGGCCTCCTTTTCAGCCTGATTGAGGCTGTCTGGATGATCAGACAGAAAATTGTCACTAAAATACACCCAAATCAGCACCTGCAGGTATGGCAAGGGCTCTTGGGCTGAGAGGAGAGGAGCAGACTGCCTGCATGGCCAGCGAGCCTGGCATGGGCAATGTGAGGCCACAGAAAGCACTTCATCCACCAAGATGGTGCCAGCAGGTGACTGAGTTTAACATGAGACCTTCTGGTGCTTTGTGAGAGTTGGTAAGAGTTTATACATCCACAGGATTTATATATTCAATAGGTCAGCACGGTGGTATATGAAGAATAAGGTCACATTTTACACAATAATTTCTTTAATCATCTGAATCTACATAATACAAAGTAAAATACCCTCTTCCTGCATTTAGTCAGTACTACAGGTGCTTTAAAGGCAGACAATATATTAAATTATTGAACTTAAGAGAATAATGGGGGAAGGATCCCAGAACTACTGTAAGAATCTGTAATTCTAAGTGACAAAAATCTCAGTAAATTATACCAAAGCATATTTACAAAAAAAACCTGACACATTCTTTTCCCAAGGAAAAGAACTCCCAAAACTTCCTGCCAGCTTTTGCACAAAGGACAGAGCAGACCAGCTGATCAGAGATAAAGAGCTTGTTTGTCAGGAATGTTTTGTTTTTTCCTTGGAAAAAAGTATGTACAGAGCCCATAGATACAGCTGGATAAATGCCCTGTTCCCAGCTCAGAGTGTCTGAAGGATTCCATACTCACCACCTCCTCTCAAGGGCTTTTTGTTTGGTTTCGATTTCGGGACTGCTGAGGCAGAGGCACCAGATTCTGCTTCTTGCTGTTCAGAAAAGCAGAAAGTTACTCAGTGGGAATTGCAGCTCCCTGAATCACAAGTGTGACCTGATTGCCATGGCTGTTACCTGATTCAGTTTCAGGTTTCCTTTGTAGCTCTTTCCCTCCTGCATGCTCTCCCACATCGCGATCTTCTGCCGTCGCCGCTCCTCCTCCAGCTACACAACAAACCCAGGACACAATTTTAATCTTAGTTTTGACCTTAAAACTCAGATTTCAGAGCTAACAGAATCCCCAGAAACAGCTACAACAGGCTCATCAAACTGTATTTATCTGAAGCAGTATCTCTGAGATTATGGAAGAATTTACTCTTTTTATGCAGCCACATCTCTCACCCTCCTCAGGATGCACTGACTGAGCCTGCAGCTTCTTTTAGCCACTTGATGCTTTAAAAGATTTTGAAGGTAAAACCAAGTGGCAAGTTTAAACCCTGAGTCTATGCAAAGTACTAAGTAAAGAATATTGCAGTAATTTAATGCACAATGTGGGGTTCCACAGAAGAAAGAAAGGACTTTTCCTTTGTTTTTAACTGTCAACATTACTTGAAGCATCAGCTACAAACTGAGGTCTGAGTGTCTGACTGCAAAAGCAAAACCAGAAGAGCTGGGATGATGATCAGAGTTATTACTGTGCTGATCACACCCATTTTCTGCACTGCCCCACTCAGCAATTTGCTATTCCTTGTGATCTCAAGCTGTAATTCAGACCCTTAAACTGCAGCAATGCTAAGCTACATTGCTAACACTTATATTTGCCTTCAAGAGCAGAAAACACACATGTGCCATGGGACAGTTAATTTAAATGCCAGCAAACCCCCTCCAGCCATTCACTGCTCACACAACAAAGCTCCTGCAGGTACAGATTTACCTGTGAAAAATGAACACCAGGCCCACAGTGACCCTGCCCACAATCACAATTTGCTGCTGTCTTTTACAGCAGCAAAGTGCTTGATGAGAAATTGATGAGAAAAAGCAAGAAATGCTCTCTGGTTACCTGTCTTTGCTTTTCTTTGTATTTTTCTGCTTGTGCATTCAATTCCTCTTGCATCCTGAGGCGAGCTGCTGCCAAAGCTTCCTGCCTTCTCACCACCACATCAGGCTCTAGGAAACCAGGAAAGAGTTTGCAAAGCTTCTCAAAGTAAATCCTAGATGGTCTCCTCAAAGAACTGTAATAAGGAAAGGCTCACATCTCTCCCTGCAGGTGTTTTGCAGAAAATCACAGCTCAAGTTCAGTTTCCAGCTAATCTTTTATACTAATTTATAATGCTGAATTAAACTTCATCATGTTTTCCTGTTTTAAAGCAATTACTTCAACAGGATTTTAATAAGGACACAAGTGTACCTAACCATAAAATTTAAACCTCACACTTCAAGGACACTTCCTTCTATTTCTGAAGGATTTGTTAGATACAAATTAATTCAGAAATATCACTCAGTCTTCGCAGGGACCATTTTTACCCAGAGAACTTCTCTTACGCAGAAGGATGAGGCAACCAGCCCACATTCACTCCCACTCCTTCTGGCAAGGGGTCCTGCTGGTGTCAGTGCAGCAGTGGATTTAACAGCCTCCATCAGCAGAGAAATCACTTACAAAGATGACACACATCTCAAGAGACCCCTGGAGGCCTCAGAAAATCCACACTGAGTCACCACTGCTCTTCATGAGTGACCTGTGAAGGTCAAAAGGAAAATTACATCCCCCAAAATAGGCAAATGTTCTCTGTTTTCTCCCAGCAGCTGAAGCATCTCCGCATTTTTTTGCCTCATTCTTTGCTATGATCCAGTGATGAATATGAAAAAGAAATGTCAGTACTTTCAGTAATTTCATTTCCAGGCAGTTTGGGCAATTAAACAGCCATTTAATTATCATCACAAAAGAACAGCAGGAGGATAAGAGCACACAAATAAGATTTTACTGAGGGGCCGACGTGCCCAGGGGATCAGTGCCAAGCACTCATGGGTTTGGCAGGTCCAGGAGCACAGGCTGTGCTTTTCAGCAGGATGTGACTGTGTGAGAGTTACAACCTGTGCCACCCTCCCAAGGATAACACACACTGTCACACCCCAAACGTACACAGTGCTGCCAGAGCAGGAACTGGGAAAGGGTAACTGCAAGGGGGTGATGAATATCAACAAAAGGTGAATATTTATAGAAGCATTTTCACCAGGATTTAGATTTGGGCGTTTTGGTTAAGTCTAAAAGTTATTTGGTAGCTGGCCACAGGTGCTGCTGCCCATCCCCGAGTGATGTCCCACTCCTTTGTTCCCAAACTCGTTACTTTGGGACGCAGCTTTTCCTTCAGAGCCTTTACAAACACTCCCTGGGCCCAGCCTGTCCCGGTGATCTCCTCACTCGGGATCTGCGGGCTCAGAGGTGCCCCGAGCGCCGCTCCCACCCAGCCCTCACCCGGCTCCCTCGGGCCGTCACCGCCTCCCGACCCCGCCCCGCACTCACCCTCGGCCGCCTCCGCCGCTCCGGGCCGCGCCGCCAGCCCGCGGGACACCTTCTGCACGAGCAGGTACACGGCGACGGCGGCCAGCAGCAGGTACCAGCCATAGCCGGACAGCACCGAGCCCACTGCCGGGGGACAGGCCGGGGCTGAGCGCGGCCCGCGGCACGAGGCCCGCCTCGGGGCTCCGCGCCCCGGCCCCGCCGCGCCCCGCGCTGCCCCCCGGCCCGCGGCCCCTCACCCGTGTGCTGCAGCGCCTCCAGCCCGCCCCGGCCCAGCGCCGGCCCGGGCCCGCCCGCGGCGCCGCCGTCCCCGAGATCCATCGCCCGCCGCCGCCGCCTCACGTCCGGGCCCGCCCCGCTCCGCCAATCACCGCCCCGTCCGCCGCCGCCTCACGTCCGGGCCCGCCCGGATCCGCCAATCACCGCCCGGTCCGCTGTCGCCTCACATCCGGGCACGCCCCGCTCCACCAATCACCGCCCTGTCCGCCGGCGCCCGGAAGCGCCGCCAGGACGCGCCGCGCCGCCACTGGCGGAGTGCCCAGCGCGACGTTTAGCTGCACCAGCCAATGAGAGAAGGGGGCAGGAACAAGGCAGCCAATCAGGGCGCGCCGAAACGCCTCCCGTCCCGCCCCGTCCCGCCCGGGAAGCGGACGCGGCACCCCCGGGAGAAAAAGGGACCGTTCGTTTATTGAACAGCGAAATGCGCGAGGACGGGGGCGGCGGGCCCCGCCGGGGACACCGGCACGGCCCGGCACGGGAAAGGGCTCCTGGGGGGGCCGGGGCGCGGCACGGCCCCGGCTACGATCCGTTTGGCACTGTGTCCTCCTCCATTTCTTCTTCGCCGTCCTCCGATGGGCCTGAAAGGACACGTCAGAGTTTTAGAGCAGCTGCTGAAGGCGTTGCTGTTCCTTTTCCCACCCCTCTGCAGAAGAGTAATAACGGGAATGTTTAAAAACTCTACAGAGAGGAAAATCAGGTAGCCCCGATGTACAGGAAAGAAGTGCTATGGCCGGCCTGCAGCTGAGCTCCATCTCTGCAGAGCTCCCAGACTCATTGCTGAGGCACTGATGCTCAGCAGAGGTCCAGAGAGACTCTGTAATTCATCTCTTTTTGTTAAATTGATGCCTCAGCTTTTAGCTTTTATATTTTTCACATTCTGTGCTGCGTTAGTGTGTAGTTCTGAGCTTCATTTTAGGGGATGGTGAGCTCTGTGCACAGAGTAGGGACACAAAACAATTCCTGCTCCAGCTGGGCACCAAGGACAAATGATCCAAATCCCAAGAATATAATCAACGTGGGCTGGAGAGAGAAAAACAAGCAGGGTGGGAGTGCAGGGGCTAAAGCTGGAATGGGACAATGAACTGCAAGGTGCAAATGGAGCAGAGCTGATCCCAGGGACAGACCCCATGCCCGGCCGTGCATTTTGGGGCCATTTTGGTTCATCTTGGGTGCAGCCCTGGCTGGGCTCTTGTGCTGCCCAAGGTGGATCTGTTGAGGTCTCCTAATAAATCCCTGCTTTATTTTTAGCTCTGTCCAGCCTCTGTTCTAGGTCAGCCTTCACAAAGCACAAAATAGCTGGGATGAATTTTGAAGTCATCCAGTGCAGCAAAGCCCCTTGTTGGGCACCTGGCTCTGCAGGGAGTGCAGGGACAGCCCGGAGGTGACAGACTCACTCTGTGCCCACCCAGCTCCCCACACAGAGCACATGCAATCAGGAGTGAGGAAGGCAGGCTGTGTTTGAGCAGCAGCAGCAGCAGCAGACAGACCTGGTTTGCGCTCCCTGCCCGGGATCTGGCCCGCCTGCAGCAGCCCCTTCAGCCGCTCCACCTCCGCCAGGGTTGAGGCGTTGGCGATGGCAGTCTGCAAAGAGAGCTCAGTCAGTGCCCACAGCCTGGCAGCTGCCACAGCAGCACACAGCACAGGCTGCCACCAGCTAAGGGACACTCAGCACACAGGAAACTGCCACTGAATTCTGCTTCTACAAAATTCTACAAGTGGCAAAGCATTACTGCCCCCCTCCCTTGGAAGAACTCTAAGCTCAGGTTGACATTTCATTGAAGTTTTCAAAATACAGATAAGTCAGAAGAAAACTTGCAGGAAAAGAATTTAAACCAGAGCCAGGACATGCTGATCTATTTGTCTGAACAGCACAAAGGAAACTTTTGTTCAATTTGGATCCATGACAGCTTTTCTCATGACATATTTACCTTAATTGCCTCCACGTCCCCTGGGGAAGGCCCAGTTTTCTTTTTGTCTGTTGGCAGGCCAGCCCCTGGATTGAAGCTTCAAAAGGAAAAAAAAAAAGACCTGTTACACTTTTTGAAGAGTAGCTGCTTCTCTTAAATTGAAATGCTTCCAAACTAGGTTTGAAAGCATTTCATTCCATCAAGTGTAGTATCTTATCTTTGTTAACAAACTGATACAGTGAAGAATTGCCTCCTTCAGAAACACCAGCATCTTGTCCTCACTGTCCCATTCCCCCCCCTTTCATCTGCTCAGAGGCAGAACTTAACTTTATTCATCAGGCAGTTGGCAAAAGCTCTTCAATTTGGATGTTGTTGGAACACTCAGCTGCTCTGCTGCCATGACAAAAGCAGGGTGGATAAATAAAGAGTAACAGAAAATGGGGTTTGTGTTCCCATGTGTCAAATGTGGTATTACAGCAGCCTGAAGTAAAGCCTACATTAAACTGGAATTCATCTCAACAGCCAAAAGAAAAAGGTTATCTGCTGCTGCTGCTTTAAGGAGACCACCTGACCTGAATCCCTTTCCACTCACAAACCTGAGCTCAAATCTGTTATAGGTTTAAATGCTGAATAAGGTCAAGACATTTTTCTATTCAACCATGAATTTGGAAATGTTGTGATCTGAATTCTTATTACCAAATACGTTGATCAAAACACATGATGTACCACTGAACAACTAAACTAAATAAACATATACTCTAATAGCTTCATTAAAGATTTTCATTTGTATTTCATCTCCTAACTACAGCAGATTTTGCAGTTTATTCCCAAAATAAATATATAATTATTTATTTTGGGAAATAAAAGAATTTGGCAAAACAAAACCAATCATTTAGGAGAAAAATCCCACCAACCACAAATCAAATAATGGCCACCTCTCTGCAATTAAATAACAAAAACAAAATTAGGCTTTCCTGCTTGCTGCCCTCAGTGAATCCACCTTGACCAAGTCAACTCTTTCAGAAATATTTCTGAGATGTATTCACCACCATCCAAAACTCGGGGTGCTTGGACAAGGCACTTGTGGCTCCCCAAGCTTTTGAGGCATCCTGGCAGCAGCTGCTATTTCAGTTTTCTGCCTGACACTGCCCACAAAGGAAGTGGTGTTTCTGAAGGAGGCTGCCAGTGGAAATTTGTTTGTTTTATCTTACGTTTTTGCTCTCCTGGCAATATCCTTTGCAAGCTGTGCACCCCGTTTGCCCTTGAACATTTTCTCTGCCTCCTGTCGCTCCTACAGCGATACCACACACACACATACAGAGTTAATTTGAGAACATCACAGTTTGCAAAGCTTCTGTCTTGGCCAAGAAAGACACTTTGGCTCATCCTCATCAGTGAAATTGGTACATGGAGACCAGATGTAAGAACAAGCAGATAAACATTGCCCAAATATTCAGAGAATTATCAACTTTGTGTTCTTAGAATTAAGAGCTCTTTCCCACACTCATCCCCCACCCAGTGGTGTTTCTTTCTCTAGAGCTGAGTCCTACCAACACCAGAGGGACAGAAAAGAAAGGCACTGGAACTTAATTAGACATAATTAAACAGATTATATCCTTAACAGAATGAAACAATGAAAGAAAACAATGAGAGCCTTGTAGAGCCACTTACAGAGTTTCAATAAAATTTACAACTATAGAAACAAGGTCGCTGTTAGTGGTGAATTTTCAAGAATGCAAAAAAAACCCAAAAAACCAAAATTACAAACACAAACCAAAAACCAAAACAAAACAACCCAAACAAACAAAAACCAAACAAAACCCAAAACTAACCAACCAACCAACCAAATAAAAAACCTAAACACCCCCTCCAAAAACCCAAAAAAAAAAGCCCAATAAAAAAAAAATTAAAAAAACCCCAAACACCTAAATCAAAAGCAAGCAGACTTACTTTGAGCTTCACTTTTTGAAAATCCAGCACTCTGACCTGGGGAACTTTATGAATTAGATATAATCTGTAATGTTTCTTATTTGTTACAGGATTCCTTAGAACGCTGTGAAGTAAATAAAGGTTACAAAATATTTTAAAATTCCTTTGTATTGAAATATGTTAATATACTTGAAATGCTGTAACAGGTAACAAATAACACCATGAAATAAGCCTAGTGACAGTGCTTTGATATTATGGAAACTATAATAAAAGTTTGCACTTTAGCAATTCAGTGGATTTAAATGAAGGAAGGCATAAAGAACAACTTCAAAATAATCATAATACTGCCCCAAAAAAAGTAACTGAAACATCACTTTTCTCTCTGATCAACTGAAAAATCACAGGACAAACTGTGTTTCTTTCTGTCCCTCACACCAAATGTAACATTACTGAAAAGTCCTTGTTTACATGTACTTTAAACTATTTTTTATCAACAGATTAAACCTTTTGGGTTTAGGTGTTTGAAGGATAAGCTCATTTCAGCACTTGTGTACTGGTTTATAGAGCTGTTAGATCTCATTATCCCAACAGCCTGTCAGTGATATAAAACCTCAGACATTAATTACCAGATGCTCATGAAGAGTAGAGCAAACACTGTTTAATTCAGTTTTTAGACACAAAGGATCTGTCACAGCTCATAAAAAGCAGAGCATTCCAGACCAAAGCCAAGGGCCAGGCCAGCAGCAGAGCTCAAACAGCAGAGAAAGAGCAGCTTTTCCTTTTGGGGTTACATACCTCAGGTAAGTCAAGGATTTAATAGTTGATAATGGATCCAGTTCACCCTGGGTAAAGGGAGCACAGCAAGAAATTTTAAGCCTCTTTAGCAAAACAATCAAATATTTGAAAACAAACTCATATCTATTTTAGAGATTAATTAAATTACTGCAATTATTTTAATAGGAAAACCACTAAGCTTTGTGACTGCTGTTGCAAATTATGTTCATTAAAGGATGTACACAATTAACTACTGCCAAAACTGTAGGATATTACTCTAAAGGGAAAGAACCAACTATTACCAAAAGGATAAAGCACTACTCTCAGGAAAATGGTTAATTACAGGGATGAAAACCACAAATTTTCAGCTTGTTTAGCTTCATCCTGCATGACAGCTTACCAGTTCTGCAATGTTGTTGTTGGTGAGAATGAGCTCTGTGAGGCTGGGCAGAGCCTGCTCCAGGTTCTCCCCAATCCGACTGAGGAACAACAAAAACAAAGGGTTCATTTAGGGCAGGAATTGGCAATGCTGGAAATACAGAGAGAAACAAAGTAACACAGAGGATCTCCCCGTGAACAACCCAGTGTGACACCTGCACAAGTTTGGGTGAGCATCCAAAACACTTTTCTAATAAAGCTGGCAATAAATCCCTGCAAATATTCGGTGCAATATGGGATTTAAATCCTATAACCTATTCCCTTGCAGGTATTAATTTATTCATGTCTTTATGGAGCTGATTACTGGAATCCAAAGATGTGGGCTGTCCCAAACTCTGCATCTCACTGTCCTGGCAGGGAAACAAACACTGATTTTGCACTGAATGAGGAGGGAAACTTGAAAGAGAGCCCACAGAGTGCTCAGTGCTGATTTCACTGCCTGAAACAAACACTCCTGCCCCTGCCCAGCACTGAAAGGCACACACCCCTCTCTCCCCAGAGCACTTTCCTCTGCCCATGAGGCCAAGCAGAGCCCTCACCAAATCCTGTTGTTGTTCATCAGGAGCGTTTTCAGCCTCCGCAGCAGCGGGAACCCGTCCAGCTTGCGGATCTCGTTGTCAGAGAAATCGATGGCATCAAACTGGTCCAGAGTGGCCCCCAGGTTCTCAATGACTGGGATTTTATACCCTGGGGAGAGAGTGCAGGGCAGGGGTTAGATGTGCCCACAGAGCAGAGCAGGACAGGGTGTGTGGGAGCAAATCAGGATGGACTGGGGATGCTGATAAGGCTCAGACAAAACACCCTGGGATCCACTCTGCTCCACACAGCTCCCAGACCAAACTCTTCCCCTCAAACCCAACAGCTCTCAAGGCTTTTGGAATCCTCCTTCCTCCCCCTCAACAAAACACCAGCTCCCTGCCGGGACGTCCAAACCAAACCAACCTTTCTAGCACATCCCCCGTGCTGAGGCACATCCCACCCCCACCACAGCACATTCCTCCCACATTTCCCCCAGTTTCCCCTTCTTGGTGGTTGGTACGAGATGATCTTTAGGTTCCTTCCATCCTAAACCGTTCTACCACTCTGATTCACCCCTCACATCCCCAGCACGTTCCGAAGCCACTGGAGCCTCTTTAATCGCTCTTCATCCCCAGCCCCCGGTCACTGCAGCCGCTCCAACAACCTCCCGGTCCTGCCTGGGCACCTCCGGCCACTGCAGGCGCCGGGCCCCATTGGGAGATCCATCACGGACCCTCCAAACCCCTCACAGCCTCTCCTGCGGGACCCCACACAGTCCCACCGCCAGGCTCCATCACTGACCACCCCCACACACACATCCCCTCAGCCCTCAGCCCTCAGCCCCCCGCCCTCGCCCGCCCCTTCCCGCCACGGCCCCTCTCGCCCCGCGGGGCCCGCGCACCGCGCAGGTCGAGCTCCCGGTCTCGGACGGCGTTGGTGTACTGTGCCGCCTGCTCGATCAGCTCCGCCGTGAGCTTCACCATCGCGACACACGGCGACAATCGGCGACACACCGGGACACACGGGATAGCGCGGGACACACACACGGCCTCACACCGCCTCACAGCGCGCCAGGCCGCCCCGCGCCGCCGCAGGGCACCGCGCCGAGCGCCGAGCCCGCGCAGGCCGCGCAGCCGAGCGCCGAGACAGCGAGCGGCAGAGACCGCCCCTCCCCGCCCCATCCCTGCGTTCCCCCCTCAGGGGCTGATACAGCCCCAACACCCCGTCCTTGCATTCCGCTTCTCTTGAGGGACTGATACAGCCTGAACACCCCATCTCTGCGTTCCCCTTTCAGGGACTGATACAGCCCCAACACACCGTCCTTGCATTCCCCATTTACCTCAGGGACTGATACAGCCTGAACACCCCATCCCTGTGTTCCCCTTCTCCTCAGTGCCAATACAACCCCGAGCACCCCATCCCTGCGTTCCCCTTCACCTCAGTGCCAGCTCCCAGCCCCAGCCTGAGCCATGGCTCACAAGCCCAGGAGAGAATTGGCCTTGCTGTCGGCACAGGTGCCCCCAGAGGTTCCCTCCCACCTTGTGGTGCTTCCAGGCACAGATTTATCTGCAGAAATGCGGGCAGAGCAGGAACACGCGTCACGCCATGGCTGGTGCTCCCCTTCAGACAGAGCCGTGCTCGAGCACTTGCTGGTGGCCTGGGCACCTTCAGCTCTCCATCTTTCTGTCCATCCATCCACCCCAGCAGCAGCTCAGCCTTTGCTCCTGGACATTGTGTTGCCCATAAGCACCTTCCCCCTGCAGCTTTTGGGGCAGTTTCTGTCATTTCCATGTGCATTCCTGGGCTGAGGTGCTGTGATGGGCTGGGAGCACCCCACAGGCTGCAGCACCACACACCCCCTTTATCTGTGAGACAAAACGTGCTTGCAAATGTCACAACGTCCCCCTAAGCAGCTTTGGGAATTTGGGGAGCAGCAAGGAAGGGCTGGGAGGAGCGCTGGGGGAGCTGAGGTGGCTCTGGCCACTGTGTCTGGCCAGGAGCTCCCTGCTCTGGGGCTGGGCACTGCCTGGCACCACTGGGAGGGCTCAGCTGGAGGGTGAGACACGCTGAAGGTGACTGGACTGAAAGTGACACCCCCAAACCCCTAAAATCTGCTGAATGTCACCATTGCTTCTGGGGAAATCCTTCCCAGCCTTCAAGGCCCACAGGGCAGGATGAGGAAGGATGATTTCTGTCCGTGCTGCTGTCGAGGGAAGGATGATTTTTGTGAGCCATGACATTTCTGTGAACCCAGGGGGTGTGATTAACAGGCTAAACACTGCTGCCACGCTTGGCACTGCTCAGGGATGGCTCGTGCTTCTCTTTTGGGAGATTCTCAGGGCATCACCCCGGGCACGACGCCCGCCTGTCCCCAGGACTGCGGCGTCAGAGCTGGCCCTGCCAGGGATCAGCTGGGCTCAGGCAGCTCCTGTGCTCCCTGCTGGGAAAACTCCCTCACCAAGGCCGTATGGGAGAGCACAGTCAGGTTTTTATAACAGCTGCATTTGTTTTATAACATAGGAGGGAGCAAGAACAAGAGGGAGCTGTCACAAGGAAAAACCCAAGAATTAGCAGTGCTGTCGTACGTGACTCAGGCATCATGCAGCCTTAAAGACAACAGAGACTTTAGTCATTTCAGGCAGTTCCTACAAGGAGACTCTTCCCAGCCTCCTGGAAAGCAGGTCCTGCCTCTGACAAGGCCAAATAAAGCATGGACCTGTCTCCCTTAGCACAATGCATCTGTTTGCCTCAGCTCTGCAGCCACAATAGAATTGTAATTGCGAGCAGATGGATTCTGGGTCTCAGACGCTGCACACAAGCTCTCCACAGTCCTTTCTTTGCAATGGAAACTCAAAGCAATGATTTTTAAGATCTGTGCTCCCCACCTGCCAACTGCACAATGGCAGATGGCCGTGGCTGCAGCCCCACGGCCAAACTGCAAACGAGGAGTCAGGCTGTGCTAAGATTTTCCAGAAAACAGCTATTATAGATTTGGCTTTGGTGCCAAGAGACAACAGAGAAATGAGCTTTAATAAATTGCCTAAATATGCATTTATCTGGAAGACACAGCCACTTTGATCCTCTGAGCATACCAGTCAGACTTTAATAGCTCCAAGCAAGTATTGCAACAGCTTGGAGAAATAATCTGAATTTTATTACTTTACAAGAATGATTTCTGAGAGAAACGCTGGAAGCTGATGTTGTTGCATGAATTCAATGTGCAGAATTTGTTTTTCTTTCCCTGGCAGGCTGGAAGGCAGCAGAAAGCAGGATAGAACTGGGACTGCTCAGGACTGGTCATCTTAAATTGCATTGCCTTCCCCAGTGTGTATTTTAAGTTATGTCAAGATGTAAGAGTAAGCATTTTCCTTTCTTTGTAGCATTTCAGTACATCTAAATATACCAGGGAGCAGTATTTAGAGGCAGGCTGCTGTGAGCCAGAGCACTGGAAGGCTGGCACACTACTCCTGATCCACAGCTCCTGTTTTCTCACTAACACAGCAGGAGAAATGAAGTTTGGTATTTTCCAAGCTAAGAGGCAGAAGCCAGGAGTGTGTCACCCCAGTTCTGACCTCTGGTTTGGCCTGAGACTGAAAGGGAAATCCTGCAGCCAAAGAAATTGCTGTATGTGATTAATTCACATTTATCATCTGATAAATGTGAAGACCAACAAAATGCAGGAGCCCAGAGCTGCACATCTCTCAGAAAGCATCCTCCCTTGTGGGAGGGCTCCATTCTTTTCTTTTTTCCCCCACTTAAAAAACTCAGTTCCAGATACCCAGACACTACCCTGGGCACTTGGCCCATGGTTGTTGCAAAACCAGCACAACAAACAAAGGATTCCACAGCTGCCTCCATGCCCAGCCACACCAGCAGCTCCTCTCCTTCCCAGACAGCCAACAGGGAACAGTGGCCCCATGCTGGGAACTGCACTGGGGAACTGCTCAGGATGTTCCTTGTATGAGTGGGAAAGGAGAACAAGCCCTTCTGCCAGCTCATCCAGGATCCCCCACACTGGAGAATTCACCCACCCGTGCCCCAGCACAGCCCCAACCCCAGTGAGATGGCCCTGGGTGCGCCAGCCCAGCTAGCACAGGGCAGGTATTCAGGATTTGAGTTTCTTCTGGAGGTTAAAGACCTTTACAACAACAATAGTGAGGTTTTTGCAGATACAGCTCATCTGTTCCTGAGCATTTCTCCCACAGGTGCTCTGAGCTGAGAGGAGCTCCAGCCAGGGGAGATGCTTTGTCCAGGATATGCAGTGCCTCCAGTCAGGGCTTCATGAATTTGGAAAAAGCACAGATTCATTTGTCAGGGGAGATCAATAGTTTATTAACTTAAAGATCAGTTCACCAAAGCTCCATCTTTCCTTGGATTTGGTCCAGGCAGGTGAGGGCTGGAGACAGTGTGGCTTTCCCCTCCTCACCTGGCTGAGGTGAGCTCTTGTGGGCAAGCCCAGGCAGGGCAGGTGTCGTTGCAGCCGAAACCAAGCAGGGATTATCCCAGCTCCCTGTGGAACTGGTGACAATTCATACTGGGAAGTTCACTGGAGAAAGGTTTAACTCATTAAAACTATTAACAATGAAAATCAGAACATGCAGCATAGGAAAGAGTGTTTACATATGTCTGGTGCAAAGAGTGGCTTTGCAGGGTCAGAGAGGAGAAAAGGAGAAGGAATAAGACACAAAAAGATACCCCACTCCCATATAAAAAATAGTCCACAGAGAAAAAAAAACAAGGATTGTATAAGTTATTTTTTAAAAATCTGTAAAACAACATAGCCAAGGATATTTTAAACACAATTATATAAACACCACGACTTACTATTAAGAGAGAGCATGAAAAGGTTTGTTTTGGGGAAGGGTTTTGTAGAATTAAGTTTCCTGGCTGGATCCCTGGAATGTATCATTTGGGAAATAGATGCCCAAGAAAAATCACTGCCATGAACAGGAGGATTTTGTCTGAGAGAGAGGGGTGTACCCAGCGAAACAGGGGGAGGATCGTAACGCAAAATGCCAAGAAAGATTAATTGGGACAACATCTCGTTTAGAGGAAGGATTTACCTTGTTGCAGAACTGACTTGATCAGCAATGTACAAGCAGTTCCAGGAGGGAAATACATTTTGTGGTAAGGCTGGTCCGTGTGGACAAACCCCCCCAAACCCTATGACTCCTTGTAGGCACACACACGGGTTTTGCCTGGCTGCAGTCACCTGCAGGGCAGAGCCCTGCTGGGCTGGCACACCTGCAGAGCCACGAGGGGCAGCTCTGGCTTTGGTCCTCAAACCTCCAGTTATTGCCACGGCCAGAGGGAAGCGGTGAGCGACGGAATCCGAACAGGAGAGGCGGAGTGGGCCGTGGCCCCGCTCCAGAGCCACCTTGTTCATCGTTTACCTATGTCGTTTACAGAGCACGGCGCTGGCACTGCAGGGTTACATCAGCTGCACCTGGCACGAGAGGGCACCAGAAACGAGCCAGGAGCGGCTCTGTCCTCGCAGGTGTGTGAAGTCCTGCCTCCCTCTGGCGAGGGCTCCGCCGGCCGCTCGGGGCACGCGGATCAGTAGGGTTCCTGCGAAGAACCAAGTGTGTGTACATGGATCATGCATTGGTCCCTGCTCACCAGGAGTGTTTGAGAGTGTTAATATCACCACTTGTCTGCTGCTTCCAGGCCTTGATCACTCAGGGTACGCTCCAATTTCTGCTTAACATATTGCTATAGAAACGCGCCGACAGTGATATTAAAGCTATCAAACTTACGAGCGAATGCTTGACAGCACCATGTAAACTCTCCCAAAGCTGAAAAAATAAACTTTTGTCCTAAACATTTGGCAAAACTGGGCTGGCAGTCAGTGGAAGTCCTGGATGGATGCAGCCGCTGAACTTTACCCGGCCATAAGACACGTCTGACAGCAGAACTGCACAAACAGCTTCTTTTCACAGAGCTTGTTTGATTTCACCATCTCACAGAAAGTCTTGTCAGCTGGGAGGCCAGGGTGAGGAACAAGAGAAAATGAGAGCAGATTAACATTTTAAATAAACAAACACTGCATGTAACAGGCACAGCAACTGTGCCAGTGTTGGGGGAGACAGAATTGAAAAGAAGTCGCTTTTTAAGGGCATCTTTCACATGGTTTTAATGAAGGAATAAAGGAGCTTTGCAGTGAGTGGGAGAATTAGCCCCAAGACTAAACTATAACGAAATACAAGTGCTTGGATGTGTTTGAGCAACAGGCAGATATCCAGAAGCAATGCCAGGTGAGCCACCTGCCCCCCACAGCCGGAGCCCAGCCCGTTGCAGCCATGCCCCAGCAAGCCCAGGAGCTCCAGCACTTTTAGCTTTAAATGGTGATGGGAATCCCCCAGAACCTCCCATTTTTGCTACCAGGAGAGCACTACAGTGTCAGGAGCTCTGCCACTTACCATTGGTACAGGTTTCGTTTGTCACACAGGAGCCACCGAGGAGGCTGTAACCTTCCTTACACTTGAGGCAGTTTCCACTGGAGCCCTCGCAGGCTGAGCAGTGGTCATCACACCTGGGGACAGAGACCTTGCTGTGGCCTGAGCCAGCACCAACAGGTCAGGCCACCCTGGGTGGGCTGTCAACCAAAAGGCATCTGCTGGCACTGTGACAGCAAGACCAAACCAGAGGATGTAGAAAATGGCAAATTTGAAGGTTGAAATGTTATTGAAGCCCTGAGTTTGGTGAGGTCAGCTCAATGCCCAGTGACAGCTAATGACATCCCAAAAGCTCTTGCCTTCTGGGAAGATTCAGTGGGACATGCACCTCATGTCCCTGCCATCCCTGCTAGAAAAAGAGCTGCAAAGGGAACCTGTGCTGCTCCCATCCATTTGCTGAGAGTAAAGAGCTCAGCACTGTGCTTCCTGCCTGGGGACAGTGGCTTGTGGAGACTGTGTCTGAAATCTCTGGGAAGGGATGCTGGTCCCTTGTTCCTCCCAGATGAAGAAACAGTGCAGGTGAGTGAAACCCCAGCAGGCAGGGATAGCTTGTGTGTTCCCAAGTCATCTTTAATCCTTGCCTTTCATGTTTGCTTTCATGAGGCTGAATCCACTCCCACTCCCCACTTAAAGCTCAGAGCTCCGGAGAGAGTGGGAGCAAATTGTTGCCTTCCGGCATCTCCGTGTCTCCGCACACAGCCCCGTGCCGGGCAGGGAGTGGGGAACACTCCTCCAGCCTGGCCACGGGGCCAACGGAGCAGCTTTAATTGAAAGCTGGAATATTTATCTAAACATTGCAGTTCCTCCCACACCTCCTCCAGAGAGCCCGGGGCTGAGGCTGAGCCCCTTTCACCGTAGCCCCAAGACACCTTGGCCGGCTCTGGCGGGGAGCGTGCGGCTCCACCGCTCTGGAATCCACAGGGCAGGGGCGTGTGGGGTCCAGCCCCACAGCTGCCCTGGCTCCCTCAGCCCTGTTTGAATTCCCATCAAGCTGTGAGCTGTTTCCAGCATGATCCTGTCGTGGCTGGCAGTGCTCCCCACCAGCCCTGGCTTTGCTCTGGTGGTTCTGTACCTCTTGCAGACTTTGTTGGGCAGCCCGTGGCTGTCGGCGGGGTAGAAACCCTCACGGCAGGCAGGGACACAGCGCCAGTGGGGTGCAGGGCCCTCGGGGGTGCAGGAGGTGCAGTCCTCCTCGCCTGGCCCTGTGGGGACAGGGAAAAGGGAAAAATGGCACCTGGGTGGGTTTGGAGACAGTGCAAACAGCTCCACATGTGATGGGGGCACCAGCTTGGCTTTGTCTTGCTCATGAACGAGATGCTTGTCGTGCCACGGGGTCCCGCGCATGTGCTTGGCTCCCACCCCAAAAAACTCAGTTTCCACCCCAAAAAACGCATCCAGGACCCAGTGTCTGTCTCTCTGCAGAGCCAAAAGCTGCCTACCAGGGCTTGGTGACAAAGAGCGCATCAAAATCCCCTCTGGGCCATCCCAAGCATGCACCGATTTGGATTTCCCCAGGGTGGAAAAGAAGATGCTGAACTGGGGCAAGGAGGAGCTGGAGGGAGAAAGTGCTCCAGAGAGGAGCTGGGAAAGCAGAGGGCCCCACTCTGATGCTGTGTGCTGTGGCTGGACAGCACAGCTCAGTGATGGAGGTGGTATCATTAAAGGGCTTCCACGCACCAAGCCTGAGAAATGGTTATGCAGGAAAAGGAGGAAAGGAAAGGCTGGAAAAATAATTGTGGTGGAGTACCTTCACACTGACTGGAATAAGAATTAGAAGGGAAATAATTTTCTTCAGGGATTAAGAGCCCATTCCCTTCTAGCCTTGCCAACAAGATCAATAAATATTTTGGATTTAGACTAAGGCAATTTTCCATGTATGATAGAAGAGGTTCATGCCACTGAACATGGATTGTCTAGAGATCATATTATCATCAGATATATGATGATTTCGAGGGCAGACGCAAACATTAACAATGGAAAATAATTGGACTTGCAGGAAGCAAGAAAGGCAGGATTTAAAGGGAATGCTGAGCAATTTGAGGCAGCTGGGGGAGGCCAGGAGCAGCCAGCCCAGCACAGTGGGGCAGCTGGGATAACATGGGATAACACAGGATAACACACCTCAGCTGCCTGACATTTTTATCTGCTGCAAAGCCACCTTCCATCACTCCGAGAGGGTTTTACAGCCTCCCCCACAACCTTATTAAACTGAAGCACCTGGCTTCGGGGAGATCGAGAAATAAAAAATGGCTCTAATAAAAATGTAAAAACTCCCCTAAAAACCTTTCCAGCATGAACATATACCTCACAGGACATGCTGGAGACTTGGGAC
The DNA here is from genome assembly GCF_028551555.1 of Melozone crissalis. Taxonomy (NCBI): domain Eukaryota; kingdom Metazoa; phylum Chordata; class Aves; order Passeriformes; family Passerellidae; genus Melozone; species Melozone crissalis. The sequence continues at coordinate 2,830,716 of NW_026535792.1, read as the reverse complement.
TGTTTTCCCTCAAGTACGCTCTGCCTCGGCTTGGGGTGGTACAGTGGGGATTGGCACCTGGTGCAGAGGGGTTTGGGGCTTTGCACGGGATGCTGTGGGACCAAGGAGGGATGCTGTGGGGCCAAGGGCGTACCTGTGCTGGCAGGGCAGGTCTCGCACCGCCAGGGCTCCTGGCTGAGGTACATGGCAGGCTGGCACTCTGGCACACAGCTCTCCCCTGCCAGGCTGCCAGGAAAGCAGAGAACATTTGCACCCAAAACTACAGGATATGGAGACTCAACTCAGCCCATTCCCATCTCCTCACCCCCCAGTGTCCTACGGCATCCTCAGCCTGCAGTGCAGGAGGTGTTGGAAACCCAGCCAGCGTTTTAGGAGAAATTAAAATCCTGCCTGGACCAAAGGGACAGCTGCCGGTTCCTTAATTAAGTATCCAGGAGGAAATAAAATTATTTTTTTCCCATGGACAGCCAGCCAGGCTCTCCTGAAGACCTTTTGCACCAGTGAGGCTCCCTGGAATAAAAGGAAATTGGTTCAGCGCCGTGGCTGGGCCGGTGCTGCTTCGCCGTGGCAGGGATGATTTGAAGTCCCAGCTTAAAAGGATATTGGACAATAAAAAACAAGCACCGTGTGTATTATGTTTGACAAGTGCCTCCACTTGTGCTTTTCTGAGGGAGTAGATAATCTTTTGGCAGCGGGAATTTCTTTGAGTGAGCCCCACTGCTACACCATAGCTCTGGCTCACTTGCAGTGCCCGAACACTGCAGATTGCCATGGGATTGTACTTCCATGAGCAATTGGGGATGGAAAACAGCTTCTCCCTAGTGCTGACACTGGGCTCTGTGTCCCACACATGCCATGGGGCCAGCAGCAGTGGCACCCAGTGGCCCTCACAGGGTTAGGGCTGCCCTGCCTGCAGTGCTGGAAAATCATTGTCCTGTACTAGCCCCACTCAACAGGTACACCAAATAAAATTTTCAGCATGGATGAATCCGAGGGAAGGGTTTCTGCATTTGCAGGGAGCATTCTCAGCCTGCCTGAAGCAGCTCAGGCTGGTAGCAGCTCCACACAGCACTTACCCACCACCCTGGAAAGAGCTGGAGAAAATGAAATTAAATTTAAATCACGGTTTTCAGCTAAGAAAGAGACGCTAATCACCACCTTTAAATTCCCAGACCTCCAGCACACTGCACCACAGCTGCAACGCCATGGAAGCAGGATCTCTGGTCTTGAACTTAATTCACTCTCTAATTTCCCATTGGTTTTCCCAAATTTAAACCACAGGTATGAGTGCTGCAGGTATGAACTCCTCCCGTGCTGGTGTTTTACCTGAATCCCTCTTTGCATGCAGTACATTTGTCTGCTTCGCCGACACATTTTTTACAGCTTTGATGACATTTCAAACAGCGTTTCTGACCTTTCAAAAAACAAAGCAAAGCAGAGAGAATAAAATCCGGACGGTGATTTGCACGCAGCAGCCGGAGCTGCAAAGCCCCAGTGCACCCCAGCAGCAGCTCCCCGGGGTGGAAAGGCACATCCCTCCCCAGCAGATCCCTGCTATTGCAGGTGACCTTATCTGTCACCACTTGCTAAAAAGAAATATGCTTTGCAAGCAGCCAGGATCATTAATTACAGTCTTCTAATTAAGAGTTTCAAGTTGAGCACCTCTGCTTTGCATCACCCTCTGAACACCCAGAGGTTTCCCTCCTCCCTTCACCATGCAAAGTGTGTCAAGAGGGAAATTCAAAGCCAATACTCAAGAATCAAGGTGTGTTCTCCACCCACAGCGCTTAAAATAGAAGCAACCCCAGCACATCCTCATGCTGCAACTTGCAATGATAAACATCCTTACGTTCCTCGGCGTAGAACCCGGGAGGACAGAGCAGCACGCAGGTGCCCATCTCGGGGTGGTGGTAGAGGTTCCTCTTGCAGGCCGTGCACTGGCTGGGTCCCCTCCCGACGCAGCGCTCGCAGCCCTTGTGGCACCGCCGGCACCTCCGGGCGCCGTTGTCACCAAAGAACCCAGCGGGGCACGAGCTCACACACATCCTGGGGAGGGAACCGGTGCCACTGGGCTTTGGTGCCAGCACTGGTCACCTCCCACCTCAGGCACCGCCCCTGTCCCCTCACCTGCAGTGTCTGGGGTGTCCCCCAGCCTGGGCAGCAATTGGAGCTTGTTTACTTCTTGTTCTGTGATTTACAGTGTCATGGAAGTCACAGCTCTAATACGGGAATCTCTTGTCCCAGCTGTAGGTAAAGTTTCACTGTGCTGTCCCAGTGGAAGCCCCAGATCCTGACAGCTCAGCTGGCTGTCCCTTGGGTGTGGGTGATCCCAGCCAGTGAAGCCAAAGCTTCTTCCCCAACATTATTATGTGGTCAAGATCCTCCAGGACTTTCCAGCTCCATGTCCTCTACCCCACTGTACCCTAATTCAGGACAGGGATCCTCACACCTCCTCCACCCATTTAATTTCTCATACACTTCTTTCTCTGTGCAAACATCTATCACCCACACTAAGCTGTGAGACCTAAGGCAAGGTGCTGCTGTCACCTTGGGGACCCCATGGGGACACCCCACCACCATCACTCACCTGCCAGTTTTCACACTGCCCAGGCTGTAGTGGATGCAGTTCAAGCACTGGTCAGCGTTGGGGCCATCACAGCCCTGGTCACCACACTCAGGGTGGCACGGACCTGAGGAGGGAGAGACCAGCTCTTAGTATGGAAGAAGCTGAGCACCCTCCAGGCACCACTGCCAGGATGCCCTGAGCACACCCTCCCTGGACTGAAGGACACCTGGACCTGTCCCTCTATTATTCTATATCCTATATCTATTGTATTTTAAATTTCATCCTATCTGTCCTATGGAGCTGCATGGCTTTGGGTGCTTGTCTTTCCTGCAGCTCATCCTTCCCAGAATGAATACCATCCTCTGGCTGAGCACCGGTGCAGAGGCAGCTTTGAAAGCGGGACCTGCTCCTCAGGGAGCAGCAGAGACACCCGCCCCTGACTGTGCTGGAGGAGGGAAGGTGGGCAGAGGAGCTTTTTTTACCCCTCAGACAGCTGCACCACCAATTTGTGGCTGGGACGGGGCATTTTCCTACCTTCTAATTTCACCATCTCCTGCCCCGTGCTGGCCACAAGCCCTGCTCCTCCCAGCCCGCCTCAGCCCCAGGCAGGATCAGGCCTCGTGGCTCCCCCAGTTTTATCAGGGTTTTCATTTTCCAGGGCACTCTGGGGGGAACGAGGTGGCAGGTCAGGCAGGGCTTACCCGCGTACTCCTCCTCCTCCTCCGCCACCTCCACCTGGCTCTGCAGGAAGGCGGCTCTGGACGGCTCCATCTCCGACGTTGGCACTTCCAGTGACCTGCCCCGGGCCTGGGGCCCACTCAGGGCAGTGTAGGGGTGCTCCCCTGTCCCGTAGAAGATGAGGCTCCACTCCTTCAGCTTCCCTGTGGGGCAGACACAACGTCACCCATCTCCTCCCTGTCTGGGGGACCGGGTTTTGGGGGAAGCAGGAGGAGGATGGACTGGACCATCAGGGTGTCACTGCCAGCACAGCAATGCAGAAGCAAACAGTGAATACCCAGAAATGTTCATCAGCCCCTGAGCTTCCAGCCCACACAAATGCAGCTGTTTAAGCCACTTACAAAGGATTTTTAATTCCATAACTCATCTGAGGAACTGCAGCATCACCACAGTCTCTGAGTCCAACACTGGAGAGAACCGGTAATTTTAAAAGCTCCACAATAGAGGATTATTTCTGTCTGACAAAAGCCACCCGGCACACACTGGATTATTTCTTGCTGCTGTTGCTCCAGCCCTCTCTTTGCCTGACACAACAGAAGTCTGAGCTTGGCATTCCCCAAAACACTGTAGTGCACCTGGTGAGACCCCCCCAAGGCCTTATGCCCACACCAAGACCCTCCACAAGCCACGTGGCTTTGGGGAGAGAGTCCAAAAATGCTGCTGCTTCTTTCCAACGCTGTTTTTCTTCCAATTCCCCATCAATGCGAGTCACTTCATGCCCGCAGTGTGCTCGGCTTTAACTCCTAATCCCTGTGTTTCCAGGAAGCGCTTAAAATTTGCAATACCCAAATCTCTTGGCTCTCCCAAAGGGAGAGAGGACACACACTGCTGCACCAAGCAGTGCTGGTGTGGAGCCTGCGAAGGGCCGAGCTCCGGCAGCATCAGCTGGGGAAGTGCCTTTGCCAAAAGAATTGAGTTTGCTTTAAATCTAAAATATCCTGTGTGAGGAAAGCTCAGGCTGCAGAGGGCTGGTGTGGGGATGCAGCAGTACCAGCGACATGACACTCTTAGTATTTAATTTATATTAAATTAACCAATTTAGTAGTATTAAATTAACATTTAATACTCATTTCTGCTACGAGCTGGGAGCATCTTTCCCCTTTTTCCTCTTGCTGTGCCCTCTCTCCTTCAAACCCAGTGCAGACTTTTTGAGGGGATGACTTAATACACTCGTTTTCATTTTGTTTTGCCAAACCCTGATGCCCGTGAGGGGCTCAGAAACACCAGCCACAAACTGTAAATACCAGGGCAAAAGCAGCTCTGTGGGCGCTTTGCTGCTGCTCTCCAAGTTCAAAAGATTTGGGGTGAAGGCAGCAAACAGAAACACTTTCAGTGCAATGCACCCCCACGTGCACCTCCCGCCAGAAAGTAGCGTGGGAGAAATTTTTAATATTCTCCTGGCTTCCTATCAATGATTGTGTGGATTTAACACCCCCACAGCACACGCCAGCCCCAGGCAGGATGCTTCACGTCCCGCTGCCCCCAGCCAGCGAGGCGGGGCCGGATCCTGCCCACACGGCTCCTGTGCTGGGAAGGGGTCAGGGAGCAGGGGGACACAGCAGGGCTGGGGACATGCAGGGGGCCAGGCTGAGCCCAGCCACCCCCCACCAGTGTGGTGACAGCCCAGGGAGGATGTCCATCCGTCTGCAGCCCGAGGGGCATGGTCCCCTTGCGCCGTTGCACAACCAACCCACATGCCAGATGTCCCAGCAGCGAAGCAAAACAAACAAACAACAATTACAGCTCTTGGGTTTCCTCGTTTTGACTCATTACAGTTTAATTTTGGAAACCTGGCTCTCGGGTGCAGCCAGTTTACTGCTACTGCTGCTGCTGCTGTGAGGAAACCAGCTTCCAGCTCAGCCAGATCGGCAGCCTCCTGCGTTCAGAGCTAACGTTTCATTCCCATTTTTTAAAATCTGGGCAATACGGTTTTGCTGGGGACCATAAAACTCACAGTAAAATTTACAGCCAAGTGAAGCAGCCAGGAAAGGGATTTGGGAGCTGGTGGGCACTGGGGGATCCTTACCTTGCACGGCGGGGTTGCGCACTTGGGACGGCGTGTCGTGGATCTCCAGGGTCCACTCCCCCGCTGCCCGCTCCCCCCAGCAGTGCACGGTCATGAACTCCCAGCCCTTGAAGCCTTCATTGGAGTGGTCAAACACCCTGCAACGGTAATGCCACACACCAAGAAATCTGAGTTTGAGTGTCGTATTTTTCAGAAAAGGGAGATGGGTTGAAATCCCAAATTGAGGATTTTAGGGATCCCTGCATGCACACACCTTGCACAAAGCTCCCCTGCAGCTGAAACCTGCGCATGCTTCCCACCTTCCCCCCGAAACCCAAGAAAACTTACAGCACCCCCCTAGAGGAGGATGCTGTACGGCCCAGACAGGCTCTGGCTGCTCTCACCTCCTGGCGAGGAGCTGTGACCGTGTCCCGGCCGGGGAGATGAGGCTGATCTGGAGGTCCCCGCGGCGCGGGTGGGCGATGCTGAGCCGCACCACGACGTGCTCCAGGTACAGCACGTGCTGGTCGCGCTGCTCGGCGCAGGCACTGCTCAGGGTGCTGGCCCGCAGCACGTGCTCGGCTCGGATGTACCTGCCAGGGACAGGGAATGGCGTCAGGATGGGGACAGAGCGCCCCTGGCTCCCTGGCATGGACGGCCTGTTAGATTAGACCCTGGTCTCCTGCTGCTTCACAGCAAAAATTATCTTATCTGCCACGGCAATTCCCAGTGTCCTAGCAGGGGAATTTGCTGAATTGCTGGATGGTAACCAGACGAGTTTGAAGTGCTTCGAAGATCTATGCCTTATGGGCTGCAAGGGCGCTGCTTTATTATAATTACGAGTGCAGCACTCCACTTTGGGCTGTAATTAGTGTCTGTATCAGATAAATAGCTTCATGAACACACTTGGCTCTGCACTCATTCCTGTTTTGCATATGCAAGTCTCTAAAAGACTTTTCTGATTAACAACTCTCTTGCTGTACAGCCAGGCATTGGTAAATGAGGAGTCACTTGGTCAGATCTCTGATCCCACTCTTTACCTAGGAGGGACTGACCTACCAAGGATGAGATGTGAACCTGAGCTGGAATAAACCTGAAGTTAAACTCAAAGAGAACTAAGACACCGGAAATTTGGTAATTTTTGGGACAAATCACCGGTTTTTGGTGTCTTCCATCAAGACAAAGTGTTCAGTGTAAGGATGGAGAGCACAACACATCGCTGCTCACAGAGGACACACCCAGCAGGCAAGGTGGGTTTGATCTCTCACTGTCAGCCCTCAAAAATTCCCTGCTGATCACTCATCTGGGAAGCAAAATCTTGCAAAAGGGAAAAAAAACCCATCCACTATCCAAGCTGGCCCTGGAGAGCCCTAATGGGACCTGCACTTCACCACGCCATGCACAGACCCCACAACACTCACTTGGGCACCCTGTCCAGGCTTCCCACGCAGACGTGCTGGGGAGGAACCATCCTCCACTTCTTGGCTTCCACCACAATAGCGTCAGCATCCACCAGCCCAAAGCCATATAGATGGCTAACTGGAAAGAGAGAAGACTCAGAAACCCTCAGCCTGCCTAGCAGGGGTCAGGAGCTCCTCCTCAGTGATGGTGGAGCATCCTCCAACCATAGGGAAGGTGGGGAGTTGACCCCATGGGGGTATGAGGTGTTCCAGCATATGGAGCTCATCACCCTGGCCAAGTTACACCCCAAATCCACACAGACACCATGGAAAACCAATTGCTGGGAGCAGCCCAAGGAAAGTAGCAAGAAACTCTGCAGCTCAAGAGAGTCTCCACCAAACAAGTTTTCCAAATCTCCACCAAGCAAGAGTTCCAAGACTCACCCCATGAATTACTGCCCTCTCCTCCCTCCACTTAGCAGCCTGAAGGTAGGAATGAACCTGATAGTGGCCACCCACAGTGAACTGTCCCCATAAATGAAGTTCAGGAGACCTTTATTTTCCCTTGGCTGGCTGTTCTTGCCCTGCCATCCCCACGGTCTCTCACCTTTATGCCCTGCTCCATTGGTTTTCCAGTCGGGTGCTCGCAGGTGCCCCGGCCGTGAGGTTTTGACCAGCAGGTGCTGGACATCCCTCCAGGTGAGCAGGGGGCTGCAATGACACGTGGCTTATGGAGTGGCTCTGCTGCTCCCAGTCCTCCCAGCAGCAGCAGGTACCCCACTGAGTTTAAAAAAAAAAAAACCCAAAACGCACCAGCCACCCCTCTTTCCTCTTCCCTGCTCAAAAAAAAGCAAGAATTGATGATTTAAATGCTGACCACTTGAGGAGCCCGAGCAGAGTGGTGTGCCCCAGGAAGGGATGCCACATGCCCATGAGAATTGCAGGATTTACTCCTGGATAAGGCCATTTAGCTCTCAGGCTCTAGAGTAGAAATGAAGCAAATCAGGAAGATTTTCCCCATTTTTTTGAAGGAGACAGGGAGAAAAGCTGAGGCAGGATAGTGGGCTCAGCAGCTCACTGATACACAATGCTGAGCAAACCTTCCCTTTAGAGAAATAACAGCAAAAAATTGCTGGAAATAAAACCTGGGTTGTTCATTAAACAGAAAAATTAAACCCAAATCGCCTCTACCTCCCCAGGCAGGGTTTGTGTGTTCAGAGTGCTGGACATTGAGTGCTCTGGGCTTCTGAGCCCCCTCATGACCCCAGCTCAGGGATATTGCTGGACAATTTTCCTCGCCTTACTTACAGTCAGTTGTTCAGCTTCTCGAGCTGGGATTTATATTGCTCTCGAGCAACATTTAAAGAAAGAAATTCAATTTATTCTCTCTTGTCATAATGGAATGCCTGAGCACCAAGCTCTGGTAGTTAATGTTGCGGTTTATGCCTCAGCTAAACTATTCAAAAATTACATCTAAAGCTTTTAATATATTTGTAATGAAAACTGCATCTCCGGAAATGCTCTCACCCGACCTGGGTGTTGGGATTAAACCAGACGAGGAGGAATGGAGCCACAATCACCATCCCTGGATGAGAGTGCGGCGCTGCCCTGAGGCTTATTCTTATTCCCAGCCTTTATTTTATTTCCACTCCATAAAAATAATAATAAGCTCATGAGAAGACACTCCATGAAGCAACACAGGGATGCCCAAGGGCTCTTCCTGGGCTGGGGGACCATGATGGAACCAGGATGGGATTGGGATGGGGACAAGAGGAAAAGAGCAGCTTGTTTGAACAAGGGGTGTGTCACTGAAAATCAAGTTCTGTGAGTTTTCGACATTATGAAAAAGCAGTCTTTTTCCCCCAGAAATGCAACACTTGCTGAAAACCATCACTTCTGCCGACATTTCCCAATATCTGTGATGTTTTCTGACTTTTTTTTCCTGGAAAGTATTTATAAAACTCCCGTTGGAGCTAGCTGTCAGCAGTTTCAGTGCACCTACTGAAAAGCTTGACTGATGTCATCCACCCCAAACTTTGCAACACATGGCAACACATGAAGAATTAGATCAATAAAACACCTGTGGGAAGATCAGATTCCAGACAACAACACTGCCAGCAAGGAGCGATTTAAAACAACTCTGTCATTTTGGTCACTCTAGAGGAAACAAAACCACCTTGTTTCTTTCAGGTTTTGCTCAGCAGGTGCTAAATGTGGGAACATTTCTCCTGGCCAGGTTACACTTACTTTGCCTCCAAGGCCAAGGCGATGATGCCGGCGACCATGGGGGCGGACACGGAGGTGCCGGTGTGGCCGTCGGTGCAGCGGTGCCGGAGATCTGTGGTCACCTGAGAGAGAGGAGCTGCAGCCCCCAAAATGCTCCCAGCATGGGCACTGCCCCGGCAAACCTCCACCCTTTCACCCATTTACCAGGGAAAACATGACATCCCTGAGCAAAAACCAGAGCAAAACCCACTGCAGGCTAAGGGCAAAGCCTAGCTCTTACACCTGCGCCATCACCCAGCCCAGCCAACAGAAAACCCCCGTGGGATGCTGCCCCACTGGGGGTTGGGGTAAAACTCACAATTTTCCGCTCATAAAACGCGCCGCTGCTGTAGGTGGTGGCGAGGGTGGAGGCACATTCCTCCAGGTACCAGGGCTTGTAGCCATTCTCAGTGGTGCTGCTGATGGAGATGGTGTAGATGCTGTTGGTGTAGCCATCACAGGAGCAGTAGTCGCCCTCTCTGCCGCCGTTCCCCGACGCCCAGACGAAAATGGACCCCAGTCCCCGGCGACCCTGCGGGCACAGAGAGCGTGGGGGGTTAGAGGAGGTGTTTGCCCAGGATGAGGGGTGATGTCAGCGTGGGCAGGAGGGGTAAGTCTGGTTTTTGGGTGTTTGGTTAAGGTGGAAGGATGGGTCCCACCCTGCCCAACATTCAGCCCCCTGTATCAGTCCCCACAATGCGCCTCTCGGCTCAGTCAGTCCCAGGTTACAGGCAGTGACTCCCCAAAATCCAGCAACAGGATTTTGGCATTTTCCATGGGGCAAAACATCTTGGGTATTCAAAGTCCCTGGACCACAGCATGGGTGCTTTTAGGGATGGCCCTGCAGGAGGAATTGGCGGAGAACCCCCAAACCCCAAATCTCCCATGCCCACAAAGCCACTCATGAACCACTCAAACCACCAGAATCCTTCTCCCAGCCTATCCTTAAAAGTTTCTTTTGCTTCTCTTCTATTTGTTAACTCCCACCCTTTTCTCTCCCAGCCATCACTTGGCTGGAACCTCTGATGGAGCCATCCCCACAGGGTACAGCTTTGACCCCATTGGGAATTGGGGGGTGGGAGGGATGTGCCTGCTGCCCAGACCTCCCTGAAACCAGGGGAAAATCCCACCTGCCAGCAGCAGCTGTGGTGCCAACAAGGGGCCCCTAAAGAAGCCAACACCCCGGGAATGAGCCCCATTCACTCCTCCATCCAACCACTGCCAGGACACCCAGGAACAACCCAGCCCTGCGGGGGTTCACAGCAAGGTGAACATGCTAAAAAGGAGGATTTCTGGTGAGCCAAAAGGGTTAAGGGCAGGAAATGAAGTGGCTGGGTCTCTTCCGTGCCCCGTGAGGCAGAGCTCTCCGGGGAGGACGGGGCTGCCGGGCTTGGCAGGCGCGGGAGCAGCGCAGCAGCCCCGTCCTCCCCGCGGCTGCTCCTGCCACGGAGAGATCTCAGCGCTCGCCTGGACAGATCTGCTGTTTACCTCCCTCCCACTGCTCTGTGGCAGCTTCCTCCACAAAAAATAATAATAACAACAATAATAATAATAATAAAGCAGCTTTGCTCTGGAGGAATTCACCGGGATTTATTGTGGGCTTTAGGCGCCGGGGGAGCGGGAAAGTTTATTACCTGTCTCGCCCCACTCCTGGGGCAGAGGCTTTCTGAGCTGACCCTGCCTCTGGATAGACAGTCTAAGTCAGGCTCTTTCCTTACTTTATGAAAGTTTTCATTATCTGGGCTGCCTCCCAGCAAAACTGGGTGGGTATTTCCCTAGCAAAGATTAATAGAGCTGTCTGGAGCTCTGCAAGAAAAAGTGCAATTGCCAAGGGAATTACTGCCCTGCTCCACGTCACGGAGAGCTCGACCCAGCTTGCCAGCCCACCAAGCCTGCTGCTGGCATCTCCCATCCCACTTTCCAGGGTTTCCTGGATCTCCAAGGAGGCATCGTCCCAGCCTACACAATCGGCGCAGACAGTGACCGTCCAGCTCACCCACACCAAAGTCAAAACACCTCCAAGGATGGGTCCCACTGCATGCAACCCAAGCCTTCCCAAATCAATTATCAGAGGAATAAAACCTGACACAATTGGCCAAGCATCTGGAGATGGAGCAATGATTTTGGTTGGGATCAGGAGACTGGGAGCCCAGACCTCCCTTTCATCCCTGACCCAAGTGTCGCACCCACGGGACCCAAGAAAGGCTCAGACCTGCTCCAAACCCACATTCCCTGATGCCCAGGCAGGGCTGCACTGGGAGAAAAAGTGGGTTTGGAGACAGCACAGTCACCTGAGGACATGAACAGGCACATGAATGACACAACAACAATGCACACACAGCTAACACCTGACAGCATTTCCTGGTGAGCAAGAGCTCACCACAATTGCAGCTCCTTCAGATTGGAAAAATCCATTCTTCCCCTTTGCTCTCAAACAAGGAACTATCAAGATTTCTGTAAGCAGACCCCAAACATCCAGCTTCTTCATTTGCCATCCTTCTAAGACAATGCAATGCCAGTGAGGGGCTCCTGGCTGCTATAAAACCTGAATCTGGGCATCATTTAAAACAGGGAATCCCTCCCTGGCCAAGCTGGGGCTGATCCAGCTCACCCCAGCAGCTCATGGGTTGGCTGTGGGATGCACAGCACCTCCTGCTTCCGCAGCTCTGCAGGGCCTGGGTGTTTGCCCAACAGCACTCCATGAATGACCAGGATAAATATTCCCTCGTTAGCTTGGGAACTAATAAAGTGTGGCTGGAGGAACAAGAAACAAGATGATAAATTACCCCAGCGCAGTCCTATCACTAATAGATAAAGGTTATTTTAATGTTTCCATTAAAAACTCAATTTTAAGGATTTATAACTTGGTTACAGCTGTTTGCTTGGGCTAAAGGTGGCAGTTAACTATCTTCTTGCAGCTTTCCTTGTTATTTAAGGAGATGGAGTTGGCAATTACGAGTTGTGCATGTGGGATAGTGGGTGCTGCAAACACGGGGTGGCAGTGCTGGGACTGGGGTGTCCCCTGGGAGGCAAAAACAAGCATCCTGAGACAGTGGGGCTGTGCTAGGCGAGTACCCTGCTGCTGCCCGTTTGCTCCTGCATGGAAAAATAAGGTCTAAAAAGCAGCTTGTTCCCCGTATTTACACGGCTTGAACTGCCCAGCACTTCAATGGATTCCTCGGCAGGCTCACCGCCCCAGCAGGAAATCAAGTAAACAGTGGGAAAAGCACTCCACCCTATTTTTAGATAAGAGGCCGCCCCAACGCCCCGCACGCTGCGGGAAGAGGCAGCAGAGGAAGGAGTGGTGGCAGAGGTTGAAGTGGGGGCTTCACAGCCTGACCCAGGGCTGCTGGCAATGGAATCCCACCCCCAGATTCTCTGGAGCACCCAGGGAACAGCCACTGTGGAGCCCTGAGCCACTGCGACACTTACCCACAGCGCCCACCAAGCTGCCAAAAGGCCTTGTTCCCAATGCTTTAGCCAATATTGGGCATTTTTTAAAAGTACCCAAAAAGGGAAGGGGCACAGGAAGGGGCCAGGGCATCCCCAGCAGGGATTGACAGCTGTCAATCATATGTGATATTGGCCAAACAAAGACAACAATCCATTGTCAGACCCTGTGGCAACACCCATGTCCCTCCCCAGCCATGACACAGCCGCTTGCTCTGGGTGGAAAACCAGAGAAATGCTTAACGTGACTGAGGCCCCTGGGAAAGGATACCAGGAGCCCAAAGAGCATGGAGGAGATGGTTGGACATACTGGGGATTGGGATACAGCTGTTTCCATCCACACCAGCATCCAGGGGGACATTTGGGGTGCAAAGTTACCCCCCCAAGAGCCACTTTGGGTTTCTCATCCCGGCAGAGCTTTGCACAACCTGGGGCCTCTCTGCTCTGCCGGAGCTGTGCCGAGGGGTCCCACCACCACAGGCACCTCCCGCCGTCACCACCCTCGGCCACCAAATCCACCGGAGCTCTTAGGGGACAACCAGGAAAAATCAGAGATGATTGGCTCCCCCCGCCCCAGCCCTAGTGCTGGCATCGCCTCGGGGGCCGAGCTGCCCATCCCCACACCAGACCCCGGGACAGGAGGAGGAGGGCGAGCGCGTCTGGGCGCTGTGGGATCCACACCTTTTTAATGCCTTGCTCAAAAGCCTGTTTGGCCAATAGACCAGGTCCATCAACTGTCTTCCCATCATCATCTGGCCCCCAGCTCGCGCTGTAAATGTCAATGTAATCGGGTCTGATGCCAAGCGACTTCGCTTCAACAACATCTGTTACATCTCCATCTAACATACGAATGCCTAAAAGCACAAAAACATCAGACATTAGGGCTTCATGGCGTGGATGACAGCGTGAGGATTGCAATCAAAGGGCTTTGTTAACGGCGGCAGAAACCGCACGGCTCAGGCGCGCCTGGAATAGCTTCAGCCCGTGGACCCGCATGCCAACAAGCCTGGCAGCAGGAGGCTGGGGAGCTACGGGGAAACTTCTCTGTGTTGCTGGCTTCATGACAAGGGATGGACAAGGAGGTGTTAAAATTCACTTCCCCTCCTCCAGTGGGGAATGGGTGGTGGTAGCAGTATTGCATTCCCCAGTGACAAAATCCCCCCACTAAAAATCCTTTCTCCCCGTATGATTCCTTAGCTAGCACATTTCTCCACCTGGAAGATTTTGGTGTTTCCTGAACTCATGCCTCCCCCACCTTCAGGCACATTGGTGGGATGAAGTTTCTCCCCTCGAGTGGGGATGACTGTGACTGTTCCCAAACCCCATCACTGCCCAACTGATGCCAGCAGTTCCCTGGAGAGGGAAAAGCCCTAGGAAAAAAACCTTGTGGTTTGTATGGCCACAATCAGAACCAGGACCCCAACACATGGTGGGACAACAATGCCACCTGGGATAACTCTCAGCTGGGAATGCCAGCAGGTACCAGTTGGGATGCTCACAGGCAGAGCCCACCAGCCATGCTGGGATGGGCTGGGGGATTGCTGCACACCCCCAGCCTCTGACTGCTGCAATATGAAGAGCACAACCCCCTCTGCCCTCCATCACCCTTTCCCTGCTGGATTTCCTCTCAGTACAGTGGGTAGAGGGTGCCAGGCACCCCAGCAGGCTGCCCAGAAACAGCCCTTGCAGGAAAAGCAATGCTGAAAATTTCAGCATCGTATTTTGTCAGCCAGGGAGAGTCTGGTTTATGAAAACGCATTTCCCCTTCCACATGTATTTTGTCTTAAAGCAAACAAATGCAGGCAGATGTCATTCCAGCTGCAGCTGTGCTCTGGACACCAGTCAACTCAAATATCTCCTTCTGACGCTGTCCCCAACCAGCCAAAACCAAGCTTAGAAATGTAAAATCAGGGAGCAGAGCTGTTCCCAAAAAATTCCTCTTTGTCAACAAGAAAACACAAGGAGAAGGGGCGAAGAGCCAAGCCCAGTGTCTGAGCTGCACACGGCAAGGAAAGCCAGCTGAGGGATGGGGTTTGTGCTTGCTGTGCGTGGCTGTTCTCATCAGCAAGCCCAAAATCACCCTAAAGTCAACCCAAAGCCAACCCAAAGTCTGCCCAGAGACAGCCACCCACAATGAGGGGCTCTCTGGTAAAATAATGGGGAGCAGGAGGGAGCAGGGGTGGGTGCTGCAAAATAAATGAGGTTTGTGTCACACAGGGAACAGCACCGACCTCCAAAGCGAGCGTTGGAGGAGAGGGAAGAGGAGGAGGAATGGCAGGAGCCCTTTCCTTGAGCAGTGATGTGTTTTGCCCAGGGCATATGAAAAGCAGTGCAAGAGCACTGAAGAGCAGCCAGTAAAATTAGATGGGAGCTCTCCGAGTGTGACAAATAGGCTTCCCCAACAAGTTGTGCTCATTAATCGCCGCTTTATTTGTGTAATCCATCTAAAATCACTCTCGCTGCAGCTATAGCGTATTTTCCTCCATGATCCCAAACTTGATACGGCTCAGACTCTATTTTTCCCCTTTGCCTGCTCACGTTGTTGGGAAGCCCCCGGCCCCCAGCCCTCTGCCAGGTGTCTTGTCTCACTCAACACCTCCCCAGCACACCCCTGAGGCAAGGCACTCGTTAAAGGGAGCAAATTAAAATGAGACCCAGAGGTCGTCATAAAGTCAACAAGGAACTCTCGTCTCCACAGCTGCTGTAGAGAAAGGAGCATGAAGGGAATGGCCTGATCCTGCAGGATCCAATAAATCCCACCACGAGCTTTGCCTTGCTCTGCTGCTGCTTGCAGTGTGCTTGGAGATGGGTTTTTAGAGGCAAGAAGCCTCTAAGAAGCAAAAAGCCATCACACATGTAGGAGGCACAGGAGATGGGATGGGATGGGATGGGATGGGATGATGTGCTATAGCCCTTACAGCCCTACCACTCCACTCTTCACCCTCCCTGGGGTTATTTCTTCCCTCTGGAGAATTTCCCAGCACAGACAACACAGGAGGTTCTTGGCCAAGAGTAAGATCCCTGTGGACACTGCTCCCATGCAGACACAACTCTAACAAAAGCTGTTTCCTGCACAGCCAGGATGAATAAGCCAAAAGAAGGAATTAAACCCCAAATCCACCACTGGGCACTTGGGTCTCTGCTGCTGACAGTCACTTCTCCCAGCACTGGGGTGGTAGGAGGGGCTGCAGGAAAAGCCCCTCTCCTGTTCCAACCATGCCAGGGATGGGTCTGAAGGCTGAAAGAACTCAGCTCCAGGGATTTGTCCCCTACACTGTTCCACCAGTCACGTAAGGTGGGACACCACACTCCCACCCCTGCTAAGACCCTCATGTCCCCAGTGTTGACTGTGTTGGCCAGAACTACCCCAGCTCAAACCAGTTCAGCTCATGCAAATTAACTCAGCAATGCTGATTAGCACTAGGATCCAATGTGGTGATTGAGATTCATTTGCTTTCCACACATGTTATTTAAGGGGTTGTGTAGAAAATCCCCTGTACATGCATTTCTGACCCCCCCACCTTCTGGGTGTTTTTTCCCCCTGAGGGTATTTTTGGGGTTCTCCCCAGGCCCCCTGCTCTGAACAGCTCCTCAGCATCCCTTGACCCCACAAACGAGTGACACCAGCTCTGAACCTCAGCCAGCACCACTGACCACAGCAAACACAGCCACCCCAAAGGACAGACCCCACAAGAGCAGTTGTGGACTTTTGGGGTGAAAACACCACATCCTCAATCCACATGCACCCTCACAGCAAGGATGCAGCCCAAGCAGAAAGTTTCCACCCTAAATCCATGGAGCCAGAGCCCCCTGCATGCCATAGCACCCATCCTCCTCCCCAACACCCCTGGGGCTCCCTGCAGCCAAGGCGCCACAGAGGAGATGGGGGAGCAGCATCCCACCTCTCCCCCAGGAGCCCGTTGGTGTGGCCAGGGTGGCTGTGGTCCCTCAGGGGGTGCTGAGGGGCAGGGGAGCCGTGCAGGTGCAGCCTCACCTCCGATGCGGGCGTTGTAGGCGATGCCCACGATGCAGTAGGAGTTGTTGGCCGCCGCCGCCACCTCGCCCGCGCAGCGAGTGCCGTGCCTGCAAGGACAAACCCCATCAGCTCTGGCCATGGCCAAGGATCCCCCAGCCACCCCACACAGCACCCAACACCAGCCCCAAGGCTGGAGCAGAGAGAGAAACTGCCCTTACCCAAAACCCACACCAAGCGGGTGCAGGAAACTAATGCTGAAAGCAATTTGCTGTTTGCATTTTGCACCTAAATCCAATTTGCTGTTTGCATTTTGCACCTTGATGCAACTTCCTCTTTGCATTTTGCACCTAAATGCAATTTCCTCTTTGCATCTTGCACCTCTATGCAGGCTGCTCTTTGCATTCCTGTTTCCTTTCCACCTGTAACTATCCCACTTTATCTGAAGCCCAAAAAATGCATCCAGGCTTTGCCATCTCTGCCACCCATCCTGACTCACATGGTTCAATCTCCAGATGGGGCAGGGAACCCCCTGGTGCTGTATTGGGTGGCTGAAGGATTCATTAGCAATTAATGTGGTTGGCACCAGCTGAATTTTCATTAAACACAAGGACTTAGTGCAAAGTCCTTAACACAGCCTCCTCCTCAGCACTGGGAGTGAGGAAAGGGGCCTGGAAGGACCCAGAGGGGACACCCAGCCTCAGGAACACCCCCAGACCCCTTGCTCCATTACAATTATCATCACATACTTGTTCTCATTGCTGGCATCATAGCGTGGAGTGGGGTCGTGGTCATTCCCATTAACGTCATAGCTTGCAAGAGGGTCCTGAAAATATTAGATTCACCATTAAATTCAACTTACTAGGTGCTTGTGGTGGCCAGTAGCTGCAGTGATGGCTGGTGCAGGCAAGCAGAGCAGAAAATTACATTTCCCCTTCAGTTTCTGTCTGTTTGCTCGGAATAAATAGTTTTAGGCTGCAGTCCTGAGTGTTTCCCAGGGGAAATAGCCTGCTACCTCAGGAACTGCTCCTCTGAACCCCAAATCCTGCTGGGTTCAGCATCCCCCTCCCTCCCACTATGGCCATGTGGGGTTTGAGCTGGGCTGAACGGATTCATGCAGGTTTTTGGCTCTGCCCTGGTGAGCAGAGGGAGGAGGCTGCTTCCCAGGCAGCTGCAAAGGGAGTTCCCCCAATCCTCTTTATCTAAAAACCTCATTTCCTTCTTAAAAACATCTCAAGCTTTTTTTTTTAAAAAAAAAAACAAAACAAAAAAAAAAAACAAAAAACACAACAAACCTTTTCCTCTAAATATGCCAATGCACAGCCTTCAGCTGTGTTTACACACTGAAATTCTCCATGAATCAATTAATGGTGAGGATCAGCCCCAGTCCATCCCGTCCATCCCCCAGCTCACGTAGTTCTGCAGGAGGTCGGGGTGGTTCCTCTCTATGCCGTCATCCAGGATGGTGACCACCACGTTCTTGCCTGTGTAGCCCCTCTGCCAGGCTGCCAGGATGTTCATCTCCGACCTGCACCGACTGTTTTTATCACCACAGTGCTGCGGGGACAAACACAGCTGCAAAAGGGCTGCAACCCCATTCCAGCCCATCTAAGCAAACAGCCAGGCTGGGAGCCCATTTAATCAACCAGAAAATATATTTACAACCCACCCCCTGCCATATAACTTGCAGATTTGTTATAACTTTACTCCACAGATCAAACCCATCCTGCAGCAGTTAATCCAGGCAATGCTATCTCCCCATTATTCTTTTCCTCTTCCATTTCAAGTACTATGGGCTCCTGGGTTTTGAAGTGCTCACTTCCTTTCCGCCCTTAATTTTCGATGAATTTCCCTGTCAAATACAGATCGATGAAGCAGGCAGGAGAAAAATTATATTACAAATAGATGGCTGCAGCTCTGGGATGGGTAAAATACAGCAGTGCTGCTCCCAAGCCTTTGCTGCGCAGACCATGAAGAGGGGCTGCTAACAAGGATGAAACACTTCAAACCAGACTCTCAGGTGTATTAATTCACAATTTTTAAATCCTGCTGCCAAGCACATTTGATGCTATTATTTCATTAGCGGCTGGGCTGAGCAAAGATTGATGATGCATTTGCTTAGAAATAAATGACCCCCCCATAAAGCAGTGACAGGGAGACACCCACCAGGTACCACATGTTGGGCCACACCGGGTCGTTGAAGGGCAGGGCGTGTGGCTCCCCTCGGGCCTGCCTCTTCACCCTCCTCTTCACCTCCTGCTGCTGCAGCCAGTCCACCTGCAAGCAGAGACCTGGGTCAGCACTACCCATGGGCACTGAGCCTGGCATTGCCCAATGAAATGGGATGTGGGATGCAGAAGCAGCGCCAGCCTCAGCCTGAACCCCATGCTCTGGCATACCCCCATCTCCGTTAGCAAAGCTGCCGTGGAGACAGCAGCTCCACTTGGAAGGAGACGGGACGGATGGACAGACAGACAGGGCGAGCTCAGCTCGTTGAGCTGTCTAAGCCAGAGCAGATTCCCCTGCTGGAGCAGCAGAGCCCTGGAGCACAAGTACCGGCGCCTGGGAGCGCGTGCCTGAGCCCCCCCGCTCAGCGCAGCACAGAAGCACGCGCTGGAGCCCCGCTGGAGACACACCACATATTTCAGTGTTTAGCCAAAGTTTTGGACAGGAATCAGGTGGTGCTTGGCTTAGATTTTGGGCTGATCCTTCCTGCTGGCTGGGAGGCAGCAGCTCAGCCCTGAGGCTGTTCCACCTGGCTCCAGGGCTGCTCATCTCATCCTTCGAGCTCCTTCCTCCTGATAAAATACAAAAACTGTGGGCTTTACCCAAGCACAACACGCATTTCCCAAAACTATGTGATGGCCACACACGGCTGTGACAGATCTCAGGGGACGTGGCCAGCTCCACACAAGTATTTTTGGCAGTGGCTGCATGTGAGGTGGCCTTGGAGCCGACCACTCTGACATTTGTTTGCGTTCCAGCGGGGCATGACACGCAGGGAGATCAAACGGGAAATGATCTGGAAAGGGCCATGATTGGGAAATGCTGGTGTTTGCCCACGGCGCTGTGGTGGGAGCTGCCTAAGGTGCTGCTTTGGAAGCAGCCACATCCCATCCCTATCAAACATTAACCAGCCCCCAGACCCTTTATTGCCACACAGAGGGCTTTCCTGCCTTCTGCATGGAGGTGAAGCACAAGTTTAGTGAAAAAAGGTTATAAAAGTAATTTATGGACCAAATCTTTACAGATGTTCATGCTGGGGGAGAAAGGAGGCACCAGCCAATGAGCTGTGAGGGCTGTGTGGCACATCCCTCCTTGCTGGACACTTTCTTCCTGATGGCTCTGGGTCTTTTGGGAGCTACTCATGGGCATGTCTCTATTGTTGTGACTAAGGTTTTGTAACAAAAGGAATAAAAATACAAAGTGCAACTTTTGTTGAGCTCATTTATGTAAAACTGTCAGCTGAACTGAGTTCCTGCACAGTTTATTGCTTTGTGCCTCAGATGGAGGTGGATGTCAGAAACGCGACAGCTTCCAGCCTAGAGCTTGGGTTTTAAACACATATATATTATAAAGAAAAAAACCGCTGTTGAAAGAGGGGGGAAAAAAATGTATTTCATAGAAAAATGATTTTCCACGCTGCCTTGGCTGCCGAGAGTGCACCACTTTGCTTACACAGTGATGGATTTAAACACTGGAAGCAAAAATATAACTTCATGGTCTAGTTAAAAAAAAATAAAAATACATTAAATAGGGGTTATGGCCCAAATAATAGGCTTTTTTCCTTAAAGCACCACTCCCTGGCAGCATTTCCATGAGCATTTCCAGCATTCTGGCTGCCCAAGCCACTGCTACCACTTTTCCCTGCTGCTTTGCAGGATGCAGGAATGATGGTAAGGTGTGGGATTTTGGGGGGTTTTGCCAGGAGCTGCCTCACAGGGATGTCTTCATCTCAAACAGGCTCCTGATCGACCCCAGCGCTGCCAGCCAGGAGTCAGTGGAGCCATCGTGTGTGGACACAGAGAAATCAGCAGTTTAAGGACATCGATTTCAAGAAAGAGTTGATAAATCAATGTGGCTGGCATGGGAAAATAGGCAAGCAGGAGGAGTCTGGGGCATCCCTGCAACAGCTCCTGCAGCTCATGAAACTCAGATCAACTTCCATTGATGATCCAGGCTGGGGAAAATCTTCTTGAAAATGTAAAATAAAGAGGGAAAAGGCTTTTTAGTACTAGAAATGGTCCAAACTGTTATAGTCCTGAGGCCCAGGGTCCCAGCTCTACCCTTGCAAACCCTAATTATTGCAGAATCACAGAATGGTTTGGGTTGAGGGGGACCTTAAAACTCATCTCACTCCAAATCTTCTGCCATGGGCAGGGACACCTTCCACCAGACCAGGTTGCTTCAAGCCCCATCCAACCTGGCCTTCAACACTTCCAGGGATCCCAGTGGCTGTGCAGGAGTTAAAGTGGAGGTCCAGGATAATCAAGATGGTTCCATCACATGTTTGCCATGAAGCACAGCAAATAATTCAGAGGGGGTTGGTTTTGCTGTGGTGGGTGGCCAGAGGCACAGGGACCAAGGCCGTGGCATCCCCTGATGGGGATCAAGAGACTGGAGCAGTGAGGATGGAGGCTCAAGCACTGCATGGACCAACAGGAGCATTCCAATGAGCAAGGGAAGTTTATGGCAGTAAGAGCTGCAAGTGGAGCCCCAAGAGGGGTGGCACAGCATGGTGTGACCCCACTCTGCACCCCACTGTCCCTCCCCAGCTCCCACCACCATGACCTATCCCCAAAATCGCTGGATTTGCCACATCCTTGCTCCCTTTCCATCACGTGCCACATCTCTTGGCTCACACCAGCCCCAGCAGGAGCAGCCAGCTGCCCCAGGGGTCTCTTGGGGCAACAGGGCAGCTCAGCAGCAGCGTGGTCACACAAGGATCGGGACCCGGGCTGCTTCCCTGTGCGTCCTGGAGTCTCCCCTTCCCCAAACTTCTGGGGGTGGAGAGCTTGGCGTGGTCCTCCTGCCCAGCTCCACGGAACCCCACAGCAAACAAACAACAGCGCTGGAAACAATAGCCCCCAGAAGGCATGAACCACCCAACATCTGCAAACAACCGGATTGGCTGGTTCCTCGGGATTTCTGCGAGATTTGTTTCCATCCTCCCTATTCCAGCTCCTGTCCTCGTGCCTCGAGGTGATGTTTTCCTGCATGCATGCTAAGCTGGTGCCATCTGAATGCAGCACTTAAACGATTTGTAAATGTGCATGGGAGAGGGGGAGAGACAAGGCATGCCAACAGGTTTTGAACTGATAAGGAAGGATTAAGAGAACAGGAGTTAATTGCTCCAGCTTGGAGCCGACAGAGCAAGGTAAGGTAAAGGTTAATATGACTAAAAGCCAATTGATTTAGTTTGCATTATAACCAGACTCATTTAAATGGGGTATTTCAAATGCAGAGAATTCGCTGTTTGCTGGGATGCCTGCGCACCCCCTGAGGGCGAACAGCTTTAATTAAAGCCCAGCACACTTCCAGGGCACCAGGCTCCCCTCGCCGAGGTTTCCCCCGCTGGCAAAGCAGCCACGCGAACCAACGAATGCCTCCTCCCCAAAAATGTGCTACAGACCTTGTCCAAATATTGAACAGCAAATCTCTGCGGAAAGCCTGGGGAGGGCAGGGCTGCTGTGAGTGTCTGGGGAGATGTGGATGGGACCGGGTGTGGAGATGTCTTGGGAAGGAGCATCCCAAAGGTGTCTGAGCACCCCGAGGATGGCCAGACATCGCTGCAGGCACCAGCAGCTTGGGCTACATTCACCTGAATGGCTTTTTTCTGTTTTTATGTGCCCCTCTCCCAAAAAAACCTTCCCACCATTAACCCTTCCCCTGCTCTGCACAAGTCACACCTCGCAGTGCTCAGGGGGAGCTGGGGGAGGAGGACAGCCACAGGAGAGCCCCAACCCTTCCCCACCACCGCAAACCCAGCTTGCCCAGGTCCCTCCTTGCCTTCTTCCCCTCCCACCCCATTACTTTTGTCAATTCAGCTGCACTGAAAATCCCTTTGGATGCTTGCTCTAGGAAAGAAGCAATGCAGAGCTATTGCCAAGGATTTCACACATAGCAACCATTGAGGCAGCAAGTGTTGTGGCAACTGGATCAACACCCCGAGCATGCAACAGCCTTTCTGTCCTGGAAAGCTTTTCCCCCTTTTCTTCCTGCCGGCTTTCAGGCAGATGTTAGTGTTTAGTCACTTTTACGTATTTTTCACCACCGCTCTCCGTGCCCGTGCCCAGTGAGTCACTCATGTGTGTGTGCAGGGCTGTGGCTCAAGGGTAACATGTCATCCCGAGATGCTACAGCTCACTCTTGACCCAGATCAAGCCAACAGCCTTCTCCAGGGACAGGTGAGGACCCCCATCCCACCACCCCACAGGAGCTGGGGACACCAGGGTGCCCAGCGCCGTACCTTGGGGTCCATGCGGAGGAAGTTGTGCGGTCCCCGGCTGCTCAGCGTGGAGCGCTTAAACGTCTTGCTGTGGTGAAAGTGGTAGTAGTTTTCCAAGCTTCCAATCTGCAAAAAAAAAAGGTTGTTTGGGTTGTTTTTTTTTAAAGTCTGTTTTCCCGTGGCTGCCCCCCCATTTTGTCCTGGCACATCAGTGCAGCCGTGCCCTGCACCCCAAATCCCTCAGTCCCACAGAGCTCCCGGGGCTGGGGAGGATGCAGGATGCTGGCACCAGCCCCGGTGCCACCGCTGTGACAAACAGCGTTGGTGGTCGGACGCTGCACTGGCACAACAGAGCCTGGAAAACATTTTTATGAATTTTCACCCATTAAATGCATCTTTGAAAACTGCCTTTCATCGGCTCCCAAGCAGAAATAATGAGCTAAAAATGAGCTCAGCAGCTGCGGCACAGCCAGGGGAGCTGTGCCTCATCCTCCTGCTTTCTCCGCCCGGCGCTCCGGCTTCGCCCCGGCTGCACACCAGGAGAGGTGATGCGATCCCCGCCCGCCCCGGGATGCTCCTGGAAGCATGGGATATAACTGTGCATCGCCTGGAGGGAGGGATGGCAGCATTTGCAGGAGAGCACGGTGCCAGCCACGCCACCCTGCCAAGCCCCGGGGTGGCTGCGCTGCCTCCGGCCCTCTCAGCCTGGCATCTGGAGACACCACAACTCCTCTTTTTTCATCCCAAAAGCGCGGATAAAGTCCCGGGGCTATGCAATGAATCGAGGGATCTCAGCCAGACACCGCATGTGAAACATCCCTCGGGGATTCACAGCCAGAGGGACGGGAATGACCCAAAAGCTGCACTCGCTGCCATGTGGCTCCCAGATCACATAATTTGGGTACAAATTGGGACTTTGCTATAAATTCACTTTTGCCTGAGTTGGTTTCCTTTTTTTTTTTCCACTCCACCAAAAAAACCCACGTTCCATGTCAGGAGCTGGATGTTGGGAGCCAGTGACATTCCCTGTGTCTTGCTCACAGAACCAGAAAGGGCCATCCTACAGCACCCATCTGCAACCCACAAGGCAACATCTTTAAGACCATGTGTGACCCGGGGGCCAGGGTGACATTCCTGAGGCCAGACCAGGGCTGGCTGCAATGGAACAGCAGGGAACAAACAGGTTTGTCTGGATCAGATACTAAAGCAGATGACAACTACTTACATCTTTATCACACTTGATACCTTGAGATCTGCCAGTGTCTCTTACAAGCATTAAATATTTAATTAGTCTTGCTCTGCATTTTATGCCAGGATGTCATTTCACTAACTTTACTGCTGTTAGTGTGATTCTTATAATTTATTTCCACTCAAATTCATTTAAACCCTCCCTCTTCCCCCTTCGTATTACAGCATAGATGAGCATTTTCTTTAACATCCACATAAAGAGGTTGCTCATTGCAATCTGTATTTGCCTTTTAAACCCATTCTCCAAATCCATTCACACTTATAAAATAGAAGGAGGGTGCTTCAACCTCTCCATATTTTAGGGAAACCTTGACAAGGCCACCCTGCCTCTTGCTCACTCTGCCTGGAAATCAGAGTACAGGGCTTACCACAAAATCCTGCAATGGGTTTAGGGTTGGAACGGATCTTAAAGATATCCAGTAACATACCCCTGCATGGACAGGGCCACCTTCCACTAGACCAGCTTGCTCCAAGCTTCATCCAGCCTGGCCTGAAACAGGGATGGAGTATCCACAGCTTCTCTGGGCAACCTGTGCCAGTGCCTCACCATGCCCACAGTAAACAATTCCTTCCTAAGTAAAGAATTTCTTCCTTCCTTTTCACAAATAAATGCAAAATTGCCATGTGATGCAAAGCAGCAAGAGCACAGGGTAGGTAATGATCTCATCACAGGCTCTGGGGATACATAGCCAGAGCAGCAGGAAAAGAACTCTGTGCCCCACTTCTTTATCGTCCTGGGATTTATGGGCAGAAAAATAAGAAAAACCTTCCCATGATGGGAATACCTTGAAAGTCTGAGCAGAGGTTGGTCCCAGTGGACCAACCTGGTAGACCTCCAGATGTCCTGTTCCACCTAAGATATTCTAAGGAGAAAAACTTGTAAATGTCATGTTTCTTTTAAATGAAAAAGGATTTGCTGGTCCCCTTTGTGATCAGTCAGCTCAGTAAGGGCTTTATAATGCAATCCCATCTCACCCAAACCATTTAATCTGTGCAAAGTACAGCTACACCAGCACTGTACTGGTGTACAGTGGATCCAAAGGGTGGATCCAACCGGGAAGGCAGTGAACCCTCCCCTCCTGGGGACACCACCCATTCCCAGCAGGGACAAGGGGTCCAGTCGCTGAGCTCCTGCCTTCAGGAATGCAATTCTCAAACGATCGTGAATGTGTTCAGCTCAGTAAGGATCAGGCCAAGAGCTGTGAGATGACAGGAATCCAGGAAAGCTCCAAATACAGCCCCAAATTAATCCCATCCCTCTCCTGCACTGCAGGTGAGACCACTGAGGATGTGCCAGCCCTTCCAAAACTTAAATGTTGGACACCACACATGGAAAAACTCATATAAACCCTGGAACCAGGATGGGAAGGGGGTCCCCATCACCCCCAGGATGGGAAGGGGGTCCCCATCACCCCCGGGATGGGAAGGGGGTCACCATCACCCCCGGGATGGGAAGGGGGTCACCATCACCCCCGAGGCTCCGGCGCCGTCCCCGCAGCGCCCTCGGCCAGGGCCTGTCCCGGCTCGCCCCGGCACGGCCGCGGAACAAAGCCCGGCGGGAGGAATGAGCCGGCGAGGAATGAGCAGGCGTTCGAGGGTGTAAAAGCCGTTTCTTTTGTTTAGTTGTTTGCTTCACTTAAATAGAAGTTGACGCAAGTGATTCCCTAAGGGAAATGTCACTCTGCCATGACCCAGAAGGGTTTAGAGTGTCCTGGCTCGTGGTTTGGGCACGGGAAAACGCTCAGAGCTGTGTGTGCCAACCCCAGCAGTGCCTTTCCCGGGCAGCACCGTGTCAGGAGCCTCCAGGATTGCATCGCAGAGGAAAAGATGCCCCCAGCCACCAAGGCAGGGCTGAGCCTCCTTGCACCCAGCCGGGTCTTCATCCAGCGAGCATCACGTCTCCTCCTCCCTCACTGCTTTGGACTCCACTCAAACATCTTCCCAGAGTGATAACATCCTTGGCAGAGTTTCCCAGCAGGTTTTGTCCAGAATCAGCCCCCCAGGAGGGCACATCTCACTGGGGACAGTGCCATCACCGGCAGCTCCACAAGCCGATGATGCAAGAAAAGTGGAGGACACCCAGGTCCTCACGAGGCTCAACACACCACGAACCTTGAGCAAATGTCACACACGTGCAGGGGAAGCAGTCCCTCAAGGTTTAACCTTTTTCCACTGGACAGGACCCAGTGAAAAAAGCCCAAAAGCCAATGGGAAAAGCTTGGAGAGATGCAGGGCTGAAGGCAGGGCGTTGAGAGCAGCTGGGGAAGCCCCAGAGGTGCGCGGGCTCCCAGTATCCACGGGAAAGGCGGGAGCCAGGAACACCCTGATGCAACCACAGAAATATTTCCCTTGCTCTCCAGCCTGCACAGGGCTGCCCCGGGGAAAGGGCTCAGGGGGAAAGGATGGATGCTCCAGTGGAGCCACATTGCGCCCATGGGCCAAATGCCTCCAGCATCAAGGGGATGAGCTTACATAACCGGGATGCTGGGGAAGGAGGGAGGGGTAACAGATGCTCCAGTAGGGAAGGGACACAGCAAAACCCCAAACCAGGAGCTGACGTTAGGCTGATGCAACTTGGGAGAGTGGGAAGTTCAATCAAGATATTCTCTGCCTGAAGAGGGATAAACACTGAAAAGCCCTTTGGGTTGCACAACCACCTTCGCCCAGCCCTGTGATAGACGCAATTGAACAATCCGTGTGATTTTCCCCTTGGTGGGACGGGAGCTTAGCACACAGGTAGGAGACTGAGGGTGCGATGTGAGGGGTTGTCCCCCACGGGAGGTCACAGACACGGGTGCAGGAGACAATGTGCCCAATTCAGCCTCCCCCCAAAAAAATTGTTTATGCAGCACCCCGTGACTTTAATTATAGTTAAAAGCAGGGTTGCGATATAAAGCAAGGTTATAATTTGTAGTCCGGGAGACACCTTAGGCAGGAGGACAACCTGAAGTGTCACCCAGCCAAAAAAGCGCCGGGCAGTGCCATGGCAATAAACTCTGGAACAAACTCCGAGGACACCAGCCTGCATCTGGGATTGCAGAGGATGAAGAAATTGAAAGGAAAATGAGCTGCTGTGCGGAAAATCTCTTTTAAGACACCAGTGTTCTGCGGGGGTTTGAAAGCAAAAGTTCTCTGTGTTCCCAAGATCTCCGATAAAAACCCGGGCCAGAGAGTCCAAAGTTTGCTAAACCCACAAATACAACTTTCCGGGGTGGGAGGAACTTGTGCAACCCCCCAGCGGTGCGGGGCGAGGGCACCTCGAGGAGGGGCATCCAGCTGGGGGGAGCCCGCCCCGGGCCAGAGCGCTCCGACAGCATCCCCGCACCGGCCCCGTTCCCATCCCGGCCGCTCCGGGGGCTCATCTCCCGCTCCCGGGATACCCGGCATCGCCTCGGAGACCGGGCAGCTCGGCGAGACCTCTGCCAGCGGGGAGAACTCGGGGTCCGCTCCCGGGATCCTGCCCCGGTCCCGGCAGTGCCGGCTGCTCCGCGGGACCCCCGCCTCCTCCCCGGTCCCAGACCATCGTCGGCTTCCCGGTACCGGGAGTCCCAGCGCGACACCCCGGGCACCTCTCCGGCGCCGAGCTCCCCACGCCGGGATCTGCCGCAGGCTCCCAGTGCCGGAATCCCCGGCAGTTTCCCGAGACCGCTCCGCCTTTCCGATCCCGGGACCCTCGGTAGCTTCCCGGAACCCTCCGCTCCTCTCCGGCTGCGGGACCCCCGGCAGCTCCCCGATCCCCCGCAGGCTCTCGGTGCCGGAACCCCCGGCAGCTCCCCGGTGTGACCCCCGGGCCCCGCATCCCCCGCTCCCGGTGCCCCGGCACCTGCCCGCTCCCGGAGCCCCCGGCCCCGCCGCCCCTTACCTGCCCCAGGCTGATGTAGCCGTAGGCGGCGGCGAGGCGGGCGGCCTCGGCGGGGCCCCCCCGCACCCGCACGGCCCAGTGGTTGGTGTAGACGGTGCGGGCGGGCTCAGCGGCGGCCCCGCGCCCGGGCAGCGCCAGCGGCAGCGCCAGGGCCAGCAGGCAGAGGCGGGCGGGCGGCGGGGCGGCCGCGCTCCCCGCGCCGGGGCCGGCGGCGGGCATGGTGCGGGGCCGGGCCGGGCTGGGCGGAGCGGGGCGCTGCGCCTTTTAACCGGCCCCGCAGCCCGCGGGGGCGGGGGGATGCTCGGGGGGGGCGGGGAGGGCCCGGGAGAGCGGGCGGACGGGGCGGCCCCCGGCGCTGCCCCCCCGCGTCCCCCCGCCCGCCGCCGGGCAGCCCCGCTGCGTGCCCGCCGCTGCTCCCCGGAACCCCCCGCGCACCTCTGCGGCCCCCGCCCGACCCCGGGCAGCTCCCCGGACCGCTCCGTGCCCGGCTCTGTCCCTTCCCCGCGCGCCTCCGGACAACTCCCTGTGCCCCCCGGCATTGCCCCTGCGCGTTCGGCGCTGGTCCCCGAGCAGACCCCCTGAGTCCCCCCGGGTGCCGCGGTGCTGCTCCGCGGAACCCCCCTGCCTTTCCCCGCATGTGACCGGGCAATCCCCTGTACCCGCTGCATCCTCCCCTGCGCGCCCCGGTGCTGCTCCGTGATCAACCACCTGCATCCCCCCGCATCCCTCTGCATGCCTCAGCACTGCCCCCCGGGTTTCCCCCTGCGCCCCACTTCATCGTCCTTTGTGCTCCCGATTTCCCGGGGCACCTCCCCTCCTTCCCCCGCAGGCAGCCCCCATGCATCCTCCCAGCTCTGCTCCTCAGGTAACCCATGGCACCCTTCAGAGAGAGCCCCCGCATCGCCCCCGCATCCCCCTGCATGCCCCAGCACTGCATCTTCTTTTGTGCATCTGCATTCCCCCCGGGCAGCCCTCCATTCATTCTCCCAGATCTGCTCTGCAGGTACCCCCTGAACCCCGCAGAGAGACTCCCCACGTTGTCCCTGCATTCCGTCAGCCAGCCCATCGTGCATTCCCTGGCTCCATTCCCCACGCAGCTCCTGCATCCCCCCTGGGCAGGCAGTCTGAGCCCCCCTCCCCCTCTGTCTCCTGGAATGCTTGGCACTGCCCACATCTCCCCCACCCCGTTCTCCCTGCATCCCCCCAGGCATCTCCCTCACCTCTCTGTACAACCCCCACGGGCACATCCCACTGCACCTCCCCTGCATCCCTCCAGCACTGCCCCCACAGCCTGGCATCCCCCCTGCACCCCCAGGCGAACCCAGACAGGTGGGGAGGGTTTTGGGACAGGACTCGGGATAAACCTGGACACCCGTAGGGCACCACCATGAGCCACGGGCTGGGGCAGACGGGCTGGAATGCTGACTGTGCCTCCCACGGATGCCATTAGGGAACAGCAGGGACCTCGAGGGATATCAGAAACTGGGCTTTGTTTGGGGAAGGTGGTGGCGCACACAAAGGCCGGCTCGGGAGCAGCCCGGGGATGCTCTGCTCCACAGCCCTCCCTGCCAGTGCGGGCCCAGGCCGGCAGGGAGCTGCCCACAATGAAAGGATGTTTCAGTGGCATTGCATCCACTCACATCACACCAGAGCTTCACCTGAATCATATCTGAGCTTCAGAAACGTGCCCGGGGCTCCCAGGGCCCTGGCAATGACCAGCTGCTCAAGCCGGGATGGTCTCAGATTCCCGGAGTAGGTGTTGTCTGTTTTCCAGACCCCGACCAGATTTGGGGCCCCACACCCCATCTCTCTGAATGCAAACACCTTCCTGAGCCCCAAACAGATTTGCAAAACCTGCCTGGGTGTGCAGGGGTGAGGGGGCATCCAAGAAGCAGTAAGTACAACCCATCTCTGGAGCTGGAGAGGAAAATCACAGTCTGGTGCCACCCACTCGTACCAGCCCTGCCACTGAGCAGGTGAGCTAGTGAGAGTCTGAGGAAACAGGGAAGTGCTCCCAGCTCAGCCGTGAGATTAATCCAAGGGAAATTTATAGGGAGCCTGTTCTGCATCAGACAGGGCCAGAATCCTCTGGCAGCTCCTGCACTGGGCTGGCTTTGACCCATTTGCAGGCAGCAAATACATGGAGGGGCCAGATGGAGGTGAGTCCCTGTGCCACAGGCAGGCTTATCCCGGGAAATTACAAATATTAGCAAAATGGGGACTGGGAGGGTTTCTGTGTGCAAACACAAACAGTTGTACTGGCATTAGGGATGTGACAATTTGCTGCCACAATTTGCAGGCACTGGGGAGTTTGGTGACTCTCACCATAAGATGTTGCTCACTGAAATCACTGTGGGTTATCACTGCAGGGACACTGGAGCCTCCAGGGCTCCCCACCCCACAGGTCCTCACAGCACCTTGGGCAGAAATGATGGGTTTTGTGTGACCATTCCTTCTGATTATGCAGTGAAGGATGGTTTCCATTAGCACCAGCACATTGCAAATCCAATCCTCACTTCCCATCCGGTTTATGGGCTTTTCCTCAAGTTTCCCATTGATTAAGGTGTGTGAGATGGATGAGCAGTGCTGGCGGGTGCTGGGCGTGCTACGTGTGTGATGCACATCCAGAGAGATGCAGGGGGCAAAGCCAGAGGAGAGGTGGGAATAGATGAAAGAAACCCTTTCGTTTCAAAACATCCACCTCCCTCTGCTGGGGAAGGTCTGAGGGATGTCGGCAGGAGATGCAAAGTAGGGGCAAAGTATCTCCACAGGGAGCAGAGAAGGGCGAATGAGCTCTGGAAGCAGCAGGGAGGGTTTAGGTTGTGGCAGTGGGAAAAGCTTTCTGAAGCTTTTCAGAAGAGTGAAGATAGGAAAGAGGTTGCCTTTGTGGGAGTGTGTGTGCAAAACCTCATTGTGTCTGTGCTAGGTGATAAAAAAATGGGCAAATCCCAGGAGAATCAGGCTGAAACCATGTTTGGGAGTGCTCTGCAGCCCACTGCAATCCTCATCAGTGATCATCATGGCCATCAAATCCTAGCTACAAGCTACATCACAGACCTTCCATCCCAAGGCCATTCACCACGACACCCAATGTATCTGCCTGGGGAATAGTTACTGGTGCCAGTAAAGCCCTGTGCCCAGCTCAGGCCGCAGCATCATGTGAGCTGGGTGAGAGCCTTGCCCAGACACTGACTGCAATGTAGGGACCCTGGTTTTGCTGCTCCCTGGTCCCTGCACTGCTCCTGACCTGTCTCCCACTGACATAATTCTGAAATTCAGAGTGGCAATTTTCCCAGATGAACCCAAGAGATTTCCAGGGGTGTCAGGAAAGACAGACTTTGGCCCCATGTGCTTTGCAGTGGATGTAGACTAAGGCAGAGGCTCTGTTTAACTCTTTTCCTGGGATTATTTGAAAACCTGGAGAATTACAGTGAGCCGCCAACAATACAATAAATTTTGTGAGCTGAGAGGTTAAACAGAAGCTGCTGTAAAGGAAGCATGGAAAGAGGCACCGCTGAACCAGTAACATTTAAACTCTCCTGAATAAAATTCGCAATAACCCTGGCATTTTATATCTGTCCATGAATTACAGTTAAAATCCCACCACGTCCCACGCACGCTCGTTGCTCTGTACGGCAATAAGATTACAGCGAAGAGCTGGACGAGCAGGGAAAAATGGAATTTAAATGCTGCTCCTTTGAAAACCAAGCCCTTCTTTTTAAGGCACGTTCAGAAAAGGAAAGTACAAATAATGCACCCAGAAGGTGCTATTTTTTCCAGGGGTGGGATGGCAGGGCTGGCACTGAGCTGCCTGCCCTGGGCAGCAGGATTGTCACCCTGTTCCTGCCTGCGGAGGAGGGACAGGACAGTGGGAGCTGTGCCTCTGCCTGCTCCAGTGCAAGGAGTTAAGCAAACAAAAGCCGTTTTGCAAACACCCACGGTTCAGAGGTGTCCCTGGGATGCCAGAACAGGGAAGCCACTTGGCTTGGAGCCATCGGCCAGCCTTGCTGGCAGGAGCTGCCCGGTGAAAGCCCCGGCCACAGGAGCCGGGGTTTTATCCTGTGCGTGATGACAGCCTGTCGACATGGAGATTACAGCACAAATCAGGTTAAAACCCATTTATCTGACCCAAGCAGAGCCCGTGTGCTGGGATGTGAGTGAGTGGGGCCATCGCCGTGCCGATGGCTGCGAACTTGTCCGGGTCTGCCGGAGAGCCGGGCAAAGCCCGTCCATGCAGCTGGGCACGGTGGGTAATCCAGGGCAAGCAATAATTAAACCAGCACACCTGGAAATAGCTCTTTCTGTAGCTCCCAGGCTTAACCAAATGAATGAAATTTGCGCTGGCGTAATTAAAGCGATGCGGTTCAGGATCTCGTCTGCAACGGGGAGTTACTGCAGCTTGACTCTTCACTCTCCGGTGACAGCCACGTGGAAGAACCCCCAGCTCCAGCCCCTGCACGGCGGCTCCAGAGCTGACTTCTCACCATCAGGGTGCCCATTAACACCAGCCCATTAACAACAGTTCATTAACACCAGCCTTCAAACCTGTCCAGCAACACAATGCCTCCAGCGTCCTCCGCAGCGGCCCCGGCTCACTCCAGCGCACAGCAGAGATGGCAAAACACCGGGCTCTCGCCTGCAGTCCCTGCTCCCCTCCAGGGACTTGTAAATCTGCAGGAGAAATCAGTATTCGTCCATTTTAACCACGACACATTTATATTCACTCATCTCAAACAGTCTCTTTTTTTTTATTCTCGGCTTGCCCTTTTAGGTGTTAAAATAACCCCAGACTCGCTAGTGGCCAGATGGTTTTGGGGATATTAATGGTAAAATCCTGCACACAAGTGAGCTGCCAGTGAAACTTGCCAGTGGAAAATAAGATTTGGAGCCACCGTGGAGCTTCATCCCCACGACTGATGTGTCACAGCAGCACATGGCTCTGGCAATGCCACCACTGCTGTCGGCGTGCAGCAGCCACCAGCTTTGCAGCTGGGAAAGCCCTGGGTGAATTCCCAGGAGATTCATGCTCGCTGGAAAAATTCTGTCCCTGCCTTTTTCCTTCCCTTTCTAAATCTGGATTAAGCTTTCAGTCTGAAGAGGTGACATCAAATGTGACGGAGAGGAAGGAGGGGATGAGGTGGAGCAAGGCCCAAGGAGGTGTGGACAAGTGGCAGCTCTGTGTTGGTGCCCAGCCTCGGTCACAACACTGCAGGTACAGAGAAATTAATTTCTAAATTCTTGAAACATCCATTTTATAAATCTCGACCCCTGGCAGCTCTCAGTGAGAAATGGGTAAATTTACAGGGGAAGAAGCTCTCTGGCCAGGGTGGAAGGGCTCAGAAGCACAGGGATCACCAAGGAGGGTGTGCCAATGGTTTTCTGCCATCCAGCACCTCTTCCAAGCACTGAAGGCAGCAGCCAAAGGGATTTAAATTGGGGATTAGAGAGGCTGCCTGGCTGCAGTGATATACTCGGGGTACAGAGCATCCCCAGAGCCAGAGGTTTTAGCTGTAATTAGACCAACATCTGTCCGGCCATGGTCGAGGCTTGCGCAGTCTCCGTGTTGCTCCAGGCTGGGCTGGAGATTTCCCACAGGCTCCTCCTGCTCTGCTTTTCTGCAATTTCACAGATATCAGATATTTTTTTCCATCTGATGAGTTCTTCCTCTCTTCAGAAAGATTAAATCTTGATTGTCAGGTACTGCTGTAGCAGGCAAGAAGATTTCCCTACCTAGTTCAAATGTCATCCTAGTAAAAGTGCTAGTAATAAAAAATAAAAGAGAAAGGGTCCATTATGGACTCAGGCCTGAAAAAATATCCAAAAGATGGATCCTGAAGTTTAGAAACAATTGAAGCTCAATGGCCAAAGGGTTCTCTGTGGACTGCTGGGCCCAGCATACACATTCATAGGGTGGGGAAATCAATCAAAGATAATTGACTGCGTGCTGGTCTCGAAGTAAAAGGGAACAAACCCAAGCCTTTTAACCCATCTCAAATAGGTTTGGGGTTCATTGTTATTTTGGAAGTTAGGGCAGGAAGGAAATGCCCAAGTGAGGGGTGGTATAATGGGGAAATGCTTCACCTGGAGAGGGTGCTGGGACAGGGAGGGGACCACAGGATGTGGCACCCATCCCACTTGTGCAGCAGTAGCTCTCCTGGTTGTTCCCACCATCCCACTTCATCTGAGAGCACTGTACCAGGGAGAAGGATCAGAGTCAAGAGGGTGCTGGTAACAAACTGACCCGAGCCAACCCCACCCCTGGAAGAGCAGGTCTTGGAAAATCCGGTTACACCGGTGCCACGTGGGGGACGTGTTGTCACCGTGCAGGGGGAGGCTATTTCAGGCTCCTCCAAAGGAAGCACGCTGTTGCTGTTGGAATGATGGCTCCAGGGCTGGATTTGGGATCAAAAGCTGGACCCCTAGAAGGGGCTGGGGGTCACCAGGAAGGCACAGCTGCTGCCTGCCCTCTATGGTGGCTTTGTCAGATCAAGCACAACTTTTGTATTTCACCCCCAGGTGGGGTGATGTACCAAGGACTTGGCTGTGACTGGCACAGGATGAGCCTCCCCACTGCATTTTCACTTCCCAGCAAACCCCACTGCACTGGAGCAAGCACCAGCAGCAGAAACACAAGAGCAGAGCAATGAGCCTGGGAGTGGAGAGATGCAAAGATCAAACCAGCAGCAATTTCAAAATAAAATCCAAGAGCCCAGGGAAAACACGGTGTGTCCTTGCTGAAGCTATCATTTATGCCAATTAAAAAAAAAAAAACAAACTGGCATGGCACGAAGGAGAGCTGCGTGGTATTTCCTGAAAAGGGTGTGGGGAGCATCCTTGGAAAGCCTGCCCTGCACAATGTGCTTGCTGTTTCCAGAAAAATAAAGTTTGCTGTGACCCACCTGTCCCTGAAAAGCAGCTATTTAGGGCTGGAACATGGTTAGCCCGGAGTCAGTGGCTGGGTCTGTCCTGACTGCAGAGCAGCTGGCACCTTTGCCAGGATTTGGGGTTTGGCATTTACCTGCAGCTTTTTAATTGATGCAAAATGTCTTAGAAAAAAATGTAGGAGAGCTGCCCAAGCACCAAGTGCTCACAACTGAAGGTCTTTCCTCCACAGCTTTTGGCTGGTGGCCATTAACCCCCATAGCAGTCCTCAGAGTGTGACAGAACAGGACAGGAGGGGTTTTCTCCTTTGCCACCTTCAGATTTTGGGAGTATTTTGACTCAGCTATGAATCTGGGGGGTTTAGAGCAGCAGTTTTGGGGTTTGCCAGAGAGACAGCTGTGGGAGTGATGGGTGAGAGCAGCCCCGTGGGACAGTGGAGGGGCTCTGCTGGCAAAGGACAGGAGGGTCCCCATTGGGAAGGGACAGCTTTTGGTGGAGAAGAGAGTGTCCCATGGGTTTGTGTCCCCTCAACCCCTGGCAAGATGGGACAAAGACTCACTCCCCACCCCAGTGGCAGAGCATGCTTGGGGCTCACCAAGGGCATTTCTGAAGCCTTTGGCAGCATAGCAAGACTTGCCAAAGCCACATTTCCAGGTGAGCTTACTTTTCACATGGAATTTCAATGATGGAGCGTGGAAAACAAACATCAACCCACAGTTTGGATGGGTTTTCTTTTGTCTGAGCCCTGCTCAGAAGCTGCAGGCAGGCGGTGTTTGGGTGACCAGACTGGATCCTGCGTTCTCTGGGCGGCCACGATGCTGAAAGAGGAGCAGCTCCACCTTAGGGCAGGCGCTGGTGCTGGAGCAGAGCCGACCTCGACACCAATTCAACCATCAGCCATCACCATCATCTGTGCCAGGGACTGGCAACATCTGCTTCAGCCCCCAGCCGGGCTTCGAGCAAACATCAAGGTCTCAATTCTTGGGATCAGTTTGGGGCTGGAAAATTAGAGATTCCCTTAGTCACATTGAAAAAAAAAAATCCCCTCTAATGTTTATTTTCTTCCCTAATGAGGTTGGGGGTTAAAAAAGCTGTTTTCATTAAATCCCCCTTTGCATCCTGCAAAAGTAGCCTGAGATCCACAGTGGGTGGAAATCCCACACAGAGCAAAACTCTACAAAAATAATAACTCATCCTTGGTTGAAAAATAACTTTAAAAAAAATAAGCAAGACAAAGCAGGGTTCTATGGGGCCCTGGACATATCTGGATTAGTCCTATAAAAATCAGCTGTTGTGGCATATTGGCTTCCCTGCAGGAGACAGCAGGAGAAATGTTAACCTGGTCTTGATTTGAAAGCTGCTTGTTAGTCCTCATCAAGCATAATTATGCTTCAAAGCCAAATGAGATGTCCAACTGAATTCTGAACACACGTTAATGTTTTTAAATGTGAAAAAAACCAACAAAACCCTATTTATTGAATACCAGCCAGGCTCCAAATGATAAAATAGATGCTGCTAATGGCTCTGGGAAGGGAGGGCTGGAGCTTCACTGCAGCTTTGCCAATTAAATGGTTATTACTGACCAATTAGTCAGGAATCAACCCTGCTTTTAGTGATATCTGATTAAGTGCGTCCTGCAGATCAGCCTCGGTTGTTAACCAGGGGAAGAAACACCTTCTCCCCATCTGCCCCCCAGATACTCACACTGGGCAGGGTTTGTGCCCACCCTGCTCATGAAAAATCCCTTTTTCTTCCAGCACTACCACTGTCCCGGGGAAAATACATCTCAAGGATCCACCTAGGCAGGGCAAAACCTTTCAGAGCCAGGAAGGAAATGGGAAGGAAATGAAGGAAAAGGGGAAAATTAACCACACGCAGAGGGTGGCTTCTCCCCCTGCAGCTCACAGGTTGCTGCTGCCCAGCACACGCTGAGCCATGCCCATTCACAGGCTTTTCCAAATATTATCCCAATATTTTCTTTCAGTTCCCAGATAAATGGGCCTCTTCAGAAGGCTTTAAGCCTGCTCTGTTCCAACATTTTCTTTAAAGCAGCAGAGGAAACCTTTGAGTTGTGCCAAGCTGCTGAATCCTGCTTTCAGGGCTGAGCTGCAAGGGGTTTTCCAACAAAAAATAGGGGCAGTGTTGAGCTTTTTCCTTGTTTCATCAGGAAATATGAAAGAGGCCACATCACCCCTTAATCTTCCTTTCTTCCTGCCTCCTCTCCTACCCTGCAGTCCTTGTTTCCTGTGCTTTCCTGTGGTCTTCAGAAATTTCTGAGCATATTCCCAGATTTCCAGGAGCATCCCCCTGCAGAGCATCCTCCCTCTAAATACTCCTGAGCCATGGAGAAACTCCAGGGGACCCTGGTATCTCCTGTAGGACAGGGACAGCAAGGCCACAGCACCCAAGGAAGCTGGGGAAAGTGCCTATGCAACAGCCAGGGAGGGTGGAACCAGACAAAAGATAGGAAAGCACAAAAAAAAGAGCAACATTTCAGAAAATGTCAGTGCAAAGAGCCCCTTCCTTCCAGGGACTAGGTGCAGCAACATGAAGAGGGTCCATCCAACCAAAATTATACTGGATGAGTGTGCTGCAAGCCCAGGGAAGCTGCTGTGGCTGAGCAGAGGATGACTGCTCACCTCCTTGTTCCAGGTGATAAGATAGCTCTGGATGCCCTGGCTGGCTTGGACAGCACCTGAGCAGAGGGAACAGCCCCTGGCCACAGGAACAGGGCTGGTAAGAATCTCTATGTGGATCTGAGGTGCAACAGGGTGAAGGAGGAGAAGGAAAATCTAAGGACATAGTGGCTCTGGGAGTCTCTGATGGGCTGGAGGGGGAGAAGAGCACACCTGGTACAAAGGGGCACTGCTCAAGGCATTTCCTGGCTTCTTACTCTGCCCTACACATCTACAACTGGTGCTTACAGGGTGTGGAGGGGGCAAGGGAGGTGATGCTCCCCAGGCACTGAGATTTGTGGGGTCCATGGCCACGTGTCCTTGGGAAATGCCACTAAGAACTCCAAAGCTGTGATGTGCAGGAGGATCCCCAAAGTGATACCCCAAGGGGTCCAGCCCTGCAGACGGGTTCCTCCTCCTGGAAAGGGGGAATCCCGTTTTCCCGGGCCACAGGATGGGGCATGAGGAGGCCAGCAGCCCCAGCAGACGTGGGACCCATCGTGGCCTCTGCTTGTCCCCATCCTCTGGAGCAGCGCAAAGGCTGCATCAGCTCATTTCCTCCCACCGTTCCTTTACCCCGGAGCCTCCCTCGGGGCCGGGGCACGAAGATTCCCCGCAGGGCCGTGCCCCGGGTGTCCGGGAGCAGCCGGGGCGGGCAGGAGCAGGCGCGGTGCCCGGGGAGCCCGGGGAGCCCAGGGCTGCCCGCGGCCGGTGCGCCGGGCCGGCACTAGGTGGGGATGGCACCACGCCGCGGGGAGGAGGAAGGGCGGGAGGAAGGGCAGCGCCGGGCTGGGCTGGGCTGGGCTGGGCTGGGCTGGGCTGCCCGGGGAGCGGCGGGGCTCGGGCTGCGGGAAATGCCGGGATGGGCTGAGGGGGGCTACAGGGAGAGGCGGAGGGGAGGAGGGATGGGCAGGGATGCGGGCGGCACGGCTGCGATGATGCTGGAGACAGAGTGGCGGGGATGTTGGAGGCAGCAAGGACCCGGTACCACATCAGGCATTATTGCCAGGGCTGTGGCTGTCTGTCAGTCTGAGGTCTGAGCCCCTCTCCTCGCCCCACTCAGGCTCGTTACGGTTCTTACTGACATTAATTACATTTTGAAATTTTAGAACGGAAGTATTTCCCACATGTTCTCAGTCAGATCTTCTGCACCCCACAGCTTGTTCCATCCAGGCTGTATGCTAAGGTAAGACACTGGCACAGCTGAGAGCTGGGCAGCTGGTTACCAAGCTTTGGAAAGGCTGGGAGGTGGCACAGCGCTGGGAGAGGGATGTAAAGTGCCTGTGGTCTCACTGCAGGGCTAAAGAGGGATGGATCCATGTCAGGAGGAAAACTCCATCACAGGGAGTGTTTCACACTGGTGCTGGGCCATGCAGTGAACCTGGCTGGGACACAGCAGGCCAATGCAATAACCCTGCACATGAAAGGGTTTACTTGCTGTAAATCTTTGCAGGATTCACTTGATCCAGTCCTACCTCATGAGTCACCACCAAAACCAGGGCACAGGGTAAATCTCACCCCCTCCCTGTCACACCAAGGCTCAGCTCATTTCCACAGCCACTGCACAAAGCATCTTCAGGGAAAGCATCACCCTGAAGTCCTGATCCAAGAGACAGGATTTTCCCAGCCTCCTCCGGCAGGGACCCAAGCAGGAATTTGGCCATCAGCATCTGCAGGGAAACTCGAGGTGAGAAGTAACTGTTGATACACGTTTTTACACCAAATTCTGAGGAGCTGGTCTCACCACCGGATTAGGTGCATAGACCACAGACATGGTCAAGTTGTTTAATTTTTGCTTCCTCTCTTCTCAACAAAAAAGGCCAACAAACCAGCCCAATCCTGCAGCATGTCTGTCAAAACCCATGTTCACCACAGAAATGGTGGCTCAGAATGAGCCACTGAGGTCTGCACCCTCAAATTAGGGGACAAAGGAAGTCAGCACCACTGGGACAGGAGCATAAATCAGAATATTGATTTAAATGTAAGTGTTGATTTAACCCCTTCTGCTGCCGCTCTGTGCTCCTCACATGCTCATCCAAATAAGAGAGAACATTATTTCAGACAAACTCCATGGTTGCTTGCTTTGCAAGCCATCAGCCCCCAAAACTCAGGAGTCTCTTTGTGCTCAGGAACCAGACAGGGTGGCAGGTAGGGATCAGAATCAGGATGGCCAAGGACAGTCCTGAGAGTAAGAGTGCACGAAGCAGGATCTTATTACCAGGGGTCATCAGTGCTACAGGTACCAGATTACACTTCTCTGAGGGTTTGTTTCTTGTCACAGCAAACAAAATCAGGTTCTGAGCACATTATAATATAAATATATAATATTTTTATATATTCCAGCAGCTCCAGGAGGACCTCAATGCTGCATTGCATACAGGAAAGCTGGTGGCTGCAGTGCACCCAGAGGTGCTGCCTTACCTTAAATTCACCCAGAAAAATCCCTCCAGAACCTCTGGGGCTGCAGCTTCACCTTCTCAAAGTGGCATGCACACAGCAGAGGTGTTTTGGAGAGCTCCCATGCTCACACAGGGAAGGGAGGCAGTGGGAGGTCAGGACTGTGGAGCAGGAAGTGATCCCCCCCAAACTCAGCCCAGTTTGAAAGCCTGGCAAGCACTAACACTAACAAACAGTCAGTGTGTTTATATCCCACCTTCCTGCCTGAGAGCAGGGGTTATTTTTGGCATATTTTGTCATTGGTGGAGATGTCAGTGAGGGCCAGGAACACTGCAGAGCTGTTGGGAAAGCCCAGAGGCAACTGCCCCAGGCACAGGATGATGAGCTGAGGGATGTGGGAAGCTGCTCCAAACCATTCACACAGGGATTGGGTTTTGCCTGCAGGATGTGGGGCACAGCTCTGGCTTCAAAACACCTGGGGACTAAGAACAGCATGGACTGTCCTATTCCAGCCCTATTTCAGCCCCATACTGCTCCCATTCACTCTGTGCAACAACGTCATCCTGAGCCCTCACCCACCAGTGCTTCACTCCTTCCCACCTTTCCTGCCTGTGCACAAACCATGGCCATCAGCTGGGCACCAACAGTGATGTTCTGCCATCATCAGTCTCCTCTTCCAGCCTGCACTCACTGTCTTTCATCAGGGCTTACTGCTCCTGCTGAGCTAAAACAGAAAGGAAGAAGAGAGCACAAAGCAGCATTGCTCATTGCCCACTTGCCATTGTGCCACAGGGCTTGGCCACATTCCTTCCACTCACTGCTGGTTTTAAGATCATTTAAACCACTCACCTCCCCTGTTTTCCCCCAGCAAGTGACCTCCTTACCTACAGTTTTGGATCTGCTTTGTCCCTCCTGTGAGCACCAGACGTCCTCTGCAGCCACAACTGCTTTTCCTGACAAAACCAGCAAGATCAGCAGGGAGAGCACACGAGTTCCTGTGGTGCTTGCAGGCTGATGGCTTTGGCAGATAGCTGGGTCTTCTCTTCCACACATGTAACTAAAATAGGGAGCATGAGTGGCTGGAAAGCCCAGATTTGATTTGGGCAGAAGCTTGAACTGGTATCAGCCAAGGGGAAAACAGGTAAAACCAGGATTTTGGCAGGTCAGTAGTTACTGGCCAAACCTCAGACCAGGTGTGATAACCTCAACTGCCCCACTGCAGCAGGGAATGTTGCTGGAAGCACCATCCTTTCACATGGCTTGTCTGTAAAACACAAGATTTAAGCCCAGAAAGCTGGTGGATAGGTGAAGAGAGACCTTCTTCCACACCAGCTCCAGATGTGTGGTCTCCCATCTCCTCCAGCCTTTGCTGCTGCTAACTCCCCATGCACCACCTGAGGATTTGGCCATCCCCACACTTCTTGTCTAGCACAGGTAGTCTGGAGGACTGAGAACTGATTTAGTCCCACAACCATGGTGCAGTTTGAGAAGATGCCACAGGCTCTACTTGGCATCAAGAGCCCGAATTGAGCCCTATCTTTGCACACCCATTCAGATCCAGCACTTTCTCTGGGCCTCTTTGTTTTAGCTCCAGCCAAACAGATGAAATTAAGAACATCCCCATTAATTCCCCATGCATATGAAGGGGTTGAGGGTTTCTCCTCCAGCTCAGGACCCCTGTGGCCTCACTGAGCCCAGCACTGGCTTTCAGTCTCACAGGCATGTTCACCTCCTCCCTCCCCAGTGCAGAGCAGATAACAGGGCAATTCCCCTAATGAGTCTCTGTCTGTCCAGCCCTGCTCAAAGCAATTAACAAAGCCAGGCACTAATGAACTTGGCTTCAGAGCACCCTGGAGATGGGTTATTGCCATTTGAAGTGGAGGAAAACCAAGGCGAGAGCAGGTGGAGTGGCTGACCCTGGTCACGAGGTGCCTTGGTTGGATGCAGGAGACAGAGCTCCCTGCCTGGAGCAGGGAAAGGATGGCAGGTAGACACGAGGGCGACCACAGCTCTCTCATGTGGTGTCTGTGGCTGGAGAGACTGGTTTGTCCACGTTTGGGAGGGCAGGAGGGACTCCCCACCCACCCCAGTCCTGTCTCATCCCCGAGTGGCTTTGGGGAAGCTGTGTCTCTGCAGCCAGAGCTCCTGACACCCGCCTTGGTGGAACTCCCCTACATCCTGCACCCCAAGTTTTGCAAGACCCCAAATGCAGCCATTGAGGCACAGAGCAGCAGGAGTCGTGGGTCCCCTTGCAAAGAAACTTCCTCAGTTCATGACTCACCATCCCACCCTCCCTGGTGTCACTCGTGACTCTGTTTCACTTTGCTGCTGCAGCATTTCACCATCTCTTATCAATGCAGAAGTCAACAGGGCAGCCTGCCCTGGCTGCAGACATGTGCCAAACACCTCTCCCTGAAGCATTTTTGTACCAACCTCCCCGTTGTTGTGAACTGAACATCCTCTTGTAAACGACAGGTTCCCCTGCAATGCCGGAGGGGGTCAGAGTGGGTGTCTCCAGGTCTGCCTGCAAGGGTGAGGATAGCTGATAAATCACAGGGATGTGGCCTCTGCACCACATGCCCTCACAGCACACACGTCCTCACATGCACATTGATGGCATGCTAAAAATATTCTTCACTTTTTGACCGATTAAAATTTTCCAGGAGAGTTGGAACCACAGCCCCCACCCTATCTGTACAGCCAGAGGCTTCCCCTCACCTCCCCCAGCCCTGCCAGGAAAACAGCAAATACTGAACAACAGTTCCAGTAATTTGGGGGGTTTTGGTTCCTTTAAAAGCCTGGCTAAAATATAATATTTTTTCAATAGTTTATTTTGTGATGTCTGGCACCATTCTGGAGCTAAACTTGGCGCCCTGTCTTGCTCTAATACGCCCACTGAGAAGGCTGTGGGTGAGCTGGGATGATCCCACTTCCCACCCAAAATCCCATTTTGATGGCTCAGGAAATTAAACAAAGAAAATATGTTTTAAAACCAGCTCCCACCTGTTGTTAGGCAGCACAGAGCTAAGGCTGGCTTGGTGACAGCTCTGAATGCTGATGGCCAGTCACGATTTTCTTGACTTCTTTCAGAGGTGCCTGTTGTGCCAGGTGAAGAAGGAACCTGAAGGATGCTGTCAAAGCCCTGGCCACTGGCCAGGCCCCTCTGTGCCATCACTGGTGCTTGTGGCAGCATTTTCTTTGCCTAATTTGGCTCTTGGCCATGGAGGAGGAGCAGGGGAGGCACAGAAGTTGTTTATACAACATGGGGATTGTCTTTGCGAGACCACAGCCTTTGCCAAACTGAGCTGAGCTGATAGGAAGGAGATGTCATCAGTGTGTTTTTGCCAATTATCACTAATAATTATTTGTCACAAGCTCCAGTCCTGGCTCAGCCTCTGATGCTCTTGTAGCCCGGTGAAACTGGAGCAAACAGCAGGGTCCTGCCCCAAAATCCTGCAGGTGAGAGGAGAGGGAGGGCAAGTGCAGTGCTTGGGCAATGCCCTCACCATGGTGGTCAGCACAATGCATCCTCCCTCTTGGTGTTCTCTCCCTGCTCACACCAGCTACAACCAGTTAGACCCTGTTTGTCCTCCCTTGGCTTTTCTGAGTGTGTTTGGTGCCTCAGCCTCTTGTCAAAACCCAGATTCATCACAGCACAGCTATTAGCTGCTCCCTCCCATGTGAGATGTCTTTCTGCTGACACGGCAATCATTCTCCTGTCAACGTGCCTTGACAGTACCAGGATTTCTCATTTCAAGTCCTGGTGTGTCCCAGGGTGATTCCCAGCTCCTCCATTAACCCCTGGCCCTGCAGGATGGGGATAGCCTGCCCTGATGGATGCTCTGCTATCCCTCCCACCCCTGGTTGGCAGAAGCTGCCTCCTGTTTTTCCTCTCAGCACTTGCCATACCTATGCAGAAGAGCATTTAACCTGGAGGTAGAGGGTGTCAGACTTTTATTCTTCTTTCTTTCTTATTTTCTATGCTGAGAACAATGGAGGCAAGGTTTGCAGAGGGAGGTAATATCTTTTTTTAGACTGACTGAAATAATTAGAAGAAAAACCAGGCAGGCTGTTGGGTACATGAGCCCTCCAGCAGGCCTGAAATAGC
The DNA here is from genome assembly GCF_028551555.1 of Melozone crissalis. Lineage (NCBI taxonomy): Eukaryota > Metazoa > Chordata > Aves > Passeriformes > Passerellidae > Melozone > Melozone crissalis. Next base: position 2,786,699 of record NW_026535792.1, on the reverse strand, counting down.
TGCAGAAGTCTGCAAAGCTGAATACCAGTGGAGAACAATAGCTCTAAGCATGACTAGTGTTAACCACTTCTGCTACCAAAGATCATTCCCCAGCTGTTTTCCTTGGGGCATCACCCCTCTGCCAAAATCCACTGTTCAGAGACCACCCTGTGGCCTGGAGCCTCTGCAGTGGCTGAGGGAGCCACGTGGCTGCACCCACCTGAGCCCTGGATGCTCCACGCTGGCTCCTTGGAGCATCCCTCGCCTCTCTCCACGCTGTGCCCTGTCCTGCAGCTCCTGCGGCCTGACCTGACCCCAGTCCCAGGGACAGTGTGCCACCCCAGACCCTGCCTCACTCCTGCCTGACCATGAGGACTCTCTGATTTCAGGCACTGTCTTACTACAGGGGTCTGGCCTGACCTCATGGGACACTCTCTGATCCCTAGGGACTGTGTGAGACACCAGGGACCCCCTGGCCTTTGGGATCTGCTGATTTCAGGAACTCTCCTACCACGGGTCTAGCCTGATTCCTGGGGATCCTGCCTGACCCCAGGATCTGTATGTGACCCCGGGGACCCTGCCTAACCCTGGCGATCCTATTGGACCCTGGGGACCCTGACAGACACAGGGTGGGGGGGCCTTCTGATTTCAGGGATCCTCCGATTTCAGGGATCCTCCCATTTCACAGACGTTGTCTCACCACGGGGGTTTTCCCTGATTCCCGATGACCCTATCCGACCCCGGGGATCTCTCCTACCCCGAGCACCATGTCCCGCTCCGGTTATCCTGTCATCCCTGGCTATTCTGCCCACGCCAGGGTCCGTGTCCCACCCCAGGGTCCACGTCCCACTTCAGGGTCCACGTCCCACCCCGCAGGCGCCGTCTGACCGCACGGACCCCGCTCATCCCCCTCTCCCGGGCTCGGTCCCAGCCCGTCCCGGGGCTCCCACCCCCGTCGGCGGCGGGGGGGCCGGGGCCGGGGCCGGGCCAGGCGGGGGGGCCGGGCCAGGCGGCGGCGGGGCCGGGGCCGGCGGCGGGGGCATCCCCGCCTCCTCGCTGGCAGCGCCGGAGCCGCCGGAAACCCGGCGGTGCTGCTGCTGCCGCGGCTCCGGCTCCCCGAGAAGTTGTTGCCGAGGGAGAGCGGCGGGGCCCGGGCCGGCAGCCCCGGCCCGCCCGGCATGCCCGTCCGCCCGGAGCCCAGCGGGGCAGCGGGGCGGCGGCCGAGCCCCTGAGCGGGCGGGAGGAGCCATGGAGCCAGTGAGTCCGGCCGGAGCGGGACGGGCAGCGGGGGGACCCGGGACAGGGACGGGGGACCCCGGGCCGGGCGGGAGAAGCGGCTGCCGGGGCACGGGGATCGCCCGGGCACTTCGGGGCGTGTTCGGGTGTTCGCCGCGCTGGGACATCCCGGCCCCGCTGCGCCCGGGGCACGGCGAGGGAGACCGCGGGGCGGGGGCTCCCCGTGCCCGGCAGCCCCGGAGCGGCTCGGGCAGAGCCTCGGCAGCGCATCCCGCAGCCCCCGGGATGGTGGGGCCGGCCGGGAGGGGCTGCCGGGCTGGCTCCACGCGTGCTCGGCCACCCCGAGTGACTCGCTGGGGTGTTGTCCTGCCCCGCTGGAGCCGGGCCTGGGTCGAATCGCCAGCTTGGCCATGGCTACGCACCTCCAGACTTCCCTACTTCTGTTCCGCTCCTCCTTTCTGTTTGGGACGGGTTTAACTCGGAGAAGGGCAGTGGTGCTTCTTCTGCACAGGGTTTTCATGTCCATGGGATCAGACACCCCAATAATCCATCCCTCTGAGAATTAAGATGCCACAAATATTTTGGCAAGTTAAACAGGTCGCTTTCTCCCCTCGTCTGGCCACGCAATTATTCCTGCTTCCTTTCCTTGGATGAGGTTTTGCTGCTCATGCACAAAGAAAGATCCCGGTAGCACGGACTTCAGGCTCTGTCTGGTACATGCGATCCCTGTCGCTGTGGCTTGTCTCTCCCCCCTCACACCCCCTTATTTCAGCTCCCAACATTCTGTGGCAAGAATGAAAGCTCTTTTAAAACAGCAGGGAGACGGCAAAGCAGCCCGAGTTGGTAGTGACTGAGAGTTGTTATTATCCGCTGGCATCCATGAAATTAATCCACAGCAGAGAAACTGCTTCCAGCTGGTGGCTGCCGGCCAAAGGGGCTTCACACTTACCCCAGCATTGGCTGGCCCTCTCACGGGCTTCTCTTCTTTAGTGATTCATGAATCCTCCAAGGATTGCTTGTAGAGGGGGTGTCAGAGGCAGCTCCCCAAGTTCCACATGCATCTGAGCAGTTCGTTTCCAGTTCGTTTCTGTTATGCTCCAGCAGCCTGGGGAGAAGTGGAAGTGCTAACAGCAAGGTTTGGGAGATAACGTGGAAAGGGAGAAAAAGAGTGGACGTGTAGGGAACTCCCAGGTTGTCTCCTGGGAGTTGTTCATCAGCACTTTGGTAGAAAGGAGTGTATGATAGTGAGATGCTTGATTGAAATGAAGTTGATGTAACTGGCTGAGGCACTTCTGTGATCTGTGTAACTTTAAAAGCACCACTGTGATTCAACTCTTGGGGGTTTGTTTTGTTGGAAGACATGAAGACTATGTGGGTTTGTGGGCCCATAAAATACAGGGCAGGGGAGAAAAAACTGCCTAGTTGTTAAATAAAAAGTCATCTTGTCTGATTTGGGTTCTCTGCTGAGCTGCAAAATGTGAGGCTAAACCAAGCTGAAGGAGTGGAACTCGTGTTTCACCTCTAATGCAAAAATGGCTCCTTTGGGTTGGTTTTGGGAGCGATGCCTTTGGCCTGAGCCAGCGTTGGGATAACTTGGTTCTTCCTTCATTTACACTGGCTCACTTGGCTGATGTCAGGGGGCTCCTTCTCATGGAATTACCACAAGAATTAATCCAGCCCAAGAATATCCCAGGAAGGATATCTGAATATTTCTTGTAGAATGCTCATATATAGCTGAGTTAACAACAGGAGCTCATGTCTTTGTGTCATGCTCCCATTTTAATTGTGGAATTGCAGGCAGGGGACACAGGATGGACACAATTCCCTGCTGCCGGTGCCCTTCCCTGGCCAACCTCCCCTTGCCAATTTGGGGCAGGGCTGGCAAAAAAAAATTGCAAAAATGTCAGGCACCATCTCTGAGACTCTTCTTGCTTTTGCAGGAACAAAGTTTGCAGTTGAATCATCTGGGTTTTTAATGTCCTTAAGCTGCAGGTGAGGGATTACAGCACCTGCCCCCGTTGTGGGATGTGCTGGGTACGTGTGAGGGGGAAGCTGCTGACCCAGAGCCCAGCAGAGTGCTGGATCTCACCCCTCACATCTGCCTTGTAGCAGGGACTGGAGAAGGCAGCTCAGGCTCAGGTGACTCCTGTGCAGTGCAGGGGGCAGAGCTGTCTCCATCTCATTGCACCTTCCCTCTCCTGGGCTGCTCAGGTGGGGCTTGGAGTCAGGGATCCTCTGTGTGGATGCTCCCAGGTGCTGGCACAGCAGGAAATCCTGCCTGCCATGGAGGGTTCCCTGTGCATGGCTCCTTTCAGGCAGGGGTTCCAGCCAGGGCTCCTGAGTGATCTGAGGAGCTCCAAGGCAGCCGTGCAATGCCGGGGAGGGAGGTGCAGTGCCTGAAAGGCTGGAGAGCCAGACCCCAAACCAGCTCTGCCCTGCTGTGCCTTGTACAGAGGTGCCAACATGAGCCCCAGCTCTGCTGGGCAGGTTGTTTTTCAGAGGTAGATGATAGGTGCTGTGTTTTCACAGGGAGTACTTTTATTTTAAAACCAGTGTAGTTTTTGCTCTGCAGAGCAGAGCATGGATAGGCATATTTACCATGTGACTTCAGCCTTTCTGCCAGGTGGGGAAAAAAAGCCCAGCAAAAATTCACCTGCCAAGCAAAAAAAAGCCTTAAAAGATGAAAACATTTTAACAGTTGTTGGTCAGGATTCACTTGAATAAACTCTTCATACAGCAACATCCATGCACAAGTGCTACGAGGGAGGTTAAAGTCCATGCCCAATTATCTAAAAATGACATCAAAAGGGTTCTCGATCAGGAAACCAGCAGGTCTGTATTTGTGCAGGAATTGATGTTTGCTGAAGTCGCAGATCTCAACTGAATACAACTTCCTGGCAACCTAAAAAGTCAAGTTAAAAAAAAACCCACCCTATGTAGTTCCTCCATTTCCCGGAAAACTTTTTGATGCTCAGTCATCCTCTATTGTGGCCATTTCAGATACAGCTCAGTATAACTGAAATAGCTTCTTCAGAAGGCACCGAGGTTGTTGCAGGTTTCAGCCCAGTTTTCTTTTTGATGAAACACAGTTTATTTGAGTTTCTGGTTCCCAGTCTGCACCTGAGCCTACCAGGAAAGCCCAGCCCCTTCTAGATCTTAGTGGAGGTCAGAATAAATGTGGGTGCATGGGGTTTTTAAGCTGTTTTTCTTCTTTTTATGGGTGCAAGCTCCCTCTTTGGAATAAGAGCTTACCCTGGTGAAAGCTGCTGTCCAAGGGTGTGTTCAGTGGGAGTTTAGTGCATGAAAACAGATTTGTTAGCAAGGCTCTCCTCCAAATTTTTGAAGCTTGTCCATACACACTTGCTCTGTCCTGGCTGTGGGAGTGTCCAGCTCTGACTTTGTTCCATGCATTTGGGATTTTCTCATGTTATGAAACAAGATGTCTGAGCTCCAGCCAGTCCAGTTTGTGCAGTGAGGGCCATTTTGGGGTGTTTGGGGCTCTCTTGTCACACATCCTCTGTTTGTGTGCCAGCTCTCTGCAGCAGGATTGCTGCTATTACACATGGGGACATGGAGAAAACCGAGTCTGGGGGACAGTGGGGTCCCTGGGAGGGGGTTGGAGAATTTGGGCTTGGCCTCTCCTGACAAATCACAAGGTTGGTGAGGTGATTGTGTAAGGGGATTTGGCTCAGCAAGGGATTCCTCTTGCCTTGCTCCAGGGAAAGAGGCTTATTGAGGGGTCCATGGGGTGTGGGGAGCAGCAGGGCCCTCCAAGGGAGGGGTGCAGGGATCCAGCCTTTGCAAAGGCTCTTCCAGTGCACTGGAGAGGAGGAAAGCTTTCATCTTTTACCTGCTGGGAACGTTTTAACGTGGATATGGTGAAGCCCTGTCCCTCATGCTGTGGATTTGCCCACAGGAGTTGGTTGGGGATGGTGACTAAGCAGAGACATCTAGAAGAGGAGCTTGCAGAAGTGGCCTTGGACTAAAATATGAGTGTTGCTACTGATGCCAGCAGAATCCATCGTGCTGGGATTCATCAGAAAGCTGGAGGAGCAAAGAGGAGAGGAATCTGCTCTTTTTCAAGGTGCACTTGGTGCACAAGTGAGCAAGGAGTACCTCCCCAGAGAGGGAAGCAGAGCCCCTGGGGGAGCAGAGGAGCAAGGTGGACTTGTTGCCATCCCTACAGTGTCTCCAGGGGTGGCTGGGGTCTGTGCCCACTTACCAGTCTTGTGAGAGCGGGTTGAGTTTTCCTCTGGAAGATGCCAGTCCCCCGTTGTGATGTGGTGGGGAGGGACCACAATTGCTGGGTGCCAAAATCTTCTCTGGGCTGCCTTTCTGATGATGGAAACTCCTTATGCCTTCTGTCCTTGCAGGATACAAAGGAGGAGGTGTCAGAGAAACCCAAGGGTGCTCCAACTGCAGAGAAATATGGCTGGATTAAAAAAAGCAGCGGGGGGCTCCTGGGACTGTGGAAGGATCGTTACATCCAGCTGAGGAAAACACAGCTCATGGTCTACGAGGATGAGGTATGGTCACAGCTAATGGCCTTGAATGAGGGGCAGGAGCAGGCCCCCAGGGACACATGCATGTCCCTGTGTTTTCTACTCTTCCCTCCAGCCCATTCCTTCCAAAAGGGCTTCTCCAGATATCTCCAGGAAGGGTAAACTCTGTAAAAGAGACGGCAGCTGCGTTTTAAATATATTATATATTATAAATATTTTAGCCACTGAATATTTTGACAGAGCCTTTGCCAAAATACAACATGGGGGGCAGGACATCCTGTGAGAAGGTGAACGGAGTGAAGCTTTGGGCGGAAGCAGGATATGTGCAATGAGGTTTTGGCTTTTGAAGGATAAAAGTGATTATAGCAGGCTGACTTCCCACCTGCCACTTGAGGGGATGGCAGGCAAGCCTGCAGCTGTTTGGCGCCCCTCAAGCAGCTCAGATTGTTGCCAGCCAGACTCTTCAGGGTTTCTTTTAGGCACTGAAGGATGCAGAGTGAGATTGTGAGTGCTTGCTGTCCTCCTTAAGCGCGGACAGTCTGGATTTGGCTCATCTTTTCCCTTTACTTGAGCCAGTTCTGAGCAAAGGACCCCTGGGAGCCTTGTCCTGGACTTCCCTAGATAAACTGCAGGCCTTGCGTTCATGGCCACACTTCGAGCTGTTTCCAGACAAATGAGGAGTAAGAGCCAAGCCAGATCTGTCCTGCATTTTCAGGCAAGAAGAATGAAAAGTGCAGGGCTGCTCCTGCCAGGATGCAAAGGTGGCTTTGTCCTGAGTCAAGCCCTTTTTCCTGGGCAGGAAGCAGCTTCTGCAAGAGCAGGGTTTGCCCCGAAAGTTAGAAATTACAGTGCAGAGCACAAGCTACAACCAAGAGGGGTGTGAGATGAGGGGTGGGTAGGTCAAAGCCCTGTGGTGGCCTGTGTGTGCAGCTGGGTGGGGGACTGTGGTCTGCACAAGGACCACGTGCCTGTGAGGTGTCAGGCCCAAGAGGATCTGGGTCATGTGTGGGCATCAGGATGATATAAAAGCAAAATCATGTAAAGCTTCATGTGCAGTGTGTCAAGGGAAGAGGAATGGGGAAATGTTTCAGCAGCTGCATTGCTGTGGTGGTTTCAGGAACAAAGGACTGACAGTGAGTTCAGTTCTCTTTTTTAAAAACATACTCTTGCCTAATAAAGAAGATTTGTTATAAACAATTTAGGTTAAAGGGTACTACCTCTTCCTTTATGCTGAACACTCCTGCTCTTCCCAAATCCCAAAGCTTTCTGGTGTCATTTGTTCTTAGATGTGAAATGTCATCAAGAGTGCAAAAATAATGACAGGAGAAGTCAATGTCAGGTGATGAGCAGTTCAGAAGGCAGGAAAAGCAAGGGGGAGTTCTCTTACCTAGAGGGATGCAGCTTGGTCCTGCAAACTGTTGACTCTCTGTAGATCAGTTCCCAGTGCCATGGACACCTGTTGACTCCAGCTGAAGCTTCAGGAACTCGAAGATTCAAAATCTATAAACATGACGTAGGTTTTTTTTAAAAGGGCATGCCTTTAAAAACAAGATACATGGAGGCTCTCATTACCACAAGGGAAAAGGAGGCTTTTAAAGTAAGATTAATTTTCACAGACATTCAGAAGAAGGAAAAAAAAATCCCAATCATTTAAAGGGTTATTTTATTATCTCAAGAAGGAAAATGGCATTTGTAACAACCAGGCATAATGTTTTCTGGTAGCCTGCGGATTGTGGTAACATCCTGTAATAAATTGCATCTGTAAGCTACAGTAGCTGCAAGGTCCCATTATTGTAAATAAGGGATCATGTTAATATCTATAGGCTATTAAACTGGCTTACAGTGAAGTCAAATGTCTTAGGAGAGGAAATTGCTGCAAAATTATCTGGTAGCACAATAGGATAACATGTGATTGTGCAGACTTACTACAGGGAAACCAAAGGAAATGGCAATTTTCTGCACTCAGGAGGGGTCTTGTTGCAACAGAATTGAGGCAGTTCATGTTTATTACTGTATTTATCTTCCTTTAAAGTGATCAGGACAGTGTGGCTGTCTCTATCTTACAAATGGTGAACTAAGTTTTTGAGATGGGAAGGGTTGATGTCTAGGCAGAGCCTGTGGTGCAGTGTGCTGGTGGTTTGCATTTCTGGAGTTCAAGGTGCCATTTTTCCCACTGGACCATCTCCACATATCTGCTCTGTGTGACCCTGGAAAAGAACACAGCATTCCAGACCATCCTCAGACTGAAACACTTACAAATGGGGTTGTTCTGTGCCTGCTGAAAAGGAAAGGAGATAAAACTTCAGGCAACAGGAATAAAAGGCATCTCTTTGTATTTATCCTGAATTAGACTTGGATGGGTTAAACGGGGGGTCGGCTGCCGTGTGGGCAGGCAGGTTTGGAGGCTGAGCCTTTCAGCTGGTCTGAGCCCATCCGATTTCCAGGAACCGAGTGGTGCCTTGGACTCAGTGTGCTGTTCTCAGTCCCTCCCGTGCCCACCCCTTCACAAAGGGCTGCTAATGTTGCCTTTAGCCGTTGTTTCCTATGCAGGCTGCCTTGTTGGTGCAGTTGCATGAGCCTGGCTGCACGTGTAGCTGAGGTTTAGGTGCAAAACAAGAGCAGAGGGGACTGCCAACACCAGATAGATACAGACAAGAACATTGTACAGTGTTGCTGGAAAGTACAGCCTGAGCAGCACACAGATACCATATATCATCATCAGTAGCAATCTCCTGGAATGTGCTGGAGATTGATTCCCTGACCTGCCCTGGGAACGTGTTCCCCAAGTTGCATCTGCTAGTCAGGCTTTGGGTTTGGTTTAAAGCAAATGGCAAATGCCTATTGTGTTACCTGGAGCAGATGGGGTGAAAGTCATCCCACGGGGCTTCAGGTTTCTTTTAGAGGATGGGGAATGAAGGGAGATGGATTTCTTGTTCTCTGCTGTGCCTGCATCTACAGCAGCCTGCATCTGTACCCTTGCAATTAAGCAATATGTTTGTATATTCCATACCCAAATGTAAGGAAAGGAGGCACTGATGCAGGTACAGGGTGCTCGGATCCCAGGAAATGCTGTGCAGGTCTGCACAGAACCAAGTGGGTTATTTTCTAGTTGGGTTTCTTGTCTTCTTTTCTCTGCATATTCTTGCAAGAAAAAAAAACTTACAGATTTTTCTTTTTGTCTGAAGACCAGGCAACCCAATGTAGGGTGACTAGACAAATCAATATTATCACTTCATGGATTAGAAAGTCTTGAGTTTGGATTTTTTTACCTCCTAAACAGCAGCTGGTGCTTAGACCTGTTTTCTTGTTGTTTTAGGGTTTTTTTGTAAGTGTGTTATTTGACAGGGAAAAATCCTACTAAATTCCAGAGACCAGAGAATCCACTTGGCATTCAACAGTTGGACATTTAACATCTGCATTTTGCCCCTCGTAAAGTAATTGCAAGGTATACCCAAAACTGATTTGTTAAAACACTTTGAGAGCCTCAGATAGAGAAATAAATTATTATTTCAGACATTTTACACTGAATGGAAGGTCTCAGCCCCTGAGTCAATGAGGAGGTTTTTGCTGGGAATTACACCTTCATATAAATTAAAATTTCAGGGAGTCTTTTCCCCCCACCCTTTTATAAACTTTTCATTAAGGAAATTGTTTGCCAAGTGTGATTCTTCAGTTAAGCATATGCATTAATATGTCCAGGTGTTCAGTAACTTTCTTCTTAAGGGCCAAGCCAATAGACACAGATATGTTAGTCACAGGACGTGCTCATGAGGAGTTAATGGAATATTTTTTCTGCATTAAATCATGAATGTAAGGGGGCTCTGTACCAGGATTGAGCTTCTCCAGAGCATGTGTCAGGGCAGGACTCTGGAAGTGACCTTGTCCCTGCATGGTGCTGAGTGTCCTCCAGGTCCCAGGAGGCTGAAGGGACCTGGGGACCTGTGTCAGGGTCGGGTCTTTCGTTCTTTATCTTAGTGTTGCAGGACAGACATAAAGGATCTCTTTGTGACCCAGGTAGGCTCACAGAGTGGGGATGGCTGCTTGCCAAGGGTAAAACATAGACAAAAGCCCCATTCTGCTGCTCCCTGAACTCAGATGCTTTTCCTTTGCCTCATACATGGAGTTTTTATATTTCTCTGGCTGCTTTTTTCCATGGTTTTCCTGAAGAGGATAACTCACTTGAAAAGTTCAGGTCCCTGAGATGAAGGAACCACAGCTTGAACAGTCAAGGTGTCTCTGGGAGACAGCATGCTGCATGTCCCCATCCTCTCTGCCCTTGTTCCATGGCCAGGTCACAGTCCCCAAAGCCTCCCCAGGGAGAAGACAGGCAGCTGGAAGGCAAGAGGCAATCTCACAGCAAAACCACACCTTTCCACCCTGCCAAGTCCCCTTGTTCCCCAGCTTGGTGTTCCGCAGCCCTTAGGATGTGGCACACGGCTTGCGCAGGGAAGAGTTCCTGTCCAAGAGGCAGGACGGATGGCACGGACAGGGAGGGTGACAGGGGCTCTGCTGGGGACTGAGCTGCTCTTGAGAGCAGGGAGGGTGGGCAGGAGGTTTGGGGCTGGTGTCAGCTCAGAGCTCTGCTGAGCTCTCTGCATCCTGAGCCCAGGGAAGGAGCTGGGAGCTGCACCGGCCGTGCGCAGGGCTGTAACGTGGGCGGTCGTGCTCCGAAGGCCAGGATGAGATCACCCATCCCCGAGGCATGTATTCCTGACCTCACCCTCCTCTGTCATTTCTTGGCCGCAGAGGGGTTATTATTTCCATCCCTGTCCTTTTGCAGTGACATTGCGATACCAGGATTGCAGCAGGAGCCTTCAAAGGGCCCGGTAGCGTCAGCAGGATTTTATCCGGCTGGGTTTTAGGTTTGGGCGGGATTCATCTCCTCCTCCTAGTGTGCCTTTTCCCAGTTCACATTCATCTACTCAGTGTTAAATGAAATAAACAGTAATGTCATTACAATAATAAACCTAAATTAGATCCAGACGTCCCTCGGTGGCTCAGGGCTTGCTCTGTGTACTGGCATCAGTTCTGCCGGGCCCCCATCCCCAGACAGGAGGGTTAAAAAAACTGAAACGCAGGCTGAGTTCTGCACAGCGACTTAAATGTCAAGTGGTAAAGGGAGGAAATTCCCCGCAGCCCACTTCCCTCTGAACTCTCCATTCCCTGCCTCCAGCCACGCAGCAGCTTCCTGGCTAGAACATGTTTCCTCATCCCACACCCCCTTCTCCACTACAGGAATTGCTAAATACAAACTCATACAGGCACAAGGAGCTGCCCTGGGAGCAGAGCCTGAGCTGGGGGTGGTTATGGCCAGTGATTTTAATTCAGGAGGGTACTGGAGAGGTTCATGAGCCATGCTGACTGTAGCACTTCACTGGCAAGAACTGCTCTGAGATTCTCACTGCTCATTTGTGCTTAGTAAAAGGGAGCTTTGGTCTCTGCTGGGCTACTGAGACATGAAGAATATTATCTGCCCAGTGTTACGCTGCAATTCCTATTAGGGATGGTGCTCTGCAGCTGAACTGAGCCACGCACCACGTGTGGAATTTTAGTTATGTTGCCGGCAGAAATGAGCCAAGATCGCGGCCGGCAGTCATCAGTGGAGATACTCCAGAGATAAATATTCCCCACTGAGATGCTGGCCCAGACAGTTTTGCCGGCTGTACAGGGCTGTATTTCCAATCCTAAGCGTTTTGACAGCTCAGAGTGTGGCTGCAAGAGGACTGTGTCCATCACACACGGCTCCTGCTGACCTTTGTGATGTGAGGACCAGTTTGCCCCAGCTCAGTGTGGCAACAGGGCTCTCTTGTCATCCCTGCTCTGGCTCAGGCTTCCTGAGGGGGCTGCTTGGACCATCGTGATGCTTATGTCATCTTCCCTATGAAGAAGCAGAATCACATCTCCTCCATTCTTTGTGGGATGGAGGTAGTGTCACTTCTGGCTGCAGATGCCTGGATGAGGCGAACAGCAATGACAGAAGCTGGTGTTACTGTCCCCAACCTGTTATTTGCTCAGCCACTGTGGACCACTAGGCCTGTAGCTTAAAGACCAGGGTATTTTCTTAATGAGATGCCAGCCTGATTTATGGGGCTTTCTGGCTGCATGCAGGTTATTTTTAAGGCAGAAGAGCTTTTCGACAGTTGCAAAGGGAAGAAATGCAGAATTTGATGGTCTATGATTGATTTCAATGCCTCCTTTTCATAGTAATGTTTCATTCCCTCTCTGCAGGATGAACAGAAGTGCATAGAAACGGTGGAACTGGAGAGTTATGACAAGTGCCAGGAGCTGCGTGCACTACTAAAAAGGAAAAATCGTTTCATTTTAATCCGCTCCCCGGGTAAGAAGGTAGGATTGCCTTTCTCATCACCCTCGAGTTTGCTAACTCCCAAGTGAGTTCCAGCCAGCTGTGCCCAGAGCAGATGAAAAGCTCTGAGACTGAGCTCCTTGGCAGCTGGGAGAGTGACATGTAGCTGTGAAGGGTGTACAGTGTGTAAGAAGGAAAGCCACTGTCATGTAGATTTCTTTCTTGTTGTGGGGAAAGCGTCTTCCTGCAGCTCGACCTTTTCCTCTTGATTTTTTTTTCCCTGCCTTAGCATTTTCTTTCTTCCAGTACTGCCTAAGTTGTACTACTTACATCATTCCCTATTGTTCCTCCATGTCCTCAGAGCACCTGTGGATGCTGCAGCTTTGCCCGAGTCCAGCGGAATCAATAATTCCAATCCATGTACTGAGACAGTTCCTGGAGTTAGAACCATTGATCTGAGAAACTCCAGTGCAAATTTACTTGCAGCCAAACAGTTCCTAGGAGAAAAGATTTATTTTGCAGAATTCATGAAACCCTACATCTGTAGCATCCTGCACAGCATCTGGTTAGATCCAGAAGCTAAAAACCAGGCTGGCATTGCAAAGTGACTATACATCCATCTGAGCACTGGGTGGATGCAAGGACATCCTGCTTTACTTCCTATCTGTAGTCATCATCACTACACATCTTTTGATGTTCTCCTTAGCTCCTACTTGCATGCCATCCATTTCAGCATCTTTATGGGCTAGAACTCTTCATTGTTGCTTTGGGGTACCACACTTTGCCTTGTAATTTCAATGTGATTTTTTTGGCCTTAGAGTTCTTAGTAAATCTCCCCATGCAAATCTGAGAAGTTGTGAGGGGCAAAACACATTCATTTCTATAAGAACATGAACAGACACAAATACCAAGTTGCTGCATTCCCCCATCTCCATTTTGTTTAAATAAATGGAGATTGTTTAGTCCTTGTTGTCACTGCTGCTTATTCTTTCACTCCAGTCACTTAGTGTTTACACATATAATAAGACCCCAGCTGAGTTCAGAGCACCATTGTGCTAAACTTGATTCAAAACAACAAAACAAGGACTTTCCTGCCCCAGAACCCTGGGCTAGTGAGCTCCAGCAGAGTGCTGGAGCCCAGAACACATTAGGAAGGAATTCTTCCCTGCAAGGGTGAGGAGGCCCTGGCACAGGCTGCTCAGAGCAGCTGTGGCTGCTCCATCCCTGGAAGTGTCCAAGACCAGGTTAGACAGGGCTTAGAGCACCCTGGAATAGTGGAAGGTGTCCCTGCCCATGGCAGGAGGGCTGGAACTAGATGTTTTTTCTCTTCCAAGCCAAAAGATTCTAGGATTCTGTGATTCTAAGTGTCCACCTATTCCCAGGGAGACCAATAATACCCTGTGTGCTCAGAGATGGGCAGCACGGTAGGAACAGTATTATCTGCCAGTGTGTTACTGAGAGAGACTTGTGTAATAGCTGCATTTGTCTCTGCACTGCTCCATGAATCAATACAGCGTGTGAGACCTGTTCCCAAACCTTTCATTTCTTGCTATGAGAAAAATATGCCCAAACTGTGCCCAAAAGGGTAACTTCATCCTTTTGGCATGCTGGCAAGTTTACAGCTACCCTGTTTTTCATGCCACTGATTCAATGGAGACCTAGATAGAGGCTACTTTTTATAAGGCTCTTTTGGTGAAAGGAAGGGCTTTTATAAATGAAAAGTCCCCTGTTTGTGGCTCCCCTCCCGCCCTTCTTTTGGCTGGGAATCTGGTGAGGGTGTTGACACACAACATACTTTGGCAGATGTTAGCACAGGCTTCAATTAGGAGGCCACCGTACACAACTGTCCTTCTTCTGTTTTGAAATACACAGCTGTGGCGATGTATATCAGTTAAACATTTTCCATTTGGGAGGCTTGCTGCCATCCACACTTTAAAATCACCCTGAGAGCCAGCTTGCCAAACCCTGCCACATCTTGCTAAGGTTTTTTTCTTTTCACCCTCTCTCTGGAGCATAATGGTGAGGAATGAGTTTGAGGGACTTAGCACCAAGCTAGGAAAGGCCATTTCTGTTTCAGTGCACAAATCTTGAATACAGGGAGCCCAGTTTAGTTGCAGGGGAATCCCAGTTTTAATCTTGGTTGGGATATTTTTGAGCAGAGATGAATCAGTCAGTTAAAACTACTCTACAGCTGAAGTTGCACCTGAATAAATAAGTTGTCTGCTAAACACTGGTCGTTGATGAATGTACCCCAGATTCTGCTTGGCCTGTTGACAAGGATGACATTTTTGTTGAGCTGTGACTATATGAGCATGTCACTCGCCTGCACTGGTATGGAACTGAAAGAAAGCACTGCCCCCTGAGCTTCAGTTCTTCAGTGAAGGAAGCTGGCAGTGTGCAAAAGGCCTGTTCTGCTTAGAAATCTCAAATGCTTCATTCCATCCACAGCAATTAAGTGAAAACTTTTGGATGCAGAGCGCTGGGCTTCTAAGAAAGGGCAGTAGCCTTGGCCTGGAGACTTTAAAATGTACTGCTCACAATGCAGAAAAGCAGTGTAAATGATGCTTGGTGTAAACTCTGAAAATTACCAAGATTGGCACAAGTCTGGTGTTCAGTGGATCTGAAAAGCTTCAGCTGCAGGGAAGTATTAATATTGGGAAGAGGGTGGTAGTAAGGAAAGAGTCCACCAACAAGTCCTGCAGCTTCTCAGGCATCCTTGCACCTGTGGTCAGGGATGGAAACTTCCATTGCTTACTTTTCCCTCCATCAATTTTTGAGGTACCTGGAACTGCCTTCACCAGGGGCCCAGCCTGGAAGCTGCAGTAGAATGCAGTGAGGTTTGGGGGAGTCTGCTCCTGGGGTCTGCCAGTCTGGCAGAGATGCTGCATTATTCCCAGGGGTGATGTAGCTCTTGGTTCAGCTACAGAAAAGCACCAGAATCCTCTGACAGTCATCTCATAGAAACATGGAATGGTTTGGGTTGAAAGGGACCTTAAAGATCACCTAGTTCCAACCTCCCTGTCATAGGCAGGGAGTCCCTTGTCTTCTCCTTTCCCCTTCTTGATATATAACCTGACAAAGTCATGTAGAAGAAGGCAAGAAATGACCTCCCATCTGGCAGATAGACTCTGCTGCACTCATGGTAGTTGAGATGTTACTGACCCAGCTCTGCTGCAGCTTGTGCTGGAGGTGACCACCCTGTACCAAAAGTCATCAGAAAGGAACACATCCCCCCAGCAGTGCACAGGCAATTCACAGTCCAGTTTAGCCCAGCCCCACCAGGCTTTGCACTGAAACAGATAAGGACCAAGCACAGGTTTGTGTCACCTATCTCTGCAGCAGATCTGCAGAACTGCTCAGCAAAGAAGTGTTGGTGACAGTCTTAAACTGCAGCTACAAGCTCTCCAGAGCTTGTCTGTTAAATCACTTAGCACAGGTACAACAGACTGACCCCAGGAACACTTCTCTTTCCTGGAAAGCAGGCTTGGCATTGCCATCAGGCTGTCAGTGCTGGAGAAGACTGATGTCTCAGGGAGGACAGGGAGCAGGGAGGGAGCTGGTGCCCGCTGCTGTCACGGACAGTGATCCCTGTGGGAGCTCTCCTGCCTGAGGTCTCGGCAGTGATTCAGCAGGAGCTGTGCTGTGCTCTGAGGAACTGTCAGTAAATTGTGTAGCCTGCATTCATGGCTTACAATGGTCACTAGGTTTGGCCATGACAGCTTTTCCTGGCACATCAGCCTGTTGTTTATGGCATGACTCAGTCTCAGCTGGCTTAGCAAGAAGGAGTGCAAATGTGTTACCCTGCCTGCTGCCCTCTCATATTGGCGTCACTGACTCTGCCTTAAATTCCTGCTGGAGAGCAGACCCTGCTTAATGTTTTGTAGGAAATACCCATCTTTAGATGCATCTGCTGGTATCTGTAAGTATTCAAATGAGTAAAGATACAGACAAGAGAAATTTGTTCCTTGTTTGCTGAGAGCCTGGGAGTCTCAGAGTACTGTGCAGAGTCCCAGTGATAGGCAGGACAGACCAGCTTCTTCCTGCCTCTCCTCTGCAGCTTCCTGCTTTACAGAGAGCTCCCATCCTGGTTTGGGTGAGCTTCCTTCCCCCAGTGCCTTGGCCGAGGACAGGAGCCACAGATGGATGCAGGCAGAGCAGGGACTGCCAGGCAGCAAAAGGCTGTGGCTGGCAGCAGCCTGAGCACGAGCCTCGGAGCCCCAGCAGCCTGACTCTGCCTTGGTGTCTGTGGATGTGTTATAAAAAGGAGAGAAAAAAAATCCAATATACCTGGGTACTGGGAGGAATCTGCCCCTTTGTGTCACAGCCCCAGGGAGCTGTGCAAGCAGGGCTGGCACTGCCCCCACTGCCCTGTGGGTCCCACCATGCTGCTCATCCTCCCTCACCCAGCCCCTTCTGCTGCCACCATGAGTCCCTTTCTCTCTCCATCCACTGGATCTGCATTTGATGGCAAAGGGTTGCATGCCAGAGGGACATCTCAGCTTCTCATTAACGAGGAACCACCCCCCTGAGGTTCTCTCTGCTCTGCCACAGAGTTGCTGACACCAGTGCTTAGTCATAGACTGGGAAGTTTTATTTGGAATGAGGCACAGAAAGCGGCATTGGAAGAGGAAGCTTGAAGTGAGGCAGGAATCCTTCCCCTGAACAACGTGTACGGAGATTTCTAAACCCTGGTGCAGGCTGCCAGGTCTTTGCCAGGCAGTGCAGCAGCTCAGCTGCTCACAAGTAGAGCTTTCTCATAAGCTTTTATAATCACAAAGCTTTGGGGCAAAATCGTTTTCAAACAAAAAAAGTTTTTAAGCACACACAAAACCAGGCCAGCTCGGACTAAAACAAAATCTGGCCGTGGCTCTGTTTTGGAGCTTTGCCTTCCCTTACAGTCCCTGGTTAGAGTGGCTCTTCTGCATCCCAGACAAAGGGCTCTTTTTCCAGAGGGCTGTGGGTCAGGCCCTAACCTCCCCTCTGAGCCCTCAGAAAGGCATGTGGTCCCCTCACCTTACGTGCAAACTGATCAAATAAAGAATCTTTCCCCAAATTATTCCTTATAATAATAAGGAATTATTATTATAAGGAATAATAATAATAACTCCCTGCTTGCCGTGATGGTTGTGAGTGTCTGGCACTTGGAAGCTGTGATGTAAATCCATGGCACTGACACGAGAAATAACTACAGAAAGGAAGAACAGTTGGTTTCTAACAGCAAGAGTGGGTGTAAGGAGATCAGGCTTTAGTTCTGCAGAATTTCTGATGGTCCCTTCAGAAGTTGCTGAGACCCAGAACAGTTGCTGCTTTGTTGTGCCATGAACAGGGAGCTGCTAAGAGCACTCGTCTGTCAGTCACCATTAGCTTTGTCCCCCTCATTTAATATAGTCCCTGTTTTATATAGACACTGCTGTGATTTTGGAATGTGGGGCCTCATTTACAAAAAGGCTGAGGCTACTACTGTTCTTAAAGGCAATGGGAAAGTGCAGAGTATCTATAAGGATGTTAAATACCCCAAAAAGCTGTTCCAGGCAAAACCCCCATGAGGCTGTGTTTTGAGCAAGCCTCTCTGTAGTTCATTTCTCCACCTGGAAGAGGTGGATAATTTCAGTTGCCCTGAAAAGGAATTTGTGAAGCCCCCTAGATACTGTAGTGATAAGCAGGAAAGAAAAAAGACTGTCAGGGGAATCAGTAATTCTGTTTTCAGGGCAGGGCTGGAGCACAGTGGAATCAATAAGACATATTGACCCAGGAGGATAAAACACATGATGGAATAACTGAGTAAGAAGTGCCACCCTGTTGTTAGGGATGGTGCTAGGAGGAGCACACACAGCAGGCTGACATCCCTGCAGCCCGGAAACAATGGGAGTGTCTGACTTTTCAGTGCTTCATTTGCAATGTTGCTGGTGTCCTTTAGCACAGGAGTATTCCTGTGTGCCTGTGCTCAGTGTGGATGAGGGCACCACATGGAGCTGTTTGGATCCCAGCTGGTCTGCCATGGAGCCACCTGTAGGGTGAAGATGATATTTCTCTCACCTGGAATACTACATAATACTGGTGAGGTGCTCAGAGGAAACAGCAGTGAATTAAATAACACCCTGCCTACTGTCACTGCTGTGGGCAAGAAGAGACTGGAAACACTGAGCAAAGCCATGGGGCTGTCCTGGAGGAAGGGAAGAGCTGGCTGGCTGGAGGACAGGCCATAGAATCACCCATCCTCCCTCCTTATTTGTGACCCAGTTCCCTCTTAGATGACCAGCTCTTCCCTTCTTCTTGGGGCAGCTCTTCAGACCCCAGAGATACCTGTCTGCAGCGTTCACTGCTGGATTTCCTTTGCGAACAGAAATAAGATATGGTGAATTTCTGCACTTACATTGCTCTTATGCCTCATTGTGTCTGTGCCCAGCTGGGTCAGGGTTAGAGCAGCCCATGGCAGTGCCCCACATTCCAGTATCAGTTCTGTTCTGCAGAGCCACAGGAACGGGGAAGCAGGCAGGGCCCACTGCGTGCAGCCTTCCCATTCCTGGTATTCTGGAGGAAGTGGGAGATAACATGTTTTACTTCATCTGAACCAGCCAGTATGACTTGGACTTTCAGTCTGACTCTGTGCAGTGTGACCATTTGCTGTACAACTCACTGATGCTCCAAGAGCTATTCCAAGTTTTGCAGAAAGGAGAAACTTACGTTTTTACTACTTCAGTAGTTACCAAAATAAAACTACAACAAAAAGCTGTCCAGCATAACAAAATGCTGTTTATGGGAGCTATGCCAAAGCACAAAGGAATCTTTCATTTAAACACAGGTTAGAAGTGCATGTTATATAGAAACTGAAGTGATTCAGAGGTATCTCTGGTCCTGACAAGGAATGCTCAGGCAGGAATTCTCTCTCTGCTCTTGCAGGTTCATGATATCAAATTTCAAGCTCCAACTTTGGAAGAAAAGGAATCGTGGATAAAAGCTCTTAATGAAGGGATCAATAGAGGCAAAAACAAAGTATTTGATGAGGTAAGATAAACAATTTTCAAACTCCTATGTTTCTGTGTCTGTTCTCATCCATGGCTCCTTTAGCTAAAAGCAGAACTTGCCTGAACTCTTGTTCTCCTCATCTTTCCTGCATGCCAGCCATAGTCCAGGGAAAGAGAAAGTGGTGTGCAAGGTAGGGCAGGTTCCTTCCCTTCAGAGCTTGGGATCAGGATTTCTGTGAGTCTCCCTCTCCCAATGGAAGCAGCTGGTGCAGAGAAGCAGCTGCAGCACTGAGTTGTGTAGAGCTGGGATGCAGCCTGGAGGGACTCATCTTCCCCACACTGCCATGGTCCTCAGCACCAAGCAGCCTGGAAATGGAGGCACTTGGTTAGGATGCAGCCCAGTCTTCAGGACTGGAAAGGTCTGAAGTGACTCAGTCCACCAGCTATTCCGCCTGCAGTCTGGAGAGAAGTCTGGTGGAAAGTTACTCCATGGTCCTGGCCAAACCTGCCTGCCTCTCAGCTGGCCCCAGCACACCTGCACTTTCAAATTCTCCTCCCATCCTGTATGGAGGGGAGGATAATTGCACAGCCTAGAGCCCGTTTAACCTTGTCCTGCTCCCTCTTAGTTTGTAAATCAGCCCTGAGCTAAACCAAGGGAGCAGCATCTCTTCTGCAGTTCTTTCCGTAACTGAAAGGAAATTAACAAAACCACCACCATGGGAATGACACAAGAGAAAACGAGCAGGGTAAGGAGGGACAAGGAAATCAGCAAAACTGTTTAGCAAAGGAAACCAAAGCAATGAGTAAAAGTTCTGAGAAAAGGGCTAACTCATGTAGATACAGTGCTAGAGGTGTAAACTCTGAGAAGTTGGGCTTTGCTTTTATTCAGTACAGCGGGCAGTGAACTCTGCACACCCTTCAGCAGCACAGCAAGGTGGGATCTCAGATCACCTCCCTGCCCTGTGAAATGGGGTTATCCTCCTTACAGAGGGATCCAGCCTCTAATTCTCAGTCATTCCAGTAAGGATCAAACCTCAGATTTAAAGTGTTTCCACACAGGCCAGGCACAGGGTAATGGGTCAAGCCTTCAGCTCACTTGGATTATCCAGAAGGAGCTGTAAAACCACTCTGCCATAATTTCTCTTTAAATCCCTATTTCACCCTCGCCAGCTTTCCTATTGTACAAACTTGTGGTACCAAGGACACACAGATGTTTCAGTGTCCCTGGTCATGGGGAGCAGACTCCAGCCCTTGGCCATCACAGTGTGGGTGGATGGTCATTGAGCCAGCACAGAGAAATACCTGTCAGGGCACTTGGACTTTCCTCCTTAGGAGTATGAGGCAGTGCATTTCTCATCTGATTCCAGGAAATAAATTTGTTAATTCAGCTGGATCTGCAATTAATCCAGGTCACTGCTCACACCTTCTCCTCAGCATCCTGCAGTCATTAGAGCTGTGGAAGGGAAGGGCTGAAACAAAGCGCTGCTGATACAGTTCACAGTCAGGTCACGGTTATTAATGAGCTTTCACCTCTAAGATGGAAACAGCAGTTTTGGTGCTGTGTTCTGCCATGTGCAGGAGCTGGTCCAAGCACAGGGTGCAGTGAGGACAAAGCTCCTTGTGTCCTTTTTTCCCTGCCTCTTAGGTGGAGATAAGTTTAGCCATTACAAACCTCTGAGACCTTAAACATCCATCACATACGTGCAGGGCTTTGCAGGCAGGCTGTAACTGAGCTCTGAGGTGAAGACTAGAGGTGAAATGCTTCAACATTTCATGTGTGACAGTGACAACTTTATGGACGTGTCCTGAGAAATTAATGACCCTCTTCCTTTTTTGTTTTCCTCCTCTTCCCCCTGCTAAAGGTGAAAGTGGACGAGAGCCTTTCCTTGGACCACGTGACTCGGGACAGGGTGAAGGTGTCCCACGGACGTCGGCCCCCCACGAGAAGTCACCTAAAGGAGGTGAGTGCACCCTGATGGAGTGAGCCATCCCAGCAGCTGGGATCACCCAGAGCTGCTCCTTCCACACAGATACCAAACCCCAGGGGAACCCCAGAGAAGGCTGACAGGGAAACAACTTCCTGCAGGAAAGACTGTGCCAGCACCTCTCTAATGAAGCTCCAGGTTCCCATAGATCTCTATCTGCTGCAGCACGTTACCATATATTTAGCTTTTCATAACTCATAAGCTGCTTCACCATCTGGTCAGAGCCATTAGAGACTGAAGCTCCTATATTTATTTTCAAAGATGTGATAATTTTGTAGCCACAGTGGTCTAAAGGTAGAAGAACTGCATGGTCCACGGGGAGAAGCTGTATTTTTATTAAGCTAACTGGAGAAAGAAGACGAGCTTTCAAGCTTACAAGCCCTTCCCTAGGTCTGAAACAGAATACATTATTCTCCCAGGCAGTTTTATAGACTAACCTGTCTACTTTTAACTGATTTTCTGGGTCTGTCACTTAAAAAAAAAAAAAAGAAAAAAACCACAAACCTGCATTTCATTTCCAGGGGAGAGGTTCTTACTAATGTTTGATTCCTGTGATTTATGAAGAAGTTTCTACAGACAGATTCATTTTTTAGCAGAGCGTTAATCACAAGCAAGGAAGGTTTTTAAATCAAACCTTCTTTCTTCAGACTTCCAAGACCCTGACTTATGTGCCTGCACAACACTCAGATGACCCTTGTGCAGAAAATGAGATACCCTGAGACTTTTTACTTTGCATAGAAATGGAGGGAGAGTGTCTCTCCCAGAGAAATGCATGAGAATGAATCATAGATTCCCATCCTCCACAAAACCGCAGAAGAAAACATGACAAAAGTCACAGCAACAATGAACTGTGGATTCTCTTGCCTAATACGGGTTCAGTAAGGTGGGGAGCCCTTCCCTAGGCACTAAAAACATCTCTCTTCCCCGCTCAGATCACTATTTTCACAAGATACCCCTGAGGTTAATACCTCCAAGATGTCTCACCCTCAGCCAAAATCAGGGGAAACTGACTTACAAATTCAGCAGCAGGAATGAGGGGATAGAGCCTGCAGAAAGATGTGTATCATGGCTGCTGGCTGCAGATTCATGAAGGAAATGGCATGAACATGGATTTTCAGTGTTCAAAGCAGGCCAGGTGAGGATGGGTCAGGGCCAAGCTGCCAGGATGCAGCTTGCCTCTGTCTCTCTGCTGGGCTGGAAAGGCAGAGAGAGGCTTTAACTAAAGTCTCTGCACTGCAGGAGCCTGGCCCTGGCTGCAGCTATGCCTCTGTGTGGTTTTGGGTTCCCTCACACAGGAACTGTCACTGCGGTTCTCCCTGTGGGGCACTGAGCTTACACACTGCAGTGTCTTTGCTAAGTCCATCCTTTTTAGGAAAACCTCCCTACTAGTGAGATTTTCACAGAGCCTGTGGTCTGAAGGAGGCTTAACCAGCTGAGGCTTGGCCCTGGTCAGGCCAGGATGACACTGGGTTAGAGGAAACAAGCAGAAGGCAACAGGATTACAATCCCTGGCCAAGTGATCTAAAGATCAGCTTGGTTTATGACAAGCTCCAAAGCAGAAAGTGAGCCTTTGGGGGCACATTGTAAATGAAGGGGGTACAGGGATCCCACTACCACAGGACAAAGAATAAAAAGACAGAGCTTAGCACCCACAGGAAAACCAAGAAATTAGGTTATTGTGGTACAGGCTTTAAGACAGTCTTTTCAAAAGGAGTAGTAAAATAAGTTCTGCACTTTTCTTAGAATCAAGGGCTGGGTTAGAAGGGACCTTAAAAATCATCTGCAAGGGCAAAGAACCTTTCACTAGACTGGGTTAGTTAGAGCCCTTTCCAGCCTGGCCTTGAACACTCCAGGGATGGGGAGTCCACAGCCTCTCTGTGTAACCTGTGCCAGGGCCTCACCACCCTTGTAGTGAAGAATTTCTTCTGAATATCTAATCTAAATCTGTCCTCTTTCAGCCTAAGGCCATTCCCCCATGTCCTATCACTCTATGGCCCTGTGAAAAATCCCTCTCCAGCTCTCTTGGAAGCCCCCTTTAGGCACTGGAAGGGCCTTTAAGGTCTCCCTGAAGCCTTCTCTTCTCCTGGCTGAAAAGCCCCCACTCTCTCAGCTTGAAGCAGCAACCCTTTGCTTGCCATGCTGGTTGCAAGGGTTTTGCACTTTAACTTGAAGTTAAAGGATGAAACATAGAATCAGTGATAGAAATTGAAAACTTTCTCCCTTGTTTTCAGGCTGCCAAGTGTACATCAGATGGTATCCTGCGACTAGATCTGGATATAGTAGACAATGGACCACCAACCTTTGACTCTACTATCAATGAAAGTGACAATGAACCACCTCAAAAAGAAACTCCAAAGCCCCCTATGCCACCCACAAAACCCACTGGCATAAAAGAAAACCAGGAGGCAGAGAACGATGTTCCTGACCAGGAGCATAAAAAACCTCTGTCTCCTCCACTGCCTCCAGATAAGAAGCTTAAGGAAAACATCAAATCAAAGGACAGTGTAAATACCAAGGAGGAGGACTCTGGAATTCCAGAGGAGGACGTGGAAGAATCCCAAGAGCCAAGTGAGGAGAACGAGGAGAACCTCGTTGAGGTCAGCAACAGGGTTATATCAAAAGCTCCAATTCCACTTCCTAAGAGTGTGCCAGAGAAGCTGAAAGTAGCTTGGGACCAACCAACCATTGAACCTAAAAAGACAGAAGACTTGGAATCATCAGGAGATGATGGCAAAGACAACCCGGCTGAGATTGCTGCTACAGATGTTTCAAAGCCTCCTGTTCCTCCTAAGGTTTTGCCAGAGAAAATGCTTGCCACAGAGAGCTCCAGCCATGGTGACCTGGAAGCTGGGGAAGAGCAGGAGTCTGGCAGCTCCAAGCCCCCAGTGAATGGGATCACAGCCAGTGAGGTAGCAGAGTTCACATCCCCAACCGCTGAAACAGTAGAAGGAAATGGGAGGACCGCAGCTGAGAAGGAACAGCAAACTTCAGCAGAAGAGACAGAGACTTCCTTAGCTACAGAAACAGACCATGAGGGTGTAAAAGCAACTATTGAGAAGAAAGATTCTACAGAAAACACTTCAGTTCTCAAACTTCGCTGTTCTTCTCTGGGAGACTTGCTCTCTGATTCCAAAAACAAACAGAGAGCACTTCCAGGCCAAGGTTTCCCAAAGGATTCCCATCAATGCATAGCTAAAATGGAGGAGAAAGTTGCCAATGAAAGGGAAAAAGCAGAAAAGCTTCTGCAGAAGGTTTTACGTGAAGGTTTGGAACAGGCCCAGGATGGGAATGGACCCCCAGTGGTGGCAGAGACGTTGCTCAATGAGGCAGTGGAACAGCTTCGGCAAGCTTCACAAGTTTTGCAAGAAATTAAAGGTCTTGGAGAACTGAAAAAAGAAGGAACACAGAAACAGAAAGAAAAGCAAAAGGATCTAGTGACTCTTTATAGGAGAAGTGCTCCCTGACACACTTTGCAGAGACTTCTTTCCCAAAATCAAAGCTAAACATTTGCATTTATGATTTGTACCATTGCTAGGCCAGTGTTTAAAGATGGTGTTTTGCTGTGCACACACCATGTTTGTGGGACAGAATTGAGCTTTCAGTTATAGCATCTTTATTTCTTCATGTTGTACATACCAGTCTGGTTCTAATCCTCTTAGCACAGCAGAAGGTTACAGGACAGTGAACAGTTTCAAAAATGTGAATGCTCCTTAAGGATTCTGTCCAAAGTCCTTTCAATGGATCAGGCCTTAAAAATTACTGGTAATCAGACCAAGCCAGATTTTTTGAAAGGAGCAGAATGGCTATTCTAGCAAAAACCCCTGTCTCTCTGTATTTCTAGGCAAGCAAATACCAGATTACACTGGCACCTATCTGGTTTTCCCAGTTGAATCATTTAGGGATAAATGTAGTCAGTGTTTGTTCGCTTGCTGGCATGGTTTCCCAGACCACCTGGCCCAGTGACATCTAGGAATGTAAAGATAAACGGTTTAATCTTCTCCAAAGATACTCATAAAACCACATCCACAGTTAAAAAGTGACCTCACACCGAGGCAAACCAAACTGGCCAATTCCTGACTCCAAGTAGTGTCCCTGATGTGGAGCAGCTGTATGAAGGCACTTTGAGGCTGCCTCTGCAGTGCTTTAGGTGTGCTAAGCACTGTATGAGTGAACACAAGTCTCAAAGCATCATTGCCAGGCAAATATTGATTGTTCCTCTTTCATTAATAGGGAAATTGAGATTATACCTTGCCTGTGAAAGTGTCTTCTACCAAGACAACACATTTATTATTGAGGAACGTACCTATCTGAATTCCCTCAGCATTGTTAGGAGCAAATAGCCAGGCATTTGGAGAACTCGAGTCCAGGAGATCCCCAGGAGCTTCCTAGGAGAGCTGTCACAGAGCAGCTTTGGGGATGTGTGTTCCCTTAGTGTTGTCTTGGGATGTAACTGACAGGAGCATGCACATCAGGCAGTGGGTCTGGATGAGATATCCCTTCCCACTGAGCACATCTCTACCTGCTGTGTGTCCTAGCCAGCCTGAGCCATGGTTTGGCCCAGATCTCTCCAATTTACACACATGGAGGGAAAGGCATTTTGCACACAAAACTTTGGGGCTGGTCCCAATGGCTGAAGTATATGAAAATAAAAATGCATTGCTATGGAAGGATCTGAGGAAGGCATTGCAGAAGGCTCCAGCACGATTCGCACAGTCTCCCCTGTCCACCACAGTTCCTGTGGCCTTCAGTGATTACAGCAGTGACAAAATGGTGTCTTTGCACTGCTACTGTGTAGCCCCATACCCGAGCTGGGCCCTCTCCCCTGTTCTCTCTCCTTGCTCTGAGGAGAATTGTGTGACAGCCCAGAGGGCTTCTCCTTTGCTTGAGCCAGGCTCTGGAAACATGGAAAATGGCAATCTTCCCAGTCTGGTTTTAAGGAGCAACGTGCTACCTAAACTCTTTTCTCTCATTTTCCAGCACTTTGTTCTTAGCTCATCCATTTCTTTTTCTCCTCATTTCCCAGGTCCCACAAGTCTGCAGGGGGCTGCAAACACCAACCACAGCAGCAGTAAAATTTCCTTTGAGCCTCCTCTTAGGCTAGGCATAGGTACTTCAGGTTTGAGCACAGAAAGGTTGGCTTTGGGCTTCCAAATACCCTGGTTTCTACCACCTGGAGCCAGCAAGACAGATAATGACCATAACTGATGCTTCTGCCTCTTTTGATTAAACTAGCCTTGGTTTTGGTAGTGAGTCTCCCTCTCAAGACACAGATGTATGAGAGTTCACTTGTTATTCTGTCACATGGAAAGTTCTACATGGTCAGACACTCAGGGCTCAGGTGCCAAAAAGCTTTGCTTTGAGGCAAGAAGTTTCCAGTGTCCTAAGCCCACCCTGAGGCACACAGCCTGAAGCAAACTCTGGACCTGTGGCATTTACTGCCATAACTCTGGGTCATATTCACCTTTCCAGACACACTTAGGATAAGGGCTAAGAACACAGACAATATTCAGTGCCTATCTGCTATCTAAATGTATTTTTCTGCATGTGCACTTTTGTTTACCGAACACTGTGTGGTATGAATGTGAGCTGTCAGAACCTGGTGTGCACTGGAAGTGGAGGGACACCAGCTCCAGAGAGCAGGCAGGCTTTTGCAAGATGCAGTTCTGTAACAATACATAGATGGGGGAAAACCCAGTTCACACTAACAGGAGTATATACAAACCAGGGCAAACTCTGGGAACAGGTTCATATCCCAAAGCTGAAGCCAATCCTAAACTTCAGGACAGGCAAATCAAAGCCTGGCACTGAAATCCAGGAGAATGACAACAGCTTACGGGGTAGCTCAGTCCCCTAATTTATATATTTACAAATGCTTTTGCTCTCTCCAGTGTTTTCTTGTGGCAGTGTGTTCTGTGGATACTTGTCTGGTAAAGTGCTGGTGAAAATACCCAGACATCCCTCTCTGTTACAGCCAAACCTACAGGATGTGCTTATATTTACTGTATATTTTTATATTATACTCAATATTCTAATGAATAAATGTCTGACATTTTACTGAATAGCCATCAGTAGGAGTCCTAACAGATAAATACGCTTTACCTGTTAGGAAATGGGCAAATTAAATAATTTTTCAACCTACAGCTAATTACTGTGTATGCTGTACTAACAGATCTCACTAGATTTGTATAATGTCTTGTAAATAGGTATAACTTAAGTGGAATCTCTGTATCACCCAGTAACTTTACTGCTGCAAATACTATGGTAGAGACTCTTGGTTTTAACTATTTTTTCTAATAGATTTAGCAGTTTCATCCTAAAACATCCAGCCTTCTATGGCAACTCCCATCTTCAGTGTACATCCTGCCACCATGCACTTTTTTTTTTTAATCTTCCTTCAAACATGCATTTAAACTTGCATCTAATTCCTGGCTGCACTAAGGCCAGGGGGCTTTGTGCCTGAAAACCCTCTGGGCTTGGAGTGCTGAGTGTGAGTCTGTGTTTTGGGCTGTGCCACCAGTTTACATGTCTGTGACAGGAAGGAAGTGAGTTTGCAAGTGAGCAAGTGTGGATGACGATCTGAAAAGCAGCTGCTGCAGCCCGTGGAAAGGCAGCACTTTGTCTCCTGTTTGTAAAGAGCTTTGAGATTTGGCAATAAAACCTCCTTTTAGAAATCTGCTGTTTCAGAGTGACTTTGTCCTAAAGCAGAGCAAGGAAGTGCCACCAGAAGCAGCACATTAAGGCTTTGCTCTGAAGGAGGGAATGCTGCACAGGCTGTGCTCAGGCTGAGGTGAGCTTGGTGTTGTGCTAACCACAAGACAGGAGGAAGGAGAAACACTGAGGGCTGCAGCTGGCACAGAGCTGGAGCTGCTGCTGCACAAAGGGCAGCTCCTGGCTCATCCCTGCCTGCCAGCTTGGCTGCCCTGGCCAGAAAGCATGGCAGAGGCCAGGATTTCCTTCAGGAAAACAGTGGGAAGCTTCACCTCAGCAAGTGCAGTCTCCAGCAGAGCTGGCTGGGCTGCTCTTAGCGCCTTCATGTGGGCTCACTGGTGTCTACAGAATGTGGAGCCCACTCAGCACTCGTTCCTTGGTGGTGAGCAACACCAGAGCCTTGTTCCTCTGCCCAGATGCCAGGAAGCTGCAGCAAGAGAAGGGGGTGGTATCACAGTGTCTGCTTCCCTTCTGGAATAACAGGCCAAAAGTAGGTAAGAAGTAGGTTCAAAAGTTAGGAGGAAGCAGGGAAAAGAGTGCAAGGGTACGTGCCATCCTGTTGCACAATAAGAACATTCATTTGGGTAAAAAATTGTGGTTAGCAAACCCTCTAACCCCTTGTTGGGAAAGGGGCAGTTCCTCAAAGGAACCTCTAAAACACGGGGTGATTTCTAAAGATAGACTGTAGAGAAAGGCACTCTCTTCTCTCATTAAGAAAACACACAACACATCACATTTCAGCCTGAAATTGCTGTTGATAAGGAAGGGAAATATCTAGCACAATGTGAAATAATAAAATATGTTAAAAAATGCAAAAGAAAACATACATAGTAGTGACTTGCTCTTAATTCAATGGATATTTATGGTTTACTGCTTTGAAGTGACTGCCTTGTGCAATAAACTCTGAATTAGACAATGCAGGTCTTAGATTCCTTACTGTGATCCTCCAGAACTCAATAATTTCCTACTGAAAAGGAGCAGAAAGATCTCTTCCAGTCCCAGGGGGCCAGAAGACTTACTACAGCCTGAGCTAGCCTACACTGATGACTAATTATTCTTGCTATTAAAAAATGCGTGTTTTATCTTAAACATGACTCATCAAGAGCGAAGCTCTCCAACATTTCCCCTTTCCAGTTTAAGACTCAGAAAAGTTGTAGACACGAAAGGTACCCAGTGTTTAGAGAATGGAGCTCACTGTTTTGTTACTGCTGTGAAAATTCACACACTTCAAAATGCCTGTGCTTAATTGATTCCAGGAAACTTCGTCACTGTGTTCTAGAGCCTTACCTCACAGCTCCCAGCCACCATATTCCTGTGATAACCACTGGTAGGAGATGTTAGAAAACATTAACAGACTCAGGGAATGATAAACCTCACAGGCTGTTCAGGTCTTTAACCCTGGCCTCCTTCTCACTGAGGAGTTGTGAGATGATCAGTGTGGTGTCCCTGCAGACCCTGCTCACACCCGGCCTGCTCTCCCAAAATGGATCCTCGTCTTCTGCTCTACATTTCAGTTCTCATCTTTCCTTACTTTTCCATCTCATGCCCCTCCTCTGCCAGAACTGTGTTGACAGAAACTTTCCAAAAGTTTTAGTTGTGCAGCTGCCAAGAAAATCTTTACTCCCACCGTCATCAGATTCACAATCCAGTTTCTACATCCCCTGCATCTTCAATCCCCAATTTTACATTTCCTATTTGCACTCCATGCCCATGAAGGATGGTTGTGCTTCAGAACATGGGCATTCTTGAAATGAATTTTAAAATTACTAGCTCAAAATAAATGAATTAAAAGCATCGAAATGTTCAAAGCTAGAACTGCCTCTCTTGCTGGTTCTTTTATAGTGTCTTCCAGTACAAAGACCTAAAGGGGTTTTGTAGCCATGAATTAATTTTGCCTTGTGGTGCACCCAGGAGAGATGACAGAGCCTCTCACCCTGCAGAATGAAGGCAAAGGCACAGAGCATTGAAGAGGTGGGCTCCAAACCCATTCTCCTGCAGCAGATACTTTTATTTTTAGTTGGTGAACTACTGACATTTTGCAATAAACATTGAATAACCAGAATATCCGATGACCACATGAAGTGCCTCTAAAAACAGAAAAAAACAAACAAACAAAGCCAATTCTGAGAACTTGTCCCTTAGTGACTTTTCTAACCCTTAACAGGGATTGGGATGAACATCCAAATTCTGCTTGTTTTGGACAATATGACAGTTAAAGAACTTGTATTCCCAGGCCATAAGTGGATAAGACATACTATGAAAATACTGTATATATCTATGATATCTAAAATATTGTTCATTTAAAACAAGAAATAAGAATGTGAAGTATTTTGGAGATATTCTGTGGGAAAAGACAAAGCCATGTGGAGCAGAGACTATCAGGAGAAGAGGTCAGAGGCAGGAAGAGGGCAAGATGTGGGAATGCAATGCCAAGTCCTAGCTGTCATTCATGGGTAAGGATATGACATTTATGCAATGCAAACAGATTCAAACTCTCCTTCCCCACAGAACTACACAGCAGGACAAATCCAGAAATGAGGATATTTGAATGCTGATAACTGACTTTCCTTTACCCTTTCTTGAAACATTTAATTCCCTCTTGGTCTCTAAATAGTTTCAGATGCTTGTGAAGTTCTTAACCATATTAATATTTTTCCTTTTCCATTCCACAAAAACCTTAGTTTTGGAGGAAAGATATTTTTTCCCTCCAGAGAAACGTGCCTTGCACAGAAAGAAATGTTTCTTAGAGGACAAATTCTAATCTGTTTTAGATACAAGTTATCTAGCACACCACTGCACACTGGGATATTTATCACTGAAATTGATAAAACATAAGATCTCCAGAAGTCCAACAGATATGCAAGCCAGCATGACTAACTGGGCAAGGATCCGTGCAAACAAAACTGCAAGCTCCTCAGCTATTTCATTTGCAACAAGAAGTGAGTTTTGAAATGCTGGCAAAATCTTCTGGGTTTGTTTAGACCACATCACCATGACAGCAAAGCACTGCCCAGCTCTTCATGCATTGTACAGCTTTGCAAGAGACTGGTGAGGGGAAGCTCAAAGGAAAAAACACGGCCAGATGTCATTTGGGAGATCACAGGAGATACCCCAGCCCGTGGATAACCTTTCTCTCCAACCACAGAGCTTTTGACAGGCTCTTTCTCTGGAGCAACGCTGAATTTTCAACAGCATGGGTTGAATTTCCTGAGCAAGGCAAATATATTCCACTTGTTTTCCATGGCCAAGAGCTAATGAACTTGTGAAAGGTCAGCAGTGCAAACAAGAGTCATGTATTCAAAGGGCAGGACTGCTCTCAGCTCAGCCACACTTCTGCTCTGCCATCCAGGTGGGTTCAAAACCACCTACCTAGGGTGGAATCAGGGCCTCGTGGGAGTTGCTGGTGAGAAATCTTCAGGCAAAACATTTTCAGGTCAAAACAGCAATGCAAGGCTGTTATCAGAGAGCTGCAGATATGGAAAGGTGTGCTGGTTTAAAAAAATGTACAAAAAATAATTTTGAGAAGCTGACATTTCAAAAGGTGACAATTTTGCTCTGCAGCTCGAAAACATGATTTCAACACTTTGGTTTACAATTTCTTAAGTAACTAACCCAAGCATTTTTTAAATATGAAATTACATATTTTGATGAAGCTCATGTGATTGTTTCTTGTTTTCTCACAAAAGTTTTAAAATTTTTAAAATGCTTTTCCTTGCTGTAGCTAAAGGGAAGAAAATTTAAGCCCTTGGGAAAGCTGAGAAGATGGAAAGCTTTTTCAGTCCAATCTAGGCAAAGCAGGATTCCCATCCATTTCATTCAAAATGAGGCACAAGGTTCCAGCCTGGCTCCTCTGCTCCTCAAAGGGTCATTGTTTCATTCTGAGATGATCCAGGCAATCCATGAGCTGTGGCCCATTTATTTTGTCCCAAGACAACAGCAGCTGCACAGGTACAGGGTTGGTTTTTTAAATGAGAGAAAATGCCCACACAATCCCAGTAAATTTGCAGACATCAGAAGGAATCCTCAGAACATCTGTAAGGAGTTTGGTCTCATTCCTGTGACAAGTTTGCATTTAAGAATGTCATGTTCTTCTAGTAAGCTGCTTGTTTGGAATCAAAGTATTTTCAGCACTAAGCACAAGAGATGTAAATTTGGGGGCTTGCAGCCAAGGCCACCACTCCTATAGAATAGAAAGAGCACAGGCTGTTCTCTACAGCTCCTGTTCTGCTCATTGAGACAGAGGGCAACATCCACAGCAGCCCCATCCTGGTCAGACATCCCCTCCATGGCCTGTGAGACCTGTCAGCAGAATAGAAGGAATTTTTCAGCCTCCAAATCAGGACCCTTGGAGGACCCTTCCCATTCAGCAGAGTGAATAAGAGCAAATTGAAATGCAGCCACTGCCTACCCCAGTTCCCTGGCATTTAGTAGATACTTGCATTGGTTAATTATTACCAGTCCTGTCCTACCTCGAGCTCCCAAATATTGCAACAAACTGCTTCAGGGAAGAACAAGCACACAGGGGTCTGCACGTGCCAGAAATGCCGTGGGAATAGAAAGCATCTGGGGTTGAAGATGTAACATCCACAGATTGGTTTTGCACAAATGCACTGATGAGGAGAGCCAGCCACTGGGTTCTGACCCCAATTTCTAGATTCAGCAACCAACAGAGGCCAACAGAGTTTAATTATGATTTTTTTTCCAAGCGGTTGGGCACTCAGCTGAGTTCCTGTGGCTGTAACTCAGCTGTGTTACAAGCCATCTCCAGCAAGAAGGCACTGGAGCAGGAGGTAATTGAGGGTTGGCTCCCAGAGGGAATTTTCCCTTAAAAGGATAACGACATTGTCATGAAGAAACCAGCTCACTGCCACTGCCCGCAGAGCTTTCTGCAGGCACGGCTGCCAGAGCTGGGGGCGGTGGCGGCTATTGAGAGCAGGAGGCAGGAGCAGCAGGGCAGGGCCCGCTCCCTACAGGGCAGGGCCCGTTCCCTACAGGGCAGTGCCTGCTCCCTACAGGGCAGGGCCTGCTCCTACAGGGCAGTGCCCGCTCCTACAGGGCAGTGCCCATTCCCTACAGGGCAGGGCCCGTTCCCTACAGGGCAGTGCCTGCTCCCTACAGGGCAGTGCCCATTCCCTACAGGGCAGTGCCTGCTCCCTACAGGGCAGGGCCCACTCCCTACAGGGCAGTGCCCGCTCCTACAGGGCAGTGCCCATTCCCTACAGGGCAGGGCCCGTTCCCTACAGGGCAGTGCCCGCTCCTACAGGGCAGTGCCCATTCCCTACAGGGCAGGGCCCGCTCCCTACAGGGCAGGGCCTGCTCCCTACAGGGCAGGGCCCGCTCCCTACAGGGCAGTGCCCGTTCCCTACAGGGCAGTGCCCGCTCCTACAGGGCAGTGCCTGCTCCTACAGGGCAGGGCCTGCTCCCTATAGGGCAGTGCCCGCTCCCTGCATGCCACAGCTACTGCAGGGAGCTCTGCCATGCTCTGCCATGAAGGGCTGCAGGACACACAGGCAGCCCCAGGACGTCACTTCAGTGCCATGTAACAAGAGGCCAACTCCCATCATCTGCTTAAAGCAAAAACAAACCCAAGTGAGGGATTACAACCCAAAAAAACCCCCAAACCCTCACAAGAAGCATTTGCACTCAAAATGAGCAATATTTTCAGAGAGGGGAAGGCAGTGTAACAGCTGAAAGCATGCCAAGGAATATTTCCAATTAAATATTTTTCCACCAGAAAGTAACCAAAATCCCAGCTTTTCATTTGAGAATTTGTGGAACAATTCTTATCAAAACTCTTAAGATGGGATCCAGGAGGATGATGAAGGAGCAGAACCCCATGGTGGGTGGCCTCAGCCTGTTGACTTGAACCTCAGCTTCCCATAACCAAGAGGAAACTGCCTAACACAGCCCTGCTCCATATCCAGGATACTTCCTTGTCCTCTGGACAGCCCACCCACCTGGAGCTTTGCACTGTGCTCTCTTGTGCAGCTTTTACATGGAATGAAGCTGAAATGGGCAAGGCTGGGTTTGGCCCAGCTGTAGTGGCAGGCACCAATTCCCATCTCACAGCTAAAGCTTCTCCTGGGTGAGGTTTTCAACTCTGACTCATGCTTCTGTCTCTAGCACAGAATAAGCCACCTATCACACTGCAAGAGAAGGAACCAGAGCCTGGTGTTTCCCTGCACCCTGATGAGGACAAAATATGTGCAAGTGAACAACAGCCAGGTCTGAAAAGAGCAGAGACTCCTGAGCTGGCAGTGCAACAGAGGCTTACACAGAGTAAAACACCATCCCTTTCTTTGAGGACTGGCAGCCCACAGAACCCCAAGCAGCTCAAGTTCTTCTATTGCAGTGGGAGTCCAGCCCAGAGAGTGGGTGAGACAGATTTCTGGTGACCAACACGTCATCACTGCTGGAAGCAGGAGCTCCTAGTACTGAGCACCTTTAAGAGACAGACCACCAGCAACCTCCTCCAGACCACAGAGGTCAGCTCAGGAGCTGCAGCAATTCTGCAGCTGCTCCCAGTTCTGCCTGGTGGCTGCTCTATCTGGTCCCATCCTGTTACTACTATCTTTGTGAAGCATCCACTTGAAACAGTCCTATTTCAGGAAGTCCACATGCAGCCATGGAGATTCAGCACACTTCCTCTTTGCTTTAGGGGTAGAAAATTTTATTTCCTAATCAGCCTTCCTCTGTAGAAAGAAGTATTAAAAGCTTCAGCAAGGTAAGTGTGTTAGTGTCGATAAACAGAAACTCATCCAGAGCAAAACAGCAGAAATCTGGAGAATTACAGGTGGCTACAGGCACAGACTGGTTGCCATTTGGCTTTTTTTTTCTATGAGTAACAGCAAGAAAATGAGTCAGACTCTATGGCTGAGTCACAGTGAGTGAATATAAACTTGCTTTTCAGACCAAGAGAGCTTGGGCAGGTGGAGGAAGAGTTCTGTATAATCTGCCCTGGATAAACACAGCATGGTCCCTCCCTGTGCAAGTCCTGCTCCAGGGCCTAGGATCTGCAAGCCTGTCCCAAAGGAAGACCTCGTGGTGGAAATATATGATAAACATATGACAACATCTGCCTTCTGTTTCCTGTGCTGTGTACAGATTATCTCTCTCTACAGATAACCCTGTCCTTCTCAAAGAGAAAGCTGAGGTTGTGCTTTAAAAACGCTGCTGATATCAGTGACAATTTGAGTCAGTTCATTCTGTACCTGTTCTCAGACCACGTGTATCACCTCATCTCAGCACCATCTGCTCAACACCTGAGTGATGTGATTACACATCTGCCCGGGGTTGTTTGTTCCCTCATCCCTCCTGAGCACCGAAGCCAGAGGCAGGATAGGCAAAGTGTGCTCTCTGCATTCACGTGTGCTCTCTCCACAGGCAGAGTGGAGCTGACGCCCAGCTGAGCTCCCCCCCTCTCTCCACTGGTGTCATTATTTTCCATGTTGCTTGTTGAGCCCAGCAGTGAAGAAGCCCTGGGAATGCAGAAGCCCATGTCAGAGCATGATCACCACCAACTGCAGCAGAGGACTTTAAAGGGAAGCCTGGTGGGCTGCAGTAAAGTAAAAATCATCAGGCTACAATGTGACATCAGCAGAGCTCCTTGTAGAACACAAGACTGTGGCTGCTGTCCCAGCCCCCTCCCCCTGCCTCCAATTCCAAGACCATGAAATTACTCATTAGGCTTGGAACAAAACACTCCCGGTGCACTTGCATGTGGCTGGAGGCAGAGACAGATGTTTGGGGCTCTGGAAGAAAATTGCTGAGAGACAGAAATTAAACACTTCCAAAGCTGCACTGTGCTTGCCTGCTCCTGTTGGACTGCATGGGGGTCAGATTAGAAGGGAGCAATGGCATCACTGAGCAACCCTTTGCTTCCACTAAGCTTTTATTAAATCCTCAAACCCAATTTTCTTCTTCACTTCAAGTTTTGCACTGAGTCCTTCAGCATGGCATAAGAGCAGCTCAGGGGCGTCCCTCTGGAAGTAGGTTTCAGCACTTCGGGTTTATGGTTAAAAGATCCTACATTTCATCTGCACTTTTGTCTTGAAAAGAACAGGGAGAGATTGCCTTTAGGAGCCAGACAATCCTCAGAGGCCCAGGAAGCAGAGGATCCTCCCTCTTTTTACACATGCAGTAAAGTGAGAATAAAAACATTGCCTGCAGGCATGTCAGTGAGGGGATTAGGATTCAGTGTCCCGATTAAAGCTTGGTTTATCCGAGGCAGCCGTTCCCACCTCCCATAACCAAACACTTGCTCAGTTAACCATCACATTCAAACAAGGGAGGGCAGTGACTCCAGCTCCACCACAGCATTTCTCTTCTTAAATTCAAGAAAGAATATTCTGCCTTTAGATCCTTTCCTGCTACATTTGCTTTTGGTCACACAGTAGATATTTTAAGACCACACTACTGTTTAAGACCACATTACTGGTCAAACCTGGTCCTCAGGCACCAAGTCTGAACACAATGGGCTCATATAGACCTCCTTCAGCCAAGCATCACAGAAATAACAGATTTTTTCTCTTACAGTTATTTCTCAGGTATCATTCAGGTACAAAAGACACTGGGGAGGTATTTTTTTGCCTCTGACATTTTCCTGCAGGATAGATGTGAGCCCAATTCTCCACAGCTGAGAGAAGAATATATTGAGCTGGAAGATGTAGAGGCCATATGTCAGTAAACTCCATGTGGAGGCCAGGGATCAGCAGGAGTGGCCTGGTGGTCAGAACAACCCCTGCCACAGCGCTAATTACATGTAAGCTTCACTTTCAAAGCTACATAGAAGCTTAAGCTCATTTATCTTTACAAGGGATTTAGAGGCCTATCGGCTTTGGGAAGTGAGAGTGACAGGAGAGGGAAGTGCCAAATCACCAGCTCAAACTTCCAGTTGCTGTTAATATGGACTGAGCTATCTGTGTCAGCACCATGCAGCGCACTGGCAAGGCTCACTCACCAGCCCTGTCTGACATCTCTGCCTGGTTCCTTGAGACTTTTTCTTACCAACAAACAAACAAACCCTTCAGTTTCTCTAACATGATTTCCTCCCAATCCCATAATACTGGATTATTCCTAAGCCTAAAGCAAAGAACATCACTTTGTGATTCAGGCTGCTTCCTGAGCTAGGAGCAACAGCTCTGCTGAAATACCTCATTCTGTGCTGTCTGAAACACTACACAGCATGAGCTGAGTCTGGGAAGACAGGAAAAATGGAATTATAGGCTCGTGAAATGGACACTAACAAAAACCTGAAATGTCGAGCTCACTCAGATGCAGTCTGTGTTTAATCCAGTCATCAGACAAGTCTCTGTTTAGCTAAATATTTGACTTCAGAATTGGGCCTGAATTATTATTGGCAAAGCTTCCAAGCTCCACAGGTCCCTCTAACAAGCTGTTCCTCTGTGGAAGCCTTGCAAGGAAATGAATGCAGCCTTTGAGGAAACTGCTGGAACCCTTCTCAGGCTTCCAGAGTGGGTTTGTGGAGTCCCGTTAGGTGTCCAGGCCTTCTGAAAGCTCCATATGTTGAGTGTTAGAAGCTGCAGGGCTGATGTTTGTGTGCATTTCTGGGATGTTCCCAGAGGAGTTCTGGCTCCGCAGCATGTCACAGGAACAGAGTTATCAAAGAAAGCACCAAAAATAACCTAGTCTACAGAACAACTAAAAGCCAAACCCAGACAAAAAATAAATAAGCTGGAGCCACACATGAAGCCATGTAGCCAGAGCTGTAACGTGTATTCCATTCTAATGGGACATTTCTGAAAGAGCACAGAACTGGCATGGTTGCTCCCCTGTGAATACCCACAGCAGGGACATAAAGAAGCACAAACATACAATTCCTCATCAATGCAGCTGGGTATCACAGTGCCCAAAGGTCTGGTTCAGGTGCTGCCAGGCAGAGCCCATGGCTGCTATCTCAGCACACTGGCAAGTTTGACACCCTGTCACGTAGAAACAGTCCCTCAGCACTGAAAGAGGAACGTGGTCATTCCCTCTCCCATGCAGTATTCAATTTCCTGTCTGTGCCAGCATATGCCAAAAAAGACAATCCTCCAGGGATGGAAGCTGTTCCCTGTTCCTCAAGCCAGGCTCCCCTTCTGTGGGCAGCTCAGAGAAGCAGAAGCTTGGCTTCCCAAATTACAGGCAGCTGCAGGCAGGAGGAGTCACCTTCCAGTTTTGTTTCCAAAGGAAGATTATAAATTAAAGTCCAATTTGCTAAACCTCTAGGTAAGCAACTGTTTCTGCATAAACACATACTGGTTTGTGGGCTGTATTACACAGCTAACTGCAAATCTGACTGGCTTGAAAATCACACTGTATACAACTAAACCAGGGAGCTAACAGAGGCACATTTTAAAATTACATGGATTTAACCAGCCTGGCTCATGATTTTTGAATGTGATCAAAAATAATGATTGTCCTAAAGCAGTGCCTAAAAATTGTGCCTGCAAAATAAGAGCACAAAATTCTCTGACAGAGAGCTTCACTTCTAAGTGAGAAAGAGCACAAAGCTGGCTCAGCTAAAATTATTCTTCAAGTGAAATAAAGCCGAAGATTTTAATGCCATCCTGAAGATGGGGTCAATGTCTGGAATATTTTGCAAAAAGGGGTCAAATTACCTCCTCCTCCTGTCATTCTCTGTGCTTCAACATTAGTGGAAAAATCCAAGAGCTGTTTTAGGTCTGTTAGCTAATAAATGGATCACCAGGCGAATGTTCAGTGTCGTTAACAAATTGTCTCAGCATTCTGTACTCAGTATCAGCAGAAAGTCTTGGTCCCTTCCACCCCTGCACACATACCACTTTGGGAAGGACAGAAGGAACTGCCTACATTGCCTTTTTTTGTGCCTGCTGGAAACATCCAAGCTGACAAGCAGATGCGAACTCTCAGTGCATCTGCGCTGTTCTTCCTCCGAGATCAGCATTAACCCGCAGGAGAGCCGTGGGTGATGAGTCCTGGCTGATTCGAGCTCTGGAAGACAATGACATTAACAGTGGCAGTTTAAATCCAGACAGCTTTCCATCCAACAGCATAACAAAAGGCTAGTAAGAGCCGGAGGTCCCATCTAAGGCTGGGATGCACAGTACCTCCATAGTCCGTGCAAGCAGGGATTATTCCCTGCCCTATTCAGGGCTGTTTCCCCAGGCACCAGGATACCCAGTGGGAAGGGCTCAGCCCTTCTCAGTCACTCCTGCTGGCGCCGTTCCAGTTTGTCTGAAGACACTTAAATATTCATGGAGAAAGCGCAAGACTCCGTCTTGCCGGGTGCACAGATTGCTCCCCAGGGAAACAGGACACCTGCCTTCCCCACTCCCTGCTCCATCACATCATTAATTATTTAAAGTAACAGGAAAGAGCAAGAAAAACTGTCCGCATCAGACATGCCTGCAGCCTGTTGTTTACGGTGCTCTCTGGGGTCTTGTGTGGCCCGAGGTTTGCATCTTCCCTCCGGCAGAAACAAGGATCAAGCCCAGCTTTCCCCTTTCCTCGGGGAGGATGCTCTACCCGCTAAGCTATTGCACAAAAGAAGGGATTCCCCTTTATCCAGACAGACCTTATGTTCACTTTTCCTATCAGAGAGTCTTTTTTTTTTTTTAATTTCAGTTTGAATAAAAGGCAAACAAAACACAAATCCAAATCTTTCAGAGAAGCAGCTATCCATAAACCTCCACACATTCTGTATTTGCTCAAGAGCTTAAGGTCTACCTCTGCATTTTACAGCTCGGCAGGCCAAGCCGTAGTGATCCAACTGCATCAGCAAGCACTTGGCTACTGAATCCATCGGTGGTGGGTTTCAGTGAAATGGAAACCACTGTCTCCCTGCCCTGAAGACAGTTCTGGTGTGCACAGAGTGGCATGTTTGGAGAAGCAGAGGGTCTCTTCTTATCTGCCTCTCCCCATCTTCCAACACACCAAAGGCCCCACGCTCTCTCACAGGAGCAGCACGGATCCACACAAGGGTCCTCGAGATCGGGATGTCCCCCAAAACTGTCCCGAGCCCAGGGAACAGCCCCATCTGCACCCTGGACTCTACTGCTAGAGCAGGAAGTCGTGGCAGGTGAACAACACTGGCACCCTCATGTGGTGAAAGGCACCAGAGTGAGCTCACAGCCAAAATCAGCGGTACAGAGAGGGATACTTCTCCAGAGGGACTTCTCGAGGGAGTCCTGACAAAGACCATCTGTGGGCCAGCATGGTCTAGGGACAGGCCACAAACCTGATGTCACCTCTCCTAGTCTGAGACCAGCAGCAAAGAATGACAGAATGATCTGGGCTGGAAGGGACTTAAGGATCATCCAGTTCCACCACCTTCCATGGGCAGGGACATCTTCCACTATCCCAGGCTGCTCCAAGTCCCACCCAGCCTGGCCTTGGATGCTTTCAGGGATGGGGCTTCATATAAGGTCTCCCTGGAGCTCTCTCTTCTCCAGGCTGAGCACTTCCAGCTCTCTCAGTCTGGCTCCAGAGCAGAGGTGCTCCGACCCTTGGATAATTTCTGTGGCCTCCTCTGGACTCACTCCAGCTGCTTCATGGCCTTCTGATGTTGGGGAGCCCAGAGATGGAAGCAGTTTTACAGGGGAGGAGTACTGTGGGGGACCCACAGAAACAGATCTGATTATCCCCAAAACCTGAGCTTAACCTGGTTTCTTCCTTATCATACTATCAAAATGGAGAACAGAATAAAAGATAAAACCAGTCCAGATGCCGAAACCGGAGAATTCACTAAAACTTTGAGGGAAAAGCCCTTTTGCCCCCTCCTGCACCTGCTGAGGGCCGTGTGGTAACAAGAGCACCTCATTCCCAGGAAACATCAACCCCTGAGCCCTGCTTTCACGGGAAAACAAAAAGAACCCCTCATATTTTCGACTGCTTAGAAATCTCTCTCTTCCCAAACTGCTCTGGAAACAGAATTAAATTAATTTTGAATTAAATTAATTTTAAATTAAACCACCCACCACCTCGAAGCAGCAGCACTCTGCAGAGGCGCACTGAGGTGAAGGGCGGCACCTGGCCGAAATGGCGGCAGCTGGATGTCCTCGCTCCCCAAACGGCCCGAAAATACCGTGTTTGCCGGGAAGTGGGCTTGTTTTATGAGCTTTAGCTTTAAAGAGCAGCAAAAGAGCAGCTCGGCGGCGACGAGGTGGCCTGCGAGGAGGCGGGGACGCGCCTGTCAGCCCGCTCTGAGGCGGCGGGGACGCGCCTCAGCCCGCCCTGAGGCGGCGGCGGCGGCGGGGCCGCTGTGTCGCGACATGGGGGACGACTTGGCGTCGGAAGGCGACACTCGTGAGTGGGGCCGGGCCGGGGCTGCCCCAGCGGGGCGGGGGGGGCAGCTCCGTGAGGGGCGATTCGTGTTCGAGGGGCGGGCGGGAGCCGGCGGGGCTGAGGGGCAGAGTCGGGATGCCCTAGGATAGAACCGGACACCTGAAAATCCACAAGGAAACAAAGCAGGTGGTTAAACCTACCCGCGATTCAGGACTGCTGCTGTCCAAAAGCATCCTGCACCGCTGAGATGCTGCACATAACTCTGGTACCCCGCACTTGGGGCTTTTGGCCTCCTTGGTCCCTCGGTCCCATCCCAAGTTGTCTTTGTGTCCTGCAGCCCCAGGCAGGGCTCGGTCGATGGGTTTTGTACATTTCTTTGCACGTCTTTCTCCTCCTTTGCTGCTTTTTTACATCTCTTGCATAATAAACTGCCTGTGAGTTGGTGCATTTCATTGAGGGTAAATAATTTTAAATGTTTTGCACGCTGTTTATGACAACTGAATTCTTATTCAGTAACTGAATTCCTATTCAGTAAGCTGTGAAGTACCCTGGAATCTGAGCTTGAAAGAGAAGGAACACTGCTAAATATCCACTGAAATGTTGCTTCTGGACAGGTGCATGCCATGATGAAGAGTGCATTTACACTTACAGAGCTGCTATGGATCTTAAGGAGGAAACTCAGACCATCAAGCTGTTACTCATGTGTTGCTGAAAATAAATAAATTGTGGCTTCTACAGCCTTAGCGATGCCAGATTTGTTATTGCATCTTCACAGCTATCCAAAGAATAAGGTGGTTTGACATTTTCTGAAAATGATGCTTTGTGTGACCATAAAATGTAAGAAAACATTTCTGTCACCTGGAGAGCAGGGTCAGCAGCATTTGCTTAATTGAAACATAGGATTTATTCCACTGAAGGGAGATAAGCATGTGCAAGGAGGTGGTATGTGTGTAGCCATTGGTATTAATAATTAACAAAATCTCAGTGTTTTTCACAAGTTTTCTTGATATTTCCTCTCCAATGAAGGGTCCATGCAGGGTGAAATGCAATCCTGTTAACACAGCTGACAAGGTGATAAGAGAGTCTTAATATACAGTGTAGGAAATCCTGTTTCTTGCAGAAATCAGTGTCCAAATCCTACTGCCTTCATTGTAGCAGCAGGTCCAGCACTCTTGAATACACACGCTCAGATGCCCATGTCTGGTGTTAAGTGGATAAACACACTGTTGAATAATCCTGTCTGGTGTTAAAATTTGTGTTATTTGTGTTTTTCCTGAGCTAAAGTTCTTTTGTTTGAAGGCAAGGGGAGTGGAAACTGGAGGATGAGGTTATACCTGTGTTGCTCTGAGAGACCACGGTAGGGATGCCTTTCTTCTGTGGCCTCTGAAGAGATTAATTGTGCTATTCAGGCAACAAGTCTCCTGGTTTTCTCCCTCAGTGTGGTGGAATGGGAACAATAATATGTTTTGATGCCTTTTGTATGGCATGTGTTTAATATGCAGTTGATATGTTGGAGCAAACTGAATTGTCATTGAGTCCCGCAAGCTGCAACCTGGGTTCTGGAGAAGTGTAGAAGAGAGCAGACCCTCTAGGCCAACTCTCCAGTAGGATATGACAGACCAAGGGTCTGACTCAAGCACTTCTTGAAAGAATTCCCCAAAAGCACTAGGACAGAGACTGAGTCCAACAAACACTGACACCAGCCTTGCCAAAAGCCTTCAGAGCCTCCCTGTTGGGCTGTGGCAGTCACAGCCTTGCTCTTGTTTCTTGGCAGGAAGGTTTATTTGATGAAGGAGAAGATTGCTGGGGCAAGGCCCAGCATGGGGAGTAAACACTCTTAAATTGTGCCTAACTGTGCAGGACAAGTAGTGCCAGTCATGGTAAATTATGTGCAGAGCTGCCATGGTTTATTAAGAGATGCAACACTAATCACAGGCCAAGCTGGCAGTTTTGTGCTGCTTGGCTGGTTCAGGTTGCCTGGAGGGAGAACCATGTGTAAAGGCCTCCTTGTGGAGCAGTGGCATGTAGGTGGAAGGATGGAGGAAAGGGTCTGTGTCATCTCAGAGCCTTCACACTGATCAGAGGGTGCCCAGAGGATATGGACCTCATGGATCAAAAGGTTTTGCAGCTGGAGCAAATCCATGCAGAGAGACACTGAATTAGAAGAGGAGTGGGTAGGACTGGAAGAGCACTGATGTGGCACAGGGAAGGAGAGACAGTGGCAGGATATAAATCCAGCAAGCATGCCAACATCTGTAGGGCTGGGATTCTTGCTGGAAGAATCTTTCAGCAATCATCCTTCCCTGAAGCCACGGGGCCGGTGAGATGAAGGGGAGGTTTGTTGGGGCATGCTGCTCCATGCCCCTTGCCAGCGCTGCTGTAATGCTCACTCTTCTGCTCTGCTGCAGTGCTTCAGTCAGAGAAGGAGTTCCATGATGCAGCAAAGCGAAATGATACAGCCAGGATGGAGGCGCTCATCAGGAGAGGAGTTGACATCAAAGCCAAAAACAATGTAAGTCCTGGGTTTTTCCACCTCCAAGCTGCAGGAAGTGCTGAGGTGTGTTTCAGATCTGCAGCTCCTTAACGTTACTCTTCTCATTAACTGCTTAATTTGTCAAAGCTTTAAAATACAACACCCAGTGCCAAATAGGGCCTGTAGCAACCAAGCAGTTTTCACAACACAGTGAGACCCCCAGCACTATCATCCTGGCCAACTGGAAAGCTGCAATTGCCAGATAGACATGATTGCCATGAAAGGCTCTGATTTTGCTGTCTCTGTACATTAAGACTGTGGGACAACCTCTGTTTTTGATGCAGATCTTTCCTTGTTGGCTCGTGGGTTCATGGAGATACAGGATTGCCCCCATCCCTAGTGTTTCAATCTGTCCATTTATGGTCAGCAATGTTCTTCACTCTGTGCTGTCATTACAGAACTGCAGCTCCTGAGCAGAAGGTGACTGACACCTGGCTGCTGACAGGAGAGCAGAGACAGAGGGCTGGGTCCAAAGAAACTCTGCACAGTGCGAGAAATTCTGGCTCCACAGATGGCCAAGGCTATTGTGGCCTTCAGAAGGGCTGGTGGATAGCCCCACTCTGCACACTGAGCCCTGCCTGCCTCTGTCCTTGCCTGCAGGCGGAGCGGAGCGCCCTGCACTGGGCTGCGGGGGCCGGGAGCGTGGACGCCGTGCGGCTGCTCCTGGATCACGACGCCCCTGTGGATGACGAGGACAGTGTACAGAGGCCACTCTCCCTTGCATGTGCTGCACACGTGTTTGGTGCTGGGGCAGTGCTGGGGACCGGGTGCTGGGCCAGCAGTTACACACTGCACCTTGGCCCTGGGTGGGTGGCACAGGGTGGCACGCTGCACCTGCTGAACAAGC
This sequence comes from Melozone crissalis, assembly GCF_028551555.1. Lineage (NCBI taxonomy): Eukaryota > Metazoa > Chordata > Aves > Passeriformes > Passerellidae > Melozone > Melozone crissalis. The sequence goes on along the minus strand of NW_026535792.1, from coordinate 2,742,377 downwards.
CTTGTTGGCACATGTGTCTGTGCTCTGTATTGTGGCCTTTTCCTTGCATGCACAGTTGTCGCAGACATTTTTTCATAGAAATCTTTCTTTGAAACTTGTTTGTTTTCTGGGAAGCAAGAGCCCCAGAAAGAGAATGTAAACAATTGTTATCAGCTGCTGTGGAATGCAATAAGATGCACCTGTGATTAGTTCATGTTCCCATGTTTATAATTAAGGGCCAATCACAGGAGCAAGCTGGGGACAGAGTCCCTGGACACAACTTTGTTATAAATTCTTTTTTTTCTATTCTTAGCTTAGCAAGCATCTGCAACTTCTCTCTTTATTTCTTATTAGTATAGTTATAATGTATTATATATCATATATCACTAAACCCAGCCTTCTAATCAAGAAACAAGATTCTCATCTTTCTCTCACCCCAGCGACCACCTCAAGTCGCAGTAATACACAGTGACTTGGAATGGGCTGGTGGAATCTGTGAAGTTTTCCATAGAGCATGGGGATGCTTGGCTTCTTCTGGTTGTGTTGGTGGGGCTTGTAGGATGACAGTGACAGCCAAAAAGTTTTCTCTTCCCCATACAGCCAGGCTAATACCTTTAAATAGGTAGTAGCTGCCAAGAAGCAGGTCTCTGCTCAACTGCTGTGAATATCTGTGACAAGAATAATAATAATTGGAGAAAGTGCAACTAAAAAAATATACTAGTGAGAAACAAATACATTTGGAAAACTTCATTAAGCTAAGAGGACAGCTTCCCTCCAGGGTGGGGATGGGGGATGGTGATGGCTGCAGTTTAACTGTAAGTCTCTTTCTTTTTTGCCCAGTTTGGAATGAATGCTCTTCTCCTGTCTGCCTGGTTTGGCCACCTCCGTGTCCTGCAGATCCTTGTCAATGCTGGGGCCAAGATTAACTGTGTCAATAGGGTGAGGGTCTCCTCATGTGGATCCATCACAGCCCTAGACAGTGTTGGGGGACAGAGAGAGGTTTACCTGTGAGCTCAGTCATGTGTGACAGCATCTGCTCTGGGGACTGCCATCTGCACTTTGACTTATCCCTGAGGCAGGTGTAATAATTGGGGCTGTGGAGATGCACACAGCTTCCTCACCTCATGTTTGTGCAGTGCTGATGTGGAAGCGTTAGAAATGGGAAATGGCTTAGTGAATCAGCAGTCCTTGTATTCTAAAACAGACCTTGTCTGGGAAAAGGGGGATTGATATTTCAGTCTTAACTTGCTGTCTGCAGCACAAGGAATTTTAGTCCTAGAGGTGAAGGGAGGATGAAATGGGCCTTTGCTAACAGGAGCTGTTTGTCAAAAGAGACTGACTGTCCTGCAGTATTGGACTTGTTGAATGAGCAGTCCTTTGTCTCCTCTCCAGAATGGCAGGAACTTACTTCACTGTGCAGCTCAGAGGGGACACATCCAGGTCATGGAGTTCATCATGGAGGACTTGGAGGACATGTGTGTGGATGAGACAGACAAGGTAGAAAGGCTTTTCACAGCTTTGTTTTATGAAGTCTAGTCTTGCTGCGCTGAGCTTAGCAGGAATATTGCCCTTGGTCTTGGGAAGAGAATCAGAGTCAGACTCCCAGAAGTCTTCCTGCAGAGTGAGCTTAGGGATGATGGGGATTCCGGCTCTGGTCAAGCTTCTTGCAGCAGATGATGTGATCTTGTGCTTTCTGAGCCTTTTGGACTGTGTTTCTCTGTTTCCTCCCAAAGATGGACAGGACAGCGTTTCACCTGGCTGCAGAGCACGGGCAGCTGGAGGTGGTGGAGTTCCTCATTCGACTGGGTTGTTCTCACAGTGCCAAAGACAAGGTATGGGCTCAAAACCACAATCAAAGGAAGTGAAGTCCAAGGATTAGGGGATGTGAAAACCAGGGAACAGAATCCCAGATGAGGCTCAGGCAGGCAAGTTGTCCATAGTTGTTACTATGGCTGTGGTATGTCAGGGCTTTTCTTCCCTATCCATTTCAAGCCATTTTATTGCTTAGTTCATGATTTCTCTCCAGGATTTTTCAGGCAGGATACACAGCAAGCCTGGTGGACCATGCTCCAGTTTAAGGTAGAAGGGGTTCTTCCCTTGCTGCTGCAACTGTAGGAAGATTGCTTCATATTCATGCTACTGGTTACAACCTCCTTTTCAGCCACACTGGATACACTCTGTGCAAGATTGTGGTATATGAACACTCAGTCCTGTGAGACATATGTTTATAAAGTAACGTTTACTTTCAGGAAGAAAATACAGCATTGCATTTAGCTGCTAAAAATGGACACCTCTCTGTGCTGGAGAAGATTATAGATGTCGGAGTGGATCTTGATGAAAAAAACTCAGTAAGTACACTTAAATTAAATCAAAACCACATCAGTTTTGCCCTTTTCCCCCCTAGAAATACTCTTCTGCCACAGTCATCAGGCTGAAAAGCCAGTATTGTTGGGAGAGGTCTAGAAAATAGCTGATTTTATCTAAAGCCTGTGTGGGTAAAGGCAGGTCACACTTGCAGAGCATCAGTGAAAGGCAACATCCGTCTTGGACCAATTTCCAGCTTTAAAGTGTTGCCTTCTCTTCCTGCTGTGTCTGCACACCTACCTTATCACTCCATTTAATCTCCCTTTCTCTCCCTGACCCTTGTACATTCAAGTGCCTAAATGGTTATTGAGTGTGTTTTAAACTAAACTTCACCATGCTTTGAAGTATTGACTTAGTCACTGAACATATGGACCTTCTGTTTGAGATCTCTCTTTTGACAGACCTGCTCTGGAAAATTATGTGGCTGGAACACAGTTAATGACTTAGATAGCAAATATTGGCTTAGTATCACTGTTATTTATTCCAGGGCACACTCCCAATTAAGTTTATCAGCATTTTTTTTTAGTCTTATTTGGTTACTGTCTTTGAAAAGTGTATTTGATTGTGATTAAGATCTGAAGGAAAGGGGGAGCCACCTTCTGTGGTAACTGGCAGCATTTGTCTACCCCCACATGAGCTGCCCTTTCTGCAAAGAGCAATAATAAAACCAGATGAAATCACTTAGGAATTCTGCTTGCTTGCTTCTGTTTTCTTGTAATGAAATGAGCTGCAACCCTTGGAAGGGAAAACCAGTGATAGAGGGTCACAGGTTTCAAGTTCTATCTCTGGGCTATTCCAGGAAAATGGTTTGTCTTTGCTGTCTGTGTGAAATCCTTTTTGGTTTATTGACGGGCTGGAGGGGAGGAAAGATGGTGGACACAATGTCTGTCTTGTGGCCCACAGCCAGTGACATTCAGAACAGAGCAGTACTCTGGTATGTCCAGGGCAGATAATTGTGTCCTGTATTTTTGTAACAATCAACTGGAGATCCCTGGCCCTCAGAACTGGTACTGTAACATGTCATGGATTCAGAAGATGGGGTGCAGTCTGTGACTCGTTCTGCTGCTCTGTCTCAGCCTTGTCTACAGAAATGCTGCTTGTGTCCTTTCTTGCCTTGTGCAGGAAGGACTCACGGCCCTGCACCTGGCTGCTGAGGGGGGACACAGCCACTGTGTGAAGCTGCTCGTGGAAGTGGGTGCTGATGTCAATGCCCAAACCCAGGTTAGCTCCATGGAGGTGATTCCATTCCCAAACCCTTCTTTGTGGATTTATGCCCACACCTGTGGCTTCCCAGGTCACCCACTATAGACAGAGGTCATGTGGAGCCCTGCATTGAGGAATAGCACAGGGAGTTTAGAGGAAGGTAAACGTGGTTGTGTACAAAGAGGCAGGTGAAGCTCCCTAGGACTGGTTTGGCTGGAGACAATCTCCATGAATTTGGGAGATTGGCCATGGGACTCCTGCAGGAGGGAGCAGGGAGCTCTTTGTGGGTAGTCTGTAACCACTGCAGCCCCTGGGAAGAATCCCTGAGTACCACTCCTCTCTTCTGCCTTGCCTCTCAGAAAAAGATGAACTGCCTTCATTATGCAGCACTGCATGGCTATGAGGAGATAGCCAGGATCCTCATGGATGCTGGAATCCACACGGATGCTCTCAATCATGTGAGTCCCTCTCAATGCTCTCACCACTAAAAATAAGGTAAAACCGGTTTGTGGAGCTGCTCAAGAGCACAAAGCAACTCTGGAAGGACCAGTGCAGTATCCTTGTCAGCCCCCAGTGCAAACTGGCAGCTGGGATAGAACAGCACATACTGGGCACAGCATGGTCCTTTCAGTGCTATGAGCTAAGCTCTCCCTAAGGGCAGGATCTTCTTTCCACAGCAAAATGCATCAGCAGTGCACATTGCAGTCCTGCAGAACTTCCCAGCCATGGTGAAGCTCTTCATCAGTGCAGAGTGTGACCTTGACATTCCAGATAATGTAAGACTGCAGCTCCTGTTCTTTGTGTTTGAAATGTGAACCAGTTTCATGGGGGATTTTATCACCCTGGGGACAGGATTAAAAAGGAGTGCTTTAAAATGTGGAGAACCTGGAAGTGCAGCTTAGGAAATGTGAAACCTGTGAAATGATTCTAATTGTTGCAGTGAGGTAATCACTTGATGGTGTTCAACATGAGGGCAACATTGCAACACTGCAACATTGCATAGTCAGGCTCTCTCATCCTTGCTGGAAGCTGGTAGGAGAAATTTCAAGATGGAATATATTCTGCAAAATGTCTAGAGGGCTGAGAATAGGAGGCAGGCCTGGAGGTAACTGGTTGTCTCACCAAACTGTAATTTTCTGAATGAGGGGCTTTGTGTAGCTTGTTTTGTTTAGTCTTCATACTTGTGGCAACGTTCTCTATTGATGATACCATAAAATTGACACATTTTATGTTCAGTTTTAGTGGTTTCCATTAAACACTCCCAAGCTCCTCCTGGTAGTGTTCTGCCCTTCCAGCCTCACACTTGTCTTTCTCTGAAGTGTGGCCCTTTCTCCCTCCTTCTGCAGAGGCAGCAGACCTCACTCCACATTGCTGCAGAGCACGGCAGGCAGGACATTGCTGAGATGATCCTCATTGCAGGAGTTAATCTGAAGCTGACAGACAAGGTAAAGGTCTCCATGGGTGAAGCAGGTTCTGTGGGAGTATGGAGGGAAAATATACATAGATGGTCTTTGCTAATGTTTTCCATGATTTTCAAGGCAGGCTAGTAATATTAAAATTTAGGTATTTCCAGGGATAAGCCCTTAAAACACAGCTGAGTAGGTAATTTTGGTGTGTTTTCTAGGAAATAAGTGACTGGTTCTTAGACAGGTAGAAAATAGATAACGCAATGAACAATGTTTTCTTTCTCAAAGTTGTTCTGGTTCCTTCTATTTGTACTATCATGAACAGTAATATCAAAGATTTCCTCAAATAATGGTAAGTGATATACCTGAAAAATTACAGCACACATATTCTAATAGGTTGAAAGGATCTGTTTGGTATAGATCTGGCACAGTTTTGGGGCTTTTGGCATCTAATAAAATCAGCAGAATGAATTTCAAGAGCTCTGAAAATGTAACATGTGCCCAAAAATGCTGGAGGCCCTTGGGCAGGGATTAAAATAGGGATTGCCATTCGCAGTGGGTAAGAGCAAGTGCAGACCTGAAAGGCACCTGGCTGAACTGGCCTTCAGCTGTGGTGAATGTTTGTCACCTTTCAGCACTCTGTGGAACTGCAGTGACACTCAGCACAGGGGACACATTCACACTTTCCTGTATGAAATTGGGTTTCTGCTCACATCTGAGCAGATGAACTGTTCTTCCTGTTATGCCTGGTGCCTGGGCTGGCTTACTTTCCTTCATGCAACTTTCAAACCTCGTTCTTTTCTGCCTTCTGATTTCAGATAGAAATACAAATCTCCCCTGCCCAATCCAAAATCATATTCATGAAAGGAACATAGCCACATTTTCATAGCCTCATCAGCCTGTGCTTCTCCTAAGAGACCATTTTTAATCATGTATATCTGGAGCCTGTAAAGTTAATGAGGTTGTATAAATCATTTTGGTTTCATGTGTCAGCAAACCTGCTGTGCAAAAGGCTGTAAAGTACCTTGGACTGCAGAGCTGAGCTGGTTCTCTGATGGTTGCTCTCATGTTGGTGGGTTGCAGCTTTTCCAGTTGGTTGGTGAAGCTTTTCCAGTGGCTCCTGCAAAACAGGCAGATCCCTTGTAGCACCAGAGGAGATGCTGCAGAGCCTGGAAAACCACTCCCCATGCCCTGAATGCAGGAGCTTGACAGCAGCTCACCTCTGAAGTTCACAGGTGGAGAACAGGTCATGGAGATTGTACCTCCTAAGGCACAAAGTCTTTTCCAGCTCATTTTTCCTTTCTAATTTCAGCAAGGGAAAACATCTCTGGATGTTGCTGCCCGAGGCAATCACACCATCTTGGTGGACATGATTATCAAAGCTGATCGATTTTACAAATGGGAGAAGGTGAGCAGCTTACACAACAGCCCCTGTGCTTTCTCCTCTCCATTGACACTCCACATACCAGCTGTCAAAGAAAAAGAAATACAGGACATCCTGTGACCTCTATTTTCATCCCCTTAGTTAAGAAAAACAGAAGTCCTCACCATGCCAGCAGCATCTGCTTAAGGTTTTCCTTATTTAAAAAGGCCTCTGCTGTTAGAAATCCCAGGTGGCACTGCTGGGAATAGAGGTTTCCAAAAATTATTTAACAGCTGCTCCCAAAGGGATAGAATTAGTTCCTTTTCCCAGAAGGAGAAACTGAAGGACTTGAGTGAAAAAATGCTTGGCCTCAGGTCACCAAAATGGGATTTTGAGAGTTTTTCAGCAGTGGAAGGAGACAGCTCTTGCTGGAGTCATACAACCAACTTCTCCCTCCAAGTGCAGCCTCTCAGCCCCATCTCCCCTCTGAAGCCCTGCCCACCCCAAGCCTGTGCCCAAACCAAGCTGAGCAGAGTGAGCTGAAAGTACAGCCCAATGTCACATCCCTTGCATGCTCTTCAGAGTTTGGTTGTCCTCCCATGGCAGTGCTCCAGAGGGGGAAGCAAAGGAAGGAAAGGAAAGCATGTGCCTGTGGCTCAGGTGCAGCTTCAGGGTCATGCTCACTGGATCAGGCCCTTGCATTGGCTTCCATGCAGCCCTAGAGAATGTCATGCAGCCTGGCATGTAAAGCACTGTGAGCACAGCTGATGTTGCAGGGAAGCAGATTTAATTAAATGATTCTGCCCCAAACCCCAGATGAAAGGGAATGTAGAAATGCAAATTGTGATCCGCATGGGCTTCCACAGCGAAGATGCCATTAACAAAGTGGCCATTAACGGCGTTTTAACCCCGATGAGCACAGAGTGAAACGAGAATTAAGGGAGTAAAAACTCGAGCTGTGCCAGAAAGAATTCGCAGGGACCACAGAGCTGAAGGTGTGGGAGGCTGCAGCACCACAGGCACTGCTGCAGCACCCCTGTTCTGGCTCTGCAGGACAACCTGAGCAGCGACTCCGGCTCATGGGTGGCAAAGCACTTGACCTTTAAGCAGGATCACAGGCTGGAAACACAGCACATCCGCTCAGTCATGTGGAGATTAGCCACTAAGTACCTCAAACCCGGGGAATGGAAGAAGCTGGCACATTACTGGAAATTCACTGATGACCACATTAGGGCCATTGAGCAACAATGGACAGGTATAAAAAAGCTTCCCAGGTATTTCCCTTTCTTTCCTTGGACTTTGTTTCTAGGAGATAAAGCTGCAGTAAGAGCAAAGCGTGAAGAAAACCAGTTGGTTTATTTGAAGCAACCAAAAGATTAGGTTAAAAATTCTGGTTTTTCTGAATGTGGAATTACCTACACACAGTAATTTGTCTAGGAATAAGGCATGCAAGCAGGGGAATTAGAGTTCTTTGCTCACTCCTTAGGAGACATTTGGCAGGCCTGTGAGTTCTTGCTACAATTCTTGTTCTACAGAACAGAAGGAACTTGCTGGTTTTACTTTTTTCCTTGGAGTAGCAAGAAGGCAGTGAAGTGAATTCTTTAGAATTTAAGAAATACATTAGCAGAAGCAGGGTCTGAGGGTCAGAACAGATCACTGCTAGTTCTGGCTGTAGTTTGGATGATGTGAGCAAGGGGCCAAGCTGTGTTCTGAAGGCAGAAACTGTATTGCCATGAAAGGCTGTGCAACAAACCCAAGCTCAGCCATAGCCACTCCATTAAGTTCCACATAAATCCAGCAATCCCATCACAAGCAGGAATTAAAACCATGCTTTACAGCCTCCTAGTAAAATCCATAGAGGAGGGAGGGATGTGCAAACCCACCAGGGCAGAAATCTGCTCTGGTCAGGGCTGTGCACTCTGAGTGTGGGATTTCATCTGTGCTTTGATCCAGGCACTAAAAGCCACAGGGAACACGGGCACAGAATGTTGCTGATCTGGCTCCATGGTGTGATCACTGCAGGAGAAAATCCAATCAAGGGACTGTACGAAGGCCTGGTGGGGATTGGGAGAAGAGATTTAGCAGGTAATACTTTTGTCTTCCTTCAAATAATGCACACTGAGCATTATTTGAATTAATTTACCCAAATTCTGTGCTTAGACAAATGCACAGAGGAAAACTTCAGTGAAGCCAACTCACAGGAGCTGAAAGCACCTGCTCTGCCCCCTTGCTTCCATTACATGCAATCTCTTTCTCTCAGGTTTGATAAATGAACAGATCCTGCCATGGCTTTATTGTTCTGTGCAGCAGATCATTCTCTCTTACAGAAAGCATCAGGAAAAAAGCAAATGCAGACTCCACCTCTCCTCGGAAATGCACAGCAATGTAACACCAGGAGCATCCTCAGCTGGTCTCAGGATGAGAGAGAGAAACACTTCTCTGCTGCTGAGAGAAGGCAGATGCAACCTAAGGGCTTCTTGTCACAAACTGCTGGCACTGCTGCACCCTTCTGGACAGGAAGTGACAAGGGTAAAACAAATGCTCATGGTCAAAAACGCCTCCTCAGGGAGGGAGATTTTTATCAGCAATTTCAAATGGTCTGGGCACCATAATGAGTTTGGTGAGCAAGCCTTACTTGCCATACTGCATCAGGAAATATTACAGTTCTACTGTAACTTGTCTACAGCACAGTTTTGTATATAAATTTTCAGTTGTCAAGTTTTTAAGTTAATGGGGGCAAAGGCTTTGTTCTCAGGAATGTTCTTTACATACCTTATTTATGGGGGTGTCTCATGTCTTAGGCATGTCCATACATTCTCCCCATAAGAGAATTTAAGCAAAATCAAAGCCACTCTTTGGTCCTTTTGGAGCTGAGGGGTCGTGATTTTTAATGCTTTGACTCTTCACAAAAAGTTTGAGAAGAATATAAACATATGCTGTTTATAAATGTACATTAACGTGTATGTTTATGAATCAAATAGGTGACTGACCTTTTCAAAATATCTTTTCATTTGTCATGTAATCCTTCATATTTATTTTTTACAGCATCTCAAGGGGAAAATAATGTCTGTATTTCAATAAATCTAGATTTTACCCTTTAAAGTTGCAAGTTATATCTTGTTATCTTTATTAAAAAAACACTACAGCATTTTTTCTTAGAGCTAAACCAGTACAACCTTATAGTTAAAGCTTGAGAGGAATTCAAGCAGGTGGTGATGGTTGTCTTCATTTCCAGAGGTGTTTGTAGAGGCAAACCAGTACTGCAGTGAGCTCAGCTGCTGTTTTCTTGGAGTCAAAACAAGAGACACTTGCTGAAAGTGAAGTTTTATTGAAAACCATCTTTATGCAGCAAGAAAGTTAAAAATTCAAATGCTTTATTTCAAAGAGAAACAAACTAACTTACAACACAATGTACGAAGCACATAAGTGATGGCAATATTGACACTTAAACATCTTTTAAATCAAATATTCAACAAAAATATAGGTCAGCTTATAAGTACACAATCTGCATGTGGTAATATATACAGCCAAGTGAAAAATATAAAAAGAAATACCGTTCTGCTTAAGAACATGATACAGTGAAGACTTTGGTAGAAAAAATGTCTTTTATTTTTAAAAGTGTAGTCTTCTAAGATGCTTCCTTGAATCCAAAGACTAAAAATGAAACAGATCTATCCCATTACACTGCTGGAGGTTGCTGTCCACGGGTAGTTCACCGACTGTTGATCCTGTTGGAATCACACAGTGATAATCGGCCGACACAAGGGAAAGGCAGAGTGGGAACAGCTGATTGTACACAGGAAGACCACCAAGCCAATGCCTCTGTTCCACTGGCACTCCCAAGCCTACTGCTCCTCGTGCTCGTTGCTGGTGTGAAGGCTGATCTTCTGGACTTCCAGTTCCTCTGCACTGACCATGGAGGGATCAATGGCTGCGTACCGGGTGCCGTGGAACTGCAGCAAATGGATCTGTTGGGCACAGGAAATAACACAGAGACAGGTGTAGGAGCAGTGTTTTGGTGAAATAGAAACATTCCTTCTGAGTAACTTTTGTGAGGTAAAACCATGGCTCTGGAGTACAGGAGTTCAGAGACAGAAAACCCCCAAAGCTGGCCCAGCATGGACACAGCTGCTCCCAGCCCTGCCCTTTGGTACCACAGCACAGAGCACACAGGGAAGTTAAGTAACAAAAGAAGCTCAACAGGAGTTTCCTTCTGCTGTTGTGGCTAAACACGTTCATAGACTGAATTCAGGAACTCACTTGAATGTACAAGTTGACCTCAGCACTCCTGCAGAGGTAGGGGAAGTTGCCTCCTGTTTTGAGGTGAGCTCTTCTGGCATTAGGGTAAAGCTTATACATTTCCTCTTTTGCTTCTGTTGAAAGCGCGCTTTGGTCGAACACCTGTGCAACAAGTCCCAGCAGTGAGTTCTGAACCTCAGATTGTGTTGTTACATCAGATTGGCTGCATGCTGCTCCTAGAGGAGACCCTCAGCTTCTTTGTGGAATGGTGTTAATGAAACAGAACAAGCAAACCTGGGCACTGACAGCTAGCAAGCCAATACTGTAATACTGAAACATATGGCACAGAATATCTAATTCATAACGCAGCACAGAAAAGTCACAGCTTTGCCCAGTCAGCAGAAGGCTTCCCTAAATAGGAAGTTACATGCTGCAAATGCTTGCTAAGTTGCTGACTGAATAGTGTGGCTGCACCTGCCAAAGGGAGGAAATAGTGTTTAACAAAAAAATTGAGATTCACTTACATCCATAATGGTTACAGGGATGTCTCGGATTTTGTGAGGTTCTACGTAGGAGTTCTGGCAGTTGAGGGTGAGTCTTGAGGCCAGCTCGCTCTGGCCCAGGCTCTCCAGCTTACAGGAGAGAGAAACACTGATTAACAACATATTTCACTGCAGGAAGTCAATGCAATATTAATAATACAGCCAAAGAGGAGAGAGTTTTAAAGGGATGAAGGTTGTAATAATTCCAATTTAGTATTACTCTGCAGGAGACAAATGCCTAAATCACATTCCATGAGTTGTTCCTGTCTCCAGAGTGTGGCCTACAGATCTATCCCAGCATTTTCTCCTTTTCCACCTCAGTTCCTTAACTCCTCTTCATTGACACAAACAAACAGAACTAAAGTAGAGGGGGTCAGTGAATCAGTTGAACTGCTGGGGCTGTGACAGTCAACACTGCTGAAGATCCACTTCCCACTCCTCCCTCCTGGGTCAGTGAATGAAGAAAGCAGCAGAAATATCTCCAACCTCCCTCTCAGTAACTGCAGAGTGACACCACAGCCACCAGAGCACACCTACCCTGTCCACCATGAAATCAATCCCATCAGCCATCTCAGGATCTAGAGGACCAGATGCAAAATTCCCAAGGACAATTTTTTTCAGCATAAAAGCAGGCATCAGCCAAAAGCTAAAACAGAAATAAGATGGAACGATATCTTCAAGCACGAAGGACTCAACATCAAGATGCTGTATTGTAAATGCTTTCTTTCCTTGCAGAGGCTTTGTGTTTTAACTTCAAATTAAATCCTTGAAGAAACTTCTAGTTACATGGCAAAAAACATGACGAACAACATTATTCTTGCTCTAAATGGTTTTGTTAGACAAAAGGCAGAGTTCTTAAATCTGGCCACACATCCGCAGAGGATCACAGAACAATTTGTCTAATTCCACACTCTCAATTGTTAACATTTCCACTCTCCTTGTGGTGTGCTTTTAAAAGTCACAAGTATTCCATCCCACACCTCCCTCCCCAGGCTGGAATCAGGTTAGACACATATCCAACTAATCAATGTGACATTTCACTGCAAAAAAATTAATGCCATGAGTCTGTTTGCTTGTCTGTCTGCTTTACCTGTTTGCTGTCCATGTCTGATTGAAAATAGAAGTGTCACTAAAGGCATTACACAAGATCAGAGATTGGACTCTGGGAGATTTGTGTGTGTATTCAGCAAACTTCTGAGCCAGAAAACCTCCCAGAGAAGCTCCAAAAAGGTGAACCTAATGCAAGGAAAAAAAACCAAAACCAAACAGATGATGAAATGTGACCTCTGAGCAGAGTGTTTCATTACAAAAATAGGTCATTCAAGTTTACCTTGTCCTCATAACCCATTTTTTGAAAGAATCACTGTTCCATTCATTTCCTGGTTTTATGTGCAATATAAATGTGATAAATACTAACAAAAGGAAATGTTTCCCAAAGACTCACAGTGCTAATTTCTTTGTGTTCATCAAGCTTAAGAAAAAACCCGAATATTTCACTTTATTTCCATAGCTATTCCAGCCCAACAGACTTGACTGTGGTGTTCTGTACTATGTGAGTTAGGAAGGGTAACTTCCACAGCATCTCACAAAAAATGAAGTTAACCCATACAATTTAATAGGCCTGGAATAGCAGTTGAATTTAGGCCAAGTATTACAATTTCCAAGGGCATTCACCTTCAAAAATAAACTGGTTTCAAATGTGAAATTGCAACACAGCCTCTTTATTTATAGGCTGTATTTTTGTATCCTATTTTTTGCACTGGCTCTTAAATGAGACTGTTTCAAACATCAGGTTTTTATTACAACAATTTGTCCACTGCCTTGTCTCGGAGCACTCACTTTATCCAGCTGAAGGTGGTCTAAGAGTTTCCTGAATCCATCACAGAACTCAAGGTGATCCCAGTACACTGGATACTGCAACTAAAATAGCACAAAGTTAGAAAAAACTGAGATCAATCTGCTTCCAAGTTGTACCAGCTCTCACATGAAAGGTTTCAAGACAGTGCTGTGCCTCTCCCATGTTAAGGAGTTCCTCTTCAAGGTCCCCAGAGCCCGAGGGTGCCAACACCTCCCCCTCAGTTACACAAAAACACACAAAGTGCCACTGAGCAGCATTGCCTCACTCTGGGATCAGGGGCAGGGGAGGCTGGAGTGGCTCTTCAGTGATTTTGCAGCATGTAACAGATACTAAAGTCATTAACTGCTGCAAAAGACAGTGGTACTCCTAAAGCCAGGCTGTTTAATATATTGTACAAATCAACATTCAGCTCAGGAGCTGAGAAGCCCCAGAAGAGCAGGCTGGTAGGATTTAAGGAGTGAATCTGCAGCTATTATACAGTCTAAGAACCATGTTATCCACATTCCCAAAGGAAAATATGGAAACCTTGAACTAACTCATGTGCTTGCCTCAGGGCTAACAAAGATGCAGCTGGAGGCAAAAAGTACTGGTGTCCAGGACACACAAGGAGAAAAGTAGGCTGAGAGGTCAACAAGGTTTTGGCAAATGCTGCTGTGGACATATAGCAGATTCCAGCCTGGATCCATATACTCTGTAGTGCAACTTAGCACAAAGTTTTTCGGTGGATTCCCTAAGTCAAAACGAAGAAGTTCATTATCCAACCCCTAATCAGAGCAACAAGCACAAGTACACCATCTTTGACACAGGACTGAGAATACTCACAGCAATAACTCTGTAGCCCCATCCAGTCAGTGCCAGAATTTGCTGGAAAAACACATCTGCAGTCCCACTCACAGGAGGGAGAAATATGAGAGGGCAGCGAATGCTCCTTGGCCCTGCATCGTACAGTGACCAGACTTTGCTGTCATCATCATCCACTATAATCTGGGGAGAGAGGCACAGAGGGGAGGAGAAACACAAGACAGGTGAGGTTCTTCTTCTGCCAGCTTCCAGGATGGCTTCTAGACATTTCCAACTTCTAGTAAATGTTATAACACTCAAGACTTTCTTTTACTCCTCTTCACAATAGCTTTCAGGCTGTTTTCTAACTGGAATGACAATGTGGATACAGCTGGAACAGAACTGTGGCCACACACCATCAGACAGAATATTTTGTGCATGGTGACATAAGCTGGATAATGAACTGCACCTCAGGAAAGGAGCCACATGCTCAGGAGAGCCCCAGGAGGTCAGTTCAGGGTACCAAGAGCAGCAGCTGGAGGCTGCAAGAGCCAGCACTGCCCCAGGGACAGCTTTTTAAACAACCATTGATATCTGCACCCACAGACAGGAGATGTTACAGGTCTGGAACCACACAGGCCTTTGGAATTAAGCAGCTAGCCCCACAAATTATTGATCTGAAATGCTTAGAGCTGCCTGCCAGAAACAGAGACACACATAGCTCCCAGGGCAGCACTGCAGGGCTGACCTGGAGGGGAAAATGCTTCTATCAATCACCTGGCAGCATCTCAGGAGCTTCTGGACTGCCCAGGACACACGGCTGGCTGAGGGAGAGTACTCACACTCATTAAGGTGCCATCCTTAATGGGCAGCTCCTCATACAGTACCACAAGTCCCAGCAAAATTAGTGCCTTCAGGAATGTTAAGAATTCTTTTCTAGCAGCACCAAAGCCTGACTTGTTTTGACAAGGCCTGTTCTACCAGAAACTGCTTGCTATACTCCAGATGTTCTTTCAACTCCACAACCCAGAAGAAGCTGCATCTTGTACCAGATCAAGAAGCACAAACCTCTGGAGAAAGCCTGAGTTAAGCAGCCAGAATGCATCTCCTCTATATCAAGATTTTATAGCTTTTTGAACAGTAATATACAAGCACAATTTGCTTTTCAAACCCAGCAGTTAAGCCTCTCAGCAATCAGAGGAGAACAGTGTATCACAAATCAGATTTGCTTGACTAACAAATCTGCTCCTAATAAAGCCAGTATTTCAGGCTCTGGGAGCATGTGAGGGATCACATGGTAACGCTGTTTTCTAAAGTCTTTATAAAAACAGACAGATTGCATACCAGAGCCTCCAGACCACTGAAACCATTTAAACATAAACCTTGCACAAAAGCCCTCCCAATCCCCACCACAACAACTCCTTGCACACAGCCCCTGGGCTCCAGCCTTGCTGCTCTCAGCTGTAATTCCATCAGCAATGCTGGATCCATTCTGGGTGCCTGCTACCAGGTTTACCTTTAGGAGTGTTTCCAAAGGCACACCACAGTCTTTGGAAAAACAACACCAAAGTTAGCTCATGGCAAGAGAGCCGAGGCAGACAGGCAATGTTTCTTTCCTTGAGCCCAGACAGTGAATCAATGGTTTAAGCACTTGCTCTGGTTGATTTCCAGCCACATGCTGGACAGTTTAACCCCAGCTCCTGAGCTGTGTAGGCAGCAGTGTGGTTAACTCCTGACTTGGGAGGTCAGAACCTTTTTCTTGTTCTGGTTGATCAATCAAGATCAGCTACAGCTCACACAGAAGGTAAAACCTGCACTGCCTCAAAACAAAGAGTAGAACTTTTCAGCAGGGCCAGGGAGTCCCTTGATGAAAACTTTCAGGAAGGACTCAGATAAGAGTAAGTGGTGTATGCAAACAGAGGCACACAGGCAAAGCAGATTAGGTTAAAAAAATGTTATTTTCTCTGCTGTACTTCCTATATCTGACCAGGGCAGGAAAGAAGATGGAGCTGTGCATTTCCTGTGCCTGTCAGGAGAAACATCTCAGCACATTCTCAAACAAACTGCTCTGGCTCTGCTTCCTTAGGTTGATCTGAGAGCAGTTACCAAGGCTGGTCATTCCCTCCTCTGTACTGCACAAGCTTTGCACTTCTGAGGGGATAGTGCAGGCAAATGCATTAGACTGCTTCAGAGACTAATTACATTTTCAAATTGAGCTTTTTTTAAAATTCTTTCTCCATTAACCAGGACTAGTCAGTTTATTTCTTCATCCCCCACATTCAGCCCTGTGGCATCATTTGCCTTCTGAGGAGACAGCAGCACTCAGGAGGGTAAGGCATTCCCGGGGCTGAAGGTCAGCAGGTCACCATCAGCTTCAGCTTACACACATCCCCAGTTATGAAACCCTGAGCACTGGCAGCAGCTGAAGGCAGTGGCTGCTGGCCCTGAGCTGCAGCAGAACCATGTTTCCTTGGAATTAAACCTGCAGCTCCTTCCATTCACCACCTTGCATCCCACCAAGCAGAGCCCCAGAGCACCCTCACATCTTTGTGCTGGCCCTGGCTGTGGTGCCCCAGTGAGGCTCTGTCTGAGGGCAACCACAGAGCACGTGGGGTCAGCAGCAATGCACCTTTCTCATCTGCAGGACACAAACTGGCAAAAATGAGTGAGAATCCTGCAGCCCTTCCCTAGAGGTGCTTCTGCAGCCCACACAGTCATGGAGGCAAAGGAAGCACACCAAAGTCAGCTCAGCCCATAATCAAACCATTACACACCTGAGCCTGCAGAGCCACAGCAGTGCCTGTGCCACAGCAGCAGGGTGCCAAGGCAGGGCTGTCCCTCTGCCTGGCACAGTCTGGGCTGCTGCAGGTCACTCTGTGACCACAGCACAGCAAGCCTGACCTGCAGAAGGCACACAGTGCTTGAGTGGGTCAGCAGTTACACACTGCACTGCATGCCCTCTGCCACCAGCACGTAGAGAGCAGAACTTGGAGCCCTGCACACCTCAAACACTCTCCTGGGGCTCAGGGAAAGGCAGTGGGGAAATCCAAGCAAGAGGAGAAAGTGGCTGGGCAGTGTGACTAAGCAGAAGAAACTGTCTGGGTTTTTCCCCGTGGTTAAGAACATTGCCTGACTGCTGGGGAGGTGCCCTGGACATGGCTCTGGCCTGAGGACAATGGGCAGGAACAGTGGGGGTGGCTCTGGCAGCTCAGTCCAGTGCCCCAGGCAGCTCTGAGAGGCCACACAGGTGATGCCCAGCACACAGCACTGCCTTGGAGCACCCTCCCCAGCAGGGCTGGCACTGGGATGGCACTGGGATGGCACTGGCATGGCCACGGCTCACAGCTGAGAGTCTGCTCCCCAGCAGAGGCAGAAGTGACCTCCAAGAAGCATGTGAAGATGAAGGGTGTGCTTTCATGCACTCACATGACATGTGGGACAACAGCTCAGGAGATAAAGCAGCTCAGTAGCACAGCCACAACTGCTCTGCATTAGCCACACTGAGTGTCTTCCCCTCAAACACAAGAGGAGATATTTCACCCACTAGATGTACATACCTTTTTAAGAGGAACTGTGCTTCTGAACCAGTTATAGTCAGGAGAGACTTTAATCTCTCCCATGATGTTTAGAAAAAACTCAGTTTGGGTCAGCCTGCAAAAGAGAGAGAATGAGAAATCAATAGCACAGTTTCAGCATGGGCAGCTCAAAAGCTGTGCTGTGTAAATAAAGCAGTGCAGGCTGATTTGCTCTTACCAGTTGATGGCACTACCTCTGACTCACAACAAGTTCACTTTTGCTCAGTTTTCATCAAAGCATGCAATTATTCTCCCAAGAGGCAGTCACCTGACTGCCTTACTGCACCACCTAATTATGAAATGATGATGCTTCTGTAGCAGCATTCCCGTGTGACAGCTGCAGAGAAAGTCAATTGTGTTGCAGGCTCTAAGTGCCTTCGAAACCTAAAGCATCTTCTGGGTTTCTTTTAAATTGATAAGGCACTCCAAGTTTATAGCTAATAAATATTCATACAATTCACTCAGGAATTCACATCACAGACATTATTTTATGAACCTATTCAGTATTCAGGTCACGTTTTTCCATCTGAGTATAACTGACCCAAACGAGTCCCAAAGCACATCAGGAACATCACCTGATCCGAGGCTTAATTTACAGAAAATCCTTGAAATTTTAATTCTATCCACACAGAAGCAGGCTCTTGTCAGGAGTTACCAATGAAGAAATCCTTGAAGCACACCAATTAATACAGCGCAAATTGATTCTGAGCTGGATCCACACAGGAATGCCACTAACTCACTCCCCAGCCAGAATGTCCAAGCATACATAATGAGTATCTTATAATACTCCATTAATTAGTAATAAACACTGAGGTAGCTCCAAGATTTAACTGTTTGGGTTGTTTTTTTTTTAAGCAGCAAGAGACCATTAGCTTCCATTTATACAACAAATGGCATCAAACACTTCTGAAGTTTGCAGACTCAATAGCTTCACCCTGAAAGCCAGCTGCCTTGGGAGATTATTTTCATGCATTCACACACAGCACTGAGCATAGAAAAACAAAGAAACTTTTGCTCTTGTTACTTAACAGTTGCCAAGTCTAAATCAATAGGTTTTGTTTCTTAATTCTTCATAAAATAAGACTTTGTTGTGTTCTGTGAGTCACTGCAATTCATTTGTCCCTGCAGGAGAGCTGCTGGTGGACAGCTTAACCAGTTTATGGGGTTACAGCTGGATTAACAGGGAACTACAATTTCCTCATCTTTCAGTCTTCATTTGCCATCTTCCAAGGGCAGAAAACATTAATTTTAAAAGGGAAAGTACTTTCTAAATTGCAAACACACACCTTCCACAGAGCACATGCTACACCTCCCATGTTCAAAGGTTTGAGGTGGGATGTTCAGCTGTGGCTGCTGTTTAAATTTTGTGTGGTTTCCCTCTGGTGCTTGCACCAACTGTTCTGCTTTCTATCAGAGTCTGGCAGCAGGTAAAATTACAGCTAGGGTAAAAAGTATCTATTCAAGAACCTGCAAAGCAGAGCAGGGGAAAGGATGCTCTCCTGGGCTGGGGTCTGCAGCCACTGGAGAGAGGAAACCACAGCTCACACTAATTCCTTCCCATAACCACACATCAGTGGCTTCCTAAAAGCTCTTCAGCAAACAACAGAGTGTCAAAACTGTGGCAGACGAATGACAGGAAATGCCTTAAAACACACATTATCTTGGACTGTTACACTGGCAGGGCTGAGAAGCAGAAGTCACAGTGAGGGCCCTGCAGGGACACAGAGGCACCAGAGAGGAGACTCCTCCTGCTGCTCTGAGGGCTCTGCTTGCCACAGAGGGCTGGCAACCTCCTCCTGCTGTGATCACCCCTCTGCTCCTGCCACCCCAGTCCCTCAGCACCCTAAAGCTAATTGCTGGGAGCACAGAGCTGTGCCAGGGTAAGGATAAGGCACCGTGCAGGAGGACTTTGTGCTGGCCCTGCACCTTGGCTGCTACCACAGCGACTTCAGAGTCCACCTGAAACCCAAATCTTGAACTTGCCAGTTCACCTGTTATCACCCATGGAAGGGAGCTATTGGTCACCAACACCTGGGCTGATTGCCACCAGCTTTCTTCTGAAGGAGCATCTGTGATTGCCACTCCTAAGGGCTGCCTTTCTTTCCAGGCAACAGGAAACTTGCATTAGACACTGCCCTCTTACTGAAATTGGTTTTTTTTTTTTCTCCTTTGCACAGAAATGCAGCACTAAGTTTGTACACATGAATACTCACATTAACAACAACTGCATGTGCTTTCCAGGCACAGAGAAGCTGAACCATGAACTCAAAACAGGGATTCAGCTACTGAAGGTAACTCAGATCACAAAGAGCCTGATGCTGGTCATGGTCAGCCTCTAAACACCCAGGTTTCATTTTTCGTAAAACCAAACAACATGAGGAACTTCAACATTTTAAAAACAATTCCTCAGGAAGAATCTTGGATGTGCTCAGAGCACTTGGTAATAGTCTCCCTGTGAGTTATTCCGCTACACTAATGACATCCTCCATTCATTATTGATTTTAAAAGACAATGAGAAAGAAGATTTATGGGTAACCGGGATGTGGCAGCAGCACCTTCCCCTGTCCCTCACACCGCTCCCACCAACCCTGCCCCAGCTGCCCCCAGCCCCTTCCCCTCCCCACCCACCCTTGGCTCCCAGCTCTGCAGGGGGAAGGGACAAACCCCACACGCTCAGCTCGGGCAGCACCGGCCGAGGCAGCCCCTTCCCCCGAGAGACCCAGGGGGCTCCGGGCTCGCTGCGGGCCGCGGCCCGGCCCTCTCCCTTCCCTCCCTCAGGGGCAGAACGAGCCCGCTCCCGAGCCCAGAACATCCCCGCCCCGCACGGTGCCCCGTGCCCACCGGGCTGGCGCTGTCCCGCGGGGAGCGGAGCCGTCCCGAGGGGCAGAGTCCGCCCCGCTCGCCTCAGCGCCCACCCGGCCCCTCAGAGCCCCCTCCCCGGTGCGCGGCGCTGAGATCAGAGCAGGCCCGTCTCCACAGCGAGACTCCCGCCGTTCCCATCGCTGCTGGGCGCTCACCGGCTGGCAGGGCCCGGGAACGAGGAGCAGGAGCAGGAGCAGGACTGGGAGCACCGGGGCCGCCGCCGCTCTGCCCCTCCCGCCCCGCGCGCCCAACCGGGGGCACCCGCCGGCCGCCACTTCCGGGTGCTGCGCCGTGCCGCCCACGTGACCCGGGGCGGGGCGCGGGCGGGGCGGAAACAGCGCCGCCGCCATCGCTACCGAGGCGGAAGTGAGTGAGACGGGCGCCATTGCTACTGAGGCGGAAGTCACGTGCCCGCTGTGATAATTAATGTGATAATTTGCGTGGAAGGGACTTTTTAAGATGCGTTTTGTTCCACCCCGCCACAGTCAGGGGCTGCTAGATCACGTTGCTCCAAGCCCCGTCTAATCTGGCCTTGAACACTTCCCTCAGCTCAGGTTAATTGAGGAGAGCGACAGGTGATACTGAGTCATTCCTCTAATGAGCAGGTGGAGTCAATTAGCCCCGTTTAATTGGTATGTCATAAATAGGAGTTGAAGGTGAGCTGAAAAAACCAGACTTATAGTGTGTTCACACTTATAGGTGTGTTCTTCATAAGGCCTGTCTAAAGGATACACTCCATTAGGTAACATATATTTATATAGTGCTCTTCTCTGATTGAAGACCACCCCACAGCACGCGGCATCATTTTCTATTTGCTCTCAATATCGCTTCAGTTTGCCTGAAGCTTTTCTGCTCTTGTCTCAGCCAGATCTTTTCACGAAAGGCTTTTAAATAACCCCATTTCTGTGATCTAAGGGAAATATTCCTCTCATATCGTATTTGGAAAGAGGAATTAAAGGGCGGAATCACCGGGAATAAACACACCTGGACGGTGTGCCTAGGACAGACTGAGAGAGGCGGGGGGCGCTGCTGGTCGCAGACTACATTTCCCCCAATGCCACGCGGCGCCCACGCACCCATTCGCCTCTGGGACTACACTTCCCATGATACCCGGCGTGGCGAGTGGGTTCACGCAGGGCGCGCTGCGGCGCGATGCCCGCCGGGATCTGCAGTCCTGCGGTGACGCGCGGCGCCGTCACGGGGGCGTTACCGGGGCGGGCGGGGCCGGACCGTCGCCAGCGAGGCCTTGTCGGTGGCGGGGGGAGCGGGCCTGGCCCGCGGCCGCTGCACCATGTCCGCCTGCCACAGCTGCGCCGCCGCCGCCCGCCTCTTCGGCTCCACGCTGCCCTCCGCCCGCAGAGGTAACCGCGCTCCGCTTCAGCCTTCCCTCCCCGGGCCCGGCGGGGTCGGGCCCTGCGGCCGCGGGCCTGAGGGGAGCCCCGGCCCCGCGCTGCCCTTATCGCGCCGTGACAGCGGCGGGCACGGCGGCCTTTCCCCTTTTCCCTCTTTGAGCCGTTTGCTGGCGGCACCCGCGCGGTGCGGGCCGCGGGCAGGGCAGCGTTACGTGCCGGGAAGTTTCGGGGAATTCGCCCTCGCTGTGGGGAAATGTAACGCGAGAAAAGAGTTTATTTCAGCAGAGGTGATGCTCAGCAGCTGCCGGCCAGTGTGTGCTACTCTGCAGTGCCAGTAAATGTGTTTAATTGGCTTTAAAATGGCTTAATTTCCTTAATTAATTAAAAGCCTACCTTTGTGGTAGCCTAAGCTTGAAATATTTCTCATAAAGATGGGCTTAGTTAGCAAAATTCATTATTTCCAACTTGGTAGAAGGGCGAGACTGTGCCAGCTGCTCACTAGAAGTTGAGGGCTGTGGGAGGTTGTTACTTTTTTACTGTTTTTCCTTGTTTACCCTTTTTATGGTATTGTTGGGGTGCTGAGAGCAGACAAACCATGTTCTGCTTTGGTGAAAGGTAGAGCACCCCCAAATTGTGCTGAAAGATCTCTGTGTTGCCACATTTGCAACAATATTTTCAATTACTCTACCCTCAGCAATAGCCTGATGAGTCAGAGATCATTTACTGCCCCAAAGAGGTGAGTTAACTCTTTGTAGGTGCCTTTACATTTGTATCTCAAATATCAGCTGTGCTGAAAGGTTCTGACCTGTGCTTTCAAATCCAGCCTGTCTGCCCTTATGCAACCCCTCTGAAACAACCAACTTTAAAGCAAGTACTGTTTGGAATTCATTACAGAATTATCTTTAAAAAGTTTTGTGGGGTTTTTGGTCAGAACTAAGATTTGAAAGGATTATGTAAAAGAGCAAATGAGAATAAAATGCAGAGAGAGCAATATAATTGTTGATCCATCAGCTTTCAATGAAGGTTGTTTAAAAAGAAATATACCTTACTTTTGTGTGTATTTTATATTAAACTGTGTCATCTGGCAGGTGCTTTGTTTGCTGTTGCTGGTTGGGGCAAACTTGAGAGAGTTCAGAGTGCACAGATCAGTGTAATCAGTGGAGTGTTATGTGGGACAGCTACAGTTTGTCACAGTTTCCCTTTCCTGAGCGGCAGACGCCCCCAAGATTCCCCAGGCTTGCCCCAAAAGTCAATATTTATTCTGTCAAGTATCAATTAATAAGGTGTTAAGGAGCTTTTCATAGTTTCTTAACTCACAAATCCGAGCACCCTGGATGGGTTCCCTGGCTGCCAGCAGCTAGGGACACATCCCTTGAAGTCAGTGCTCCAAAAAACATCACCTGAGCCACCCTGCCAGGTGTGTGTGTGTCAGCCCATCCTGCCAGGTGTGTGTGAGCACGTCCTGTGTGTGTGAGCCTGTCCTGCCAGCTGTTACGGTTTGGAACATTTATCAGAGGCTGGATCCCTCAGTGCCACCTGCCAGGCATTGAGCTGGAATGTTGATTTCCCCTGGAAATCTCCCTCTGGGTTTATTGACCCAAGGAAGTTGTGGTGATGACTTTCTTATTGCTTCACTGTGTAATTATACAATGATATTTTGTCCAAAAACACCACTCAGACCTCACGATAAGCACGTGTGGCTTTTCATGCTCAGCCACAAGCTGATGTAGCAGTAATATGATTTTTTTCCCCCTGATTTAGTTTTCACAGCTCAGTGCTGTGTAAGGTTTCATGGTTCAGCCCATACAGTTCTCAGTGCATTTTCTGTCTCACAAGAGCACTCTGAATGAAAATGAGGACTGAAATGTTCCAGCTTTTGTGGAGTGCTTCAGCCTTTCTCCACAGGCCAAATCCCCCCGTGTCACTTGTGTGACTCCAGGTTTTGCTCAAGGGAGGAGAGGTGGTCATTGTTTGATTTTTAAGGGGTCTTTTCTCAGTTCCTAAACCAAATCTCAGTAAAGGAGCCATCTCTGAGGAATGGGGCTCCAAGAAGCTGCTCAGCACAGCTCTTGCATTGTAAACACTTACACAGCTTGTTCCTCACTGACAAGTGCACTTGGCACACGGGGCTCTCAGAGTTCTCTGCACATTCACTAAAAGGCACAACTGCTTCTGAGAGCCAGCCAGTGTTTTCAGCTTTGCTGTGATGTTTTTGTAGCTTACCCTGTGTAATCTAAAATGTGTTGCAGTGGCACTGAGCAGAGGAATTTAAAATGGGGAAGCTCATTGATTGTTATTCCTCCCTCACGTTTACAGACAGAAGCAGTGCTGCTAAGAGATTTTGAAAAGATTAATTTTCAGTCATGTTAAAAATAGTACAAGTCATCTTCAGGTTAGGGACTCTTAAGCAGTGTGTAAGTTAATAAACCAGCTTCAAATCTCATTTGTTACTGTCATCTTCATTGTGGCTTGCAGATCCTGTAAGAGTTTTCCTGGTGAATTTAGGTTCCTCTTCTTTATTTTTCTCCCTTCTTATTAAAGTAACAAGGTGAATTTTCAGTGTGTCCTCTTTCAGCTAAGCTCCCATCTCTTGGTTGCTGTTGTTTCCTCTTTCAGAACAAATGAGCTGTGCTCTTCTTGCTATTCTTACTTTTTCTTATTTTTTTGAAGAGTTTCTGGATTTTCCATAGGATTCTCTGATCCCTTAACAATAACACTGTGTGTTGTCAGCAGGTCTGTAGTTGCCATTGTTGCTGCATAGCTCTGCTGTCAGTAATACACAGAGTTCTTATCAGAACCAGCGAGCCGAGTGAGAAATTTGCCACTTTAAATGAGATGAGAGATGTGGATTCCAGGCTGCTGTTGATGTTGAAATCACAAGCACAGCATATGTTGGCTCACGTCTTCCCTGCCATGAAATGCAATCCTGCCGTGTTGCAGGAGGAGGAAGAGGCTGTTCAGTGTCTCGGAGGGTTTTTCACGTGGGCAGGGAGGGGTTTCAGCAGAGTTCAGGTTGTGCTGAGTTTGCCGGTGCTGCCTGTCGGTGGGTGCCAAATGGGACACAGCTCAGTTTCCCTCAGCACAATTCCTGTTGCCAAGAGGTGCCTCAGATTCCTGGAAACGAATTTTTAGTGGAGTTCCCAAGTCCAGCCGTGCAGTCACTGAGTCTGAAACACCTGATCTTTGCATAATGAAGAGACTCTTGAAAGGTTTCTCTCAGGGGGTTGGATTATTTCACAATATGAGCTCTGAGTTGATTGTGTTTATCATTCTGAGGATCAGTTTCATAACTGGGATGTTCCCTATTTCATGCCACAACAGGACTCTCCATTGTCTGATGTTAGAGGGCCTTAAATTATTTTGGAGTCTTTTTTGGACAACCAAGGTAGCTTTCAACAAGGGGAACATTGGGGTGGCAAAGATTATTTATTTTGGATAATTAAAATATGTTCAGAGCTGAATTCTGTTGCCAAAACCTTTTAGCTCCACTTAAAGTAAATCACTTCTGAGATTTGATAGCAATGGAATTAAACCAGGAGTATTTTAGTATTTAACTTTATTTT
Organism: Melozone crissalis; assembly: GCF_028551555.1. NCBI lineage: Eukaryota > Metazoa > Chordata > Aves > Passeriformes > Passerellidae > Melozone > Melozone crissalis. The sequence continues at coordinate 2,717,291 of NW_026535792.1, read as the reverse complement.
TTTGGGGTTTTTTTTTGTTTTTTTTTTTTAGGTATTACTTGTGGTCGTACACGCATCCCTGTTTTAGGAAAACTTGGGACTTTTGAAACTTGTTCTCTAAAACGAATTCCTCTTAGGAACTTTTCAGAAACACCAGCATATTTTGCTTCAAAGGATGGTGCAAGCAAGGATGGTTCTGGAGATGGAAACAAGGTAATTTCCACAAACTGGAGGTTTCAATAATTTATGTAAAATGTCCCTTACTTTTTTAAAAAAAATTTACTTAGAATTAATCTTGAAATTTTGTCCAATTCATGACATTTCTAATCCTTCAAATTGCTGTAACTGGCAGTGAAGAAAAAATAAATTGTATTGTGAATTTGTTAGGAGATAAACCTTTTCCACATCCTACAATGCTTTTCCCAGTTTTATAAATCTCTTTGCCTGGTGTAAACTTGAAAACTGTATTGGATGTCATAAATCAAGAACAGGATTTCAGGAAAGAGGAGTAATCAGAGCTGTTCTCCTTCAAAAGCCTGGTGCTCCCAAGTAGGCTTTTTAAAACTCCATTTTAAATGTTTCTGGGTTTAGAACTGGTTTGTCTTAAGACAAGTCAGTGAGGACATGAGCTCACCTCTTGTTAGTCAGTTGTAGTCTATTTTTATCCCAGTCATTCTCTGTAATTATGGTTAATAAACAGCTTCTTCAAATAAATGATTACCTGAGAATAAAACTGCTCTTTAGTCAGCAAATAACATTTTGAGAGTTCACAGGCAATTACTTTGCCTTAGTGTGGTGTGTTGTGAACCTGAGGAACTGTCCAGATGGCACAGGTCTGTTCTGAAGGTGCAATTAAACTTTTTTCAAAATAAATAAAGAAGATAAAAGAAATTAATTTTTTTTTTTTCTTGAAAAGGGTTGTAAGGAGAAATCAGTAGGCAAGACAGGTTTAAAAAATTAAGAACTGCCTTAGAAATGGGAAGAGAGATTTTTGCTGTTTCCTAAAATATAATAATCAGAGTATGAAGGCATAGATAGAGATACAAGTAAAAAATGAGTATTTCCAAGCACTTTGAAATGCATGTTTTAGCACAGATTGCTACACCTGCCAAGGAAATGAGAGGAGCTGTGGCCTCAGAAACCCTTAGAATCCATGCAGTTGAGATAATAAAATACTCTCTAAATATGATTTGTTTTCTTGTCTGGCATTAAAACATTAAAACACACTATTAAAACACCTTTGACAGAGCTTGTTATTGTTCTAGTGCCAGTCATCAGCTCTAATGCAGGTGTGGGATCCCTCTTCCATGGGCATCCAAGACTGGCAGAGCTGGGAAATGCAGATGTATTTGTAAATGTAAAACATTTCCAAGTGTTTATGTCACATTCTTCTATGTTTCAAAGCCTTTAAAAAATCCTGACAATAGCTACTTTGTCATTCAGCTGTTGCAAAATTCAAATTATTTGCTTCCAGAAGCA